>NC_138135.1:33653492-35088069 GCF_964188305.1 Podarcis bocagei | reverse complement strand
TCCAAGTCCAATTTGAGCCCAGTCACTCTGCCAGCTCCAGACTGACACAACAACCTGCCCACTCCCCCAACTCCTACCCAGGCTGGCATGCTTGGTAGGACTGCAGCTGTGGTATTGGTGCCTATGCTCCATTAAGTCCTAACAGGCCACAGCCAAAATTAGGACTGCATGGAATGGGGCAATTTGGGCTACGGTCAAGCAAGATTCTAGTTATGTGAACCCTGTAATTAAATATCTGATTTTTATCACAGATTCAGATCTGGCCTTAGGCCAGCTTGTAATCTCTCTCAATATTTCTTGTTGAGCCTGCTTTTCACAATCTGCTCTACGTTTTCCCAAAAATGATCAATATAAGATAAACTTCTCCTGACATTGCTTATGCAGTCTCAGCAACCCCTCCTCCCGGGAGCCAGACCACAACAAACATTTTGAGAATAAAATTGGGCACAACTTTATTTATTTATTTCATCCGTAGGTAAATCTTGGCATAGGCATTGGGAGTGTATCCCTCTCAGCCCCCTGCTGGCTTCTCTTCAGGGGTCTGAGGCATGACAGGGCAGCTGGGTGTGTGTGTGCAGAATGAGGCCATTGCAAAACATGGCGGTTTACACAGATGTTTCCTCCACCCAAGGCACTGAGGCAGCACTAGGGACCAAGTTGTTGGGCCTGACCTGCAGAATAGCGCAAGGTGCCAAGTCAAATGGGAGCCAGCAGTAGCACAAAGTCAATGGTGGATTTACTCACAAGAAAAAATGAACAGAAGGAATAATACTATTGACAGTATCAAGGCATCATATACTATTCCATCAACAGTTTTAATTGTTAATGTGCAAACTCTGGAATATTCATACAGAAGAATATGACAACCTCCCCTTCTGCATTGTGTTTTGCTATAGGCATTGAAGCATCTGCAATTATGATTAAGTCTAATGAACAAATGTAGAAGTAGGTCCTTCTATTTCCAAAATAAGTCTTTATGCTGATGGAATAATAACTTTATCAAGTCCTCTAATGCCAGCTCAATATATTCTCCAAAAGCATCAGAGATTTTGAAGAAGAATGAAGGTACAGTATGAATATGATAAATATGTATCCTAATATTTTGTAACTGATTTGTCTGAAAAAATATTACATGCACAGGTGAATGTAATATAAAAAAAGTATTTTATATCTGTATCGGCACAGTATGCAGGGTGGCCCAAAAGTAGGTATACAGTTGAATCAATGAAATTAATCACAACTGATTATATGGATACACATAGTTGGCACACAACAAAGTGGCAGTAAATTTCAGGCTGGCAGTTGGAAAGAATAGTGGAGTAGATAAAAGGGTTTTCTTTACTGATATTGTGAATGATGACAATGAACTTGAGTCAAGAACAAAGGAAGTGGATTCTAAAGCAGTATATCTACTTTTGGGCCAACCCGTAAGCAGTGCTTTTTCTTCTTCTTCTAAAAAAATGTTTAGGGGTACTCTCATTTTGACTCAAGAAAATATAGTTAAAATCGGGGAAAATAAATACAGTAAATGGACCAAAGTACAAAGATTCACAAAATGTTTAGGGGTATGCGTCCTCTTGCGTCCCCCCAGAAAAAAGTACTGCCTGTAAGTTTGTTAAGTGTTGGATACAGAACCGATCAACCAAATAAAAAACAGCAAATTTGATCTAATTTTGGATAGTTCACTATCTGACGTCAAAAAAAGATCTATTTCAGCTCTATTATATAGCTCTCATAGACAAGACGGTTGATTAAAAACAAGGATGGTGTAAATAGGCAGAATCTCAACATGTAAGTCAGGACATTTTGTTCATTACAAAACATGAATATTATGATTTTCCTTTCAATTCTGAAGATATAGCAACATGTGTGTTTGCTTCATATACTCAGCTGTGGGAGAAGTAAATTGGAAGTTTCTGCTCAGAGAGTGGGGCATTGTTCACCTTATAGCTTCTTTACCAGGAAGAACTCTGAGCTTCTTACCGGAAGCAGGACACAGAAAAAAACAGCTCATTCTTTCTTAACAGATTCATTCTATTCTTCATTGGCCCTCCCACAATTTTTCCAGGAGTTACTTAAAAACAGAGAGAGAGAGGGAAGGAGGGAGCACAGGGATGTGTTAAGGAAGTAATTCTGACTTCAATTTAGTATCATTTCTCTCTCTCTACGGAACACAATACACATAGGAGGAACTTTCCAGACAAAAGGAAGTAAAAGCAGAAGGAGACTGAATCAGTGCAGGGAGAAATCATGGAGCCATTCCATTGGGTGTTCTCCATGCTCATGGCCATATGGAATAATCTCACTTTGCTGGTTATACTATTCTTTTTGTTAACTCTATCCTTTGATTTTATGAAGCGTAGGAAGCCTTGGCGCAACTACCCGCCAGGGCCAATTTCCTTGCCCTTTATCGGCACCCTTTTGCAGATTGATATGAGGAAGCCTCATCTTTCTTTCACTCAGGTAAGTGCCAAGGGAAAAAAGAGACCCGGATCATAGAATTGTAGAGTTGGGAGGGATCCCAAGGGTCATCTAATCCAACCCCCTGCAATGCAGGAATCTAAAGGATCCGTGACAGATGGCCATCCAACATCTGATTAAATGCTCCAATGAAGGAGAGTCCACCAGCTTCTGAGGGAGTCCGTTCTATAGCTGAACACCACCTCCCTCAGACTTCTTCCTCTGGTGCCCAGCAAAGAGTGCTGTGTTTGGGGAACAGAAGTGAAGAAGGTTAACCTGCCATTGGCTTGATTCCATATTGAGCTGCGGCAGTGAGTGTTTGGGGGGGGGGGAACTTGTCTGTTTCCCCACAGTTCCTTTGTGGCTTGTAATATTGGCTCATGCATGCTGATGGGGTGTTACGCTTGTGTGTTATTCTGTTGCACCCTTGGAATGATATTTTGGTTTCACCTGCCTTGCCCCACGCCAGTCATTGCAGTTAGCCTCCTGGACATTTTAGCTCTGAATGGGCACAATAGAAGTATATTAAGTGTTGGTTACAGAACTGATTGACCAAATAAGAAACAGCAAATTTGAACTAGTTTGGGATAGTTCACAATTTTCAGTGTGAGTTCACAGCAGTCAACTGTCACATTGTTTTCTATTAGATGATATTGCTTTTAAACATATGGGTGGGTACATTGAGTTTAGTGGGGACCTGCAACAAGACGTTTTGAGGGTTGGCTCCAGCCTTTAACAGGAGGGCACTCATTCAGGGTTCCAGACAGCCTGTAACAGGACCCTATCAGTGGTTTGGGTGGGTGTGTAGAAGGACAGGCAGCAAAGATGGGGAAGAAAAATGACTACTTTCCTCTTCCTTAGTATAATAAAGAGTTTGAACTCAGGGCTGACTGCTGGCCCTGAATCTGAACGTTATTGCTATATTAGGAAGTTTTTAATGTTTGATGTTTTATTACATTTTTATATGTGCTGGAAGCTGCCCAGAGTGGTTGGGGAAACACAGCCAAATGGGTGGGGTTTTATTTATTTATTTATTTTTATTTTTATTTTTATTTTTATTTTTATTTTTATTTTTATATTTTTATTTTTATTTTTATTTTTATTTTTATTTTTATTATTATTATGCAGGGAGAGGAAGAGATTTTTTGCTACTGAGAATGAAAATATTTATTCTTTTTCATTTCCTCCATCCTGAAACCTCCCCATATAGTGGACGGAGGAGATATTTGTAACCTTTTAGTGCACATTCTTCCAACTCTAATCAAAACTCTAGAATACAATAACCTATGAAAAGCAGTGGTGGTGGGGGAGGCTTAATCCTTCCCCTCCCCCCAAAAATGATCACATCAACATTCTTCTAAGAAAATGAGCACAGGTCCCTGTGCTGTAGGGCTGTTCCTAATAATGCTTTTATTTTCATTGAATGGTTGTGTGAGGGAGCAACCTTCTTTAATTGTGAATGGTGGATATAAATCTACAGAAGACTATATATAAAGAGTTAGGTGCATAGTAGTAGGAAGGTTTAATAACTGGAATTGGTGCCTGTTTTATAAGAATGATTAACAACAATCGACTCACCAATTCAAGCATTCATTAGTTTCCTTATTAGAATTAAAGATGCTTGAGGGAAGAGTAGAATTCTTTCTTCTGTGTACAATAAAAAGAGGACTGTTTTGATTTAGAGAAATGTCATATAAAACCACTATTAGCAGTTCAACCCTGTTGAGTTTGATTGGATGTAAGTTTATGGCTGGAGTCTCATTTTCATAATTTTAAAACTGATTTAGAGAAACACTAGACATACTAAGTAGGGGAGTGCATGCGCCCAACATTGCAAGGACAGTCCAGTATTGGAAGGGTTAGCCATCTTCCACCTGCTGAAAGAAAAAGGAACCCATAAGATGAAAGAGGGGTACCTTGAAGTTGGCCACCAGCATTTAGCACCTGGGCAACTGACGTAGCAGACACACAGGTAATCTGGTCACAGCCTGCATCACTAGGTTGTCATTTGTTGTATTTCTGGTCAAATAATTATTATCCAAAACTTGCATACAGGGCCATATTTAGCAGTTGTGGTGCCAGGGTGCAAATATCCACCCAGCGCCCCCAAATTACCATGGATAATGTTTTGGGGGGAGGAAGCTATGCAGTGCCAGCCATCGGGGGGGGGCGCAACTCTCCCCCGTGCCGCTGTGGGAGAGCGATCACCACAGAGGCTTGGGAGGGAAGCTGCACACCCACCAGCCACATAGTTGGCAGGGCGCAGCTTCCAGCCTAAGCCTATGCGGGGATCGCTCTCCTCTCACGGAGACAAGCTGCATGCCCGCCAGCCATATGGTTGCTGGGGCGCAGCTGGCGGGCATGCAGGGAAAGGGGAGGCCACCGGCAAAGCCGCACAGCTCCCCCACTCGCTGGGGCACCCCTGAGAGGCCAGCGCCCTGGCACGACGCACCACTAAGCCCTATGGGAAAGACGGCTCTGCTTGCATACCTAGATATATATTAGCATATGGACATTTTATGCTGTCATATATTTACAGCTGTCTAAGAAGTACGGGAACATTTACAGCCTGCAAGCCTTCTATACCAATGTCGTGGTGGTGAATGGATTCAAGCTAATGAAAGAAGCTTTAGTCCACAAGTCAGAGGATTTTGCCGACCGTCCTGATATGCCTGTCCAGAGTTATTTGGCAGGATACAAGCAAGGTATGTCTGGCTTTGTCAGTCCACGGTGCTGAAGGAGATGGGAAGAAGGCAAACCAGGGAGCACCCCTCCCGTCTGTTGGCAATAAAGCAATTCAAATAGGAAGATTGGGAATTAAATCATGGTCTGTTAATGCTTCCAACCCATAAGAAAGGAGCATTTTGGTTCTCACTGTTTTTTTGAGGTTCAAAAGCTCATGGAGTGTGAATGATAAGAGCTGTTTGGCAGTAAAACAAACTCTCACAGAAGGTGGTGGACTCTCCCTCATTGAGGATGGATGTCAAAGATTCTTTAGCTGTGATTCCTGAATGGCAGGGGGGTGGACTGTTTCTCTGATTGAGGAGCTTCATGACTGATTTGGATTTGAGTCTCTCCCAGATCCTAGTCCAACACCAAACTGACTCTCATTTAAGAGAGGATGAAAATAATTTTTAGACATTAAAGCAATAGTGCCTTGATACAGAGTATGAGCAAACTTTGTCCATCAGCCATGTAATACATTTTCCCTTTCTTTTTGTTTGTTTACCGAGTCTGATCTGGTTCAGTGTCTGATGATTGATCTCCAGATGTAATAATTTTAGTCAGTAAGAGCTGACACATATGAAGTAATATTATGTCAGCATTTTAACCGCTTCAATTTTATGCCCTCTTAGGACTGGTATTTGCAAAGTATAATCATGCCTGGAAGGAGCAGAGGAGGTTTCTTGTCTCAAACTTGAGAGATTTCGGAATGGGAAAGAAATCCCTGGAATGGCAAATGATTGAGGAAGCTGGCCATCTGTGTTCTGCATTCCGCGCTGAGGGAGGTTCGTTAAACCTAGGAATGTGGGAAGTGGGAAATGTGCTTAATTCAAAATGCTTACATTCTTATTTATTTATTTATTTATTTAATAAAAAGCATACACTGTCTGATTGTTTAAAAAACCCTTAAAACAATAACATGATCAATAAGAATAAATAATAATAATTGAAGACTTTAAAAAAGTTAATATTATGTTGCATGCCACCCCAATCTCTGAGCGGTGTGAGATTCCAGGGGTTCTGAGCGCTTACCCAGGCTTGTGTTTCCTTCAGGAATAAGGCACATGTCTTTATGATATATGGTTTATTTACGTATATCTATAACCTGAGCCTATGATGGATTGGCTCACAGCATTAACACCCCAAGAAGGTCTTGTTTCTCCCATAGCTGCAGCCTTGAATCCCAGCAGAAATCAGGCCTGGCTCTGACTCTCTGCCTTCCCAGCCTGCCCCTCTTGCACCCAGCTCCCAGCCCCCTGTCTTTCTAACTAGCAGACTGTTGAGGGAGGGAAGCCCACCCCTTTGGTTTCTGGTACCTAGCCACTTCCTTTGTTCCCTTAATGGCCCATACTTAGCAGGCTATTACTAGGCTGGCCTGCTTATTCCAGCAATTGAATCCATGCTGGATCCAGGAATTAGATGGAGGATCAGGCATACAGTCTAACACACCCCCCCCAGCTCATAACAATAACGATACACTAAAAGCAGATTAAAACTCGCATGAACTTTCAAAATATCTGGGTGGGCTTGCCTAAACAAAAATGCTTTAGTAGGTGCTGAAGAGAGCGCAGTGCAGGTGCATGCCTAATATCAGTAGCTAAAATGTATTTCTCCCATCTCTGTCAAAGAACTCCACCAGTAAAAGTCCAGAGTGTTGTGCTTCAGACCTTAGGTTTGATTTCCAGAGAGTTTTGAATTTGGAACATTTATAAGTGTACATTAAAGAGAGCAAAGCAAATGGAGCCATGGTGGTTAGGGCAGGGCAGGGGCGATGAATCACCAACCCACTTCTTTTTCTCTTTCAGACCATCCATTTGACCCTCAGTTTATTATAAACAATGCAGTTAGCAATGTGATTGCCTCTATGACTTTTGGCTATCGCTTTGACTACAAAGACCAGAAATTCCAGGAGCTGCTGCACTTATTTGAAGAATGCATTCAAGATGCATCAGGATTGTGTACTCAGGTGTGAAAAACTGCTGCTTCATCAGAAATATTGTTCTTTAGTGACTGTATCTCTGTACCAGGTGTAATGGATTTTCTTTTCCATTCTGCATCAGCTCATTAATATGATACCCTGCTTGCTGCACATCCCACCACTGGAACAGATAGTCTCTAAACACCACATGGGTTTGTACAACTACATAGAAAACATTCTGAAGGTGCACGTGAAAACCTGGGATTCATCCTGCAGGAGGGACATCATTGATGCTTTTCTGGAAGAAATAGAAAAGGTAGGATGTTGGTATTTTGTACTTCCAGCCCAAGGTACATACAATTCTATACAGTGGTACCTTGGTTTACAACCATAATCCATTCCAGAGGTCCGGTTGTAAACCAAAACAGGTGGTAACCCAAGGTGTGCTTTCGCCAATGGGGCCTCCCCCCAAAAATTGGTTGTAATCCAAAAAGAAATTGGATGTAATCCTAAAAAAGGGACACAAACTTCTGGGTTTGACATGGTTGTACAGTGGTACCTCGGGTTAAGTACTTAATTCGTTCCGGAGGTCCGTTCTTAACCTGAAACTGTTCTTAACCTGAAGCACCACTTTAGCTAATGGGGCCTCCCACTGCTGCCGCGCTGCCGGAGCCCGATTTCTGTTCTTATCCTGAAGCACTATTTCTGGGTTAGCGGAGTGTGTAACCTGAAGCATATGTAACCTGAAGCGTATGTAACCCGAGGTACCACTGTAATCCAAAACGGTTGTAATCCAAAGCGGTTGCAAACCAAGGCTACCACTGTAATTTAAAACCTTAGTTAAATCAGCAACTCACTGTTCAGTGCATCTCTCCATGGGCATAGCCGGGGGGGGGGCAGGGGGCAGCTGCCTCCCCCAATTAATAAAATTCAATAAAAATACATAGCAAACTGAGGTTCTGCCCCCCCCTCTAACAAACATCCTGGCTATGCCCATGCATCTCTGTGTGTGCCATACCTGATTTGTGGAGCAGTGGGGTTGCAGCCCTGACCCAGGAGAAGACCCAATACCTCTTGGGATCTCATGAGGTGTTATGGCTTGGTCTCTCCCACAAATGCGAGACAACTCTAGCTGTTTATTATTTCAAATTTATTGCTAAAACAACAAACTAGGACATAGCTCCTCTACTCATCGTCCTCCCCAGAAGATGGAGTTGCCCAGACTGAGCTCCTCCCCCTTCCCCCAGCACAGAAGCCCCCACCTTCTTTTCCAGTATCTTTTGCACTGTCTAGATCCTACGAGATTTGGGAGAGAATGCTTCCAGCATTCCAGCGTCTGACTCACTATTGGAGCTCTCACACAGCAGCCTGTCACTCTGGCCCTGTCTTTTGTCTCCCCTTTGTTCAGAGCTCAGATCACAGCTGCTCTCCTCCTCCTCTCTGCCTTCCGCTGTTAACTGTTCTCTCTCTATGCCTGTGTCTTCTTCTCCTGTAAGCATCTGCACTTCGCTGACACGAGGCCTCAGAATCTCCTTGGAGAAAAAGTGGGTTGTAAATGTAATAAATTGATAAATATGCCACCACTCCAGGACCTCAGAGGGTGGCAGCACTGCTAAGAGCGCCTTCCTTGCCCAACTGGGCAGGTCTGTAACTAATATGACTCTATTACTGGAAAGTCCAGTCTCTTTGACACTTTCTGCATGCTATATAGGTGCCATAAGATTTATTTATTTTTTGAGATGCATATCGTTTGTCTTCTCAGAGGAAGAAAGATGTGAAGACAAGTTTCAATCGTGACATCCTTCGTCTAATAATTACTGAACTTTTTGCTGCTGGCACTGAAACTGTTGCCACCACTCTGCGCTGGGGCCTGCTGTACATGATCCAAAATCCAGAAGTCCAGAGTAAGTACTACTGCAGCTGCTATATGCTATAAAAAAAGAGAGAAGAAGAAGAAGAAGAAGAAGAAGAAGAAGAAGAGGAGGAGGAGGAGGAGGAGGAGGAGGAGGAGGAGGAGGAGGAGTTTGGATTTGATATCCCGCCTTTCACTCCCCTTCAGGAGTTTCAAAGCGGCTAACATTCTCCTTTCCCTTCCTCCCCCACAACAAACACTCTGTGAGGTGAGTGGGGCTGAGAGACTTCAAAGAAGTGTGACTGGCCCAAGGTCACCCAGCAGCTGCAGGTGGAGGAGCGGAGACGCGAACCCGGTTCCCCAGATTACAAGACTACCGCTCTTAACCACTACACCACACTGGCTCTAAAAAGAGAGATTTTATTGCCAGTTTCTGAAAGAGCAGCTATATTAGGATGGGAATTTGAGTTTCAACAGAGATGTACAATATGCAAGAAGCCATTGGGCTTCTTGTTGTCACTGAATTAAGGGCACATCTGTAGCTGCTCTTAGTCTTTGGTAGCAAAGATGAAACTGGTATTCTAAGACAATTTATTATGGCAAACTTTTTCATAGGGCACAATCATAGTCCAATTCCTGTCCACAGAATGCTCCTCTTCCTCCTCTTTTGTTTGGGCCTTCTTGTGTGCCAGTCTCTAGCCTGAGCTCTCCTTGAGATGGTCTCTTGCCTAGACAGGGCCTCCTGCTGGAACTCCAGCTCAGGTTTGAACCACCATCCAGCTGTGACCACTTGGAACAGAACATGTCCTTGTTCATAAAAGCATTTTAACAGGAAATAAGATATTCTCCTATCTGCAGGTTGCTGATTCCACAGGAAAGATCAAGTGTAGCTCCCAGCAGCATGGGATCTGCACACACATTGACAGGTTTCCCATCAACAGCACAGAACATCTCCCCTTAAGGATCTGCACTGGCTTCTTACATGCTAACTGAGCCAAATTCAAGTTTTTGTTATATAAGGCTCCAAATTGTTTGGGGACCAACTTACTTGGACTGCTTCCCCCCCCCACCATAGTTGTTTGATTTCAGGGGCGCTGACTTATAAAAAATATTGGGGGAGCCCGCGAAAGCTCATGAATAATAAATAAGCTCATGAATATGCAGATAAAGTGGCGCCGCCTCCTCGTGAGCGAATAGGGGAGAGCGTGCTGCACCTATTAATCAGCTCCGAAGGAAATTGGGTGGAGCTTTTGCTCGGGAGGGAGGGCAGGAGGCATGCAGCCCGACCCTGTGCATTTTGGGCTGGGGGAGGGGCGGCGGTGGCACTCTGCTGGAGGGGCGCCTGAGATTATTGGGGGGGCGGAGCCCCCCCAAACGAATTTTTGAGGGGGCTCGGGCCCCCTCAGGCCCCATGGAGTCGGCGCCTATGTTTGATTTTTATATTCAGCTAGAGAGGCACTATCAAAGGTAGCACATGATATTCACCTTGCTTCTACAAGTAATAAGCTGTTTTGTTTGTGCACCTAAGTTGTAGAATTCCTTGCCTATGCGAAGGAAGTACCATCAATACACCAAGCTTTAGACACCTGCTGAAGACCTTTCTGTTTGTACCTGTCTTTTCTTATGTATAGCTCAACCTATCAGTTACTGCGTGTCTGGATGATAAGTACTTTTATGCTGTTCTGTGGGTGCATTATGTTCACTGCCTATATAGTTTGCTTATTGTGTGGTATATATGTCTGTAAAATAAATAAATGGGAGAACAATGAAAGTGTGCTTCCTTTCTAGGTAAAGTCCAAAAAGAAATTGATGATGTGATTGGCAAGAACAGGTCAGCCACCATGGGGGACCAGGCATCCATGCCTTACACTCATGCTGTGATAAATGAAATTCAGCGATTTGCTGATGTTTCTCCATTGATGCTGCCTCACATGGCGTACCGGGACACAGCATTACAAGGCTTCTTCATCCCAAAGGTATAAGTTTTGCTAACAGAGTAAAGGTATTCTGAACAGAAGCAGGCAGACTGTTTTTCTTTTTTGCATGGAGTTGAACCAAATTTAAACTGCTTTATTTATTCACTGATTCCAAACTTAAGATTTCTCAAAAGCCTTGAATCTGCATGGGAAATGAACTCCTAAACTGTTTGGACATATGCCCAGAAAGCAGGAGTCAAGCGGAAAACTGCTCAGACCTGTGTTTTCTAGGCACGGCACAAGCAGAAGGGCGGATGAGCCCATTGTCTCCAGAAGCCTAAGATATTTCAAAATAGAGACAGGATATAAGGAAAATACAGTGCTGTTGATTGTAATCCTTTTACCAAATCCTCTTTCTTTGGACACACTTAGGGTACCACGGTCATCTTCAACCTGTCATCTGTACTGAAGGATGAAACTGTGTGGGAGAAGCCTTATGAGTTTTACCCAGAGCATTTCCTTAATAAAAAGGGGGAATTTGTGAAACGAGAGGGCTTCCTGCCTTTCTCAGCAGGTAAATCCAGAGGACTAAAAGCTGGGATATTTACTGTTTCATAATCACACATTTTAATATTGCAAGTGTTTTTTTCATGGTCACATTATAAGGGCTTCTTCAGACACAGTCCTTTGGGGTGTGGACAGTGCCAGATTTACGTATAAGCTAAACAAGCTTAGGGCCCCACTCTCTTGGGGGCCCCCAAAAAATTAAAAGGGAAAAAACCTTGATGTACATTCTCCAAAATATAAGATAAAAAACAAATAAACATTGATAAAATACATATTTTGTCATGTGCAAATGGCTTTAGATACCTATTAGGTCCATAAATTACCATATAGCATATATTCAACACAAAAAAACAGCGACAATTTGTTGTTGACAAAGGACAGCTGGACATATAAGGGGCCCCATTACCTTTAGTAACTTAGGGCTTCATCAAACATAAATCCAGTCCTGGGTGTGGAGAGAGAGATCTACCCATAAATCTTCGTTGTGGAGATACAAATGTTTGTGCTCACAATTATGCTCCCACTGAAGAGAAGTCACATTTGTGCAGCACTCAGAACAGCTATTTCCTTCTGGCAGTTTTCCCTTGTCCCATTCCTTTCCAAGGGGAAACCTGCTCTTTAGCGATAGATCGGAACAAATGTTGATCCAGGGAAAACCCAAATTGCTGTTTGCTCAAATTGAGTGTTAAAGAGTGGTTTTGCCCAGGGGGAAGCAGCAGGACAAGAGGAAGTGTACATAAGCCTAAACCACAACCTCCTTCTTTAGTTTTCAGAGGGAGGATAGCCCCATTCAGCATGGGTTGAATCCCTATCCACTGATCTGCCTTTCAAATCTTTGTCTTTTCTGGATTAAGCTTCAATTTACGTGGCTCTTGGAGGAGTGCCAGCCCTCAATGCACACCCCCCCCCCCCCAGTTTGCCAGCCCTTGTTTATAAGACTTGGCTATAACAAAACAACAACAACAACTTATTACTTGTACCCCGCCCATTTGACTGGGATGCCCTAGCCATCCTGAGTGGCTTTCAGCAGAATATTAAACAAAACAAAATATGACACATCAGATTGTGATAGATGGTTTATCCAATTATGGCGTGGAGAAATACAGGAGACAAATTTTTATCTCCTTCTCATAGAATAAAAATGCAAATCAGGCAAAAAAATTGATTGGCATTCAGGATAGACACAACAAAATAATTCACCACACAGTGCAATTCACTTCCTGAAGACATGGGGATGGCCTGGTCTGCGGTCGCTGCAGAATTAGGTCAGGAATCAGAATAAGGTGACAGAATTCTGTGGTAGAACAGATTGAATAATTTCAAAATTGTAAGTCACTTTTTAGGAGACATTAGCATCACCATTGCTGTGACCCTGTCACTGCCTCTGGGACTTAATCTGAAATGCTCATAAAAGCAACTGATGGCAAAAGATAGGGAAAGGGCCAAAGTCCAGTGGCAGAGCCTCTGCTTTGCATGCAGAAGCTTCCAGGTTCAATCCTCAGAATCTCCAGGTGCTGGAGAGACCCCTGTCTGAAATTCTGGAGACCCAGTCAGTGCCGACAATACTGAACTAGATGGAGCAATGGTCTGACTCAGTATAGGGCAGCTTCCTGTGTTCTTGTTCCACTTCCCTCTCCCCAATCCCCATACAGTTTGGGTGTCTTCAAAATGATTTTCTTCTTAACTGGTGGTTTTGCTCATTCGGCCCCTCACACCAGTGCTGTATGTCTTTCTTTTCTTCAAAGGGTGCTGTGCACACTACTAACCACCTGTGAATTAACCATCTCCAAAGCATCTGTCTGGGCCCTTTCTGTGTAGGGTCTTGCAGTCTGCATGCTCACTGGAAGAGTCACTTACGAAATGACACTTAGCTTGATGTCCTCTTTCTTTTTCAGGTTTGCGTGTGTGTCCAGGAGAACAGCTAGCCAGGACAGAGCTCTTCCTCTTCCTCACCAGCCTCCTTCAGCATTTCACCTTCTGCTTCCCAGAGAACCAGTCTAAACCTCAACAAGAATCTCGCTGTGGCTTGACAGTAGCGCCGCCCCCCTTGCAGATCCAAGCTATTCCAAGATAACTAGAGATACCTGCAACACCCTTGGGCTGCACTCAGACTTACCATGTGGCTACTGAAATCTCACAGGGTGACCCAGATAATCACTTTCTCTCCCAGTTCATTGGAATTTAAATCTCACTTTGAACAATGACTCTTTTTGTTCAGAATTTCTAAAAGCATGCACAGTGGTACCTTGGGATGCGAACGGGATCCGTTCCAGAGCCCCGTTCACATCCTGAATGGAACGTAAGACGCGACGGCATGTCTGCGCGTGTGCGGGTCGTGTTTTGCCGCTTCCACACATGCGTGTGACGTCATTTAGAGCATCTGCGCATGCGCAAGTGGCGAAACCTGGAAGGAATGTGCTCCGTTACTTCCAGGTTGCCGCGGAACGCAACCTGAAAGCGCTCAACCTGAAGCACATTCAACCCGAGGTATGACTGTATATGTGCCTGGTCCTTTTAGACCATGATGGGGCAAAGCCATCTGAACGAGCTGGATTCAGAAATATATCTTTCCCTTATTATTTTCAATCAAGTGATTACATATCTTATTAAACTGATTTTGTTCATATTATCCAAACTGCTCTTCCATCATTTTGAACTATCTATATCAGGGCAGTCCAACCTCTCAGACCAAGTGGGCTGCAAGAGGACTTCACGCACGGCTTTGTTGCAGCGGAGACAGGGAGCGAGCCCAAAATTTGACACCCAATAGCTCTCACACTGCCTTCCCAAAGCCAGCTAAGTGAGGTGCTGGGCTTTGGGAAAGGTGTGACCATAGCATTAATGTCCTTGCAAGCGAGGGAAGAATGGGGAGAGAACCAGCGCTAACTGGCTCTTCCTACCATTAGCTCTTCCCTCTGTGACCCCTGACTCATCCTACCCCTGACTTTGCCTTCTGTTAGCTGCTCCTGCCTTCTGGCCCAGCAGAAACAATGGTCCCCAGCAGCCACTGCTATCAAATACTCAGACTAGAAGCAGAGACTAGTCAGAGTGGAGGTGTGGTAGAGTGTGAGTGTTTTGGTTGACATGCAATTAATAATTTAAAAAAATGATCTGCCATGGAATGTGGTGACCCTCTAATTCTACGCTTTGGGGCAAGGACAGTTTGCTAGGTGGAAAAGGGGGTGGAAGGCATTTCCCCTTGTGGTGCAAGAGCAAATAGTTGAATTTATAAAAAAAATCCTTCCTGTAGCACCTTAAAGACCAACTAAGTTAGTTCTTGGTATAAGCTTTCGTGTGCATGCACACTTCTTCAGATATACAGTTGAATTTATGTAATTAGAAGTACGGCTGTACCTTGGAAGTCAAATGAAATCCGTTCTGGAAGTCCGTTTGACTTCTGAAATGTTCAGAAACCAAGGCACGGCTTCCAAATGGTTTCCGATTGCACAAAAAACACACGTTCTAAAACTGGAACAGTCACTTCCAGTTTTCAAGCGTTTGGGAGCCGGAACATTTGACTCCCAAGTATGACTGTATCTACAAAGCTGCCTTCTACGGGAGGGGAAAAACACCACTCAAGACAAAATGACACAAAGCAATAATTATATTTAAAAATAAATAAATACAATTAGTAAATCACAATGACTTCGAAGACTCCCTTCAGACATCTCCATGGTGATGAATTTGCTGTCTTCCCCTGCCACTTCAGAGGGAAGGAGAGAGTTGTTCAAATCTGTAAAAATTCATTTCAAAATCATAGACTTCTGGGACATTGGGATGCATTCTGTTATTTGTATTTCGAGGATGGGGAACCTGTGAACTTCCACCTTCCCCAGCCAGCATAGTCAGTGGTGATGAGAACCTTAGCATTGCAACCAGAGCTTTTTCTTCAGCTGGAACTCACTGGAACTCAGTTCCGGCCCCTCTCGGGTAGGTGCCATTCTAAGAGAACAAGGGAGGCGTTCATGGTGAGTTCTGCACCTCTTTTTCTAGAAAAATAGCAGATTGCAACAATGTCTGGAGGGCCACAAGAGATAACAGGGTGCCTCTATTTAGAAGAAGCATTCCCTCCTGGGAAAGGGGAGGCCTCTTACTTTGCATAACCCTGCCTCCTTTGGGATGCCATTGGGGACTGAACCTGGGAGATTTCGCATGTAAGGCAGGAGCTCTATTGCTGAGCCACAGCCTGGCAGGATGGAAGGCATCTTCACAAACGGTTCTTGCTGCAACATAGGCACACCTCAGCTATGTTAGGGCCAATAATTTCAATAGGTATGCTCTGAGTAACAGCCAGGTGCAGATTCATAATTTTATTAAAACTAAACTTGTTTTTTAAAAATTCATTTCTGTTCAATTTGTTTACTGCCTTTCTACACTGCTATGCACAGGTCAGTTCTACAAGCCAAAGAAATGACAAAATCTACAACTAAGTTCCCACCCTAGACTAAGTCAATCCAATGCAAATATGTTATAATGAAAACTATATATATAATTGTAAAAATAAATGACTTAAGTCAATTATAATATTTCATGGTAAAATCAACCTTCAGAATACCAGCAAAGAAATGCCAAATCACTCCCAACAATTGCAACAATTAATTGATTGATTGATTGATTGATTGATTGCTGCCATTATTGTTTATAATCAAAGTCACAATATGTAAAATATAGAAATATTGGGTACGTTCCTCCTCTTACGTCTGCCACCCCACCTACAATTCCTATACCTGCTTAAATTTACAACAATCATCTAATATTAGCTGGAAAAAACATGTTTATCCAGTTGATGTCTTTCTTTTTTAAGACAGGAGGGGGTGAGATTTTTGCTTAGAAATAGTGACATCTAGTGGAGCAGGATCACAAGGAGCAGGACTACATCCACATCCACACTCACACCATACATTATAAAGCACTTTATAAACAGCCACAGCTTCCTCTAAAGATGTTAAAGCTGTCAAGAGTTGCTAGAAGTCCCCCATTCTCCTCCTAGAGCTACCATTCCCAGAATTCCCTGTGAAGAGGGATAGATTATTAAACTATTCTGGGAATGCAGGAAAGCCAGAAAGCAAGGAGAATGAACCAGAGAAAGAAAATGGAAGTGAGGGTGGGAGAGGGAAGGCTTTCCTGAATAAATTGCCCCAGGGAGGAGAAGGCATTGCTGCCATGAGCAAGTGGGCAGGAAGCAGGAAAGGGGGGGGGGTGTCACCCTGTTGGAATGAAACCACGACAGACGAGTAGCAGGTGTCATGAGAGAGAGGCGTCACCCGGGGCGAGCCCCGGGAACTCTCTTTTATTGAATATTACAAACATTGCCACAGGTGTGCTTGTGGCTGATTGGTTGATACAAACACAAAGCAACTTGTTGCTGATTGGTTAACATAGGTGCAAGGCAGGAATTACATGTGAACATTAATCACCGATAGATTAAAGGCTGGGAAACGAAGCTGGAACTAGACAGGCATGAAACCTCCTAATTAAATTATAACTAAAGATTGATATAACATGACTAAAACAATTACTAATGATTGATCATAACATGAAAGAATATAATAATTGAATTCCGTAGATGTGGTCAGCTGTGCATTAAGTACAGGTCATAGTGTTTTTCATGAACTTAGCAATGAGGGAATGTCTTGGTCTTTGGAACAAGTTGTGCAGTGTGTGCAGAAGCAGGGAAAAGCTTATAAGCAAGACTTCCCAGAATGCAAGAGAAAAGAAGCAATGCTTCCCCATGATGCAACAGTTATGTGCAGAAAGAGAACTTCCCTTTATCACCCAGAGGCAAATTTGCCATCCCTCCCAGAGAAGGGGCCCAGACTCCAAGTTTTCATTTTAATTTTTTTTAAAGTAAGTCTCTAGGCCTTCTGGAAAGAAAGTTATGAAACAAAATGTGCAGGCACACTTCTAAGCAATATCTCTGAGCAAGGCCAGTCTGGCTGCTCCTGATTTTCAGTGTTTTTAGCTAATGAGTGAAGTTGGAACTGTGATTGATGAATGAGTTGTTTGGACACCAGGATACTGGAATCCCTTAAGTCCAAAAGAGCAGCTGTCTCCTCGATGTGATTTTCCCAAAACACATTAAGTGCAAATAGATGTTAAAGAATCCTCTCACCCCCTGCTGTGGCAAATACAGAAAGGAAAAACTGTGCAAAGCAACTTAGGCAGGTCTCCTGCTGTTCAGGAGCTAAAGACCAGGCACTCATCCAGAGTGTTCTCCTGTGGGAGACACAACTACAAGCCCCTGGTTTAGGAAAAGCCAGAGGTGTGGCTGTCCTGAGAAGCAAACTCTGCCCTCTGAGTGTTGAGGAAAGTTTGGCAGACCCAGCAGGCAGATACCTCTTTGTTCATGGTGTCATAGTCAGCCATCCAGTCACCATCACTGGTTTATAGGAACCCAACTCAGCACAACAAGACTTTATTTGGGAGACATTAACAGAATTAGACCATTTTAAGACGACAGATTATATTAGGAGACTTAAATTGCTGCAGTCGTGACTCGAAGGACTGAAGTAAGTATCAATATATGAACAAATTCTACAACCTCTGCCTGGAAGAAATATTAACTGAATGGGACCTGGTGGACACTTGGCAGGCACTGCATTCATAAGGCAGGGAATCCTCATAAATCAATGTCACACATAGACCTAATATTAATACCAAAAGGTGATCTTCATCAGGTAGTGAGTGCAGAAACTGGGTCTATAACAGTCTCTGATCATGCACCAGTCTCCATTAACTTAAACTTTGGTGCACTTCCCCCCAGAACCCAAAACTGGTACTTTGACCTTGGTCTTCTCACTTGTGCAGCGTCCAAAGAATGTTTAGCTAAACCTTTGGACCTTTACTTTAAAGAGAATGACTTGCATATGGAAATAAAACAAAATGAGAATATGAGGGAAGCCCAGGGGAGGGGGGGAATATGGAAAATTGTTAGAGGAATATTATTAGAGGATGTTTACATGGAAAGACTAATAATATATTTTTTTAAAAAAAGAGAATGACTTGCCAGACATAGGCGCCCCAGTATTGTGGAATGCAATTAAGGCTGTTCAAAGGGTTAACTGCATGTGTGAGGTGATCAGAAGGAAGAGAATGTATGAACAAGAGGTTAAAATCTCACTGCAGAAATTAAAAAGCTTGAGGTGATATACTCTGGGAGTCAAGCCAAATATCTTGTAACACATGCTTGCATTTTCCATGGCTGGGTTTGTTTGTTTTTTGCTCTGACTCCACAACTTTAACAGTTGGTTGATCTTTGATTTTAATTTTTTATATGGTTTTATTGTATGGTGTTATGGTTGTAAACTGCGCTGATATTACTCACTGGTGTGTTTATTAATACATAAAATGAATAAATGCTTCATGTTCCTGGCTTCTATAGTTGCTTTTGAGGTTAATGGTTAAACTGTAAGATACACTAAGCTTAGAAATATTATCTAGGAATGGCACAAATCTGGAAAGGGGATGGACTAACGATTAGGGTAAATACTCTTTCTATCTTGGGCCTGGGACAGTTTTTGGGAAAGCAAAAGGTGAAATGCTGCAGAAGGCTGGTGAAGAAGAGGAAGAGCTCCATTTTGGACAGGGGTTCTCCGGGGCATGCATGGCGACCTGTAGGAAAAGGAGACATAGTATTTTGTGCATGAGATCAGGAGGAAGGGGTGGATCAGACTGCACCTATAGGCTCCACTCTGGCCTGCATCTTGTGTATTTAAAACCTGGCCAGTATCCACCTCCCCACCTGGTCCCTCATCGGATCTCCGTCCCCCTCTCTCTTCCTCCCTCTTTTCTAGGCTTTTTGGCTATGCTTGACCTTGCTTGCTATGGACAAATTGCTGGTCGCCATATTCAGAGCCGGGCAGGAATTTGTCCATCAGACTAACCTCATCGCAATACCTCTTTCCCCCTCCCTTTACACTGTAACAATAACTGATGAAATTGCTGCCTCTAGTCTAGTTTTGTTTTACTGTAACTTTGTCAAAGTTTACTCCACACAAAAACTGCCTTACCACACTACCCACTACAGATAGCTGACTGGATCAATAAATAGGTACCAGAGGTTAAAGGACTGTTCATCAGTAGGAACAAAGATCTCCATCTGGTGTCAACAGAGAGAACCAAACTGTGGGTGGCAGCAGTGGGGAGGGGCTGGTTCACTCGCCGCCCTTTGCTCTTGCAGTCCAGGCTACAGGGAGGAGCAAAATTTAGCTTCCTACGCACACTGGTCCTCGCAATTCTTTTAAAATTTAAAGAGTGAGCTGAGCCTACCTAGCTATTATTATCTCAGAGTCTCTGGATTTAATTATTAGTCCCAAGTGGCCAAAAGATTAATATACTAATATTAACCCCTTGATTTGGATCAGTAGCAAATGAGCAACCAGTGCAGGTCTCTGGACAGAGGGGTTATGCACTGTTAGGGTATCTCTCCCATCAGGATTCATGCCACAACATTTTGCTTATGAATCAAGCACAAAGGAAGCCCCATACAGAGCGCATTGCAGCAATTCAATCTTAAAGGCACTAGAGATATTAAATATCAAAAGAAGAAGAGACAACAAGAAGCAAAAGCAAAGTTGCATTATGCCTGTCCCACCCTGAAAAGCTCATCCATCAGAGCGACTCCGCCCCATGGCCATGCTCAAATCCAGTTTGGAATGGATCTAAACCTGCCCAGTTAGAAGCGGTGTTAGTGTAAATTAAATATTGCTGTTAATTGCATTGATCGTGCTTGGGTCTGTCTCTTGAGTTGTCCTCAACTGATTTATGTTTCGAGTTGGAATGCCAGCTGTGGCGGTCCACCTGAATACAGCTCAAGACTACAAGTTTCTGGCATGACTCCATACCCCCCCTTTCTCACCTGAAAGAGGGGTGTCTGTGTGTGTTGACTGATATACAGCCAGCTGCATCCAGCAGCCATGTGTGAGCCTCTCTCTAGTTTAAGTCTCTTTTACCATTTTGACTACAGCCACCTAAGACAAGGTTACTATACTTAGTAGGGTATAGTATATGGTGCACTAGCATCTCCTAACTTCATGTATATAGTGTGAATAATAATGGTCTTATGGCTATAAAGCACTTTATTTCTAACGGTGTAGCCAAAGAATTTTCTTCACCCTCAACTCTGAAATGGCTGACAACGGTAAAGGACAAAGATCCTGAAGCTCTGCTGTGCTACCCTGCTGGTTACACAGGTAGAGGTGTGATCTTAAACCATGACCACTATTTTCTTAACCTGAATTGGAATGCCACTACGGCCTACATCCTCTGCAGCCACAGAACTGCTTGTCACTGTAAAACATACTTAAAATGTGCCCAAAGCTGAATTCAACACAGTCACAGACTGCAGTGGTTCTGAAAAATGGCTTATGTATTTCAAATAACCACACACAAATATAAACCACTTGTGAAGTACAATCTGAAATGTCTATGTCTTCTCAATATTTTCTCCTTGGAAGGTAGCCAGGAAATAGGGGAAGTTGGTTGTAAAGTATGATCCTGATGGTTGTTGTTTTTTTATTAAAAAAAAAAGTTTGAGTCAAAAGTACATACTCTCTCTTCTCAAGGAGCTGACTATGGAAACCTGTTACTCTTGCTTTCCCATCAGGTGGGAAAGAGAAAGGAAGATAACAGGACAGCTTGTAATCTTTCCCCTTATACCTCAGCCATTCCTCTTTTGGATTTACCTAGAGAGAAAGGTAGGAAGGCCTCTCGCTTGACAAACTGCCCATCTGCATCCAGGAAGTGCTCTGGGTAGAATTCATGTGGCTTCTCCCACATTGTCTCATCCTTTAGCACAGAGGACAGATGATTAAAGACGGCAGTCTCCTAAAATGGCAGAGAAACCAAGAGATTAGAATCCACTGCTGGTAAGGTAAGCTTGTGGGTGGCTGGAGCACACATCAGCAGCAGGGGGCCAAGTCCAGTGCTGAGTCCAGGCCTGCATGGAGGAGAGATAGAGGAGGAAAGAGCTTATCAGGACCAATGTGTGTTAACATATTGGTAAATTTTCAGGAAGTTCTTAAAGACAATTTGCAGAAATGTGGAGAACTGAATGTAAGATTTGAAAAATTAGACATTACAGAAAAGACAGATTGAGAGATTCTTCCATTCCCATTACGAAGTCACCCCTCTGATTCAAGGCAATTGTAGAAGAAGGTATGTCATTTAAATCTGCAAGTAATGTGTCTTATGAAGTACCTGTCTGAAATGTGCTTATTTACATTTATTTACTTATTGCCTCTACATCCCATCATCATGGCAGCATGCATACCAGTAGTTCCTCCTCCATTTCATCTTCTTAACAGGGCTACTGAGGTATGTTAGGCTGAGAAAAGGTGATTGGCTCAGCATCACCCAGTGGCCTTCATGGGCCTGAGTAGGGGGCTGGATTCCCTACTCATCTGTGAAAAAACAGAAAGTTCCTTTTGCTACGGTTCCTGGTATTTCCAGTACTACTCTTAAAAGGGTTTTATACTAGACATTTAGGCCTCCCAAGTTCTCTCTTCTTGCAATTCTTGACAATGTGACCGTGTTGGGTGATCGTTCCAGGCTGCATTTTACACTAATGGCTGCTGGCAGCATAGAAATTTAACACAAGCTGTTTCTCCGGCATGACATTTGGGGTTGGTTTGCAGTGCTGGTTTACGGTAACAGAAGAAGCAACACATTGTGCCTGCTGTGCGGTCATAATTGCTCCCTATTTAAAGCATGCACTAGCCAGCTTTGAGTTAGTCTGTCTCTTGTTCAATTGATGTGTAAGTAGTTAGTATGAACTCCTGCAACTTTTTTTACTTTGCAGCCATGAGTTCCAGTTCAATCGACTTTTGCTACTGTTAGCATAAAGATCTCTCACGTGTGACCACCCTGGTTCTGATTTACCTTAGGAATGACAAACTTGCCAACTTCAGTATCTCTGTGGACCATATATGGCGTTGCAACAGGTAAAACATCAGCACATCGTTGAATTTCATGTATCACAGCGCAAGTATAAGGCAGCTTCAACTGGTCTTCCATCACAGGTGATCGTACCCTGCCAATCTCTTCATCAATTTCTTCTTGGACCCTTTCTGGAAATATTCATTTAGAAGTATTATTGCATTGCATATGTGTCTTAATCCTTCCAATTCTCCAAGCATGTTATGGTAGCATGTTGTTGTTGTTTGCATAGAAAGTTTCAGCAGCCCTGGACACTCTGCGAGCTTTAAGGCTGAGCGCAGATTTGAATCTGGGGCTCCAAGTAGGGGTCTGCTGAATATCCTCCACATAACCCAAATAGTGATTCAATCTTTGGTGGGTGGTGGTTTAGTTTATCATTTGTTTATATAATCTATGCAGTTCTTCTCCATTGTAGACATGTACATTTCCCACATCGTCTCAGCTGTTTCAAATTCTTTTATCTTCATTAATCCGCACTGTAACTAATAGCTCAGTTGATAGAGCATAGATTTGAGCCCCACATTGGGCAAAAGATTCCTGCATTATAGGGGGTTGAATTAGATGACCCTCAGAGTACCTTCCATCTCGACAATTCTATAAAGTAACACCAGACTTAGGTGTTCAAATGCCTATTCGTTTGAAGGCATACATACTTAAGGGGCACTCAGCTATTCAGAAGTGGATATATTTGTGAATAAATAAAAAACCACCTTTTTGAAAAATACCCAGATGAGAGCCTATGAGCATCAACATTTAAGGACACAGATTAAAAAAATTATCCAGAGTTAGTGCAGAGTTGTTACAAAGTTATACATAGTTAGGACAAAGAAACAGCTTCCAAAATACAAATAAAGTTTTATTAGGCAAAGCAGCTTTGTTTTCCAAGTGCTTGGTTCCAACTGCCTTGTTTCTATTTTGAGCCATTTCATAATTGTAATTTATTTATTGAATTGTTATCCTGGCCTTCCTCCTGATGTGGAAGTTTTGAATCCAAATCAGATCTGAAGCAATTGCACAGCCAACTTGCCCATGAGTAAGCCTTTCAATTGGAAAATGCCATGAGGGATCAGTCTATCTTCCCCAATACTGATCACTTACTCTGAACCTCAGGATGATTGACCATGTTCAACAGTCCCCAGAGCAAGGTGGAAGAACTTGTTTCAGTGCCAGCCATTAACAAGTCAACAAGGATATTAATAAGGTTTTGCTCATTAAAACTGCTATCTGGTTTCCCTTTAGCCTGAAGGAAATGGAACAAGTTAGTAACTCACATGGAAATAGCACAATATCATGTCATATTTGTTAGAGAATAGTGTGTACTAATGATCTTTCCCCTTGCTATCAATAGTATATATCTGACCAAAGCAAAGTGAATAATAAAGGAAAAGCTGCTCAGTTTCTTGAGAAATACTGCATTTCATAAAGCACATGGGTGTTGAAAAAAATGGCAGCCTCATCCCACAGTAACATCTAATACAGCCTAGTTCTTTCTTTGGCATAATTGCAATGAGCAATAAACTCACCAGAGCATAGGTTGTCATTGTCTGGGCATATGAAACAACTGCTTAATGACTGCTTGTTTGTTTATTTAATTTGTCTCCCATCTTTTTCTCCAAGGTATTTCAGGAGGTGAACTCAAATGCACAAGCTGATGTCAGGGTAAAGAGTTAGAGGTGTTTACCCACCAGGTCTTGTAATTTTACTGGCATGGTTTAGATGGCAGAAATTCTAAATAAATCAATCCTAATGAAGAAGCTACAAAAGAAGTCCCAGTGGTTCTGTGTCTATAAATGTCTTCCTACCTTATCTATCTCCTCCAGAAATGCATCAATCAAATCTCTTGGGAAGGTAGGATCTCTGGTTTTCTTATGTTCACTCACAATCTCTTTTAGAATTATACTAATATCTCCATAGCGTTTCTGCAGTTTACGATGAGGTCCAGGAAAATAGGACAACCAGGATCCTGCAGCAATAAGCTGGCAGGGCAGAAATCAGAGAAAGAAGAGATATCACAACCTTTTCAGATACAAAAGACATTTAATAAATATTTCACTAGAAGTGAAAGTGCATTCTGATAGGTAGTTCCTAACCAGTCAGTTCTTCATACTGATGGGGAGATTATTCCTTGCCAGCTTCACTCCCATTCCCTCCCTCACATCCACCCTGTGGTACAGAGTTCCAGAGACTGAGCATATCCATTGATAATTAACTTTTCTTAGCCATAATCTGTGGGGATGTTAGGAGATACAAAGGTCTCTGAATAGGCTGGTAGGCTCACATTAGTGGGAGAAGCCAGCTCCTTCAGATATCCTAGTCCTAAAACATAAAGAGCTTTCAATGTCATTACCAGTTATCCGCCAACTTTTAAAGCATATATTATATATCTTTTTAATACCACTTAGAGGTTTTATGAAATAAAGGGTGGCCTTCTGTTAAGGTTTACTCAGAGTAAACCTACTGAATTCAATAGACCAGTTTTACTCATGTTCTTTAAGTGAGTCAATTCTGAATAAAACATAGCTGAATTTTGCACCAAACCCATATTTCTTCATCACACGAAAATGGTAATGCACTTCATCCTATCAAAAGCTTTTCCAACATCTGTCCAAATACTAGTGGATGCTAATTCCTACCATTTACTGTAATCTGATACCTTTATTATTGTGTTCATTATCATTTTGCACCCTTGCTTTAATTAATGCTTGTTAGTAGCATATTGACAATTATCTTTTTTAATGAATGGAATTGTCCTTCTAATTTTCTTTCTGAAGTTATTTGTAATAGGTTTTTCTGCCTCTAATAATTTTTCATAAATCACTTTTAACTTTTGTTTGCCTATGTTCGTGTTTTAATCTTGCTGTCTTGGTTTTTAGCTTGTGTTCCTCTTCTTTTTTCTTTAAGAATACAGTGGTGCCTCGCAAGACGAAAAGAATCCGTTCTGTGATTCTCTTCGTCTAGCGGTTTTTTCATCTTGCGAAGCAAGCCCATTGAAGGATTAGC
Organism: Podarcis bocagei; assembly: GCF_964188305.1. NCBI lineage: Eukaryota > Metazoa > Chordata > Lepidosauria > Squamata > Lacertidae > Podarcis > Podarcis bocagei. Next base: position 35,062,697 of record NC_138135.1, on the reverse strand, counting down.
AGATTAGCGCTATTAGCGCTATTAGCGGCTTTTAGCGGCTTATCTGCTGATCGGATCAGCTGATAAGCGGCTTAGCGGCTTAGAAAAAGGGGGGGAGGGGAAAAAACCAGCAGGAACTCGCAAGACATTGTCGTCTTGCGAAGCAAGCCCATAGGAAATTCGTTTTGCGAAGTACCTCCAAAACAGAAAACTCTTTTGTCTAGCGAGTTTTCCGTCTTGCGAGGCATTCATCTTGCGGGGCACCACTGTACCAGGTTTTAAAGATATGCTGAAGTGATTGATTCAGATAAGCACCTTAGTGGAGATGCTCCATAACTCGGATGTGGTAGTCACACAAAACATACACTTCAAATGGCTGTTTCCTTTTAATGCCCAGACAAACTCATGAAGGTACCTGGGGCAAATTTCTGATTGCTTCTTTCATGAATTCCTCAGTCACATGCATTAGCTTCAGGAATGTATTGTCACTGTATTCAAAGCGGTCACCAAATGCTAGAGTGCAGAAGATGTTACTAACAGCCCTGTAGATGAGGATTTGTGGGTCAAAAGGAGAACCTGGATGAGTTGTAAGAACAAGGAGCAGATGAGAAGTATGTTGGGGGTGGCCTTCCATAACTTGCTATCCGGGTATTTTTGGCTTCAATTCCCATTAGCCATAGCCAGGATATGGGAATGTTGGAAGCTGTACTCCACCACCTATAAACTATTTACCCTTTCAATAAATGGGACTGTAAATTCCTGAGATCCTTTGCTACATAATATGGATGTTGTTGTTGGCATTGTCTGTCTCGAGAGAGAATGGAGTGTGCCTCCAGGGGTGAAGTCAAACCACTGTGTTAATAGCACTGAAGCTACCTCCCTGGAGCAGAATCCTGAGCAGTTTGCATGGAGATCCTGGGCTGCCCAGACGATAAAACTCGCCTCTCGGCGTCACTGATGTGAAGGAAAGCAGAGCAATACATTTGGCACCAGCCAGGCTGCAGTAGTTGCCAGAAGGAGGCGTACAAAGCACCATCCAGCCATCTTAGCGGCTCCACAGGAAAAAGCAAGGGAATGAGACAGGAATCCAATATCTCTATAAAGAAACAGACTTGAAAGAGAAGTTGCTGAATTACAACCTATCATTAAACTGAAAACTATGGCGAGGCCTGGTCTTAATAGAGATATTGGATTCCTGTCTCATTACATATGCTAATCATCTGCATACTATCCCTTGCTTTTTCCTGTAGGACTAATTGCAGTTGTTAACAGTCGTCAAAAGGTTTACCATACCCATTGAGTCAATCACCCATCTCCTACTACCCTCCTGAGAAAAACCCCACCCCACCCTCCCACTATATGTAAGGGTCTGGTGACTTCAGTTTCAGTGTATCTGAATAAGTGTGCATGCACATGAAAGCTTATACCAAGAACAATTAGTTGGTCTCTAAGGTGCTACCGGACATTATATATATTACACACCTTCTTGACTGTTGCACCTACTATTGGTCTCATCCATTCAGTCTGCCAGAGCCTGTCTTTGCATACAATGAAAGCCCCTAACTCACCAAGGGTAAAAGACCCATTGGCTACCCTCACCTTGCTTAGCCACCCATTTGAAGCCATTCCTGGGCTGCGGCCGCTGTTGCATGCTGACAGCTTTTAGGAGCCACACACGGCAGCTGAGTTTTCCCCAGCAGAGGCACTACTCCTCTTAAAGTTGAATAATAGAAATAGGACATTGCGGGGGGACTGGGACAGAGGGGCTGACTGGCTAAAATGAGCAACTTCATATCTCTCAACCACCAACCTCTCCCACTTTCTTCCAGTCCTTTCTCATGACAGCAAGATCTGAGGAGGACCTGAAAGGGAACTAGCTGTGCTGCTGCGAGTACTGCTACATGGAAAATAATTTGAGGTCCCTCAGATTCTGGACTCCAGAACACCTGGTTATAGTGCTTACATTATTTTGCATACTGGATGAGCTAAAGGGTTACAGAGATGTCCTGAAATGTCCACACTTCATGCTTGGAGCACCAATTCCTTTGCTACCACACAAGTAATTTAGGTTTGCATTCAGTGCATCTCCTAAAGAGGATTCTAGTCCATGAAAGCTTATGCCATAATAATTTTTGCATTCTTTATAGTGCCACAAGATTATTAGTAATCATTTTACATGCTTCGAAAATTAAATACAGTGGAACCTCAGGTTACGTACCAGCCTCCTTACAAACACTTAGGGTAATGAGCGCTGCAAACCCAGAAGTAGGTGTTCTGGATAGCGAACTTTGCCCCGGAATGCGAGTGGAAGTTGCATGTTGGCAGTGCTGCGGCAGCAGGAGGCCCCATTAGCAAAAGTGCGCCTCAGGTTAAGAACAGTTTCGGGTTAAGAACGGACCTCCGGAACAAATTAAGTTCGTAAACGGAGGTACCACTGTATGAGAAGCTTTGGAGATGGGAGTTAGTTTCTGTATAAAGTATAGAGTGCTCCTCATGCTTTGCATCAAGTGAGATCTCATAGCAGGGAAAAAGTCCCCAGGAATGAGATGTACCTTCTTTGGATTTGAACTCAGAACACAAATATCCAGCTTCTTCAGACACTCTTTTTTCAAGCGTTTTCTTCCCCATCCCAAAATTCTTGAGGGTGGAGACAATGAATCGCCTCTGCTCCCTCCAGCCATTGTCGCATGTTGCAAATCCTATTCCTGGAGGATGTAAAATATAATAAAATATATAATATAAAATAATATAAAATAATATAAAATATAATAACATGACAAGTTGTCCAAAGAAACATTCCAAAGTTAATTCTTTGCTTTGCTTAATTTGTTGTTGTTTTTACAAGTGAAGAATGGTAGAGTCCCCATTAAACTGCTGGCCCATTTTTCTGGCCTTCGGACTCGATTGACAACTGCAGAGACTAAACAATGTCTGTTAACTTTCCACTGGGCTGCCTTCCATCTTATGCTGACACACAACCAGCAGATGATAGCTGTCCTGTGGAACAGTATGGCTGACTTTGCAAATAAACCCACAAACACTTCTAGTCTACCTTCCTGTCCCTACTTAGTTGTTTACAGGCAAGTTTAAGAAGAAGAAGTTTCTCAAAAACCTCCTGCCACGTCACATGAATATGCATCTTCTCCCAGGCAACAGAGTGTTTCACTTACCACCTGAGGTGCCATCCTGGCCCACTTGCATGCCTGGTCACTTCCTGCCTGTTTCTCCAACTCTACTGCTTCTTATCCAGTTCATCAGGGTATCAGCTATACTCACCTCCACAATTCTTTCCACGGTTTAGTAGACTGAACAGTGGAACTTCTGGTCGGTCAACAAAGTTCTCAGGGTTTTGTCCCAGGGCCTCCTTTATCGTCTTGAACCCATTCAGGATGACCATATTTCGCCATCCAAACTGCAGAGAGGTGACTGGTCCAAACTTTTTTTCCAGCTTTGATCAATAGGAAGGAAAGGGAGAAAATTATCCAGGGGGAAAGGACAATAAAAGTAGGGAAGGTATAATGTTGCAGTACAATATATATGGGAAATTCCAGAAAGCACAGACATATTTCAGGCTTGAGGTGTTTAATCAAAAATGTTTAATCATTTCGCCAGAATATATATACAGAAAGACTAGTTTTCTCAGGGTAGAGAGAGAGGGAGGGAGGAGCACCCAAGCAAAAATGAACATTTCCATGAGAATTAGAGATACCAAACTACAAAACCATTTAGCGCAAGCTGAGGTATATACCACACTTTGGACAAACAAAATGGCCCCAGCACTTCCCAATTATTTGTCTATCTTGGTCACCCCCAAATTTAGAAAGGCATTTACGCAAGCCAAATTCAATGTCTTGCCATCCGCACTATTGGAAGGCAGATACAAAAAGATTCCCCACGGCGAGAAGTTCTGCCCATGTAAGAGCGGTCACGTTGAAACTGTGGGCCAAGTTCTTTTCCACTGCAGACTTCATTGTGCAACAGCCATAAGTCAACAAAAGCAAAGGATTATACAGCTCCACCAACAGTCATATATTGACACAGCTCACAGTCAAATTCTTTTATTTTTTAAAAAAAAAATTGTAATGGAGTTTATATTTCCTCAGATACATATTTTAAATCTATTTAATTAGTATATGGATTGTTAAATTCTACTTGGATTGTTTTAATGTTTATGTAAAAATGATGCTGAAATTTTGGTTTTACTATGCTGGCTGTTTAGCCGTAATAATAAACATTCACTTCTCCACAGAGGAAGAGATGGTGTGGGAAGGAATCAGGGCCTCCACAAACTCTGATGAGAGATCAGCCCTATCAGGTTGTTCTACCCATGAACTTTTGCCGCACACTTGAAACGGTCCAGTCTAAATTCTTAAGACAGATTCTAGCCGTTCCACCATGCACACCAAATGCGGCCCTACGGCTGGAGACTGGCCTCCTCTCCGTCGAAACCCGAACCTGCTTAAGAACATTCAACTATTGGCTTCGCCTAAATTTAAACCCACCCGGACTACTACCTCTAGTAGCACGAGATGCTCACAGAAGTCGGTGGTCCAAAGTAGTGCATCAAAAACTACTTACATGTGGCCTCCAAGCACAGCATCTCCTGAAAATGGGTCTCCCCAAGGCAAAAACCATTATTGACCAGCGCATGAAGGATATTGAGCAGCAGAATAATCTGGCCTATATTAAGAAATTTAGTGCTTGGTACGCTTATCTGCCCCCCTCCCACTTTGATTCTCGGGCACCTTATTTGTCTACCTTAACCATTCCAAAACTCAGATGGGCCTTTACACTGGCCAGACTAAATATGTTACCCTCAGCTGTTCTTGAAGGTAGATATCAAAAAATTTCATTCGAAGAAGAAGAAGAAGAAGAGTTTGGATTTGATATCCCGCCTTTCACTCCCTTTAAGGAGTCTCAAAGCGGCTAACATTCTCCTTTCCCTTCCTCCCCCACAACAAACACTCTGTGAGGTGAGTGGGGCTGAGAGACTTCAAAGAAGTGTGACTGGCCCAAGGTCACCCAGCAGCTGCATGTGGAGGAGCGGAGACGCAAACCCGGTTCCCCAGATTACAAGACTACCGCTCTCAACCACTACACCACACTGGCTCTGCCCCTGTGGAGCTGGCTACGTAGAGACTGTGTCACACGTTCTCTTGTCTTGCTCCCTATATAAAGATCTCAGGGGCGAGACCATCACGCCGCTCCTATCTGCCATCCCGGGCCGCTCTTGTGAAGCCAAATTGTTCTCACTCCTAGCCGACCAGAACAGCTCGACAACAGAGAAGGTTGCCAGATTTATCGAGAGAGCAATGAGACTGAGAGCTGCTATCTGAATGACATCAGTGTCGTCACCCGGATTCCTCGCCTAGGATCTTATTATTGTTATTATCATTATGTTTTATTATTATTTTATTACCTCTGCCAAGTTTTAAGTACTGAGATTATTAATTTATCTGCATCTGGTTATTATTATCTTTCTCCCTGTCCTGACCATCCCTCTGAGGTTATATTTATATTTATAATCTTTCAATTTGGCTGGTCTATTTACTTAACCGACCTGGAACAATCTACCAGAGAAAAGGTGCCGCCCATGGGACAGAGGGTCATTGATGAATGATAATCCAGCTTCTAACTAGGGTTTTAATAGGTCATAAGACTTTATGGTAATTATATTTGTAATGTATTTTTGTCGGTGTTTGTCCTTTGATGCTATGGCCTGTCGGCTACGCAAATAAAGTCTATTGCTTGCTACCCATGAACTTTCACCTGACAACAGCAGACTAGCACCTCCTCTCCTGAATCTTATTCTGTTCCAGGTGGGGCTTGCGTCTGCCAGGCAGACTCCGTGGGCAGCTCACCGCACCACCACCCTGGGCGGATGGCTGTGCCGACCCTGTGCATGGATGACCGCGGTGCCCCCATGGAAGGCTCACCTAGCCCATGCTGCTTCGGGTGTGGGAGTAGCTAGCTATGCCCCTGGTGCTAGCAAAGCCCTTCCCTTCCATCTCTGCCCTCTTTGCATTGCTCTGGGCAGGGAGGAGGTGGAGAGCCTCACTTGGTGGCTTGGAGGCGGCAGGGGTGGTCAGACACTGGGGTTGCTGTTGTGCACGCTACAGACTCCTTCCTTTTGGTTGAGGAGGAGTGAAAATGCATCATGTAAACTAAGAAACCCTTGGGGACTTTTAAAAATGGTTCATAAAAAGACCAATGTAACAACGCAAAGCCAAATTTAAATGAAAGCTCTCCTTATTACCGTAATCCTAATTCTCTCAGACTAAAGCCACCACTGTATGGTATTAGTGTCCTGGGCAGGCCATTGAACATTGGTAGCAGGGCTGTGTCAAAAATAAATTCTCTCTCTCTCTCTCTCTCTCTCTCTCTCTCTCTCTCTCTGTGTGTGTGTGTGTGTGTGTGTGTGTTTGCCAATCTGCATCAAATTTTTTTTTGCACTTAATTTATTTTAATGTTGCAATACATATATGCAGTCTTTACATATTGATACATATACATTATATTTGTAAATTCACATTTTCACATTTCATTATGTACTAACAATTATCCATTTCTTATTTCTTGCTCTGTGTCTTCCCTCCACCCGTGCGTGACTTCCTTGTTATTATTATTATTATTGAGATTGTAATTTTGTATCTTAATAATTAAACATTCAATCTTATATATCTGCTTAGCTTAACTTAACTTTGTGAAATCAGTCTATACATATCAGTTAAGGCTTGTTGAAGCATCTTTTGGTCATGTATTCTTCTACACATTTCCATTCCTGTTTGAGATTTTGATTAGATTGCATTCTAATTGTTGCCATCATTTTTGCTAATTCAATCATTTCAAAAAAATTATATTGCCAATCTTTCAATGTTGGTACTTCTTCTGATTTCCAATTTTTTTGCAATCAATAACCTTGCGACAGCTGTTGCATATAAAAAGATTCTCTTCATGTCGTTTGGGATGTCATTTGTTATAATTCCTAAAAGGAATGTTTCTGTCTTCTTACCAATTGTTGTTTTAAACATTTTTTTCAGTTCCTCTTGTATATTTCCCCAATTTTTAAAAATTTTATCACATCCCCACCATACATGATATAAGGATCTCTCTGATACCTTACATCTCCAACACAGATTCGATGTTAGTTTATAAATTTTAGACAGTTTTACAGGGATTAAGTACCACCTGTAAAACATCTTCATAATATTTTCTTTGATAGTAATGCATGCGGTGAAATTAATATCTGATTTCCAAAGTTTTTCCCAATGATCTAATGAAATCGCGTATCTAATATCCTGTCCCACTTGATCATTACTTCTTTAATTTGTTCATTTTTGAGTTCCCATTCAAGTAATAAATTATACATTTTTGATAGATATTTTTTGGGATTGTTCAAAAGTTCTATCTGGAATCTGGATTCTTCTTTTTGGAAACCTATTTTATTGTCAGAGTTAAATTTGTCATATAATTGATGATATTGTAGCCAGGTGGTACAAAACTGTTTAAGTTCTTCATATGGTTTCAATTGTAATTGGCCTTGCTCTTCCCTTGAAATGCTGTTTGTATGTTACCCCTAGTTTTTCCATATTTTTCTTTTTTATTGAAATCATTTCAAGTGGAGCTGCCCACCAGGGGGTCGCTGGTTCACCAATCTGCATCAGTTTAATGAGAACAAAAACTGTAGCGGAATATTGTGCAATATTATGGAGGGGGTCGGGATTCTAGTACAGCCACTACCTGCCCTGTAGCCTTAGGCTGAAGAACAGGTAATAACTAGCTGGCTAACTAATTAAATAATACTAAGAGCTTGGCTAATGCAATCATTCAGTAACATGCAGTGTCCTCAGAGATGGTGCAGCCAGTACTTACATCTTGAACAGTTTTATGTGGGTTCTTTATATCTAGCAGTAGCAAGTTCCCAATGAAAGGCAGAGGGGTGGGTCCTGGTGGCCAGCGGCTGCTTCTCTTCCTCCACTTGACGTAATCAAGCAGCAGAGCAAGTAGTAGGAGAGACAAGGCCAGAGCTGGGAGGTTGTTGTGGCAGCAGGAGAGTTGGCTCCCCAGCCAAGAGATGGAAACCGCGATCCCAGCCATTCCCTCCGCTTTCTCTCTCCCCAACTCTTGCTCAGCAGACTGGCGGTGTTCTTGCCTCTGCTGGTTTCTCTAATTCTCATTTGTTCTCTTTTATTTATTCTCTGCTTTGAATCACTGTAGGAACATGATGTGCCACTATTAATAGGGTTATCTTAAAAGGTATGCAAGGGCTTTAATACTGTAAATGAGCAATTGCACAAGGTCTGAAAGTCCAGTGTACAAGTGAAAAGTTCAGCTAATCGAATTGAACCTTTGTAGGTCAGATAAGGAAGGCCTTCACATGATAGGAAGTTGAATTTAGGTACAGTGGTGCCCCGCAAGACGAATGCCACGCAAGACGGAAAACCTGCTAGACGAAAGGGTTTTCCGTTTTTGAGCTGCTTCGCAAGACGATTTTCCCTATGGGCTTGCTTTGCAAGACAAAAATGTCTTGCGAGTGTTCCGATTTTTTTCCGCTGCCCCCCTTTTTCTAAGCCACTAAGCCGCTAATAGCCTTTTAGCCGCTAATCCGCTAAGCCTTTAATAGCCGCTAAGCCTTTAATAGCCGCTAAACCGCTAATAGCGCTAATCCGCTAATCCGCTAAAAGGGTTGCTTCGCAAGACGAAAAAACCGCTAGACGAAGAGACTCGCGGAACGGATTAATTTCGTCTTGCGAGGCACCACTGTAAGTTCTCTTTTATTCTCTGCTTCGAATAACTGTAGGAGAAGGGGATGACCAAGGACGAGATGGTTGGACAGTGTTCTCGAAGCTACAAACATGAGTTTGACCAAACTGCGGGAGGCAGTGGAAGACAGGAGTGCCTGGCGTGCTCTGGTCCATGGGGTCACGAAGAGTCGGACATGACTAAACAACTAAACAACAACAACAATAAAAAGATGGTATCTTACACCATCTAAACTTGCCAATCTTTGTTGGAAGTGTTTTGAGGCAGAAGACTCTCTGATCCACATGTGGTGGCAATGTAAACACTCCAAAAAGCATTGGGACACGGTATATGAGGAATTTAAAAAAATGTTCAAATTTACATTCTCTAAGAAACCCAAAGCCTTTCTACTGACCATAGTAGGAGAGGAAATACCTAAGAAGGCTCAGAATCTGTTTTATATGCAACAGCAGCTGCAAGAATTGTATATGCAAGGACTTGGAAGAAGGAAAGCATACCAACAAAAGAACAGCGGCTACTCAAACTCATAGAGTTCGTGGAAGGATCTTCTTGAAAGGAAAATCCCTCATTGAAGCAATGGCTATAAAGAAAATAAATACGAGGAATAATTGGAGTATATATAAAGAGCTTATAGAATTTGACGAAGGAAAAGTGGTACTCAGGAAAAGAGAAGATCTGCAGGAATGGATTATGGCCTGGTTTCAACACCATTAGCTGCACAAGAGGTTCAAAGAAGATAAACTGAAAGGATTTTTAGAAGAAGGGTCGGAATTCGAAAAAGCCCTACTGGGAAGCAAAGAGAAACTAATATCAAAATATATAAAATTATCCTTGAGTGGGAAACAAAGGATGAATTGATGAAAGCAACGACACACTGGGCAATCAACATAGTTTATAATATTGAGATATTTATATTTATGCCACTACAGCTGCAAGGATACTATATGCACAAAAGAGGAAAGAACAAACAATCCCAAATTGACAGAGTACATAGAATTAGCCAGCAAGACAACAAAAATTAGAGACCTACTTTTGAACGTGTGTGTTTTCTCCTTGCTTTGAAGGCAAAGTGAGGGAATGGGGAAATGCCCTTGCAGTGCAGAAAAGCTGTTTTGCTGGCTTGGGAAGTCTGGAGGAGGAGAGAAAGCTGGGCGTGGAGTTGGAAGCAGAGTCTGGGAATTAGAAGATATGTCTGCTTAGAAGCTAATCCCACGGAATTGCCACATTAAAGAAATGACAGAGCAGCTGAAGTGGGAGTGGGAGTGGGGCGGGGGCAGGGATTGTGTATAGTAGTGCTTTCATTGCTTACAGTGCTAACCTAACTGTGCCTCCTCTGAAGTAAATCCACTGAGTTCAATGGGATTTATTCCCAGCAATTTACGGGTTCCGTGGCCAGAGGAAACAGCTCTGCCCTGAAGTAAATCGCTCAGTTCAATGTTCAGTGGAGATTGCTCCTGAATGAGCATAGAATTGCACCCTTAAATAAATAATCTGATTGCCATCCTTTAATGACTAGAAATTTTATCAATAAGTATTACAGTATCAATAATAAATGTGTTAAGTCTCGTGTTAATGTGTCATGGGACTCTGGTTGTTTTCTGCTATAGTGTAACACTGCTCCCTTTCAGGATAATACAGTGGTACCTCAGGTTACATACGCTTCAGGTTACATACTTAACCCGAGGTACCACTGTACTTAATTCGTTCCGGAGGCCCGTTCTTAACCTGAAACTGTTCTTAGCTAATGGGGCCTCCTGCTGCCACTGCCGCTGCGCTGCCGGAGCACAATTTCTGTTCTCATCCTGAAGCAAAGTTCTTAACCCGAGGTACTATTTCTGGGTTAGCGGAGTCTGTAACCTGAAGTGTATGTAACCTGGAGCGTATGTAACCCGAGGTACCACTGTAATAGGGTTTACATCCAAAGATGGGTGCGCTGGATTTTATCTGTTTATTTATGTGGTATGCTATCATTCAGAGCCAAAGAACAGCCTATTGGAATATGAGTAAATATTTCTACATGTGCCTTGTGATCTTCAATAAATTGATGTGTGAGTGCTTGTAGAGTTTTGTTGAATACTATCCAGATTGAGAGAAAAGTCTCAGGACGGAACACTGTTCTAATTGAGAGAAGATTGAGGTTTACTGCGTGCTACACGCTGAGAGAGAATTTTATGAAGATGCTATATACGTGGTATTTAACACCATCAAAACTAGCAAAAATGTATAGGAACACCTCAAAATGTTGTTGGAGATGTGGAGAGGCAGAAGGCACGGTGCTACATATGTGGTGGAACTGTAGAAAAGTAAAGGAATTTTGGGAAACAGTTTACAACGAACTCAAAAAGATATTCAAGATTACCTTTGCAAAAAACAAACAAACCTGAAGCCTTCCTTTTAGGCATAACAGACATGGATATACCAAAAAAGGTGAGGAAGTGATTTCTCTATGCCACTGTGGCAGCAAGAATTCTAATAGCTAGAAACTGGAAAGGAGATGTAACACTGACTAAACTGGAGTTTGCAGAATTAGCAAAAATGATGGAAAATTAAGAGACTGGACTGAACAAACATTTATGAGGGGACGAGACATGTATACAAAGTATCTCAGAGAGCGCTGCAAAAATCTGAACTCGTTGGCAGGCCTGGAGTGACTTCTGTAGGAAAGTAGAAAATTAAGAGAACTAAGATGTATTATTATTGATAAAAATAGTGCGACAAACCAAAAAGTACTAAGGAACCATGATGGGGTGATGGGAAGTCGTCATAGAAGATATGTATTATGAAACTATTGTATCTTTCTGTAATGTGTTAAAGTGTTTTTGTTGACTGATTGTTTTCTTTTGGAATCAATAAAGCGCTCTCTCTCTCTCTCTCTCTCTCTATATATATATATATATATGAGAGATTTTCTGCAATCAAAAGAACAAAATCCACCTGGCTTTTAAATCTGCTGAAGACAGGAAAGTGAATGCACGCTGGCCTTAACCAAGTTGTAGTAACAAAGGCAGGAAAGCACAGAGTCATTCTTGGTATGTGTCAGGTATGAGCTGTGAATGCTAGCTGAGATAAGAGTCTGGGAATCCAGCCATATTTACAGAGTTTAATTGGTAGCTTCAAAGTATTTACAGGAGTTCAAAGAACGACACCATCACGATCAGTCAGTTGCCTCGAATGGCTCTTTCCCGCTTCTTCCCCCAGCAGATCCACCTCCTAAGCCCAGCCCCCCTTCTTCCTCTGCTCCGAGAGTGGCTGATTCCCAGAAATGGCCCTCCCCTCTCAGATTCATTGCCTCCCGACAGTCCGTTGTCTCCTTCCTCGTCAGAAGAAGAGCAACTGCTAATTACAGTGGTGCCTCGCAAGACGAAAAGAATCCGTTCTGTTATTCTCTTCGTCTAGCGGTTTTTTCGTCTTGCGAAGCAAGCCCATTGACAGATTAGCGGCTTTTAGCGGCTTATCGGCTGATCGGATCAGCTGATAAGCGGCTTAGCGGCTTAGAAAAAGGGGGGAAGGGGGGGGAAACCGCAGGAACTCGCAAGACATTGTCGTCTTGCTAAGCAAGCCCATAGGAAATTCGTCTAGCGAAGCACCTCCAAAACGGAAAACTCTTTCGTCTAGCGAGTTTTCCGTCTTGCGAGGCATTTGTCTTGCGGGGCACCACTGTAAAGGCACATGATCTCTGTAAGTGCCTATTCTCTCCCCCCTCTCTGCCTCCAATTCCCTGACAGTATGTCTATATTTCTATTTGTTGAATGCTGAATAATCTTATAGTCCACATACAAAAGCATCTTCTTAGCCATATACAATGTACCATACAGGTAGGCTGGTTGTATAACATTAGGGCCAAATTACATGCTACTTTTATGCATAGTTCCTAATGATTTATCATCTGGTTGTTATTACCTGTTATTATCCTCACCTCAGATCATGCTTTATATCCCTGCATTTCTCATTGTTGGTTTTTTTCCATTCTAACTCCTTAAATGTAGTTAGTTGATTCTGATTTTGAAATTTTATATGATTTTTATTGAATGTTTTTACATATGATTGTTGTAAAACACTCTGATATTTTTCATGAATACTACTGTTTTATGAAATACATAAATATTTCTATTAATTTTAAAAACTACTGTTCCTGGTTTCTGCTCTATAGTTGCTTTTGAGGTTGATGCATAGATTGCTAGATATACTAAGCTTGGAAACATCATCTAGGAATGGCACAAATCTGGAAAGGGGCTGGATGAACTGTTAGGGCAAATAATCTTTCAGTCTTGGGCCTTGGATAGTTCTCAGGAATGCGAAAGGTGAAATGCTGCAGGAGGTTGGTGAAGAAGAGGAAGAGCTCCACTTTGGACCATTGTTCTCCAGGGCAAGCATGACGACCTGTGTAAACAGGATGCATAATACTTTGAGCATGAGATCAGGAGGAAGCACAGCACAGAACCCTCCCATTCTCTCTCTGAAACTTCAGTTCTAATCAGCTCATGTTGATTTTGAGCCCCTCTGACCCATGCCTGTGCTTTTAAGGGCTTAAGTCAGTCCATATTCTCCTTGAAATGCTAAGGGGAAAAACTGTTTTAGTTGTTTGGTGTTAACTTATGTGACACTGAAAAGGGTGTGAAGACGAAAGCAGAGTGGGCAACCTGTGGCCCTTCAGATGTTCTTAAGTTCCTCTTCCCATCAGTTGCAGATAACAGGACAGCTTGCAACCTCTCCCCTTATACCTCAGCCATTCCTCTCTTGGACTTACCTAGAGAGAAAGGTAGGAAGGCCTCTCGCTTGACAAAATGCCCATCTGCATCCAGGAAGTGCTCTGGGTAGAATTCATGTGGCTTCTCCCACATTGTTTCATCCTTTAGCACAGAGGACAGATGATTAAAGATGACAGTCTCCTAAAATGGCAGAGAAACAAAGATTAGAATCCAATGCTGGCTTTATCTCATAATTCTTTTTCTGAAAATGAAATGCATTATTATATTTATTATTATTAAATGTATTATATTTATGAAATTTGTATGCCACCCTTCATCTGGGATCACAGTGCAGTTCACAACATCAAAATATATAAGAAGAACAAACCAAACCAGTAATCCGACTCTCACAAACACAGTTAAAAGGACATAGAATGTTAATTGCCCAAAGGCCTAGTTAAGGAGAAACATTTTCTCCCGGCACCTACGTATTTTTCACTCTATAAGATGCACCAGACCACAAGACGCACCTAGTTTTTGGAGGAGAAAAACAAGGGAAAAAATATTCTGAATCTCAGAAGCCAGAACAGCAAGAGGGATCGCTGCGCAGCAAAAGCAGCAATCCCTCTTGCTGTTCTGGCTTCTGTGATAGCTGTGCAGCCTGCATTCGCTCCATAAGACGCACACACATTTCCCCTTACATTGCTAGGAGGGAAAAAGTGAGTCTTATAGAGCAAAAATACGGTAAATATAATGAAGGTGCCTGGTGAGCCTCCCTAGGATGAGCATTCCACAAATAAGAAGCCACTGCAGAAAAGGCCCGTTCTTGTGTCGCCACAGTCTGGACCTCTCATGGAGTAATGTCATCACCACAAGAAATAAAATTGAGTTTTTATCTAAAGTTTGCTTGGTTTACAAGATCTAATTCTTGTACTCATGAGGTTATCGGTGGGAAAAGTTCCTGGCCATGCAGTGAAGAAAATGGATTGCTGGATTGACAGATGGCACTTCAGCTCGGTACCATCATGTCCTGACAGATGGTTGAGCCATATGATCAAGCCAGTGTTGGAGGGGGAAAGGGCCAGATCAGTGGCAGCTTGGAAACTGAACTGGAAAACCTACTTAATTTGGCTTTTCTTTAGGATGTCCCTATTTTCATCGGGGAAATGTTGGAGGGTATGGAGTCATGTGATCCCTGAGCCAAGATGAGTAACAATACAACTTTTAGAAGACATCTGAAGGCAGACCTGTATATGGAAGTTTTGAAATATTTAATGTTTTTATATATGTTGGAAGCTGCCCAGAGTGGCTGGGGCAACCCAGTCAGATGGGTGAGTTATATATAATAAAACTATTATTACTATTATTATTATTATTCCAGCTCAATTGACTTCTGCTACTGTGAGCATCAAGATCTCACACATGCTTCTTTATAAGTGATCAACCTAGTTCTGATGCAACAGCAATGATTTCCTTTTCTACAAGTGTGTTTTTCAGGGTCTGTACCTTAGGAATAATGAACTTGCCGACCTCAGTATCTCTGTGTGTTGTATATGGAGCTGCAACAGGTAAAATATCAGCACAACGTTGAATTTCATGTATCACAGCACAAGTATAAGGCAGTTTCAACTGATCTTCCATCACAGGTGATCGTACCCTGCCAATCTCTTCATCAATTTCTTCTTGGACCCTTTCTGGAAATATTAATTTAGGAGTATTAATGCATTGCATATGTATCCTAATCCTTCCAATTCTCCAAGCTGATTGTAGCATGTTGTTTTTTACGGTTTCAACAGGCTTGGACACTATGAATTTTAACGCTGAGCAGAGATTTGAACTTGAGTCTCCAACTAAAGGTCTGCTGAATATCCTCAAAATAACTCAAATATTGATTCAGTCTTTAGCAGGTGGTAGTTTTATCTGATCCTATGAAATGCTGAAAAACAGCTGAGTTGTATAGTCAGCCTAGCTTCAATTCCACCACCATTTGCTTTGAGAAAGGTGAAAGATGCAAATAGATCAATAGCAGCATACAAGATAAACCAAACAACACTGTGGGGAGCACTCTGTAAACTACTTAGAGGTTTTACTTACAATTAAGTGGTATACAAATGCTGTTAAATAAAAGGGTGGTGTTCAGCTGGGAACAGGAGATGGACCTGACAGTAAGCAGGTGGGCAGAGATGGAGAGTAGACTAAGCCAGAAAACCTGGCATGGAAAGACATTTTAAGCTCTCTGCCTTGCTTACTGGGCTCTGGGAAACTCCTGTGTGAGCTGTACAGGCCTTTGTAAGATCTTGCAAGATCTGAAACAGAGATCCTGTGCCAGCTTGGAAGATAAGATTTCTCATGTGGCGGTAGTTACCGGAAGGTTGTTCTGACTATAAGCAATTTCAGCTTTACATGCTACCAACCCAAAACTTATCCCTCATAAAAGACATGATCCTGCTGTATTAAGCAAAACAGCTTTGTTTTCCAAGTGCTTGGGTTCCAGTTGCTTTGCTTCTACTTTGGTTCATTTTATCATTGCTGTTATTATTTATATACTGATTTCTTAAGCCACTCCTCCTCCTGATTATTTTTGAATCACTTATTTTTGAATCAGATATAAAGCAACTGCACAGGCCATGTAGCTAATTCAGCTCATTCTGCTGGACTGTCATCTAGCCTTCAAAAAGACAGATATCTCACAGGGTCTTGCATTTCCTCCAATACTGATCACTTACTCTGAACCTCAGGGTGATCGACCATGTTCAACAGTCCCCAGAGCAAGGTGGAAGAAACTGTGTCAGTACCAGCCCCAAACAAGTCAAAAATGATATTGATAAGGTTTCGTTCATTAAAACTGTTTTCTGGTTTCCCTTTAGCCTGAAGGAAATGGAACAAGTTGGTCACTCATGTGGAAAAAGCACAATATTATGTCATGTTTGTGAGAGAATAGTGTGTACTAATGATCTTTGCCCTTGTTATCAATAGTCTGCAAGATATGTATCAGACCAAAGTGAAGTGAATAGAGAAAAAGCTGCTCGGTTCCTTGAGAAACAGTGGGAAACTAGACATTTCCAAAAACTAGACATGGCTGTTGAAAAACATGGCAGCCCCCACCCTGAAGTAACATCTAAGACAACCTAGCTGTTGTTTTGGCATAATTACAACCTAGCTGTTGTTTTTGGCATAATTACACTTCCCACCCCACCCTCCAGTTCCAGAGAAACAACTGCTTAACATCTGCCAAGAGGCCTCATAACTGCATGCGCAAAGACAAGCTTGATTCCTGAGGCCACATATGCCTTTGTGCATGCATGGCTCAGCACCCATTACTAAAAGTCTCTTGGAAAATTAGACCTGATTTGTGCAGGGCTGAATGTCCCACTACATACTGAATTCCATCTTCGGTTGTTTGGTGGCAAGCAACACCAGCGCAAGGTCTGAGGGGGCTCTTGGTGAAGTGCCCTTGACTCCCCCTGAGCACCACTCTTGCTGACCCTGCTGGAAAGTGTGCTGGGTCCAGGGGTGCCAACTTGAATAAAATATGGGGGGGGGGGACAATTAAGCCCCACCCTGCATAATTGATTTCAAGACACAGCAAGTGCAGACACCAAGGGCTGGGTTAGGATATCACTCTATCTGTGTGCAAGTCCTGAAAAAGCCCCAGCAGAGAACTCCAAACTGGTGCATGTAGTATCTGTGGGGCTTGTGTATGGCCACTACACAAGCTGAGGCAGCACATGTAGTAGGGATTGTTGGAATCAGTCGCTGCCAACCTGCCAGCCTCCACATGTCTTGAGGGCTGTTGGAAACTGCACTCCAAAATATCTGGAGGGTGGCAAGTGGGTGAAAGTTGAGTGCAGAGAAAGTGAAGCTCCTCCAGCCATGCAGATGGGCAGAAAGAGAGTGAAGGAGCCCAAAACTGTTTGCAGGTGGAAATGCGACAGAGTGAAGAGAAACTTCTAGAAGTCATTTGTGGAAACTGAGGGTACAGCCGTTATGCTTTGTGAGGTTTGCTCTCAACTGAAGGAGTATCTGTTGGCTTCCGGTACGTTCTGCTTCTATATTTGTAAATAAAGCAAACATCACAGGTACTTCAACACTCCAGTGCTCTCAAATTCAAAAGGAAACTATGCCTTACTACTCTGCCCTGAGAACTCACCTCTCAGAAGCAGAAAAAAAACTTTGAAAGCCTAAATGTTTGAACCATTTAATGGCCGCAGACCATTGCTCTGAATCATGCAGCACTGAGATGTGGACTCCAGGGGAAAGAAGGGAGGGCTCTATAATTTTCCTTCCTCCTCACAGACGTTTTCTTCCTCTGCTTTCTTACAAAGGAGGGGAGGTGTCTTGCAGTTGTACTGGCATAGTCTAGGTGGCACAAATTCTAAACAAAAGTAATCAATCCCAAGGCAGACGCTACAAAAGAAGCCCCAGAGGTTCTGAGTCCATAAATGTCTCCCCACCTTATCCATCTCATCCAGAAATGCATCAATCAAATCTCTTGGAAAGGTGGGATCTCTGGTTTTCTTATGTTCATTCACAATCTCTCTTAGGGTAGTGCTAACTTCTTCATAGCGTTTCTGCAGTTCACGATGAGGTCCAGGAAAACAGGAAAACCAGGATCCCGCAACAAGAAGCTGGTGTAGCAGAAATCACAAAAGGAAGAGACATCCCGTTTTCAGATACAGATGACATTTCTTAGATATTTCACTTGAAGGGAAATTGCATTCTAGTAGGAAGTTCCCAACTAGCTACTTCTTCACGCTTATGTGGAGATTCTTTCCCCCGGCTTCATTCCTATTCCTCCCCCAATTCCTGCATTTGGTACATTTAAGGACTCTTGTTTGTTCCTATAGTTCACAATATAATGCCCTCTCCTTAGCCATAATTGGGAGGGGGATGTTAGGATATACAAGGGTCTCTGGTGATAATTTCAATAGGCAGGCAGGCTAACATAGGAAGGAGAAGGCAGTTCCTTCAAATATCCTATTCCCAAAACCTAAAGGGCTTCCAAGGTCAAGGTAGTGGAAGAAGTGCTTCACATTCCCCTGATGCAGAACTTTCTAGTGGAGTCAATCTCAGCGTGTCTGGGTGATGAACACTGAAAGGGAGCCCCAGTTGCAAATGAACAGTTGGGAGCTCCCTTAAGCTGTTGATTGTTCATTTGTAGCTACATGATATAATAATAATAATAATAATAATAATAATAATAATAATAATAATAATAATAATTTATTATTTATACCCCGCCCATCTGGCTGGGTTTCCCCAGCCACTCTGGGCGGCTTCCAAAAGAATATTAAAATACTATGATACATCAAACATTAAAAGCTTCCCTAAACAGGGCTGCCTTCAGATGTTTTCTAAAAGTTTGGTAGTTGTTGTTCTCTCTGACATCTGGTGGGAGGGCATTCCACAGGGAGGGCGCCACTACCGAGAAGGCCCTCTGCCTGGTTCCCTGTAACTTGGCTTCTCGCAGGGAGGGAACCGCCAGAAGGCCCTCGGTGCTGGACCTCAGTGTCCGGGTAGAACGATGGAGGTGGAGACGCTCCTTCAGGTATACTGGACCGAGGCCGTTTAGGGTATCACATAAAACACCAGGTGGCAGGCAGGTAGCAATGGCCTCATGGGCCAATTTGGGTCACATGCTAGGCGGAATTAGGTTGATGGGCTGGAGCGTTCTCCGCATCTGTCAAAATACTCGTGGATGCTACTTTCTCCTATTTTATGTAATCTGATATGTTTATTATTTTGTTTATTATCATTTTGACATCCTCCTTTTGTTTATGCTTATTAGTAACATATTGGCAATTTTTTTAAATTAAAGGAATTGTTGTCTTTCTAATTTTCTTTTTAAAGTTGTATTATAGAAGGGTTTATTTTGCCTCTAATATTTTTCAAAAACCACCTTTGACTTTGATTGCTTATGTTCATGTTTTAATCTTCCTGTATTTGTCTTTAGCTAGTGTTCTTCCCCTATCCCGTTTTCCCCTCAAGAATTCCAGGTTTTAGAGATATTTTGAAGGGCAGTCAAGGATGTGGTACCACACAAAACACACAGGCACAAGTCCTGCCCCTTTCTATGTTGACCCATCAAACCCCAAATTGCTGTTTCCTTTTAATACCCAGACAAACGTATGACGGCACCTGGGGCAAATTTCTGGTTACTTCCTTCAAGATCTCCTGAAGCGGATGCATTATTTTCAGGAATTTCTCATCACTGTATTCAAAGCGGCCACCAAATGTTAGGGTGCAGATTATATTACTAACAGTCCTGTAGATGAGGATTTGTGGATCAAAAGGAGAACCTTGATGGGATGTAAGAACAATGAACAGATTAGAGGTATGTCATCATATATTGCCCATTTTTCATTCTAAAGCCATTGTTTAGGCTGACCTTCTCCAATGTGGCGTCCTCCAAGTATATTTGGCTTCAACGCCTATCAGACCCAATCAGCACTGCCAATGGTCAGAAAGGATGGAAGTTGTGCAGCAGTTTTTGGAGTGCAGTTTTTGGAGGTTGATGTGGAAGTCTAAACAATAAAGAAAGCCTTCTGCCAGTGGTTCCCTGCAAGCACAGTCCCAAGCGCGAATAAGTTACTTTTCCATAATGTAATCCTATATGGCTAGGGACTGGGTGTGAGCAGAGCCAATTGTGTGGGTCTTTCCTATGGAACTGGCAGTTCCTATATTGTTGCACCATTCACAAAGCACAGAAAAGTTCCATTAAATATACAAATTAACAAAGATAAAAAGATCCAAAAGGTGTGGCAATCACATGCTACCAAGAACTACTTATTCACCCATCAAAAAAAAAATTAATTCCTGAGATCCTTTCCCACATAACACAGTTGAACAGCTGTATACCTCACAGCATCTAATCACCCCCACATTCCACCAATCCTTTCTCATAGCAGCCAGAACTGAGGAGGTCCTAAAGGAGAACTAACCATGTTGCTGTCAATACTGGCACATGGAAAAGAATTTGAAGTTCCCCAGATTCAATGGAAGAAGGACCTGACCAGTTTTGCATGGCAGGCGGGGAAAGCCCAGAATTAAATATAAAATCCTTACTGATGACAAAAAGGGGGGAGGCTTTTCGCTACCAGACTTGAAGTTGTATTATGAGGCGGCTTACCTAATATGGTTGAAGGAAGGGATTGAATTGAAAAACACAGGAATCCTGGACCTAGAAGAACATGATCTAAGGAATGGCTGACATAGCTAGCTATACTATGGCAAAACAAAAGCACACAAGGACTTTTTCAACCATGTAATAAGAAATCTGTATAATGTATGAAGGAGATACAGAGATCTCCTGGAAAGAAAAACACCTCTGTGGA
This sequence comes from Podarcis bocagei, assembly GCF_964188305.1. Lineage (NCBI taxonomy): Eukaryota > Metazoa > Chordata > Lepidosauria > Squamata > Lacertidae > Podarcis > Podarcis bocagei. Next base: position 35,041,933 of record NC_138135.1, on the reverse strand, counting down.
TATCACCGACAGAAGCAGTGGCTGTCAAGAAGATGAATATGGAAGACAAATGAGGAACCTATAGAGATCTGGTGACCATCGAAGAAGACGAAGTAGGACTTAAAGGAAGAGAAGAAACTTCAGAATTTGTGAGTGACTGGTTTCAATACTTTCAAATTAACAAACTATTTAAAACAAACAACCTATTCCTCTAAGCGACACCAGTGGCAAGGATAGCATACATGAAAATGTGAAAAGAAAAGGCAAGACTGACAAAAGATTAGTGGCTGTTTAAACTAAGAATTTATAGAATCAGCCAATATGACAGCTATAATAAGAAATATGGATAAGAAAATAATAATAATAATAATAATAATAATAATAATAATAAGAAGAAGAAGAAGAAGAAGAAGACGACGACGACGACGACGAAGAAGAAGAAGAAGAAGAAGAAGAAGAAGAAGAAGAAGAAGAAGAATTGAGTGGGAATTACTAGAAACATATTTTTAAAAGAGTGGAATAATGTTAAATATACAAGCAGGGATAGATTTATGAACATCAGCAAAAAAGGGTAAAAGGAGATACAGTGGTACCTCGGGTTACAGATGCTTCAGGTTATATACGCTTCAGGTTACAGACTCGACTAACCCAGAAATAGTAGCTCGGGTTAAGAACTTTGCTTCAGGATGAGAACAGAAATCGTGCTCTGGCGGCACGGCAGCAGCGGGAGGCCCCATTAGCTAAAGTGGTGCTTCAGGTTAAGAACAGTTTCAGGTTAAGAACGGACCTCCGGAATGAATTAAGTTCTTAACCCGAGGTACCACTGTACAGTATATAAAAAAGGGAGGAAAATATAAACCAAGGAGTTGCAGCAAAACCAAATGGAAATTTAGGATGTCAAGGAAAGATAGGCTGGGAAGTCCTCTTATGATAGGAAATAACTAGAGATGTTTCATGGCTGTAATAGATAATTACCATTGTATTAGATGTTGTATTAGAGGCTCAAAAGAGCTGATGGTGGGGGGGGGGGACTAGAATAGCACAGTGAAAGAAATGAATGTTTGTAATGGAAAATGCAAAAATGAAGGCAAAAAAAGACATTCAATTTTATCATTTGTTTCTTGAATTGATATTATAGCTGTGTATCAAACTACACCTGTCACCCAGCTTACCAATCCCAGGAAGTTTGTGTTTCACCAGCAACTGCATTGCCAAGTGTCAATGGAACCATGGCATTTTTATGTATCTCTCTCTGTTCTTCTTGAATTTTCTTTTTGTCTGACCTTAATTCCCTCCCACCACTGTGTGTTTATATTGTCTGCTCATTTAGGTTTGCACTCAGTACATCCCAGAAAGAGGAGACTAATCCTTGAAGGCATATGCCATAATAAATTTTGCATTCTTTATAGTGCTGCAAAATTATTAGTCATCATCTTACATGCTTCAAAAATGAAATATGAGAAGATATTGAGATGGGAATGAGCTTTATAGAATCCTCTTAGCGTTTTTGCATCAAATGAGATCCCACAGCAGGAATAATGTCCCCAACAATGAGATGTACCTTCTTTGGATTTGAACTCAGAGCACAAGTATCCAGCTTCTTCAGACACTCTTTCTTCAAGCGTTGGCTTCCCCTTGCGAAAGTTCTTGAGGAGAGAGACAAAGAATCGCCTCTGCTCCCTCCAGCCATTGTCGCATGTTGCTATTACTATTCCTGAGGTTTGTAAAATAAAATAAATACGCATATAAGGTAAAATAATATATTATTTAAAATAAATATTAATTTACCGTATTTTTCGCCCCATAGGACGCACCGACCCATAGGACGCATCAAGTTTTTTGGGGGGAAATAAAGAAAAAAAAATTATTTCCCCCCCAGGCGCTTGTGGGGCAGGCAGCGGGGAGAAGCGCTCTTCTCTCCCCCGCCGCCCGCCTTACGGTCAGGTCCGGGGACAGCAGGGAGACGCAGCGCGTCTCCCTGCTGTCCCCAGAGTGGTGGGGCAGGCAGCGGGAAGAAGCGCTCTTCTCCCCCCCGCCCGCCTTGCGATCAGGTCCGGGGACAGCAGGGAGACGCAGCGCGTCTCCCTGCTGTCCCAGGAGTGGTGGGGCAGGCAGCGGGGAGAAGCGCTCTTCTCCCCGCCGTCAGCCTCCAAACCACTTCGGGAGACAGCAGGATGGTGGCGTTCCGCCTCCCTCTGTCCCCCGACCTTGTGGGGCTGGCGCTGGGGCTCTCCTGAAGCCTGGAGAGCGAGAGGGGTCGGTGCGCACCAACCCCTCTCGCTCTCCAGGCTTCAGTGAAAGCCTGCATTCAGCCCATAAGACGCACCCACATTTCCCCTTCATTTTTGGAGGGGAAAAAGTGCGTCTTATAAGGCGAAAAATACGGTATATATTATGTAGAATAGGTTCATGGCAGAACTAGTTAATTCTTTGCATTTGTTATTGTTTGTTGTTGTTTTTAAAAATGAAGACTAGTAGTGTTCGCATTAGATTGCTGGCCCATTCTTCTGGCCTTGGCAGTCCATAGACAACGGCAGAGACTGAACAACATCTGCTGCCTGCCATCTTGTGCTGACAGCCAGCCAGCAAGTAGTAGCTGTCCTGCTCACTTGTATGATTAACTTGCAAATAAATCTTCAAACGCTTCTTTTTTAAAAAAAAAATAATTGTTATTAACTGGCCAATCACATCAAATTAAATCACATCATATAAATTCCAAATTACAAAGCCAAATTTTTAAATTTTGTTGGGGGAACCCATACTTCAAGATCCAAAGGGGGATTCAGATCATCTTCTTATTACTGCGTTAATGTCCAAATCAGTCCCAATCAGTCCAAACAAAGTTCATAATTTTATCCAGTCTTATCTTGGTGTTTCCACATCATATCTTATTCATTTAATTTCTCTTTTTCCTTTACGATCTCTTCTGTTGGTCTCCTTAAGCCAATAGCAAGTATAATAATTCTGTGTGGATTTCCCGTTCCTCCACTAAGTCCAGATGGTTTCCATATATCTCCTTCGTAGATAACATCGCTCTTTCCATCGTAAATTTTGGCATTTGTCGCTCTTAAGTCCCACCGAGGAGTTGATCCACGATATGTAAACAACTCTATTTCTCTCTTTCTTCTCCCAGACCCAAGAGCTCCAACAATGCCTCCCAAAATGGCGACGGCATTTTTAACTGCGTCATTCCAAAACTCTTAGCTTTCCAGCTTCATCTTGAAACATTGCTTTGGATCGAAAGTTTATCTCCACACAGCCTTAAATCCACAGCTTACGTCCTTAGTTTCTGACTCATTAGGGGGGGGGGATTCTTGTTAAATCACATAAAAAAGGAAGGCAGGTTTTCTCCCCCCTCCCCCATTTGTCATACCGTATCTTGACGTATCTTCTCATATTTTATTCTTGTCTTGTTATCAGAGATCTCTTCTGTCAGCAGTCTTTACTCCCCTTTTTCCTTGAAGCATGTGCAATTAATCTCGTCCAAATTGTTTCTTTTAAAGATCATTGCAACTAGCGGCGCGAATCAGGGACGGCGTCCAGGAGAGCCGAAAATCCCACAGGAGGGCTTTGTGCCTAGTGCCCCCACCCCCACAAATTTGGGGGTGGTATAGGGCACAGCAGGCAAGGGCCGTCCCCCCCCAATCCTGGGGGGGGGGGGTTAGGGAGGCTAATTACCCCCATCATAGCCTCCAAATTACCTCGTGTGGGTCGGAGAGATGTTATTGTCAGCCATCTTCCGATGCGCCACCTAGTGGCCCCCAAAATCTTCAAACGCTTCTAGTCCACCTTCCTGTCCCTACCTCTGTTAGTTGTTTACAGCTGACTGAAAGAAGAACGAACTCCTCAAAAATCTCCCTGACACGTCACATGAATATGTAGCTTCTCCCAGGCAATGGAGTCTTTCATTTACAACCTGAAGTGCCATCCTGGCCCACTTGCAGGCCTGCTCACTTGCTGCTTGTTTCTCCTACTCTCCTGATTCTTTTCTTCCATCATTTTAATGGGAAGGGCAAGTGGGACAACAGAATTAGCACACTGGTGTACTTCTCTGCTGTTTCTAGATCTCTTGAAAGTGTGTTCCATCCTCTCCAAATTCTCCCTTCTTCAGCTACTTTGGGATGTGAGGGGAGATGGGTCACAATCCTACTGCATATTCAATCCATCAGGGTATCAGCTATACTCACCTCCACAATTCTTTCCACGGTTTATTAGATTCAGCAGTGGAACTGCTGCTCGGTCAACAAAGTTCTCAGGGTTTTGTCCCAGGGCCTCCTTTATCGTCTTGAACCCACTCAGGATGACCATATTTCTCCATCCACACTGCAGAAATATGACTGGTCCAAACTTTTTTTCCAGCTTTAATCAATAGGAAGGAAAGGGAGAAAATTATCCAGGAGGAAAGGACAATAAAAGTAGGGAAGGCATAATGTTGCAGCAAAATATATATGGGAAATTCCAGAAAGCACAGACATATTTCAGGCTTGAGGTGTTTAATCAAAAATGTTTAATCATTTCCCCAGAATATATATACAGAAAGACTAGTTTTCCCAGTTGGGGGGGGGGGGGAGAGAGAGAGAGAGAGAGAGAGAGAGAGAGAGAGAGAGAGAGGGAGAGCAAAAATGAACATTTCAATGAGAATTAGAGATACCGAATTACAAAACCATTTAGCACAAGCTGATGTATTTCCCAAACTTGGGACAAACAAAATGACTCCAGCATGTCCCAATTATTTGTCAAACTTGGTCACCCCCAAATTTAGAAAGGCATTTACGCAAGGCAAATTCATTGTATTGCCATCCGCACTATTGGAAGGCAGATACAAAAAGATTCCCCATGGGAAAATCCAAAAAGCACAAACTAATTACAAGCTTGAAATGTTTCAGAAAAATATTCATTGCCCCAGAATATGTTGTTGTGAGTTTGTTGGGGGCGGCCAGATCCCCCTAAATTCTTTAATGTAGTAAATGTTACAATTTAGCCAATTATTTTGAGTATTAAGGGAAGATTTCAAAGCAGTCAAAAAATACAGGTTATACTGTACTAATTTTCCTGTGGCAGCAGCAACAGCAGTGCTAGCAAAGCCCTTCCCTTCCATCTCTGCCCTCTTTGCATTGCTCTGGGCAGGGAGGAGGTGGAGAGCCTCACTTGGTGGCTTGGAGGCGGCAGGGGTGGTCAGACACTGGGGTTGCTGTTGTGCATGCTACAGACTGCTTCCTTTTGGCTGAGGAGGAGTGAAAATGCATCATTTTCACTTGGGGGACTTTTAAAAATGGTTCATAAAAAGACCAATGTAACAACGCAATGCCAAACTTAAAGGAAAGTTCTCCTTACTACCGTAATCCCAATTCTCTCAGACTAAAGCCACCACTGTAATGGTATTAGTGTCCTGGGCAGGCCATTGAACATTGGTAGCAGGGCTGTGTCAAAATTTAAGTGTGTGTGTGTGTGTGTGTGTTTGCCAATCTGCATCAATTAATGAGAACAAAAACTGTAGCGGAATATTGTGCAATATTATGGAGGGGGTCGGGATTCTAGTACAGCCACTACCTGCCCTGTAGCCTTAGGCTGAAGAACAGGTAATAACTAGCTGGCTAACTAATTAAATAATACTAAGAGCTTGGCTAATGCAATCATTCAGTAACATGCAGTGTCCTCAGAGATGGTGCAGCCAGTACTTACATCTTGAACAGTTTTATGTGGGTTCTTTACATCTAGCAGTAGCAAGTTCCCAATGAAAGGCAGAGGGGTGGGTCCTGGTGGCCAGCGGCTGCTTCTCTTCCTCCGCTTGACGTAATCAAGCAGCAGAGCAAGTAGTAGGAGAGACAAGGCCAGAGCTGGGAGGTTGTTGTGGCAGCAGGAGAGTTGGCTCCCCAGCCAGGAGATGGAAGCCGCGATCCCAGCCATTCCCTCCGCTTTCTCTCTCCCCAACTCTTGCTCAGCAGACTGGCGGTGTTCTTGCCTCTGCTGGTTTCTCTAATTCTCATTTGTTCTCTTTTATTTATTCTCTGCTTTGAATCACTGTAGGAACATGATGTGCCACTATTAATAGGGTTATCTTAAAAGGTATGCAAGGGCTTTAATACTGTAAATGAGCAATTACACAAGGATTGAAAGTCCAGTGTACAAGTGAAAAGTTCAGCTAATCGAATTGAACCTTCGTAGATCAAATAAGGAAGGCCTTCACATGATAGCAAGTTGAATTTAGGTAAGTCATTGAACCTAGTAGAGAATCCTCTGGTGAGGGTTATACAGCTCTGATAGATGGTTTGGAAAACGATCACTTTCAGAGAGATATGGAATACAAGGATGGTCTTGGATTCTGGTCAAGGATAAGAGGTACATGGATCAACCACCTTCCACTATGTGCCCAGCTGAGTGCGTGAGCCCCTCCTTTTCAGTTTTCCTTTCTGCCGTGCTCCAATAGGCAGTACTTCAATGGAGTTCTGCCGTCTTTTATAATGGCATTTTTGGCATCCACCAAACTTTTATTTGACTATTTCTTCTTTATTATTATTATTAATGAATTTTCCATTAATACATTCTATATCTTTATTTGTCTCATAACTCGCAACTTCCCCATCAGTCCCTCCGTGGCCTCTGATTTATTCCTTATTATGCTGCATATCCTCTTACACCACCCATTATCAACCTACCCATTATCCTATTTGCTGCTTACAGCACTCACATGGTCATTCCTACTTGAAAGTTTATACCTCTTTAGATACTCTCCAGTGTTTCCACTACTTCCTTATCTTTGTCTCTTCTTGATATCTTATTTTTGCTATCATAGCTAGCTCCACATACTCTATTTAAACTGCCACTCTTCTTTTGCTGGGGTTTCTTTCTCTTTCCATATTTGTGCATATATGATTCCTGCAGTGGTGGTTGCATAGAGGAAGAGACAAAGTACCTTCTGGGGAATTTCACCATTCGTTATTCTTAATAGGAAGGCCTCTGTTGTTGTTTTTTTGGGGGGGTAATCCTTAAAATATTTTTAGTTCTATGTAAATCATTTCCCATAAGTTTTGGCCTGCTTACACAACCACCATGTGTGAAAGAAGGTGCCCTCTATCGTTTGGCATTTTCAGCATAATTTGGATCCTTTTAAAAAACATATTTTAAGAGTTTGCTTGGAGTCAAATACCATCTATACATCTATAGATTTTCCTTTAGTGTGTAGCAGGCAGAGAAGTTCATTGTTATACATAGTAAAGGTAAAGGGTCCCCTGACCATTAGGTCCAGTCGTGGCCGACTCTGGGGTTGCGGCGCTCATCTCACTTTATTGGCCAAGGGAGCCAGCGTACAGCTTCCGGGTCATGTGGCCAGCATGACTAAGCCGCTTCTAACAAACCAGAGCAGCACACAGAAACGCCGTTTGCCTTCCCACTGGAGCAGTACCTATTAATCTACTTGCACTTTGACGTGCTTTCGAACTGCTAGGTTGGCAAGAGCAGGGACCGAGCAACAGGAGCTCACCCCGTCACGGGGATTCGAACCGCCAACCTTCTGATCAGCAAGTCCTAGGCTCTGTGGTTTAACCCACTGCGTTATACATAATCTCTACCAAACTCTCATTTCTATATGTATTGTGGCCAATATCAATTGCCCAATGAGTTATAGTTGCTTTTATCATCTCATCTTTTGTCGCCAACTCTATAAAATTTTTATAAATCTTTGAGACTAATTTCTCATTATTTCATAATGCAGCTCTTTTGAATTTCGAACCATCTTCTGAAAAACCTTTTTTCTTTATCTTTTATTTAAACATTTCATTCAATTGGTGATAATGAAACCAAGAAGAAAGAGCGCGCGACCCCCATCCTCAAGGACGAAACCCGGAAGGCTTCGCCAGTCCAACCTCCCACCGCCCAATGGCTGGCGAGCCTTGAAGAAACAGCACAGCTCTCAGCCAATGGCACTCGAGCGCCCTCGAACTCTGTACGGAAAACATCCGTGCGAGGATGGGTAGGCGGGGCGTATCAGGCCGAACAAGATGGCGGCGCCCGGAGCCGGGAAGGTAGCGGCGGCCGCCGCGAGGGCAGCTGTCAAGCCGATCTTCAGCCGGGATTTGGCGGAGGCCAAACGGCGCGTGCGAGAACTGTATAGGGCTTGGTACCGAGAAATACCAAACGCTGGTGAGGAGGCGCAGCTGCAGGCGAGCGACCTCCGCCTCAAGGTCGCGTCCCGAGGGGCGGCGCATGGAGGGGGACGGGCGGGAGGGCGTCGTCGCGGGCTGCGCCCCCTCCCCGAATTTCCCCGCTTCCCCGAACTCCCTTTTCTTTGAGGCCGCTGCCGAGAGAGTGGCCTGCCCAGAACTAAAACCAAGGGCGGGAAGGCAGATCGCTTCCCCGCTTCCCACTCGTGTCACGCTCCTCTCTGACACTTCGGGTCACGCCATCCCAGCCTACGGCGCATCATGCCATCTGCACTGGCGACTGCGAGTACCCAAAGAAGGGTTGGTTCAGCGTTAGCGGCGGTTAGGATACTAAGATGGTGTGCCTTTGATCCATTCAGGATATCTGCCCACCAGTGGCGTGCGGTGACATTTGTGGTAGGGGAACAATCAGGCCAGGGGTCAGCAGACTTTTTCAGCAGGGGGCTGGTCCACTGTCCCTCAGACCTTGTGGGGGGCCCGGACTGTAATTTGAAAAAAATAATAATGAACGAATTCCTATGCCCCACAAATAACCCAGAGATGCATTTTAAATAAAAGCACACATTCTACTCATGTAAAAACACGCTAATTCCCGGACCGTCCACGGGCTGGATTTAGAAGGCGATTGGGCTGGATCAGGCCTCCGGGCCTTTGTTTGCCTACCCATGAATTAGGGCGCCAATGTGCACCCACTCCAGGGGACAAGGTAAGGGTAGGAGGACAAACATGAGGTTTACTCAAGACCCACTGCTAAGGATGCAGCTGTGGCAGCTATGTAAAGGCTGAATTCCCCCCTTCAAACTCAAGCTGCCTGATTATTACTATTTTTTAAACAGCTACTCCTGCACTGTATCAGCTACCGTAAAAATGTAGTTCTTAAAAAGAGCCCCTTTATAAAGACCTGCTTGTGACATCAGGGTTGTTCCGTGCCCTTTCTCCTCCTCACCCCCTAAGTGGTGATGGTTGGGGTCCCCTGGCTGGTCTCCATGATTGGGGAAGACAGCAGCTGGGTGCCTCAACAAAAAGAAGGCACTGTTTTTGACCTTCAGGGTGGGAAGTGGTCTCTGCCCCACGTGCATCACATCGGATGTTTTGCGTGCTGTGGGCTGTGCTGCTGCTGGGCGCTGTTTGGCAAAGGCAACCTGGAGGAAGGGAAGTGCTGACACCAACCAGGACAAAGGACTACAAGGAGTGTAGCTCTGTGCAAGGAGTGCAACCCTCTGAGCAGCTTGGGTAGAGCAGCTAAACGAAGAAAGAGGCTAAGCGAGTAAGGTTCAAGGAGGGCTGGAGGAAGAGAAGGAAGGAGGAGGGAGCATGGAGGGAGGTGTGTGAATATTTTACCAGGAACTTTGGGGATTAGGCTAGTTCCACCGTTCCACAGACTGTATGCCACTGGTGCCAACTCTGGTGGCATGTATGGGGCGGTTCTTATGGAGAATAGTGTTGGTTCACACTACAAGATGGGAGTAACAGTTATATGTCATGAAAGCTTGAAGGACCTTGCTCATGACAGCTGTGGGCTTTTGTCTTTCCTGTAACTTAATGGGTTGTTAACACCTATTAGATCTTCTGTTTAATTAGAGCTCGCTTTCCATGGAATGGAATAAAACAGCCCACTAGTTGAACTGTGTTCAATTGGAAGCAGTAAATGTGTAAAAAGTAACTTTTTAAGTTAAGACCTAACACTCATTTTCTCACCCATTATTATTTTTTGTTTATCATCTAGTGCATCTATACCAGCTGGACATCTCAGTGAAACAGGGCCGGGATAAGGTGCGAGAGTTGTTCATGAAGAATGCCCATGCCACAGACCCTCGAGTTATTGATATGCTCGTTATTAAGGTAAATTAAATAACATTTGCCTTAAATTCAAAGCAAGCATAGGATGTCTGGTATATAGATAAAAAGCAAAAGTAGTTTTCAGACCCCTGTAGAAATGGAGAAGGGGGTGAAAGCCCATAATAGACTTAAGAGAATGCCTCTTTCCATCATAAATGATACATGACTTTTTCTTTATGTAAGCTAAACCGTGTCTTGCAAATAGGTGTGTCTCTAAATGTGGGGTTTCAAACGCTGTGTCATCACAGAAACAATCCATATTCCTGTGGTCTTATCCAAGTTTAGGAGAGAGCCTGCTTATGCCCTTCCTGACACAACTGGCTTGCCCCAGAGTGCTGACCAGTTATGCCTTCTTTACTGTACAGTAGTGCCACCATCATGGAGCATACGAGACTATAGTTTTACTATATACCAAAGGAATCAGTGTCCAAATCTAAATCTGAAGTGGCAGAACCTTTCAAAATACCTCCCCATCTGCTGTGTCTGCCTTGCTCCCAATCTTTAAAAGTATTTTGAGTCAGTAGCAATGTGGTAAGGACAATACCTTTGCCTACAGCTCACTATATATTTCTTCAAGCATACAGCATGTAATGCAACAGTTTCACAACGAACCTCCACTGTCATGTCATGTCCACTTGTCATGTCCATTTGGTTCTTAAAAATCCCAGCTTCATAGAAACCTGATAGTTGTGCCTACCCTGTATTAGCATAATAAATTATTGTAGTAACAGGCCAATTTAAACACCTTTCGTCCTTTTCTGTCTGATATAGGGGAAAATGGAACTCCAAGAGACTATTCACGTATGGAAACAACGGACCCATTTAATGAGGTATTTTCATGAGACAGAATCGCCACGACCCAAGGACTTCCTCTCCAAGTTCTATGCAGGCCATGACCCATGAACTAAATGAACTTTGTGGAGTTGTGATACTGTATGTTCGTCTGCTTCTGTTTCAAATAAAGCCCTGTATATTGAAGAGCTCTTCAGCTGGGAGGTAGCCATGCTGGTACTCTCTGTTCCATACTGGTTCTGAATTCTTGGTGCAGAGGCTTCAGCCATCCTCGATTCCTTTCATGCATTATCTACTTATGATAGCCTGGGTGTACAGTACCCTTGTTGCAACTGGTACCTAAAAAACATGCTGGAGTCCTATGCAAATGTACTTCAAAGTTAGTCCCATTTGAATAAAGTTAAAATGATTCAGTACTCAAAGAACAAAGAGGTTAGAAGTCTGTGTGGGAAAGATTGTGTTCAGTAGTAGAACACAGTGGTACCTCCGGTTGCAAACGGGATCCGTTCCAGAGCTCCGGTTGCATCCCGAGGAATTCGCAACTGGAGGTGCCGCTTCTGTGCATGGCACGTAGAGCGCTTCTGCACACGTGCGTGTGGCGAAACCTGGAAAAATACTTCCGGGTTTACCACGTACGTATCCCAAAGGATATGTAATCAGAGGTGAATGCAAGTAGAGGTACCACTGTATATGTACTTTCACGGGACGCAGGTGGCGCTGTGGTCTAAGCCACTGAGCCTCTTGGGCTTGCCGATTGGAAGTTCAGTGGTTTGAATCCACACAATAGGGTGAGTTCCCGTTGCTCTGTCCCAGTTTCTGCCAACCTAGCAGTTTGAAAGCACACTAGTGCAAGTAGATAAATAGGTACTGCTGCGGCGGGAAAGTAAACAGTGTTTCTGTGCTGCTCTGGCTTCTATCATGGTGTTCTGTTGCGCCAGAAGCAGTTTAGTCATGAGGGCCACATGACCTGGAAAGCTGTCTGGACAAACACTGACTCTCTTGGCCTGAAGCAAGATGAGTGCCGCAACCCATAGTCACCTTTGACTGGACTTAACCATCCAGGGGTCCTTTACCTTTTACCATATGTACTTCAATCCAGGATGCATTGGCTCCGATAAAATCATAAAGATTTGGTTCAAGAATGTACTATTAATAGTTGAACATGTATTTTTCCAGAAAGAGAAACCTGGAACACATTAATGGAGTTTTGCAAAAGCTTAAAACATAAGTGGTAACCCTTGGGCTATCCAAAAGGCAGGTTGATACAGTGGTACCTCGCAAGACGAATGCCTCGCAAGACAAAAAACTCGCTAGACGAAAGGTTTTTCCGTTTTCGATTTGCCTCGCAAGATGAAATTTCCCTATGGGCTTGCTTCGCAAGACGAAAACGTCTCGTGGCTTTGTTTCCTTTGTCTAAAAACAAAGACATGTTTTGTTTATAAAGTTAATTTATTTTCCCTTCAATTTTTGAACTGCTCTTTACAGTATGTGTGACTTTAAAGAGCAGTTAATAAACTGTTGTTGTACCAAATTTGGCTTTGTTTCGACTTTTTTTGACCATAGGAACGCATTAATTGATTTTCAATGCATTCCTATGGGATTTCGTGATTCGCAAGACGAAAAATTCGCTAGACGACAAAAATTGCGGAACGAATTAATTTCGTCTTGCGGGGCACCACTGTATATTACAATGGGCTTTTCTTGCTTCCCGGAGTCCTCTCCCAGAAAATCTGGAACCCATTGTTACTGGGTGTCTTGCCATACCATGAGTATGTAATACATTTACTTTAATACCATTAAGTAAAACAGCACTAAACTGGTGAGTAGTTTTAGCAATCCAACTGTTAACTCTACAGCCTGGGTGCCCCTGCCCTTGGAAAGACTCGTAAGCCAAACCTGAGCAATCTTGAGAATAATCTGGCAGCAAATAAATAGCTCACTTTTATCCTGCCTGCTTTCTTTGTGCAGATAGTTTAGCCTAATTTCTGTTACTGCCCTTGAAATACTATCACCACACTGACGCTTTCCTGAGGAATGATTTCTCAGCCTATTGAGTCTTCTGCCTGCCTTGCAGTAACATTTCTTTAATTCAGCAACCAGAAAGCAGCTAGCCATTAAGCCACCTTGATTACACTTATGAGTTTGTAGCCTACGGCTTCCAATAATTTTCTTTGCTTGCCAGGAGAGTTATTTTGGGGCTTCCTCCCCCCCCCCCCATTCCGTCTATGAAAGCTGAGCCCTATTCCAACCATCCCAAATACAAGTGTAAAAAAATTACACCTATTATGCAAGTAGCTTAATGCTCCTTAACCCAACTTCCATGGTTATTTAATACAGTCGTACCTCGGGTTACATACGCTTCAGGTTACAGACTCCGCTAACCCAGAAATAGTGCTTCAGGTTAAGAACTTTGCTTCAGGATGAGAACAGAAATCGGGCTCTGGCAGTGCGGCGGCAGCAGGAGGCCCCATTAGCTAAAGTGGTCTTCAGGTTAAGAACAGTTTCAGGTTAAATACGGACCTCCAGAACAAATTAAGTACTTAACCCGAGGTACCACTGTACTGTATTCCTTCCCACTATGCAAGGGAGCCCTCCTGTGGTAGAACTGCATGCTGCAGCACTGCTGTGGCCTCCGATTCTTCCTTCTTCAAAAGCTCCCACAAGAAAATCCTGCTTATCTGAAGTAAGAGGGTAGTAATGTCCCCAATTGCTCTGAACAATATTCATTGTTCAATACAAGATTATGCAAGTAGGATCATGTGTACAATTATTTCATAGCAGGGCTAGCAATCATCCTTTTTTTTAAAGCAAACATGGCATAAGCCAGGGATGAATGAGGCATGTGTACTGAAAAGTGACAATCCATTTTTGAATCCACAGACTCTAATCCCATTGACCTTCAGAGCATAGGAAAAACATGTGGTACAAATAAAAATAATGTTTAGGTAAATTGATGATACAGGAAGCAATTCCTCTTTGCCAAATGTTAAGTTAATTTTATCAGAACTTAGACTTGCATGCATCTCTAGACTTTGGTAGGTGACATGAACTCAAGATACCACTTATGAGTCAATACTGTAACACGTCAAGTTCGAAAAGTTATGGCATAATCATTTACTGTACACCAAAATAAAACAGTGCCTGATATCAAAGGGCTTCTGCTCACTATTAGATATCAAGATTCAAAAAAGAAGTATTTTGGAGCAAGTCAGTCTAGCCGAGTTAAATAAAGTTACTTTTTCTGTTAAACATAGAATTTGCAGTTTCTAAAAAAAAAAAAAGAAAAGAAAAGAAAAGAAAGAAAGAAAGAAAGAAAGAAAGAAGAAGATGTAAAGGGGTGAAAGAGAATTGAAATTATTAATGCTTTTCAGCAAAGGTATGGTGCAATAATACTTAATCACACTTGGATCTCTGCATGCAACTTAGGACAATTTAAAGAAGAGATGTAAGCCTTGGTCTGTTACTCTTTATTTGCAATCTAAATCATTTCTTCACACTCATTAGAACAGGGTTCCAAGCACTCTCATGAACTAGGTGTTACATACAATGATTGCTGAACCAAGGAAATATTCTGCCTATGTATGTAGCCAATCCTCATTTACACATGCACAGAGCATTTACTGGTAGAATGGGGGTCCAACTCTCCCAAAATGTCTTCTTTAAAAACTGAAAAGAGGGGCCATGACTAGACATTGACATCAGAATAGTTGTCTATGGCTTTTGCTCTTGTTTTCTCCTATTTTAACCCTGTAAAGAAACAAGAATATGTTATTTCACACTGCAGAATTGGCCCCATGTTCAACCCGTAGGATACTAGCTTTGCAAAAATTAGAGAATGGCAAAGAACACCAGTATTGTGCATATTATAAACATACTGTTTGCTGCTTTCTATACAACACACAGCTTATTAAAACAAGTTCACTGTGACATTGGCAAGTGTATTTAGCATATAGAACAGTGATATTGCCAAATCAGTGTAAACATTTTGGTCATGGCCTAATGAATTTATTGTCTAGTCAGCTGTAATTCTTTCAAAATTATACTCACAAAAAGTAAGACAAAATAGTAACTAAATTATAAGCAGAACTGTTTGCATATGCTTAGTTTATTATATAGGAATAAAACTAGGAATAAAATAATGGGAAAGAAAAATACTAGGAATAAAAGAATGGGAAAGGAAAGGTAGGAAACAGTGCTTTTAGGACAGGAATTGTGATCTAGGGTATATATGTGCTATGATAAGGGGGAGAAGAGATTTCAAAGGCTGCTGCAACTACTCCAATAAAAAAGATGAGCTTCTCAGTGGCCTTCACTGCAAACATTGTAGGGATATGCAGGGTGGGAAAACTGTTTCAGTCTTAAGGCCACATTCCCTTGCAAGAGCTTTTGGGGGTGCATGCCAGTGCTGGATGGGGCATTGGATACAACTCTTTATGCAGCTGACTGCATTCCAGCCAGGCAAAAATCAAGAGGTTTCTACACATACACACCCATACTTCCCATCTTTCATTCACTAAACAGACATTCTAACAGTTCAAGGACACATTCCAGCCAGGCAAAAGCGCAAGGATGAGGAGCAGGGCTGGTGAGGGGAGTGTCCTGGAAAGAGGTACATTCAGCACTCAGGTCTGACGTTCCCCACCTGTAGGACAGTGTATGAGAGGTTGAGATGCAACCAGATTCATTTCTTGCCTATCTTGTACACTCATACTCCATATGTTAGTACCAGTTTTCATGAGAATTTAAGTATAGCTGGAGTTTCTGGGTATCTGTTTTGACCTAACGGGTTTACCAATGAAGGATTGTCTCCAAGTGTTTTATTATGGTTTCACTCACCCTACATCAAATGAAGGGGGCAACTTCAGATAAAGTTTCTGCTTTTATCTATAGCCATACCTATTAATCATCGTCGTCGTCATCTTCTGGTACAAAAATATCATGTTCCTCTAGCAAGGCTGCAAAGTTTTTGCTGATTTGTGTCCCAACATAGAGGAAGGGAATTACAATGGCAAACACACGAAGGAGACCAAAGGGCATCTGCAGAGATTGAGAACCAGTTTAATATCTCTTTCAATGCAAGTCCTGCAGAAAAAGTTGTCATCAACAAATCTCCACAAAGCTGCCAACGTACATAAGTCTAGAGCTGATGGAAAGATTTAAAGAAATGTCATTACTTCAAATGCTTGCACTCATAAATAATAGCACATATTCTTACTGTTCTACTAATTCACGTTTAAACCCACATAGAAAAATATTTGTAAAAATGTCTTCAAATATATGGAAAAACTAAGTAAAAAAAGAGAACAAAACTGAATATTAGTATTAAGCCAGCAACACATTTTATATCCTAAATACATAAATAGGAAAACTAAAAGTTTGCATATTATCAGATACTCCAAAGTGTTTTCCTCATGGGCGGAGGAACCTACTGTAGTAAATGATCCAGCAAAGCATTTTTGCTCTCAATTCAAAGCATGAAACTCAAATAATGGAAAACATAAGTGCAGTACTGTATAACAGCATTACTCAATGTACTGCAGCAGTGATTACCAACTTATTTTAGAAGCACCTAAAATTCATTTAGAACACAGCAGCGAAAATCCTTTATTCTATGGGTCACGTTAGCTCACCTCCCCCTTTTTCTTGGGTTCCTGGCAATTACCTTTGCCTACTGTTTTTGGACCCACTCTCATCTGCTCCTCCTTGCAGCCCCTATTTTCTAGACAAGTGCTTGTGGAACTTCTGAAAACCAAATGTGGGGCTTCCCTTAAAACGTTTCTCCTGGAAAGCTGAGCGGAGGGGGCAGGGAAAGGGCTCTGAAAGGCTACATTCCAGACACCTGACAAAGAGTGGCTGGTCCATCCCACTTCATAGTTGTCAAATGCAACTTGACATGAAAGCAGTCGGCCAGGTATCAGTCATCCGCATTACTAACATTTCCTGTCACCTGCTACAAGGAACAAAAGGGGCAGGAAGACAGGATCTTCGGGAAAGGTCTCCCCTTTCCGGCTTTAACCGAGCTGAAGGAGGAAAAGGAAACACACAAATATACCCTTTTCTTTTTATAAATGACCCCCCCCCCGTAGCCCACAGGCAGGAGAGGGGAGGAAGCGCTCACTATCCCTACGGCTCTTGTCTTACTGATCCTTACGGGATCATTTCCTAGTGGTGCTTCTGTTCTAAAGCCCGCCCCTGCCGCCTTATCCATTGGGCAAACCATCTGCCAAGCCAACAATCCTTTCAAGCCATTGGCTGACACAACGTCCTCCAAGCCCGGCAGCCCATCCCGATTAGCGATTGGCTGGCTTCACTCCCGGCTCGTTTCCCCTCCGCGACCTGAGGCTCCCCTTTGCGCACTCACTTTGACGGGCTTGGGCAAGATGGCGCCAGTCCGGGTGACGGTGACATTTCGCGAGGGGGCAGCGGTCGCCGAGGGGCCCCTCTGGCTCCCGACGGGCCTCGCCCAGCACCCTGCCGCTGCCCACAGGCGCCCAGCCATCTTCTCTGTAGCGCTACCGCTATAGCGACGCGTCCGAAGTGTCGGAAGGATGGGAGGTGCTTTCTCAAATCTCGCGATATGAGGATGAAGGAATAAAATACCTCCCGGGCGCGCGTGGCAGGAGTGATGCCACAGAGATTCGAAAAATATAGATTGCTCTCATCGCCTCGGATGGGTCGTTTCTTGGTTCCTATTTGAAAAGTCCCTCAGGGCCAAAGTGCTCAGAAAACCCAACAGAGGAATCTTATGTTTTAGCTTATCGGGCTTGACCCCAAACAGGAGGAGTTCCTACTTTTGCCAGCTCTAATCCAGTTACCTGTAACTTTGTTTATTTGCTTTCCCAATATTCAGAGAGGTCCCCTGTCAATGAAGTGCCGCTTTACTCTTTATACTCCTTTTAAAGGGCTTATCACATTTCTGTGATGTTAAATGCGTGTGTGTGTGTGTGTGTGTATGAATTGTCCTAATGTTTCTGTTTATTGTGCATCATGTTTTTACATTACCTTTATTTTTGTAAACAACCCTGTGACCATTTTAGTGAAGAGAGTATATAAATCTGTAAATAAATTAAGTTTGTTACCTACAAGAGTGGAGGGGTCTGTGGCTACAGAACAGCAGAGGGCTTGCCAGACTGGGTATCTGGTTGGCATCTGTGGGACATTGGAAAGTAGACTAGGTAAATACTTGGTCTGATCCTGCAGGACACTAATTATGTTAGAACTCCCAGTGAGGGAACTCAAGACACAGTCTCATCATCGTGCAGCCAAACACTACAATATATATATTAAAAAGTTTATTCAAGAATAAATTTGTACTACAAATAACTTTGAAACAGTAGTGTATATTCTTGTTTTAAGTGTAAAACATAATCCATGCAAACATACAAAAAAATGTAATTCAAGGGTGTATGTAGAGCACCATGAAGTTATTAGCTTCCATTTGTTGTACGACCTTAGCAGGTATATTCTGGCTGCTGCTAACATTATTGCAGATCAGAATTTTTTTCTTTGGAGTGGATATATTGCTATCTTCCTTCAAAACATTAACCATTTTCACTGTTGGAAGTGACATATTATTTGCCATGGTAACTTGATTTTATCATATTAAAAACAGTCATGGTGGTTATTCCCTCCCAGCAGGGATAGTCATTCCATTTGAACGTTGCAACTGATTATTACCAGCACTGGTCTGAGCCCAGGATGACTTGGTAAACAATGGTTTGGTTGGCCAATTAGTTATAGTTAAAGTCACTAATGTGCAAGAATGCTAAAGAACAAACCTGATTGCAAAAGTCAGAATGCAGCAATATGATATAAAGGCAGTGTATACTGGACACCATAGAACAGGAATCCAGTGCCTATTGGCATCATTTAAATTAAAGTTAATGGACTTATGACTACAAAACTCACAACTCAGTGATTGCAGTTGAGATGGCTGAAAGTCTAGGTTTATACTGTTCTTCACCCTAGTCGGGCTATGTACACATTAGCGGCTTCCTTAGGAGACTATTGTATAGGTCAGAACAACAGGGCCAAGGGACAAATGTGGCTCTCCAGGTTTCCCCATAGGGCCTTAGAACATTCCCCAAACCACACCCCTCCCTGGCTCTGCTTTACACCCTGATTGTGCTTGCCTGGCTAGAGCAGGTTCTTGAACTCCAATAATGCTTCTTGCTTGTCTAGTTGGAGGATAGAAAGATATGTGCAAGTGCATGTAGAAACTAGACTACAGTACAATGCTAACATCTGCTCTGCCCACTGCTGGCATTCCATGTAATTAAATGGTCACACATTATGATGTTAGTATGTGGGAGCAACTGTCCCTAATTTGTTGGTTCACTTACTCAGATCTAGGTCATGTTGCCTCTTGAAGAGGTTATCTTCAAATACTGACTCAAAATGTAGCGAAAGCCCTAAAAGTGCAGGATTCCTTAGTTATGGATCTGGGAAGCATTTTATAACGTCTACTCTAGGGCAACACTGTGACTAATAGTGTGAAACTACTGGATCAAATTTCACTTCAGCAAGAGGTGGTCTTAGGCAATTTGCTTTGTCCTCCATATGGTGATAAATATACTAGCCTACCTTTTTAGATTGTTGTCAGTAACCTTTATGTAATGTATGTGAAGATTATTGGATATTTGAAATGTGCTATATAAATGGTTAGTATTATTAGTCTAACACAAGGCTCAAAGCAACTGGAATATATAGATTGAATGTCATTAACTGAATTGTATGGCTCAACAGAAATTCAAATTCCTCTCTTGTTAAGAAGCCACTTGAAACATGAGAGCGCCAACTTGAGCTTTACAGCACAGTGCGAAAGAAGTAGTGAAATAAGTATGCCATAGCCTTTTGCTAACACTGCTTGAGATACAGATGGTGCATGGTTAATTTTCAGAGATATTCTGGGCATTCCAAGATCCCCATGGGGATACTATATTTTGAGAGTAACCTAGAACATACATATATTTGCAATTCACCATTCCAGAAAGCAGTATAGGTTCTTTGGCAATTTTGTTGGCCAAGAGCAAATCCACAAGTGCACCAAGAGGTCTGTGAAAACTTGTTTTGCTTCTATTTTTCTCTTTCCTTCCCTCCCTCTTCCCCACATCCCAAAACACTTTCCTCAATACGTTCACAATACATTCTGGCTTTGCAGCCATTCCATCCTCGCCTCGGCTATCTCCTGACCGTACCAGTCGTGCAACTTTGAGAAACAGGCTGTCTCTGGAGACACCGGGCTTTCCTGCACAGCAGAACCAAGGCCTGGAGCAAGCATTCCACCTGCGCTGCTGCAAGCTGGTCTTCGGCGAGGGGGTAAAGGCGGGGGTTTCAGATACCCCACATCATGGTCCAAAACAGCTCCTGCAACAGTGCAACCGTTGACCCATGTGGAGTACCCATTTTCTGAGATGACAGGGTGCTCCTGGAGGGGGACTGCTGTGGAACTGGAAAGATGTCGCTTCCAGGCAGAGGAAGGTCTCTTTGGAGATTTGTGGCAGGTGACCAAGCTCTTCCGCGCTTCCTCCAGCTGCTTCTCTAGTTCTTTAACCACGAGCCTCATGTAATCAAAGCTGGCCCTGGAAAGGGCCTTCACCCAAACCTCCATCGCAGCCTGGCAATCAGCAACCAACACATATGCCTTGCCACCGCTGCCATCGAAGCGGATAGCGAAGGCAAACTCCTCAGCGGCCTCACACAGCTCCACTGTGCAGCCCTCCAGCACAATGAGACCCAGGGGTTCACGGCTCTGCTGCTCCTCGAAGTAGAAAAGCAAGTTGCCTTTGAGGATGAACCAGCAGCGGTGGTAGGAACTGGTGTGGTGGTGGCGGCGCTCCACACGCTTGCACAGAAAGCCCGTGTGGTCTGCCGGAGAGTCGCAAGTGGCATAATGTGCCACGCAACGCTCATTCAGCTTCATTGCCATAAGGGTCCCCTGAGGAGCATAGAGACAGACAGGTTTCCTGATTGCACCAAAAAGTGATATTTTAAAGTCCCAGTGACACCCGGAATATAATTTTAGCTAATATTCCAGCTCATCTATACTGTTGGAGAGAGCAGAGAGTCTTACCCAAAGCCTGGATTTTGATGGATCTGCCTTCTTCCATGGATAGAAGTGTGCTGCAGTCTCGTCTTAGGCCACTAGGTACCCTGCTCTGCTAAAACAAGGGACAAAAGTTGCAAACTTCACTTAGCTTTTACTGCCATTAAAACAGCAGATCTTCGCCTCTTTAATCAATAGCGGCACCCTCTTCTGGAAGCTGGAACGGAAACCACATTCGGATGTTTTCCCCCTTTTTATACATAGAGCAATCAAGCTGACGGGAGTAACAGCAAGTTGGATTAATGGCCAACTGAACTGAGTCTCCAGAGTCAGAAAACTCACAGGAGAAGATGGAGATATTTTTAAAGCCCCAGAAATCAGGCTGCCTGCCTAGTCCCCAGGATGGGGTGGAGTGGGGGGGGGGTCTCCCAAAAACGGAGCTTGCGGAAGATGGTTTTGATCTCGGGGAGAGCAGGCCTGCTCTGAAAGCCAGGGGACAGATTCTATCTCTAACCTTACCTTGTTCCAACGCGGGATCTCTAACCTCTTCATCCATTTCGGCGTACCCCGTTACCCCTGCTTTAATTAACGTGTTGATTTTAAGGCGGCTGTTTTGTTTTGTCCTCCCTCTTTCTCTGCGGAGCTCTGACTATTATTGGTTTAGAGCAATTTCGTAATGCAAAACCCGGAGCTCAAGATCGCTTCTGGAGTAGCAAGCCCAGGGATGGCTCTTTAACAATCCACGTTTTCCAACCCGCCTCACAATACAGAGCGGAGGTTCCACTTTTTTTATTCCCCCATTCCTACCCCCCCCCCCAACTGCTCTGCTTTTTCTCTTGAGGTCTTGGAAGCCACGTATAGAAGAATCAGACACGGAAGACTTGATTCGCCGTCTCAGACCTTTATGATTAAATCGTCTTCCTTGGATGTTTCAAAGCCTTTCATGACCCTATCTTTATGTGAAATGGGTTCAATAGTCAACATCCACATCTCTCCCAGTATCTGCATTGCTCCCCCGCGCCCCAGATCCTTTGTCCCAAAGAATCGCATTTTTTCTGAGAAATGGTATATTTCTCACTCTGCCCCCCACCCGAGCGTTTGCAAGAGCCGGATCAGGGCTCGTCGCAAAAGGCAAAAAAAAAAGTGCAGGACAAGGACATACAACAAGTTTTCTTGATGATCGTGCTAATTTATAAGGATCTCCCAAGGGCTCTTACATCCATAGCCACTCTTGCTTATTATGCTAGGATCTTCCTTGACAGCAACGCCAAGGTCGGGTCAAGCTGGAAGTGTAATATTGGCGGTGCCACTAACGTGTCGGTGCTAAAGTTGTGCGAAACATAAACAAAGTACATGCAGAATGGGCTTTTAAAAACATATACATGCTACTTTATAGCCACCAGAGGGCATCACATAGCCGCATGCAGCAATTTCACAGGACTAGAAGGAAGCCCTTCAGTCAGAAAACAAACAGCACCGGACTCCCGAAGTTGTTGTTGTTGTTTAGTCGTTTAGTCGTGTCCTACTCTTCGTGACCCCATGGACCAGAGCACGCCAGGCACTCCTGTCTTCCACTGCCTCCCGCAGTTTGGTCAGACTCATGCTGGTAGCTTCGAGAACACTGTCCAACCCTCTCGTCCTCTGTCGTCTCCCTTCTCTTTCCCAACATCAGGGTCTTTTCCAGGGAGTCTTCTCTTCTCATGAGGTGGCCAAAGTATTGGAGCCTCAGCTTCACGATCTGTCTTTCCAGTGAGCACTCAGGGCTGATTTCCTTAAGAATGGAGAGGTTTGATCTTCTTGCAGTCCATGGGACTCTCAAGAGTCTCCTCCAGCACCATAATTCAAAAGCATCAATTCTTCGGTGATCAGCCTTCTTTATGGTCCAGCTCTCACTTCCATACATCACTACTGGGAAAACCATAGCTTTTACTATACGGACCTTTGTTGGCAAGGTGATGCCTCTACTTTTTAAGATGCTGTCTAGGTTTGTCATTGCTTTTATCCCAAGAAGCAGGCGTCTTTTAATTTCGTGACTGCTGTCACCATCTGCAGTGATCATGGAGCCCAAGAGATTAAAATCTCTCACTGCCTCCATTTCTTCCCCTTCTATTTGCCAGGAGGTGATGGGCCCAGTGGCCATGATCTTCGTTTTTTTGATGTAGAGCTTCAGACCATATTTTGCGCTCTCCTCTTTCACCCTCAATAAAAGGTTCTTTAATTCCTCCTCACTTTCTGCCATCAAGGTTGTGTCATCTGCATATCTGAGGTTGTTGATATTTCGTCCGGCAATCTTAATTCCGGAGGACTGCAAAGGCGAAACGCTTCAGGCGGCAGCGAAGCCAAGGTTTCGTGAGTCCTTGATATGTTTTAAGCAACCAAGAAAGCAGGAAAGGGACAAGGGAGAGGACGTTGCCAAGCAGGGCATAGGAGAATGACCTCCGGTCAGCATGAAGTTAAGGAAGTGGTTGCCAGCCTCTTGCAGCCTCCCAACCCTTGACAGGCTGCTGCAACCGCCTTGGCCGACCTGCATGCATTTTAAACTACAACTCCCATCAGCCCCCGCCAGCACAGCCCGCCTGCCTAGTCTTTTCAAGGCTGGAATCAGCCTACTGTTGTTATCTCGGGGTCTCAGTATGGGCCAAGCTAGCAGAAAGCAATAGAAGTCTTTAGAAAATTAGCTGTCCGTTTTGTCGTACGTACTATTAAAAACGCACGCGCACACACTGCCGAAGTTTTCCAGTGATCCTGAATTCCAGCACCTTCCGTTTCTGGCTTGTGTTGATTTAATGTTTTATTGGAATCTTGCATGGTTGCAGTTTTGATTGTTGTGAACTGCTTTGGTACTCACTGATTTGAATAAATGGTTACTTGGTTACACCTCCGATTTGATTTTTAATCATACGCTTGTTTTACTTGGATGGATGCTTAATGCAGAATAAAAGCCAGGAGCCACCCCCTGAGGCAATGTTGGGCGCCTCATCAGATCACTTCGGAGGCAAGGGTTTTTTTGTTTGTTTTTTGTTTAGTTAGAAGATGATGCTCCCACACCCGCCTTGCGCAAAAATAAATAAAGCGGGGAAGGAAGTTTTGAGGTGGGTATGTTGCTAAAGCATCTGGAAAAGGGCACAGTCTCCTGGCAGGATTGCCATATTTCAATAAGTAAAAACTAGGACACCCCATGTTGAGGGTTTTTTTTTTAATACAAAAACCCGAGATTTTTTGATTGACGAGCTAATATCCAGGACAAAGCGCCGCCTTTTAGGAAATTCACCCCAGTACGTCAATTCCGCCTTTGAAATCCCGTTGATGTCCGGGATAATCCGGTCGTATGGCAGCCCGTAAGAGGGAGGTACGGCTTGGAGGGAGCAACGTTTATTATTGTGGGGGCGAGATGCACGAATTTCAGTCCTTTATTCCGTCTTCTCTTGCGCTGAGTGAGCTTTGCCATATATGCCACCAATGAGGAAGCCGACGGAGCCCGCCCCATCCCCGAGCTGCTGCTGCTGCCGCTTCCTCATTTGCTTGCAGCCAACCAGCCTCGGTGCTGCTAATAGGACTCAGATCAGCAGGCTCGCAAAGCTGGTCAGCTGGTCATGTGACCAGTAGAAAGCAGAAGCCTCTCCTGAGCCTTCGTCCTTGCGCCTGGTGTGGTCGTCTATGCTCAAGTGTGGCTCGCAGTCGTGCATGGTAAGCGCCGGATTTGACCGGGAGTCGTTGTCTGGAGGCTTGGAGAGGTGAATGTTTTGCTGGGGCTCCCCGGCTGGGAGACAGGGAAGCTGAGCGGGGGGGGAGGTTACCGGGATTCCCCGTTTCTCTTGAGAATGAAATGTCTCTCTTCTCTGCGATCAGAATCTTGCCTCCAGAACGTGACAAGGAACAACACAAAGTGTGAACAGCCAATAATACCGTAGTTATTCTCCCCCCCCCCCTCAAGTCAATGCATCGCTTTGCCTTTAGCAAAGTTCTTAACTGCATTTTGGGAAAGATCCGGCCAGGCAGCCTTCCCCAACATAGCGCCCGCCAGATGAACTCCTATTATTTGCAGCCAGCAGGGTCCTCCGAACATCTGGAGGACCAGGTTGGGAAAGGCTGCTGTAAGATCTCATGAAGTGACATCTGAAATACAGGCTGACTTCTGCATCCTCTTGACCCACCTAGAATAGTAATAGCCAGGTAGAGTGTGTGTGTGTGTGTGTGTGTGTTTGTGTTTGTGTATGTTTCAAACTATTGTTGTTGTTTAGTCGTTTAGTCGTGTCCGACTCTTCGTGACCCCATGGACCAGAGCACGCCAGGCACTTCTGTCCTCCACTGCCTCCCGCAGTTTGATCAAACTCATGCTGGTAGCTTCAAGAACACCATCCAACCATCTCATTCTCTGTCGTCCCCTTCTCCTTGTGCCCTCCATCTTTCCCAACATCAGGGTCTTTTCGAGGGAGTCTTCTCTTCTCATTTGGTGGCCCAAGTATTGGAGCCTCAGCTTCATGATCTGTCCTTCCAGTGAGCACTCAGGGCTGATTTCCTTCAGTATGGAGAGGTTTGATCTTCTTGCAGTCCATGGGACTCTCAAGAGTCTCCTCCAGCACCATAATTCAAAAGCATCAATTCTTCGGCGATCAGCCTTCTTTAAGGTCCAGCTCTCACTTCCATACATCATTATAGTTGTGTAATAGTTTGTTGCCTGTACTCTAAACTTCTTCTCTGTTGTTCCAGAAGGCAGGGCTAGTAAATTTCAGCTAAACCTTGGGAGCTGACTGCCTTCACAGGGGAAAGGGGTAGATGCTCTGTCACTGGAGATAACTCTGTGAGGGCTGTTGCTGTAGTTGTTTCTTGCGCTGCAGATCCTGCATTGAGCAGTGGCTGATTGGAATACATGAATCCTCCTGCTCTGTAATTCCACCTACGGTAATTGCGCCACACCAGCCACTCCCATCATTCCTGACCATTAGCCGTGCTGGCTGGGCCTGATGGGTGTTGTAGTCCGAACTCTCTGGAGGACATCAGGTTGGAAAGTCTGTTCCACACTCTAGAAAGGCTCCACTTCTCCACCTGGCTACCACTAGTGAAATATCAACTAGCTGATGTTTAGCAGTAGATGGTTTTGCATTTACACTGCTATGTTTTAAGCACAACCCTTGCTCCTCAGCAGCTAAGAGATTTTAAAAAAGCTGCACAAGCTCCAAGTGTTGATCTTCTTTAAAATGAATTTTATCTGCATGGTGCCTCCATTATGATGGAACATAATAATAACAACTCATTCCATGAGTAGTGATTCTCAAGGTCATTTCTTATCTTACGCTGGATCTGATCTTTGGGGCTGGCATAGATGTGATCATGCTCCCCGCTGTGAAAGTGCCATGGTCTGATCACTACGCTTTAAAAGCCAAGATTGACTTCCCGCTCCTCCCCGGCTCGGGTGGCGAGCCTATTTGGGCTCGTCCGCAAAAACTGATGGATCCTGATAGATTCCAACAAGCCTTGCGGAACCCTGCTCCTCCTGGCGACTCATTAGATGACCTTGTTGAGGACTGGAGTAACCGGCTTTTGGCAGCCATTGATGAGATCGCGCCTAAGCGCCCTCTGCGACCCCGTCGAAACCGGGCCCCTTGGTTTACTGAGGAGCTCCGGAAAATGAAGCGGGATCTCAGACGGCTAGAGCGAGTATGGCGACGGACTCGTGATGGAGCCTCAAGAACATCTTATAGGACGCTTATGAAAGCCTATGAGATGGCTATGAAAGCTGCTAAGAAATCTTACTTTGCAGCTTCTATTGCATCCGCTAGCTCTCGCCCGGCACAACTTTTTAGAATAATTAGGTCAATAACGTCCTTAGGAGGACAACCAAATTTAAGCACAAATTCGACCCACAGCTGTGAGGCATTCGCGAGCTTTTTTGCGGAGAAAGTCCTGTTGCTCCGCCGTGACCTCCCTGCCAATTTAGATACAGTGACTGAACTGGAGGCCCCTCGACTGACTTCAGGTCCAGTGTTGGACCATTTCGATCGGATACTCCCTACTGATGTGGATAGATTCCTCCAAGTTGGTAGGCCCACCACCTGCCTCCTTGATCCGTGCCCGTCTTGGCTGATTAGGGAGTGTCCAGATGTTGCGCGGACCCCCCTGGTTGAAATTATCAATTTGTCCCTTGACACGGGGACATTCCCAGGGGAACTGAAGGAAGCAGTGGTGCGTCCACTCTTAAAGAAAGCTTCATTAGATCCCTTAGACCTATCCAATTACCGCCCAGTTTCAAATCTTCCATACCTGGGTAAGGTAATTGAGAGAGCGGTTGCTGAACAGCTTGGTAGGTTTCTGGAGGAAACATCGGCATTAGATCCATTTCAGTCCGGTTTCCATCCTGGTTTTGGGACGGAGACTGCTCTGGTTGCCCTAACAGATGATATCCGTAGACAACTGGATCGAGGCGGGTCAGGACTGCTGATCCTTTTAGATTTGTCAGCAGCCTTTGACATGGTCGATCATGATCTTCTGGACCATCGCCTTGCAGACGTGGGGATACAGGGCATAGCCCGTAACTGGTTGTGCTCTTTTATCTCTGGTCGGGGACAGAGGGTGGCACTAGGGAGGGAAATGTCGTCACGCCACTCCTTGGTGTGTGGAGTGCCGCAGGGCGCAATTCTCTCCCCAATGCTTTTTAACATCTTTATGCGCCCCCTTGCCCAGATTAGCCGGAGCTTTGGGCTGGGCTGTCATCAATATGCTGATGACACTCAGCTCTATCTACTGATGGATGGCCACACCAACTCGACCCCTTACACACTGACCAGATGCTTGGAAGCTGTGGCTGGATGGTTTCGTGGGAGCCGATTGAAACTAAATCCTTCGAAGACAGAGGTCCTATGGCTAGGTCGGGATAGCATGGGGATGAGGGACCAACTCCCTTCTCTTGCGGGGGCCCAATTAGTGCCATTGCCTTCCGTTAAGAGTTTGGGTGTAATCCTTGACGCCTCCCTTTCCATGGAGGCGCAAGTCACAGCAACAGCCAAGGCGACATTTTTCCACCTTCGCCGCATCAAGCAGTTGGTCCCTTACCTTTCCCGCCCCGACCTGGCCACAGTGATCCATGCGACAGTCATCTCCAGGCTTGACTACTGTAACTCGCTCTACGCGGGGCTGCCCTTGAAGCTGTCCCAGAAACTCCAGCGGGTACAGAATGCTGCAGCGAGGCTCCTCACAGCGTCTCTGCCATGGGAGCATATTCATCCAGTGCTTTTCAAGCTGCACTGGCTCCCGGTGGAGTACAGGGTCAGATTTAAGGTGCTGCTTTTGACCTTTAAAGCCCTTCACGGCCTAGGACCCTCGTACCTACGGGACCGCCTCGCCTGGTATGCCCCACGGAGAGCCTCAAGGTCCATAAATAACAACACCCTAGTGGTCCCAGGCCCTAAGGAAGTTAGATTGGCTTCAACCAGAGCCAGGGCCTTTTCAGCACTGGCCCCAACTTGGTGGAACGCTCTGTCTCATGAGACCAGGGCCCTGCAGGATCTGATCTCTTTCCGCAGGGCCTGTAAGACAGAGTTGTTCCGCCTGGCCTTTGGATTGGAGCCAATTTGATTCCCTCCGCCCCCTTTTTCTTTTTTCTTTTCCTTCTCCTGCAATGAGGCTCCATTTTAATATTTTAATGTTCCATTATTTTAATGTTGTATTTTATTTTTGTTTTTAAGTTGTAATCACTCATCTTGTTTTTATTATTGCTTGTAAGCCGCTCTGAGCCCGGCCTTGGCTGGGGAGGGCGGGGTATAAATAAAAAATTATTATTATTATTATTATTATCTGAGTACAGAGTTTATTATCCAAAGGATAACAGGGACATTCTTTTTATTCAGGAGTAACCTCATGACTCCTTGGCCACCCCCAGTTTTTTTACCTTTGACATTGTCTACTCTTTAGAGTTGTTGAGTTTACCTGGATCATATGTCAGAGTGGTTGAGTAGTCTAAGTGATAGTCCGATCCCTTTCAGGATTAAACATTTCTCATAATTTTGCCTGCAAATGCAATGAATTTGAAACTGAAATTATAATCAGGATCAGGCCAACTACACAAGAAATCCAGGGAGTTATTTGCACTGAAGCAGCTTGAGATCAAAGAAGTTACCCCCAGGATCCTTTGCAGATAATTCTGGGAGTGCATCTCTGGGCTTTTTCAGATGTGGCTGCTTGGGGCAGAAAATATCTTAGGCTGGCAAGGAATGGACTCTCTTTTGGAGTTCTTGCAATAAGAGGGGCAAAACTCTGAACTAAAAAAAACAAGAAAAGGAGATAATTTTCATCTGTTTTATCTGTTTAACATGGATCATCGAAGCTGATATGAGGAATGTTGCTAATTGTTCAGATTTGATCATGAAATAACCCGGGACTTTTTAGAGTTTCATAAAGAGGGCAAGTTTTCCTTATCATTTCCATATTTGCAAGACCGCTGTGGTCTCATTCATGGGGACTGGGCTGGTTGGGGATGATCAAATAGGCAGGAGCCATGTAATTGACTTGCTAGGAATGTAAAACAAGCTATGTATCTTCCCAACTGCTCCACTGTGCTGGCTCTGCCCCTCCTGAGAAAGGCGGTGGTTGAAACTCCATGAAGCTCAGGCATATCTGCATTCTAGGTGACCACCTGGCTGTGTAGCAGCCATTGTAACAGCTGGGGGAGCTACTGCAACAGCTCTGGGATAGAAACTGCACAGCACCCTGTTCTTTCTGCTGCCAAGCATAATAGGGTTATGGCAGCATAGATGATACTACACGACAGCTAGGCCATATGGCATCACACAACATTACACCGGAAAACTTGAACATCAGGAAACAGTTTCTGTCTCAGTAGCTGTTGCGCCAGTTTATCTAATTTTCTGAAACTTGGGCGTTCCATCCTGAACCCACTAGCTGCTACTGCTCCCCAATACTGTCAGATATTATCTGCATGTGTTACTTCCCGCTACACCCTTCTCTGAAGGCTCAGTGGTAGGTCATGTGCTTGCAGGCAGAAGTTTGTCTAACTTTCAGTAACTGGGGCAGGTCATGCCTAGATATCCCTAAACTGCAAGCTACAAACTAGACACTATGCAAGGAGGGACTACAGCTGCATCCTGCCTTTCTTTAACCTCTAATCCTCCCATGGATGTTTACAAACCTGTTTGGCCTTGAGACCAAGGCTGCTTGTCAATATATGCTTTGGCCTTGTGCTGTGGTTTCAATCTTTGGAATGACTTTAGCGCTTCAGGAGTAGTAGGACCGGAAGGCGGCTCATATTTATTTGATGGCATATATGATGATGAACTGCTGGGCTGGAACCTATGAAGCTGCCTCACACCAGGTCTGGCCAATGCTCCATCTAGTGCTGTATTGTCTACATTGATTAGCAGCAGCGATCTAGGATTTCAGACAAGGAATCTTTCACAACTCTGCCTGAAGATGCTGGGGGTTTGAACAAGAGGCCTTCTGAATGCAAGGCAAATGATCTTCCACTCAGCTATATCCTCCAAGGGCTATGCAGATCGGAAAGGCAGGGGATCTAGATAATATCTGATAGCACAGGAGAGCATTGTGCTGGTGGTAGCTAGAGGCTCTTGGATGGAATGAGAGCACTTTGAGTCATGTGTTGTACTATAAAGTTTGGAACATGTTGGACAACTGATTGTACTGTTCAAGTAGGTGTGTCTTCAGATAATTACACCTTTGCTTAATAGACTGAGGTGTGCACAAGTGCTTTGTTCTCCTTCACTTATCCCTTCGTGATCCATCTCAGTGGAATGTAGTTTCGTGTTCCATCCTACACCTGGAAACTAGGGTTATCATCTTTGGAAATGAGCCAAGATCTCAAATCACAATCTGAGGCAGTTCAAGATTTCAGCTTGTTCGAAATAGGTCTGCCATCATTTACCGGTTTAGACATGACAGTAAGCCATGGTTAACTGGAGACTTGCTCATTTCACTGAAGCATGCTGTGAAGCAAAAAGCGAAGAGGGTTGTGGAGTGGGGTTGCTGTTACCTTCAATAACCTTCTTATTGAAAACTACTATTATTTGCTCTCACTCTGCAGCATTGATTTATTGATCGGTAGTCATGAAGCTCATAGCGTCTGTACTGCTTGCGGCCTTAGTCATCACCTCCCTGGCCCTGGAGAATGGGCTCATGAGGACGCCTCCAATGGGGTGGCTTGCATGGGAACGATTCCGTTGCAATATTGATTGCAAGACTGATCCACAGAACTGCATCAGGTAAGTGGAAGAGCCTTGGAAGCTCTGCAGCTTAAACATGTGCGGCAGGGGCAAGGGAGGGGAGGAGTGAAGTCCCCTTGCATTTCACACAAAGCTGGATCTGTTTTGCAGGAAGGATGCCTCGAGGAAGGCCCATTTTACTTTCCGTCCATCTCTATTTTATGCTGCCATCTGAATACCCACTAGCTGTGCTCCACTTTTCAACTTTACATTAAAAAACAAACAAACTGGTGGTAGGCTTGATGAATTCTGACGGGCCTGTCAAGGAGGGGGTCGCTTTCCCAAGTCCTCCCTCCAAGCTACTAATCACTCACAGGCACCGAACGGGTTATTAGGCCTTATTGACATCTTCTCTGGCACCAGCTACAGAACATCAAACAATAGTCTCATCTATGACATGTTCTCTCCTCCCCTCGGCAGGTTAATTTGAATATTTATAGGGGCTGGGGAATCCTGGCAGCCAGCCAGCCCCATCACCTGCTCCCACTTGGGGGACTAATTCTCACCACCTGCCTGAGGGGCCCCACCCAGCGATACCTGCTTACAGAATCCCTACTTCATGACAGGGCCCACAGGCCGGGCACATTTCCCCTGCCATCATCTCTGCTGTGTTCAATGTGGAGAAATAAAAGGGCAGCGAGTTTATGTTTTACATTGGGAGGGATGTTTGCTGAGTGGAGTTTACTTCTGTGTAAACATTAGAAGGATCTTGATCATGAGGAAGAGCACTGATGGATAATACAACATTATGTTCAAGTGCTTGCTAAGAAATCTTGTTTATTTGAATAAAGATTTAATACTGTGTAATGTATTCTGACGTTGGCATTGTAACACACATTTATTTGTAATGCACATTGTGTTTGATGTGGGAAGTTTTTGTCTGGTCTGGACAAAGTCAGTTTAACTGTTGCTTGAGGCCTGAACTGGCATCTGTATGTTCAAATTCTCGGTATGCTAAAGAAGGAGAGAAGGAATATATAACTCACTTGCTAGGTGAAACTTTAGACTTTTCAGTGAGACGGTGTCTGGTACGAAAGCCAGAGGGAAGATATCCAGGGCACAACAAGACAAACCCACAGAAAAGGGTTGGAAAAAGAGGATTCCAGCACGGCCTTCAGTTATTGTGTATGACAGGCACAACTGAGGTGGAGAAGATAAAAGGACAATCAGGCTAAAGCTGTCTTAGATTAACATTAATAGCTGAATAGAAGCAGTTGGTATTTAAAGTGGCAGCAACAAGTTGACAAAGCATATGCTCATTTAGAGAAACAATCCTATATTTAAATCACCAGAGAAGCTTGGGGACTTAATCTTGTAATAAATAAACATAAACAGCTTTGTTAAACTTAACATTTGTATATGACTGTCTTTGTACCGTGCCTGTACAGTGGTACCTCTGGTTAAGTACTTAATTCATTCCAGAGGTCCGTTCTTAACCTGAAACTGTTCTTAACCTGAAGCACCACTTTAGCTAATGGGGCCTCCTGCTGCCGCTGCGCCACCGGAGCACGATTTCTGTTCTCATCCTGAAGCAAAGTTCTTAACCCAAGGTACTATTTCTGGGTTATCAGAGTCTGTAACCTGAAGTGTTTGTAACCTGAAGCGTATGTAAGTGTTCAGAGGGAGAAAAGGAGACTGAATAGTGGCAGTGGCATGGGTTTAGGAGAACCATTGGAGAGGGAGTTTTGTTATTGTACATTAAGTACGTAAAATAAAATATGAAATGCAATACAAAACTTCCATTTTAATTTGTTGTACAGTGGTGCCTCGCAAGATGAAATTAATTCGTTCCGCGAGTTTTTTTGCCTTGCGATTTTTTCGTCTTGCGAAGCACGGTTTTGGAAAAGTTTTGGAAAAGCTTCAAAAATCACCAAAGTCTTCAAAAACCTCAAAAAAGGCTACCACACCGCGTACTATGAGTTGCTCCTCGAAGTCAAGTCGCAACTGTATTAACGGTTTTAAGAAAAAGGAAACAAACTTGCAAGACGTTTCCGTCTTGCGAAGCAAGCCCATAGGGAAAATCGTCTTGCGAAGCAACTCAAAAAACCAAAAACCCTTTCGTCTTGCGAGTTTTCCGTCTTGCGAGGTACCACTGTACAGCTGTGGAAGCTCTCATGGGCAAAGCTTGCCACCTGTTGGTGAAAATAGGCAACTGCATGCTTGCCTTGGTTGTACAGCCCTGCGTGGGTGCTCTCTTCCGTGTTGTTCCCTGTGGCCACAAATAGTTCAGGGTCACTTGGATGTTGTTTTTAACTCGCTTTTCTCTTTGTGGGGCAGTGAAAAACTCTTCATGGAGATGGCGGATCGCCTGGCAGCAGACGGC
This sequence comes from Podarcis bocagei, assembly GCF_964188305.1. NCBI lineage: Eukaryota > Metazoa > Chordata > Lepidosauria > Squamata > Lacertidae > Podarcis > Podarcis bocagei. The sequence goes on along the minus strand of NC_138135.1, from coordinate 35,008,567 downwards.
TGGAGGGAGCTGGGCTATGTGTATGTCAATATAGACGATTGCTGGATGGCAAAACAGCGAGATTCAACAGGGCAGCTGATTCCAGATCCTGAGAGGTTCCCTAGTGGCATCAAAGCCTTAGCAGATTACGTGAGTGATCCATAACTCCTGATGGTGAAGCAAGATCCGGGGCGTCTCCCATCCATGGTTTTTAAGAATGTATTTTGTGCTTTTATATATTGATTTGATTCTGTGAATCGTTCCGAGACCTGCGGATATAGGGCGGTATAGAAATTCAATCAGTCAATCAACAAGAATCCCCTTCTAGCCATCAGTAGTGAGGACTAAAAAACTTGTGAAATCACGAGTCCCCAAAGCAACCAGGTCCTCTTCCTTCAGTGGCTTCAGCTTGCTTATTCAGAGTAGCCTGCAGAACATTCCCTCCAGTTCAAAAGCAGCTTTCATTTAATTCTAGCATCCTTGATCTCCCGGGCCCTCCTGGATTGTGGCAAGAAAGGTAATAACAACAGTTGCTTGGGCCATCATCCCTAAACCTAGACATGTGGAGAAGCAGAATATGAACCAGGCAGCCGTTGGATTCAGGGGGCAGAGTTGCCCATCATCATCATCATCATCATCATCATCATCATCATCATTTTATTATTTATACCCTGCCCATCTGGCTGGGTTGCCCCAGCCATTCTGGGCAGTTTTCAGAACGTATAAAAAACATAAGCATCAACCATTAAAAACTTCCCAATACAGGGTTGCCTTTAGATGTCTTCTAAAACTTGTGTCGTTCTTTATCTCCTTGACATCTGAAGGGAGGGGGATCCACAGGGAGGTGCTGTCCAAATCACAAATATTTGCTGTTAGTTGTATCCAGTTCACACCTGGCTCATGCTTGCCTTTCTGCAGTCATGGGAATGCATATAGTTAAACTGTGGAACACACTCCCACAAGAGGCAGCGACCGTCCCTAACTTGGATGGTTATCAATGGTTGCTAGCCATGATGGCTGTATTCTCCCTCTGTGGTTGGAGGCAGTAATACCAGTTTCTGGAAACCACAGGGCAGGAGAGTTGGCCACGGTTGACCAGGCATCTGGCTGGCCACAGTGAGAACACAGTGTTGGACTAGATGGGCCATTGGCGTGATCTAGCAAGCACTTCTTTTGTTCTGATGCTCATTTCTGAGCTACGCTGAGCGTAGGAGAAAAGTCCTGTGCGAAACAGCCCCAAAGCATGTACTGGATGTCGGAATCTCCATTCGACCGAGCTGATAAGGCTCATCTTCGGAATCGCCTCCCGACGATTAATTGACGACCTGATCCTTTGATAAGGCCTTAGGCATGTCGTCCCAGCAGAGTTCCCAAAACAGCATGCGGAAGAGACAAGAGGTTTGGGCTACATTGCTATGCTTTATTTTCTAGCTACGCAGAGAGCAAAGAAATATACATCCTCTCCCTGTGAGAGCAGAGAGCAACTGAACAAAGGAACAAAGGAAACAGGAAACCACTAACGTCACATCCTGTCTCCCTTTCCCGTGAGACTGCAATGTCTCTGGAATGTAAACAGAGTCCTGTGACTCCCAGCAGCTGCTCAGTGAGAAACAGAAACTAGCACTGGATATGGGTCCCATAAGCTCTGAACATGGGCTGCGAGTGAGAGATGGGGAAATTATGAGGAATTTTCTCCATATTAGCTCTATTCCAGAGTGAGCGGTACCAAGCATCCACTGTAAGCTTTTGGGTGGTTTTTCATTGAGTTGTAATAACTTTCTGCTGCCAAGATCCTATATGAGGCCAATTATTTTGACATTGGTATCATCAAAAATATTCAGTAACATTAATTTTGGACAATAAACAATTGTTTCTTTACAAATAGTTCTGTCAAAATCGAATTCCAAAAATCTTGCACTAACTGCCATTCAGTCCACCATAAATGATAATATGTACCAAGTTTATTGCAAGCCCTCCAAAGAATTTTCTGATGCGGAAATAAAACATTTTTGACATTTGCAAAGAAGTCCTATACCATCTGTGTAATAATATTAAGGCGTTTTCCCTAAGAAAACTGGAAACAGGTTTTAAGGGCCGAATCTGATTTTACAAGTATTTTATCATTCCCACACTGATCATGTAGCTATGTTAACTAATGATATTTTTAATCATAGTTAAACACACTCCAGAGTATCCCCTAACCTCCAAATTACAAATCTGGTATTCCATTTTTCTGTTATCAAAATGGAAGTGTCATAGTGGCAGAAAGTATGCGAGGGTAGAGAGTCTTTGTGCTGACCACCTCCATTGCAAGGATCCTTCAGAAGGGAGTTGCTGCCAGGAACATTATGTGCAGGTGTATTTTGATGCATTGAATAGAATGATAGTTCATGAGTCATGGCAGAGGGGAGAGCATGTGTACAAATTCAGCTGGTATTTGTTTGTTTTGTTGCTTTTTAAAAATGCTGTTAATATTATTTTATAGACATGAACGCTGTAGTACCTTGTGAATCCTATAATATGATTTTTAATTAATAAATACAAATTGGACTATAATTGGATATTTTTATTTTACTTTATTATTTTTTAATTCAAGTATTATGATTGGATATTTAATTGGATGTTTTTATTGGAAAATCAATAAAAATGATTCTTTAAAAAAAGAATCCTATAATATGATTTTTGGTGTAACACTGATGTTTAGCTTTTTTTTTAGTTGTTTTGTTAATAGAGGGTAATTGCTTTATTTGTGATTTGCGATGGTTTTGCTGATGATTTGTTAAGTATTTTATGCAATTTATGCTGTATTTCATTGTGATGTTTCATTATGTAATTTTTATCTTTTGTTTGTAAGCCGCTTTGGGATTTATTTGAGTGAAAAGCGGGGTAGAAATAGAATAAAAGTAAATAAATAAAAATGGGGAAAGACACTCAAGCATGGCAACACACCAGCTGCTTTGACTGGTCGACGTTACAGTTTGTCCATGGGAGTCCCCGTCCATCTTTCAAGTTCTTCTTTCTTTTTGTAGGTGCATGCCCGGGGGCTGAAGCTCGGCATCTACGGTGACTTAGGCACCCATACTTGTGAAGGGTATCCCGGCACAACGCTGGACCGGGTTGAACAAGATGCCTTGACATTTGCCCAGTGGGGAGTGGATATGCTGAAGCTGGATGGCTGCTATTCTTCAGCATATCAGCAGGCTACAGGTAAGGACTGAGGCTTCCTCATTGCCTCTGTTCGCTTTATCCTGCCCCCTTCAGTGCTCCATCTCCATCCTGCCTGGGCCTAGGCTGACCCCGGCTGCTTGATCTTGATCTTGCTGATAAAAAAATTATTTGAATCCGCTTTTGATGTGTGTGTTTCTCAGATACAGTGGTATCTCGGGTTACATACGCTTCAGGTTACATACGCTTCAGGTTACAGACTCCACTAACCCAGAAATAGTACCTTGGGTTAAGAACTTTGCTTCAGGATGAGAACAGAAATCATGCAGCGGCAGCGCGGCAGCAGCAGGAGGCCCCATTAGCTAAAGTGGTGCTTCAGGTTAAGAACAGTTTCAGGTTAAGAACGGACCTCCAGAACGTATTAAGTTTTTAACCCGAGGTACCACTGTGTGTGTATGTTAGTTACACAAGGTGTCATTCATTATTATTATTTTTTAAATCTGGTTTAAGAGGAAATCTGAATTTAATACAATCGTGTTATAAGGGTGCTATCTAAATCATTGTCAGGGTAGACTCATTTAAATCATTGAACAAGTTTATTGATTTCAGTGGGTCTGCTCTGTCACTAACACTGGATATCATGTTATGTCTAGATATTCTTTTTAAACCAGAATCATGGCCATCTTTAAAAACATGCTAACTGAAAGGCATTTTTTTTTTCATTTAAAAAATGGAGTGGGGGGGGGAAATAACTTGATTTCTGAGTTATATATATAAAACACACAATATGCCTCATGTTGTGTTTTTTATTGTGGGGTTTCAATTGGATCCAAGTAATCACAAGGGCAAGAATACAGGAGACGGCATTGTGTACCTCACCAGAATTATCCTTGGAACCCAAATAGATTTTCTTGTTTTCCAGTTTCCATGCCTGCCCCCTTGCAACTTGCTCAGTTTTCAAATTATGAATATTCTTTATCCCTAAAAGGTTATCCTAGAATGTCCAGTGCTCTGAACGCAACAGGCCGCCCAATTGCCTATTCCTGTAGCTGGCCAGCCTATCAAGGGGGACTTCCGCCCAAGGTGAGGCCTTGCTGAAGAGGCTTTGGGGCTGAGGTCACCTCCTCGGTCCTTTAAAGCATGTTCAGAATTTTGACAATTTGGGTGGAGTGAGCAGGGATCTACAAATCTATGCCCACCACTGGCCGCCAATCAAATGCTTCTTAAGCTGATAAGAGACAGGCAAGACTTCCAGTCTGACCTTGTGCTACACTTTTGTAAGCACTCTGGAAACAGCTCAGCTGACAAGGAGCAAGACCTCAGTCCTCCCTGACTCATCATTCCATATCCACAAAGGCAACCATAGGGGCGAGGGGAGGGGTAGAATAAAAAGCCTCCAGGACAACATCTATGATAGTTTATGTCTCCTTCAAGATCAGGATAGGTTATTTTGATTCCCCCTATATTATCCTCACAATAACCTTGTGAGGTAAATTAAGCTGGTAGTTGATGACTAGCTGAAGATCCTCCAGTAGGCTTCATGGCTGACCAGGGATTAGTAACTGACCTAAGTCCAACACGCACACTGCTTTTTATTTTATTTTTACAGTGTAAATTAGCCAAAAAGTGGTTTCTCTTTGAGTGGTTTTGTCTAAGCGGAGTACACTAACTAGAACAGTGTTTCCCAAACTTGGGTCTCAAGCTGTTTTTGGACTACAATTCCCATCAGCCCTGACCACTGCTCCTGCTAGTTAGGAATGATGGGAGTTGTAGTCCAACCACAGCTGGAGATGCAAGTTTGAGAAACATTGAGCTATTAGGGAAAAGAAAAGGAGGACATTATCTGCCAATGTGAGCTTCCCATGGGCTTCTTGTTGGCCGTGTGGGACACAGAGTGCTGGACTAGTTAGTTGGCCAGTTGAAAAAAGCATGGCTGGATCATCTATTGGCACCATTTCTGTCTGTTGATAATCCTAGTTTGCAGCACCTGTTTTGGGATACTGCTTCAGGGTGCAATATTACTATTTGTGGTCAGTTTCCCCATACTTTTTGTGCTGGCTGGGGCTTATGGGAATTGTAGTCCAAAACATCTGGAGGGCACCAGGTTGGAGTGACCTAGACATGGTGATGTTGACCAGAGGAGATTAACATTGAAGCTAGAAGAGAGATGGTCTCAGAATTTCTAACACTAGAAAAACTGCACCTCGCCCTCTGTTTCTCCAAGGGGTAAAGTGTACAGCTCTATTGGTAAATAACTCATTTCACATCTTTTTTCCAGGTGAACTACACACTCCTGGCAAGCATATGTAATCTCTGGCGAAACTATGGTGATATACAAGACTCTTGGGAGAGTGTCCTCTCCATAGTGGATTGGTTCTCAGCCAATCAGGATGTACTTCAGCCAGTGTCTGGCCCTGGCCATTGGAACGACCCAGACATGGTAATGCTGAATCGAGGAGCTTAACATGAAAGCTAGGAGAGAGGGAGAGAGACTATCTCAGGATTTCTAAAGTTAGAAAGATGCAGCAGAGACTCTTGTTGGCAGGAATTCCTCTGCTCTCAACATCTTGCGTAGAAGGGCTGAAGCCTGTAAGTTAAGTGATTTAGCTGGCTTTTGTGTTTCTTTTTGGGAATCCTTCAGTCTACTGCAATCCCCATCCTTCTACCCTGGGTTGTTTATAGCCTTCCCTTCTGTGACCTCTAAATGTTTTGCAAATAAACATATGTTGCATCATTTATTCTGTAAGGTGTGGAGAGTCAAAGAGTTCCGCATGACACAGAACTTCCCTCCCCCAAGAAATCTCTCATCTTCATGCAAACATACAGATTTTTTGGCTTCTGAAATGTTTACCAGTCTCCACCCGTTTTCAGGTTTTTTCTTTCGAGCCTTCAAAATTTACAGTAAACTGTGAGGTTCCCTGGATGCTGTGCATGGCAGCCATTTCTGATCTTGTGCGCTTGGTCGCTGAAAATATATCTTAGAACATCTTTAGAAACATGTCCAATTGGTGATGTGCATATAGTCCAGTGGCATGTGGTCATTGGACTAAGGGAACTATGCTAGTCCCCTAAATGTTCGCCTGATGCCTCCTTCCCAAAGCCCAGGAAGCTTCTGCCTGGCTTAGGGAGGCGTGTTGCCCATGTGTACAACATCAGGACTTCACAACATCACACACATGGCATCAACCCTCCATGTCCCTCGCAAGCTAGCACCTCTGGCCCTAACTGTTCCCCTATGAAAAATTTCACTGCATGCCACTGATATAGTCCTAGTGGCCTGTGCATGCAGCGCCTGGACTAGATTTACCTTTTAAAACAACATTTCTCAGAACATGCTGTACAGAGGTGCTGCTGAGAGAGACTAATATTTCACACCCTCCAATTCAAAGCAAATTGTATTGTGATTTTAAACCAGATATTTATAGATTTTAATGCAGGTTTGATGACTGGAAAAAAGAAACACGTCTGCCCAATCACAGTGAAGTGAACTAGCTTTTCTGATTTCTGTTCGGTGAACTGGAGCAATGTTCTTCAACCTCGGGTCCCAAGATGGTGTTGGACTACAACTCCCATCATCCCTGACCATTGTCTAAGCTGGCTGAGGATGATGGAAGTTGTAGGCCAGCAGCATCCCAGGAAGCAAAGTTGACAAATACTGAACTAGAGCCTTCTCTGAATCAAGCCATCACCTCCTTTTACTTTCATCCTTCACTTCAATCTCATCCTTAGTTTCAACCTCCTTCTTTGTCCTGCAGCTAATCATTGGAAACTTCGGCCTCAGCTATGAACAGTCCCGCTCCCAAATGGCCTTATGGACTGTCATGGCTGCTCCCCTTTTCATGTCCGCGGACCTCCGCACCATTTCTGAGCAAGCACGAGAAATTCTACAGAACAAACTGATGATCAAAATTAACCAAGATCCCCTGGGAATTCAAGGACGCAGAATCCTTCAGGTAGGGAAGGACTGGATCCTGTAGCTCAATAGATAAGCATAGCCTGTAAACCTTTGGAGCTGGGAGTGATGTCTTCTGCTTTTTGATCTGAGGGGGAGTGGTAACTTGAGCCAAATGTGGGTAGTTCATTTTATATCCTGACTTTCTTCCAAGGCATATAATCTTAAAGGGTGCAGTTAGACTCTTGTGCACTTTTTTCTGCAGCGTATTTACAGAAGTAGACCTACAATTTAGACCTTACTGAGCACTGTTTGCTATTGGTAGCACTGTTTGCTATAGGTAACAATATCCCCCGTTTCCAGCCACTTAACAATTTGCAGTGTTCACTCCCTGGTATCTCTAGGGAGAGCTAGGGTAGATTTCTGTCTGAAACACTGCCAGTCTGTGTAGATAATACTGAGGCAGATGGACCAATGGCCTGACCCAGTATAAGGCAGCTTCCTCAATTCCTTGTGTGTCCCAGAGGAGTGTTCCCGTTATTGGCACGTAACTTCAATCTGCTGTTTGTAGGAGAAATCCCGCATAGAGGTGTTCCTGCGCCCCCTTTCCCAGTCAGCCAACGCTCTGGTTTTCTTTAGTCGGAGGACAGACATGCCGTATCGCTACACCACGTCCCTCACCCACTTCAATTTTACCCAGAATGCTGTGTATGAGGTAAGAAAGAGACAAGGCTTATCAGTATCTTGGAGTAGTCCCTATCCTTGCACACCAGCAGGGCTGCTTCCTGTCCTGTGTAGAGGGAGGAATTAAGCCTTTGGGGTGCAGACTCCACACACATCATCTTCAAGAACCTGTATGTTAATGGTGTGTCTCAAAGAGTCTCTGCATTACCATGGAGAAATCTCTCTCTCAGCCTTCCAACCTTGAGGCCCCTCCCTCTAGCATTCATCTTCCCCTTGCCTACCTTGGATTAGGCCTGGTGGATAGACACAACAGAGCAGCAATGTAATAAGTGCTTTGAATAGAGTCACACTGGTGTTGCTTCTCTGCATGGCCCACAGATTTGTGATTTGGCCATGCAAATGTTTGTCTTTTGTGTTTGGGGCAGATAGTCGAGTTAAAATTAGCATGGAGCTCTTTACCCATGGTGCATTTGCCCCACAGAGCAGCCTCTACCACAATTTACATTTTTTAAAGGTCACCATATCCTTGTTGCTTCTTTTACCAGTGAGCTGTGCATTTGCAGCAGTATCAAGAATACTACTGCACAGCAAGCTATAATGCAAACCAGAAACTCGCCATCAGAGTTTGTTTGAGGTGGAGGGGTGGCACAAAAGAATGAGATGGGGAATTAAGTTTTCTATCATTTTAAAATCCATCTTGTAGATTGCTTTAGCACTTTTCCATTTGTCTGCTATCATGGCTGTGAAATAGCAACTGTATCTGGTATGTTCAAAGCAATGTATCCATGTTTGTTCATTTATCTGTATACGTATAATATACATCCCTACAGTTAACTATGTCCTGTCACAATGATTCCTTCTGTTTCAGGCACAGGATGTGTACAGTGGTCAAATTATCACTGGCTTGAAGGCTGCCGATAACTTCACAGTGGTCATTAACCCCTCCGGAGTAGTCATGTGGTTTGTCTACCCAACAACATACCTAGGCCAGCCGTCCAGCTTTGTGAAGCAGCTGCCTGAAGCCAGGAAGTTCCATCCTTCTGCCATGTGATGCCAAAAGGCCAATCGCTAGCTGCTACGATTTCTCAGCAAGTCAGGCCAGGTGCAAAAGTGTTTCACCTTGTATTGCTGATGGCACCTCAAAGTGGGGCAGGTGGGTGGGGTCAGAAGGGGGATTTTACACATGCAGTGTAAAAACTGAGACAATGCACCAATTACCTCCAAGGTGCTACTGCCTGATTCTATAGATCCACTTGGAAGTTAAGTCTTAACTTGCACCACAGAGTTGCAGCCTTAACGGTAGCCAAATGCTTTGAAATCATTGGAAATTTAAGTTTAGATCACCTTAAAACAGTATATGGAAATTTAAGATATTCATGTCAGTGAAAACTAACTTGCCTGGAATTTTCCAAAATTGGTCTGAAAAAATCTAATTAAGCTTCAAATTAACCATTTTCTTCTTTCTTTTCTCCTCCATGCTGCAAGTATTTTACCTGTTGTAGTATCTGAGGCAGTTAGGTTTCATAGTGGAGCACATGGAGAGACACCCAAACACTCTTATCTATATCCAAGACCTACTAGAACCCACAACAGCAATTCACATCTTTGAATGTATAGTTGTAGACACCACTCTTATGATCCTTTCTGCATGCTGAGAGTACCAATTGTGAAAGCTAGCATTTCAGGTCACAGGGATCTAGTTAGTCTTTTCCTTGACATGCTAGCATCTCAGCAAGGCAACTTATGGAAACAGTCAAAATAGGCTTGCATGCATTCAGGAAGGATGTATCACGTTGCTGAACAGTTTTGGGTTTTAGGAATATCAGTGCCCTTCTATTTCAGACAACAGATCCATCTGGTTCAACTTCCTGGAAGCAAAGGCAACACACCTCTTCTGTCCCCCCCCCAACCTGTTATTCAAAGGCTATTCTTGGGCTAAAGGCAACCTCACCTATTACAAAATTGTTATAGGAAACACGCATATATATGGATTAACATTAATTGTACACACAGATGTTCATGCAAGTCTTTTATGACTTTAAATCAGGGTTGTTGTTTTTTTAAAAAACAAGCAGTATATAAATTTTGTGAAATAAAATAAAGACTTGTTTTATAATCTCAGCCTGTTTTAACTTCTTAGGCTAAAATGAACTATAACATTTTTTAAAGTTTTCATTTCATTTACTTTGTGAGCCACCCAATTTTTTTTCTTATGGGGTGGTTATTTATTCAATACGTTTATACGAGGTAAAAAAGGTGGAAGTGTAACAGTGGGAAACTTCAGTTGTACAGAGGCAGAACTGGAGCTGAAGGAGCCTTTGGGACTGGTAAAGCTGCTATAAAATACACCCCAGAAATTAGGAATCTAAGAAGGGCAACCTGGGGTGACAGATTTCAGGATGGCCGCTATCTTCCTATTGTCATCTGTGGAGGGGACGGGAGATATGCAAAATAAGTAGATTTAGATCTGTTTTAAGAGCATTTCCCCAACATGCTATTTTAAAAAAGCCAGGAGTGGCATGCTAATCAAAGCAAGGCACAGGAGCAGATTCCATATGCAAGCTATTATTTTTGCAGCAGTTTGTTAGGATCCACAATGCAACTTAGTCAGACATACTCAAATTAGGGTTTAGTGAACTCAGCATCTCCTTTGACTAATGTAGGGTCCTGCACGTGCTGTATAGCAATGAAAACTACAGGTTACCAAAGGTGTTTCAAACTGGTGGCAGCCACAATCTAACATGAATATTATAGGCTACCACTTGATGAGCCAGCTGTCACCACTATCATTTTACCTTCTGCAATCATTTTTTATTTGTCAAAATGAAAAACGACCATATAAAACCACCTTTCTGCTTGTGTCAAGGTCTTTTTGTCTTAGGTTATCCACCTACCTCTAAAAGTATATTTTATAGGAATCAGATAAAGGACAAAGAACTGAATAGCAGTTTAAAATGGAATGATTAATGCTGTGTGTCAAGTTCTGTAAAGCCTCACGTACTTCTCAACCTGATTTTTTTCTGTTTGTATATAAACCCCAGATCTCCCTTGATAACTGATCTGAAAGGGAATCATTCATGGGCCCACTCCTCCCTTTATATCCAAGATGAGGAACCTCTGGCCCTCCAATATTGCTGGACTACAATTCACCCTGCTGTCTGGGCTGATGGGAGCTGGAGTCCAAGAATATATAGAGGACCAGGCCCCAGGCTGGCTTCAAGTCATTCTACTAGAAGGAGATCCAACTCCTCAAAGAACCCCGTGCCTTTACTTGATGTGTGTGTGTTCTAGTAAGGCATCCAGAATTATTCTCACATGTTTCCTGTTCACTTCGACAAATGGCAGCTACCGTATTTTTCGCCCTATAGGATGCACTTTTTCCCCTCCAAAAATGAAGGGGAAATGTGTGTGCGTCCTATGGGGCGAATGCAGGCTTTCGCTGAAGCTTGGAGAGCAAGAGGGGTCGGTGCACACTGACCCCTCTCGCTCTCCAGGCTTCAGGAAGCTATCAGCAAGCCTGGGGAGCCCGCAGGAGTTCCTGCAGGGCTCCCCACGCTGCGGATAGCAGCCTGCCGCGCGGCGCACATAGCGCCCTGAAGCAGAGCGCCCCGCGCGCCAGGCAGACATCGGCCAGCCCAACAAGCTCGGGGGACAGCTGGGAGGCGCAGCGCCGTCATCCCACTGTTCCCCGACCTGGTTTGGTTTCCCCGACCTGGTTTTGGGGGGGAAATAAAGGAAATTTTTTTTCCTTTATTTCCCCCCCCCCCCAAAAAAAAACACCTAGGTGCGTCCTATGGGACAGAGCATCCTATGGGACGAAAAATACGGTATATTACTTGTTTTGCATGTTAGTTCTTCGAATGCCATGCCAGAACAGTAGTTAATACAACTCCTTTAGGAAGAAACTCTCCTCCCCCCTCCCTCTCTCTCTCTGACATGCACACAAAAAACCAGGTTGTCCACACCATCACCACAGATACAAATATAAAGATTTCAATACTTCTGTATTAAAGTGCAATCCAAAAATATTACAGAGGAAACTATTAAGTTATGGAAAGTGGTTAAGCTTCTTGGATTTAGATTAAAATGGTTATTAGAAAATGTCACCCTATGCCTGCTATACTGAGTAATATTCTCAGTTACTAAAGGGAAGATGGTCAGAAAGGGATCCATGAATACAAACTAGTATGAGTGGTTCTTGCAAAATATAGCCTCTTTAGAGGAGAGGAAAAGATATCCTAAGAGATTAGGCTTTACTTAAGTTATATTTTCCATTATATGTGGAGCAAGAGTTCTCTCTGGAACAGATAAGAGGGGGGATTATCATGTGAAAAATAAAAGTTTAACCAGCGACATCTTATGTAAGCAACCACAATATTGTGTGCTGCTTGCTGGCAAACATCCTTTTAGCCCTTCCTAACTCATTTGCCATCTCTTCCAACTTTGTTCAAAAGCAAGTCTGACATGCCTTTTCTCTATTTCAAAGTGAGTTTCAATACTTCCTCTCACCCACATCATTCACCATTTAGCCCTTTCTAGTTACATTAGTGCCTAGCTCAGCTGGCTGAGCAAGGAGAAATGGCTTCACTATCTCTCAGGAGTTTGCTAGAATAGCTCTTTTCTATAAAGTACTCTCCTATTAAATAGACTCTGCTGCACTTGCTGCTACTGGGTATCAAGACATTCTGGACCTGGATTGGGCTGGTTTCCAGGAGACCAAGACATTCTGCTTGGGTTGTGTTTCCAGAATGCTTGACGGGTGGGTTGCTCTTATTTCTGTACTTTTTGCTTAGCTTCACCCCTCAACTCCAAACTACTAATTTCATAAAGCCACATCTTTGGTTCCAGTTCAGATAAATTGATCCTTTCCAGGTTTCTCAGCTGCACTAGGAATTAGATGAGCAGACAGATAGTCTGGCCTCTCTTGAATGTGAGACCTTCTCAATGTCCCCTATACCAAGAGACAGGATACACTTTTAGAGACACTGATCCAACAGTCAAAAGAGAAAGCAGAAGAGAAACCTATTACATGTTACGTCACATGATTGTAAGTTTCCACCAGGCATCCCTTTTGCAAGGGATAGGTTGCAAAAGTGTAGAGAACACGCTTGTTGCAGAGCCAGATGCAGTTTCATCATAATAAGTTGGAGATGCACCGAGATATTCAAAAAGACAGCTACTGGTTAGCCCTTTGGTTGCTTCCCCAGGCCATCTTTTTATACATCACTGGAGAGTTCCCCATAAGTCCTCTCTGCTACTTTCCTAGAAAATAAGATAAGCCTCCACATATTTATAGAATTCCCTCTCATGCATTAAACTGCATGGGAATTATTATTTTTTAATGCATGGAGTTAACACAGTTGTAACATGCCACACTGATGCTCACAAGCAGAGATGCATGGAAGCAGAATACTCCTGTCATATTCCTATCTGTGTGTCATTATACGAGTGTTTTTGTTCCATACAAAAAGCTTCAGTATTTCATTCCTACTTATGTGAAGTGGCTTCATTTGCATTATGCATATTTCACCTCTCCTGTCAAACCAAGGGCTAAAATAGTCATGGCTGTTCTATTCTGGTCTCAGGAGAGAAAGCAAGTACTCAGGAAAGCAATACTGTCACTGCTCTTTTGTATTGCCGTGAGGAAAGTTTCAAGAACAGCGGGTGTTGAAGAGTCACCCAACATCGTGCAGGTTAGTGACACAGGATGACCTAGAGTATACAGAACCAAGAGGAGGCGGCAGCAATGGCAAAATCTTCTAGGACAAAACATGGGAGGACAGCTCCTGGGCTCTTCTCAGTTATTCTTCTTCTCCTCAGGTGGTGAATAAGGAGGTGGTTGATCCTAAATTAAATGGAGACAGCATTAATGTGGCACATCCACTGTACATGGGATGCTTTTTTTACAAAACACATCTGTCAGGGAACTGCCATCAGAGCATCAGGTGGTGGAGGGACTCAGGCAGGATGAAAGAGACTCAACTGCTGAAGCAGGGACCAGCAGGGGGAGGAGTGGGTCTCTGAGGGAATGCGAGCAGGAGGGAGGGCTCAGGGAGGCTTCCAGCGAGGACAGTGGGGAGGTATCGGAGTCTCCCATAGGGAGACCCATACCTCGCAGGAAACTGTCACGCCGTGAGTCCAGGAGACGCGTTTCCGTTAAGGAACTTCTTTGTTGGAAACGCTTCCGCAGACAGCCACTGTCGGACTCTACTAGTGACTAGAGCAGACATGTCTGAGGAGCTCCGTCACACACGGAGGTTTGTGGGGGCGCACAAACTCTGAGGGAGCACGTTTTCACGCACAAGCAGCTAATCAAACCCTCACAGCAGTCCGACAGTCTTTGTACGCTGCCTGTGCAAGAGAAGGCATCATGAGCGAACCAACCGGAACCGGAGGAGCAGGGGCTGGAGCTGGTCCAAGCTTGGAAGATAGATACCGAGCGTTGGAGGTTCAACTGGCCCTGCAGACGGCGAGGCTGGAGGAGAGAAGGGCTCAGGATGCAGACAAGAAGGGGAGAGCCACTCAATTCCCCAGAAAGGTACCAGGATTGGTGCAGAAATTTGGGGGGGACCCCAAGGACTACCATGCTTTTAGGACAGAGATGCAATATGCCCTTAATGTGCAGTTCGATGAGTTCCCTGATGAGGAATCGCGAGTTGCTTTTGTAATTGGGCATCTTGAGAAAGGGGCTAGAGACTGGGTGCGACCCCTAATGGCAACGCACAATGACATACTAAAGGACACAATGAAGTTCTTTCGTGCAATGGATATCATGTTTTCCAGCGATATTGAGGAAGGGGTGGTGCGCAGACAGCTAATGGCTTGTAAGCAGGGGAGTCGATCTGTCCGTGAATATTGGACTGAGTTTACCATGCTGATTCACAGACTGAGTTGGGATTTATCGGCGGCACCCGTTCAAATGCTATTTGAAGAAGGTCTTTCTTCGGGGGTGAAAGACGAGCTGGCACGGAGCCCCAGGGCGGAGTCTATGGATCAGCTGACCAAATCTGCGCTGACCATAGGAGCGCGGCAGGAGGCAAGAGCCTTGGAGAGGCGGGAAGGGAGAGGGGAACGTTGGAAGGAGTTCCGCATTCCAGACATTCCTGAGCCAGCTTTCCCGCCGGCAGAGCCGATGGAAATCGGAACAGCGCGCGCGCGCGCATTTTCAAAAACCAGCGAGGGAGCTAAGAAGGAGGGAAGGGGCCCCCGGAAATGCTATCTCTGCCAACAGCCAGGCCACTTTGCCAGAGTCTGCCCCCAGAGGAAGGAATGGCAAGGGATGGTGGGAGCTGTTGAGGGGGGAGAAGAAGGGGGAGCGGAGCAGGTAAAAGCCAACGCCTGGTTGCCACAATTGGGGCACTGCAGCCAGGCCAAAGAGCAGTGAAAGTGCCCGTGCCAGAAGCTCCTCGACCTGCTCTAGTGATTGAAGTGTCGCTAGAGCTGCAGAATGGGCACCCCCTAAAAATAAAGGCGCTATTGGACTCAGGCAGCTCCTGCAATTTTATGAGCAAGGAGTTTGCTGCTGAACACCAGATACAGACCATCCCTTTAAGCAACCCCCTGCAGGTGACCACGATTGATGGCAGGGAGTTGTTGGGAGGAGGAGTCCGCTTGCAGACTGTCCCAATGATAATGAGGGTGGCAAGGCACACAGAACTGATAGCGTTTAATGTGGCCACCCTGGGAGGCGCTCCCATTATTTTGGGAATGAGCTGGCTAGCTCTACATGATCCGCTGGTTGGCTGGCATCAAAGAGTGGTGTCCTTTGGTTCAGCACATTGCCTAGAACACTGCAAAGGGGAGAAGGGTTCAGTAGGGGCCCAAGCCACCCTAGCAGGGACTGAAGTAATGGGGAAGGTGAAGGTACCACCACAGTATGCAGATCTCAGCGACGTGTTCAGCGAGAAGGAAGCTGACCAACTACCACCTCATAGACCCTTTGATTGTCAGATCAATTTACTCCCTGGAGCACAGCTTCCCGTGGGCAAGTTGTATGCCATGTCAGACAGGGAAATGCAGGAGTTGCGAGGGTTCATTGACAAGAACCTGAAGAGAGGCTTCATCAGAGAGTCCAAAGCAGCAGGGGGGAGCCCAGTGTTCTTTGTGGACAAAAAAAATGCGGACAAGCCGAGACTTGTATGTGATTTTAGGCGGCTGAATGCAGTGACTGAACCGGTGGCGTTCCCTATGCCCAGAATTGATGATATTTTGACCATGGTGAGGAAGGGAAAGATTTTCACAAAGCTGGATCTAAGGGGGGCGTACAACCTGATACGCATAAGGAAAGGGGATGAATGGAAAACCACCATGTTTACCCCTTTGGGGGCGTTTGAATACCTCGTTATGCCATTTGGATTACAAGCAGGCTCCGCGTGTTTTCAATCTTTTATGAACCACGTGCTGGGCCCTTTGCTCTACAAGAATTGCGTTGCCTTTCTAGATGATGTGTTGGTGTATTCTGAGAATGAGGAGCAACATGTGAGAGACGTCAGAGAAGTGTTGAGCAGACTGCAAGCCAACAGGCTGTGGGTCAAACTGGAGAAGTGTCGGTTCCATACCAAGGAGGTGGAATTCCTGGGGTACCGCCTGTCAGACAAGGGATTGGCCATGGATCCCGGCAAGGTACAGGCAGTGCTGGAATGGAAAACACCCAAAACCAAGAAGGATGTGCAGAGGTTCCTAGGGTTTGGAAACTTTTATCGTAAGTTCATCCGCAACTTCGCCCATCTGACGGCGCCCATCACTGACTGTCTCAGCAGTAAGAAGAAGTTTGTATGGACGGCGGAGGCGGGGCGAGCGTTTGAGGAACTGAAAAGGGCCTTCGCCTCTGAAGAACAACTTCTGCATGTGGATTTACGAAAGAAGCTAAGGGTTGAAACAGACGCATCTGACAGAGCCATAGGGGCGGTGCTTCTTCTGCAGCCGGGGAAGGAGGAGTCGGAGTGGCGTCCGTGTGCCTTCTTCTCGCGGAAGCTGAACAAATCCGAGAGGAACTACACGGTGTACGACCGAGAACTGCTTGCTATTCATGAGGCGTTCCGGAGATGGAGGCATCTGCTAGTTGGTGCACAACATAAAGTGCAAGTGTGCACGGACCATAAAAATCTAGAGTACTGGAGAACGGCGCGAGTGCTCAACCAAAGGCAGTTGAGATGGGCCCAAGAGTTCTCCAAATTTAACTTTGAGATTTGTTATGTGCCAGGCCCAGAGAATGTTAGGGCGGACGCTCTCTCACGCAAGCCTGAATATTTGGAGGGGGAGGGAGCACCCGAAGAAACCCATATCATTCCAGAGGACCGCTGGGTGTGTGGGGCGACTTTGGTGGGGCAAAGGGAATTGGTAGAGGGTACGGTGCAGGATGCATACGCCCAGGGGAAACTCAGGGATCTCAGAGGGGAGGAAGACAAACCCGGTGGTTTTGAGGAGAGAAATGGGGCATTGTATTATAAGGGAGCGTTATATATACCTGAAGGGGAATTGAGGGAGAAAGTACTCAAGCAGCTGCACGATAGCCCCACAGCAGGGCACTTTGGGCAACACAAAACCATGTGGCTGGTTACCAGGGAATTTTGGTGGCCCAAGGTCAGGGAAGATGTGCGGGAGTATGTGAGAGGGTGTGAACAATGCCAAAGAGCCAAGGGGGAGAGGCAGGCGCCGGCTGGTTTATTAGAACCACTGCCCACACCTGAGAGACCGTGGGAAGCAGTGGCAATAGATTTCATGACTGATCTGCCAAGGTCTAGAGGGAAAACAGCCATCATGGTTGTAGTAGACCTGTTAACTAAAATGGCCCACTTCATAGCCTGCTCACATGCGGTTACAGCAGAAGAAACCGCCAAATTGTTTGTAGAGAATGTGTTTAGGTTGCATGGCGCCCCCTTGAGGGTGGTTTCAGACCGAGGGAAACAATTTACTTCCAGGTTCTGGAGGAAGCTCATGAGCTTACTGCATGTAGAGGTTAATTTCTCGACGGCCCGTCATCCTGAAACCAACGGGCAGGCGGAAAGAGCAAATGGGGTTCTCCAACAATATTTGAGGTGTTATGTTAATGACAGAGAGAATGATTGGGTGGAGAAGCTGGCGTTGGCAGAATTTGCCTACAACAATGCAGAGAACGTGTCCACGGGGATGAGCCCCTTTTTGGCTAATCACGGGTGCCATCCCAGAGCCTTCCCAGGGGGGGAGGGGGAGAACTGGAGCGTTCCAGCTGCAGAACAGTTCGTGGAAGAAATGGAAGCGATCCATCGCCAGCTCCAACTCAACTTAAACAGGGCTAAGGAGGAATATAAGAGGCAAGCAGACAAAAACAGAAGGGAAGGTGAAAGCATCAGGGTGGGGGACCAGGTGTGGCTGTCAACCCAAGGGTTGCCATTCAAAGGAGGTTGTAAGAAATTAAGACCCAAAAGGCTGGGTCCGTTTGAAGTCATACAGCAGGTCAATCCAGTGGCTTTCAGGCTCCGGTTACCGAACCACATGAAGCTGCACCCAGTTTTTCACAGGTCGTTGCTGTCACCGTATAGAGGAGACAGTGAGGGGAGGGTCACTAGGGGACCAGCAATGGAGGAGAAGGAACACAGCTACCATGTAGCGGAGATCCTCGATTCCAGGTGGAAGGGAGATCAAGTAGAGTATTTGGTAATGTGGGAGGGGGAACCGGAGTCGGAAAACACCTGGGTTAGGGCAGAGGATGTCAATGACGAGGTTTTAATAGAGACTTTTCATCAGAGGTTCCCACGTAAACCTCAGCCTGTAGCGAGGTTCCGAAGGGAATACTTTGCCACCACCGACGAGGAAGAGGAGTTGGAGGGGTTCCCAGATTCTGAAGAGGAGGAGGATTCAGCTGGCCAGGACGACGATCGATGGAGAGAATTGTTCGAGACGTCAGAAGATGAGGAAGATTCGTTTCGGGGTTTTAGCCCTTCACCTCCCAGGGGGGAGGAATTGGGAGGGGGTGAGGGGGGCCCTGGAGGGGAGGTGGATGTCAGGGAACTGCCATCAGAGCATCAGGTGGTGGAGGGACTCAGGCAGGATGAAAGAGACTCAACTGCTGAAGCAGGGACCAGCAGGGGGAGGAGTGGGTCTCTGAGGGAATGCGAGCAGGAGGGAGGGCTCAGGGAGGCTTCCAGCGAGGACAGTGGGGAGGTATCGGAGTCTCCCATAGGGAGACCCATACCTCGCAGGAAACTGTCACGCCGTGAGTCCAGGAGACGCGTTTCCGTTAAGGAACTTCTTTGTTGGAAACGCTTCCGCAGACAGCCACTGTCGGACTCTACTAGTGACTAGAGCAGACATGTCTGAGGAGCTCCGTCACACACGGAGGTTTGTGGGGGCGCACAAACTCTGAGGGAGCACGTTTTCACGCACAAGCAGCTAATCAAACCCTCACAACATCAAAACTTTGCTCATTTCATAGTTTCAGCACACTATCATCATGCTTGGAGGGGCCATCATGTTCAAATGGGCAAGACATCTAAAATGAGGGTCCTCAACCCACAAGGTATCTTGTTCTTCTCTCCATACAAGTTTAAGTTCAATACACTTTAAGATGGAGTACACAATTTTATATAATCTGCACATGCCAGTGATAGAATGGCACTTAACACATGGCTGCAATGGCACCTTTTTTTTAAAGGAGGGGTGCACTCTGGATTGTCTAAGTAGTGTAATTTAACTAATTTAAGGTTTACTTTGTTTTAATGCAGCCTTTCCCCCTTAGAATTCAAGACTCTCTCTCTCTCTCTCTCTCTCTCTCTCTCTCTCTGTGTGTGTGTGTGTGTGTGTATGTAAAACTTCCACTGAAATGGCTCTTTATCGCAGCTTTATAGCTTACTGAGAGTGACACAGAACATTAATCACATATACTAAAAACCAAGCAAGAACAAAAACCTAGTAATACAAATGAGGTTATTACTTGTAACAAAAATTGTCTTGTTGGCTGCCAGTACAGGTTAAAGAAATAAACTACAGTGAGCATTTCTCACATTATTCCAAGATAGCATCAAAGCTAAAAGGAGAAGTGGGTCAATCAAATAATCTTGTACCAAGAAAGTGGATGCCATCTTGTGTCAGATTTGGATGTATTTGAAGCAAATTATGAAACTGCAATATGTTTCATAGATTCTGATTTGCCTCTTGTGGATTTTATGTTATTTGTGATCTTTTCCAACAGAGCTACATTCCAAAATTCATCATACCATCTGTCTACAGATAGTTAATCAGCCTCCTTCCAGTAATGCGATATCATGAGCTTGGCAGCCAACAAGACAAGTCCTCACTGACGTTTATGCAGATGGAGAATAGGCAAAGCTCAAGGTCCCTATGTGCTGTTACATCTGGCCCTCCCATTTTTTAGTACAGCTGGTATCTCTACTACAGGAAGCAAATACACCAAGTATGCTTACTGTGCTGTAAGAAGCTGTACTGTATACTTCAACCAGTTGCAAGTTATGTCCAGCTGATTGCTAGCATAGCAAGAGTTCTTGCTATTTTTCCTCCCTATACCCATCAGACCTAGTGAGGTTCCTTACCATAGGCATGTAGACATTGTGAGGATTAGCCGGGTTATAATATGCACTGGAAGTTGCCTCTGTTGCTTTGTTGCCACCTAGTGCAGAAGGAAAGAATCAAGCATCTTTAAAAATACAAAAATCCACACTAATTATATTCACAAAGCAAATGCTGCTTGTTTTAGCACAATTTTTAGATTAGGCAAAAGAGCAGATTCTGCAGTGTCAGCAAGAAAGAATTAGGACATGACTAGACTAGCAGTTGGTTTGTGGACATGCTGAACAGCATTAATTCTGAGGAGACGGGGAACAGGAGAAAAGATGCCACAATGACCACAGAGACAAAGATCAAGAGACAAGATTTTAAGAGAGAGAGGTATCCACTTATACAAAGAGTAGTCCCAACACGTTTTTTCAGGATTAGGTAGCCACCTGGAATTTAGACTGATTGTCTTCTGTAAACAAGCATTCTGGGATCCTAAAACCTTCCGAGAGCTTGCTCAGGACTGCAATACCTCAAGGACCGCCTCTTTCCATATGAACCTACCAGGACTCTGAGATCATCTTCTGAGGCCCTCCTTTGTGTGCCCCCTCCTTGAGAGGTTCAGAGGATGGCAACACAAGAACGGGCCTTCTCTGCAGGGGCTCCCCATCTGTGGAATGCTCTCCCCCCAGGGAAGTTCGCCTGGTGCCTTCATTACAGTGGAACCTCTGGTTACGTACCGTCCTCCTTGTGAATGCTTCGGGTAATGAGCTCCGTTAACCTGGAAGTAGGTGCTCCTGGAAGCGAACTTTGCCCCGGGATGCGAGTGGGAGACCCCATTAGCAAAAGCACACCTCGGGTTAAGAACGGTTTCGACTCAAGAACATACCTCCAGAATGTATTAAGTTTGTAACCGGAGGCACCACTGTATACATCTTTAGGAACCAGGCAAAAATGTTCCTCTTTAACCAGGTATTTGGTTGATCCAATTTACATCCCATGCCCTTTTAAAGTGTGTTGTTTTTTATGGGGGGGGGGGCTATTGGGTTGCTGTTTTTATTTTTATTAGGCATTTTGTGGTTTTATGTCTTGATTTTATTCTGTGAACCGCCCTGAGACCCCTGGGTATAGGGCGGTATATAAATTCAAATAGTGATAATAATAATTAATAATTAATGATAATAATAGATTTTCACAGCTTCCTTGGCTGTCATGGCTATTAGAACAGGGTAACTCCTCACGCTCAACCGTTCACCTCTCTTCAACAAAGAAATTATTCAAAACTTAAAAAAAAATACACTGGGAGACAGATCCAATCCCCCCCTATTCTAAATGGAAACTTACCTGGCATTCCTGGCTCTGTCCAGGTTCTAGGAGCTGAAGGTCCTGCCTGAGATGGGGCCGAAGGTCCTGCAGAAGGGCCGGGGTATGGAGGAGGAGGTGCCATGTACATGGAGTTCATCCCAGGAGGTGCTGGATACATGCCTGAGGACAGATAACAGATGCCATGTCTACACGCGCATCACAGAAATATTCAAGGAGGAGCAGTTCCCCAGGACAGGATTTTCCCATGCTGCATTGCACCCTCCTTTCCCATAAGCTCTCAGGGAGCTTTCCCCATATCAGTTACATGCTTAAACTGAGACAACTGCTGTTCAAATTATTATTATTATTCAAACTACATTGTCCATACTGATCCAGCAACTGTTCCCACTGGCTGGATAGAAAGCAAGGCAGCAGCAGAGGCTGAGTCACCACATACAGATGTACTGTGGAGAATGTACCTACCAAAACAATGCATGTAATACTTGAAGTCAAGGACTAAGTCTTACTTTGTTTAACGAAATGACCCAATCCACGTTTAGTGTGTTCCAAGCATTCTACACTGAATAGGATCCCCTCCACTTTCGTGCCACTGTTGATATTCTCTAGATTTGAGCATTAGTCATCTCACCTACATGGAATAGTTATATATATTGTCTGGTCGTATAAACTACTGCCCTTTATTGAGTGACATTCTTTTATGCAATCTGCTGGAATTTTTACCTGGAGGAGGAGCATATGGATATCCCATAGGTTGTGCAGCAGGTCCATATCCATTCATTTGTGCAGGCATATATCCATATGGTCCTGGTGGTGGTGCAGCATAGGCCCCTGGTGCAGGTGCATATCCTCCTGGAAAAGGCGGAGGGGCATAGCCCCCAGGGACAGGTGCATAGCCATAGCCAAAGCTCTGGGCAGGTACTCCCCTAGAAGCTGAAGAGGAGTATGTTTAGTAAGCTAAAATCAGCACATGAAACCCTGGACTTCTTATGACGATGTCTTAAATCACTCTACATTTAATTGATTAAGGCAAAATTATCTCCTTTCCCTTGTTGATGTTCTTGCCAGTTTTGCACCTAGAGCAGGACAGAACCGTGAGGATGAAAATGAACAGGTCAGTAAATGGAAGCAGCCAGACTAACGAGAGGCCAGCTACTGCTAGCAAAACCAGAAAGCAAAGCAAATACAGATTAAGCAGCAAATGACATTGGGGGTGGGGGAGAGAATCTTACCATCACTAGCAAGTTTGAACATCAGTTGCCCAAACTCTATGGCACCTCCACTGAAGAAGCTCATCTTAAATGAAGCCTGTCCTTCCCAGCCACCTAAGAAAAACAAGTCAGGTTAAATTTTAATTAAGACAGCTTCCCAAGAGATTGCAAAGATAAAAGTTAATAGAGTTAATTTGGACCCATATGCTTCTGGGCAAATGAAAACATTTGTATTTTAATTTGATGGCATGAAAGGTAACTAAAACAGATGGGGAAGCTCTAGATGTTGTTGGACTTCAACTGCCACCAGCCCCAGCCAACAAGGCCATTAGGAATGATGGAAACTGTAATCTAACAACACCAAGGAGGGGGAGGGAGCACAACAGGTTGGTCACTTCTGGGAAGAAAGTGAAATCAAGAATAGTTTCAACCAAGTTATAGTATTAACACCAGTATTAACCCATCAAGTACTTCTCCTGCAAACTAGGTTTCACCCCCTTACAGATACAAAGAAGATTCATCTTATTTCAGGCAGTATGAAAAAAAATAGCTATATAAAATTAGCATTTGATTTGATAAGGCTGGAGGATGGGTAACTTGACTGAAAGACCAATAAGTCAGATAAGTGGATTTATTAATTTAATCAGGGTCTGGAACTTAACTAGAAAGTAAAATAAGAATTTCTACAAGCAGAATTTTTCACTTTCTTATTCCAGCAAGCATCCTTCATAACTCGGCAAGAAAATATTTACTGAAATGAAAACTTTTTAAAAATATGTTTCTGAAATAAAACATCTTTTTCCTCTTCCCAAATCAAGCTATAATAATAAAAGGACTGAAGTGAAAATCCTCATTGCTACACTAGTTACAATGAAAATAATGATTTGCAAGCCAAGAGGATATGTTCATAAAAGGAGTGCTGAAACACAATCAAACTTGGCAGGGAGGGGTGTGTTTTTAGTAAACACACAAACTCACAGGAAAAACTCATTTCTAACATGTGATATTCACATGAGATGCTCACATGAGACACCAATGGAAAATAAATCACTGAAGCAGATTTGGCACAACTTGCGTTAAACTCAGTGATACAATAAATACATTCGTCACCACAAGATGTAGTACATACCTCCAGGTTCTGCTTCTATCACTCCTTTGATATAATTGGCAGAAAATACGGGCTGTTCAATGGAGCATCCTTTCACCTTGTAGAAGGGCATCATGAAGGACATCATTGGGTCCTTGCCCTTGGACACAAAAATAACCTGCAATACATTTAATTATCAAACTTATACCACGTGCTGTCTCTTCTATACAAGGCCCAAAGCAGCTAACACAGGGATAAAAAAATGGAATATAAAACTACATACAAAACAATCCAGGACAATATCAAACAATCAAGTGAAGACTTAAGTCAGGAGTTTTTATTTAATATTTATTAAAATAAATGAAAAAATAAGGAATCATAACCAGTTTTCTACAGAAGTCCCTCCCCCCACTCAAATGTCTTCACCTTTTCCCTAAATGTCTACAAAATTGGGCTGAGACAGGCCTCTTTTAAGAACATGGAGGTTCCCCACTAAGACCTCTCGCTGGCATATTCCTAATCAGTTTAGGAAAAAGGTGGGGATTTTTTTCATCTTGAGGCCAAATTCTCTTCTGGGTAACCTTCCAAGTGCCACATGCTCTTTCTGAACACTCTAAGAGTCTGCAAGTTTCTACGCACTTTCTGTCCTCCATTCTGGCACTATCAGAGTTCAAGGACACATTCCAACCCGGCAAAACAACACCACTACTCCTGGAAGGTTCAAAGTAAGGCCAGTGAGGTGGGGGCTGGAAAAAGTTTCTGAACAGTATTTAAAGATAGACTTATGTAGAACATCAAACAACCCACAAAAACAGTTTTCATCTTGTGTCAGTCAGAATGCCTTCTTGTATCTTAAGCCAACATGAAATTTCAGAACAAAATAATCTAGAAAATTTCAGAATTTGTAGTAGCCATGCTGAATGCCTGAAAGAAGAAAACTACTTCCACTCTATGATTTTAACTACAGCCATACCTTGGGTTGAAGTAGCTTCGGGATGAATATTTTCGGGTTGCGCTCTACGGCGAGCCGGAAGTAATGGAGCGCATTCATTCCGGGTTTCACCGCTCGCGCATGCACAGATGCTCAAAATGATGTCAAGAGCATGCGTGGAAGAGCCGAATCGTGACCCGCAGACACGGGTTGCGTTCGCTTCTGGATGCGAACAGGGCTCCAGAACAGATCCCATTCGCATCCAGAGGTACCACAGTAATGTAGGGGAAAAAATACCTACACTAATAGTATAGAAAAGAATGTACTGAAGAATCTCACATTAGCTGTAGTTAGATAAACTACAAGTGACTGCTGTCCTGACTGAATGACCCTTCAAAAGGTGTCTAAGATGCAACTGGCCCTCACTCAAGACTTACCCTGTAAGGAGTGAGAAACACCATTCCTTTCTTGGTGCCTTTGAAGATCTCTGGTTTGCCAGTCACATCAGAGAAGGTCAGCTCCACATCTTTACAGTGCTTGAGAATGCTTCAGGGAAGGAGAAAAAATATGAGCACGTGAACATTTCTTAGTGGGCTATGCAAAACATGCCAGTACTGTACTGATCGGTGAAGAACCAACTCTACTATACTCACTGGGAGAGCCACTGCCAAGCCCAGACAGCCATTCAGAAAGCAAAACCCAACTCAGCAGATATATTTGCCTTCCCCTTCAGACACTAAACGGGAACACAATTCTCCTAACATTTCAAGTCTAAAGCAGGACATGAGAGAATCCAGTGAACGAGATTCACCTAACAAGGGCTTCTACTTGTGCAAAGGGACTCCCCTCCCCCCATAGTCCTAACTGAGGGTTGTATCCAACCGTGTTACTCAGTTGACAATAAAGCTTCAATTAGTGAACAGGAGAAAAAACAGGTTAGCAATTCCCCTCCCCTTCCCCAGCCTCCCCAAGTCTGAAGAACTGATTTTGGCTGTATAGGGGGAATTACAAAAAAAAAAAACAAAAAAAAAACCACCCCTTCCCCTTACTGTTAGCTGAGCAGTACTGGGAGCTCTATCCTGACAAGACAGATCCCCATGTGATGTGCTCTACAGCTGCCTCTCATTTTGCATTCTTCCAAGTGTGTGTCAAACACTTGCTAATATTAAGGCTACAGAAACTCCCATATGAACAGTCTTTGTTCTCATCAGGATACCCCTAAACCATTTCTTGTTCAGGGAAATTTTACTGGTGACCTACTGCTCACGAACAGGTTATGAAAGAGCTGTGCAATGCCTTTCAATTTAGCTCTCTCACTGACCAGCTAAGAATCATGTGACTGATTTAACTCGCTCTGGCTTCCCTTCCAGCTCTTTTGTTAGCCCAGAGCCAATTAGTGAGAGTTTTCTAAGTCAACTGAATTTCATTCTGCCAACGAGGTTTGCGTGCTCTGTTCTGTAACTGGTCTTGTGGCTTATAGTGTCAGGTTTTTTGTTATAAGCGATCCTGAAGCACAGGTGCTGTGGGACAAAAAAATTAATAAATAATAGATCAAATGATGCACTAACAGTCAATACAGTGGAAACTTAAACTTGTTAATAATTAAGTTGAAATCATGAATCCTGTTGTGACTGTCGTTTATAGGTGCTCAGCTCATCTTTCAAAAATGCAATAATGCTTCCATTGGCTTTCAGAAACTTAAAACAATATGCAACAACATATAAATTTGCATGCAAGCAGGGCCAGCTCATGCATCAGGCAAGGCGAGACGACTGCCTCAGAGGGAAGGATCCACAGATCTGATCTCCAAGAAATGCTTCGCCTGCTGCTGCAGTGGCCATGACAACTGTGGCACTCTTAGGAGGCCAGATTAGCTGTGTTCCTCAGCAGACTCCCTGCCACATACAGCCTCTAGGCAAATAAGAGGCGCTACCATCCTTGTTCCTGATGTAGATCTTCACTCACCCCTTCTTCCCTGGTGGTGGGGAGGACATTGTGTAGTTTGCCTCAGGTGCCAAAATGTCTTGGGCCAGTCTATTTTCTCCAGCATCTGAAATTCTCCTAACCATGATCTTCTGTTCAGGAAACAAACTGGACTCTGTGCTACACTTCATAATTTGCAAGTACAATTAACATGTACTTGGCTTCACCATTACTCTGCTTTTATTGTTCTTGGTCATTCAGCTGAATAATCAACTGAATAATATAATTGTCAATATCCACAGTGAAAGAAGGATACTGACAAGCTAGAACATGTGCAGAGGAGGGCGACTGACCAATAAGATAAAGGGTCTGAAAACCAAACTTTATGAGGAACAGTTAAGGGAGTTGGGTATGTTTAGCCTGGTAAAGAGGAGACTGAGAGGAGATATGATAGCCATATTCAGATTATCTCAAGGGCTGTCAAATGGAGCAAGCTTGTTTTCTCCTGCTCTGGAGGGCAGGACATGAACCAATGGATTCAAGTTCTTAGAAAAGAGTTTCTGACTAAACATCAGGAAGAACTTTCTGACAGAGCAGTTCAGCAGTGGAAAAGACTCCCACAAGCGGTGGTGGACCATCCTTCCTTGGAGGTTTTTAAGGAGAGGCTGGATGGCCATTTGTCATGTATGATCTAGTTGAGATTCCTGCATTGCAGGGGGCTGGACTAGATAACTCTCATGGTCCCTTCCAACTACAATTCTGTGATTCTAAGATGGTAGCAGTGTTGTAGGAACCCTGTGCCAGGAATAGGGACAGCACCGAAAAGGGATGTCTACTCCATTTGTCGAATTTAGCTTACATTGGGAAAGTAACGTGTCAATTCCAGCAATAACAGGAACAAGGGTAAGAAAGAAATACCAGTATTGTGATGGTTATCACAATAACCTGTTGCCCTGGCCAGACAACAACTATAGTCTTGAAAAGACAACTATGAAGTCTACCAGATCAAGTGAACTAGCCAGCAGGCTGGAATAATTATTTTCCCTTAGATACAATTTGAGGGCCAATCATTCACAAGTTAAGTTTTCTGGCATGTTGCCAATCCAGCAAGTAATTTTTGACAGATGCAGGAGACTGATGCTCACACCACCTAAAAAACCAATGGTGCTCTGTTTACACATAAAAAGGCAGAGAGCAACTTGAATATCACATCCACACCATACATTTAAAGCACATGGCTTCTGCTAAAGGATTCTGGGAACTGTAGTTTACCCCCTCATAGAGCCACATTTCCTAACATTCTTAAACCACAGTTCCCATTCTTCTTTGGGGGAAGTCACACGCTTTAAATGCATGATTTGGGCAGGACCAAAATCACAGCCACGTTAATGAGATGAGCTCTGCCATAAATATTTTTGGCCAACTGTTATCAATTTTTTATTGTTATCAATAACAATTGTTATCAATTGATAACAATTACCTAGTGAGGTAAAAATTGACACCAAAACCACCTGGAGAACCACACTTGTATACATCAATTCACAGCACCCTTACTTTTAAGATACTTTCCGGTTCTTCATGAGGAAAAAATGGCAAGATATCTTTATTCAAGAGAGTTCTCTGCTGCCCCAAACACTGGGTATCTCCTTCACTGAAGGGGCTAAATGGCTGCTCACAGCCCATCTGCTTAGTCTGTCCCAAATATGCTTCAAAGGAATGTAACTGTTTTTAGTATTACTTTGTAAACACTGGTAAAATCGACATTTTTCTTTTATGCTTCACCGGCACGCTAGTCACTTTATCTCTGATAAAGTGGCAACCCGGCCGGCGAAATATTAAGGAAATAAATGTGCGCTGATCTCCACTCTCTCATACTGTGGGGGATCAAGGTGTAACTTGCGTGTAGCACATGACAAAGGGAAAGCACGGATTAGGGTCACGCCCACCGAGGGCCGAAGAGGAGGAAATGTCACGAACTGAATCAGCCTGCTCAGCAGCTTACGCCTAAGGCACCGACCCTAAGTATGCGATGGGGGCAAGTGGGCGCCGCGGAGAACAGAAGGCCTTACTTCCGAGTAAACACCTTCAGGGCTGCGCTACAAGGGAGCGAGTTCATCTACCCACAGCAACACAGATCAAGGGATGTTTACCCCTTAAAACTTTCACGCCCCCCCCCCATGAACATCAACCGGGCAGGAGCCCGAGGGAAGAAGGCACGGGAGGAAAGGGGGGGGCGGCAGGGAATGCCCTGCGTAACAGCATTCACACGGGCACTTAACTCCCGCGCGCGCGCGTCACAATCGCAATTCTTGGGGAAAGATTTGGCGCTGCTTTCGGTGGCCGAACCAGGGGCGACTTTTCCCGAGAAGCCGCCCGCGGTCTCCTCCGAAATAAACACGGGCGAGGCGGCCCCCCCCCTGGCGACCCCCGAGGCCGGGGATGGCGCCCCCTTCCCCCGCTCCACGTCTCCCCTCGCCTCGCTTCCTTAGTTACCTCTCCCCGTTGGGCGGGATCACCCCGCCGCCCGCCGAGTGGTGCCTGTTCACCGCCATCTTCCCGGCCAATAGCGCCGCCGACCGAGACGGCCCTCCTCCCTCGTCCCTTATACGAAGCGGCGCTCGAGTGGCCTCGCCGCGGCCGTGACCTCACGGCGCACAGGCCCGCCTCTCGGTGGGGCGGGGAATGGGGCGGGCGCGCCTGGAAAGCGAGGGAAGCAAAGAGCGAGGAAGAAGGGGGAAACGTGCAGAGTGGGGGGTATCGGGGTCCTTCAGCCGCAGGGACAGATCTCCCCGTAGCTTAAAATCAATAAAGAGCCTAAACTCAGCGGCGTATTCAGATCTAACAAATGTATCCCGGGCTTAATGCCTGCACCCCGGGGGGGGGGGGCTAGACGACCCTGGGGTCCCTTCCAGATCTACCATTCTAGGGTTCTGTTCTGCGACTTCAAAGAGTCCTTTGCTGTGAGAAGCCGGCAAAGCGGGGCATGGACGCAACAGCCAACCCACCTCACCTCTCGCCTACCTGCGATTCCCGGCAACGTGTGGAAGTGGGGTGTCAACAGTGAAGTCAGGAAAACGAAATGGGGGGTGGGGATACAGACTTTTTTTTTGCATTGCGTTTCCATCTCACCGCAGGGATTACATTTCCTCCATCTAGTGTGCACTCTATACGCTTCACACCTCTGAGGAAGAGGACTCTAGTCTGCCAAAGCTGTGCCACCAGCCATTGTAGTGATTCAGAGACATTTCCTAGTTGTTGTAGCAGCTAATAAACTTCACCTATGTTAAATCTTGTCTCTAGGTATTGAACCCAAACTTATTACAGCCATAATACATGTATTGGTTTTTAAGGTGCTGCATGTTGCTATAGTCCTGGCAACAGTTTGACATATTGCTATATCATATTTAAGAATATGGCACAATACCTTAAAACAATTGTACTATGCTCTTATATCTGTTGTTGTTGTTTAGTCGTTTAGTCGTGTCCGACTCTTCGTGACCCCATGGACCAGAGTACGCCAGGCACTCCTGTCTTCCACTGCCTCCCGCAGTTTGGTCAAACTCATGCTGGTAGCTTCACAAACACCATCCAACCATCTCGTCCACTGTCATCCCCTTCTCCTTGTGCCCTCCATCTTTCCCAACATCAGGGTCTTTTCCAGGGAGTTTTCTCTTCTCATGAGGTGGCCAAAGTACTGGAGCCTCAGCTTCACAATCTGTCCTTCCAGTGAGCACTTAGGGATGATTTCCTTAAGAATGGATGGGTTTGATCTTGCAGTTCATGGGACTCTCAAGAGTGACCTCCAGCACCATAATTCAAAAGCATCAGTTCTTCAGCGATCAGCCTTCTTTGTGGTCCAGCTCTCACTTCCATACATCACTACTGGGAAAACCAGAGCTTTTACTATATGGACCTTTGTTGGCAAGGTGATGTCTCTGCTTTTTAAAATGCTGTCTAGGTTTGTCATTGCTTTACTTATAGCTGTACTTGGCTCCAAAAAGTAGTGACTGTTCCATCCCCCCTACCCCAATCACAAAACCTTGTTTCATATCCCATCTCCTCTCATGCCTACAGATGTTAGGTTGCTTGTAGGCTTCCTGGAGACAGCTGGTAAACCACTGTGGTAAGAAGGATGCTGGACTTGATGGGTCTGATGCGGCAAGTCCCTTATGTAAATGGTAAAAAACCACAAACCGTGATTTTAGAAGTCCATTTTGTTTGGGATAGAAACAGCAGCTTTACAGTAAATGTCAGATTTGGAGCCCTTTGGAAATAGAGTTCAATTCATAAGGACAGCTGTGACTGTATGATATTAATATTACCTTTGAATCAAGACTATTTTTAATACAACTATGTTGCATTCATAGTGCATGTTGAAGACATTGTCATGCAACCTTGGGTTCCTTAACGTAAAAACGTTATAACCTCAGCCATACAGCAGGCGTTCTGCTAATTTATAGTTTGTTCATTAGTCTTTCATTGGTGAACTGGGACCAAAGACAAGGTGGGCTGCAAACAGTAATATTACTGCAATACAAATTATATACAAGAGGCAGGGAAAAGTGAATCCCCAAATGCATATTTGGGCTGATGGTGGGTTGTGAGTCTGAAAAGTTGAAGACTATGGCTTAGAGTAAATGACAAAATCTACTTACAAATATTATCAGGGCAACAAGCATATCTAGGATGGCCTTGAACAGTATTTATCTGGAAATGTACTCTCAAAGGACTAGGATTATTTCATAAAATATTATCAACTCTCACACAACCAGGCCTGTGCCGTGAGGGACTACTTGCCCGGGGCTTGGAGGGCTAAGCCAGCCGAGAGGGGTGGCACCAGGGACTGGTGCCTTTTTTCCCTTTTCTTGTTCTTCTCCAAACTGGGAAAGTTCCAGCCCATTGTTGTAGGGTTATAATATATGTGACACAATAATGCTGAAAGGAGGTGTCATGTGTACCAACTCGGACCCAAATGGAGTGATTTTGTGTGTGTGTGTGTGTGTAAGGAAAACTAAGCAAATAAACCAGTTGTTCAAAGAACGTTTTCTTTAATCCGACAGTAGAACACAGAAAGTTAAGTCTAGCAACATTTACATCACTGGTATGTGTCTTTTTGTCATTTATCTCAACCAGGACTGGACAGATGACAAGAGGACTTCATTATGATACTGTACTTCCATAAGCTAGAGGCACCAGGAGAATCTAGGCTACGTTCATTTACCATGCTTGTATTAGTTTCTCTGCCAGAAGAAGAAGAAAAGAATCTTAGTGTAATCTACAATTATCCATGAACTTGCTTGCAAGAGGATCTAGATTTCCAAAATACTTTAGGTACATCTCAGTATGCACAATGACTACAGTAGGATTCCACTGATATCTTTTTCTCTGTACCTGTGTCTCTTTTATGGCCTTGTTGTCCAGATCCACGTGTAACATTAAAGAACCTCAAAAAGAGGGAAGCCAAAATATTACTATTGGGCATTTGCTTTCTTATTACATTTATAACAGTAGCAGTAGTAGTACTGTAGTCATAGTCTTCAGAGTGCTATTTAGGGAGTTTGTGTGTCTTGGGTGGCATTTGATCTGGGTAGATTGGAATGGAGCAAAAGATAATTTCATATTAGTAAATACCACTGGCTGCAGCAAAAGGCTATGAACACCGTAGGTATTCTCAACTAGAAAAGCAAAGATCCATATTGACAAGGAGTGTGTGCATATCTCTGCTTTTTCCTTTTATGGACAGCATTTACTATAACATGGAAATTTAGATTTGCTATAATATAAATGGAAATTTTCTTAAAATAAATGGACTTGCTCAGCTCAACCTGAGGGTGAAACTGTAACGTTAATCTTGCTATGCAGCAAAGTGACGAACAATATTTTACCGTTTAGATTGATGCAGGCAGAAGTTGTTCAACAGAAATTAAAACCATTAAAACTTGGATTTGGAGTTCTCAGACCACAGTTCCTCCGCCAAGGAAAACAAATCTGCATTCCTCACACCTATTGGTCCCAAGTAAAATATAGCCCTATAGTCACAGCAGCTAAATCTTGAGTGAAAATAATTTCCCTTTGACTGGGTAGTCAAGTGCACCAAACCTTCATCAGACAGTAGCATCAGTGCCTTAAGATGTAGATTTAGGATGAAGCTACCACTCTGGAAGTTTTACCACTATGCTTGAAATAAAAATAGCTTAAATGGATAAACATTCATGGCTTCCAGCAGCCTTGACTACCAGCAGTGCACATGTTACAGCTGCCACATGGAGATGGACCTGCTTTAAATTGCCCTTTGTGACAGCTTTCACCACACGGATTGGTCAGTTTTCCCCACAATGCAAAAGGCTCAAAAGGGGGGGGGGGGAGAAAAAGCTGTGTAGCAGGATGGGGAAATATACCAATCCATACAGTGACTCACTGGATATAAATGACCCTTTCCCTTCTCCCTCCCCTCTCTCCATCTCTCCATCTCTCCCTGGACTCATCCAGAATTGTCCTTGCCCTGCTGCTTTCCCCTGGGAAAACCTGATCCTTACCACTAAATCAGAATAAACATCAAAACTCTGCTTTGTTGCTAAAGGGCAGATTTTCCAGGGGAAAGCAGTTTGGCAAGGGCAAAACCACTCAGGCCCATGGCTAGGAAGCATGGGACAAGTGGAAAACTGCTCAGGCCTGGGCTTTCTAAGCATGGGGGAAGTGCAAGTCTGGATGAGCCCCCCCCCCTTTTAGATTGTGAGTCTGTAGGAAGCAACCCATCCATTTCATTTACACATACAGTGCCACATACATTCTAGATGTTCCATTTTGCCTCTGGAGAAACCCTGAAAAACTAACTTTCCATTTCACTTAAAGCAACAGTTTGGTGGTTCCCAGGTAGTAGCTGTACCATGTGCACCAGTCCTAGTGTAGATCAAATGCAAGGCTGGAAAGAACCTGCTGGCTGTGAGATGGCCTTGATGTACCATTAATGGGCTGTGGCTTGCTGAGATGGACATGATGAGTATAGTTCAACAATGAAAAATGTAGAAAAGGCTGCTGATGCTTGCCTAGACAAGTTTGCCACCAGAAGTGTAGAGGAAAAACTTGACAGAAACAGGATTCACAAATAAGCAGCACTGTGGTCTGATTACAAGTGAGATAAAAGGAAGGTCAGGTGGAATTGGATGCAACCATCCGCTTGCATGTGAGCAGAGAACAGCTGATATGCCTGGATTCAAGCACCATGGCTGGGGCTTTCCTCACACAATAGGCAAGGTCAGGCTGAGGCAGGTTAAAGGGCAGCAGGATCGCTAGGCTTCCTCTGCCCAGAGACCAACAAAGCTAAACAGAGCTGATATACTGTAGATGGACAAAAGTAACACTCCCAGAGATGCCATGCCATGTCTGGTGATTCTGATGCATGTTGACAGACCAACATGATATTGAAGAGGCCTCCACACAGATACAGAAGCCTAACCACTGGCATAATGCGGTCATAAATCTCTGATACAACCAGTGCTTTTTCTTTCTTTCTGGGGGTACACAGGGGTACACATACCCCTAAATATTTTGTGAATCTAAGTTTGGCCTCATTGAGGGGTGGTATTTCAATATGAGCAGCAAAATGAGAGTACCCCTAAACATTTTTTTAAAGAAAAAAACACTGGATACAACCCTTCACATGCAGATCAATTCTCCCCCGAGTCTTTGTCTGTTATTCCACTACCCAACTTAGTCTCACATGGTTCTGTTATATTGCAGCATCTAATATTTGTTGTTGTTGTTTTTTAAAAAAACTTACAGTTCTAACTACCACAATGCTGCAACAACCTTTATCAGACAGTCTTCCAAAACACCCCTGCCCTGGCATAAAACCATAGAGGACTCCAATGATTTTACCTCTGTTCATCAAAAATGCCATGCAATTATTATTGCTGTGCTACAGAAAACCACAAAAGGTTTCCAAAAATCCTCTCAGTTCTAGGCTAAAACCAGTAAGCTCATTTCATCTTTGACTTCAGCTATGCAAGGGTTAGGCATATTTATAACCTGCTAGTCTCACTGGCCTCTCAGTGACTAAGCTAGATAAAGGAAGATTTTATGCACAGAAATAAATTGGAAAGCCTGCCTCAACTTCAGGCAAACCTGGATTTCATTGACTGGGCCTGCACTGAAGACAGACAGATATTCTGCCCGTATTGAAGAATGAGATCATTTGTCCCTAAGTCCTAAGGTTCTGGTGCTGTGACAATGTTGTAAAATACAGTAATTAGTTAACTTTGAAACTGGCCTGAGCGAGACTAGGGTCTTTTGGCTCATACAGTGAAGTTTTTACATTATCATCTTATATCACCACTGCATCAACTTAGACAGCAGTTGCTATCCTCATGTTTGAGTGGATTTCAGTAAAATATTCTCTGCTAATAAGCACTTATGTCTATTGAAATGAATGTGCAAGTAGCATGGTTACTGTATGTTTTATGTTTTGAGTAATGGAGAATGATTAAATAGCAAGGGACCAATAAGCTGGGCTAATAAACAGAATAATAATGCTAAATGGTCAAATGTTTCTTCTTTAATCAATTGTTGTTTTAAATGTATATTGCTATAAGTGCCCACCTCTGATGTTGCAAGGCTCCAAAAGGATGTTCTACCTGGTCTGTGGGCCTTGAGGTACAGCATGTCAGCCACGGGATCTGGGTCCTTGTGGCAGAAAATCTATTTGGAAGGGCTTTGGAGCATTTACCATCCCTGCTCTTTCATAGGCTGGATTTCAATACCATCAGAAACAGGTGATAAGGCTCAAAGAAGTTATGGGACCTTATTTATGCTGTCCTCTCCAAATTTCCAAAAAGCAACATCCCTTGCAGCAGCAACAAAATCACACACGCCCCTCATTTCCCTGCTTGACCAGATTTTGGTGGTTACATTGGGGCTTGCCACTCAACTTTCTAAAGCTTAGGTATAATAGCTTGCAGAGTACCTCTCTCCATGTTTCTCTTCCTACTGGTTCAGGATATTTGACAATGGTCTATTCCAGATGGCATATCATCCATTTGTAAAACCAAGAAAAATATGCAGTGGCCTGGAGCTCTCGCTGTGATTCTATAGAACTCTGAATGAAACACCTCCAGTGCCCGAATCTTTAGGATTTAGGAAATACTGTAAAAAATCTGATTTTTAGGTGAGTTTCCTGCTAGAACTGAGACTACCAAGCTGTGGATTACATAGAGCTGGTGACAGAGTTTGTTCCATTTACATTTCTGTGTCATAATCTACAGTGAGGACGGGCTATAGCTCAGAGTCTTGTCTGAAACCTTGGTGAGCTGCAGTCAAGAAGCCAGTACTGAACTAGGTAGACCAATGGCTTCCTATGTCCCCATTCTGCACTGTGTCTTCTGCTATTGTTAGCTGGCTTGGTTCCAATTGGGAGAAATATGAGGCACGGTGTTTTGTTTTGTTTTACTAAATTATATCGGGCAGAAAGATCCTTTGAATTTGAACACAGGTTTATGAATTAACATCTGAAAAGGAGTTAGGTATTTCCGGCACTTTGAGATATAGTACTTCTGGCACTTTGAGAGACAGTACAAAATAACAAAAACAGGATGGAGCAGGGACAGTCTGGGGCCTGCACAGGTCAATGTAAGTCCTCCTGACCACCAGAAGTACCACACAAGCCACTTCTGCTTTCTCAGCCTTCTGCAGATGCATCTTAACAAATTTTCCCCCTCCACCATCGTGAAACCTAGGCACTTGCTCTTGTTTCAAAAACAAAGGCTGTGATTCTCAGAATTTGGATGGTGCTACCAAATTACATATCTAAAGATATATAATTGGCAGCATACCTGCAATCAAGCTGATTCCTAGACCACCCAAGGAAAGCCTATAGAGAGCAAAGTCAGGTTAAGAATGCCAGGCTATGGGATCAAAGACAAGTGTGTTATGCCCAAGTAGCCTCTTCATGGTGTTTGACCTCTCTGTGTGCAATGGATAGGGAGACATCTTCTTTGGGAGGGGAATCCTCCCAGCATAAGGGGCTCTCTGCTTTGCAGAAAGCTGTCTTCTCGTCAGTAGGTCAGAGAGTGGAAAGGCACAATTGGAACATGTTGCATTCTTGGTGTTTTCAGCTGCTGCAACAATCCAAAGGGGATTATTACAGTAATGTTTCTGTTAAAAGAGCAGATCTGACAAATCTGAGAGCCAGTCAGAATCAAGATATCAGATATGCAATGGTGACAAGGGCAGCCTTGAACTTTAACAAAAATGTTTAAAGCGCAGTTTGAAAGCAGTTCCTCACTATTAATGCTCCCCCCCTCCTACACCAAGAAAACTAATACTCCCAAATCAAATCTCCACTCTTGTTTTTCACTCAACAACTTTGCCTCCCATTGGTATGGGCCAAAATGGCCAAAATCCTGTCTTTTTGTCTTTTTTCTTAAACTGGCACATTGAAACACATTTACTTGGCAAAAGATTCCCTCCCGTTTATTTCACTGCACCTTAATTCACATAACTGTGTAGCGAGACCTAGTCTGAGTCCATTTTTCCTGCTTCCATGCTGAGAACTGAGCCTACGACACAAACCATCTATCACAGCTGCAGAGCAACCCAGTCTCTTCCAGACCTGTGAAACTCGCATCCAAAATATGGCTCTCTGTTTCCACCACAGTGCATACAACATCCTCACATTGATCTCATTATCTCCCTTGGAGGTATTTCTCGTGACCCCCAGAGATTGCACCACTTTCAGAATTCCTTCAACTTTCCCCACAATCAGGATGCACAATTGAATCTGGGAATACAACGGAAGACTAGAGTCTGCTGTGCAAAATACAAAATTCAAATAATAATAATAATTAATAATAATAATAATAATAGATGGGGACATTTGGGTGAAGTTGGGGTTCTTCCCCAGTATGCACACACAAAGGATATTCCACATGCTTCAAAGAGAGGCTTGAATTCAAATCAAGGGATGGGGTGGTAGTAGTGGTTATAATTCGGAGATGGCAGATAACTTGATGGGTCCTTCACAGGTTGCTTTCATGGTTTTCTTCTGTTTCTACGGTCACTGGGGGGAGCCCCCCATTGTCATTCAGTCGTTTAGCCCTGTAAGTCTCATAGTGGATGTTGTGCGTTACTTCTTTTAGATCTTGAAGGTGGGTCCTAAGGAGTAGGAGAAAAAGACAGAGAATACAGGAAAAAAATACCAGGGAATCTATTATGTAAGTATAGGAGCACTCATTGTTGCCCTTAGGCCCCCATTTAAATGGCTTTAAAGTGCTGCTTTTTTTTTTAAGGCTTTCTTGGAGCTGCAGCACAATCATCCATTCTAGCATAAACACCTCACATTTCTATTCCAATTTAGATCTCACCAGAAATTCATTTTCAATTCAATAAGCAACACCTTTTAACAACCAATGGACTCACCTAATGAGAAAGTCTCGAAGTAGAGCAAATTCACAGTGACTGAGATTTTCCACTGTAAATAAAGGGAAATACATGAATCATGGTTCTGGTACAGTATTCCAGAACTCAGAGAAATCCATCAAGGCCAGCTTCCACCTGAAGCAGCACTAATAAAAGTGCCTTGCTTGTTGTTTTTCAGGCTCTCCCATTTGGTCTAAGCCAGGCATGGGCAAACTCAGCCCTCCAGATGTTTTGGGACTACAATTCCCATCGTCCTTGACCACTGGTCCTGTTAGCTAGGGATGATGGGAGTTGTAGTCTCAAAGCATCTGGAGGGCCGAGTTTGCCTATGCCTGGTCTAAGCAAACTAGTGAATTAGGCGAAACAATTCACAGCAGTTTCATTATACTTTTCCAGTACTCCACACCTGCTTATACCAGCCCCTATGGTGAAATCTACACATATAAAAAAACGCTGTGAAAATGCTTTTTAAAAACGTTTTGAAAAATACCTTGAATTTGGCACGGCTCACTGTTGCCATCTAGTGTCACATTTGTATATTGCACTTCACAACACATTTAAAACGTTTTACAGTGGTACCTCGGGTTAAGTGCTTAATTCAATCCGGAGGTCCGTTCTTAACCTGAAACTGTTCTTAACCTGAAGCACCACTTTAGCTAAAGGGGCCTCCCACTGCCGCTGCGCTGCCGGAGCACGATTTCTGTTCTTACCGTGAAGCAAAGTTCTTAACCTGAAGCACTATTTCTGGCTTAGTGGTGTGTGTAACCCGAAGCATATGTAACCCAAGGTACCACTGTATTTGCAGCGGTATAGCTGAGTCCCATCACCGCTGGCCTGAAGGCAGGCTGTCTAAATCATATCCAGTAGGACACCTATAAAGCCTTTCTTTGGCAATCTCAAATAAGAATTGTCTACAATCTTTCTAGGTACCTTTATGCATTACCAGATTAGCCCAGCCTTGAAAGTATTTGTGGCCCATTCATTTTGTGTGCTAACTCAGTTAATCCTAAACCAAGCAATGGCTTAGTGCAAACAAACAAGCAGGTGGGTTCTTGCAATGAAGATTATAGCTGCTGATTTCCTCCCCCAGTCCTGCTGTCACAACACTACCCAAGCTAAGCCATGCTTTGGCTTACTGTTTACCTTTCCCTTCCAAACCTGGTTGGTTTTGCTCCAGACAAACCACAAGCTGTAGCCAAGGTTTGTTCCTGATTTACTGCTCATGGTTTTTCAGAGGGAGACAAGCCAGGAGCTGAGGTTTGGACATAATGCAAAGGCAAACCATGTATTAGCCCCGGTAGGAGGACTGAGGGAGGAGTGCACTAAGCCGTGGTTTGGTTTTGTGTTATGTGCAAACTGGGCCATTATAGGCAACTCTGATAAACATATCCATTGTTTATTCATTCAGATCATTACTGGCAAACAGCTTCTGTTGAAGGAGAAAGAAATGGTGGCTGATAATTCCAGGGAGCACAAATGGCAACAAAGCAAGACATCTCTACCAGAAACATGCGCTGCACCATACTGAGGCTTCCTGCCGGGAATGTTGACCTTGCCATTTTAGCTTCTACAACCTATTGGCAATCTAAAAATGCAACTGCCAGAAACTGTAGGATCAGTGTCAGCTTACCTTCGATGACTCCCCAGGGTGTCTTCCTCCCCAGGACCCTTTTCCCGTTCACTTGATATTCCTTGTCGCTGCCCACCACGGCAAATGGCATACTTTCCTGCTGAAAATATACAGTGAAATGACTTTGCTTCTCTGCGTGACACGTATGGACAATTGCTTGTTTTTCTTTCTTGTGTTTCTTCCCCAGCTTGCTACATACTTGATTCTGTCCCAGTTACCAACTCCCATGCCTAGCAGACATGCATGCTGGCCCTTCCTGCTATACTCTTTTCAGCACTCCAATTCTTTAGACTTTACAATGAAATTTAAAGCATCTTTACTCAGAAGGAAGTCCCATGTAAACTTATAGGAAACATAGGAAATAAACATTTGTGAGGGCAGGAACCCTACAATAACTCTTAATTAAGCCCTCAAAAGCGCTTAATTCTCACCTCAGGAACTACAAAATACAAATGTATACAGTTATAAGGTTGGAAGAATCCATTTCTTATGCTTCCATAGTGGCTGTAACGTTTACAGCCAACTTTTACTACATCCAACTCACATCAAGCATGGTGAGGACCAAGAAGAAAACACTGGACTCAAGTTACCCCAGCATCTCCAACAAGAAAATCTACTCTACAATCATAAGCATCCTACCCTGATTTTGTCATTCTCTGTCTTATCTTCAAGGTCCTCATCAAACTCTTTTTGGGGGTAAAATTCGATGCCATTGATTTCCAGTTCCTTGCGGACCTGGGTAGAAAAATAAAATAAAATAAAATTCAAAGCTATGCAAGAGAGAGAGAGTTTTACTGGCACAAAGGACTGTGTGTTTGTGTTTTTTACTAGATGTTTCCCAGGATACTTACCCTCTGTTTGAACTCAATCTTCTCCTCCAGAGTCATGGTGTCTGCCTTGGCGATAACTGGGATGATGTTGACTACTTTGCTCAAGTGCTTCATGAATTCCATATCCAAAGGTCTTAAGCTACAGTCCAGGAAAAAAAGACTATTAAGAAACCACCACTATCTTTAACGAAGAAGAGCATATTGTCTTGCTCCTAGCATACACAAAATTAAACCCCTTCCCGTTTTTATTCTGTTTCTAGGTTAGAAAGGGGGAAATGAACTAGAGTCTTTCTCATCTATAGCTCTGGATCGCTACTTCTTAATTTCCTCCATAGGCATAGCATTAAAAACCCACTGGATACATTCAGTGGAAAGATAAAGAGATAAGTGGGAGACTTCAATACGGGAAAAAATGAAGCAAGGTGGAAAGGC
Organism: Podarcis bocagei; assembly: GCF_964188305.1. Lineage (NCBI taxonomy): Eukaryota > Metazoa > Chordata > Lepidosauria > Squamata > Lacertidae > Podarcis > Podarcis bocagei. Next base: position 34,967,579 of record NC_138135.1, on the reverse strand, counting down.
ATCCTGCTGTACAGAATCTCGTGTGAGCATTACACAAGATGATGTGAATATTGCCAAGTAGACACTTGTTGAGAAACCATGACTGGTAGCAGCTTCCTAACAACTGGCAAAACCATAACAATGCATGTGTGAACCTAAGAATGGGAGCTTCCTGCCAATTATGAACATGGGCAGGAATAGACAAGCAATGGCTGAAATGTTCTTTTCTGGAACTCCATTTTCATCAATAATGTTAGAGGGATGTCCGACGCAGCACACCCTCATTATGGCACAAAAGTGGAAGAGATACCAGTTACTATTAGGACTATGCAGCCCAATGGCTACCCCATCATTACCTTGGTCTGCTGTGTGGCTTGTCAGGGGAGACTTGTACACCCTGCACATGGTGCCAGGTAGTTTGTGGAGATCCCTGTTTTGTTCACTTAGCACCCCAGGGCCCTCCCACTCCCCTTCCCTCCCAGTCTTATGAGCATGCACCAGAACGGATGAGATACATACGAGTGACCTGTGGGGGAGATAAAGTAGAGGCAACAGTGGACTCTCGTGTCTGGGATCCGTTTCTTTCTTGCAATATTGACCTCCTCCTTCAGGAACTTCTCATACTGCTCATTAATATATTTCTCAATGGGCTCCCAGCTAGGAGGGTCAGGGAGAAAAAAGGTAGACATACCTTTATCTCATATTCAAGGAAACTAGATTGCAATGTCAGTAGTCCAAGCAGGGCGAGGCGGTCAGTGTCCCATGGGGGCGCCGCAGCAAGCAGCAACCGTCCCAGGGGGGGTGCCACCCACAGCGAGCATCCCAGGGGGGCGGGGCAGCAATGTCACCCCCCTCAGGGGTGATACCTGGGGCGGACCGCACCCCCCACATCCCCCTTCCGCCACCAGTGAGTCCAAGCCTTGAAGAGGATCCTTCAATATAAACTTGGTTTTGGAAGATCCATGCTTTCCCTACTCCTCTCCACTTTGGCAACAATCAGGGTTCCTGCAGCCCCACTAGTGGGTCCTAATGTCACCTAGGGGAATTGCTGAGCAACATAATCCCTAAATATGTCCCAAGGTCTGTTTTTGTAGCTTATTTTTATCCTTGCGTATTAAGCATCGCAGCGGGCACTTGACTGGTAAATATTGTAACACTACCATCCGTTTGACTAAACTGCGGGAGGCAGAGGAAGACAGGAGTGCCTGGCGTGCTCTGGTCCATGGGGACACGAAGAGTCGGACACGACTAAACGACTAAACAACAACAACCATCCCTATGGTGCAGATTATCTTGGGTTCTTGGGCACTAATAACACTGGACAGGAGTCTGCCTCAGAGCAAAAAAAAATAAATAAATCTACCCATCTTAAGTCCTGCTTCCTTCATCTAGTTATGCTAAGTCATGCAGGAGAAAGAAAGTAGGGAGGAGACTGAGAATCAGCGAAGGAAAAAAGCACTCACCAGTTTTCATTGTTGATCTGGTCACCAAATCCAGGGGTGTCAATAACCGTGAGCTTCATTTTGACACCACCTTCTTCAATAACTGGGGGAGAAATGTTACAGTTATCTTCCTCCAAAACTGAACACTTTTTATAGAGATGATAGCATAAAGGCCTTTACATGGTACTGAGGCTCTTTTTGAACATATAGATCCATGTGGCCCTTGTAGAAATAAAGCTCTTTGTCTAGGACATTACAAGATCTAGCTTGATGGCGGAAGGGGAGCACAACAGAGCTTGGACCCTTTGCAACAATCCCCCATAGACGACAGAGGGGGGTAAACCCTATAAATTTGGATCCAAACAGAGGCCTGTTTCTGTATGGCACCTCTCCAGCCTGGGCTTATCCACACTTTCCTTTCCACTGCTCTTTGTAGTCATGGTCCATGTTTGAAGCTGCATCTCTGAGAACTCTTTTTTTGGAAAACCCAAATTGCCATTTGTTGTACTTCAGCTATAAAGAGCGGGTTTTGCATGGAAGGCTCCAGGGCCAAAAAGGGACAGAGCTTTAAAGCACGGACCTGTGCCTGGAGAGACCAGGGCAAAAGGTAAGTGTGGATAAGCCCTATAAGTGGATCTTTAATTTGGGGCATGTCTTTGTCCAGAAGGACATATCCTCAAGTCCAAGAGGTTAGACACATTGATCCTGGGTGGCCTATTGATTCCAGGGAGGCCTATTACTAAAAGAGGATACCGTTTTCCATGCAATTGGCATGTGCTAATTTATATGTACAGATGCAAATTTAGAAAAAAACACAATACACTGCATCTCATCATGGGGGGGGGGGGGAGAGACTCTAACCAGGAGACCTATGTGCCTGCTCAGTCTGCTTCCCAAGTGCTCACTGCTGCTGGACAACTCCAAGGCAGGCTGCTCTTTCTGCCTATAGCTTTCATCCTTAAACTGGACTTAGACCAGACATCTCTTCAAATAGTATAAACTTCCAAAGAGTTGACTGTCTTTTGAAAGCACTTCTAAGCCTGTCCTCTGTAAAACGCATGGACACTGTAACTGAACCTCAAGCTAGTCTGAGTGAGCGTCCACATATTCTGTCACCGTATGGACACTGTCACTGTAGCAACTCTGGACCAATTCAGACAACAACTGAAATGGCTTCATCACATGAAAGCAATATGCATTCTCTGCCTCTGCCATTCCCAGTCATCCATGCAGGGACAGCATTCCCAATGCAGTCACAACACAGCCAACACTGAACGGTTGATCCGCCAGTTAAAATCTATGACTTGGCCATGCAGTTTTGGGCTATGCATGTCAGGCCATCCCCACAGAGATTCCTGGAGATGGTACAGGCAGGGATGGCACACTGGACTGTGCACTGGACCAGACTGATCCTTCAGGTGTCATTCAGACAAGTCCTTTGCAACATATGGACATCTCCTAGGCCTCTGCCAGCCTGGGCTTTACTTCCTGGAACACCCCAGGTCTACTTTCCCTCTCCTGAAAACTCTATTTGATGTAAACGTTAGGCAATTTTACCATGCCCAATGGCCTTGATTTCCACTGTCTTAGGGATCTTCTCCTCGCGGCTCCAGCCTGAAGACTTGCGACTGACTTGGGATTTGAAGAGGGTGTTCACAAGTGTGGATTTGCCCAGTCCACTCTGGCCTGTTAAAAGAAGCATACAGGATTCACCACAGCCTTTTCAAGCCAGTCAGCAGAACCATTTATAGCCCAGCTGCTGGGAGCTGAGAAGGCACTGGCTGGTGTAAAAGTAAGAGCTCATCAGGACGATGGCTTCCCGGCTTGGCTATCAGCAGACAATGGGGAGCACAAGCAGTCATTCCCAATGAAATGATGGTTTTCCTTGAGATGCTCTTGTGATGATAGATGTGGCAAGGCAGACATGCAGATTGTGCACAGGCCATGTTTGTCTCAGGTCGTGGCTCATGTTGTTAAACAGTGGTAGTACAGTGGTACCTCGGTTTTTGAACGTCTCTGTTGACGAACGTTTCGGAACTCAAGCACCGAAAATCCAGAAGTAAATGCTTCCATTTTCAAACGCGCCTCAGAAGTTGAACGGCTTCCGCTGAGTGTTTCTCAATTTTCTTAATTAAATTTGCAGACAGCCCTTTGAGCCTCGGTTTTTGAATGTTTCAAAACCCGAACAGCTTCCCGGAACGGATTATGTTCGGAAACCGAGGTACCACTGTATTGAGGTTAATGGAAGCTTATCTTCTAAAAGCAACTCCCAATTTACACATGTCCAGTTGATGCGCCACCACACTCACACACATCATGCCATACCCGGAAGTCTTTGAAAATGGAAAAAATGGCCCTGAAAGAGCCCAGAAAGGGCAAAAAGGCACAAAACATCACCAAACAATCCCACGAATCTTTGTAAGTACAATCCCAAGACCCCTTGCACCGACTGATGAGGCCTGTGGAGCTTTGGAGTATGAGAAAAGTTTGGAGTGATTGTGGTGAACTTTGGCAAATTTGCCATCCTTCTTGCCAGTCTGGTATGTGCTGCCAGTTTTTTGAGGGTTTTTTGAAGGTTTCCAGAGGGCGTTTTCAGACTTTTTCCATGGTGTTTCAAATATGCGTGATTTCGGAACATAACCCTCATGTAAATTGGGAGTTGCCTGCATTGCATGCTGTGGAGTCAGATTGCAATTTGAACCATGGTGAGGGGAAAGGGTTTTATAACCCTTACTCTGTACTGGGGACAGGGAATCTTTTTCAACCCGAAGTTTCACTAGCTTCTGGGTGACCTTCTAAGGCCACATGCCAGTGGTAGGCTGGGCCAGAAGCAAAAGTGGGTGGAGCAACAAATATCAACAGGAGACTAGTTTCTAGACACACTCAAACATACCCTTCTACACCACAACCCCTGTCCAGCTGCCCTCCCCAGCCTCCCTTCACAAGATCCTTGGATCCAACCCTTCCTACCGACAACCATGATGTTGAAGTCAAATCCAGTTTTCATGGTCTTCTTGCGCATCTGCTCTATGATGGTGTCGATCCCAATGTAGCCCAGCAGATTGGAATTGATACCAACGGGTTTCATTGGCACGACTGGTTTTGGCCGCGGCTCTGGCACCAGCTCAGACATGGCTGCTTCAGGCTTGGTATCTACTGGCCCTGCAAGTGGAGAGAAGAAGTAAACAGTATACTTACTGATGCAGTGAGATATGTGATAGACCTGTGAAAGGGTAAAAGAGTATTGGGAAATAATTCATAATGAACTGAAAAAAATGTTTAAAAATACTTTCCAAAAAAAACCAGAGTCCTTTTGTTGGGGATAATTCAGATGGAAATTCCCAGGTGTCAAAAAAGGTTATTTATGTATGCCACTACTGCGGCTCGTGTTTCGTTAGCCCAAAAATGGAAAAGGAGCAAAGTCCAAACTAAAGAAGAATGACAACTTAAACTGATAGAATATACACAGCTTGCAGACCTAACATATAGAATAAGAGAACAAGAAGAATATACATTTAAAGATGATTGGAAAATATTTATTGAATATATGGAGGAAAATTGTGTATATTTGAAAACCTGGGCAGCATTAAGATAAATTCAACAGTGCAAATAAGTTTTGATGGATTTAATAATGGAATACTGAATGGTTTAGTTTATATAAAATATGCAGGGATTTATGTTATGCAAAATGAACCATGGAAAGAGAAGGGGGGAAGTCACTGATATTTTAAGGCTGTTTAAATGAATATTCTAAAATGTAAAACAGAAAATTTAATAAAAAATATAGAAAAAACAACAGTATATTTCATAGAAAAATGCTGGGTCTCTTCCATTTCCATTGGGAAAGGAAAGAACAAATCGAGACAGCTGCTCCTCAAAGGCCCTTCTCTCTCAAAGGTCCATTTATGCTTTTGCAGATGTGCTTCTGTTATTATCTTCTTGTCATTGCATGAGCCATTTGATGCATGGCAGGGCTGTCTGCCCCATGAAGCATGGCCATGGCAGTGACATATTGTGGTGGGAAGTGGAACCTATGTTGGCAGCGCAGCAGTGGCACCAAGCACAGAGCCTGGTGGCAGCACCATGTCAAGGGCCCACCAAACTCTAATGCCAGGCCTGCAAGGTACAGCACCCTGCATGAGATCCGACAAGTGAGAAATACCATCACATCATGGTAACAACAGTTCCTTATTTACTGATTGATAGTGTTGATTTGCAGTCCACAGCATCCCCTACTACATGTGGTGGATAGCAACAGGCTGAAAACAGAAAATCCTTAAAATATTAAACAGGGCCTTGTAGAATCAGGTCCCTAGTCCCTCCCCCCACTCCCTCAAAGCAGCTGAAATTCAAAGGTTTTAATAAACCACAGCCGATTACCTTTCAGCAATTCTCATCGAAACATCAGAACATCCACGCACTCCTTAGGAAAACTAGACAAAAGGTACTACTTTGCTTTGACAATGGTAAGGAGCCAAGGGACAAACATTTCCATTCAATCCAGTCCCTAGTTTGTATCTAATAACTCTTTCTCCCAGAACAGAAAGAGCCCCTTTAGCTAGAGTTTTCACCACTAAAAATAAAAATCCCTTTTTAAGGGATTGATGAAGACTGACATCCTTTCACCCAAAATGAGAATTAAGTGCTTTGGGATCTTTTCAGCACAGAGACTGTCACACTCTTTAAGAAACTGGTCCTACCCACTCATAGAACACCCTGTACCAACAGGAATGCCCAGTTGTGTCAAACAGCCAGCAGCCTCTAGTGCTTTGTATTGGTGCCAAGTTCTTGGGGTGAGAAAGCCCTTCAGAAACACCTCAGCACTGTGTTGTGCCTATGAGACTGTGCTACAAATCTCATCTTTGCCATGAACTTGCTAGGTGGTCTTAAACAAAACACAGCCTCAGTGAAGCACGTGGCATCCTCACGCAGCTGCCAGGGCCCTGGCACAGCCCACCACTATGTGGATGCCTGTTGTACTCTCTGCCTGCGCACACACACCTGACAGGCAGCTGAGTCTGGCAGCCACCTGCCCTTTCCATTTCCCACAATGCACCTGGTGTAGTGTCACCATGAGGCATTCTGGGAAATTTACATGGTGGTCCCAAACCACCTGCCACTCCTCATAGCACTCCTGCTGCTGCCAGTCACCACCAGGCAAGGTCAGTGAGTTCTATTCTGATGTAGGAGGACACCAAGAAGAAGACACCAAACCTGGAACTTCATCTGAAGTTAGAGCACAACAATACTGGCCGATTTTATAGGGTTAATGTTAGGATTACAGTATAATATGTGCAAAGCACTTATCACCTGAAAACATAACAGCATCATGACTACCGCTACTGCCCATGGCCTTGCAATGAATCCATGGCAGTAATGGGATTGCACTCATTCATGATCGCTGATTTTTCATGGTGATGATTCAGAGTTCTTTTGATAGATCCAACACATCACTCAACCTTAATTTATCTGACATTCAGTGTCAAGAAGAAGATATACCCCAATTAGTTCCTTTATCCCAGCAGCCACCACTTCCAAATGCCATTTCCACTGAATGTGCAGCTGGGCTTTCATACAGGGCTTGTGACCCAGGTTTTTCTCCACGTAAGTGAAGAATCAGCAAGCTCCGGATCAAGGATGTGAGAACCAAAGTGAGCTCTCCTTCACTGGAAGTTTCTCATTTAACATTTCACAATCGGTTTGTGATTTTTGTACTGATGGGCTATCCCCTGAGGCGTCTGTTGTCTTTTTAGAGCTTTCTTGAAGCTGCTGCTGGCCATGAAAACCTCCAGCAATTTGACAAAACATGAGAAGCTCTTGCTGCTTTTTCTTCCTTTCTTTTTGTTTTAAACCATTTTGTGCTGCATTCTCAACAGCCCAATCCTAAGAACTGCAGTTTCTTCCATTTAGGATTGCCCTAACACATCTTCATAATATGCACACATAATAATAATGCGTTTCAACAGGCACTAATTGTGGATCACCTGTTGCATAGCATTGTGGGATGAAAACACACAGGCCCACAAGCTGAGATGCATACCCCAAAGCAGTCTTGATCAGCCCTATTTTTTATCATCCCTGAGGCCCAGATCCTTTTCCTTCCACATGCCAGGTCCTGGTAGACCACGCAGCTTATGGTTCTCATGCATCCCTTGGGTAACCAACACAGCCTTTTCGACTGGAACTGTTCTTATTCTAAATAGCTGCCTAGAATTCCAGTCTATTCTACCTCTGCCAAGATTTCCTCTTTCTTTCAGGCAAAGCCTGGCCAAGGATCTCTCTGCTGCAGTGAACTTGCCCTCCTTTTAAAAAAAAACAACTTTCTCTACATTCTCTGGAATCTGGTACAGTGTTTTCTACTTGGTGCTGGTAACTGGTGGCTGCTGAGCCTACAATAGGTGCTTGCTGGTCCCTTAATTGTTGCAAATGCCTTTAAAGAGGTGTCCGCATCACCACCTTCAGACAGCGAAGTTGTCGGGTTTTGGGTGCATTTCACAGCTCTTTGCCCCCTAGCTGTTCACATCAGCGCAGTTTCAATTCATTTCTGTTTTTGTACATACCAGGGGGGTGTTGATGAGGCCCACATGTCTTGCCCTGTGCAAAGGTGTTCACACCTTGGCTAGAGATGAATTAGGAACAGCTTTGCAGTGGAAAGAAGATTTAAACCTGGGTCACCCCAGCAATAGTCCAACATTTTTACCACTACACCACACTACTCTACCTTGCTGTTCCCCGAACCAGCGGTAGTTGCCCCAATCTTGCTGTTGCCCCAATAATTTGCTGTGCAAATGAGAATTTCAGTTACGTGTCCCCTCCTTCCATAGCACCAGCATAGCAACAGCAGCAGAGTCTGAGGGAGTCAGAGAGGATTTCCTTCTGTCTGTTTGTCTTGGTAAATTATGGGCTGTAGAAAGGAGCCAAAATTGGAGTTTTCCCTCCTCTCTGCTCCACCTCCGTATGGAAGTTCTGAGCCAAACCCCAGAAGGCCCCGCGACAAGGATTCCAAACTGATAATCCGACATGACTGGGTGATCTGTAAGTTTTATAAAGGTACACATTTTGTCTTGCCAGAATTACAGCTTAAAATGAGGAAGGGCTAGTCCTACCATTAAACAGGCCAAAGTGGCCTGCTTCAAGCACCAGACTTGGGGCAGCAAATTATCATTTTTTCAGCAGGCTTTTATATTTTTGCCATCTTCAAGACACTGTTTGGATTTTCCACCTCAGGCATCAAAAATATGAAGGATCGTATCAAAAACAGGATTGTTCTCCTTTGCAAAACATTTTTCAACCCTGATGAAATTTGCTGCCCAAGGGTTGGGTTAGTTGATAATTGGGCTAGTTGAATTTGAACTGTATATTCCCTCTGGTCAACACATTTAATCACATCTCTAGAATTTGCAGCAGCCCTTTTGTTGGCTAAGGGCCAGATGATAATTAGTAACTTTATTTGAAAGCAATAACCCCTGATGTAATTATTTTCTACAGTCCAGATACAGAAGGCTTTTCTCCCACCCCTTGCCTTCCTTGCCTTTGTCTGAGTAACTCTATGGAGCAAAATAATAACCAGCTTTGATCGAATACACCTCCAGTTCTGCTGCCTGCCCTTCAGTGGGGATCTGGCTCCATTTTCACTGCAGCTTGTGAAAGCACCCACACACAGGACTTCAAAAGGAACGCACTGAGCATACCTCCCCTGAGAGCTGTACTATTCTTATTGCTATAGTTTGCATGTGGCTTTCTAGTTAGCAGTCTTTTTAAACCCTCTGTCATAAGAAAACAAAGAGAAGATACAGGTGCTGTTTCCAGAACACTGGGGAGAGGACCTTTGTTCCAACACACACCCATCCTATTAAAAAAACAACAACTTTGGATAGGCCAACCTAGTGCCCTTTCAGATGTTGTTGGCCTACCCATAATTCCTAGCCATTGGCCACCTTGTCTGGGGCTGAGGGGAGTTGTAGTCCAAAGCATCTAGAGAAAACCAGGTCGGGGAAGGTAGCTTTCAGACAATCCATTCTCAAGTAGGTCACAACTGCACAAAGCTGTGCAGACTCACCAAGCTCTGACTAGCAGAGCTGTCTCTCAACACCAAGGGATCTTCCACACTTCTGCTCATCCCTTGCCTAGAAAGCATGGATCCAAGCGGTTTTGCCTTCGCCCCACTGCTTTCTCCTTGGAAACCCAATTTTCAATGCTAAATTGGAGCGAACATCAATTCAGAAAAAGCCCAGTTGGGAAAAGCCCAGGGGGAAAGCAATAAGGTGAGCAGAATTGTGGATGAGCCCTAAGTCCCAACCTTGGAACATGTGGAGACAATAATAAAAGGCTGCTCTTGACAAAGCAGAGAATTTTTCTGAAGGGAATCGCTCCTTGTGAAGATACATGGACGCTGATTGTGAATAATGCGAAGCAAGGTTCATGTATCTTCACAAAGGATGCTACTTCCATGAGGATGTGAATCCAATACCCTTTTTAAAGAGATTAATTCAGGTAACCCTATACATGTCTTACTCCAAATCAAGGCCCATGGAGTCCAGTGAGGTAGGCATTGAGAAGGCCCCTACCCAAGACCTTGAAGAGCCACTACCAGCCAAGGTAAACAATCCTGAGCTAGATAGACCTATGGTCTGACTCTGAATAAGACAACTGGCCAGGTCCCCATGAAATGGCTCCGCTAAAAGCCAGGGTGCATTTGCTCCAACCACATAAGGCTGTGTAGTTCAAACATTTGCACTCTTTTTTCAGATGACTAGAACTGTTCCACCTACAACTGTGGCTGTCTGTGCACACACCATACACACAAAGAATATGTAAAGCACATTTTCCCCACCCCAAAGAATCCTATAGTTTACCCCTCACAGGGCTACAATTCCCAACACCTTTAACAAACTACAGTTCCCATGAGCATTGGGCTGGGGTGCTTTAAATGTGTGGTGTGCACACAGCCACAATAGCTGTAGCTATGTGACATCGGGCATATTCCCTTGTATGACAGCTCCTGCTATTAGCACATTCGCCTTGCACTGCATCCATTCATTCATTGATTCATTCATTCATTCAAGCCTCCCACTCTACCCTGCTCCCCCTTTTAATTTACAGCCCTTTTGTGCCTGCTACCCAGCCCCCACATCACCACACCCCTTCTTCCCCTTTCACCAAGCATTGCTTTCCTTTTCCCAGCCACCCCAGCCCTGACACTTTCTCTCCCCACCCGTTATCCCACAGGACTCCCGTCAAGGCCCACAGACAACGGCCTCTCCACCCAGCTCTGGTTCCCTGCCATCACCCCACCCGTGGTCCACTCCACAATTCCGGAGCAAGGTTTCCAATATGACACACATCCATGCCACTGAAAGGGAAGAATCGCCTGCGGTCAGCAACAGCCAAGCCAGCTGCAAGGCAGCTCACGCCTCTGAGCCAGCTGGGAATTAATGTGCGCCTTCACAAAAGCCCCAGTGTCTCTGATGCACCATCGCAGCTGCCCTGCCTGCTTCCCCCTTGACACCAGATGGAAGAAGAGGAGCAGGAAATGCTGCTTTCCCTTTCCACAATCCTCCCTTGCAAGATTAGCAGCGCCTGTGCCAGTCTCCATGCCAAAAGCCAAATGTCTTGCTGAGCCGAGAATGCATGCCGGATCTCAGCATCCCTCCTGCATCTCTGAGCCCCGCCAGACCCATAAGAGCATGCAAGCATCCTCATGGACCACCTACCTTTGAACATGAATCTTTCTTTGTCTCTGGAATATGATCCTTCTCTTCACTTCCCTCTGCCTAAAAGCTGCCTCTGAGAGTCTGATTGCGTTTCTTTCTTTCTTCTCCCTATGTGTCTCTCTCTTTCTCTCTCCTTTTTCCTTCTCCAATGGATATTTCAGATAACCAGAGATGCTGATGCCGCCACTGCCATGTTCACGTGACCTGAATATTAAACATCCCTGCAAAATCTCCCCCAGACTCTGCCTCCCTCTCTTCCCAGGATCAAGGGCTGGATCATCCAAGCATCTGGGAGACCTTGACTGGATTGGTGGGCATGGAAATGTGTGCTGGCTCCTGAAGGGAGGTGCTGTGATAAATGGGTTAGCCGAAGCCAGAAAACTGTCCCCTCCCCGCCGCATATATATACTCTTTCTTCCTTGCCTCTCCGCCCTCCTTTCTCCTCCCCTGTTCCCAGGCAGCTTTCATATGCCACTGTCTGCTGAGCATCTCTAGAGACAAGAAGCTACTTCATGAAAAGGGATTGTTAACTCTTTCATCAGGCAGCAGTGTTCGCCAAAGAAATGAGGAAAGTGTGTGCCTGCATCTAGGCATTTCAGTCTTATATCTGGGTCTTTCGCTAGCAAGCATTCATGCGGCTATGACTTGGACCCCATTTAAAACATGCATTTTTAGAAATGGTGAGAAGCAGTAACCCATTATGTGGAGGCACAGAGTGTCTGCCAGAAACGGTCTGCATGTCAGCCCAGGCAAGGAGAATCTGTCTTTGTGTCAGTGTGCATAGTGCACACACAGGATGTCTCTCCCGGTGCCTTTAGGCAGCTACATCTGTGTGTGTCTCTGCACATTTGTCACGGCAAAGCACAAATGCCTTGGAGGTGCTGGGGAGCTGGGAAGCAGGTCTGCAGAAGGCAATGAATGGAAAAACACTTCCACCTAAGATAAAATGCATAACCCACATATAAGTGGTTCTCATAACTGGATTTTGCTGCATGGGAAGCCATGACCACACAGGGAAATATAAATACACACTCGTGCAATCTTCACACGCAGCGATGCACAAGTCACACAATGTTTCCTACACAAAAGTGGGGAAATGGATGCCCTTTGAAAAAGTGCTCAAGCAAATGTCCAGGAAATGGTGTCATAGGGCTTAGATGCAGACAATGGATTTTGATGTGTGGTCTTGGTGGAAGCTAGAAGCCAGTAGGTACACAATTTCTGATATGAGGGGACACTGATGACCCTGGCCTGGCACCCCAATGTGAATGCATTTTGAATTGCTTGTAGGTTGCTTATCCTTATTGGACTGCCTATTTGCCTCCAGGCCACCAGTACATACCAGGGATGTCGTGGTAAATTCCAAAGAGCAGGAGCTCATCATGGCACCCCCTTTAATGCAACCTCTAGCTTTGCAATAGAAATGCAAGCAATCTTGTTTAAAAAAACAAAAAGTGTTGTGCTTTAAACTGCTAGCATGAAACAGTCGAAACCCCAACAAAGGAAGGAAGCATCCAGTCTCTACTGGATTATTCCTTTCATTCCTGAGCTTCCTACTGTGTTAATCTGTGACCAACAGTGATGTCACTTGTGTGTTGCCATCTGCCTGTTTCAAGAGACAATGGAAGAGAGAGCCATTGGGGTAAAGTCAAACTGTTGGAGTTAAAGCACTTGCTGCGGCTGTAGAGACCGATACGGGAGAGACATGTTTTATTGCAGTTGGGGCAGATGGCACTTGAAAGCTTTGTTATTACCTCATTCATTTGTCAGAGCAAGTGAAACGCTGCCAAATGACATCATTACTCTGGGCCTTAAAAAAGGCCCAGAACTGTTGCTCCCCCTACCTGCCTGGTTCCTACACCATTATACCGTTGATCCTGACAGCTAGCAGGGCTGGAAAGATGTCTGAAGAGTGACTGACAGCTGCAGCAGATGCAACTGGCCTACATGGATCAATGTCAGTATAAAGCACCTTTGTATATTCACTTCCACTGGGGTTTCTCCAGCTTGAACGGGGGAATCATATGGAAAAATAATAGTAGTAGTTTGGATTTGATATCCCGCTTTATCACTACCCGAAGGAGTCTCAAAATGGCTAACATTCTCCTTCGCGTCCTCCCCCACAACAAACACTCTGTGAGCTGAGTGGGGCTGAGAGACTTCAGAGAAGTGTGACTAGCCCAAAGTCACCCAGCAACTGCATGTGGAGGAGCGGGGAAGCGAACCCGGTTCACCAGATTACGAGTCTACTGCTCTTAACCACTACACCACGCTGGCTCTCAGATTAAAGGTAAAGGGACCCCTGACCATTAGGTCCAGTTGCGGATGACTCTGGGGTTGCGGCGCTCATCTCGCTTTATTGGCCGAGGGAGCCGACGTACAGCTTCCGGGTCATGTGGCCGGCATGACTAAGCTGCTTCTGGCGAATCAGAGCAGCGCACGGAAACGCCGTTTACCTTCCCGCCAGAGTGGTACCTATTTATCTACTTGCACTTTGACGTGCTTTCGAACTGCTAGGTTGGCAGGTTACTCTCATAGTAAACTGCATTAACTGGTATTGACTGGTTTTATGCTTTAGCAGAGACTCTGACACAAGCTGATGAAACAACATAGAATCAGAATATTATCTCATGACACATTATGTTAAGTCCCTGCATCCTGCCCCTCAGCAATCGAGAAGAGAGAACCCCTCACGCTGCATACACACAGCAAACGCATGACAAGACACCACTTTGGGACTTACATTCAAACCCAGTTGTATTTGTCACAGGAGACATGGCGGAATCTGCCATGAAGCAGTTGCCGTTCAGAGCATGCTCCTCAAGACCCTCCTGAGGGAAGGGAAGTAACGTCTTTCCAGGTTCAGCTAAGCCTTGGGGCTCATCGATGCCTTTTGGGATGCCATACCTGTCATTAGAAGCAAAGTCCTCCTGAACCGTTTCTTTCAGGGGTGAATTTGTGGGATCTTCTGTGGTTTTGGGAAGTGGCTGAGGGGGAGGAGATGGTGGTGGGCTAGCAGGGGCCAAACGTCTCTGGGAACCTGGCATGCCTGCATCTGAGGTATGATTTCCGTCTTCCAGGCAAAGAGTGGTTTGCATATCAGCTGAATTCTCAGCTACCCTTTGGGGCAAGGCTTGTAATCCGGACAATGGCAGATGGCTTGGTGAAGGCAACTCCTCTTTTCTTCCCAATGCTTCCTTTTGGAAGGGAACCTTCTGGAACTCCCTCCTTGTTGCCATAGAGTGTGAGAGGAGTTGCCGGCCAGCTGGAGGGGCATTGGTGCTCCTCTGAAGAGTAAATGAGAGAGAGCTTAGTTTACGTGCCTCCAAACCATTGGCTGCTGTCCAGTGAGGAGACTGGGAGGCGGTAGGAGCTGAGCATGAGGAGAGGAGCCCATCATGGCAACGAGGCGGCTTTGGGGGCCCAAGCCTCGATTGAGGTTTAGGAATCCCTCTGCCTTTTGCCAAAGGGAGCTGTTTGGTGGGGTCCTGCCTGAATGAGTTGAGGCAGGCTTCCTTTTTCAAGATGGGGCTGAGAGCCGCCAGCCCCCCGGTTCCAAGGGAGCGTGTCATGTGTCCTGGGATGCGGCTGGGATTGGATGAGGCTCCTAAGGTTGGAATACATCTTCGGGTCCTGTGTGGGGAAGGAGCAAAGTCCTTGTCCATCATGGGCGCTTGCTGCTTCCGTGTTTCCTAAAATAACAAAACCAAAGGAAGGGTTGATGCAAAGCACTCAGCAGCAGCGGCTCTGTAAAATAAAAATAAAAAAGTAACTCGATCCAACTGCTCTGTCCTAGCAACAAAATACTCAATACTTTACCCAGCCAATGTGATTTGAGAGATGAGGATTGTACAGTGGTACCTCAGGTTACATACGCTTCAGGTTACATACGCTTCAGGTTACAGACTCCACTAACCCAGAAATATTACCTCGGGTTAAGTACTTTGCTTCAGGATGAGAACAGAAATTGTGCTCCGGCGGCACGGCAGCAGCAGGAGGCCCCATTAGCTAAAGTGGTGCTGCAGGTTAAGAACAGTTTCAGGTTAAGTACGGACCTCCAGAATGAATTAAGTACTTAACCTGAGGTACTGTATACCCATGATACATTTGAAGTATACCCACCCCCCACCCCAGAATTCTGGGAACTATAATTTACACCTCATAGAGCTGCAATTTATTTATTTATTGTATTACTATTCACCTCTTTCTCCAAGGGGCTCAAGGTGGTATACATGGTTCTCCGCCTCCTCATTTAATCTTCACAACAACCTTGTGAGGTAGATTAGGCTGAGAGGCTGTGACTGGTTTAAGATTACCCAGGGAGCTTCATGAGCATGTGGGGATTTGAACCCTTGTTCTCCCAGGTCCTAGTGTGACATTCTAACCATTGCACCCACACTGGCTCTTGGCATTTTTTCCAATTCCCATCAAGCTTAACAAACTACAGTTCCCAGGATTATTTGGCGCAGGTCATGTGCTTTAACTGTGATGCAGAGGAAGGAATCCCACATTTTCTCGATATATTGCAAAGCCAGTTATTAAAAAAGTTAAAAATCTGAAAATTTCTATGAAGCCTTTGACAGAATCTTCATTACTTTCCTGAGAGTGAGAGCCAAATTAGAAGTATAATAATAATAATAATAATAATAATAATAATAATAATTTTTTATTTATACCCTGCCCATCTGGCAGGGTTTCCCCAGCCACTCTGGGTGGCTTCCAACAGAATATTAAAATACAATAGTCTATTAAACATTAAAAGGCTTCCCTAAACTGGGCTGCCTTCAGATGTCTTCTAAAAGTCTTGGAAGTTGTTTTTCTCTTTGACATCTGGTAGGAGGGTGTTCCACAGGGTGGGTGCCGCTACCTGCCTGGTTCCCTGTAACTTGGCTTCTCGCAGTGAGGGAACTGCCAGAAGGCCCTCGGCACTGGACCTCAGTGTCCGGGCACACCGTTATGAATGGAGGGGTGGGTGGGTGTGATCCAGACTGGCATATGCATTGCAGGGGGTTGGACTAGATGACCCTTGGGGTCCTTTCTAACTCTACAATTCTATTATTCTACCTGAAAGACCACCTCTCTACTTAGACTCTTGCCCAGCCACCACATTTCATAGAAGAGGACCTCCTGGTGGCATTGAGACCATTCCCTACTGCATCCTCCAGTAGTGAGGCTTTCAGAGTTATATCCATTTAATGTGCAATTTTATACCTTTAGAGACAAGGCATGCCCCAACGATCCTCTCTTTCAGGTGCATGTATAATACCATCCTTCTTTACTTGTGTGAGCTTTTCCTAATGAATTATTGTCTGCTGATCAACTTGTAGTGTTGTACTGTCATTTGAACAGTATTAGTTTTGGCACAGTGTTCAATGCTAGTCCTGCCCAGAGTAGACCAATTGAAGTTAATGAGCATGGCTAACTTATGTCCATTAATTTCAGTTTATCTACTCTGCGTAGAATTCAGTTGGATGCAACACATGGTGTATATTTTATGTTTATCTTTTGTTTTCCTTACACCACTCTGATATATTATAATTTGAGCAGTCATATACACTTTTAAAAAACAATGTATATAAACATAGTTTTCATTCATTTTGTGATTCCCTGTAAGCAATTTTCAGTGTGCCAAGTTTGAGGCTTTGAATAGCTGTAATGCAGGGTTTTGTAGTTCAGATGGGCACTTACATTATTTACATTCTTTCATAAGTTGCTTTGTGACATTTTGTAAAAAGCTATTAAGACATTACTGACATATTTTTGCCTTTTGCACAACCAGATTTTTTAAAAAAGCCATGTTTAGCAAGCTTTTTATTAGTATTTAAAGTCTATAAAAATAGAAAGCAAAACTTAACTGCTGTTACTAAGAATAAAATATATGCCATTGTTTCCATGGGAAATAGAGATGTTTGTGTGTAATGGTGTGTGGGTGTGTTAAGGGTGTGTGAATGTGTGTGGGTCTGATGCTGCTCATGGGTCTGACCCTGCCCACTACTGAAATTAGCTCCCCCACTCAAGATTTCCATGAGTGCAATGCCTTCAGCCCCCAAAATGTTCCCCGCCCAGGACACACAGAGATAAATTTCTACACCTTTCCAGAATATTGTTATTGTTTAAATAATTTCACAAGCTGCTAAGATACAGAAAAATGTTTGCAATACTTGCTACGAGATATAATATATGAAAATTAACATTATTATCCATCCACTTGCTCCAATTTGTATATAAAAAGTCTGCAGCTGGAGACAGACAATACTCTGGGAAAGGTAAAACTGAATTGTATAAGGGAAGGATTATTGTGGTGTGTGAACTCACAACCCACCTTCCCCTCTGGTAGTTAAACAAGGTTGACCGGGTGTTGTAGTGTTCAAACACCCACAAAGCCACTGTGACCATGAGATAAAAGAAGCATATGTTTATTTAGTACAGGAAGGATGCCCTTCCCAGCTCTCTTAAAAGCTATTGCCTGTTGCCAACCAGCACTGTTTCAAGGAATAATCACTTCATAAAAGCTGTTGATTTTTCTAATCTTTCTCTTGTTTTCCCAGAGGATTCTTACATTGAAAGAACACACCAGGAGCTTACCTGGAATGATGTAGGTGCAAAGCAGCCGAATGTCCACAGCAAACAACCATTTGGTGTACAAGAACTTAAAAGAAATCCAAACCTTTCAAAGGCAGGCTGCTCCCCAACCCATAGATCACAGTTAATTCTACGAAAATATTTTGACTACATCAGTCCTCAGAAGGAACATCCATTTCCAGACCTCCTGGACGTCATGGTGAGTGGGGTGAGTTTCTTCTCTTTCTTTATCCCTTCTCTTGAACTGTTGGGTGTTTTCCCATCCTCTGCAAGAGAGTAAGTGGGAGAGAGAGTCCGGGAGAACTTGGAGCTGGACACAGAAGCCAGAAGGAGTGGGCAGGAGCACTGAATGAGAGCACTCATCGACTGCCCTGACTAGGAAATAAAAAGCAGGGGCGAGTGAACGCTAAAGGTCTCAGTGCACATGACCATGTCAACAACTACAAACATCGTGCAACATCCATCTTCTGTAACACTTCAGAAATGACAATATAGAGCAAGCTGATCTGGCATGCATTATGGAGACTTGGTTGGACAAGGCAAGAGAGTGAATCTCTCCCAAGTTTGCCCTGCAGGCTTTGCAATCCAGCAGCAACTAAGGCTTAAAGGAAAGGGAGACAAGGTCACAGTTGGCTTAGCATGAGTCCACTCCCATATTCAGATGTCTTGTTCAGCATTTTCCAGGTTTTGGGTGTCTGTTGTTGCCATCTGCTAAAGACTAACTCCATCAGGCTCTTAACTGAGATCTAGCTCCAAGGACCTTCTGGTGGTTCCCTCACTGCGAGAAGTGAATTAAAGGGAACCAGGCAGAGGGCCTTCTTGGTAGTGGTGCCCACCCTGTGGAACACCCTCCTATTAGATGTCAAGGAGATAAATAACTATACAGCCTTTAGGAAACACCTGAAGGCAACCCTTTATAGGGAAGTTTTTTAATGGTTGATGTTTTATTATATTTTTATATTTGTTGGAAGCTGCCCAGAGTGGCTGGGGAAACCCAGTCAGATGGGTGGGACATAAATAATAAAACCATCATCATCATCTACAGGAGCCATTCCATCAGGCTAAGGGAAGAGGAGAGAGGTGGGACCACAGGCCTCTCAGGCAACTCTACCAAACGGCAAAGGACTTTGGGCTTCTCTCCTTTGGAATCTTTCCATTCAAGCTTACCATTACAATAATTCTGCAGTCATTTTTAAAAATTACATTCTTACCTTTCTTCCCAAGATCTCAAAGCGGCATGTATGTTTCTCTCCACTTTCTCTTTTATCCTCACAACAACCCTGAGGGGATGGATCTGGTCTCACTAGGGCCTGAATGTTATTTTCAGTCTTGAGATGTGTTTGTTCTTGATCTAGTTCGGAAGTCCTGGTACGTGCAGGTACACGTGTCCATAGATGTGTTCTGTGGGGCCCACAGTCCACCCCTACCCCCTATTGAAAGTGGGCTTGAAATAAGCACCCTACAGTACATCTAATAGAAAGAATAGGTAGTGCTGTGTGCTGGGTGGCCATGCAGTTTCTCCAGCTTGTAGAGGAGCCCATAGGTCCCAAAAGATTGGCAACCCCTTTCCTAATTGCTTTTACTTATCGGATTATTGTTCTTTATTATTTTTGTCATGTTTTTTTATTTTTATATCCATTTAGCAGCTAAGAGTATCTCCACCGGAGGGGAGAAAGTGGGATATGATTAGCCAAGCGGTGTGTTGCAGCAGCTCACAGTTCATCAGAAAGCACAAACAACACTTTAAATGCACCAGTGTTGCTCTTTGAAAGTTAACCTTTGTTTCTGTGCGAGCCTGTAAGAATTCCAATGGATTGCAGCATGGCAGGTTTGCTGAGAAAGATATCCAGTTCTGGCAATGATGAGTCCATTGACAGGTCAAGAGGATGTATAATAGGTCCAGACAAATGTTCTGGGGCAGAGAGAAAGGACAGGCAGCTAAAAGGCAAAACAAGGGCAGTCAGAGGCTGGTTTTTCAGTACCCCGGACAGAGCTGATAAGCTGTGTTGACAAGAGATCATCACCCAAAATATGCTTCCTATTGACTATACGAAGGAGCTTTATGTTGAAATATGGCAAATTGAACATACAATAGAATCAGGTTTACCTGGATCTCTCACCTGTGGAAATATAAACTGGATTTATTCTTAAAAGGCATCCTTCCTCCCTCCCCCCCCACAAAAAACCCCACAACCCTGTAGAAGTTTGGAACTGTAAAAACATCACCCAGATCTATGAGACGTAGGGCTGGATAAACCTGTCAAAGTTGGTTTCTCTCATATTCCCATTTTTCTCTCATATTCATATTCCCATTTTTATTTTAACAGCCCCAAACAATCTTGATAGGCCAATGGGTTAACAGAACATGGATGCTCTTATGCTGGTGTCTATATGTAGACATAGTTGTTCAGTCATTGATCCCTGGTCAGTTACTTCTGGTCTAGAAGGAAGGGCAAGGCCACCAAAGGAGGCAGGGTTACAACTGCACTAGAAGAGCAACAGGAGCAGTAAATCCCCTCAAGAGGAAGTTCCTCTTCAATACTTCCTGTTGCTACTGCCTCTGATCATAGTGATGCAGTGCAGCAACCTTATAAATGCATGTAAAAGTCTTCCTAAACATAGTTCTACAGCACCTTTCTGGACCTCTTTGGCTTGGTTTCTCACTTCACGTTCCACCTCATAGTGGTTTAATTTTCACTATTTTGCATCTTTTGAGTTTCTTGAATCATTACCTGTGACCTACTGAAAGTCATACATGTAAAGAACATATCTACCCAGTCATCACCATGCCCATTGCCATCTCCATCTAGTGTTTGTTTATGAAGCATAAAAGTTGGAGGAGGTAGAACAATAAGCTTTTTGTGGAAAGCTTGAAGGGCCTGGAATCCTAACATTATTTCCATACCAGACCTTTGACCCTCCCGCATTCTTGCCACGCTAACCCTGTCATCCCCAGACAAGTCTACATAAATGGTGTAAACCAATGATGCATACATTTCTTAATTATAGGTGATATTTCCACAGCCGTGCTATTTAAAGGTCTACCAGGCTATCAAGATGCCAACTGCAGTACTGTAATGAGATGGCAAGACTGGAATTCGTTTATTTTGGTTGCACCATGCAGCCCAAAATTTCTTTCAGACTTGGTAGAAGCATCAGGAGTGATGTTCAAAAGGTTTTTGAACAATAACACTGAACAGATTGCATACCTTCCCAAATTTGACAGTGGAATATTGGTTAACGTAAACAAGTAAAGTAAGGAAGGAGGTTTTGGTATGTTCACAAAACACCTCTTCTTGGGACCATGCTCTGCCAATTTTTTTTTTAGATGTTAATTTGAAAAATGCATATTTTGTACAATGGAAAACACATTTTTGCAAGTGTTATAATTATCTGTTTTTGTGGTCACAACTTGCTTCCATAGTGTTCAGTTTTTCAGTATACAATAGGGAATGGACTCAAATACCTGCCAGTCCAACTTCCAGGGGTGTAGTGTGACCTCTGAAGTCCAATTCCCACTGCAACATCTCACTTCAAAAGTCATGGGGTCCCATAGAGCAACCTCCGTCATAGAGCAAAGAGCTTATAATCAGAAAAGGAAGTCTGAAAATCCCTAATATGTGCATGGAAATGCTGGGATAGGTACATGAACATATTGCTAGGTGGCTCTTTCTGTTGGGATTTTATGCAACCGATACTGCTAGTGTGATTAGTATAAATCACATGAGATGTCTGAGAAGAGTGTGGGAACAGAAGACTGTCTTATCTCTTCTGTCTGAGCGTGTTTTTGTACTGTACTTTCACTTTTGCAGTACGCAACAGTTGTTCTGCCAGAGCTTGGAGAACACAGACGTGATTATGGATTGTCTGTACAGAATGTAAATAAAATGTAGTTTATATTTACAGATGTTTCTTTCTTCTTGCTGTATGATGCTAGAAGACTTGTGTGCACTTTTCATAAGAAAAGTGGAGTTGAAGGGACGTACCATTCCAGAGACGTGCCTACCGGGAGATGCTTAGAGTTCCTGGGTGGTCACCGTCTCCCCAAGAGCGTTTTTCTAACACTTGCATGTAAAATGCCTGGAAACCACTTTTAAGAAACTAAGACATCTTAAGATCTTAAGATCCATTCTACTTTAGTAGCAATAGCATAGCTATCCAAGTGAAGCAGCTGCTTCAGGCAGCAACTGCTTGGGTGGGTGGGTGTGGCAAAAAGCAGCAGTCAGTTGTTGGAAGAATATAGTTGTGTGTGCTGCATGGTTTGCCCTAAGTTGCCCTACTGCCTTCATGTGCAGTGAAAGACCCATCACCACCAGTACTGGAAGATTCAGTTGCCAACCAGATCAGCTTTCGTACATGCCAAGTTACAGGGAACCAGACAGAAGACCTTCTCAGTAGTAGCGCCCTCCCTGTGGAACGCCCTCCCACCAGATGTCAAAGAAAACAACTACCAGACTTTTAGAAGACATCTGAAGGCAGCCCTGTTTAGGGAAGCTTTTAATGTTTGATGTATTGTGGTATTTTAATATTTTGTTGGAAGCCGCCCAGAGTGGCTGGGGAAGCCCAGCCAGATGGGTGGGGTAAAAATATTATTATTATTATTATTATTATTATTATTATTATTATTATTATTACAGCAGGGGGTGCCATCTTGTCCTTTGCCTCAGTCAGCAAAATGAGCCTTGGGGCAGCCCTGAGCAGAACAAACACAGAGTATCCAGAATTCACCATTTGGGAACTGAGACACGATATTAGTAATTTCATTTCCTTCCGGTCATTAAAAAAATATCTGGAAATGTGTATTTTCATGTCACAAGTGGGTTTGCAATGTACTGAAGATGAGAATTCACAGTCAATCAGAAATAAGCAACCCGTTGTCCTTTCACGGAATCTAAAAATGTATGAATGTGTACAGATATGGTCATGTCTCCATTTTGTTTTATATAGCACTTCCATTTCTTCAAAAAGCTGCACACTCTGGTGGACTAATCACTTGCAAAACAATAGGCCAGTTGTGAGAGAAAAATCTGCACAGGGCCAAACCATGTTACAATAACCACTTGTATTTTGAAGAAAGAAAAACAAAGCAGTCACAGGATCCAATGTGGGATTTACTCCTGATCAGAACTGGGCCTGTGGCAGTTTCTTGAAGAATATCACCCTGGCTGCTATGTGCTCCAGAAGGTGCGGCTTGTGGTAAGCAACTGATGACACAATTGTGCTAGTAGCAAACTGGTTTGAGCCAATTTGTATCACTTGTTCTGTGTATGAAACAAAACAAAACAAAAACCTAAGCCTCACTGCAGTTGTGTAGACTGCTTGTTAAAAACATTAACATACACACATCAATGTGAACAAAGCACCATGCTCTTGATTGACTCCACATAGTTTATTAGAATTTCAAACTTTTTTCATAATACAGCACTATATAACAATTAACATGAAATTGCATTTCATCAGGAGCATCTATGACCAAACAGTGCAAAACTCAAGCTGAGAACATACTTTGCACAACATCAGACAGGGGTGAGGTTACTTTTTGTTTTCCCTTAGCTCTGAGGCAAATGAGTTAAATTCACAGGATGGAACTATCTGTCAATGGAAGAATATTTGGGGGTTCAGGAGATATAGGTATTTGTAATTGAAAACAAGGTCACAGCTTATTCACCCCCTGCCCGTATTAAGTATATTCCCTTAAGTATCTGGTCATTCCTCCTTTTCCCTGCTCCTGATTCATCAAAAAAATTGCCCAGTGGGGAATTCCAGTCACCATATAAGCATTACAAGCAATGTAGTTGCTCTGCAGCCTTCTAATTTGCTTGCAGTTCTCTGTATCAGGGTCAGTGTAGTAAGGTAAAGGTACCCCTGCCCGTTACGGGCCAGTCTTGACAGACTCTGGGGTTTGTGCGCCCATCTCACTCTATAGGCCGTGGGCCAGCGCTGTCCGGAGACACTTCCGGGTCACGTGGCCAGCGTGACAAAGCTGCATCTGGCGAGCCAGCGCAGCACACGGAACGCCGTTTACCTTCCCGCTGGTAAGCGGTACCTATTTATCTACTTGCACCCAGGGGTGCTTTCGAACTGCTAGGTTGGCAGGCGCTGGGACCGAACGACGGGAGCACACCCCGCCGCGGGGATTCGAACCGCCGACCTTTTTATCGGCAAGCCCTAGGCGCTGAGGCTTTTACCCACAGCGCCACCCGCGTCCCAGTCACCATATAAGCATTACAAGCAATGTAGTTGCTCTGCAGCCTTCTAATTTGCTTGCAGTTCTCTGTATCAGGGTCAGTGTAGTAGGACCTCTTATTAACTTCAGTATAGACTTCATAGGCATTACTGCAGTTTTAAACTTCCTAAACCTGCTGGAGAGTCTGCTTTGTGCTTTACAATTCACACAATAAATTTACTCACATATGCTGACAACAAAACCTAACAGCCCCAGTGCAGAGAATTAATGTGTATAGCAGAAGACATGTAGCTTCATTGCTCTTCACAGAGCATTCATGTCTGGAGAGTTACATGCCTCTTTTAGCTTCTATTAGTTCTCAGGGGGGACAGTTGCTGGGCATAAGGAATCCCAGATTCAGACTGAGCACTCCTCATACATTCCCCAAAACAAGTCTTTATTGTGCGGAGCTCCTGAGAAGTCTCTCTCAGTATCCATCTAGTCGTGGCGGGTGACATGACAACTGGGTGCTCCCCATAGCTGTCCAAGTTCCATGGGCAACTTGCAGGTTTACCTACTTCCACAGAGAGGAAACCGTCTTCTGAGCACTAATTGAGGGCTCTGGATTAGGAGCGATGTCCAAAATGGCCATGATAATCCAAGGAACAACAATTTATGACTCAACTTTCCAAACTCCATGTTGTTTTTCAAACACAATTCTCATGGGTGTTTTGATTTCTGAACCATTAAGCTGTTCTATTTCCAAATGTTACAAGTTAATACATTAGTAAGAACCAGAACAAGTCTGAAATATAAAAATAAACAAATGTCCAGTTTTGACATTTGAAATTGCTCCAAATGTCAGAGAAATTCTATGCATGTTTGCTCAGAAAATTAGTTCCTGCTGTTTTTAATGAGACTTCTTAATGAGTTTGTTTAGGATTAGTCTTTGACTTTCACAACTTTGAACTTCAAAACTAGGTAAACTGAATGTTCCAGAGCACTGAGTAACTTTTCAACTTTCTTTAGTTCAGCTTTCTCACCTCAAAGAGTTACAAATAGAAATAACAGTTAAACATTTCTAAATTCTGAGCAGATTGAAATTTGATATTTAATTCTAATTAATCAGATTCAAACCCTGCTGAAATGTTGGTTCCAATAATGGAAAATACATACTGTCTCACAAAAGCCCAATCATGTAAAGCACATGATCCAAGAAAAGATCACATGGGCATAAAAATCCACCACTGAAACAGAACATTCACACATGAGATTATCATAACAATTACATTCTGAAGATTTCACAGGCAAACTGGTAGGTTTAGGAACAGCACAAAAAGTGACAAACTCTAAACAAATCCCCAAAACACCACAGTTCTCTTATGAGATTGCTCCATAATCAAAACAGACATTACAAACAAAAATATTTTTACTTCTTGTTCATTTGCAGGTAGTTAGCCCTATGGAGTAAGATACAGAATTGGATAGATAAGACCATTGAAGACTTGGCACACAAAACAGTACAAAGCAAGAGAAGAGGCCAGGGCTTCACACAGAATGTAGACAGGCCATTGGTTCTTCTGATTCTGATTTCCCCCTTTTTAAAATAATTATTGGTTGTCACTGAAGAACACAATTTATGTGGTGACTATTAAATCAAAGTCAAGCACAAATACAGGCTGATGCCCCTTCCGTCTAAGTTAGGTGGGATAATTCTAACCATTTATCCTAACTCCCAGATTTTGGCACAAAACTCAGTGACTTGTTTTTGTTTATATAGCTGGTTTTCCGGAAATGTTTTATGCTCATGAAACAGAAAACATACTGTGGATTTCATGCTGGTAGGAAATGCAGTTCTTGAATTGTCCTCAAGGACAGGAATAGAAAAGTGTGAGAAACTTCCACTGAGCTCTCACTCAATTGCACTCAATGTGAATCAGTTTGGCTGGATACACCATAAGATGATTGATCAGTCTCCGTGGCTGGAGTTAATTTTTATCTTTTCTGTTCAAAATTAAAATTACTAGACACATGAACCTGGGTTGCTGGTCTCACTCCCAACCACTTCTGGAGGGCGAGGATATAAATTATATACCCAGGTTCATGTGCCCAGTAATTTTAATTTTGAACAGAAAAGAGAAAAAATTGTTTCCTTTCAGCACTTCTCAATATCAAGGGTATTACTCAACGACTATTTGCACTCGCATTCTGCAGTTCCATTGAAATCAATATACCTACAAAAAGCTTGTGTGGTCACTGAGTCACTTCCTAACGGAGATGATATTACACGGAGAGATACCTGACATAATATGAAAAGCATATTTGCTGCAGGCAGCGTCATGTGGCTGATTCACTGAAGATGCATCTCGTTTTCTCCTTATCATGTGAGGCAACCCTGAGAAAAGAAACTTGGGAAGGACAAAGATTATGTGGCTAAGTTCAAAAAAGTGTGTCATGATAAGTCCCACAGAACCCTCCACCCACTATGTATTAGCCGTCAATGGATAATGTAGCCTGTCCACAAAGTCTTTAAAACTCCTGGCCCCAGATAGGATACTTATTGCTACCCCCATTGCTCAGCCTGGGGTCCATTCATTTGCATTGGTAGCCTAGTCTTCACAAATGAAATCAAGGCTCAGAAAACAGGTCTCCAAGTGAAACTCAGAGACTATGGCTATAGTAGATATATGTAGTAACAAATGGGTCATGGATACAGGAAAGTGCCCATTTAGAGCAGAACAACTTGGGAATGTTATGGTGCTGCCTTTTTCCTAGTCTCATGCCCTCAAACAAAAATATAATTGCTCCAATCCAGCAAAGGCAATCTGTGCACACAGAAGCAGGTTTGTGTGTGCAGGTCGCTTTCTGCATTCGTCCAAGGAGGACTCCAAGGAGGGGTTGACTGTGCAGGGTTAAAAATAATCTGTAGCCCTTGCACAGACACATGTTACATGTTGGATCAGGATAATGCACATCACCACTTGCTAAATGGATGGTTAGCTCTGTCTGTGCCATCTGATCTTTGCACACTGGAGCATGCTGCTCACAGCTGACCAAGACATTTGGGTGCCTTACAAACTCAACACATACAGACACAATATAAACAAGCAATTTGCCACCCTGGTAGGGCATCCAAAAGTTGCTTTCTCAGGCAACCAACTCACTCTGCCTAATGGAAAGACTGGCCCAGATGCAGCTTATTGCTGTGTGCAAGGGTCGCTGGAGAGGGGCAGCCAATTTAGAACATTAGAATGCTTAAAATGGCATATACCTAGCCAAGATCCATGCTGTAAACACACATGACCCCACACCAGAAAGCTGCTCTGCTGCTTTGGGCACCTGGGAAATTGTGTCTCATCTTCACAGAATCATAGAGTTGGAAGGGACCCCAAGGGTCCTCTAGTCCAACCCCCTGCAGTGCCGGAATCTCACTCTGTTCTGTATATTTGAAGCAACACAAGTTCTGTGGACATTTTTGATGCAGGCAATGAGACCTAGTGTGGTTTTTACACCTGCTTCGAGACTAACTCCACACAGCCTTACCAAAACACTTACCCCCACCTTGTGCCAGAAACTAACCTCACTCACACTAGAAGCGTCCTCAGGCAGCCACTCACAATAAAACACATACCACCTTATGCAATGTGCTATGCTCAAATTCAGCAGCTGCTGACAAAGCATGCCACACATTTTCAAGTGAGAGCGATCTCTGGCTGGCTGTGTGGTTTCATTGTGAGCAGACTGGGACGGAAATCCAATGAAGGAGTGAGCATCTTTCCAGCAAGATTCCAAGTTCCTGTGCAGTTGTCAGGGACTATGGCACTGAATGAGATCATGGAAGCAACGGAATGTATCCAAGTGTATGAGAAGGCAGCACTTGACAGGTGAGGGAAGTATGGAATGTAGAGAAGAACTATGTTCTACAAAACTATGGTGTGGGAGTGAATGCATTCCAATGAGGCATCCAATGTATAGACATGTCTCTGTAATTGGGGGGTGATGTAGACATTAACAGTATGTGCTACCTTAACATGGAATGTACACACATGAGTACGGTAGAGAAGCAAAGGCACATGTCCCTAACATGAAATGTATACTGGTGAAACTGATGTCCACAAGACTAGTACTTCACAGTGGAACAGATGTGTTAACACAGCACAACATACTCTGCCGACAAGGGAATGAAACATACTCTACAGTCAGAACTGATGCCCTGAAACGAAGGTGAGAGATAATAAGGATACAGTAAAACCAGCTATGAGAATACCCATCATGTCATAGGTCCTATATTCTGCCAATATTATCAGTATGCAATCTGCACACTATTAAATTAGCAGAGGTTCCTGCCCATTTTCACATGCATTAATGTTTTCATACAGTACTTTGGTAACATATCCCTAAAGGAAGTGTGGATCAAAGTGCAAACGCTGTGTGGATAGAGAGCATAACCCCACACAACGGAGCTCCAGAAGCAACGTATAGAAATTAGAACTGCAGTGTGACTGCCTCTAGCTCCATAGCTTTTGGTGTGGATGCAGAAAGGTAGGTTGTGTGATGGTGTTTCACAGTTTTCAGTCTGGCTGACAATCTAGAAAGTACAGTGCTGAACAGGGGACTCCTGATCAGACCACTTTAAAAGATTGCAGCAGCAGAGGATTGTGAAATGCAAGCTTTTCGCATGACAGCATTCTGGATCCTCTAAGTATACAGAAGTGCAGACGATCCAACATCCCCAATCATGGAGAAATAAAAGCAATTCTTTAACGGTAATTAATCTGCACAGACTTTTAAAAGTGAAATCTGAGTGAGTGAGTTCAGAGCCAGACAGGCGCTTGTGTGCAGTGAAACAATCTGAAATCAAAATATATACAACTTGGCTAGTAATGAGTCCTACTGCATATCTGAGCTCAGTGTTGGGAATGAGAATAGAATTCAGTCTGAGCAATCAATTTGGGGTTTTTGCCTCACCCAAGAGACTCTAAATAAAGTAATGAAATGGTGTCTGTTGTGAGGTTTGTGAGATGGGCACTTGTCCAGGAGGCACTCGACCAAAATACACAGGTCATGCAGAAATATTGCTTTCTTATACTTAAGAGGTCTAAAGCTCACGTACAGGTGTGACCACTCCTAGCAAGGTAACAAGAGCTCTTTATATATGGAGGATAAAAAATATCAAGTGATGGGGCGATGAACAAATTCAAAAACCAGAAGGTCTAAGTTGATATGAGTCTACAGGCCTTGTCTAAATAGCAAAAAGGAACACTTCATTATCAGAGACTCAAGCAAGGAGTGGTTTGACCACATCACTTGCAGAAGTGCTAAGCAAACCAGAGTGTGCACAGTAATTTGTAACTTCAGGTGGGGATGGCTTTCTTCTAGATACTTCCAACACATCTAGAATACTAGACTTCAGGCACCCCAAATGCAAGGTTGTCTCGTATCATCAGTGTTTTCCGAAGGTCTCGTTCCATGATTGGCCTTTGTGTCCGCCACTTGTGCGCTTCCTGAAGTCCTGGCTCAAAGTAGTATATGCAAGCTCCAAAGCCCACCAAGATAAGAATGGAGATCATCAGATACATTGGCACAAACCAATCCAAGAAATGAGGCATGATTGCTAGAAAAAGAAAGGTAAACATATGCAGTTGGTATTGGTTGATGAGTATCAAAATCACTGTCAAACATATATATATTTATATAGACACTAGCGCAGCAGCCATGGGTGCCAGCGTATTTCCTATGACAACCACAGAAGGTCTCAGTAAATATTTCCTCAAAAATCCACAATGCATGAGAAGGTTTGCCCTCCTTGTTCAGTTCCTGTTTGCATTGGTTCAGCCCTTCTTACATTGAACATGAACCCTTAGACATGCCCACATTGGAGAGGTGCACTCTGTGAGCAAGTGCAGCAGTAGCTGATGTAAGGTGCCTTTCTTCCATGGATGGGAGGGTGGTAAGGAACATGCCCACACAATTTTATGACCCTGTCTTTTCTCTCTCTCTTTTGTATGTGGCAGCCATTTTGTATTATGCTATGGACCCACACAGCTCTTATGTGACTGGTACCCATTGTACTTACTTTCTCAAATTCCTAATGTGCTCTCTAGCCCCTGCTATCCCACTAGGCTGATTGCAACTTTTGATACCCCACTTTTTTCTTTCTCCTTTAATCCATGCCTCTTTTAATATATTGTCTCTTTTAATGCAGTATAATTATGCTATGATTCCAAAGAATAATGCAAGTCTACTAAATCCACACAATAGCTTACCTTGAGCAACTGATTTTTTCCTCTCTCAGATTGCTTGTTAAGAAGTGCTTTGTAAAGGTGCTATACCCCTGAGAGAGAAAATTGAGGAATAACAAATCATAATAAAGCAAGCCAATATGCACATATTTCCTTTTTCTTTTGGCAGTATTTGGATTTTTAAAATTAAAATATTTTATCCAAGGCAGCTAACATCCAGATAGAAACAATGATAATCTAATAATAAAAACACTAACAGTATAGTATAAAACAACAAATAGGTGACGACGACAACAGTACTCCAGTCCAAATGTCTGTTTACAAAGTAACATATTTGGCGCTTGTCAAGCTATGAAGTACAGTGGTACCTTGGGTTAAGTACTTAATTCATTCCGGAGGTCCGTTCTTAACATGAAACTGTTCTTAACCTGAAGCACCACTTTAGCTAATGGGGCCTCCTGCTGCCGCTGCACCGCTGGAGCCGGATTTCTGTTCTTATTCTGAAGCAAAGTTCTTAACCTGAAGCACTATTTCTGGGTTAGCGGAGTGTGTAACCTGAAGCGTATGTAACCTGAAGGGTATGTAACCCAAGGTACCACTGTAGTCAAGTTGGTATCTTTAGGAATTTAGTGTCATGATCTAGAACCTAGCCTTCTGCTCCATTGTGTTCTGTTTCCTCTGTAAACCTGCCAGACTGGGCTTTACCTCAAGGTTGAAGTATCGGCCTACCTGAGTTGTCAGCTGATCCCACAAACCAACTCCTGCTTTCTCCTTGCTCCTTAACTCTCATCTATGTATTGCCATGAGTAGCAGTGCATAGTCCTGGTGCCTTTGCCACTCAACCTACAACCTAACCCTGAAAGTTTCCTCTGGAAACTCTGGCCCCTCTGATCCTGATCTGCCTCATCCAGAACTCAGTCTAGTTTGATCAATGCAGCAGCTACCAATAACCTGAAGCTGATCCCTGCTGAGAGCTAAAACTAGCCCCTACAACAAAGCCTTGCCACATGTTCCCACACATCATTTTGCACACAGCAGGGAGGCGAGATAACAAGGCTTATTTTGTTGATTGGATGGCAAAGGCACCTTCAAATGGTACTAACTGGTCCCAGACTGTTGACTTCACTCCCCCTTTTATTCCAGCCATACCTCAACTGATAACACATTTTCCTCAACTCTATATTCCACTATTTTCCCACTTCCTAGACCCGCTAGCCATTCAATATAGATGAGCTCCATTTCCTGCTTTTTTCAGCTTCTTTCCTTTTTTCACTCAGGCTGCATCCAGTTGGCAGCTTCTGCCACCACTGACAAGTTAGCACTAAACTGCTGAACCTGAAGTACAGAAGATGTACCAAGTAGGGTGGGATAGTTGCACTACAGTCATTCTTTTCAACCGTGCAGCCACTGCTGACCCTGTTAGATCCCAGCCTGTCATGTGGACTTGCAGTGATCTGCATGAGAAGACACACAGTTCTGTATGGCACTCAAAAATCCTCTGTCTGCAGGTGGCCTTAATTCATTATTCAATCATTCTTTGCTTCTAATATTGACTATAGCAATGACATACTGTATTTTGTGAATCCACTGATTCCTTCCCATTTTATCTCACATAATTTGGTTCTTTATTATCTTAACCACTCAATCTTCATCCCTAGCTGAAACAAAATGTTTAAAATATATATAACTGCATTTCCTCACAATCATTCCTTGTCCTCTCCTCCGACTCTGTGCTGTCCTTGCATCTTTCTGTTCCTCCCTTTTTTGTTTTTCTAATGCAAACTGTATGAATCCTCTTCCCCTGCTTTCTGGTTACTCCGTGAACCAATATGCTGCTGCTAGATAAAACAATAACTAACCAACAATGCTTCAAATTTGATGGATGAAGGAAGGAGCATTTCAGTACTTTCCACCACTGCTCTCTCTTACCTATTCAACCCCATTCAGCCACTCCCTAGCCACTACGGCAGCATCAGAGAAAGCCAAGGATGAGACCAGACCTATATTTCCAAATCTGGTCCTGACCTCTAAAACAGAAGGTGCTCCAAGGATCCTTCTCTGCCCTCCCAAGCAGAAATTGCAGCAGAGGGGTGGGGAGGGACTGCTCTACAGTGTCTCCCCTTCTCAAATATGTGTCTGATATGTGGAGAAGCATCAAAAGCATTCTGCTTTACTGTCCTTCTCCTTGTGGGATCCTTGGTGTGGAAGGCTAAGCTACTCTGCATCAGGGATGATGTACTGCAACACTGCTCCCATTAAGGTAGGAAGTAAAAGCTTGAGGTCAGGGTCATGACTGGAGAGGCAATTAGAACCCCATACCAGAAAGGAGGAAATGTTGCACTTTCTCAACTACATTTCAGATACTTGCAGTCCATGTATTTAGTCCCACAGAACTCAATGGGAGCATTTCAGAGCTACACATACATTCCAACTGTCCCTTTTTGCCAGAGATAGTCCCTATTTTTCTGGTATCCACAATCTACTGTCCCTATTTTGACTCTATTTTGGAACTTCAGGATTTGGTTAATATAAGCTGGTAGAGTTATTAGGAGTCGCTCTTCAAAGTACAGCTCTCTCCCTGGAGTCTCAAGGGTGTATCGGTCAATGCATGTGAAGACATTTCCATGATTTTTAGGGGCAAATCTTTCTGGATAACTTCACAGGATAACTTTCAGCTCATCATTACATGAATATGCAGCATGCAAAAAGAGTATCCAGCAATTTTGGGTGCAGCATGGGCAATGATCCTTGGTATAAGAACTAGGAAGTTACAAGCAGAGGCGTAGCAAGGTCAGGTGGTACCCGGTGTGAATTTTTTTTTGTCAAACCGCCCACCCCACCCCCCATCGACGGCTTGGGGTAGGCTTGGGAGTGGCAGGTGAGAAAAGTGCCAAATGTCACCCCCCAGGGCGGTGACACCCGGGGCGGTCTGCACCCCCCCTTCCTATGCCTCTGGTTACAAGCATGTTCTCATTTGGGAGGGCACTTCTATCTCTCATTTAGACTTCAGAAGTAATGCCCCAATTTCATTTAGAGCTGATCTTGGCAGCAGATTTTTTTATTTAAACCAGGCACAAAAGTGCCCTGTTTCACATACTCTGGCAACATATTGCCATAATTGTGCAGAGGCCAAATCCATTAGGCAAAACACTGGCAGATATTTAAAAAAATATATAAAGTTATATAAAACTGTGTACTCCATAAAGCAGATGGCAGCAAGCAACTTCTGGGTTACTTTTGCTGATGCATCTTGAATGAGCAGAGGTGAGAAGGGAAGAGATGCCACATGACTAGAACTTGTTTCCCCTACCCCTTATTACTACAGCAAAATTGAGTAATATAGTCCAAGGAAGGAGTCTTCAAAAAGGGCACACAGAAATGAAACGACAGAGGTCACACACGTATAAATGACAAATGGCAGGCTCCCTATTATTGAGAAGTGACAAAGTCACTTGCAGTCACAGATGCAGCTGCTAATGTTAGTTGTTCTTACATGCTTAAACAACATAGATCTGGGAAACTTCAGCTTAATGACAATGGTGCCACATTTGTAGTCTTTGGACAATCTAATCCCAGTGGTTTCACAAATGTTAAACAGTTCTGGTGGAACACGGATCAGTTCCCATGGTGTGGAACAGATATCCCCTAAATTTACTCTACGGCTAGGCACAAAAAGGAAAGAACAGAACCAACACACAGCTTTCCCATAGCTGCTGAAACTATCTAGTAGGATCCAAAAATCTACCACATCAAACAACTCTTAACAGGTCAAAAAGAAAAATGTAGGATCTCTTTTCCCTACCAGTTTCCAGACAAAAATACGTCAGCCTCAACTAGAAATTAACCCAACCCATGCCAACTCAACCAAACTAGCAAGGATAGGCCTTGGTTTCATATGGTGAGTCTCACAATCCTTAAAAGACATCCTTAAA
The DNA here is from genome assembly GCF_964188305.1 of Podarcis bocagei. NCBI lineage: Eukaryota > Metazoa > Chordata > Lepidosauria > Squamata > Lacertidae > Podarcis > Podarcis bocagei. The sequence goes on along the minus strand of NC_138135.1, from coordinate 34,933,523 downwards.
GTGCATCTACTGAGAGAGATTCAAGCAAAGGGAAGAAACAGGTGCCATTGACACCTCATACCAGAGTGGAATATAATAGCCAGTCATATGATGAGTCATTTTAATAAATAAATATCCAGTGAATCCTCAGATGCTCGTAAATGTTGCATTAACTTTGATAGGCAAAGATCCTATCCACCTTTTTTATCCTTCTCCTTTACTGCCACAAGCCTAATCACTTTTGCTCAGAAGTCTCAGAGACATAATTGGGACTTATTCCTTAGTGCGCTTAGACTGCAGCCACATAGATTAAAAATCAGCAATACCCAGTAGAACTGGGACTATATTGACCCCAAATAGGGTTATTCAAATTCCTTTAAAAATCCACAAACCTTATTTATCTTCTCCAGTCTCTTGCATCTCCCCATTTTTTTCATATGTGATATCTGGAGTCTGCATATGTCTGTTTTGAGATTCTATTTATTTTATGCTAGTTTATGAAATTAAATGTTGTTAAAATGGTATGAGGAACTGAAAGTAAAACTTCACCTGTCTAAAATCACTGCACTTCTGCAAAAGAATAAGGACAGCACAGCCTAAGATTGTTGTTGTAGACTTTATATAAAATCATCATTAGGTCAGCCTTGTAGAACACTATTCACACTCATACTTATGCATGGTGGGTTTTTTATATTATTCTTATTTACACCACTTATAGAGCTTTATGATTAAGTGGTCTATACTTTTTTCTAGATAAACTAAATACATTTAAGTCCCATGGTACGCATCTATATCCTCCTCTCATCCAGTCTCTATCACAGAACATGTCATGCCTCTCCATCACTGAAGGTTTTAAAGAAAAGTCTAGCTTCTTCTCTTCTTTAGGAAAGGATTTTCTTCTATGGGCTTGGTCAGAACAAATGACCCATGTGCTCCCTTCCATACCTCAATTTCCATGGCTCTGTTTTTCTTCACAGTGCCCAAATAAACGAAGATGTCCATACCTCAATTTCCATGGCTCTGTTTTTCTTCACAGTGCCCAAATAAATGAAGATGTATTACATATAGACATAATTCAAAGGAGATCCCTCAACACAAGAAGTCATGCATGTACAATACCGGGCACAGTGCATCACCTACCTCGATCCACAGACATGCTTCATTCAGACTACTGCTCTGTGATCTGTTGTTACCCAGAACAGAACAGTAGCATTCCACTCATCTGATGCTGCTCTCTGCTGTATGGGTCAGAGGAAGGGACAAAGTGCTTCTCCAATGGAATGCAGTCCAAGCACGTCAAAGTGTCAGAGCAGTCAATAGCATGGACAGAAATGAAGTGCTGCTTGCCCTGCATGTACGCATGCTCATGTATGCAATTGTAAATGACACACAGTCAAGCTCACTGCCTCATCATCTGAAGCTGCCGAGGACTGCTTCCCCGCTCCCCCCCCCAATTGCTCGCATAAATGGATCGGCTTTGGATTCTTTCCATCTTGCTCCCATTTTGGTGGCCCCCTCCCTTTCACCCTCACAAAAGAGGCAAGACCTTCCCCAACCAATCAAAACACCACAGCCAGACTATCAGCTGTTGTCATAGCAACAAGCCTAGAAAGATCTCCAGTGCACGTGGTACAGAGAATAAGCAAGCAGAATTGGGAGAGAGATAGATGCTCTAAGCTGAGGAAGTGTTTTAAATTGGATAAATGTTTGCAAATACAGTATAGTGATGAGCATCAACAGAGACACATATTATGCCCACCCCAGCAACACTTAAAGTTGCCACTTTTGACTCCATGCTTTTCCAAACACCTGTAAACAGGTTTCTGCATGTGCATCACTTACTTGAACAGGAACCACACCCCATAAACTAATGCACATTAGATCTGCATCTGGTGCTACATTGTTTTCAATGGGATGGATTCTGATATTCATTCTATTGACCATCCTTGTGTATATTTTGACACAACTAGTTATGTATAAGTATATATTTTTTACCGAAGCTAGTGCAAACAAATCAGGGGAATAATCCTGGCAGAAAATTATGGGCATGATCCACATTACAGAGTGAGAAGTGAGTATGGAGGACAGGAAATCAGCAGTGAAGATGTGGTTGGGCATGGAGAATGCTGGCAAGAAAAGGGATTGGAGAATGCAGGGAATTTCTATCTTTTCCTCCCTTACTAAAGTCAGGAGTGTTGTAATGTAGCAGTGTTGTATGAGCATGAGCTCTGGGTTGGGAAACTGGGGAAAATCTTATTGGATGCCCCATGTGAAATGGGGATGATAGGGTTTTTTCCAGTTTGGTGAGCCCTTTTCAGCCTTTGGGCCTCAATAAGAGATCCCACCTTGTAAGCTGCTAATACCAGTGATGCTTTTTTCTGGACGTTACCAAACATACTGCTAGTCCAATTGTCACCACAGGGGTTTCTGCAGAACATCTTGCCCTGAAGAGAGAAGTAGTTATAGCTTCTTCTAAAGAAGTGGGTATCCTCTCCATTTTGTTGCAACATTTTTAAAATCAAAGCTATTGTTGTAATGATCTTTTGTAAAGTGCCTTGTGATGTCTGCCTGAAATTCCTTAAATGATTATCAAATTGTGGAAGAAGATCAATATGTAGCACTGGGAAATGCATTCAGACTAGTTAGAAGCTGTGACCTAGATTGCACAATAGCATCAATTCAGGCAATAGCTCTAACTGCTTTATATAAATAGAGAAGTGACAAATGGGAGATAAAAGAAGACATCCGCCAATTTCTTTTATCTCCAAAATGTAGCATTGCACTTTTTAAAAAATTAAAATTCCCAGCAGCAGTTTCTGGTGATTTAATGTTTTATTTATTTTTTGTTCTCATACCTTTACAATGAGCCTATTTCAGAATAATTCTCAATGAACCCTAACTGAATCTGATGAAGAACAAAAATATTTCTAGAGTTCTTCCACTTCACTTGCAATTTGTCTAGCATTGGCAATGTGCTGGACTGTCAACCTTTGTTAGGATTTTAAAAAATGATGTCAGATTGCATTAACGCACACAGCCTTTGCATGGTCTGTGCTTTATGGTATTTCAAAAAAGAAAAGCACACAGGATGTGGTCAAAACCAGTTACTGCCCACGATGCTGTTCATATTTTGTATTAGACCATTACATCATCTTCCCTCCACAGTAAAATAGACTATTATTAACAACAAAAAAGTCCTCAAGCACAAGAACAAGTTGGAAACATGTTATCCAAGTATAAAATGTTGCTAAATTGAGTTGTACTATGAAAGGAAACAGCAAACAAATTAGATTGGTTTGTCCTTGTAACCACAAAAGGTTGATTGATCTTGAAGTCAGTATTTTTCCTGTTTAGTTGCTCATTTATCTATCAGCATCTGCTTACAAAGTTTTGCTGCACCATAAATATTAGTAATAAAAAAACTCCTTAGACATAGGAAATATGGAGAAAGGTTTGATCTTTCCATTTTTCATTTTCAAAACTGATTACAAAAAGCAAGCCATTGTGAACACAGCAATACTATATAACAGATTCTAAATTTTAAATATAAATGAACAGAACTATTGGAGAGATGGCATGAGTTACATACACACAAGTCTTAAACTTAAAACTATTAATTTTTGCTTCTTTGTAGGTCATTTAGCATAATTCTGTCAGGGTTTGAACATGAGAACCTAAATCAGAGACCTAGATATCTTTTCTATGGTAGGTGGGCTTATTGGCCACTGTTAAGTGTTCATGTCCAACCACAGTGCGGCCACATATTTCAGCAGGCAACATCTGAGCAACACAAGTGGCTTAATAACGGAAGTTTCCAACTTTTTTGGTGTGGCAACCCACAAGTCCAAATGTATGGAGAAGGAAACAGCTAAGGAGGTTTGTCTAATTAAAAGCGGTATATAAATTGTTCAACATACAGTAAATATATGTAGAAACCTCTTGCTCTCAGGTCCTGCTTGCAGACTTCCCATTCGGGCATCTGCTTGGCCACTATATGAACAAGATGCTGGGCTAAATGAGCCACTGGCCTGATTCAGCAAGGCTCTTCCTTGGTTCATATATTGTGGTGAATGACCTAGATAGCTCTATCTGAAGAATGTGGGTGTTGTGGGGGTTCCAATATGAATTAGTGGCATAAGCCACCACTTATGGGATAAAGGTCGTGTCTGCTCTGCACCCATGATCTTCCATATTATTATTTATATAAACTCTTCCTTTCTCTGTCCAACCAGTAACTGGTTGGGAATCTGGGCATCTCTGCACTTTCCTGCCTTGCAGTTCCTCCTATGCACCCCTCACTGTGGCCCTGGGATCCCCCTATATCCAAATGCACAAAGTGTGTGTGTGTTGTGGGAACTCCCCAGATCCCAGAAGTTGTCAACCAAGACATGCTTGAAAGAGACAAAAGCCACTCTCCTCCACAGAAAGAGCCGTACTAGTCACTCAAAACACCCTGTATGAGCCTGTTGTGGCAAACCATCATTTCGTCTGCAGCCAACCACCAGTTCCCAGCTGTATTTCAATGCTGTCCTGACGCATGTTAGTGAATGTTGGAAATGCTCAAGTCCTACACTTTAGTGTTTGCTTACATGAGTCAGTACAGCATCACAATACGCCAACAACACAGTTTTAAGAGTGATCATCATACCAGTTAAGGAGTGAAAGCAGTAATTACTTTGGGTTTACTTATAAAGCCTGCTACCCTTTTGCACAAGCTTTGCAACCTGCAGGTTGGAAAATACTGGCTTAATACAACGTCTGAGCAAAGAAATTTGGAACATGTGCTTTATCTCTATTTTTAGCCAGTTACCAGGCAGCAGAAGAGGGAGAGGAAAGAAATTGCCCAATTAAATCAATTTTCCTAGATGGGTGCAAACAAACCCCTGAACTTCTCCCCTGAGAAGACAAAAAAAATTAAATACCGGTAGATATATCATTAAAACAAACAATAGCGTTCATTCCCTAGGCATCTATAAGGTTTACATGAAAGGTTATAATAAACCTAACACTGCTGCAGAACCACTCCACACAAAATAAAAACAGTGTCGTTCCAGAGGCTACGTTTCTACAAATTTGCCTCCAGCTTATTATTTTATTTAGAATGAGCGCTGCTAGGAAGTCTCTTTCACTAACACCCCAAGGCAAGACTCTCTCTTTATAGCCTCACACCCCGCCCCCTCCCTCACGAGCCTCTCACGAGCAATGACGTCACACAGCGCGCGCAGGTGCCAACGGCCACCCCCGCAAAGCGCCCTACATAAGACACCAGAAAAGAAAACGTTTGCTGCCCGCGCGTGCGCCCTCTTCCCTCCAGCAGGGGAAGAGCCAAAACTCCGCATGCGCAGAGAAGACCGGACTCCGCAATGCATCTACTATTGAGGCCACACACCCCGACCTCCTTTTATAGCAGCGACGCGTATAAAGACGTTTTGGTGACGTAGCTACTGGCGGCAGTTTGAAACCTGAGGTCGCGTTCCTGTAATTGGTGATTATGGCGGCGTTGGCTGCCTTCGCCAAGCTCCCAGCAATCAACTCTGCCACTGTTTTGGTGCGTATTTATGAGACGGGGGGAGGGCGGCAACCGGGAGCGCAAACGGGCAGTTTCTTTTCGTTATTTCCCCGCTTGCTTTTGGCCGGGGCCCTGGTTGTTCTGACTTAGAAAAGTGAGCTCCCACCTCGGCCAATCAATACGACGCCTTAAGGTTTTTTTTATCCCGCCTTCCGGCTTCTCATTGGTTCCCTTGCTGCTTTCCCGTTGGTTTTCTATTTTGCTTTTGTTGTTGTTGTTTAGTCATTTAGTCATGTCCGACTCTTCGTGACCCCGTGGACCAGAGCACGCCAGGCACTTCTGCCTTCCACTCCCTCCCGCAGTTTGGCCAAACTCATGCTGGTAGCTTCGAGAACACTATCCAACCATCTCGTCCTCTGTCGTCCCCTTCTCCTTGTGCCCTCCATCTTTCCCAACATCAGGGTCTTTTCCAGGGAGTCTTCTCTTCTCATGAGGTGGCCAAAATATTGGAGCCTCAGCTTCAGGATCTGTCCTTCCAGTGAGCACTCAGGGATGGTTTCCGTGAGAATGGATAGGTATGATCTTCTTGCAGTCCATGGGACTCTCAAGAGTCTCCTCCAGCACCATAATTCAAAAGCATCAATTCTTCAGCGATCAACCTTCTTTACGGTCCAGCTCTCACTTCCATACATCACTACTGGGAAAGCCATAGCTTTAACTATACGGACTATTTTGCTTACTTCCATGCTTTGGTTCTCTACCGTCACTAAATAGTAGAGTGCTTCTGTTGGCTTAGCTGCTGAGCTGCTTTGGGTGGAGGGTTCGAGCCCCAGGCCATGTACAGAGTTCATTTCCCCTCTCATTTCCCCATCAGTTCTTTCCTCTCTCATTTCCCCATCAGTTCTTTCCCCTCTTGAGCTAGAAGGAAGGATGGATAAAATTTGAGCCCCTTATTTTAATATGTCAGACATGGAGTTCCTTAGGCTTGGTGATGGGAGCAGCATCTGCTAAAGTTCTCCCATCCAGTGAAATGGTAAAGCTGAACCACTGTTGACTCGGGTAACTGAAGACCAGCCTTCGCCAACCTCGTGCCCTTCAGCTGCTTTGCACTACAACTCCCAGAAGGTCGGCGGTTCAAATCCCCATGACGGGGTGAGCTCCCATTGCTCTGTCCCAGCTCCTGCCAACCTTGCAGTTTGAAAGCACGCCAGTGCAAGCAGATAAATAGGTACCATTGTGGGGCGAAGGTAAACGGCATTTCCGTGCCCTCTGGTTTCCGTCATGGTGTTCTGTTACTCCAGAAGCGGTTTAGTCATGCTAGCCACACGACCCAGAAAGCTGTCTGTTAACAAACACTGTCTCCCTCGGCCTGAAAGTGAGATGAGCACCGCAGCCCCATAGTCGCCATTGACTGGACTTAACCATCCAGGGGTCCTTTACCTTACAACTCCTATCATTCCTTGCCAGCAAAACTGCAGCCCAAAACTTCCTGAGGGTATCATATACCAGAAGGCAGCTTAAGACAAACAGAGAGTTGGGCATAGGGCAGGGGTTGGCAAGGTTTATCTTGCCTGGGCTGGATTGGTCCCGCGGAGATTCCTCTGCGTGCGCCTGCGAATTCCTGCGTCTGCACAGACGTGATTTCCAGTGCCATGGAAGCAAGTACCCACACAGTGCTGCGCCGGTTTAGCACAGCGTGCAAGCAGGCAGCTTGGTTCAGGGGCGGCTCATGGGCCAGTCAAATGACCTCCGTGGGCTGCTTCCGGCCCATGGGCCTTAGGTTGCTGACCTCTGGCGTAGGGGCTGGACTTGAAAAATGAGGTGTGGAGGAAGATGGGGACTTTGGGGCAGGTAACTCATTAATTGATCTCTTATTCATAATTCCTTTTTTTCCTCAGCTATTAGCCAAATTTTATTTTTCTTTAATAGTTGGTGGGAACAAATGAAGATTTCCAAGAGCAGCTAGCAGAGACAATGCTTAAGGAAAAAGAAGATTTTAAAATAAATATGTAAGTGGTGAGAGAACTTAAATTTCTCTCAAATCTGGAAACTACCGTTTGAAAGATACTAGTTTTTTGTTCTCCTTTCTGTTTTGAGGTTACTATGGAACACCATTGTTCTACGGTAGTGAACTGTTTTCTACTGCAAGGTTGTTATGATGATGGAGAAAGTGTTATGTTCTAAAACAAGCAGAATCTTACAACCCATTAATGGCCCTTGCAATACTGAGTTCTTGATTTTATTCATACATGTAGGAGCTCAGTTGGTTAGAGCAGCAAGGCTACAGGTTCGATTCGCATATAGGATGGCTGCACATTCCTGCATTGCAGGTGGTTGGACTAGATGATCCTCGGGGTCCCTTCCAATTTTACAATTCAATGTTTCTGTGTCTGTTTTCTGGGGCACAGTTCACTCTGGACTCGGCAGTGGTAGATACTCTCTTCAGTTTGGAGAGCCTAAAGTGTATAGCCTTCCCTAATGTAATAGTGCTGTTGCATTGTTCAGTAGCTTGTAGAGTTAACACAGGCTTCCTTGGACCTCCAGATTTTTTTTTAGACTACAATTCCCATCATCCCTGACCACTGGTCCTGCTAGCTAGGGATCATGGGAGTTGTAGGCCAAAAACATCTGGAGGGCTGAGATTGAGGAAGCCTGAGTTAACATATTCAGACTTTAGAGAGAGCCATTTAAAACTGCAACTGGCTTGATCTCTTGTGTTCAGTTAGATGTTCTATAAGATTTCTATCTTCCTGCTTGAAGTGGTTTAGTTGAATGAATCTGTGTTTGTGATATCTGTTTTCCCCTTCCTATAAAGCTTTAGGTTAAATCTATCTGTTTTGTAGCCTTAACTAAAAATGCACCTTGGTTTCTTTCAGCCACTTGACAAGGTCTCTTCCTTTACCTGCAGAGAGAGATCACATCCGGCCTCGAATTGATCTGATTGTTTTTATGATTAATGTAAAAAGCAAATACAGGTATGTGTAGGAAAGATGGGTATGAAGGAAGTTCTTCTTTTAAAAATGTTAATGTCAGTGTGGCTAGAGTGTTGGGTATGGATGTGGCAAACAAAGACAGAGATGCCTTGATAGCCATGAAGCTCACAGATTAGTGTTGCACAACTTCTATATTTCAGCTTCAACTATCACACTGGGTGCTTTTTATTTGTTTTTCTACCAGTTTTAAGGATATTGAATCTTCACTGCTACATGTAGATGCCAACTTTTTCCTTGGAAAAGTGTGCTTTCTGGTCATAGGTGGTATGTATAAAATACATTTCTTCTTCCACGTTTTATTCTTCAAATGTTTTTCACTAATTGTTTAAAGCTTTTAAAGCATCATAGCTACAACCTTATTGTGTAGCTGATGCATTGCCCCAAATGTAACAGGATTCCATCTGAATTTTGCTGTTGACATTGTTTTCTTCCTCATCAGTTCTCAAAATGGTGCACTCCTGCTTCGTTATTAAGAGATGACTTGAACCATTTTTTAAAATACAAGTTTGAACTTCTGTAGTGGGTCCGATATCCAAATTGTGGTCTACATCCACTAAAAGACTAATGTTACACAATTATACTAGAAAGCATTTGCTTTAATGTTTGAAGGTTGTTTTTTTAAAAATATTTTTGGTATTTGAATGCACACTGAAAATAAATATGCATAAATCACAAGAAAAATACTGTTGTATCAGGAAAAACAGGACTGAACATATATTTCTTTTTGTTCTCTTTCATAGCATGTGAAATGAATCAAATCAGTGTGGACGTGGACACTGTCTTGAAGCTGGCAGATTGTTACTGCAGCCCTGTTCTATTCTGTGAACTGAAAGTAAGAATTCTTGGGGTTTTTGCTGTGTGATTTATTTTTTTACTGTAGTGTGAACCAATACTGCAAATTTGTATCTTATCTGGGCTTGTACACTTCTTGTTCCATTCTCAGCTACTGTGGCCATTGGCACCGGCCATGACTAAAAGGACGTGGAGAGAGGTATGGGTCTGGAAAACCTAGAATGATAAACAAGAGAGATAAACAGCTAATTGTCAACGTTGTTTGACCAGGGGTCCACAGTTCCTTACTCACTGAGCTAAAATTGTGGTCATCGGGTGTTTCTTTTGTCCTAAGTATGTACTGTGTGCCTGGGTCAAGGAAGCACCCCACCAACCTTTCTGCAAAAAGCATGCCAGAGAGCTTGCTAATTTGTTCTATGGTCCTTGGCAACATATCAGATCACCGGACAACTGCTAGGATGGTCCCGTCCATCTCTTCAGCTCCAATGTTGGGGAAAGGCAGGATGCTGCTTTAATCCAGTTATCCTTTAATTCCTTCCTTTCTTGCTCTCAGTTATGGTTGTGTTTGCACTCACCACTTTTAGGTGGGACATGGCTCATCTCTTCTTGCTTGGTTTAGAACTCCATCTGTTGTAGAACTGGAGTTGATGCTTGTTTTATTTACCCGGGACATTGTTCAGATACTTTCTGTATTGCAGTCTACCTCCTTTTGACTTCTAGCACACTGGGACAACTCCAGGCTAAGTATAAGTGGGGTAGTCCTATCTTTTAGGTTTGGTTTTAGTGACCTTTTGGTTTTTATCAGTTATATGAAGCAAATGTATATTGATGACTGTTTCTGTCTCAGCATCGGCCTTAGCTTCCTTACAACTATTAGATTTCTCTCTCTCCCTCTTTTAGTGTGAGAGTACCAGGATTTCCACAGCTCGACAGCTGCTCCGGATGCTGCAAATATGTGCTGGTCACGTGTCAGGAGTTTCTGCACTCTCCTTCAGTTCGTTAATGGGAAGTTACATTGATTACTCCAGTATCATGGAATAAAGTTTTCTATTTTTCACTTACCAGTGATTTCTGGGTGAACTAAAAAACTAAAAATGATGCCACATGTCATTTATAGTTAATAATGATACGTGTGCGTGTGTTTGTGTGTGTTTCAGAAATAAAGTTTAAATAATACTGAATAGAAGACAGGGGCACTAGAAGCAGAGATTACATAGCTTCAAAATAGCCAAATTGGTCCAAGGACTGAGAAGCCACCTTTTGGGCTTTCTAGATAGGCATCTTTGGTTTATCCAGTATGTCTGTATGGCCTTGTGAGGGGTTTCCAATACTCTGTGTTTGGAAACTAATCAGACAGTCAAATGGCCAGCAGGTCAACGTGGAAAGGCAGTTAAATGTAAATCTATGTTGTGCTTCCAGAACTAATTGATGGGACAAGGCTTTTAATTCCAGAAATTCAGCTGCAGGTTGGCAACTACAGTTAAGTGGAAGAATTGCTTCTGAATTCTAATACAAGCATAAAATGGTGCAAGTGTCTCTTACATGCCTGTGCATTTATGCTGGTGTCTAGTAGACTCTTAGCAATTATGCTTTGTTGAGTAAAGCGGAGCCTTAATGACAATTTGCGCAAAAAGAGGATGGGTAACTTGACCAGCCCTAGAACATTAATGGCCTTTTTGATGGATAGGCACACACAGTCCAGTCAGATTGTAAAACACATCTGTTGTTTGTGCTAGTTAAAAATAGGTCTCCAGAATATAGTACTGACAGCAAAGTAGGTCATATCAGTCTAGTATCAGAGTATGGGTAGACTGAGCATGAAGAGACATGTTAAGTTGAACATTGAGTAGTTGGGAAGAAGCTGCAAATAGCACAGCTCTTTTTATTATAGTACTCCTGTCCCTTCCCCGATGGGTTAGTTTTCCTACCCAAGTTCTGAGATTAATTATCCTTATTATGGATAGTTTTAGAAACATTGCTACTTCAGTGGCAAATGAAGGATTGCCTTTTTGTTCTTGAGAGCAGGATGGTGTGCAACATATGCTTACATATGTGGTGTGTATGAAAAGGTAAACATTACTATATTACGGTCTTGATTGTGGAAAATATTTGTAGGTTAAATTCATGCAATATGGAAAATAGAGACTACTTTATTTATTATTGCTGCATTTTGATATCACCATACTTGGTCTGGAGAACAGCTGAAGGGAAGCGAGAACTATTTCAAATGTAATTAATTTCATACATGATATACATCTGCACAGCTATAGAGAAAAATGTAAATCGTGTGACCAGGTGGCCCTGAAATGCAAGAGGCTGCATGTGCTGTTTCCTTGTACTGTATGTAGCTAGTGTTTTTTCCTTTGTGATTCCTTGCAGTTGTCAGTGTAACCACAAGATGGTAGCAAGACCTTTGTTAAATACCAATCATGCTCAGAAGCTTTAGGGCTAGGCTAAGCTTCCTGCTACTTATAAAACCACTGTATGTGTTGGGTATCGGATCCAGGAAACAGAATTCCTAAATACAGCATTAAAGAGCAGTTCACAAATAAATGTTTAAAGTTACAATTTCCATTTTGCTTTTATTTCACTGCTGGCTTGAATGGTACAAAAGCCATGGCAGCTAATTGGGTTTGGTCAGTTATCAGTGCTAATTGGTAATTTGCTGTTATCACACTTATGTCTAAAAGGAAAATCCCATATACTTCTTGTTAAAATGCCAAACGATTCTATCTGATTGATGGAAGCAGTAAGGTATTTGACTTGTTTACCACATCTCTTTAAATGAACCTTTTCTCATGATGGATGGTAACTTACACAAAGATTAAACAGCTGATGACAGCTTTTTGGCCTGACATGTTCCATATATTTTTCTTTAGGAATTGCAGCAACAAGCTTAAAGGTCACTACACTACATCAAGTACTATGCCATCAGCAGTTCAGCCATAAATATGGGCACTACTGGTCTAGGTTTGCCTTCATGGTTTGTAATGTGTAAGGAGCCTATATGAGGCAAGCTCTGTAAATAAAATCTTTAATCACTAGTTCAATAAATTTTGTGCCTCTATACTATAGTAAGAGGAAAGAGCAACACATTCCTGCATTGCTTTTCAAATCTAGAATGTAGGCTTAGGTTAGTGGCGCTGTGGATTAAGCCACAGAGCCTAGGGCTTGCCGATCAGAAGGTCAGCGGTTCGAATCCCTGCTATGGCGTGAGCTCTCGTTGCTTGGTCCCTGCTCCTGCCAACCTAGCAGCTTGAAAGCATGTCAAAGTGCAAGTAGATAAATAGGTACTACTCCAGTGGGAAGGTAAATGGCATTTCCATGCGCTGCTCTGGTTCGCCAGAAGTGGCTTATTCATGCTGGCCACATGACCCGGAAGCTGTACGCCGGCTCCCTTGGCCAACAAAGCGAGATGAGCGCCACAACCCCAGAGTCGGTCACGACTGGACCTAATGGTCAGGGGTCCCTTTACCTTTACTGTTTAAGGCTTGAATGGACTCCAAGAAGAAGAGGAGGAGGTGTTTGGATTTGATATCCTGCTTTATCACTACCCGAAGGAGTCTCAAAGTGGCTAACATTCTCCTTTCCCTTCCTCCCCCACAACAAACACTCTGAGGTGAGTGGGGCTGCGAGACTTCAAAGAAGTGTGACTAGCCCAAGGTCACCCAGCAGCTGCATGTGGAAGAGCGGAGACGCAAACCCGGTTCCCCAGATTATGAGACTACCGCTCTTAACCACTACACCACACTTCCCAAGCTTTTATTTGACATTTATTTTTAAAAGCTGCTGCTTTTACTTCTGGACCAGTTCCCATTTCTAACAGATTTATATTGTTTGCTTCTCTTCTGAAAATGGAAATTCTACTTTCCTGAACTGGAACATATCCGGGAGGTCTCCACCCCACCCCAGTTGAGTGAGAACCTGAGTCAGAACCAGGGAACTCTTTTCTTGATTCAACATGAAACCCTAGATTGCGAAGGCAATCTATTGCTTGGGTGTCCATCTAGCACCTGACCACTGATGAGCTGCCACCGCCATCAGTATCTTCATGAAAATCCTTGGTGTCACCAAGAGGCTTAAGGGTAAAACTCGGTACTGGTAGAGGTTGTTGTAGAAAGCACCAGTGACGGGCTGAGAGCACCATGGAGATATGCCTCAGAAAGGTCTGTGGAGGCCATCCAGTCTCCCTTTCTTAGTGCCTCTGATTAACCACATGGTCTCCATTTAGAAATGATTTGTTTTCTTGTACTACTACTGTTTTTTTGTTTTGTTTATTACCTTCTCTTCACCCTAAGGTCACAGGGCAGGTTACAACATTTAAAACTATTATTAAACACTAGTTTTGACACTTTAGGTCCAAAATAACCCAAACGGCCCTGTGCTTCTGAGACGCTAAGAAAAAAGAATTATTAGACCCCAGACCTCTCTTGAGGGGGGAACAGATGCTATTGCATTTATCTTCACTAGGTGTTGAATAGCCATGATCAAGGGGTAGGGACATAATGATAACGAAGCATGCTCTCAAATTGAATTGCATACACCTCATTCAGCATCAGCTGTTTTCTCCCTGACTGGACTAATCATGGTCCGGTGGAAGAAGACTTCTGGCCACCCTTATGGAATCAGGAGGCTTTGAAATTTGAGGGTCTAGACATAGGTAAGAGAGAAGCCTTGCCTTGGGCTAAGAAAGAAGGCTATAAGGGTTGGAAGTCTTCCTTTTTTGGTCAACCCTGCCCAACAATTTTCTCCAGCGATTTTTCTTCATTCAGACCTCGTTGGGGGAGGCAGGAAAAGAGTGGTGGTCAAAGAGTGGGACACCCACACACACCCAGCACCTGTTAGAGAGGAAGAATTAGCTGTGGGTGTCCCATCACCAGTGAATTGCAGAATCCTATGTGCCTTAGGATAAAACTTCAAGAGAAAAGACAATGTTGCTCCTCGGACAACAACCCCTCTTCCACTACAACTTTAGATTGTGACTGGTTCAAATCAGACAGTTCTCCGGTGCCCATGACAGAAAGAATCCCCACTTGTACTGAGGGACCCCCAGACATGTGGATGCCAATGTCAGCATTGCCTGCTCCTGAGTAATGGCAACAGAAGCAGACCTTTTAGCCCTCTAGTCTAGAACTTTTGGAGGACAGCTGGTCTCTAGAGTGAGAAGATATCGAGACATGAACCAAAGGGAGAATCTTCTACCCCTCCCATGAGCTAGAACTGCAAGAATTCACTCTTGTGGTGCTTGGAATTGGACACTTTTGGACACTTTTGTATTGGGGTTGGACACTTAATCCGTGTTTGCACAGCAGTCTTTTCTGTTCTGAATTGGCTCAGGATCTCTTGTGAGAAGAATTTGTGCACTTTGCTGTGCACTTACATTGACTATTGTGCTCAGACCATGATAAGGATATTTCCTTAGATATAAATTTCTTAAGAAAGAAGCAGGGGAAAAGGCAGAAGGTTGAAAGAAAGAGGATACCTGTTGCCGCCACTGTAGACACTGGGAGAAGGTGAGATCACATGCCCATGAAAGCCAATTGTATCTGCAACAGAATCATTTTGAGTCAGACATTTCATCATCCCCTGAGAGGTGGAGGGCCACCTCTGTCATCTCAGCAGGGGTAGCCATGAATCCTGTCCCCACGAAAGAAGAAATTGGTGGGAATGTTGGTAATGAGTGCTCATGCCAACAAAGGAACCCCCTCAACCAGACACGCTGTGTGCTTATAAAAGGCAATGAAATAGCCAGAACTAACAGGTGAAAAATGAGGTGTAGGGGAGATGTACAATAGAATTGTGTGGCAAATTACACCTTTGCAATGGCACACTGAAGACCCTGTAGGAAAGGACCTGGCCACCTGTCCTGTCTCCTCTTACCAAGAAAACCAAAACCAAAGTTGGCAGTCCCACTTAATAGAGTGTGAGACCCCGATGCAGCCTTGCTCCACACCAGCTCTGAATGGGCAGGGGTCCCAAAAGCACTCTCCTACAGAGTAATGCACTCCTACAGAGAGTAGGAATGGCCAGCTATAGATGAGAAAAGGAACGCCTACATTCCAGGCGCTGAACTCCCTTTCAAAGGCAGTCCTGTTTGAGATGGTGAGTATGGGACTTGCCAAATCCAGCAACAAGCCCTAGACCTGGCTCAAATGGGGTCCCCACTTGCTTGAGTAATTATAGGCCCATTGCTGAGAAAAAAGAAAGTGCCATGAGTAATGGCAGGTCCACTCAATGCAGTAGTGCACGAATGGCCACATGCAAAGTGCCCAGGGATCAGTCAGTCAGGGTTAGAAGAAACCTTCCCCCAGCCTCCAAGTGCTGGGAAAAGAACCACAAGAACAGGGAAAACCCCAGCACAAATGGGGAAATACAAAGATATCTTTTTAGGTCCTTTTGCTGACTGAGATAGGTGGGGAACACAAACCCACACAAAAACACCTCATAACTTAAAGGGAAGAGGATACAAACACAAAACAGTTCAAAAAGTTGGAGATTTTAGAGCAAAACAGAGACCCAACCTTTCATGCTTGAAAGGGGAAGGATGGGAGGGCAACTCCTCACCCTGGAGGAGGAGGCAAAAGTCTTTGAAGATCCTGCCTGTTGTGTCCAGAGGGAGGTGGCATCTTATTGAGAGAACATCTTCCAACTCAATCTGGTAAATACTGGGTTCTCTTCATGGCCTGTGTTGTTGGTATTTTTTTTTCATTGTTGCCATCATTGCTGTTTTTTATATTCTAGAACAGGGGTCAGCAAACCTTTTCAGCTGGGGGCCGTTCCACTGTCCCTCAGACCTTGTGGGGGGCCGGACTATATTTTTTTGGGGGGAAATGAACGAATTCCTATGCCCCACAAATAACCCAGAGATGTATTTTAAATAAAAGGAAACAATCTACTCATGTAAAAACACACTGATTCCTGGACTATCCACGGGCTGGATTTAGAAGGCGATTGGGCCGGATTCGGCCCCTGGGCCTTAGTTTGCCTACCCACATTAGAAGATATGGGATAAAGCACAGCTACTAAAATTGTGCTCCCCACCCCCTAGAAAAAGGTTATTTAGGTCAAGTTGACATGAAGCAAGTATCTGATTTTTTTTTAAGGGTTTAATCACTAGAACAATCACATTATGATTCCACTGTTAAAAGCACATGGGCAGGGTTATTATGCAAGAGCACGTGTGAAATTTTAAAATCTGAATAGCTAGCTTGTACTTTATGCCTTGGTATAGTAGCAATCCATTGGCGACTTAGTGGCCAGTCCTAATGGCTTTATTAATAAGTAAGTCGCACAAAATTCAGCAGGACTTTCATCTTGGTAGGACTGCAAGCATATGTATACTTATCACTGGAATTTACTTAGGGTTAGAACTGAATTGTAAGTGTGCTTGAGATTATAACCCAAAAGAGAAATGTAAAAATACACTGATAATATATATTCTACTTGATATTCTGTGCAATGCTGATGCTTACATCATGTCTTCATTGCAGGGCATAAAATGGTGAACACTGTCTATATTGGGCATGACTAGCCTCTTTCATGCTGAGGACCATTTTGATCCATGGTTAAGAATGGGCATGGATAATTATTTGATCTTCTTTGTGTGTGTTTTTTAAAAGGGCAAATTTGGGTTGGGGTCACGATCATTTTTGCATCAGAGAATCGGAATAGGGAACCCACAAGAGTGTTCTTTTTTAAAACAACAACAACAAAACCACCTATTTTTTTAAATGAATGACTTTGTTGCCCCACAAAAAAACATTTTGGTGTCACGGTGGGAGACCCATAGCAGCAATCAAAGTAAGAAATATTCCCCTCCCCCCATATTTGTGAATGTAGTCTGTAGGTAAACCACCCTTGTCAACATAATGTATGGCCAACTGATTGTCCATGGGAACTTAGTTCCCAGTGAAAATACCACTTTTCACAGAAGCATAGTGTTTCCTATGGGGCTTTTGAACCATGTGTCGGAATCTGCATTCGACTGAGCTGATAAAGCTCATCTTCCTCCGGCTGAGTCCTTCGGAATCGCCCTCCGACGTGATTAACAACCTGAGCCTCTGATAAGGCTCCAGGCACACACCCCATTCAGCAGAGAATCAAAACAGCACGCGGAAATGATGAGATAGGTATGAGCTACATGCTAGGTTTTATTACTAAGCTACGCAGACAGAAAGAAATATACATCCTCTCTCTGTGAGAGCAGAGAGCAACTGAAAAACAAAGGAACAGAAAACCAGTAACATCACATCCGTCTCCTGTCTTCCGTGAGACTTCCAATAGCCTGGAATGTCTCTGGAATGTAAATAGAGTCTTGTGACTCCAAGAGCATTGCACAGTGGCAACACACAGAAACTAACACCACGCACCCCTACGCCAGAATCCTGGGAATAGCAGTGACTTATTTCAAAGTGCTGCTGCTTTCAGTCTAGGAGTGTCTTTCTGTGAGAAAGCTCCCTAGTGCTGATTGCCAGCTGCAATATTGCTGTTGGAAGAACCATAGCTCAGAAGTAGTACACATGTTTAGCAAGCAAACGGTCTCATCCCCAGCATCTCCAGGAATGGCTGGGAAAGACTCTGAACCCCTGGGGTGATGCATTTTGTCAGTATGGGGTAGACAATACTGAGTTAGAGGGCCTCACAATGTCACTTATGTACCTGATGTATTGCCTTGTAACAGCAAAATGACCTTAAGGGTAAAATAAGACTACAGGAAGTTAGCATGCAGAGAAGCCAGCCTATTGACCCATGCTGAGAGAGATTTCAGTCTCTCTCTCCCTTTCCTCCTACTTCCATAGCATGGAACTGCCACGTCACCAGGTGGGTCGAAGTTTATAGGCAGCAACTTCACCAGGTAGAGCAGTAATCCAAACTAAAGCAGTCTAATGGGATGCAACCCGTAGCCCAGAAAGGGAAAGGGGAATGAGGAAGAAAGGCCTCCTTCTCTCTGGCAAACTTGCTAAACTCTGTACCAAACCAGCAAGAGGGGTGGGGTGGGGGAGCTGCAAAATGAGCAAACTCTGAGCCTTAGTAACAGCCAGCATTTCTCCCACTGAGTGATGCAACAGACTGGGGAAGAGCATCCTAGGGGAGCTGGCTGGAAATCGTGTTACTAAAGCTGTTTAAAACTTGACTCGACAAGAGCCCTGGAGAACAATATGTAGAGAATAATTCTGCACATTAGCCAGAGGTGATTGCGCATGGGAAACAAACATGACCTACTCTGCTAGACCGTGTCTTTTCCCATCTCTTAATTCCTTTGATTTTTATGCCGCTCGACATAATAGCACAGGGTACTTAGTCACCTCCTTCCCAAGAGTGCAGGGAAGATTAATTAGCCAATGTCCATGCAATGCTTTGAAGATGAAAAATGCTAGATTCAGGCAATGCTCTTTCTGTTGAACTTGCTGGAGGACAGAAGCATGTTCCAAGTGCTTCTGTTCTGTCGGGTTTCACATGCTGAATTTCAAATGCAGGGAGGAAGGAACAAAATAATCAGTGGCCAGACTAGGAAAGCATTATAAGGAAGAATTAATTTATGGTGGTTTGTGTCTAAGTATTATCCTGCACAGGGAGTTCTGTTCATGGACAGAACAGAAGCAAAGGGACAAAGGCATTGCATGATACAGTGGTACCTCAGGTTACATACACTTCAGGTTACAGACTCCGCTAACCCAGAAATAGTGCTTCAGGTTAAGAACTTTGCTTCAGGATAAGAACAGAAATCATGCTCTGGCGGTGCAGCAGCAGGAGGAGGCCCCATTAGCTAAAGTGGTGCTTCAGGTTAAGAACAGTTTCAGGTTAAGAACGGACCTCCAGAACGAATTAAGTACTTAACCCGAGGTACCACTGTACTTCTAAAATGATGTGAAATCAGTACACTCCCTATTTTGGATGCCAGTCTCAAAAAACAATCACGATTAATGGCACACATCCTGCAGGCAGTTGGTACATTACTGAGTGCAGAGAGGTAGAAGTAAGAAGCCCTTAATGAAATCCATGACGGGGGTCACCCCACACTGACCAACTTTAGTCAAATCATGTGTGTGTCCCTCATAAGCTTCGCAAAACAGTATCTAATGGTGCCCTACCCCCTCTGGTAATTTGAGCACTGCCTGCCAGTTCAACTGCGTGCATGGAAAGGGATCAGCATAGAGTTCATTGAAGGACACAGGCAAAAGCCACCTTAGAGCCTGCTCCAGTCAAATTTTCCTTCCCTACACCCCACAGGTCCGTCTACCACCAACATCTTGAACTGGGTGATATAAATAATTGTAATAAACAGAACTTTCCCCCCAGCTTTCCCTTGGGTATGCATACACTGCTGCATTCTGGCCATCTCTTTCCAATGGAAGAGCTATGCATATGTCTGCCCAACATCTCTCTAGAGCCCCAGCCTGCAATTTACTTATGTGAGAACACCAGCAATGTGCAAAATGCTGAGGAGAAGAGGGATACCTGAATTAACAGGGAGACAGACAGGAGTCCCCTGCTGGCATAAGCACCGTGCACCGAGACAAGGAGACAGAGAAGGTGCAGCTATACCAGGGTTTGTATACAAAGTTTGCAACAACAACAAAAAGCTTGGGGTGGGGGGAATGCCTGCTCTATTCATGAAGTAGCATTTTCACTGTAGGAAAAAGAGAAGTTTGATAGGAAACAGAAACTTATTTAGATAGTTGGCATGCTTTAAGGCTCTTTTAAAAAACGCAACCCAATTCTGCTCTACTTATACGGTCTGCTTAAAGCGTCCCTGACAGGATGGGTGAAAAATGTGCTGCTCTTAAACGAAAGATGGATTCAAAACCAGGTCAGTAACAAATACCTGCATCTCAACTCAGGGCAAGTTTGGCTTCTTTCCAAAACAGATCCTAGATAGACTAAGGGCAGATCCACACTACACCATGAAAGCATACTCAGTGTGCATTTGAAGCATGTTCTTTCCCCCAAAGAATCCTAGGAGCTGTCGTTTCCTACCATTTCTAGCCCCTTTAACAAACTACAGTTCCCAGGACTCTGGGAGAAGTCATGTGCTTTAAATGTGCATTGAATTAAAAGGTACAGTGTTGATTTGCCCTAAAGATCAGCTTACACTGTCTTGTTTATGGGTGGTCCTTTCTTCCCAGCCAATTTGTGCTTTGTGCAACTGGGAGTTGTTGCATACTTGGTGTAAGTGCAATCATGCGTTGACTCTTTGATTCATGTTGTGGAATGGAAAGCCACTGATATTCCAAGCTGGGTGCAAGAACATTGTGAACTTTCCTTAATGGAGGAAGATGTGCACTACTGTATGAAAATTGTGTAACTCAGATTAGTTTTTCCAAGTGCATGATGTAGTGCTTGCTGTACTCTAATGTTTGTGCATCCAAATCTCTTGTTGTTGCTACTGAGCTGCTTTGATAGAAGCCCCTATTGGAAGTGGGATTTTTAGAATGTTGGGTGCATATCAATGGTAAGGTACGCACCCCTGAAGCAAATAGTTCAGGTTTGATCCTTTTCTGAATATACATTTCTGCAGAGGAAATACTGATGACTGAATGTGTGGTATCATGGTTAGAATTAAAGACTGGAACTAGGGGGTATCAGGTTTAAATTCTCACTTGAGTATTAAGGCCATTGGGTGATTTTGGGCCAGTCTCTCTGTGTGTGTCTCTGGGTGGGGAAGCAGGAATCTTGTATATCACCTCAATCTTCTTGGAGGAAGGGTGGATAAAAAATGTAGGGCTGTAGCCAGCTAAGTTTTACTCAGAGTAAACCCACTGAAATGAATGGAGAAAACTTGGCCATGGCTATTAATTCCAGTGGGTCAACTCTGAGTAGGGCTGGCAGTGGATACAATCCGTAAGTAGTTGATTTAAAAAGCAACCCTGAAAACGGTCTGTTTTGGAAAAGGCTTCTGCATTAGTGTTTGGTGGCATTTGCCCGTTTGTGTTTAGACATGGATATTTGATTGGGAGCCTCAGCTGTTCTACTTCTGCAGTTGAGAGATTAACAAGGAGTAGAAAGAGAACTAAGATGAAAGTGAGGAAAACAGGTCCTGGTTAATTTGTATCTCTTGATTGGCCCGTTTTTAATATTAGACCACATAGTATAGTAATTATCCTGAGCATGTAGAATTCAATGCAAACAGAAGATGATGTGAGTGATTTTTTAATAATGAGCTTGGGAATGTGGATAAATATTTCTTTCTGTGATTTTCTATTAGGTGGAGTGGTAGAGGATGTTAATGATTCATGAGAGTGCCTTCACAATAGCCAGCATGCCCAATGGTCAGGGACGATGAGAGTTGTGGTCCTCCAGATGTTGTTGGAGTGCAGGCTCCCTACCCCTGGTGTAAGCAAACCATAAATTACAAGGCAGTTATAAAAACGATCAAGACATGGAAATGTTTATTTCCCTCTGAAGGAGATAGGTACTGCTGATGAAGGTTTCACACTTTTGCTATCTTTTCTTCTAACCCTTCAAAGAAGAGTTGTTAGTCTCAGACCACAACTGCACCCGTGCACTGTAACATATGTCAAAAAAAATGTGTGAGAGAACCATCTCCATCTCTCGTATCTTACTGCTCTTAAAGTCTTGAAATGATGAGGGGGACACCCCCCAAGATGGAGAATACCTTTTCTGCTTTGTGGTCTTTTGAATATGAGCAAAGCCTGGATTTTCCAACAGGCACTGCTGTCAGCATCATCTAATTGGCAGACGACCAGAAAGAGAAGGATTGGGTCATCTTAGATGCCCAGTTAATCAGGGGTTCTGCCAAGAACACAAATGTACATAGGAGCATGCTTACTCGTGAGGGTATATTAGCAATGTGAACAAATGTATTGATCCAGGGGCTTCTACCGCAATGAAATGACTGCATAACTATGACAAATAAAGACCACTCTAGCCCCTATTTCAATGATTCCTCAAATGTGATACATATTTCCTCACTGGCAGTTGCCAGTCGACAAAAGACTGTAGCAGACTGCTGTGAAAGGTCACGAGTCTGCTCAGAGCTGTGAGGCCAAATAACCAAAAAGGACGTCACTTTCTGAGGTATATTCCACCTGGAAATGCCTGCACAAGCCTCACTGAAATGAGCAGGAGCCTGGCATGATGATGGACTGTGCCCTATGGGTCAGAACTGTTTCCCCTGCTCCTCTGGCCTTAAATAGCACCCACACAGTGTCGCTTGTGGCTGTCAGATCACCTTGCCCTGTGCCTGCCTTTGAGTAGGAATCAGAAAAAAATGGTACCCTAATTACCTAGTTGTTGCAGGTGCATATCCAGGGGGTAGGGATTATACCCAACCAAGAGTGGAATATATCCTTGACTAGGGTAGGTACTGTGGAAGATGCATCTAAAAGGAGACTGCTTTTTGGTTTAGAGATCTGTCAGAGGCGGATTTAAGGGAGCATGACTGGTCCGGTCACACTGGGCGTGAAGCCTTGGGGCCAAGGCAGGGGACTTCACATCTATTCTCAAATTCTTGTAAGTTTGCCAGATACTGCCTTGCACTTGGAATCAGCTGAAGAGGAAACAACCTGGCTGCATTTTACATTTAACGTTTAAATGGAGTCAGAGACAAATTGCCACAGAGGTATAATCAGCAAGCAAATTATTATCTGATACCCGTTAAGCTTCAGATGTAGTGGCTGGTTGATTAAATTGTGATTGACAAACTTCAAAATGACATGCTTGTCGTCGCAGAAGAGCAGTGGAAACCCCAGAGTGATTCTGAAAAGGGAAGTGACAGAGCTGGTGCGCTCTCTTTCTCTCTCTCTCTGATGGAAGAAAGGGGTTGAATTGCCCTGTTGAAGTCAGCATTAGTGCCTGCCTCAGAGAGTCATCAGGCAAAATGAGCAATTAATCAGTCGCCTTTTGAAAAGGGACAAGGGACCTCTCCATAGGTTTAGGAACCAGCATTATCCAATCCCTGTCTGCATTTCAGTTGCAAGAGCACAAAAGCAGATGTCTGACAACAGGGCCACAACTACTGTAATATCCTTTCCTTTTTTGCTTCTGTTTTTTGATGGCTTTAATGCGCATGCGCGCGCGCGCGCACACACACACACACACACACACACACAGCTACTTGTTAAAAACATGAAAGCAGTTTTAACATTTTTCAGTTTAAAGACTAGTAAGTAGATTGGCGCTGCTGTTTTCTGCCCTGTCTGTAAATGTTGCTTATAGAACTTGCCGCGCATACTATGGGCTTTCCCACACTTAGCATTTGCCCCACTCTTTCCAGTCACAGGTCAACATCAAGCACCATCCCACACAAGCACCAAGGTACACTTGTAGAAATGGAGCCATTTCTCCCCTGTACCTGTGCCTTTGATAGTGGCCTGACATATAGAGATTAAGTAGGTGAAGCTTTAACCATCATGGCCTGACCTAGAAGTGCCAGGCTGCCCCCAATATTGGGGTGAGGGCACATGTTGTGTGCGCATAGCGTCAAGTGAGTGACTCACATTGTGCATGTGTAATGCCACATGTGTTGCATACAAATGATGTTGTGTCATCTGGAAAAGGCTGAGAGCTCTGTAGGAGCTGGTTGTGAAGTTGTGACATGCAACTTGCAATGTGCATAACGCGCACCAGGCCCCCTCAGCATTGAGGTAGCCAAGCCCCCTTACGACAAAGGTTGAGGAGACAAGAGACACGTTGGCCCCTTAGAGTTGGTGCACCTGGTCTGCGCCATTTTCTAAGAGAGGAAGAAGCAACACTCTTCAGAGAAGAATCTGGGTGCCATAACCCCCCCCAATGGCAGTTACCCACAGTGCTCAGCTTAAAGAGTCCTATCCAACCATAGTAAGAGGAACGTGAACAATACTCAGCAGGCACATTATAAAATGCCTGTCTCAAGGATTATATTGTGCTATTTTATAGGTATATTTATATATCACTTTTAGGCCCACAGTCCCCCAAAGCAGTGAGCAGCATATTAGCACAACAAATGATGCCATAAAACATACTATAAAATATTATAAATCAATCTTCAAAACAGATTTAGAGTCGGAAAGGACTTCGGGAGTCACCTAGGTCACCCCCGGTTCAATTCAGGGACATTTGTACAGGTATTCTTTGTGCAAGTGTGATTTAAAAAAAAAAAATCCTTCCTAAATAGAATGATCTTAAGATATTTACATTCTTCTCCTTTTAACCCCATCCCATATTTTAATTTATTTTAAAAATTCTATCCTTTCAGGATAGAATTCTACATTTCAGGACAAGCTGTTTACATAAACAGATAAAATACAAACATTCAAACACCTCTTTCCAATGAAACAAAAGCATCCCACAGCCCAGCACAACAGTTATATAAAAAGCAACTTAAACAATTAAGAGTAAATTGAACTTCTGAATCTCAAAAGATCTCATGGTCTCCTTTCAATCTGTTCCCGGGCAAATGGAAGACCCTTGCCAGTAGATACCAAAGACAAGCGCTCACACAGATGATGAAGTGTTTCATTTATTCATTTCTAAAATCAAGAGCTGTTGCTTAATTGGACTGAAGAAACAAACAAGCTCTTAGCAGCCCTTACAGCACAGGCCACGCTGAAGCTCCAGGGATGGCTTTTGGCTGTAATTGGAAAGTAGCCTACATTTCGGATTCCCATCCAAAAGGCTTTATTTCCCACTGCCAAGACAGAGCAGTGCTGCTGAACTCTCTAAATGAATGAGGCAGAGCCCAAGAGACTCTGGCCAAGGTAGATACAATACAATCTACATCTGTCCAGGCGCAGCTTCAGGCTTCATAAAAGTGTGTTATCTCCACCAAGTCTCCTTATCACTACTCTCAATTCCTGGTTTAGCAGTGGATTCACACATAGCTCAAATACATATCAAGAGGGTATTGGGGATGTAGGCAAGATTTAAAAATCTCCCCCCCCCCAAGCCTTTCACTGAGAGGCTTAAGCATCTGGATGTATTTAGCTCACTTAAAACAAAGTTAAAAGGGGCTTGTTTTTGCATGTATACTGCCATGGATGCTGCCTAACCATTCTCTGTTAGTGTGATTGTTATCTAGTAGTCCAGGGTGATGGGTTGATCAGTGGGAACTATGACCCAAGATAATAACTAGAAATCTCTATCCAACATTTGGAATGGGATGTGCATCTGTGAGGAGAAGACAGAGAAAGAGGTAAAGGCAGTTTGAATTTAGAGAGAACGAGACAGTGTGTATCCTGGGGGAGTTGTGAACTGGCTGAAGGTAAAGAATCTTGGGATGCAGGAGATTTCTCTGGGGATCTGGTGCCTGCTGTGAGAGTGGTCATTCACTTCCCACTTTGTCCTGCTTGTATATTTGTAAGTAAAAGCAAATATGACAGAAATACAAGTCTTGTGTTTAAGGAAGATAACAGAAATCACTGGGTTAAAGCTGACAAAAAGTCCAGAGGTAGCATCTGTTAGAATTCCTGCTCCATGATTGCAGTCATGGGATTTTTGTCTATCACATGATGGTGTGTGTTTTGACTCCACAGAGTGGAAGGTGACGGAGAGAGGATGTTTGTGTTACTGTGTTCCGTGAAGTGGGACTATTGTCCTTTGTTCTTTCTCTTTGCTGTCTGATGCTAGAGAGAGAGGGAGCCATGTGGCAGTGCTCCGTGTGTGTTTATATGTAAATAAAGTAGATGAGCCAAAATGCTGAGTTGCTGAGGTCTGTTACGCAAGCTGCGAAGACTCTGCAGATCCCTAAGTGTGTTGGTGTCTGTTGGTATCGGTCGCTGTGATGTTCGGGCTGAAGAAAGCTAATGAAGCGCCCGACCAGGAGGGAGAGAACATGCCAGTTGGGCATGTGTCTCTGCCAGGGTCCTACTCGAGCGTAGGACGAGCTCCTGACAGCAATATTATCAATTTACGATGGGGTGGAAGGTTCGCAGGCTATGAAAGACTTGCTCACAAATTTATTGACAACTGCACGAATCATTATAGTGAGGAAGTGGAAGGGGCAAGCAGAATATGAAATGGAAGAATGGTATAAAGAGGTGTGGGATATAGCTATTAACACGTGCCATTAAGGTAAAATGGGGGAATATGCAGGCACTGGCAGAGGAAGAGGAAGAGGAGCGCTCCTGGCAGTGCGATCCCAGCAGGGTGCCATTGCGGCTTTCCACCACCACCAGGACGCCCCTCCCCCACAGGCATGCACCCCGCCCCCAGGATGCACACCACCACACACACCCCGCCTGCTCTCCACCACTGTATGCAGGCGAAATGATTTTGAGTAGATATGGAGGGTGTTTGTAGAATTCATACTGTTAAAACAGAAAGGGGTCAAACCATGGCAAGAGGTGTTGAAATTTTGAGAGGTTGAATAGTTACAATGGAATGGTATTGGTGGTGGGATGCACATTTTTATTCTTATTTATTTATGATTATTACTTTGTCAAAATAAAATAAAGAATTTTTAAAATGAAAGAAATGCAAGTCTGCAGTGCACTCTAATCCAAAAGAAAGCAAAACACCAGAGCACTGCCTCCGTAATTTCTCATCAGTCAGAAGTTAATGTTTTGCACTTCCCCAAGCTGAAGAAAGTTCACAGCTTTCCACCATGAATGGTGGACCTGTGGCATTTCAGATGCTGTTGCACTATAATCCCAACCATCCCATTTCTCTTTCTTTCTTTCTTTCTTTCTTTCTTTCTTTCTGGGAGGAGAAAGCATAGGGAAGTTATCACATTTTGTAATAATCTGCTTATCTATAAATGTATAGACTATAAAATTGGGCTGCAGAAGCATGCACACATGCCCTCCACCCAAGGCAATGTAAGTCCAGCACACAATATGTATATTTCAACAGAACTTGAGAGCAGGCTAATGGTATTCAATATCCATTGTTCCCTGTTAATACCTAGGGTTGTAAGGCGAGTCAAGATTAGATTTGACTCGGGGATTTTTTCAGCTTTCAGAAAACAGCAGTATGACTTGCAGTATTTCCATGGCGAGGTCATTGCAACCAGAAGTCATCTTGTTAAACTAGCAAATATATGGAAATTAAAAAGGATATGTTTCCTAGCCAATTTCAGTGGTCCCTGAATCCTTGCCATGATGCTAATAGATTCCTACCTGTTCAAAAGCAAAGCTTTCAAAAAGTTTGGATGGGTTAGAAGGCAGTTGAAATGCACTTTGAGTAGCTGGTGGAGGAAGCCGAGTTGAACAGAGCAGGTGGCTACCTTTGAGCCAAGGAAAGATGGGCAGAAAACAGGTAAAGCTGTTAAGAAAGTGAAGCATACAGGCAGTCCTCAACACACTGCAGAATCTCAAAGGAAGGCTTTGGGGCAGTGTTCAAAACTCCCATTGTTCTAGGCGCATTTTGCATTAGCGTTAGTTTCTGAGTTCTGGGCGCAGTATTGCACCTAGGATTTCAGATTAAAAGGAAGGAAGGAAAGGAGGACCTTTTTCTGCCTCCCCACTTCCAGCTACTGTCTGGAGACTGGAGAAGAGATCCTCTTAAGAATATTAGGGGGGTGGGCAGGGGAAGTGAAAAATGAACATAATATTTTAGCTGCAGTTCATTTTGAGCTTTGTATTCTTGTTATAAAAAAAGCGAGCCTAGACATTCCGTAGTTGTGCTCATCACCTGGGTTTAAGGTGCCATTTAGCTCCTAGATATCTTTCTAGCCCTGCTTTTGGGGTGTAGGTAAGGGAGGTCAGGATGATGACTCAGCTGGGTGGAGAACCCTCTTGTGCCGCTGCAGATGCATAACGAGAACCACAAGCTGAAAAAAGAAACCAGAACAACTCAGAAGAAATCATAGTTGGACTTTACACAGCAAAGCAGATTTAAGCACTAGACCAGATGATCAAAGAAATGAAATTAGGTCTTTCCTAGTTGGAATCTTGCGATCACAAATAGATATGTTTCTGAAATAGCTTCCATCTTCTATCTATCAGGCATTATGTACGCGATTCAAGAGCTGCTTCTTAAAATTTCAAAGACTGTTGTTCAACTAGTGCATCTTAAACTGAACATGTGTGCTACAAATGTAAATTACTGATATTATGGCTACATTTCCATTTAGAATACATATTGAACTCTGATGGCCATAGAAAGTGTAGGATATATATTGATCTATCCAGTATCCTGGAGCTATGATTTGGTTTTTGAGACAGTCAAAACTTTTCTCTTATTTTCTTTTTGTAAAATATAGGGCCTACCTAATGAAGCCACAGTTAAGCATATTTTAAGAGTCGTTTAATACAAATGGTTTAGGAATGAGTTTGAAAATCCATGGGACTGAAATTGGGACTGGATTGTGTCCAGACTTCTGAACACGCATACAGCCAATTGTGCCCTGAACAGATGGTGAGGACTTAACAAGTAGTATTTATACTCTGGTTTCTCTTCAGATCGTATAAATGTTTCACCTTTAACAAGTAGCATTTATTTTCCAGTTCTCATTTGTGGTCACTAAAATTAGACTTTACTTACTGTTCCTTTAATGCATAATTGTCTCTAAAATATATGAGTCTTACTATATGCATATTTGCCAAATGTAAAACGGATGATTAAGTCCACTATCTGGAAGGGATGCAGTGACACGCAGAGAACTGAACAGAGGTGAGAGGGGGAAAGCTTTTCTCCCCATCATAATTGTCTCTTGGGAACTGTGGTCTATGCAAATGTTGCCATGTTTTCAGATTTACTCATTATTCATAATAATTCAAGCAAGTCGTATGAATAATCCTAGGACTGTTGTTCAGCTGCGAGGCAGCCCTTACAAATACTTCTGTGAAATGCAAAGTGTGTTGGTTGGTTTTGATGTGACTCACAAGGTGACAGTGAGGGTCTTTCTTGTTCCTTCTTCTAGGTTCTCATTAAAGCTTTTTGGGGGGGTTATTGAATGTCCGGTATCTTCCAATTGTCTCAGTGAGCTTCCCATTAACCTTGGGGGCAGGGGGGGGTGTCCAGCATCTTCCAACCTGAACCTGCCCTGCCACCCTCTAGCAGTGATAGGGAACCAATTTCATCTCAAGGCCCACATTCTCTCCAGGAGCTGCTCAGAGACAAATGTAAGTGGAATGATGGAGGTGACGTCTGTCTTTGTACAGTAGGCTGCCTTCTAGTGGCTGCTACACACACCATGCACATCATTATCCCAGTTGAAGGATGCACTTCAGCCAGGCAAAAGCAAGGAGACAGCAGAGCAGGGGAGTAGACTGGGAGAATCCTGAGAACCATACAGAGGAGACTAGAGGGATGCATTTGCCCTCTACCTGAAGTTCCCCTTCTGGCTGCCAGGCCACAGATTCCTCACTCCTGCTCTAGTCATGACCAGGCCAAGATAGATTATGTGCACACACAACTCACTTCCCATAGTACACAGTACACAAGCGCAATGCTACACTGTGCACTCAAGATGGCCGCATTGGTGGGGGCGTGAACTATCTTTTAGAAACCGATGCCCCGTTTGTGCCACAGAGCGAGAGTAAATGGTCTTTTTAGTTCAGAGACATAGCTCTTCTTTTGCAAATCTGTTCTGTGCCCACAAGGCACTGTTAAATAATACTGATTTTGTCTAACAGTGTTTGTAAGGTGCTGTACAAAGTGTCATGGTTTCAGCCCAGATGTATTTTATTTTATTTTAAAAGATTTATAAACATTATAAAGTATCAGAAATGTACAGAAAATGAAAAATAAGTATAAAACACTCACCAGATGTAACGAAGTTAAAATAACAATACAACGTCAGAAGATGATCAACAGTCATTAATTAAAATGTTCAGTCAGAAAAGGCTTGTGTAAATAATAAGAGTTAAGCATGAATCTGAAATGGTACACAGTTGGGGCATGCCGTATCTTAGATGGGAATAAATTCCACATTAAAGGGGCCACAACACAGAAAGCCCTGCTACTGGTAGACTCAAGGAGAAGAGCCAAAACCTTTGGCACCAACAGGAGGCGCTCTACCATGCATTGTAGTGGCTGGGCAGGGGTATAAAGCTGTATTTTTTTGTAGCCTCATCCCAAGTTGTTAAGTATCTTAGCTAGGCTTGAATATTATGCCTCTTTACTTGTGGAATGGGGTGGGCAGCATGTGCTGTTCTGCCTCAGACGGTAAAATCTCTTAAGCCAGTCCTGACTCTTTAAGGTATAAATCCTTTGGCCTGAACCTGATATTTAAAATTCAAACCCAGCTCTGTGTTCTAGAACTAAGTCCAGTGCTGTTTACAGCTGCATCACAGAAGCTCTTGTTCTGAGCTTTCAAGCACTTGTGTGTGCTTGTGGAAGTCTAAATTTTACCTCCTCCCCCCCCCCAGTTAATTCTTTAGTGGACGTTTCTAGCAGTGAGGTCCAATGGGACACAAATACAGTTGCAGCAAATCCTGCTTTTTCATTTATTCGAGCAAATACTTGAGATAATTATTTTGAAGCATTTCTCCAGCCCTGGTAGTAAACTGTATTTTTAATTGCTGCTTTCGTATGCATGCTGTTTTATTTGTTTAATAAAACTCACTTGGCTAACTAGACCCCAGAGCTCACAAGGCTTCCATCTCCTCATAAAGGAGATAAGAAATGTGAGTTTCCTTATGGAATGCACTAAAGCTCTGATTCTATTAATTTGTTTCAGTTGTGCTAGTGGTTGTCCGTTATATAATAAGGGTTTTTTTTTGGCTGCTTAAAAAAAACACCACTCCCCAGACATGAGCTCCTTGTTTAAAATAGGATGTTCATTACTGTTTGAAGATGCTTATCTCTGTGTCCTCCATTGTCTCTCCAAAATGTTGGGTCAGTTAGTTCAGTTAGTTTAGTCTACCTCTTGAATCATAAGAGCTGCACTGCTGCCTCCACCAGTGGCCAGATAGCCCTGGAAAGCTCACAAGCGGGAGCATTAAGAAATGATGTATGTCATTTATAGATATATCAGCTATATATTTTGCAGTCTAAAATCTAGCACTGTGAACTGTTCTTTGGGGTGTCTATGTCCTGGGGCTGCTTCTTTTAGAGAAGGGGTTTTGCCCAACGTCCATAGCACTCGTGTTCTTGCAGAAATGGAGGGTATGGTATTGCAGAACTATTCCACCTGCCCAATGGCCGTGTGCATGCTAACTGTTTGCTCTAAGTCAGCTTCAGCTCATTGTGAGGAGATTGCCCCCAATTCTGCGCCTCCTTTTGGGTTAGACTTGGGACAGTTCTCCATAAGAAATGCTGTGGGAAATACAGTGGTACCTCAGGTTAAATATGCTTCAGGTTACATACGCTTCAGGTTACAGACTCCGCTAACCCAGAAATAGTACCTTGGGTTAAGAACTTTGCTTCAGGATAAGAACAGAAATCATGCTCCGGTAGCGTGGCAGCAGTAGGAGGCCCCATTAGCTAAAGTGGTGCTTCAGGTTAAGAACAGTTTCAGGTTAAGAACGGACCTCTGGAATAAATTAAGTACTTAACCCGAGGTACCACTGTACTGGTTCCTGTAACCAAGACATGACATATACAGCACATGTTATGTGATATATATAGCTCAAAACATCTATGTCAATGAATCTGGTGCATCCAGTTGATCCAGAAGCATGTAAATACACTTGTATGATGCCCATATGTTAATTTTTGTTGTTGTTGTAGGGAAAACTGAAGTAACACCCATGTTTCCCACACCATCACTTGTAATATGTGAAGGTGCTTTTAGGGAATTTTGCACGTGACACCAAAAAAGGGTCACTTTTCTTCCCCTATTTGTGCATTATCACATGTAAAGTTTTCAGGGCAATCCTATCCCTGTTTGCTCAGAAGTTCCATTGTGTGCAACAGTGCAGCTTCAAATTGCCTTTGAGCCTCTCTCACATGATTTGCACTGGTGGCTGGTCATTGTTGATGCAGAAGAGAAAGCAGAGTGGTAATTTGTAATGCAAATAAACATTCTAGCTAATATGACCTTTACACCCACATTATAAGCATGGCAAGTGTGAAAATGAGCCTCAGCCTTGTGTTGTGTGTCTGCCCTTTTAGATCATTTTCTGCTACAATCTCCTGCAAATGTACAAGGATGCTTGGGAGTGTGCAAGAAACAAGTTTTGACTAGGACAGTGGACACATGCTTCAAGAGATGGACAGATCCGTCTCTTTCATATGTGTTCATAATTAATCATTCTTAATTCATTTCCACATTAATCTGCATTTTAAAAAATGTACACAAAATGTTCTGCTATGTATTGAAATATTGTACTAAATTTAAAATATGCATTTTCCATGCATTTTGATACATTTATTGAATTGAAAATGCAAAATTTGGAGAATTGCAAATTAGACTCTGATCTGCACTTTAGTTTTGGAGGTGCAGATTAGATCAGCTCACGTCTGCAACAAACCACTCAAGCATTCCTACTGATGCTTGCCCTGCTTGTGAAGATCAGTAACGAGAAGGTGGGGACTAGAATGGCAAAATGCAAGCTAGTCAAGAAATCTGCGCTCATTCTGGCTCTGCTCAAAAGATTAATCTGCACATTATCAGTCCATTCCTCCAGATAGCTATTTCATTTCCATAGACTTGGCAGTCAGTTCACAACTTCAAGTGAGTCTTTTAAAATGTTTGAACTGAAAAGTGCTAGTGACACAGCAGAGGACAGTCGCAGATATCTGCAAGATTTTTCTTGATTGATTGTATTTGTAGGAGCCTTGAAGCCCCCATGAATGATGATGGAGTCAGTTACTTGTCACAATCTTGCAGTACCAGGAATCTTGGCAGAAAAGGAGGGGTGAAAGCAGAAGTGAATCAGAAGAATTTTCTGACTGGGTTTGTTTTCCTCTTCCTTCCCCATCCACTTTTCATCTTGTGCTGTGTCTTTTCTGAAGACAGAGGTTGTGTTGGGGGGTGGTTGTCTGAGAGCCTTTCCGATGAAGAGCAGGTACAAACTCCGTGAACAAATGAGCAAATCAAAATAACAGTGGGAAAGGGTAGAAATAAGTATACTGATATAGGGCAATGAGAAATGGTTTCCCCCACCATCGCACCTCAGTGGCGTTTCCAGATATCCTTCCTGTGAGAAGCATTGCGTGGCAAGGTCCCAAACCCTCCCAGGAAGTGGAATAAAGACACACGAAACAGTATTTTAGGTTAATGGGCGAAAAAGGCCACAACTTTGTTGGTTACAGAATTTGAGTGGTATTGGCTTAGGCATTGGAAACCACATGATGATATCTGACTCCTGCCCATCTGCAGGAGTCTTGGAAGGGTTAACCACCAGTAGGGGGAGCCCTGCTGATGCACATCAACTAGGAACTCCCCCAGGGTCACTGCTAGGGGTCGTGCCATGGCCCTAGCCCCCCTGTCTGGGGCTTCGGACAGAGACCAGGCCCCCTGGATTCCTTTAATAGAATACCCTTGAATTAGGAGGGGTAGGTGATGGCCACTATCTCCCCTCACCTTCAATACTCCAATGCCTAACCGCCAAACCTTACAAAGTTGTGACTATTTGCTACAAGGTAGGCGAAAAACCAAATGGCTGGTGCCAATTTGCCAAATGGGAAAAAAATCCTACCAGGCCCCTTGGACAACCAAGGCGACCAACCAAGGTCCATAGCAAGGTCAAGAAATAAAGAGCCTAACCTAAGGGTGGGAGGGCGGGAGAACTGACTGAGCAGGGAGAAAACAGGGGTGAGGCCTCAGTCGCGGATTGGACAGCCTAAGGATGACATGGCCGAGAACCATCCAATTGCGCAGGGGCTATACTGCCCCATGTGTGTGGGAAGGGCTTGCTCCCAGCCCGCAACCTCATTTCCCCAGAACGGGAAATGGCTTTGCAGCCGATCCTTGTGTGAGGGCCATTCCCTGTTGATCTGACTCATCGCGTGGCATCGCACACAGCAAGAGCCCAAGGACTTTAAAGGAACAGCATGTTCTGCTGCTGAGCTGTAACAGTTCCAAAAGTGGCGACGAGGGTGTTAGACAAGGCCAAGCCACTACCCTGCTACTGCCTCTAAGGAGCATGTAGGGAAAGCTCAGATTGCAGAACTGGAATCCAGAGAAGAAAAGAGACAGCTGGAGAGAAAATGGAAGACAGCCGATTTGCTTGGCTCCATCTTCTGGAACAGCAAGTTACCGAGGCTGGGCTGTTATTAGTGCTATTCTGAACAATGCTTGAAGCAGAAGCTTTGTCTTTTGACTCAGCCCTATGGAGCAAATGGGACCGTGTCCCCATATCCAATGGTTTCTTTCCTTTCCATGTGCAATTAGCTGTACCCTGTCAGAAAGCCTCTTCTCTTCCTTTCCTCTGCAGATCCTTCATCTCCCTTGGCAAAATTTGTTATTAACTAAACATAATTTAGTGAAAAGATGGATGTCTGAGAAGAGCACCCCTCACTCAGTAGCATGACTATGGGGGTGCAAACAGTGTTCCAACACCAGGTGCAAGGTCTGGGGTGTGTGCAAGATTCACTGCAGCTGCTGCTGCTGCTGAATTGCAGCTTAAAATCATTGTAATAGGATGAGTCTCATGCACATCCAAAGGGAATTGTTGATCTGCTGGTCACAAATAAATGCAGCTATTGAAGGTTTCCTACGTCCAGCTGCTTGCTGGTATTAGGACAGACCCACTGCAAGGTTTCCTCACACAGTGAGGTCTACACCTTGAGGAAGCCAGAGGCTTTGCTGACAGACAACCTGCAGTTTTTGCTCTTGTTGGGAATAAATGACATTATTCAATAATGTGCTGTTTGCAGAAGTTCCTTCTCTTGTCTGTTCTGAATCTTCTGGCCCTAGATTCTAATATTATGAGAGAGGGGGAAATATGTTTCTCTGGCAATATTTGCTACACTATGAATAATTGTATACACCTCTATTGTATGTGTCTCCCACTCCCTTTACTCTCATTTAAAACAACAACCTAAGAAAAGACCTCAAATATTGTAACCTTTCCTAACAAAGGGATCCCAGCAAAGCGATGGGAGTTAGGGGAGAGATTGTAAAAACTTCACTGACACTCCAGCTTTTCAGAAAACACCTTGCTGTGTTGCTCCCAGACAAGCCAGACCATCACAGTGAAGCGAGAGGAAGTGATTCTTGTAAAAGTGTAGTGCGCCACAAGCCCAGCCCATCACTGCCTCTACTGCAATGCTGTGCCTGCAGCACAGAGAGGTGCAGTGCATTTGCAGATTGCTGAGGCTGGATGCACAGTGAATGCACTCCAGACTTCCACAAATGCTGCAAGAGCATTTAATCAACACAAACAGGAAAATATTCCATCTGCACAGCACATGACTGGGAAATGTGAGAGCCAGTCAATGCATTGCTTCCTGGCCCAGTTGAAACTTAAACAATGACTTGCCTTGGAGTTTGTGGGGAGAGGGGAATGTGCGAGAGGAGTTTGTACAGTTCACCTTCTGACCAATACTTACATGGAATTACTGAGTCATAAACCAGATAGGCAAATCATACATGCTGGTGTGGAAAGTAAGACCATGTAAGTGAGATACAGAAAGGCTGAATGGTGGAAAAAGCTAGAGATGTGGAACACCATATAATTGAATCTTCCATGAAAGCAGGCTAGGTTTAAAAAGGGAAAGAGATTAAATATAATGAGAAAAAGAAACAAAAAATCTGAGATATTGGTGGGCAGTGACTGAGAGGGGACTTTTAAGCCTAGTTTTAATTGATTTGACCTCCTTGTAACAAAAAGAGCTCTGTTCTCCAAAGGTGACGGATAAGAAGACAACCCTTTGAGATGTGTGGTGGTTCCAACCTATCTTGCAGTGGGCTTGAATACGTGATGTTTATACTGAGTCTGCCTAGCCCAGGTTCTGTACTGACTAGTAGCAGCACTGAAGCACAAGCCATGGCCTTTCTCCAGCTGTCTTTGTGCAGTGTGAAATAATCTTAGTCACAAAAGTTATAATCTGCTGTGTGAGGCTCAGCCAAATAGTTATACTGTGTGAGGGAAGCGAGCCTTGCTACACCCAAATCATTGGTTGGACTCATTGTGTTACTCTCTTCTCTTTTCAAGGCACCTCCATTTTTCTTGCTCTCTTACTTCTCCTTCATATTCCCCTTTTCTCTGTTTTTCCTTCTCTTTCTGCTATTTTTATGGCTTCCTTTCTCTTTTCGATTTCTCTCCTTTTTTATGTTCTTTCGGCCACAAAATGTTTGGGGATGGGCCTACTAGTCCAGTAGAGGTGGAAGTTTAGAATAAACCCTATGCCATCCAATAGGCCCCTCATCCATTTGGACGTATATCGTCACGTTGACATGGCTTTTACACCACAAGAATCAAACGTAATACTAGGCGGGGAGTTACAGGACAGGAGGGCGTTGCTTGGGCAAGTTCCTCCTTTTGCTCTTTTATAAAGGGCCTCCTGGAGGAAGTGAGATCTCAAGGGAGAGAAGCGCAGGCTTCAAAGTCCAACAGTTTCTCATTTGTATAACCTGCTATCTCGTTAAGCCTTGATAATCTGGGGTCTCCCTTCCTTTTCTTTCTTTGAAGACTGAACCATGTTGCAGAACAGAAGCAGCCACTCAGGTGTGGATACCACCTGCTCTGAGCCTGGCCTCTGCTACGACCATCAGAGCAAACAATGTGTACACTGTGGACCCAGAAGCAGGCGCTCTGGTACCGGCACCTCCTGCCATCTCCCCAGCCTCTGCTATGACCGCCTGGTTGACCAATGTGTGAGCTGTGAAAAGATGCAGAGGAAGACTGAGAAGGAGACAAGTAAGCAATAAAAACAATCTCCTTGACTTTTGGAAAGAGCGGGAGGGAATTGTTCCCTGGGTGCATTGAGTTCAGTTGGAATCAAATCCTATACCAGTAGGAAGAGATTCCAATGGCTGAGACAGGTGGATGAGAGCAGGAACAGAAGCAATATTCTCATCTACTGATGACCTTGGATATCAATTGTTGTTAGCGGGATCAGAGTAGAGGTAGCATAGCCAGCCGCTAGAGAACCACAGTATGAGAGGGCTGTGGTCCAGAAATCCTGCTAATGGGTTTTTCAGAGGCACCTGTTTGATCATTGTGGGGAACAGGATGATGGACTAGATTAATCTTTGCCATGGTTCAGCATGACTCTTCTTATCTTCTCAAGGAAGAGCACCAGTGGTCTCCCTTAAAAGGCCGACCAATCACTGCTATAGCAATTGGCTCTTTTTCAGTCTCAATTTCATATCTATCAAATAGGAATGATAGTGAAGGCATCAGGTAAGACAGACAGGGTTGTTGTTTGGGTCGACAAGAGCAATGAGGTTGCTTCTTTGTGGGCATTTGCCATACTCATGATTTGGTACACGTGTGGGAAACTGACCTA
Organism: Podarcis bocagei; assembly: GCF_964188305.1. Classification (NCBI taxonomy): domain Eukaryota; kingdom Metazoa; phylum Chordata; class Lepidosauria; order Squamata; family Lacertidae; genus Podarcis; species Podarcis bocagei. The sequence goes on along the minus strand of NC_138135.1, from coordinate 34,896,026 downwards.
GAGGGAGTGAGTAACCATAACGTGTGAAGTCTGTCAATGCAGTACCACATCTTTCTGCATTTGGGACTGCGACACCAATGTAGAGCCTGGGGTTTTTGTATTGGCTCCACAAGTACGTGGGGGGGGGGGGTTGTAACTGGGTGCCATGCGGCTTCTGACTCACATCTGTTGAACTGCTGGATGTATTTATAGCATGCTTTAAAAAAAGAAAAAGTACTTCACACGTGTAATTTAGTGGCCCTCAAAGCAGCCTACCTAGGGAGGTAGTTAATGTATATACCACTTCATATTTCAACAGAAATCTCTAGTGATTTACATACAGATAGGCCACTATGACTGTGTGCGCACCACCTGTTGAAAACACATTTATTTCCCTCAAAGAATCCTGGGAACTGTAATTTGTTAAGGGTGCTGGGAATTGTAGCTCTGTGAGGGGTAAATGACAGTGCCCAGGGTTCTTTGGAAAGAGGGTAAATGTGCTTTAAATATATATAATATGCACACAGCTTATGACTAACTTTCCACATGAGGGAAAGGCCATAGCTCCATAGGAGAGAGCACATATCTGAATGCAAAGCTTTCCGGGGTCAATCCCTGGAGGTGAGGCTGACAAAGACTTCAATCAGAAATCCTGGCAAGCTGCTATAGACAATCCTGAGCTAAGATGTACCAGTGGTTTACCTTTCTATACGACAGCTTTCTATGGTTCCTATGTGGGGGAGAGCATGTTGAAGCTTAGAGACAGGGGCTGGCCTTTGGTGAGCTCATGACTAAAGGGTAATTCATCCTGAAACTTTGCACTTCACTGTAGCTCATTTGTTTAACCATGATGCTACACAGGTTTGACGGTGCCACTTGGGTAATATATATAAGTATCTGTCCACACAAAAAAGACCCCTTGGGACTGTTAAAAAAAAGGTAAAGAACCCCTGGACAGTTAAGTCCAGTCAAAGGCAACTATGGGGTTGCAAAGTTCATCTCGCTTTCAGGCCGAGGGAGCCAGTGTTTGTCCACAGACAGCTTTCTGGGTCACGTGGCCAGCATGACTAAACCACTTCTGGCACAACGGAACACTGTGGTGGAAGCCAGAGTGCACGGAAACGCCATTGACCTTCCCACTGTCACGGTACCTATTTATCTCCTTGCACTGGCCTGCTTTCGAACTGCATTGCTATCTCAGGGCCCCATCTCAAGGTTCCAACATCTCCACTTAACCTGTAGCAAGTGATGGGGAGAGCCTCTTCCAGAAAAGTCAGAGAGACACTGTCACTTAGAGTACAGCACATTAGGCTATATGGACAAATAGTTTTTTGTGTGCCAAGGAGCCTCCATGTGGAAACATCATCACCTCAGGGTTCCCAAATTATGGTCCTTGAGCTTAATTTAGGCAGTTCACGGCATATCACAGTTCACTGTATTATTGCAATACAGCTCGAATTCTATACAATATATAATACATAGAAAGAAGCCAAAAAAAATGCAGTTAAAAATCATACAGCATCTAGCATAATGCATTACAATTGCTTTAACAGGCAGAAAAACCATTAAGTGATCCACTAAGGCCTTCAGCAATTTTCAAATGGGCTTGGGTGGGGGAGAGTTTGGACTCCATTGCCCTAGCCTTTATAAAGCACAGCCCTTAACACTTTTTAAAACAATATAATTGGGAATGGTATGTAAGCCACACGGGTGGCGCTGTGGGTTAAACCACAGAGCCTAAGGCTTGCTGATCAGAAGGTCAGCGATTCGAATCCCCACAATGGGGTGAGCTCCCGTTGCTCGGTCCCAGCTCCTGCCAACCTAGCAGTTCGAAAGTACATCAAAGTGCAAGTAGATAAATAGGTACCACTCCGGCGGGAAGGTAAACGGCGTTTCCGTGTGCTGCTCTGGTTCACCAGAAGTGGCTTAGTCATGCTGGCCACAGGACCCGGAAGCTTTACGCCGGCTCCCTCGGCCAATAAAGCGAGTTGAGCGCCGCAACCCCAGAGTCGTCTGCGACTGGACCTAATGGTCAGGGGTCCCTTTACCTTTACCTTTATGTAAGTTATTATGATAGTTATTAGGAGAGAGTGCTGAAATAAAGGGAAAGAAGGGATTAATCCATAAAACAATGAGGGCAAATGGAGCAAATGTTATATGAAAATTATTTGTTTATTTTATTTATGTTTATTTTACAATATTTACAGTATATACCACTTGATTGTAAAAAAACCCCCTCTAAGTGGTTTACAAAAACGAAGATTTCTGTAAATTGCTGTGATCTGCCCTACCCAGAGAGATAGCAGATTATCTTTAAACCAGAATGCTAACTAGAAAAAAGAAGAGTAAAGATGGAATAGGAAAGAAAGAGAAACAAAGAATTATAACTGGGGTTTTGGATTAAGAAATGGAACAGAATTAGACTAAGTGCACCTGATGATGTTTGAAGCACTGCTAAATAGTAACATGTATTTTACCCCCAGGTAATCAGATTTTTATTTTATTTTACAGTATTGATTTTCTGTGAGGTTGGTTAGTCTGAGAGACAGCTCATGGCTGCAACATCCAACCCAATTTTTGAACTTTGTGGTTTTGAATCTTTCCTCCTCCCCCACCACCTGTGTACTTTGTCTGTCATCTGACCTGTTGAAGATGGAGGGCTCAAAAGCTTGCTCAATGTTGTGTGACGTTTTGGTTGACCCAAATAAAAGTATTGCCCAACTGTGGGTCTTAGAATTTTTCCTAGGGCAGGGGCTCCCAGATGTGGGAAACCACAGTCCAGAAAGCCCTCACATAACTAGTTGCCTGTCATACTTCAGATGGTGGGATGATCACAAAACTGGCCTCCTAGGATGAGCTTAAAGCAGAGAGGGGACATATTTCATTGTTTGTAGTTACAGTTGTCAGGACAGGACTGAGAAGACCCAGGTTCAAATCCCCACTGCAAGGAAAGTCCGCTGCGTAACCTTGGGCCGGTTATATTCTCACAGCCTAATTTACCTCAGCATTGTAAGGATAAAAGGAGGAAGGGAAACGAACCCTGTAATCTTCCCTTGACATCCTGGAGGAATGGTGGGACAGAAAAACAATAAAGAGACAAAATAATACAGTGGTACCTCAGGTCAAGTACTCAATTCATTCCGGAGGTCTGTTCTTAACCTGAAACTGTTCTTAACCTGAAGCACCACTTTAGCTAATGGGGCCTCCCGCTGCCGCCGCGCCGCCGCAGCACAATTTCTGTTCTCATCCTGAAGCTAAGTTCTTAACACAAGGTACTATTTCTGGGTTAGCGGAGTCTGTAACCTGAAGCGTATGTAACCTGAAGCGTATGTAACCCAAGGTACCACTGTACTGCTGACCATTTCTGCTCTAATGCTGAGATAACTCGGTTGCTCCAAAAGCCCCATTCCAAACTCAGTGAACATGACCCACTGTCCGACTGCGCTGTATGTCTGCAAGGCCTCTCCATCAGTTTGTTAAAAGACAGCTGCATCAGGCCGCTCCCTCAACTGTCAGCAGACACTCAGTCAGGTGGAAAGAGACAGAGAGACGGGACTGCAGGACCCTCTCCGTTGGCACCGCTGAATGAGCAGCACCTTTTGAGTCATCTCCAAATTTTTCGCTCCTGCTGTTCACTACAAGAGCTCTGTAAATAGGAATTAGTGCCTGATCTTGATTTCCCCCCTCCCTCCTCCCTCCCAGTCCCTTTTCCTCTTATGTCGTGCCGCTTACATGGCGAGTCTGAAAGTGGGGACTTATATTTGTAAGCTGCTCTAGAAGCCTTTTTCAGTGGAAGAGTGGGATAATGATGCCCCCTCTGTTTTCCTCCACAGCAGCCCCCATTAAACCCCAAGCACCAACCCCTCTTGCTGCAGACCCAGCTTGCTCATCTTTACTCTTCGGAATTTACATTCTCATGGGGCTAGTCTTGGCAGTAGCTGCAGTGCTGTGCATTGTAATCCTGAAACAAAAGAGGAAGAAGAGGATGCGAGGAGCTGAAAAGGAGAATTCTACAGGTAGGCATTGCCAGTCTTCCCAACAATAGATATTCACCCATTTGGGGAGTTACCATCTAGTTCCAATCCAATGGCATACACACAACAAGCCAGACAATGCATGGCTATTGCCTGCAAAGTACTGAGAGCAGAACTGATTAGTCTTATTCTAATTATCTGTTAGTGATCACTAGGGGCATCTAAGTGCCAATTGCTCCATAAATGACTTTGCTCCCCAGTATTAATCATTTTGATTATGGTGCACATCCACACATCATTTACTGATATATCCTTGGATTTGCCCTTGGATAACCAAAAGCAGGAATGGCTTTCCCATTACCACGTGATAGTTTGTTGGCTTTACATTCCTTGGACTTAACTGCATTTACAGCAGAGCTTTCCAAACTTTTCATATGGGTGACACTTTTTAGACATGCAACATTTCATGACATAGTTATTCAGTTTTTCTAGGAAACTGGAGGTTAACCTCACCCCTTTTCAGCCCTGGGAAGAGTGCAGGGAGCGTTTGCGCGACACACCTACACACTGCAGTAGACACACTCTGTTTGGAAAGCTGTGATTTACAGGTTTACCCTGGCTGTAGCTCTTCCAGAAATATCCTGGGAAATGTAATTCCATTGGCAGTGGCAGAAATACTTAACAGAGTGGTCTCAGCTCCTCCACAAACTACAATTCCCAGCATCATGGGAGTTCAAAATGATATAAATTGTGTTTGTCATGTACCTGTGTCTTTTGTTTCTGACCTTTCCCCCCATGATCTCACCTTGGATATTTCAGGGCCTGGCCACGAGTACCTTGCCCCCTTCCACCAGCATGCTCCAAGGGGGCTGACTTGGGGGCTGTTCTTTGGGGAAACTCTTCCCCTCTCTCTTCCCAGCTACTGTTGCCTAGGCAACTGAAGCCCATGGCAGCCTATGGCCTGCCTGGGAGTAGGGGGTGACTAGGAAGGGAAATAATTTTGTGACCAACAGTTCTTTTGTAAGCCACCTTGAGTCCTATCAGGGGGAAATGGCAGGGTGCAAATAAATATATAAGAAGAAGAATTCTTCCTGGATAGACCCCAGAAAAGTAACAACAGAAAGGAATAAACTAAGGATTCACATCTGGGTCCAACTTCAAGGTAACTGCCTGGGCTATTCAGGGGCCAATGCGAATGCCAGTCCTGTATATCTTAGTTCACTTTCCTCTTTTATTATTATGTTCTGCTTAACTGAGTTATTATTTTCTTCTTGTCGCCTCATACAAGACGTCCCTGAAGGTTTCAGATGCTGCGAAGAGGGGAATGCTAAAGGTGAGCATGGAGGGAAATTTTGTAAGAGTATACTTTAGGGGCAAGGCTATGAAACCCTTTTCAGCCCTACTGGGCAACCTTAATAGGGGGGCATGTGCCACTGAGAGGCGGGGCCACAAGCAAAAGTGGGTGGGGCAATGAATGTAAATGTTACCTTGGCACATTAGGTAAGGTTCTGTAGCCGCTTCTCCACCCTCCATCCAGGGGAGCTAGATGAGATATTATCAGAGTTCAATGACACATTTCAGCCAGGCAAAAACACTCAAGAAGGGTGTGAAGAAACTACCAGTAATGATTGTGGGCTGGGGAGGAGCTGTGGGCCGCAGAAAGCTCAGAGGGTCAGAGAAGAGAGCATGGGAAAGCAGCACCCACCCCACAGACCTGAGGTGCTTCACTCCCTGACCTATAGGCATTGCTGCTGCTGATGTTCTAAAAGGGAAGGGGGCCTCTTATCCTACACTTCTCTACTGCTTTCACATTACTCATTAAGTTGTTTCTCTTTCAGAAAATGAAAAGTGTGTCGTTGCCTTTGAAAATGAACCTCACAGAGGCCGCAATAGCAGTCCAGGAGATGGCGATCCTGAAATACTGATGTGCCCGCATTCAAATGATGCTTTAAACACTGCCAGAGATGACGCCTTAAAGAGAGAAGTGCAGCATATTGCTATGGCAGGAAGTGATGTCACGGAGGCAGCTTCCCTGACTTCCTGTGATAAACAATGCAACCCCACCTTTCCACTGCCGGCAACGGAACTCGGGGCAACTGAGTTGGTGACCACCAAGACTACTCAGGAGAGCGTCATCTGGGACGAGGAGGAGTCGGAGTCATAGCAACAAGTTCTAGAGGGCTGAGACTTGAAGACTCTCCCTCAAGCATCATAAAACTCCCTTTCAACTCAAAAGAGGAATAGTGGATGGACAGATTTACAAAGGGCTTGCCTCATTGTAAATGGAAGAGAGTTTGTTATTTCCCACATTGTAGAGATGTTGAAACAGTTTTTTAGCTGCCAGAAACTCCCAGCAATTGCTTTAAGAAAAAGGAGACTACTGGACACTTTATGCCAAGGGCAGGAGATTTCAAGCCTGGCTATTCTTATTGGCCCTGCTCAGGGCCCCCTTAGAGGGCTTTTACCTGGCTGGAATGTGCCCCCGAACTGTGACAATTCCTCTTGCTTGCCTGGATGTAGGTGTGCATGTGTGTGAGAGAGTGTGAACTGCTGTTTTTTGGCAGAGCTGGAATGCAACCTGCTGTACAAAGGGGAGTCACTTCCCCTGCACCACCCACTTATGTCTCTAGCCATTCCCACTACTGCCACCCCCACTGCTACCCCACCCCACCCCAACAACGAAATGTGGTCCTTGGGTTGAAAAGCGTTTTCCCACCCTGCCAAGGCATCCCTCCTCTGTAATGTTTTCAATTGCAGAAGCTCTGGAAAATGTGTATCTCATGGAATGAAATGATTGCTTTAAGATCACATTTACCTTAATCTTAATTTCCACACCCTGAAACTCCCCTGGCAATATGAGTGGGAATGAAAAATGATGACTGCAAGTAGACAGAAATACCCAGTGGAAGTTTAAGTGAGCTATTTGAACCACTAAGGAGGATATTTTTAATGTTTAAAATTATTTTTATTCCACAGTGTTATATAATTCTTTTTGAAAACAGCTTTGATTGTGTGTGTGTGTTTTTTACAAGCAAGCAGTGTATAAAATTTATGAAATAAGATAAAATAAACATTGGCAATATAAGATGTAAGACTGCATATTTACTTTAGATATAATACAAAATAATTTGAATGTGGCATACGTACACTCAATGGCTAGTGGCCCTTATTCTGCAATATTCTTGTTGTCCTTCAACATTTGATAGCTTAATGAAGCTGGACGTTTTCTTTTTTACCTTCAGCCCACAACTTTACAATTCTGTTCTTTCTCTTTTCTTAATCCTGGTCAAGGAATGCCAAACATGGTAGGTCCCAATTTTTTTTGGGGGGGGGGGATTACAGATCGTATGTGTAGTCCAAAGGGCACTTTCTTGTACAGCTACAAAGCTTTTATTAAAATCAGCTTTAAATACTCCTATAAAATAACCGCCCACAAATATTTCTTAGGGTTGAAAACATAACTGCAGTGGGTCTGAAAAGTTTCAGAATTGTAGAGTGTTAGAGAAAAGGAAAGAAAGTAGGATATGGTCAGCTGAGGTCCTGCAGTACCATGGACAGAGATCTGGGCATCTTGCGATAGATATAGCAACTATATCTGCTCAAATCTCTCTCCCCCCCTCGCACACACATGTAAAAGTTTCATGTTCCACAACTCAGTTTAACAGGATGCAGATGGTATGACCAGGTGAAGAAGGAAGGTTGAGCTTCTAAATAGTTTTTATAAATGCATATCCTGTGGCAAAACTCACTATGTTCAAAGGGGAAGTAGATATGCAAAATATCTGAGATATTTTGCTAGACTGAACTGACCTACCACAGCGCTCTCTCTCCATCAGCAGCTACCTATTAGCCGGTCCCAGGCTAGCATGTCTCCTTGATAAGCTGCATTCTGCAGGAGAGTTTCTTCTTCAAGTCCCCAAAAGCCCACTTCACAGCAACTTGGAGCAGAGCTTTCCATGTGGCAGAAGAGCATCCCTGTTGAGATACACCAGGTGTCCGCTATTTGTATTTTCTGGAACTTTTGTACCTTTTGTACAAATTTATGGAGGATAAATCCATAACTACTAGCCATCATTGCCATGCTCTGCTTGCATGGTTGCAGCAGTAGTGCTCTGAAGACCAGTTGCTCAAAGCCACAGGAGGGGAGAATGCTTTCGTGCTGAGGTCCTGCATGCAGACTTCTCATAGTCATCTGGGTGGCCACTGTGAGAACAGGATGCTGGAGCAGATGGCCTGATCCAGGAGGCTACTCTTGTTGTTGTTTAGTCGTTTAGTCGTGTCCGACGCTTTGTGACCCCATGGACCAAAGCACTTCCACTGCCTCCCGCAGTTTAGTCAAACTCATGCTGGTAGCTTCGAGAACACTGTCCAACCATCTCGTCCTCTGTCGTCCCCTTCTCCTTGTGCCCTCCATCTTTCCCAACATCAGGGTCTTTTCCAGGGAGTCTTCTCTTCTCATGAGGTGGCCAAAATATTGGAGCCTCAGCTTCAGAGGCTACTCTCAGGTTCTGACAAAAACAATTGAAGGTGTTTTCGCTTCAACAGGTTTCTCCAGCTGGGCAAAAAGGCCTCTAACTGTGGTGCTTGTTCTGTATTGCTTTAAAACCTGTCTTTCTTTCTTCTTCTTTTTGTACTTTTAAAATTTTGTTTCTAGTTGTTTTTATATAAACCTCTATGAGATTCATGTGGAGGACAAATAAATTAATAAAGTAAATAATATAGAAATATGTGTGGATAGGAATGTTTGTCTTTGGGCGCTTGGTAAACGCAAGATTGATTGGATTGCCAGGAGGTCTGCTAGTTTTGTCCCAGACATGCTAACAGCCTGTCACAAGCCTCTGTTGTTTTCTTCTCACTATCCTGCCAGGAAGTGTTTGTTAATGTGACTCTGATCACCTCATGGTGCCTCGTGTGTGTGTGTGTGTGTGTGTGTGTGTGTGTGTGTGTGTCTGTTGTCTAGGGTCGGGGAGGTGAGCGTGGTGACAGCTGCTCTCATCTCTCTCTGTAAGTTTTCACTGACATTTTTTTCCAGTTCCCTTTCATGAACAAGACAAAAACCTCCCCTTTCAAGACAGAGTCTGCATTGTGTTTGTTTGAATACATTATTAATTTCTCTGCTTGGGGGGGTGGAGGCGGGAAATCTTACCTGGCTTGTGCTGATTTGCAACACAAGAAGAGTCTTAGAAAATCCCAGTGATAGATGGAGGGGTTGGCGAGGGGGGCGGGGAGAGAAGGCAAATCTTTTCACTGCAAAAGAAAACCCCCAACAACATCCACAAAGCCCCACAGCATGAATAGAGCATTTTGCTTTCTCTGAATGTGGCTCCAAACAGATCTTCTGTTGTTAGGAGTGAATGGATTGCTTTGGTGCAAAGAAAGGAATCTTACAGTAGATCTCTAGGCAGTATGTGGTAAATTGGCAAGATTTCTGACTTCCAGTGGTTTAACAGCAGCAGCAGCAGCAGCTATGGAATTTTCTAAATTAGGCTGCTGAAACAAACAAACAAACAGCCAGCAAGGTTTACCCTGGGGGTGTGAGCCAGGAGTGAATTTTTGTGGGGAAGGACTTCTGTGAGTTCAGTTCAGGTTCTGAAAATAAGTACCTGAGATAAGCATGTGTTCAGAGGCAATGTGTACACACACCTGACTCCAGTAGGTGAATTTCAGGGTTAGGACCATACAGACATAGGAGCTGTCTTATCCCAAGTCAGATTAATGATCCATCTAGCCCTGCATAATCTACACTGACTGGCAATGGGTTTCCTGGGTCTATTATTATTATTATTATTAATTTTATTTCTTTCATGAAATTTGCATACCACTTGATTGTCGAAAAAACCCTCAAAGTGCATTACAAAAAAGATAAAACAATACAATTATCACTTAAAAAATTACAACCGTAATTAAAAACTTACAGAATGTTAAAACCACAATAGAACAGACTAGAACAAATGAAAACTCATACAAACTTTCTAAACACCTGGGTAGGCTTGTCTAAATGAAAATGTCGGAGTGCTGGTGCTGCCACACTAAACTCTTGAGTTCTTACAGATGCAGTGTGATTATTATGTGGCCCCTTTCAGAGGAAAAATGGGGAGCAAATGTGATTACAGAGTGGGAAGATCAGGTCCTGCTTGCAAGCTTCCCATAGGCATCTAGTTGCTACTGTGAGAAGAGGATGCCTGATGGGCCTTTGACCTGGTCCAGCAGGGCTCTGCTTTGGTTCCTACACGCTGTTAATCAGAAGGTGCCCTCCTGTCACCAGGTGGCACTCTTTTACCACATGCCTCACGAAAAGAGTTCCTCAGGTAGAGATGCTCAGCACTGTGATTGGTACCTGGCTGGTTTTAGACCTATTTCTCCTGGCTTTTTTTGTGTCCGGATTCGCCACCATCCAAGGCTGTAGAGAGGCCTCTGGCCCTATTATTATTATTATTATTATTATTATTATTATTATTATTATTATTATTATTATTTATACCGTATATAAAATGGTCAGAACTGTAATCAGAAAAGATTACTTGGTGACTGCTCTTATCTATCAAGGGAGGGAAATGGGGGCAGCGGGATGTCAGGTGTTTGAGAAACATGGCACAAGGGACTTTTAACAGGCGAGAGGAACCTGTGAAAGTTGGCCCTCAGGGGGTGGGAACTGCTAGTGACCTGGTTCTCCGAGCCAAAAAGTTTCCTCACCACTATTCTGGGTGAATGAAATACTTTGGAATGTAAAGGGGGGAATCTACTTGGAAGGGAAGAGTGGACAGAGCTTCCTCATGCTGCCCAAACACTTACTTACCCCCACCCTAAAAGGGCTGGCAGTGGCACAGAATCCAAACTGCAGACTGACTGACACAGACATATTTTTCTGGCATAGACATAATTTGATCGGCAAGGTTGATGCCAATTCAACCTGTGCAATGCCATCTTTCATTTAAAAGGTACTGTTTGAGTGTCCAGCACTTGTCCAGCAGCTGGACAAAGGAGATGCTAATGAGGAGAGGGTTGCCAGGAGAAAAGAAGTAACCTGCTGAGGAATAATATCCTTGGGGAGCACAAATTATGTAGTTTTGAGCTCTTTCATAGCTGACAGCAGGCTCAGCAACTGTTCTAACATCAGAAGTTTGCATTCCCAACAGAGCTGTCCAACTAGCAAAGCCAAAGAGTCATTTATGAATTTCAACAATGCACCCATACAAACACTGGGGTGGAGTGGGGGAGGGGAGTAGCCAGATATCCCCCTTGCATTTACTGACTGACTATCCAATAAGTATTAGCAGAGGTCATTAAGTGCTTTCTTTTTGGCACCCCTGCACAAAGACCCTAATTTAGCAGAGCTGAGATAAAGCTGATGCTATATATTTATTTGCAGCTAGTGGGCTTAATTATTACCATGATTAATCCCTATAGCTCCTGAGTAGTTACTTAATTATCACCGTGATTAATCCCTATAGCTCCTGAGTAGTTACTAATAATACCAACTTGGGGTATTAATTCACCACAGATGTTATCGGGTTGCTTCAACTTTTATTGTTTAATCCAGTCTATATTAATGCAGAAGTAAATCTCATGAAGTTCAGTGCTACCTTTGGAAGAAACGGTCTATAGGAATTGGTTACATGTATTAGCAAGGGCCAACTGCCTGTGTATTAGCGTGAGCTCAGGATCACAGCCTCAGAATCATGTGCTCCTTACTGGGCTCCTTAAATAGCAAGCTTGTAAAGCACCATTAAAGAAATTGAATCATGAATTTTCTGCTATTTCCCCCTCTCTTTTTTTTTAACTTGTAAAGGATGCACATTTTATTCAGTGTCATGCAATTTGGGGGCAGATGACTTCATTCCTAGAAATAATTCTCTCACCTTCCCTATGTGTGGTTATACGACTCTCTCAATTAATTCTAAGCTTCTAATTACTTGGAAATGTTAAGCGTTTCAATTTGTTCCCTCTTATCCTTACCAGTGTAACCGTAAATTTAAAAGCCAGTGGTGGCTTGTTTTCTCCCTACTTTTAAAGATGAAATTGTGTCTTCACTGATTTCATTCCCTGAACTTCCAGCTTTTCTTGCCTTGCTTATCTGGTCTCCACCATCCCTGATATTAAAAAATTCCCAAGAATTCATAATTTTTAAATTGCTGTCTCTAGTCCTCCTCCCCTCTTTCCCCCTCTTAAATGACTTCAGGGAAGAGGCTGGCTGGTTCCACGTGCTGAGTCTATAGGGGGACAAGGCCTTCCTGGTATCTCTCATCAGCATCCGTCCGTAATCACTACCCACTGTGTAATGACAGTAATTAGGAAGAGCAAAAATGCCTCAGGACTGGAAGAGCTGACAGAGTTTAGGGGAGCCAGATGGTGTTTGCACTTAAGGAAGGATTGGGGGGGGGAGGAAAAAAGATTATCTCATCTCGTTAAATCAGCTTTCATTTCTTTTATTTAGTGTCACAATTGGTTTGGTCGTAGAGAGAGTACAAAAGGACTTGGCAGATTCTGCAGACCAGCACACCAGCATGTCCGATTGATGCAGAAATCTAATAAACACCCACAACGTGGCTGATTATCACACAGCCCATTCCTATGGGCTCCTGTGCTGAGTTAGCAGTTCATAGGCTCAGGTGGGGCAGGACATAAAGGCATGGGAAGCACAACACATTCTTTCCCCCAGGCACCTGTAGTTAACTAACACTGAGCAGCTAATGTAATATAAGCCATCAATATTGTTCTACACATACTCCAATTCTCCAGGCAGTGAGAACTGGAGTGAAGAGTGTATTCAGGTTCAGTTACCTTTGAAAGGTCTCATGACATTTTGTAATATTTGCATTTATTTATCAATATACAGGTTGAGCAGAGGTGACTCACAGCATCAAATGCCACAACAGTTGTCCCAAAGTTCGCTGCTCACTACCAGATTTCTAGGGGAACAATCAGATTTTTTTTACAGGGAGTCTCAGCTCTCTGTGTCCTTTCCCCAGTCTCCTCTCCCTAACCAGATGGGGGACCAAAAGGTGAATCATCTTCCTGCTTTCCTTCTTGGTCTATTCACGAAGGTGGTAGAAGTTTGAGGTGACAACCATCACTAACACAAGGACATGTTTGGGTGAAGAGCTTACCAAATGGCTTTCCAATACCCTTTGCTCCCACTGACTCAGAACCTCTTATAATTAGAGTCATGGCACTGAAAGGAATACGTGAAGGACCATTGAGTCCAACTTCAACCTGTTGCTTCACTATTCCCGGTTTCCTGTGTTTGCATAACACCAAGCCCCCGCCCTCTGAAGAAATATTGCAGATTCTAATGGGAATATTCCCTTTCCCCTGGAACTCATTGCCCACCCTGAACCTGAGTGCCTTATTTGTTGCCAGTATTATCAGGGAGATGTTTCTGGAAAGTAGGAAAAGGGAAACATCTCCCCTCCAAAAAAATCTTCCCAAGAAGAGGGGAGGGAGCTAATCCCAAACCACAATCCCTTCCAGGTTGTTAAGAAATCTAAGGTGCTGAAACAGACCAATGTCCTGTCTTGCTTTACTTAATTTTCCTCTCCCTCCAACTTCCTTCCAAAATTCTATGGAAGAAGAAGAAGAGTTTGGATTTGATATCCCACCTTTCACTCCCTTTAAGGAGTCTCAAAGCGGCTAACATTCTCCTTTCCCTTCCTCCCCCACAACAAACACTCTGTGAGGTGAGTGGGGCTGAGAGACTTCACAGAAGTGTGACTGGCCCAAGGTCACCCAGCAGCTGCATGTGGAGGAGCAGAGACGCGAACCCGGTTCCCCAGATTAGGAGACTACCGCTCTTAACCACTACACCACACTGGCTCACTGTTGGCCTGTTTTCCTGTTTTTGTTTTACATGATAGGTTTGTTTTAATTTACAACCCAATAAATTTCTATATCCCTGGGATGCTGAAACAATGGCCTTATTTTTCCATGCTATATTCAGAGGGATTATTATGTATTTACACATTAATATATTGAAATGTATTAATACATGTATATGAGGCAAAGTGGAGGTTTTTTTTCCCTTTTCCCTGGACAGATACATTTGAGTTGGTTTAATGCAAGACATTTGGACCAAAGCACACCCTAGGGTAGGGGGTATTCACAAAACAAGACAATTGTGCATGTACAGTGGTACCTCAGGTTAAGTACTTAATTAGTTCCAGAGGTCTGTTCTTAATCTGAAACTGTTCTTAACCTGAAGCACCACTTTGGCTAATGGGGCCTCCTGCTGCCGATGCGCCACCGGAACACGATTTCTGTTCTTATCCTGAAGCAAAGTTCTTAACCCGAGGTAATATTTCTGGGTTAGCGGAGCCTGTAACCTGAAGCGTATGTAACCTGAAGCGAATGTAACCCGAGGTACCATTGTAGTTGTATATGCAAAGACTCCCTGGAGCTACCACCTCTTTGTTCAGGACTCCAGATCTTGGGGAAATCCCTCTTCTTACAGATTTTTGTGCTTTAAGTGTGGATGCCTAGGAAGTGTGGGTGTCAGAGGCAGGACTAGTCCATAATTCCCTGCTCCTTGTTCTTCCCTTGTTGAATACACATGCTAATAACACTTCCTAGGCATCCACACTAGCTCTTCTATCTGTAACCTGCTGCAGGCGAACATAAAACCATTTCCCACTATTCCACCATCCTCCCTCTTGTGGCTGAATCATGGGAAATGGCTGCAATGTGAACATCAAACAACCCAGTTTAGAATCTTAGATTTGGAAGGGACCCTGAGGATCGGTTAGTCCAACCCCCTGCAATGCAGGAATATGCAGCTGTTGCTTATGGGGATTGAACCTGCAACCTTGGTGTTATCAGCACCACACTCTAACCAGCTGAGCTATCCAGGTGTGGACAACCTTTGGTCCTCAGCTGTTGCTGAACTACAACTTTCATCAGCCCCAGCAAGCCTGGACAATGGTCACGGGAGTTTGCACAAAAAGCAGATGCTCCATCCCTGAGCTACAGTCTTTCCCCTTCTTTGCCTTTGTTCAATACACTTTCCTCAATTCTCAAGGGAATTTGGAATTGATCATCTCTCTTTCTCTAAAACTCTGGGATATAAATACCTTGCCTACTTACCACGTCTGAAACTTGCAAGATATTAAAAGAGACCTAGAGAACAATAGCGGAGAGAGGCGAGGGAGAGAGTGGTTGGCTGGTTCCCTGGGATGGGTGGAGCTAGACTGTCACCCAAGACCCATAATTAACTGGCTGTGTCATTTGACTCCTGTGTAAGAAAAGGCTGCTCCTTACTCAGTTATTACTCAGGAAATTGTTGTAGGGGAACTGTGGCACGGCATGCAAATCAAGCCGCCATGTTGATGTGATTGGGCTATACCATGGGTAGGCAAACTAAGGCGCAGGGTCCGGATGCGGCCCAATTGCCTTCTCAATCTGGCCCGCAGACAGTCCAGGAATCAGTGTGTTTTTACATGAGTAGAATGTGCCCTTTTATTTAAAATGCATCTCTGGGTTATTTGTGGGGCCTGCCTGGTGTTTTTTACATAATAGAATGTGTGCTTCTATTTAAAATGCATCTCTAGGTTGTTTGTGGGGCATAGGTATTTGTTCATATATTTTTTCAAAATATAGTCTGGCCCCCCGCAAGGTCCGAGGGACTGTGGACCGGCCCCCTGCTGAAAAAGTCTGCTGACCCCTGGCCGCTATACAAAAGGTGAGGACAAGAGAGTGCAATTGGCTGCTTTATCATGTACAGTTGGCAGCAGAGTGGGTATTGTGCTGCTGCTTGGCTGCAAGGAGGCTTTTCGAGGCTCCAGCTACAAACCAACTTTGATCTGGTTTTGGAAACCCTTTGGCTGCTTCCAGCCAATTGGTCGGTCACTCAGTGCACTAAACCTACCAAATCTACTGCATGGCAAAAGGCAGGTAAGTGTATGGAGGCTGACTTGCCAGCCCATCCCCCTTGAATCTTGGAGCATATCCACACAGAACAAGGTGGAAATATTGTATTGTGCATCAAAACAACAGGTATTCACCGGCTGAGGGCGGAAATGGGGGGTTGTAAACAGTTCAAATAAATACACATACATATGCACACAACTAACATCAAAGAACTTCAGAAAACTGATCTTCCATTTTCGGTAGACCTGGTGACTATGAGGCTTGGATAGCTCTGGCATCTGAGAAACTGGTATTGTAGATCTACCCCTCTCTTGTTTCTCATCTGCTGTTTATCTATGTATTCCCACTCACAATTCTTTCCTGGTAGGGTCACCAGACCTCCAGGACTGACCTGAAGTATCCAGGTGGCAGGTGGCAGGCCTGAATCTCCAGGTGGGCAAGGCTGCCTTTAAGAACAATAACGCAAGAAGTAAGAAGGCTGTGTGCGTCAGTCTGGCAGCAGCTGGCTACAAATTCTAGCATAGATGCTTGGTGGCAGGGTCCGCCCCCCATTCCCCTCTCCCAGTTAACCTCCAACTCTAGGGCCCACCCCTATGACATCAGCAGGGGGGTCATCCCTATATCTCAAGTTTGCACCCTGAAATCTCATGGTCTAGGATGTTCCCAACCTGGCAACCTTATTTCCCAGGCTCCCTTCATGCTCTCCAGCCCTTCATTCATTGCACTGTTGCTGTAATCAATCTTACTGGCTTCCTCCCCAACTTGAATAAAACATGGAGGGGGGAGGTAAGCCCTGCCCACATAACTGATCACATGCACACCATTTGAATGGCAATGCCCATCAACTTTGGCTGGTCAGGCCCCCTCAAATATTTTATTGGGGGGCTGAAGCCCCCTTGGCCCCTAGGATTTGGCCCTTATGCTCCACACCCCGTATTGCGTTCCCTGCTTTTTAAGAAAGAACACACCAGGATAGCTCAGTTGGTTAGCGCCTGGTACTGATAATGCTAAGGTTGCAAGTTTGATCCCTGTAAGACATATGAACACAAGGTTGCTTTGCAAGGCTGGTGTAACTGACGCTCCCTCAGCCACAACCCCAGACTTGAACTAAATGGGTTTTCGTGGACCTCAATCTGAACTCTGTCCCTTTAGTTGTTAAAAGGAACTGCTAAAGAGGTCCCATCAGGTGGGCAAACTTAGCCTGGCAGGTTGCAGAACAAAAGTGATGGCTAAATGCAGGCGTTGTTATTACAGAAATGAATTACCTGGAGATCTTACTGGCAGTGGCGGAGCTTCATGCTCCAGCACCGGGGGTAGAGAGCAGGCGGGGGCGTGGCGGGCGCATGTCCTGGGGGCATGACCTGTGGGGGCGTGGTGCCCAGCGGGGGGGGCAGCCACGATGGCACCCCACCAGGATCGTGGTGCCGGGGGCAGTGTGCTCCCCCCGCCCCCTCTTCCTCCGCCAGTGACTACTGGGAAGGACTACTCAACCCCCTCCTGCCTGGGATCAAAGTTTCTGTGGGGTGGGGGGCAGTCTTGAAACTGACAACCTGAAAGAAGAGCAGAGGCTTGGCTCGCTCTCTGTCTTATGGCACTGGGAACTCTAGACACCTAATCGGAGAGTAGTGTGCGTCTGAAGTGTACACCTTGGCACCAGAACTTTAAAGTCACACAACACAGAAGAGCTGGGGTGAGGCTGCAGTATTCAAATACAGTGTTACCTCAGGTTACTGACGCTTCAGGTTACAGACTCCGCTAACCCAGAAATAGTACCTTGGGTTAAGAACTTTGCGTCAGGATGAGAACAGAAATTGCATGGTGGCAGCGGGAGGCCCCATTAGGTAAAGTGGTACCTCAGGTTAAGAACAGTTTCAGGTTAAGAACAGACTTCCAGAACGAATTAAGTACTTAACCCGAGGTACCATTGTACCTTAAATCTGTCACGTTATAACTTCTTGGTTTTATCATGTATGTATTTTGACTACTCACATAAAAGGGAGAAAACTGTTCTCATTAAGAGAAAAGGAAGGGTAAGAACTGAAGGTTCAGGTGAAAAGGATTTCTTTCTACTATTAAACAAACATTTAATTCAAATCCTCCTCGGAAATGGTTCCGTCAGATAGAGAGGGTAATTGGCTCATTGATCCAGCGTTATCCTAATTTGATTCTCTCTTAGAACTGCAAACTGAACAGGCAAGGGTTCAGATCTGTTGGATAATACAAATGAATCTCCTTCAGCAAATTTGGCCATTGGAGAAGAAAATCACTCTTAGGAGAGGTTATCTACACACTGCTTATTGACAGGGAAATTATGAGGAAATTTCTTCTTTAGGTGAAAGGCATTGAGCAAATGCTATCTTATATTAATGCTCAGTTTCATGTAATTAGTTCTGTAATTGAACTAGAAATAGTAACAGCAAATGAGAAAGCTGTTTTGAAAGGTCATTGGGAAGAATCGAGCTTAATGCTCTCATGCCTCAGTTGGACAACCATAGCACTGGATTTGGGTATCTGTCCTGGAATGTGTTCTAAGATCCATAGCCTCTGTTAGCCTCAGCTGCCCTCCTCCTAAGAAAGACTGAACCAAACCTCTTTTATGGAGAGAATCCATTGCCTTTGAGATCCAACACACTGTGGATGAAATTGCCTGTCTGGAAACATTAAGATAAAGGATGGAATTTCAGATGTTCCCAGTACATCTGGGTCAGAAAAGGCTGCTGAACACAGTTTCTACTGTAGGCATCGTCGTACGACAGTCAGCAGGAACTGGCATGCTTTCCGGAGCCCTCAGAAGGATTTGATGTGGGAGTCTGTTGTAATAAGATGCCATAACGAATATTCCCTGTTCAGGACAGTTTGCCAAATTACAGATCTGCATCTTATTTTGATGTTTGGATTTCTCCATAACGGTTAGTGCAGGATGCGAATTGTGGTGAAAATTATGCTGAAAGTCAAACCATCCTTGTGACCATTATTGGGGGGGGGGGTATATATTTTGCCTGGGCTTTGAACTTGGCAGTTTATCCATCACCGCATCTCCTGCTTCTCAGTCCTGACCAAGGACTCAGGTACCTTAGTAAAGAAAAAGCATTTTAAACATGTTATAAACACTGTGGCACCAGATGGCGCTGTGGAGTTCCATCTTTCACCAATGTGATTTCCCATTATCAGGTTTACAACACGGATTCCTGAAACCATTTTTTTGATGTGTCTAGATCCAGCCCAAGTAAGATTCCTCTTAAGAAATACCACCAGCAGGTCTACTACACCTGGTAGCAAGGAAGACTTCTGAAAGAGTCTACCAGTTGCAACGAAACATTTTCAATAAATCGGTGTCATTGTTTAACCAACCCAAATCGGGTCCATGGTTGATGATTAACAGTCCTTTATTTCTTACAATTCATAGTTCCACTATGTCGCTCTTTCTGTCAGCCCAAGCCTACAAGCCATTTATGCATCAGAAGAGATACAAACAGATAGTCAGTTAGAGACAACACCCAGTCAATGACTGTTGAGAAGCAGCCAGGTAGAGTTGCCATATCCAAACTCTGATGGAGCTCATGCAATTTATTGCAGAGAAGGGTCCATTTTGTCTGGTGTAATATTTCGGTAGGTAGGTTCTTGTGTATTTATTTCATGCCTATCCCACCTTTCTCCAAAGAAGCTCAAGGTGTACATGGTTCTCCCCTTTCTCTTCTGTATTTTATCTTTTTATATATATATAAAATTTTTATTGTTTTTTCACAGTTTTTATAAACACAAACAATACACAGTACAGACAAACAAGCACACGAACAAACATGTATAATTTCGTATCCCTTTTTCTTAAACCTTACTTCGCCGACTTCCCCATACCTCCCCTTTCTACATCCCAATTTCCAAAATTATTTCCGCAAATCCTAACACTTAGTTTTATCAAATTTTATCATTCTTTTCTTTTACTTAATATTTTACAGCTGTAATCCCCTTTTCCCCCTAAAACCTCGACATTTTAGCACTCATTGATTTTACAATACTTCTTTAGATAAACTTTGAATTTCTTCCAATCTTCTTCCGCCGTCTCTTTCCCCTGATCACGGATTCTGCCGGTCATTTCAGCTAGTCCCATATAGTCTATCACCTTCATCTGCCATTCTTCCAGAGTGGGTAGATCTTGGGTCTTCCAATGCTTTGCGATGAGTACTCTTGCTGCTGTGGTGGTGTACATAAAAAAAGTTCTATCTTTCTTTGACACCAATTGGCCGACAATGCCCAAGAGAAAGGCCTCTGGTTTCTTAGGGAAGGTACATTTAAGTACCTTTTTCATTTCATTATATATCATTTCCCAGAAAGCCTTAATCTTCGGGCACGTCCACCAAAGGTGATAAAAAGTACCTTCAGTTTCTTTGCATTTCCAACACTTATTATCAGGCAAGTGGTAGATTTTTGCTAGCTTGACTGGGGTCATGTACCACCTATAAATCATTTTCATAATATTTTCCTTTAAGGCATTACATGCCGTAAATTTCAAACCGGTGGTCCACAACTGTTCCCAGTCAGCAAACATAATGTTATGACCAATATCCTGTGCCCACTTAATCATAGCTGATTTAACTGTTTCATCTTGTGTATTCCATTTCAGCAACAAGTTATACATTCTAGACAAATTCTTAGCATTGGGTTCTAACAATTCTGTTTCTAATTTTGATTTCTCCACCTGGAAGCCAATTTTCCTGTCTTGTTTATAAACCTCCATTATAAACCTCTGTATTTTATCATCACAAAAACTCCACAAGGTAGGTTAGACTGAGAGACAGTGGCCTGGTTTGCGCACACCTTTACCACGTGAACTTGCTCACAGCTGCTTTGCTACTCCTGGGCTTTTTAGATCAGTGCAGGACTAGGAATTGATGAATATATCAATGTTGTTTTCTCTCAGTTCCTCATTTCCCCCCTCTTAGGTTTGATTCTCCACATATCCACATCAGGGTTTTATTTTTTTTTGCAGGGTGGGGAGCTAAGTCCTCAAGAACTGTTTCAGTGCAAATTTCTCCTAATATGCACATTTTCTTTGCAATTTCCCTAATACTCATTTTTGCAAATGAAATTTCCCCTAAAATAATAATTTTCATATGTTATGTTTGCCAATAAATGCATCAAATATACACATTTTATCCTAGTATATGCATTTTTTTACACGTTTCTGGGCTGGAAAACTGCACTGCAAAATTCAAGGAAGTGTGAATTTCAAAGCAGGGCTGTGTTTTGGTTCAGGTAACGTTTCGGAAAGTGGAAATTCAGCAACTTCACCTTTAAATGCAAACTGTTCCATGACTGGTCCAAAGTCACCCAGTGAGCCTCAGGACTGAGTGGGGATTTTATTCCTGGTCTCTGGTCCCAATCCAACACTGTAACCACTACCCCAGTGTTCTTCAACCCCGGATTTCTAGGTGTTGTTTAACTGCAACTCCCGTGATCCCCAGTTGGCTTAGTCAATGGTCAGGGATGATGGGAGCTGTAGTCTCACAAAATCCAAGGTTGAAGAACACTGCATTACATTGACTCTTTTCCCACCACAGTGCTGCTGTAGTGATGACAGGAGAAGCCACGTCTGGCAGAATCAAAGGTGAAAAGTGCCTCTTTCCAGGATGGGTCCCATTGGAAGGAAGATCTGTGGGGCATTGTTCTAAGTGACAGCAAAAGTTCTGGGAGAGCAGAGTCCCAGCTGCCAAGAGAGTGGGGGAGAGAAGGCTGAATTTAAGCAGACAGTGAACAAAGGAGTGAGAACTAATTATAGGATCATTGAGGCTGGAAGAAAGAGTCCCTTAATTGGCTGTCTAGGAGTGACTGGAGAGGAGAGGAGAGATGAAAAGAGCTAAGTGTTGGGGGCTGCTTTGCCTGGAGTAAATGAAGAGAAAGGGTTCATGTGGCGGTGGGAGGATCACAAAACTGGAACGTCTTGAAGGGATAAATGGTTTTGAAAAAAAGAATGGGACATCCTTCAGGATGTCCAGAAATACATGTTAAGAAAAAGACAGAACAAAGGACAAAAAAAGGAGCAAAGGGAAACTTTGAGCCGAATTCCTGCGGAACAAAAATGTTCAGTAGTCCTCAGGACCAAGATAACATGGAAGCAATCAGAGGTACAAATATGCCAGAATTCATGGCAGAATTCTTTGGATCACAGCTACCTTTTGGTTTTCCTGGTTCAACAGATGCTGCTGTTCTACAGATCCATAAATTGTGATTGGTGCAATGACTGGCTTATTCCTAATAATAATAATAATAATAATAATAATAATAATAATAAAAATTCCAGCATTGGTACAATATATTGCCACCCATGTTTGTTCTTTCTGGCAAGACACTATATTCCATGGCGAGAGAAATTCAGCAAGGGGATTCCCTCCCCGTGTATTCAACAATCAATTAATGACCCCTGAAGGAAAAGTACATAATTTATACAAAATGCTTATGCTTATACAAAACAACAAAGGAGAAAAGGCACCACAAAGAGGAATAAAGGAAAGGAGGTGAAAGATACACAGATTTTATTGGTCTAAAATGTTCTGAAGTACACTCCTTTTTCGGGTCACTTATGAAGCACACCACTGTCTTTGTGAGTGCGTTCTGCAACCGTCTCCTGACTCCCCCCTCCTTTCCCCGTCTTCCTTTTTTGCACTATGAGAACAGAGTCTGTCACCTTGTGGGATGTGGTAGAAATCAGACTGGATGCAGGAGTAAGGGGGCGCCTTTTAGAGTGACACAAATGTTTCCTGACTCCTGAGCAGAGCGAAGGCGACAGGCAGATTGCAGCGGGAGTGTGTCTGGGCTGGTGTCAGTGCGTCCTGTTGACAAGGGACTGACCCTTTCCCACCTGAGGCATCTTGGACTGTTGCCCAGGAGTAGTGAAATCAGCTCTTTATGTATGCTGCTGTTGATGATAAAATGGTCCCCCCTTTCCCTTCTCATTTAGAACAGGCAAGATTGATCTGTTTGTCGATGGATGACACACTTGGAGTCTCAGGGCTGGAGGTCCCTACCCTGGGTGACAGAATACTGGGCTAGACCAGGAGGCAAGTCACTAGGCAGTAAACACCTTTGGTCTCTTTCAGCACAGCAATTACTATGTTTATACATTAAAAAAACACAACTGGGCCTGGGGATGCAGAAAAAGAGTCGGGGTGATCCTGAACATGCAGACTAGGGTTATTTCTAAAAAGAGGAACATAGGACTCATGATCTAATAAAAACTTTTGCCACCATCACCCTAATTGACATTTCCCCCTACCCTCCTAGAAGCACCCTGCAGAAGGCAAAAAAGGAGGGATGTACACTCATGGTTTTTAATGTTAAGGAACAGTTAAGGAATTGTTTTGATAACATAGATGGACACGTGCTATCCTACTTTTTATGTTCATAATGCATTATTACCCGGTCTTTTTAATCACTTTTAAAAAATCGTTTTATGCTGCTGTGTATTTGAAACACTGCTCATATGTCCCTATGTTCCATCAGTTGGATTTTGACTGCAATTAGCAAAAAACCACAAACCGTAAGCAAAGAACAGACCTTGGTTTCCTGCTCATAATTTGTTTGGGAAGAAACAACCCACAAGCCCAGGTTTGCATATCACAACAAAAGAGAGACTCTGGTCAGAACCAAGGGAGGAGCAAAGCATTCATGCATACTAACCATAGTTTATTTTGAACTATGTGAACTGGTGTGTGTGAACTGAGTGGTCTTGGAAGATGGAAGAAATACCATCAAAGGAACAATGGCAAGAAAAGCTGATGAACTATGTAGAAATGGCTAAGCTAACAGACAAACTATGAGAGAAGGACAAAAAGGACTTCGAAAGAGTCCGGGAACCATTTACAGTTTATTTGCAGAAACAACAGAATGGACTGGATTCACTGGCAGGATTTGAATAAACTTTCACAACTTCATTTGAGTAACAGATATTTTAGAGAAATAATAAGGGATTTTATTTTTTGTAGAAAAAGCAGGATACGATAAATAAAACTAAATAATTCAGCAGAGGGGGAGTTGAGGGAAGTCCAGAGGAGGGGAGGGAGAATAATTGTAAATAACATGGAGAATGAGATTTGTATCATTAATTGTTATAAAATTTAAAAAAAAATTAAGAAAAGAAATATCAATTAGTATTTTATAAATTATAGAAATTAATTTGTCTGGAACAGAAGGGCCAGAAGCTGAGATATTCTCAAAGTGTGTTTGATCCTTTTCAGTTTGAGCACTTTACACCTTTGTGTTTAAATAAGCATGTCTTTGACAATATTAACACCATTTAAGTTTTGGCCAAGGGAGTTGGGCTTATAAAATTATGCAGGGACTTAGTCTGAATCTAGACGTATCAAAAAAGTGATTCAGTTAAACACACTGTAAACTTCCTATAGGGAAATCCCGTTGGCGAAAGATGGGACTCCATAGCGCCATCTGGTGTCACAGTGTCATGATGCATATAAAGTGCTTTACGAATGTAGCTGAGTCCTTAGTATTTACACCAGGGCAAAAATGAGAAGATATGAGAAATGCGTAATCACACTTCATGCATCTCAAAAGAAACAGCAGGTGCCAAGAAGCCCTTATCAGAAATGCCCCTGCAACACTCAGAAGGAATCCCCTAGCCCTCTTTGCATCCCAGTTCTGATTAAAATCCTTCCACCTGAAGCAGGAATCTGCTGCAGGAAGGAATGTCTTGTTATTGGCTGCTTCACAGGGATAATCTATTTGGATTACTTTTGTGTAGCTTAAAGGAGATCTAAAAGAATCACCCAGGCATCCTCCAGACAACCTGCTTATTCAGCACTCATTCTGAATTGTTTGCAGTGATGTTATATGACTTAGAGCATTCCTCCTGATTTGCTTGTGGGATGTTGCACATCTTTCAGTTAACCGCTTTTCATTTTCCCATCAATCCTAACTACAAAAAAGTGGATTTGTCACACTAGGGCAACAAAGTGCTGAAATAAAATTGTTCTAAATGACCTAACTATGCCACTGGCGGGAGAAGTTGAGACCCTCATCACTCGTGATGTCACAGGTACTATCCAATAGGAGCTCGTAGGACTTATGAAATGATATTCTAACCAGCATTTACACTTTATTACACTCGTGCAGGAAACATGTGAAGTTCTTGGAACAAAAGCCCTACCTTGAAGGGCAACGCGGCACCCTATGCAGTAAATGAATATCATTTGCATATGTTTATGGCACAAAATCCTGCTGTATGAAAAGGCAAAACCCACTTTAAGTAGGAGATAGCAGTCAGTGTCCTTCATACTGGCAGCAAGGGGATGGCCTGCTCCTGCTGGCTCCAGTGTTTACTAGCAGCCATTGAATGGATGCTCTCGAATCCCTGAAGTTATTTTAAGCACCAATCAATGCCTTGGGCAAAGCCTTGCTTTCAGTAACAAGGCATGGAGTAGGAGGCTGCCAGGATTTGTGTGTGAACTTGGAAAGGAGAATGAGGGCATCACAATCGATTTTGCATTGTTCTTAGAAAAAGTACAAAAGAATAACAGCAACAGTGGAGTGGGAAGATGGGAGGGAAATTGGTAGGAGAGAATAATTCAGGCTGCAGTGAGGCTGCTGCAAATTCATTCTTTATGCTCCAAATCCACAGCTGTAAAAAAGAACAAATGAGGGAGAGGACACGTATGAACCAGGTATCCAGCATATTAACCTGAGTATAGTGGCCACCTTTTATGATGTGGTGCAACGTGGGTTGGTGCATACATTAAAACAAACTGAGGCAACGGCCTCTAGAGGGGGAGGCGGGGGCAGCAGAATGGCACCCCCTGCAATAGATCAGCTCACCCACCCAAGTGCCAATGTCACCCACCCAGCTCTGGCAGGGCTCTCCAGAGCAACTGCCCCATTTCTCACACGGAAGAAATGGGTCCTTCTTCAAAGCAAGGCATTCTGGACAAGGGGGTCTAGAAGAGTGCCCATACCACTGCCACTCTTCTGCAATAGCTAGAAACTCTCATTTAAAATCAGTTTCAAGTTAGTAGTGCAGAGAAGAGGGGACAGGTGAGGGGACTGCCAGTGCCATCACTGCATATGCAGCAGCAAAATATGGATGCTGTGGCACAGAGGGTTGCAGAGCAACCTGGCTTGGGCAGCACATCATCTTGCATCAACTCTGGAAGCCGTGAGGCAAAGGATGACACACTGGAAGACAGGCTGGGGTTGATAAACTGTGGGTCCTTCTTCAGCAGGGATGGGGAAGCTGTGGCCCTATGGATGCTGCTATCCCTTAACCACTGGCTAAGGGGCATTTTTCCTGGGCTGTTGGGAGTTTGAATGCAGAAACATCTGGCCACAATTGCCCTCCTCCCCTGGTTCTGCAGGATTATTTGGAATTTTCAGAGGTTAAGAAGACACCCATGCATAGTTGTTCATATCTACTGGCATGGCATGATCAGCTGAAGGGGAATCACTGATAAGAAAGGCATAACCACAGACCTGTAGAAAGAGAAGGGTTCTTGTAGACCAGGTAGTCCAACTGAAGTTCCATTATTACAAATTCTTGCTTCCCTGAAGCAACTGCAGTTTGTTTCAGGAAAGCATCATCTACAGCCTTTCCTAGTGATGGTGATCAACAGTAGACTCCAGCCACTACAGTTTTTATTTCTGTCACTATATTTCCCCTAGATGTTCTCCATGGGGCTACGCCATCCATTCTCTTGAATTTCCGTGCAAGTGTGCACATCTTTGACACAGAATGCCTCTCCCCTTCACTTCCTCTTGCATCATTCTTTTTGAACAACTTACATCCTTCACTTGTTACATTCCAATCACAGGAGACATATTTACTTCCCATGTTAGAAGTTCAAGCTCACCTTGCTGATTTCTTATGCTCTGAACATTAGTGAACAGGCATTGATGCCTTTCCAGCTGTTTTATTGTGAAGTCTGCTAGGTACCATTGTTGTTGCTGCTGCTGTTGTTGTTGTTGTTTTATTTCTACCCTGCCCATCTGACTAGGTTGCCCCAGCCACACTGGGTGGCTTCCAACAGATATAGAAAGTGCTTCTGACTATACAACATAGCCATCATGGCTAGCAGCCATTGCTAGCAGTCCATGCAAGACTTCCCCAGTAAGGCTAATTGCCACACTAGGGGAGGGGGGATTTTCACCAGGATGGCAGCTGGGATGGGAAGAGTTAAACCTCTCCTTGGCACAATATTGTCCTGATGAAAACTGGAGATTCTGCACCTATTGTGTTAAATCAGAAAGACTCGTGACATGATTAACATAATGTGTAGTTTGACCCTTATATATATTAATGAGCAGGAGCTTTCCTTCCTTCCTTCCTTCCTTCCTTCCTTCCTTCCTTCCTTCCTTCCTTGATTCCACCCTCATGCCCTTCCACATGCTTATGGACTGGGTCTGTGGCTTATATGCACACAGGCTCTGTGCGCAGGCCCCTCCTGCCAGAGGCGATGTCGTAAATGGTCTCCAGTGGCTTGGAAAGAAGCCCCACGCCCTCTGGGAGGATTTCTTAGGGAGCCAGGCGGCAGCTCTGCCTTGGCTCCTTCAGCCTCTCCTCCTTAATTCTCTCCGGCCTGCCTGCCCAAGTTCTTGTCCAAACAAGGAGCAGACTCAAGATCCAAAATGGCAAGTAGAAAAAAGCCCCCCTCAAGAAACTCTGGCTTTCCGCCTGCACCTAACTGGCTATGACAGCTCACTTAGAAGAGACATCCGGTTGCTTAGTAACAGCAGCGGGGTCACAGCAGCCAATGAGAAAGTCGGAGCCACTCTATCCCTTTTCCTTAGGTGCCCCATCCATAAAGTATTGGCTTTATAGGGGGCAAGACAAAGTGTGTCTTCCGAGCAATCCTTTGTGCCAGACCATATAATATTGTCTCGGCAACTTCGGGGACTATGGCCAGGGTTGGCCCAATACCTTTTGGCATCTGTGGTGAAGCACAAAATGGTGCACACAGACACTCCAGCCAGGGAAGAAGGGGTGAATAAAGGTGTACATCAAGAACAAGGGTGGAATAAAGATCTACACTGGGGACAAGGGTGGGAGGAAACCAGCAGCTCCTCCTATTCACCAAGAGGCCGCTGTAAAGGCAGCATTGACGGGGCTGCTGAGGAGACAGCAGATCCGGCCTCCAAAGAGCATGCCACAGCCACACTGCTACTATGGCAGCAGAGGTGGCGTGAGTGAGGCACATTCCCTAGAGGCCAGTTCTGCTGCTCCTGTGGTTCCTGCCACCTGAGGCGGTTGCCTTGCCTTGCCTCATGGTTGGGCTGGCTGGCCACTGCGAGAAGAGGAGGCTGAACTAGATGAGCCATTGGCTTGACCCGGCAGCCTCTTCTTATGACATTAGTCTAGGTCAGGGATGGGGAAACTGTAGCCCTCGTTTGACTACAATATTCTAGGCTTGCTGAGCCTTTGGACTGATCTGCCCGGACTCTTCTTACCTTCTTAAACTAAGTAGCTTCCATTGGAATGAGAAATGAGTTAGGTTGGCAGTAAGCACAGGAACATCTTGGAAGGTGTATCAGCACAAAGAAGCTACCATAAGTCAACAGGAAACAATTGTTTGGGGCACCAGATTCTGCTGTCATTTCATTCTCTTTGCTCCATGTCACATCTCTGTTGTTGGTGTTAAAAAGGATCCATGTGCCCTTTTGATTTTTGCTGTGGCTATGGATATGTCCAAGTCCAGTTCTGTGCCCCTGCTGTGCAGCCGTCTCCCCCCACCCCCCAAAAAAAGCTTCTCTTTTAAAAAAAATAATAATATTTATTTCTTTTCCAACAATTTAAACACAAAAAAGACAATACAATACAATACAAAGACACTACATAACACTAACACATTAAACTAACAAAACAAAACAAAACCGTTTAAAACACATCAAACAATTTCAATATCTTATCTTTCATTCACTTATTTCAACGACCTCCTCACACCTCCCTTTTTGTATTCCACTTCTGTTAATTGTTTCAGCAATTCCTTTCCATCTTCCTGTTTTCTATTCTATAATTATCTTGACACATTCTAACCTTATTTTTTCCTTTAATACTCTATTAATCTATTTATACTTAGTTCCTTATAACATTTCTACTAAAGCCATATAACTTCATTCCAACATTTTTCTAACATTCATTAATTTTACAGTATTTCTGTAAATAGTCTTTAAACTTTTTCCAGTCTTCTTCCACCGACTCTTCTCCCTGGTCTCGGATTCTGCCAGTCATTTCCGCCAGTTCCATATAGTCCATCACCTTCATCTGCCATTCTTCCCGGGTGGGTCCCCCAAAAAAGCTTCTGACTTTCTTTCCATGCCCAGCCATGGTAACATTATAGTGTCATGAGTTTGTGGGTGCCAGACACAATCCTAGCAAGCTAATCAAGCCAGACTAGGTTCCTGAGGAGGTAGCTGCCTGGGTGATGGGCAATTAAAGGGAAAAAAGGAAAGGGGGTTCTGTGCCAGAAGAAAAAATGGATGGGACCCCTCCTCCAGCTCTCAGGTAGTCCTAGAAGGACAAAGCCTGAATTTGAGGGGATAGTTTGCTGTAATGTGACCAAGAGAGAAAAGCTGCAGCCTGGAAAGGAAGAAAGGGAGCCATGGCTGATTTCTGCTTGAATCCAAGGCTGTTGTTATGGGAGAAACAATACTCTTTGGGGGTATTAATTCTGAGAACCCCTTCATCATAGGCTCAGGTTGCATATACAGTGGTACCTCAGAAGTCAAATGGAATCTGTTGCAGAAGTCCATGTGATTTCCAAAACGTTCGGAAACCAAGGTGTGGCTTCCAATTGGCTTCAGGAAGTTCCTGCAGCCAATCGGAAGCTGTGTTGGACGTTCGGGTTCCAAAAGAACATTTGCAAACTGGAACACTCACTTCTGGGTTTGCGGTGTTTGGGAGCCAAAACATTCGACTTGCAAGGCGTTCGGGTTCCAAGGTACAACTGAATGTGTTAATAAATCACATATAAAGACACCACAGTCTCCGCTGTGCCTCATTTTCAAAAGGAAACATGGACCCTGTGGAAGCAACTGGAACCTCTGAAATCTTGCACCACTCAGAGATTGGGGTGGCATGCAATAATATAGAGGCTGCTTGTTACATCCCTACTTCAGGACTGAAAGCCAAGACAACAAATGCTCCATTTGCCCCATGGTTGGGCTGGCCCTAGAGGCGCCAGTGTCTATTGAACTGATAGTAGGCAGGATAACTCTCATGTTGTTGTAATCCTCATTCTTCCAGAAAATCACCCTTTGGCCTTGGGTGCATTTGTTCAACTTTGAGCTTTAGTTCCCTGCCTGTTAAAGAGATAAAAGAAATTATTGTGCTTGCTACCCTGCTTTATAAGCTTGGTGCCTTAGGGGGCTTGGGGTACTCCTGAAATGGCAAGTATGTTATTACACCCTTCAGGAAATAATTGCCTGCCTTAGGTATTTATAACAACCTAACACACCATGGTAACTAATAAAACCTAAATTGGTCCAAAGGAGCGATCAATTCACAAGAACGTGCATGATAAGTTTCCTGTACTAATGTGCTGCTGTGGATTTCAGCTTTGATATAAAAAGATATCCCCTTATTATAAGGAAAATAAAGGCAGAAGTGGGGAAGAAGTGCACAATTTATCCAGACACACATAGCCAATGATAGCGGAAGGCAAGATATAGGAGTACTCACTCACAGGAAAGGTTCTCTGATAGAACAGCTGAACCAAGATGTTCCCTGAATGCAAGGAGTGATCAGATGAGCTCAACCTATTCCCTATAGAATCCCTGGGTTTCCATTAAAATCCTTGTGTAAAGTGATGCATATTGGGGCCAAAAATCTTAATTTCACATACAGTGGTACCTTGGTTCTCGAATGGCTTAGTTGTCAAACTAACTGGCTCCCAAACACCACAAACCCGGAAGTAAGTGTTCCGGTTTGTGAACGTTTTTCGTAAGCCGAACATCCGACGTGGCTTCCGTGGCTTCCGATTGGGTGGAGGAAGCTCCTGCAGCCAATTGGAAGCTATTCCTTGGTTTTTGAATGGTTTTGGGAGTCAAACAGACTCCTGGAACGGATTAAATTCAAGAACCAAGGTACTACTGTATATGTTCACAGGGTGTGAACTGTGACTTTGGGGTCCTGGTATAGTTCAGGGCTTATCTACACATACCCTTCCTCCAGGCATGATCCATGCTTTAAAGATCTGTGTCTGACCACCTCCCTTGTTTGCCCCAGAGCTTTCCCCATGAAAACCTGCTTTTTAAAGCTCAATCAGAGCTGTTTGCTCCTGGCAAGTTAAAGACCAATGCATGAAGTCAGGCAGGGGCCAATGTGGGCCTGGCTTAGTTGCACAAGGAGTGCATAGGGGGTCCAGGGATCAGCTATGCCCAAAGGCCCATACTGGCATATATATCACCTTTATGCACTACTCACGACCAAAAGTATTGACCTTTTTTAGCTCCTATTTTGCTTTGTCGTTTGTTCTACTACTGCTACAAGGATCTGAAGCCTTATACGCTTAACAAGCATCCCCCTTGGTTGGGTAGTGTCAGTGGCAATTAAATTCTCATTGAACGTTCAATCTGTAGGCAGCCCAGGATGCAGAGGTGTCAAACTTCACGGCAGAGCATTCAGTCTCCTGCAACAGCTGTGAAAGAAGGAAGGGGACTGGCCATGAAAAGAAAGCAGAACCCAGCCAAAGATTGCAGGTGGATTACAGGTGGTTTTGCCAGGAGTCCTGTATTATTTTTGCTAGTACTTTAAGCTCAATGAGGAATGTGGGTGAAACAGTTTGCCAGGACTCCATGCTTGTCTGTCCCTAGTCATGTTCACCACCAGTCCAAGCTAAGTTAGCTGCATCCTTCCATCTTGGAAAGTCAAAGGGATTACCCCTATTCTCCTGTTATAAGATATTCAAATATCCCATCCTCCCATTAGATCAATCAATCCCAGACACTAAAGGTCTGGTCCAACTTAAAAAGACCTGAGCATGCTTTTGCAGCATCTACACAACATCATCAAAATGATATTCCATATCCTGTCCACTCTAACAAATGAATCATGATTTACCTTTTTCCCCCCTTCCTGGTTTTTTTCTTCATTTTTAATCAGATTTTCTGCAGAAATTGTAAATCTGGATTAAATGAGGAAATAAACAGAGGCAGCATTTTGCTTAAGAGCACTAGAGGTGGGCAAATGTGTCGATTTCAGGCCCTCAGTTTCTCATTTTTCCACATTTCCATAGCAATTTATGATTTTTTTAAAGATAAGATTCTAATGAAAATTCATCTGCATTTTAGATTTCTCCTAATAAAGACACTTTAATGCTGTTTTGACTAATAAATGGTCTTTTGCAAAGCAAGTTCCCCTAATGTAATCCATTTTTGTATGTTATTTTCACTAATGTATGCATTTTCATGCTCACTTCCGCCCCAAACATGCATTGTTCATGCACATTGGTTGCTGGAACTGCATCGCAAAATTCAGAGAAGCAGAAATTTTGAATGAGAGCGGTGTTTCAGTTTGCATATTGTCTCAAGCAGTGAGAATTAGGTAGCTTCACATTAAAATGCAAACAAAACTGAATTACACCACTATCCCTCCAACTCCACAGTCATCTGCTGCGTGGAAGTTCCCTTCTTCTCATGCCACACTGTGGTGGGTGATCACGAGAGATTCAGAGGCCATCAGCTGTCCTTTCTGTCAGTCCTGGCCCGTCTTCTCAATTCTGACCAGCATTATAGAATTCCATAAAGACTCACCGTTGAGCGATGGACCAGCCTGCGTTGCTTGAACGGCTTCCTGCCCTTCCTTGTTTCGCTTTGACAAGTTCCCTATTCGACACCCGAAGTTTCAGTTTGTCCTTCAGGCATTGGCAATGCCATCATTTGTTACCCCAACTCAGATATATTTAGGGTTATGCAGGCTAAAATTAACATTCTCCCCCCCCTTGCTGCCCCCATGAGGATCAGCCTTTGTCTACCATTCCTCAGCTGCGATCCATCTTGCAGATGACACCCAGATTTGGAGGGAACAAAGGCAAACAAAAGAATGACCTTGAGAGACCAGAGGGAGGGCTGCAGAGGTCAAAAGGAAAGTTGGTCGGTAATAAACATGACATTTCCTGCCCCGGGAGAAGAAATAAGCAACAAAAGAGCAGAGGGGCAAACTGAGGGTGGTAGAGAGTGGAAGGGGGGGGTGCATTACTTGGCAGGCCTCCCCCTCCAGATTAAAGAGAGTTCGTGCTCATCTTGTCTCCATAAATTGCCCCCAATGTTGTGTTTTCATGTCAGGCAGCGGTACTGATGCCCCAGGGAAAAGAAGTTGAGACTGGATTGGCTGGTTGGGAGATGTCTACAAGAGGAGCTCTGCATTGAGAAGTGACACAGAAACGGCATGGAAATTATGCTCATCCGCTGGAGACACAACATGTCTGCATGTATCCTACAGTTCAGGAAAGAAAACCCATAATATGACTCCCCAAATCCCTGTCCTTCTTTGAAACAACATTTATAAAAATTAACTGTTCTTTCCACTGCAGAGCTACCGTATATACAGCAGCAGCAGCAGCAGCAGCAGCAGGATTCCACTGCCAGAGGCTTAGCATTTGGTAGTTGTCGCCATAAGGTAAATGCAATTGTATAGTCTGGCCTTAAACAGAAGCAGGATCCACTGAGTTCAGGGTACAGATTTACATGCACCTTGGAATAGCGTCATTCATGCTTCCTGGGCTTCTGAACCCCACACACATTGGAAGTGACTTCCTCTGGATGGTTCCGCTGTTAAAAATAAAACTCTTGGACAAGGCAGCAATGGGGAGTCAGCTAGGCCTGACATCTGCTGTGGGGTAACTCATGTTCCCGGTGTACTTTCTCTTGTTCTCGGCTGACGGTGTCACAATGGATTCATCTCCTCGGTTGCAGGTAGAAGATAACAAGTCCTGAGAAAGCATGCCGGCTTCCAAAGAAAATGGATTTCTCTCCCAACCTCACATTTCTTAGAGGATCAACCTGAGGGGTGATTCATAAGTCAATCTAGGGATCTCAGAGAACCCTGACAAAAGCGGGAAAGAAAGTCCGAATTGTTGCAGTTTGCACATTCTTTCATGGTCAGGGATGGAAATCAATCAAAAGAATTGGAACAGTATTTGTTAACATCATTGTTGTTGCTTTTAAGTCCTCAAACAATAAAAAGGAATGGTGTTTTAAAATATTGTTTTGATGTTTGCTTTACCTTGAAATGAATGTAAGTTATGGAAACAGTCATGAGTTACATTAAATAGCAGACAGTGAGACAAACAACGTAGTATTTGGCAGAAAACGAACTGAAGCGAAAGAGAAGCATCAGGATCTGATCTTGATTGAGAGCAGTGTGCTGAGGGTGAACATGAACAATTCCTGACTGAGAAAAACCATCTTTTTCTGCTATGAATAGGTTAGTGTATATGCCGCCCAAGTTTCAAACTCCACACCCAGCACTTTAAAAGACCGAATTCAAAATTTTAGAAAACTTTGAATCCTTGCAAATATTTCAACTCTTTGATGCAAGATAGAACAGAAAAACAGCAGCAGCGATTAGCCGGGTGCAACCTAAGATCTGAATCTGGGTTTTGGTGCAAAGCCAAACAGAGACAGAGAGAGAGAGAAGTGGTTTCTTTTCTCCACTGAGCTCTCTCACTTCCCTTTTCTTTTCGCCTGTCTGTGTTCTGTGGGAAAATAACTTTGCTGCTAAAACTGAAAGAAGAAATGTGTGATATGGTACGTTATACAGGAGCACATCTTTGGAATAATTTAGAGCAGTAGGCTTTGTGAGTTAATTTGCAGGTTAATTACATGGCTCAAGCTGCTTCTAACCACCGTGGAAAGATTATTCTTTAAAAAGTGATTATGGGAATTTAAAACCCGCACAGCAGTTCTATCCTGCTGGGGAAGGCGAGACGGGAAGGAACCATGATCAGTCTCCCAGCTCTTGCTCCTTGCATACTAAGTATCCCTTAAGGTCCTTCTAGGCTTTTCTGAACAATAAACTATTTG
This sequence comes from Podarcis bocagei, assembly GCF_964188305.1. NCBI lineage: Eukaryota > Metazoa > Chordata > Lepidosauria > Squamata > Lacertidae > Podarcis > Podarcis bocagei. The sequence continues at coordinate 34,861,197 of NC_138135.1, read as the reverse complement.
TTATCTCACTCTGTGTGGAGAAGGGTCTAGAGACCCTGGCATCTGTGAGCCCCACTATCAACTTAACTGGTATTCCCGTGTGATTGCTCCTGAGGAGTGTGGGACCAGATTAGGCTGCATGACAGAGTTGGTGAATATTTTTGCACCTTTTTAAGCTGATTAGCACTATGCTGGAAGAGGTTTCTCTTCTCCTAGCCCTGCTAGGAGCAAAATCACAACCCCTGCACTTTAGGGATCATTTTTCCTTACCATCACAGCGCTGCAATGAAGAGGAAAGCCCCATCTGCTTACCTTCCAAGGTCACTTCTTCTCCCTCTATCATAGCACCATCGCTAGGAGGTCCTGGCACTCTGGAAACAGGAAGGAGCACCTACTTCCTGTCTCCTGGACGGTAAGTGCTCCTAACAATGGCTCTATGAGAGCTGTCCAATAGCGCCAGAGGTGAAGCAACTTGGCAGACCAAATCCAGCCTGTGGGTTGGGAGTTTGCCGCTCCTGCTATCTGAGGAGCTTGACTACACAATCATAGTCCGCATAACCTTGAGAACCAAAAGTTCCTGTCTTCTCCATGTGAGTGTGGCATTTCAGGGTGTTTCTGTGAGCAGAAGCTGGTGATGGAGGCTCAAAAGCCCTCTGCAGTGGTTGCTCATGGGAAAAGGTAAAATGAGGCTGGCCAGACTTTTAGCCCCTCTTCTGACATTATGCCGCTTGTGCTGGAGGCTGAGGAGTTCATCTGTGAGTTCACCCCTTTCCCACCCACTCTTTCATGTTCCTAGTAGCCTCATTGGTAGCCTCATACCTGTCGTATCATCAGTCACTCAAAAGACAAGGAGAAAGATTGTCATTGGTAGCCACCAGTATGTTTACAACAAGGCTCCCTCCTCTTGGCTACAGCTCATGGGCAGTTGTGTTGCATATGCTCATCAGTGTTGAGCCTCATGTTGCCAAAACAGCAACACCCACACATGAGAGAGAGACTATCAATGGGGCAATGGAAAACTGCAAGGTTTACAAACAATCTTGGGGATTGTCCAGTAGCACCTTAGAGACCAACTAAGTTTGTTCTTGGTATGAGCTTTCGTGTGCATGCACACTTCTTCAGATACCATGCACATGAAAACTCATGCCAAGAACAAACTTAGCTGGTCTTTAAGGTGCTACGGGATAATTTTTTAAAATTTTTGATATATCTCTACTGCATCAGACCAACACGGCTACCTACCTGAATCTTGGGGATTGTTTGCTCAATGAGGACTGAGCTGCTGATGAGGAGAGCAGAAATGAAAAGTGGGGGGACGGACGGACTGGAATGGAGTGTCCTTGAAAAGTTCACAACTGGCCGAAACCCTGAACAGGACTCGTCCACACTACAACATTGGGTTGCAGATCCTATTTACCTCCGCTGTTGCCCAGCACAGGCCTTTCTTTCTAACCTGTTGTATGCTGGGAAATTCTGCCTGCAAGTATTTAACACCTGTGTGGTTGGGCTTTGTTATTCTATATAGACGTCCCACACACCCCACACCACACATACACTTACATGAGATCGACACACACAGCTGCATATATGCCCAGCACTGGGAAATGGAGAAATAATTTGATTCGAACCCGGATGTTGGAGAGTCCTAGTGGTTTGCAAGGAGACACACACACCCCGACGCTGAAGAAGACATCAGTGAGGGCAGAGGAAACCCAAAAAAGACTGGAGACACAGCAGGACTTCATTTCGGCTGCTCAGCCTCTCCATCTAACAGCTGGCATGGAGAGTAGCACAGCAGGAGCAGCTTTCCTGCACATCCTCCAGCCTCCTACCAGCCCCAGAACTTCAACTCTAGATATTTTGGTCTGGATTCGAGAGAGGGCAGAGGAGAGACCTGGTGACTAGAGCAAAATAGGGATCTGGAGGCTTTTTAGGTGGTGCTCCCCACTGTGATTTCACTTATGCACACTGGGGCCCAGAACATAACTCCTGCATAAGTGTGGGGGGGGGGTGTGCCTGTACTAGAATAATACAAAATGTGTGCAGATATATGGAGTCTGAAAAACTCTGGTTCTAGGTGCTTGTTTCACACAGGATTGAGGAAAGTACCCCAGAACCATGGAGTAATTCCAGTTGATTCAGCCAATAGCTCAATTGTCCCAGATTCTGTTGCACAGAGTGAGTAGGAGGTGGGAGAAGGAAGGACAGAGCAGGAGGGGAGGGGGCCTGTATTAGAAAGAGTATGAGAAAGAGTTCACTGCATCTGCTGCCTCATTCCCCCTGAGGTGAAAGAATTGGGAGAGGAACGAAATGAGAAAATGTCTCCTGCAATGATGTGGAAAATGGCAGAGAGGCAGGTCAGGTGTTACTATATATTTTTATATTCCCTCCCCAGCCCCTTTGCTAAGGCAGCCGAGGACTTGATTCTGCTCACTGGAGTGTGATGCTCCCCTCAGCACTACCATCCGCCAGCCCCGCAATGTATCACAAATCTTTGTGAACCGAAGAATTGCACTGCTGAATCAGGCCCATGGGCCGTCTAAGTCCAGCATCTTGTTCTCATGGGGCCAACCAGGTGCCTGTGGAAAACCCCCAGGCAAGACCTGGGGACAAGAGCATCCTTTTTCTAGCATCTGGTATTCAGAAATATACTGCCTCAGATTGCAGAGGCAGAACATAGACATTGTGGCTAGTATGCCTTATCCTCTTCTCTCAACACCCCTGCACTTGCACAGGGCTTCCTCTTTACCTACCAGTTTCTGCCCAGCTTTTGAGCATGTTAGCCAAAGCAGGCAGCTACACAGGAATGTCTTAGCCCACCTACAGCCAAAGTGTCCAGTCTACAACTTTCTGTGATGCTCTCTCTACCCTCAAAAAAATTGGCAAACTAAAGATTGCTTGAATTTCATGTAGTGACTCAATATAGTCTAAACTGTCAGTATTACAAATATGATGCGGTTAAGGGTGGTTTGTGCCCTAGTTTATCACTGGAAAGTTAGATACCAACTTTAGGCAATTACCTAAGGACTGATACAAACTATTCCCCTGAGGACAAGTTAGGTTTTTCAGTCACGAAGTGGCTGCCAACTCCATTGGGCCTTGGCCAGGCCACTCACTTTGGCAAGGAGATTTGTGCATATGTGTTGCCAACAGAGCAGTGGACTGAGACTGGTTCGCCCATACTGAGTGCTGAGCTGAGAGGGCACCGCAACAATGACGAACAATGGAAGGTGTTGCACAGGGCACTGAAGAAATTTTAAAGCTCATAATCCACCACTGGTCACCAATTCTGGTAACCTTGTTAGACTACTGTAATGCATTACACATGGGGCTGCCCCTGAAGGCTGCAGTTAGTTCACTATATAACTGCTAAACTGCAGTTATACAAATATATTGGGCCTTTATACAAATATATTGTGTGGCCTTATTTGGAATACTATATATCGTTCTGATCACCTTATCTTTTAAAGGGATATTGTAGAGTTGGAAAAGGATCAGAAAAAGGCAACAAAGATGATCAAGGGGATGGAGCAACCAAGGCCATCCCGTCCATGAGGCAGGTTGAGGCAGTTGCCTCAGGCAGCATAAGCCCAAGAGGTGGCGAAAAATTGGCACTGGCAGCAGTGCTGGCTTCTGGTGAAATCTCACCAAAACCCACTGTTGTCACTGCTGCTTCATTGATGCCAACCCAGGTAAGGGTGGTTTTGGCAAGGGTGGTGCAGCAGAACAGGGCGGCACCTCACCGTTTCACCTCAGGCAGCAAAACAAGATGGCTACCTCTGGGAACTCCCCTATGAGGAAAGATTGCAGCATTTGGGACCCTTAGTTGAGCAAAATGGCAAGTAAGTGGTGACATGACTGAAGTTTATAAAATTATGCCTGGCATAGAGAAAGTGGATAGATAAGAGTTTTCCTCCCTCTCATAACTTTGGAACTCATGCAAATCCAATGAAGTGGAATGTCAGAAGATTTAGGACAGAGAAAAGAAAGTACTTCTTCACACAGCACATAATTCAACTTTGGGACTCCCCCCCCCCCCGCCCGCCCGCCCGCCCCAGGAGGCAGTGATGGCCACCACATTAGATGGCTTTAAAAGAGGATTAGACAAATTTATGGAGGAGAAGGCCAGCGATGGCTACTAGCCATAGCAGAGGCCATGCTCTGCCTCCATGGACTGTGGAGGCAATGCTGTTCAATTAAGAGTCCGCTTCTTGTTCAACTACTAACATGCCTTCCCCCCCACAAAGCTGGGTGTTTTTTTCTGGGGGTGGGGGGATTCTTACTATGAGCAACTCCTAGCCACAGAAGAGGACACGTGACTTTCACTTTATCTGCAGGATACACACTAGTAAAATGGAGAAGAGTTGGTTCAGGAGGGTCCAATAGGAGGTAATTAGGAGTAATGGGGTGAAACTCAGTCTGAACATCAGGAACATTTCCAGAGTGAGAGGTTTATTAGACTGTGGAAGGCTGTCTCCCAAAGGAACAAAACCCAATGCTTCAGTGAACAAAGGAATGGTTTTCTGCATTGTAGGGACCAGTCCTGATTTAACCCACAGATGCTTTTTTTGCAACGTGAAGTACTATGGTTTCCCATCCCTCGGTTAATACTAATGTTAACCAGCATTATATAAGAGCACACATAATACATTTCGTATTCACATCTCCATACATCAAGTCAGTGCTGTGGTGCGTAGCAGCTCCCAGAACAAGGCACATACATAAATGCTCCATGATGGCTCACAGGACCAGAAAGCCAAAGATGTGTGAGTTTATCTATCATCAAAGCAGGTTTTTTTTTTCTGCCTGGAATAAGCTGTATTAAGGCTGGAGCCCCATAAGTCATTCTGGGGCACTTGTGGGCTCAGAGCCTACCCACTAACAGCTGGTTCAAGCTGGGGTATGAGATGGCCTAAGCATGAACAAACCTTCCTCCCAAAGCCTGCTTGTGTGAGAAAAGTTTCATCTGAGAATTAAGATGCAAAACAAAAGATACTGTACTGTCATTTTTTTCAGCTTGGCCTATTTTATTTTTTATCCTGGCTTTCCTCCCAGAAGCTGAAGGCCTCCACCCTGGATGGGCTTGCACTCCTCATGAAGGAGCAGGCTCATAGCTTGGGGATGCTTCTGGATCCACTTCTATCACTAGAAACTCAGGTAGCCTCAGCAGCTTGAAGCACCTTTCACCAAATGAAATTGAAACGACTACTGCAATCGTTCCTGGACCAGGAAAGCTTGGCCACGGCAGTTAATGTCTTGGTTACTTCAAGGCTGGATCCCTGCAACATGTTCTATGTGGGGCTTGCCTTGCGCTTGATTCAGAAGCTGCAGTTAGCGCAGAATGCTGCAGCACAATTGCTGAGGGAAGTGAGAGCTTGTCAGCAGAGAATGCCTGTGCTCAGAGACCTGCACTGGCTGCTGATTTGCTATTGGGCCAGGTTCCTATTACTGTACAAAGTCCTTAACAACTTGAGACCACTTCACCTGCCAGCTCGCTTTAGGCCACATGTGCCCACTTGACTGCTTCAATCTGTGGAACTGACACTGTTACAGGTGTCCCATTCTGCTCTTGTCACAAACCCATCTTTTAGTGTGGCTGCCTCTATACTTTGGAATAACTTGTCTACTGATACCAGACAGGTACCTTCACTGTACCTGCTGAAAACCATTTTTTGGTTAAACAAGCCTACCCAGATACATAGAATGCTGTTGTGTTTTTCGTTGGTTCTATTTTTTATTTATTTTTAATACAGTTGTTTCAATTGTTTTTCCAGTAATTTTATTGTTTTATTCTGTTTGTAAACCACTTTGGTGGGGTTTTACAATCAAGTGGTATATAAATTTCATGCTGTGAGTGCGGCTTTCATCATATGCAGAAGATACACCTCTTTACCCTGGTCTTTGAAACCTACATATTTTTCAGGCTCACCCTATTCTTCTGATTCTAAATTATTTCTAACTGATTTTCATATTGTATTTTTACATTGTCGTAACTCAGCCTGGGACCTTATGGTGAAAGGCAGGTAAGAAATCTAATAAATCAGCAGCAGTATCTTGTTTTGTCTGGAGTAAACCTGGGAAAGTTTATTGCAATCCTAAGTGTGCAGGTGAATGAGCTCTTGATGTAATTGGGTTTCCATAAGTGTGCTGATTTCAAACTCCTGTCTGAACCTTTTTAAAACTCTTGTAGAGAAATGTGATGCTGGAAGCATCCCTTAGATTTATATTTAAGGCTAACATTTAAAGCTCTAGGGAGAAATACTTTCACAAAGGGGACTGACAGTTCAGCTTTGTCTTATGCAGCGAGATGCTGTCTGTGCATAGGCAGAAACTGGTTATGCTGTTATAAAAGGCTGCATTGTAAAAATAAAATAAAAAGACTTATGGGGGGACAATCCTTAAATCATATAACATGTGTTTTGTTAAACGTGTGTAAATTAATGCAAATTTACACAATGCTAAAAGCGGCAGTCTAGACTTAGAGCCCTGATTGTTGTATTGTATTGCCTTGGCAATTATGGCACCCATTGTGGGTGTGAGTAATGCTGGACTCAAGCAAGCAAGTTCAGCATTGTTTTTTAATCAGTACTGTCATGTAGTAGGACTGCCGATTATTTGCTACAATTCTGCAAGAAGAATCAATGGGCTCGCTAAAGTTGCAATGTATTGCACACTTACCTTTAAGAGTAGGTTCTAATAAATACAGAACTAAAGCCCACAAAAACAGGCATAGGATTGCATATATCCCATTGTATATATGTCTGTCTCTTTTTTGGAAGAGTCAAATAGGCAGGGTTGCCTCAGAGCAATTACTGAAAGAATATTAATTTCTACTTGGTACATTTTATATTGCCATGGGGGCGGAAATCATTTTGCCAACATCCATGCGAAAGGTCCTTTTTTAAAAAAAACAAACCCAAAAACTTTCAGTCAGCTAAATCCTTCAATCATGTCCGGATCTTGGAGGGGGGGGCGGATACGGATAGATAGAAATTTTGATTTATTGGTTAACAATCCTCAGTTGATGAGCGATCATTAGTTTTCACCTTTCCCCAAAGATCATATTCCATTCATCATACGCATTGCAGATTGACAAACAAATACTAAATAAAATCAAAATTAATGATGGATATGATAGATTTAGGAGGGTAAATCATTCTGGGACTTCTGTCGAGCATGTTTGCAGGGCGGAGAGGCTGTTTTAGGCCATTCACTTCAGCTCCTCCTGGCTACTGGTGAACTAAAAATTTGCTTCAGACCATTACTTCTCCCACAGTGGTTCACTCACTCTGTTTTGAGCCGTTAACAGCAGGCCGGCACAGAAATCGCCCCATCGCTTTATTTCCATGCCAAAGTATGCTTCAGCTGCTTAACTTCTGCAAGTTGAGCTGTTGTTAAACTCACAGGGGAGGAACAAGCAAAAAACCCAAAAACCTGGCTTCCCTGTTTCCCAGGGGCTGGCAGAGAGGATTCATAAGCCATCTACACTCTTGCACTGCTTACTGAGCCCGATTTGGAGCCTAATTTCAAAGTATTCTAAAGCCCACATTTATCTCATTGTCAGGAAATGTTTGTGCCTATTCTTCCTCTAATATTCCTTGGATTATTTACCAATTCCTCTTAATTATACCCACAAGTAGGACATTAAAGAATCATGCTCCTTTGTTGATGTTTGCATCCTGCAGATATTTGTAGACTGCGATATCCCCCTTTAGTTGGCATTACTTATTATCTGTGTAGTTCAGTGTTTTAATCTTTGTTACATAAGCCACTCTCTCGAGCTTCTCTAGGGCAGCAGCAGCAGCTGGAAGGGGACTGAGCAGGGGGGGTGTCGTGGGGGGGGGGAGATGGACAGAGCTCCACAGGCTGCCAGCACCACAGGGCAAGACTGTAGAGGGTGTACAAAAATGTGTGTGTGCACAAGGGCCTATCACATTCTGCACATATACAAAAGTTTCCTATGCACATGGACTAAATAATAAGCCATACCAAATTGCTACAAGAGCAGCTAACTTTTTTAAAATGCTGCCATTGACATTTATTTTCAGTAGTTCACTGTTCACTGTCTTGAACATCCATCTTCTCTGATGCAGTGATTTTGACAGCTGCATATACTGGCCACATGTTTGCTCAAGGTGTGCTAAAGTATTTATATTTGAGATCCAGTGAGCAGAGTGTTGGACTATAACCAGTGGAAGGAGAGAGATTAAATCCCAATTTAGGGTGCTGAGCTCCCTGTTCCACCCACCAAAGGTGCAGATTGGCAGAAGTATTGCCAGTGGCCTTCCTAGCAGCAGTAACTCATCAAAGCCTAGATAGGGGGCCTTCTGGGGGTGGCAAGGGGCTGAGATAGCCTGGGATTTGCTGAATCACTTGACTACATAGGGTGTGATCTGAGCTTAGATGCTATGCTTGCCACACACACCACTCACAAGGTGGAAGCAACAGGACTGGGTGACCTTGGACCCTTGACTATCGTTCCGCTTAGCCTGCCTCATAAGGAGAAAGTGTGGGAAATTGCAGTCAACTATAACTAGCAAGCATGGGGCTAGTTAATGCATGAAGGGGTTAAGACCACAACATTGTATTCCTAGACTAGACTCAGGTCACATCACCTCACCTCCAGCAAAGAAGGGAATAAAGCTTCTTTGTTCACTCTCTTCCACAATGTGAAATCAACTAGGCATGTCTGGACTGCTTCAAGCCCAGATTATGTGCTCAGAAGTATTTTTCTGTATTTTGTACCCCAAGAATTTTCTTCCTGTGTCCTTCTTGCTGCTGCATGGAATAACACATGAATCTGACCTTTGAAGTTTGTAAGTAATGCATGTAAACTTACTAAATGGTGTGGTCTGTTCATTGCAAGAGGGGTAGAAACAGGGAAGCACTGTAAGCAGACCAAATGGGATATTAAAGAGGTCTAACAACCTATATTCCTAGTTCTTCACTGCGCTGCATTATTCTGCTATTTTAATACTCTGCTGAGGACTTTCTCTTGCTGGACTGTCTGTTTAGCCTTGCACTTTGGATCTAGGGATCCAGCCAATTCTTTTCTTAATTACCCCACACATGTGATCTGTCTTATTTATTTTTCTCCCCACAGAAAGGGTGTGGGGAAGAACCATAAACACTGCCTTGAGCTCTTTGGAGGAAAGCTGGGAAATACATGTAATAAATAAATTACTTCTCTGTAGCAATATTGTTTTAGTAGCCACTGTGTATACAGTGCATTCTTACTCCTATATTACCTTGAGCATTTGCAACTTTGGTTCTTCAGTCTTTCTTCCAAGTTGTCACTTGAATGCAACTGAAATATAGAACTGTGATTCCTGTATTGGGGGAGGTTGGACCCTACAAGTCCATGATTCTTTGATATATATACTTGATTAGCTACATGACCTAGAATTGTACATAGAGTGGGTTATTCTGGCCAAAAGCCCAGCCAAATTTAAGACAATATACTTATTTTTTGGCATTGACCGCACCTGGCAGTGTCCATTGCTGGGAAAGTCTGTATGAGCCACTCCAAGCTTTACTGCTGATATCACAGTGTCTGACTAATAATGTGCTACCTACTGGAAGGCTGTTAAGACCACATATGCACAGGGTGTCCATAGACTGTAGCTATAGCTACAACATTCAGTGGTTGAGATGTGAATGTCTTCTTCAGGGATGCCTGTTCCAGTGTCCTCCTTGTGAAGACCAGGCTACAGCCAAGGACCATGCAATCTGGGCTTTAACCATATTCCATCAAACCTGTAAAAAGCATACCCATTTCAGTTCCCCAGTGTGCCACACTGCATACACCTGAGAGGAAGTCCCATTGAACTCAATAGGACTATTGAATAGACTTTTAGTGACTCACACTTTTAGTGGATTGAGACTGGACTGTTTATCAGCTGGACACACTGACTCCAACCCTTTAAATGCATGATTGACGAAAAAGTCTTACAAAATTTTTTGAATACATATAACAGCAACTAAAACAACAGAATTAAAGAGAAAGAATTCTAACTAAAAATAGATCAAAATGTTAATGTTTCTTGGGGCAGGGGAGGAATAGTTATACCACTCCACTGGGATAGAGGCCATTGCTATCAGGAAGAAAAGAAGGCTTTAAATAATTAAACGGTGTCCCTGGGCCTGTGTAGAATGACTGAATATCCGTTCTTCTGTTTTCAATCAGATAAGTAGGAAGATCAAGAAGTATACAGGACAAGAAGAAGAAAAGGAAGCAAGAGACAGGAAGAAGGGGAAGGGTGTGAGCGTGTGCGCATGGCTGTGTGTTAGCCTGGCGAAACATGTATTTTTCGCTCTATAGGACGCACTTTTTCCCCTCCAAAAATGAAGGGGAAATGTGTGTGCGTCCTATGGGGCGAATGCAGGCTTTCGCTGAAGCCTGGAAAGCGAGAGGGGTCGGTGCGCACCGACCCCTCTCGCTCTCCAGGCTTCAGGAGAGCCGCAGCGCCAGCCCCACAAGGTCGGGGGACAGCGGGGAGGCGGAACGCCGCCATCCCACTGTCTCCCGATGTGGTTTGGAGGCTGATGGCGGGGAGACGCGTGCTTCTCCCCGCCGCCAGCCCCGCAAGCTCCGGGAACAGCTGGGAGGCGCAGCGCGTCTTCCCGCTGTCCCCGGACCTGGTATGCAGGCGGGCGGCGGGGAGAAGAGCGCTTCTCCCCGCTGCCTGCCCCGCAAGCTCCGGGGACAGCTGGAGACAGATTTCATATTAGGAATGTGGCCTATATTCCCTGGCAGCTTATACTGAGACCAATACAGTACATAGTGCACCTCATGTCATCTGTGCCCTTCATTTACCCAACAGAAGAAATCGAGTACTGTTTTGCTCAATGTGTACTCTTGTATACTTTTGTAGCAATAAGTACTATTAAGTGTCATATTGTGTCAATAGCTATTTTTGTTTGCTTTAGGTTTGAACTTGAATCCATTTGATCAGTTTTAGAGCTTTTGCTGCCTAAAATTATTTTTGATCTCCAAGATTCTAAATTCTATAAAGACATAGATTCAGGCATATCCTGAACTCAATTTAAGAAACATGTGCATGCTCTCCTCCCTTGCCCCTCCTTCTACTGTGTACCAGCTTCTGCATTTGAATCACGTTTTGTTTATATCACAGTTTCCTGTTACACGTGAGCCACAAAACTGTGGTTTAATTAACCATGGCTTACGAATGATGATAGGAAACTAGCCAAGTTCATTATGCCTGAGCTGGCTTTATGAGTCTGATGGACTTTAGTCCAGTAGAGAACACGTTCAGAAAAGTAATCCTAACCTCACACAGACACTTACTGGTTAATATACTGCAACCAAACAATGCACAATAGCAGCTTGAGATGCTGGAACAGAAGAAGACTGCTGCCTCCAATTAGAACTGCAGGGAGACTTTAAAAGGCCTTAATAGATTCCCCCCAAATTGGAATTTGGCTGGAACACTGGTGCTAATGATGTTCTACTTGCAAATAGTGCCATTGGGCTTTTGAGACACCAAACAACTGGGTTCTTGCTTAGAACTGTATTTCACATGTAATGCAATCAGGCTGCATACAGATTACCAGCTTAAAATGAAGCCAAGCCATTCGTTTTCCCAGTTTGGATCAAAACTGGTTTGAGGGGAAATCCATCAATTCAAGGTGCTGAGTGGCTGGGACAACCCAGTCAGATGGGTGGGATATTATTATTATTATTATTATTATCATCATCATTATCATTGACGTCCCTATCTTCACTGGAAAAATGTTGGAGAGTATGGCTCCTGTTTTGAGAATGCTACATGGATGGATAGAGCTTATGAGTCAACGTCTCCCCTACCTTTCATTTCATTCCATCAATGAAGCCACGATTGGCCCACCTATGAGGGAAGGTGAGGCGACCACATCAGGTTGCTTGCCTTAGGTGCCAAAATGTATTGGGACTGGCCCTGAACAAAGCAACAAGTAAATTCCTCCTCTTATCTTGCTTGTTGTACATCTCTGCATGCAAAAATAATGAAGGGAGCTAGAGAACCGCCTTGTTCCATGGCCTCTTCACTGCTATGCAAGTCCATGGAAGTGTGACCATATGAACACACCATCACAAATGTGTCTGGCACAGCCTCTTCTCCTGAAGAGAGGCTGTTCTAGCTGCTGCCGGCCTGCCATAGGGAAGGCAGGCTACCTACTGTTCCAAACATATGTCCCTCTCTGAACAGCCCTATTCAGCAAAACAAGAGGTTGCATAGACATTTCTAATAAGCACACACGCTAAGCTTTGCCAATCCCAAAGCCCGAGAATGCCTTATGTGTGGCCTAGACATTTCCAGGTTAGTAGTAATAAACAAACCCACCACAAATACACCCCTATTGTTAACAAGTGATCCTTATTCACAAGAGCAGAGAATCATCCACAGATTTGGGATAAAAGCAGAGTGCGATGCTCTCAGAGTAAATTTTTTTCATTTGAAGTATAAGGGCTTTCTCGCTTTCTCTTACTACCCCAGGGCAGGAGAGAACCTTATTATTTTTAATTACTAGTACTACCCACTGATTAAAGATTGATTAACTAGCTGCTTTTTAACTAATTAAAAAGTTGATTGGTTTAATCATATTTTCATAATACCAAAAACCTCAATATACACACATTTTACTGATAAGAAAGTAGGCATGAGATAACTTACAGCAAAGTAAACAAAATCTGTTACTCATTGTTAGAAGGAAAACTCTATTTATAAAACTACCATTTTATGGCAGCACACCAGAACCAGAACTGAGCAAAATAATAATAAAGTGTGCCTTTAACTTCCAGCCCCTGTTTTTTAAATTTGCCCTGAGTGATTAAAATAGTCCTTCACCAATTATTCCCCCGAGCTGATTAAGCAACCCAGTTAAGCCAATTAAAGCTGACAGCCCTCTTAATTATTGTTTGGACAACTGGATGTTCATTTCATAGAAGCTGCCAATATTTTGCCTTTAATTTCTGTTCCAAAATGGAGCAAAATATTAAAATGTCAGACACTCAAATGTCTGGGTAAATGATGCCCAAATGTTCCTTATTTGGGAATGGCAAAATATTCTGACTTAACTGCTAAGAGTTTTGAGGTGTGGGGATGAGGAAGCATGCTATTTTCACTTGTTTAATAGAAAGATTTAACAAACAACACTCTGCAAGAAAGCAAAAATGTGAATGTTAAAATGTCTCTAGAAGGGAAACGTTTTTTTAAAAAAAAACAACTAATGTTAGAATTAGCAGTTGTGTGATCCTACCAAAATCCTATTGTTGGGCTAAATAACTGATGAAGAAGAAGAAAACAGGTTCACATAGTCATACAGTGTTTTTACCCAAATAAATTAAAGCTTGACAAGTCAGCCTTAAGGAAACTAGAAGAGGGAAACCCACAGATTCCCTTTGCCGATATGCTATGTAAGTAACTCTGGGGCCTGCGGAGCGAAGAAGAGGAACATGTAGAGGAAACTTCAGTCTGCCAAATTTATCTAGCTAACTCCCAAGATTTGAGAAATGAAGACAATATCACTAAACTGAGAAATCTGAGCTGATCTTGGCATAACATATAGATTAGTAGGAATATTCATCAACCAATATTCTGCATTGCACCATCAGTGCTACACTGCAGCTTTCCTAAGAAGTGGAAGTGAAGAATGACATCTTGAAACTGGCTGGGGAATGTTAGGTCAGCAGAATGTAATGAAACAAGAGCTATTAATCCCCATGCTTCAGGGTATATAGACTGATTACCAGCTGGAATCAGAGAGAAATGTGCCCCTGTAGTGTAGTATTGTACAGTGAAATGTAGGATGAGAAGCCTTCCATTGAGCCTTCAGGAACAAGCTATGGATAGAGGCAGGATAACAAAACCAATGGGCCATTGATCCACAGATCCACTGCCAGCCTTATATTTTAATGGTCCCACTGGAATCTGGCAAGGGCATGTGGAAGGGCATGTATATCCTTGTGGGGTGGGAGAACACGTAATGAGCTACCAACCACAACTGAGCTACCATTAATGAGCTACCAATCACATTTGAAAGAGTTTGGATTTGGATTTGATATCCCGCTTTATCACTACCTGAAGGAGTCTCAAAGCGGCTAACATTCTCCTTTCCCTTCCTCCCCCACAACAAACACTCTGTGAGGTGAGTGGGGCTGAGAGACTTCAAAGAAGTGTGACAGGCCCAAGGTCACCCAGCAGCTGCATGTGGAGGAGCGGGGAAGCGAACCCGGTTCCCCAGATTACGAGACTACCACTCTTAACCACTACACCACACTGGCTCTCAGATGGCTGCCCAGCATGTTCTTGTAAGATGGTTGCCCAGCATGTTCTTGGGCTATTAAGAACATATTTGAAAAAGTGGGCTTTGGAAGTGAATGATCTGCATGCTTTGTTTGTGGGGAAAGGTACAAGAACTGCTTTCACACTAGGTTGATTTGAGACTGCCAATCTTTCAATCAATTTCTGTTCCTATGGCATTGTTATGAAATGAATTGCAGTGGGTGATTCTTAGCCTGCGTAAGCAACACTGTTTACTCCAATGCAGTCTCACTGCTGGCACTTGAAGCTGAGGACACATGACATTACCTGCAATCCATCTGTTTCCTGTACTTTCTTGAGAAATGCTGCTGATTGATTTGTTTTCCCTCAAAACAGTTTCCACCTGATTTGAAAATGTAAGCCGTGGTTAAGCTGAGGGGGTGTACATCCGAGACAGTTTTTGCACATGTGCAGGTGACCGTTTAACTGCGTATCAGTTCTTCCTGCTACCTTGTCATCATCCTTGGGTTGGTTATTGTAATAGTGTAGTTGTATCCTTATTTCTTCAGCTGTGAGGAGCTTTAGATACATTTGTGTGGGAAAAACACACACACACACACACACACACACACACACACACACGCATGACGGTGATAGTGATGATGATGGTGGTATGAAGAGGAAGAAGGAAGAAATTGTTTTATTGGTTTGCCCAGAAAAAGCGACAGGCAGCAAGAAAGCTCTACATGACTTCACTCAGAAGTCAAAATAATGGTGCAAATATATTGGCTGCCTCTTGAAGGAAAAATAAATGCAATAAATGTTTTAACTGAAAGCAAGCAGAATTGTAGAAAACAGCTGAGTAAGACTGAATTCATGCCTGCCACTTACAGCTCTCTTGAGTATTTATTCTGCTTTTGGTGTACATATGTGAAAAACAGAAATGCAATTTTAAATGTGCTAGTATCAGGTCTTAAAATGATTGATTAGAGCAGTGGTTTTCAACCAGTGTGCTGTGGCACCCTGGGGTGCCTTGAATGATGGTCAGGGGTGCTTCAGGCAACCCTGGTCTCCATCCCTCTTTCCTTCCCTCCTTCTTCTGATGCCCTCTTGCATTCTGCCTCCCAAAGGCTTGCACAGCTGTTTGTTACAGCAGCTCTGTCTACAAGCTCTCTGTGTGAATGGTGCCTTTGGGGCTGGCCAGGGGGTGCTTCCCAGGCCCCTATGGGGCAGTGTCAGGAGGCACCTCTCTTTGGAGGGGGCAACTGAGAGACCAGGGGCAGCAGCAGCAGCTGCCCAGAGGACCCCCAAAGAGAGGGGAGTGGAGAGGAGGCTAAGGGAATACTCCACAAGGGAAGGTGTTCAAAAAAGGGTGAGAGGCTGCCAGCTCTGCAGGCAAGGGGTGCCATAACTGGGCTCCTGAGCCCCACAGGGGTGCCACAGAAAGAATGTAGTTGGTCAAGGGAACCGTGGGCTCAAAAAGGTTGAAAACCTCTGGGTTAGAGGACTGAAACTCCTCTTTTGGTCATGCGGGAAGATGGATTTACAATCCCGTTTCAATTTTATGCATGTTTGGTATCACCTGCGAACATATATATTCTACTTGAATCCCATTTTCTGGGATTCCATTTTCTGGGGTCATCATAGGCATGTGTGCAGGCCTTTTTTCACAATTTAACCTCCCGAATGCCCCTTACAGAAATGGCGGGGAAACCTTGTTTTGTTGAAGCTAATGGTTGAAGGAAATTCCTATCAGTTCCATTGGTGTGGAGAAAATGACATTCCTTCACTTTGAGGGGCTTCCAGGAGGAGCTTAATATCATAAACAAACTGAGATATTGTTTATTGGCCAGTGGTGGTTGTGGGTTTGTATGGTTTTTTTATATTATTGGATTCCTCCACCCCAGTCCCCCTGCCCCCGCCAAAGGTAAATCTGGATTAATTTGGGAGGGGCACAGAGAGACATTTTGATGAACATTGTGTGGACGGCACACACACAAAAATCCCACATGAAGAGCACAACACTCATTTGGAAGCACCCACTGTTCTCTGCCTCAGTTGCTGATTCTGATCCAAAGAGGGGAGGAGGAATTTTTACTTTTGCTTCCCTTCAAAAGGATGTATGGTGTGCATTGTCACTGGCAACACTGGTGAAACTGACATTTGTTCCTTCCCTGACTTTATCCTTCTCACCAGAGAGCAAGGTGCGGGAGTGAAGGCAGGTAAGAAATATGCCTGTGAGATACATCCAAACTGAGTTGCAGGGTAGTATCATCTGAAATATGTACGTGGGGGTGAGTGATGTCTGCTCCACCACCTCTTGCAGGTAGTCTAGTGACATCTGAAAATGGAAAAAGCATACTTAGCTTGTGAACAATAGTACTGCACATTATCTGTAGCAAGGGGAGATTTCCTAGTGGAAGTTAAAAGCCATATGTTCTTCTAGCCTTGGGGTGGGTTCACTAGTCTCTGGTTTGCACCTCTCTACTGAGTCAAACGGAGGACGCGGGTGGCGCTGTGGGTTAAACCACAGAGCCTAGGATTTGCCAATCAGAAGGTCAGTGGTTCGAATCCCTGCAATGGGGTGAGCTCCCGTTGCTCAGTCCCTGCTCCTGCCAACCTAGCAGTTCGAAAGCACGTCAAAGTGCAAGTAGATAAATGGGTACCGCTCTAGCGGGAAGGTAAACGGTGTTTCTGTGTGCTACTCTGGTTCACCAGAAGCGGCTTAGTCATGCTGGCCACATGACCCAGAAGCTGTACGCCGGCTCCCTCGGCCAATAAAGCGAGATGAGCGCCGCAACCCCAGAGTCGGTCACGACTGGACCTAATGGTCAGGGGTCCCTTTACCTTTACTGAGCCAAACACAGAATTCCTCAAACTCTGAATAGGGCCATCATACAGGCTTACAGAAGAGAAGGCATCTTGGGGAGGCCCAGCCAGTTTCCAGCATCAACAGAATGCTGCAGTAAATACCATTCCTCTTCCTCTTCCTCCCCTACTTCTTCCGCTCTCCTGGGACTTGAGGTGAAGCAATGAATTTCTTCTCTAAACTCTCGTGTTGAATTCTCTTGCTCTACATTATTCAGTGTTTCTTAGCTGCGGTAACTGCTGAGATTCACAGAAGCATTTTAGCACTTTCTGCAGAAATAGGTGCTTCTCAGGGGAGCGAAGTACTTCCTCTCTACTCTCGCAGGTAGGAAGTGTGTTCAGATAAGTAAATGCTGCCTTAAAACATGGCCATCAGGTGACCAGATGGCTCCTCACGGGCTTCCATGTGCCCCATGGTAGGTTTATTAGCAGCCACCACATGATAGTAAGATCATGTGTATTATGCCTAGAGTAAGACGAAAATCAAGAATTAAAGCCAAAGCATATTGGTATTTTTGCTTTAAGTCTATGTCGCCTTTAGTGACATAGACTCATCATATAGCTAGATGAGGGAACTTGGTGCAATCTTTGCCTGGCTGAAGTCTGTTAACTTAATCTGCTGTACTCCACAAAATAAACCCAGTTATACTATAACCATCCTGTGTCTAACATGAATATAAACACATTCAAGTATATGTGAACAGAATACAGAATCACAAAATATCCAGGCTATGGCCATTGTATATAAAACAGTAAGTTCTCCAAATAATGTAGATAGCAATTGACGAGATCACCATGATTGTATTGTGTTTCATACTTCTTCAGAAACAAATTGGGTCATTATTCATGGATAGCAGACATTAATCCCCTTATTGACTCAAATGTCTTTCAAAACTTTTTCTTCCTTTCAGGAACATGTTAATCCTGTAAATTGTGGCTCCACGGCATGCACCTAGGCATTTGGGTTCTTCAGCCTAAAAGAACTGTGATCCTAAAGTGAAGAGTTTCCAGATCATGAGCAAGAGGCACATATATTGAAATGCCAAAACCTACCGAAGCTGCTGGGGGCAACAGGGATAACATGGTGCCGAAAGGAGGGGGGGGGAATCTAGAAAGATACCAGATTATATTGAGATGTTCCTGTTGGTTCTCATGTAAGTAGTTGTACTTCTGCAGCAATAATATCACTTCCCATTGTCACATTTGTATACTGTTGTCAGTTAGTCAAAAGTACATCACATCTGTTATCTAGCTTTAATCCTAACAGCAACCCTGCAAAGTCAGCGGTCAGTTGGCGGGATACACCACCACTCAGTGAGAATCACAATGTACACTCAGAATACCTCCACAGACACCAATGAGTGGGTGCAGTGAGGCATTCTAATAATAATAATAACTTTTATTTATACCCCGCCCTCCCCGGCCAGAGCCAGGCTCAGGGTGGCTAACACCAGTAAAATTACAGTAAAAACATAATAGGAAAAGGAAAAAAAAAACCAATTTAAAATACAGGTTAAAATGCAATTTAAAATGCAGCCTCATTTTAAAAGTAGCCCATAGATCAAAACCATAAGGGGAGGGAAACATAAGGATCAGACCGAGTCCAAACCAAAGGCCAGGCAGAACAGCTCTGTCTTGCAGGCCCTGCGGAAAGATGTCAAGTCCTGCAGGGCCCTAGTCTCTTGTGACAGAGCATTCCACCACGTCGGGGCCAGTGTTGAAAAGGCCCTGGCCCTAGTTGAAACCAATCTAATCTCCTTGAGGCTCAAGACCTCCAAAGTGTTGTTATTTGTGGACCGTAAGGACTTCCGCGGGGCATACCAGGAGAGGCTGTCCCATAGGTACGTGGGTCCTAGGCCTAATGTTCTTCTGCTATTCTATTCTGCTCCTTAAAACTTTAAAGGTGCACTTTTAGTTCACCATTTCCCATCTTTATAAACCTCCCTCATTCACAGACTTGCAGGTGTCTGCAGATGTCTCTTCCCCACCCCCAATAGATTTTTACTTTTATTTTCCAAAAGTGATTTATTTCCCAGAACTTTTGAGCAAATACCATTCACCCATTTAGATAGATGTGACAGGAGATGCCTTCTGCAAACCTTCACAGGACAAACAAAATCCATTCACCCCTAACTGGGGTTTTGGATATCTTTTTGATCCAAGAGGAGTAACATAAATACACAGGCTCGGAGGTGGAACTTATTCTCCACCAGTTCCAACGTGAAATGACTCTACCAGTCTGGAAAATATTTTTAAACCTTGATTTCCACTGCTTAATGGAGAGCAGAGTCCAGCCATTCTTTTCCTTGCTAGCCAGACAGAGAAAGCCTTTGTGAAACAGGGCAAACATGGAATTCCACAGCAATGCTTCCGGTATAGTGCCTTACAATTTCCATTCCATTTGATTTATTGTGGAGAGTAGCAAGAGGTTGGTAATGACAAGCAGAGTTTTCTTCTGCCTTGCCTTGCTATGCAGATCAGTAGAATTTAAAGAGACGGTGAGTGGCATTTCTCCTTATTGCTTAATTGAAAGTACTGGTTTGCTCAGCTTTTTTTTTTTTTTAAGGATGCAAGCAGAGAAGGCAAGAGTGGAGTAACAGGGACCCCAGGCCAGAAGCTCCCAAATGGCAGGAGGTCCCAATAGGTGTATTACTTCACATGGAGTGACCCTCCAGAAACATGCCACGTTTTCTGCAGGGCCGTGGCAGTCCCATAGAAATCAGAGTTGCCAACTGTGTGAGAATTCTTGTACACATATGAGAATTCCGGGGCTGTGTATACACCTACATTGAAAGCACATATGCACTCTGCAAGGAATCATGGGAATTGTAGTTTACTCCTCATGGAGTTACATTTACCAGCACCCTTAACAAACTACAGTTCCCAGGATTGGGGGCAGGGGAAGTGCTTTAAACATGATCTAAAACAGGCATAGGCAAACTCGGCCCTCCAGATGTTTTGAGACCACAATTCCCATCATCCCCGATCACTGGTCCTGTTAGCTAGGGATTATGGGAGTTGTAGTTCCAAAACATCTGGAGGGCCGAGTTTGCCTATGCCTGCTCTAAAGGTATGGTGCAGCCAGGTTCTCCCTACAAGGCACAAAATACACACACATATATACACACAAAGCTTTCCCAAGGTTTTCGCTTCTGCCAACTACAGAAGGTGGCTTCGCTTTTCCTGGTGTGGAAATGTACCATAAATGTTATGTGCTGGAAGCTAGTCACCATTGGCTCCAGCCACTACCCTGTGAGCTGCCTTTGGATCCTGTTCTCTTGCTCCATCAAGTGGATGGTCAGCGTTAAATGTGCTATAAATTTGCTGACTGTGACAAGAGTTCGTGGGATGTGGAAGCAGTTGGCACAAAAATAGGGATTTGATTCCTAAAAGGTAAAGGTACCCCTGACCGTTAGGTCCAGTCATGGATGACTGGGATTGCGGCGCTCATCTCACTTTACTGGCCGAGGGAGCCAGCGTACAGCTTCCGGGTCATGTGGCCAGCATGACTAAGCCACTTCTGGCGAACCAGAGCAGCACACAGAAACGCCGTTTACCTTCCTGCTGGAGCGGTACCTATTTATCTACTTGCACTTTGATGTGCTTTCGAACTGCTAGGTTGGCAGGAGAAGGGACCGATCAGCAGGAGCTCACCCCATCGCGGGGATTCGAACTGCCACCCACGTCCCTTTTGTTTGATTCCTATGCGTATGTTAAATAGACTGCCTGGTATAACCCTAGGCTTAGAATGTGGCATCTGAATATAGACTGCATTTTTAATCAAGGCATATATTGGCTTATATCTTGATCAGGTTCCTAAATTAAATGGGCTTAGATTTTCAAAAGTTTCATGCCAGGCAGACCAGCTGTTCAGAGAGCCTTGACAGTGTTTTCCTCCTAGACAAGGGGCCCCTTGATTTATAGCAGAAAACAATTCTCAAAGTCGTAAAAAGAAACCGTTAAACTTGAGCCACAGGACAAAAGGCTAAGAGCACGGAGAAGGGGGGGAAGTGTAAACAGGGGAAGAGGTTTTTTTCCCCTATTTTATTTTGAGGCTGTAAACTGGTCCATCCTTTCCTTTGAGAAGGCTTATTCTTCTTAAAAGGCTACCTATGTTATGTACTAAATATATTTGCTTAAACGTAATTATACAAAGGATCTAGAAAGAAAGAAATGTTAAATTCTTATTTCATAGAGTCATATTGCTGTAGGAGACCAGGGGGGCAGATGAGCCTAGCCCCCCTGCCAGAAATGAGACGCCATCTGAGCTATCCTGATATATTAGTTGTCAGACATTTGTTTAGAAACCTTCAAATGAAGGAGATCTTTCAATGTTGATGTGAAACTCAAGATCCTTGACATATGTTTAAGATAAAAATTTAAGATTAACCATTTGTTTTAGAAGGCAATAGGGCAAGGAAGGCAAGAGGTGAGCTGGTAATTAAGATTCCTTGTTGAGACACATGTAAGATATATTACTACTTATTTGTCATTTATAGATGTAACAATATATAGCTCTTTGTGTTCCATGTAAGGACAGGAGGATATGGGTGTATCTTAAAATTGGTTATAGCAATCAGCCAATAGGAAATTCAAGCAGGCTGATTGAACAGAGGCAGCCACAGGAGGAGCAAAGGGGGCTGGATTAAGGAAATATAAGTGCTGGCCATAATGGCAGGAGGCCAGGCCAGAGCTTGGTAACCATATACCACTGTGCCTCTCATTTATTTGTCTGACAAATAAATTATTATTTTAATTTCTCTGTTGCTGCGTTGAATATTTCATTCCAGCTAAGTGTTAACCACAAGCAGGGTGCTACATTTTATGGTGCCGTGACTCGGATCAGTGGTCTGCTGGAACGCAGCCCCTTCGCCTTACTGGACGGGGTACAAGAGAGAAGACAACTGATTGCCTACCCAAGCGCGCACTGGAAAAATTTTTTCCAGGGGAACGCAGCAGTCTCGTCTGTCTGATACCCTGCCCACCGACGGTGACGGACCGGGGGGGACCAGAGAAATAAACAGGGAACCAGCTAAGGGTAAGTGCACTAAGGGGTTTTGGCCCTCCAATTAATTGGGAGGAAGAGAAGTCCTGATCAAACTTCTGCGTCTCAGTAAAGGGGAACTGAGTACGCTAGGTGGCTGGGTATATCAGATGATGGTCTGGTGGGGGAAAAGGGAAGAATGGGAGGTAGTGTGTGGTGAAGTATCTAGCGCATTGCATGTGTGAGAAAGTACAATGTGTAGCTGACCTAAGGGTGGAGTGAGTACTACTTCGTTTCCCAGTAAGGTGTGTGTGTGAGTGACTGAGTGGATACTTCACAGGGCCATACAATGGGAGTTGGGGGTTCAAAGGGGGGAAGTACACCTTTTGAATGTATGTTAAATAATTTTAAGAAAGCCTTCTCAGAGGCATTGGAGTCCTATAATGAAGCCCAAGCAGAAGTGGTTATTCCACCTGTGAGTCCCAGTAGAACTCCATCTACAGTCTCCTTTAGTGGAACAACTAATTGCCCACCCCAAACCCCTGTACATCCAAGTCCTAGAGAATTATTACAGAAGTTACAGGGAGACCTTGATCGGTCAGCAAGCAATACAGCCAGGCGTATAAAGCTGCTAAAAGAACGCCTTGGGACAAATACCATCCCCTATGATTTGAGGCCCCTAGAGCAAAGCGAAGAGAAAGATCACGTAGTAGCCCCTCTCAGAAGAGTATTTGATGCACTTGAGGAGCCTGTGCTGGTTAATGGGCCACCGGACCACGGCCACCTCGAACTTCGATCCTCCAGTACATTCTATTCACAACTACGGATCTGATGAATTGGAAAACACCCCATCTTCCGCAGAAAAACCTCAGGCTATGATGGACTTGGTGACTTCAATAGTAAATACTCATAGTCCTACTTAGACAGATTGTCGCCAGCTCCTGAATACTCTCTTCACCACTGAGGAAAGGAGAGACATAATTGAAAAGGCACAGATATATTTGCGTGAGCAGGCCAGAGTGGGAAATATTTATAATATTGACCGTCATCTCCAGGACAACTTTCCCTTGGAAGATCCTAATTGGGATCCAAACAATGCAATTCACCTGGCCAGGCTTACCACCTACCGCCAGACGCTTGTGCAAGGTATCTGCAGGGCATGCCAGAAGCCCACTAATATGTCTAAAGTCTCAGGAGGGTAGACGTGTTACCCATAACACTGTTTCGTGTTCGGTGCGCACCCACAAAAAGACTTAAGTTGTCACCTTTTGAGCTCCTGTATGGGAGGCCGCCCTCCTTTGTTCAGGATATTCCAACTGACCTCAAACAAATAGGAGACCATGCGACACAGGGACAAGTGCAATCTCTCTCCCGTGTTTTTGTCTCTCTCCCGTGTTTGTTTGTTTTTTTTATCTTAACAGGTGGGCCCTCGAGCGCACGCCGTGCAGCATTGCCGTGCCGATTCATCAGCTCCAGGCTGGCATAGCATATGGGTGAAAGAGTGGAAACGTGATCCACTTGCACCTAAGTGGCGTGGACCTTACACCGTCTTGCTCTCTACTCCAACAGCGGTGAAGGTAGCTGAGGTGACCCCCCTGGATTCATCACTCCCGTTTGAAGAAGTCCGAAGGCAGTTGGACGTGCAAAGGTGACCCCTCTAATCCTCTTAAACTGACTCTCTCCAAAAACCCCTGTATCTAGCCCTACCGGGAACGGGCTAGGTCACGGGCAACATTAGACGACCGGCCTGCTGCAGCCACACCCTGGAAGCTGGCTGACTTGCGCACGCCTGAAGCTTGAGGAGCGTCTGAACCAGCGACTGTGAAAGGGAAGATTCTCTTATACAATTGATTGACTGCCCCCTTGTGGAACAATTATCAGAGATATTACACATTGGGGATCCTTGGGATATATGTTTTGGTCTTGGTGGTTCCCCATTTCTGTCACTGGGGGAATTATATAGGGGCTAATATTTTTATGCTATCACAATAAGGTAATCTTTTGTGGAAGGAATGCATATGCTAGACATCAACATGATTTTATTATTAATCCTGACCCCTTGGGAAGGGGAAGGGTCCTTGAATCTGACCAAATTTGCTAAATATGGATTCCGCTATGACCACAATATGTGGGTAGGTTTAGCTGAAATGGTAGGCAATGTTGCAAATAGGACCAATTGCCTTGTTTGCTCTCTTGGGCCAGATGATTCAGAGGGAGGTATGCCCTTATTACCGATACCATTAGATGCCATTGGTATGGTAAGCGAAATGCCACACCAAGCAGAAGTACAGAATTTCCTCGGATGGAACTCAACTAAACATTACGAGTTATACCTGTACAAGGGGAATTCTGTGTACATAAATCATCAGATGCAGCTGATTCTACCATGATAGGCTCTTCTCATTGTCACTATACTTGGGATTATATTAAGAATAGTCATACCTGGGCAAACGGTACTACCTATCGAACTCGGAATACCTTGCCCTGTGCACCTCCTTTTATTCATGCATGGAAAGTGGTATGGAACATAACTGTGACAGAGAAAGGCAATCTAACATACTGCACTGTGAACTCTATACCCCTTTTGATATTTCGCCTTATGCACTCCACATACCAAAACCCTCAGACCCGATGGTTGTGGTGGATATGTGGAGAATGGGCATAAAAGAAACTCCCTTCCAAATGGAGTGGGACTTGTTTCCTGGGATGGGTATTACCACCAATGTGGATTATGCCCACTAGTTCAGCTAAGCGAACACGAAGAAACGCTGATATTTCTCATATAGCAGGAGGAAGTACCCAAAGTTGGAGCGGTACTGATGATTGGCCACCAGAGCGCATTATAGCCTATTATGATCCTGCCTCCTGGAATCCTGGTGAGCTCATACAAGGGGCACGGGATCCTATTTATAATCTAAACAGAATAATTCGATTGCAAGCAGTAGTGGAACTTGTAACCAATGTAACGGCCCAGAGTTTGAGACGTATTGCATAACAGCTGGATGAAAGTAGAGCCACCATTTTGCAGCTGAAAATGGGAATGGATTATGTATTTGCCAAGCAGGGAGGCCTATGTGGAGTCTTGAACTTGACAGGGAATGCCTGTTGCTTTAACATTTCTGATAATGGTGAGGCAATCCGTGTGTTGGCCACAAAGATGGAGAATATAGCACATGTCCCAGTACAAGCATGGGAAGGATGGGATATGGGATGGTTACCTAATGTCACAGGACTCAAAGGGATACTATTGTCTTGCTTGTTTTTCTTGACAGTAGTAGTGATGGTTTTATGTATGATGCCATGTATCATTTCATGTTTTAGAA
Source organism: Podarcis bocagei (assembly GCF_964188305.1). Lineage (NCBI taxonomy): Eukaryota > Metazoa > Chordata > Lepidosauria > Squamata > Lacertidae > Podarcis > Podarcis bocagei. The sequence continues at coordinate 34,835,782 of NC_138135.1, read as the reverse complement.
GTACAATTAGCAAGATGATTTCGAATGAAACTCTACCTCATATCATGGCCCTATACACAGCTTTAACTCAGGAATATGATGCAGATCAAGCTATCAAGGACGCTTGGTAGCAAGGTCCTTGAGCTTGAAAGGGGGGAATGTGGCATCTGAATATAGACTGCATTTTTAATCAAGGCATATATTGGCTTATATCTTGATCAGGTTCCTAAATTAAATGGGCTTAGATTTTCAAAAGTTTCATGCCAGGCAGACCAGCTGTTCAGAGAGCCTTGACAGTGTTTTCCTCCTAGACAAGGGGCCCCTTGATTTATAGCAGAAAACAATTCTCAAAGTCGTAAAAAGAAACCGTTAAACTTGAGCCACAGGACAAAAGGCCAAGAGCACGGAGAAGGGGGGGAAGTGTAAACAGGGGAAGAGGTTTTTTTCCCCTATTTTATTTTGAGGCTGTAAACTGGTCCATCCTTTCCTTTGAGAAGGCTTATTCTTCTTAAAAGGCTACCTATGTTATGTACTAAATATATTTGCTTAAATGTAATTATACAAAGGATCTAGAAAGAAAGAAATGTTAAATTCTTATTTCATAGAGTCATATTGCTGTAGGAGACCAGGGGGGCAGATGAGCCTAGCCCCCCTGCCAGAAATGAGACGCCATCTGAGCTATCCTGATATATTAGTTGTCAGACATTTGTTTAGAAACCTTCAAATGAAGGAGATCTTTCAATGTTGATGTGAAACTCAAGATCCTTGACATATGTTTAAGATAAAAATTTAAGATTAACCATTTGTTTTAGAAGGCAATAGGGCAAGGAAGGCAAGAGGTGAGCTGGTAATTAAGATTCCTTGTTGAGACACATGTAAGATATATTACTACTTATTTGTCATTTATAGATGTAACAATATATAGCTCTTTGTGTTCCATATAAGGACAGGAGGATATGGGTGTATCTTTTAGGATTGGTTATAGCAATCAGCCAATAGGAAATCCAACCAGGCTGATTGGACAGAGGCAGCCACAGGAGGAGCAAAGGGGGCTGGATTAAGGGAATATAAGTGCTGGCCATAATGGCAGGAGGCAGGCCAGAGCTTGGTAACCATATACCACTGTGCCTCTCATTTATTTGTCTGACAAATAAATTATTATTTTAATTTCTCTGTTGCTGCGTTGAATATTTCATTCCAGCTAAGTGTTAACCACAAGCAGGGTGCTACAAGAATAGGTGGGAAACATTTTCTCTTTGGGGAAAATGGGCTGATGAATCCGTGCCTTAAATCAACTGATTGGGGAAGTGATGAATTCCTCCCCTTTCCTGATCTGTGGGAAGTACACACCCTCCCATCAGCTGCAAGCTGGCAATATTTGTAATTCAAACCTCTGTTAACTACTTTGCCCTGGAGCACTAAGTGTCTCAGAACACCCTGCATTGTCAGAGGACTTTAAAGACTTCTGAACAGCACCCTTAGCCAGTGATCATGTTTTTAACCAAACCCTAAAGGTACAAGGTTCCACCAGATCTGGAGGGACTCAGAGCAGAATGGAATGGCAAACATGAGCATCCAGTTCATAGGAGGCAATAGAGCAAAACATTGGCCTCGGTCATGCTGCTTTTGACAGACATTAGAATGTTTTTGCTACTATAAAATTATGTCCAGAGTTTATTTGACTCCATAATGCCTTTTGGGGGGGAGGGAATTATCTAGCACCCTAAATACAAGGCCCAGGGTTCATCTACACTTCCCATGTCCCATGGCTAGAAAGGTCCAAGATCTTTTCTGCTTTCTAGGCATGGGTCCAAGAGATTTTTCCTTTGCCCCGCTCCTTTCTTGGGGAAAATCCACTCTTTAATGCTAAATCAGAGCAAGCGTCAATCCGGAGAAAACCCTCGTTGCTGTTTGCGCTGATTGAGTGCTAAAAAGTGCTTTTCCCTGGGGGGAAGCAGTGGGACAGGAGGAAGAGTGGATAGCAAATAGAAGACAAGAATGCACAATCTCGGATACCAGCATATAAAATGATATGGGTAACGTAACTCCCCACCCCCCCTTTCCTCTTTATCTATACAGTATGGATCATCTGCCAAACCCCCCCCCCCCGAGCCTATTAGTTATTCTTAACATGGATATATTTTACTTAGTCTCAAACTTAGAGCCTTGCCTGTATCTGTCTTACGTGACACTTAGAATCATAGAATGGTAGAGTTGGAAGGGGGCATGAGGGTCATCTAGTCTAACCCCTTGCAAAGCAGGAATCTTTCACACCCTATGGGGCTCGAACCCACAACCCTGAGATTATGAATCTCATGCTCTGCCAACTGAGCTATCCAGCCTCAACTGGATTGTTCATTTTACTTACCTGTTTTATGCCTCTTTCTTGGTACGTAAGGTATACTGCATTTCATTTATAGTATAGTTGCCTTTTGTTTTTATTCTGTTGTTATGCCATTTTAAGGAAATATATTCTGTGACGGGCGGTCTTCTATTTGTGCCCACAGTATTCTTTTGTAAGAAAGAAAGAAAGAAAGAAAGAAAGAAAGAAAGAAAGAAAGAAAGAAAGAAAGAAAGAAAGAAAGAAAGAAAGAAAGAATACTGACTTAACTAGCATTCATAAGCAAAAGCTGGGTTGCAACAATCTGTTTGCTGGCATTTGAACACCAGGATACTGTTCCAACCAGTGAGAGTGGTGTGAGGAAGAGCCGTGCTTCTGCAACTCACCCTTAGGTGCTGGTGTGCCACTGCAGCATGAGCATAAAGGTCACTGCCCAAAACTGTGAACCCATTTGCATTCATCTGCCTGTGTGTTCAGACCTCACAAATGCCCATCCTTCTCTAGTGACTATAAAAGGGGGGGTGCGCACGCACACGCACACACACGGCAGTTTGGTGATCAGTGAATGAGAAGGTAGCCCTCTGGGTTTGCTTCCCCCGCAAAGGGTGTCCTGCTTAACACCAGAATGTCCCTGGTCCTCTCCTGCCTTGTGTATGTGGCACCTTTGAAATATTTAGGATTCTGATTGTGCCATTAAAGATTAAGTCAGTGCGCAGCAAGTCACATTCTGCCTTCTGGAATCAGCACAATAAATTCCAACTGTGGAGCTGCAGAGAGATGTATCTGCAGGCAAGATGTGGTCCTACATTTCCAGTGTTAGTTGAGGTGGCTACTGAAGCAGAATTCTGATCTGACACACAGCGATGTAAATCCAGAGCAATTTTTATGATTCCACTGGGGCTGCTTTCTTGTGGCATGGAAGTATCGCAGACCTGAATCTGTTTTCCCAGAAAAGGTGCTTAATTTTGCATTTCAGGTCTCTCAGATCTTAATCTTTGTAGTAAAACATAGAATCATCGATTCAATAATTGTGCCAGATGTACTGACTGCTGCTTGAAAATCTACACAGCCTGGTAATTGTTTGCCCTGGATGGCTGTCACTCTGCTGCTGAGTATTCTATCCATTTCCTATACAGGGCAAAAAGAGCATCTATCCATGTGCTAGTCTTAGAGGATTAGAGCGTAAAATCAAATGTTGAGATATATAATTTATTTAGCTAAGCCAGCAGTTCTCAACCTGTGGTTCCTCAGATATTGGACTACAATTCCCATCATCCCTGAGCTCTGTTCTTGCTAGCTAGGAGTGATGGGAGTTGTAGTTCAACAACATTTGGCGGCCCACAGGTTGAGAAAGGCTGATCTAAGCAATCAGCAGAAACATGTATCACTCAAGAGAGATACTAGCCAGATTTACACACCTGGATATGCCACAACATGGTTTATCATGACCATGCAGTTGTTCTGGATCCTAGAAAGGAGCTTGCCCAAACTTTGCTGCTCCCCAGGTTTCTTTTGGGCAGTGTAGGGTAGCAGCTTAGGGTGGTTTAGTACAGCATCCATCCAAACCCAGGGTGGTGGTTAAGGTCTCTTCTCCTTAATCACAACCTGTAACCATAGGACAAACATTGACTACAGATTGTAGCTAAGGAGGAGAAACCTTAACCATGATGCTGGATTCAGAAGACATGAATGTGGCAAACCTTGGTTTAGTTGCTGTGCCTCACTGGCCAGAAAAACTCAGCAGCTGCAATCTCCTCCTTGGGAGCCAGCACATCCTTGCTAAGCCATGGTTTAGCTTAGCATGACATGCAAGCAGTTAGAAAGGTCCTTCTGCAGTAGATGGAGAGAGTGGACCTCACCATTATCATCAAAAAGGAAATGATAATACATTTTGGATGGGGCTAGCTTTAAATTTAGCTTTCAGAATTTGTCCCCTAAGTATATTCAGCTATAAACTGGTGTGAGGTATAGGGGAGCAGGGGCAGGTTAAATTTAAATTAAGGGAAATTGTCTTCTCTTCCTGGTTAGAAATAATGGTGCAGTTCACAAAGTCTTGAGTCTTCCAGCTGTGTCCTGTGCTTCTATAATAATACAACAAGTGTGATTTAATGATTGTATTGTTTAAATTGGACCGCTGGGTTTCACTGTTGCATGTTGCCTAAGGTGACTTTGAGCAAAGAGATAACTCATGCATTTTGTTTTTAAAAAAGGTAGATTAAAGTGAAAACAATGTAATGTGAGACACCTACAAGGGAAAGGTGATTTCTGCCATAAGCCATGAACCAGGCAGGTGGTTCTTGTACAGCAAACAAGGCACAAGCAAGCAAGGCAAGAATCACGTTCCAATAAAGGGCCCCTTCAGATGATTTGTTTATTCAGCATTCATCCTGATTTCCTCACCCAAATTTTTGTAGTTGTTAGATAATTTATGGTCTTTAGTTGAGCCTTAATTCTGATTTGTTTATGGGACTATCATAAAACAAAATGAGCATTCATCCTGATTTGTTTGCAGGTATTTACCTGTCTTCGTATTAATTGCCCTTCCATCCCAGATTTCAGGGCATTTCCTATCACTTTCCTAACTGCAAAAAGTCTTTGTTACACTAGGGCGACAGAACACTTTAATCCACTTCAATTGCGCAAACCTAAATTTGCGGTGTGCGATTGATTCCCTTCCACAAATAGTGATAGTCTAGGGGTACCCAATGCAAGTCTGGCAAAGCAGAGACCATGAAAGGGCATTTATTGGGGTTGTTACATGCAAAAGGGAATCTCCTGACATCCTTTCAGTTGAGCATTTACCATCATTTACTGGGGTGGTTACATGCAATTCTGCTTTCAAGACCTTTGCCATCTGTAAAAGTTTCAGGGCGGTGACACTGCTTGGTTTGCAATAGGTGCATGCCCTATCATTTCCTGCTAAAATCCTGCAAACCTTCCATACCACAAATGTTTCATGGGAGGTGTGTTGTTCTGCTTTTATTGTGCCCCTCCAGGTGGCATTTGGAGGCATCGCAGAACAACTAGCATTACACCATGATGTGTGGACAGTTCAGTATAAACCCATCAATAATGTACTTTTATTGCATTAACAACAGGCTGCAGATTATACCCCCCACCGCCAAAAAACAACAACCTTGTCTGGAGGGGCCCTGGCAAAGCAATAGCATCCTAGATAGCTCCATATGGCCCGCTCAGGCAGAAGCATCCAATAATGTTGCTTCAACAGCAAGCAAAACCAGACTGAGCCTTAAATATAGTTGCAGCACCATCTGGGTGGCTCCATCCATCACCGCCATCCCATAAGCCGAGCCTCTTTGTTCGGAGGGCCTGAGCTGCTGTCTCAGTCATTGGCTGCAACATTAGCATGATGGCACTGGGACTTCTGAGCTGGAGTCCCCAGGGTTGAAGGACAGCTACTCAACTTTCTCCGGTCAGAGAGGTTCAAGCCAAATGGACTTCTTTTGTACTGAGGTTTCCAGGGCAAAGGAGAAAACTTTTAGGAGAAATCTCCTTTTGCCCTCTGATTCCTGGCCTGGCCACACTGTGTACGGGTGTGGGTGAAACTTGCCAGGCCATGCAAGTAAGAAACTGCCCTCCTACAAGGCTTGTTTTGCTGCAGCTCTAGGATGGGCTTGTGGCCCGTTTACACAGTCAGAACAGAAACAAGGCTTTCCCCAGAACTTTACCACATTAAGCTTTAGGTTGTAAGGAAGAGAATGCGGGTTGGGCTGTCTTGCGTACGCACACACTTTTCCTGCACATAAACGAACAGCATACAAGGAGAAGGTGAGGCTGACCCCTTCACCCTGACATGCTAAGTTTCTGTTTGCAGGGAGAGCTACCTCAACAACAGGGAAACTTGCAAACACACTCCTGTCACTCTGAAGCCTGGATGTGGGCAATATGTAAGAAAAATCTTACTCCCTGACTACTTGTACAAACTGAGGGCTCTTCTGGGCATAACTTGTTTTCTTTGTGATAGAAATGAAAAGCTATGCCAGGCACAAGCCAGCAATGCCATGGCAATGTCTCCACAGCACTGGTGAGAGCATGAGAGCCTCAGGAAGCCTCCCTTCTTGGGACGGGTCTAAACTGCAGGGGGGTTGCGCTGCGTTGGGGGAGGGAGGGTGAATTCTGCTCCTGCACACGGCAAACTGCTCTTTGTCTCTTTTGTACTTCACCCTCTTGTGAGCTTGCTATCTGCTTTTTCTGAATTGGCCTATGATGATGGGTTTTGCCTTAAAATATTGACTTCTTATAATACACTATTTGATAAATGAATGTTAATGTTCCTTTTAACAGCTGCCGACATTCAACTGAATTGGCAATTCACTTGCAGGAGTGGGGTTTAGTATAAGCGCTTGGCAGTGTGTGTGTGTGTGTGTGTGTGTGTGTGTGTGTGTGTGTGTGTTTGCGTGTCTGCACTTTTACTCAGCACTTTTCAGTGTCTAAAATATTGTTGGAATGGGAGACAAAGGATGAGCAAGTAAAATCCTCAATGACACGTTGGGCAATAGATCTTGGGCATAATGTAGAGATGAAAGCATGGGAACGATTGTGGAATATGGATATAAAACTTACAGCCTGTTATGGTCTAAGAGAAAATTATATGAAACTGATATATTGATGGTATCTAACACTGAGTAAATTGGCAAAAATGTTTAAATCTAAATCAAATAAGTGTTGGAAATGTTAAAAAAATAGATGGTTCTTTTCATCATATGTGGTGGTCTTGTAATAGGGTTAAAGCTTACTGGGAAATGATATATAATGAATTGAAAAGGGTGTATGTGTAAAAACTACTGTTTACAGTTGGAATTGAGGGTGTAATGAGAGATCTGGTTTTTATTTCTAATTAGCTTAAACTGGGAGGCGGCAGCCTGCCCAGGGTGTTCTAGACTCCAAGAGCTCTCCAGCTCATAGTGGGGGCGGGGCATATATTATTCCCTGTTTTCGCTCTGCTTGCAAACAGGGAAAATATTGCCAAGACACCATTAAGTCTCCAAGGTTATGTCAACCAAAATCTTTTGTGTTGCTCTTGGAATTTCTCACTTGTTTGGGGAAGTGGAGACTGTAACAACACAGTCTCTGCTGATATTCCTTCTCTCCTTTTCCCCATCTCATGTAAGAAAAAGAGGGGGTGCTTATTTATTTTGGGGGCTGCCAGGAAAAGGGGTATCTCAAAGGCATGCTATGTTGTCTTCTGTTGTTGATTTGTGTTCCTCAGCACAGCGGTGGCCCCCGGCCATTAAGTTGATGGTTGAAACAGGGACTCCTTGAGAGGTAGAAAAAGAGGGAGCAGTACCAGGTTCATAGCACTTGAGACACGCTGCACCATCTGACATGTGAGGATTCAATTCTGTTGCTTCCCCACTCTTTTCTGCTCACAAACATGGGCTGAGTGGAGAATTGAGGAGCAGATTTCAAATTCTCCTGCCAGATTATGGATAATTCATCACTTTTTGCTGGGGCTCCTAGGCATTCCTCTCCACATATCTGTGTAATATTCGACTTGGAAAATAGAGCTGCGAGTCAGGGACACAGAGCTATGCCAGCAGTCTTTGGAGAAGCCTTCTGGTTGTTCAGTCACTTGAGCTTGCAGCCCCAAGCGCCCATCTCCTCAGCACTATGATACTTCCGTGGCTGCTTCTTAGACCTTCCTGGAATTTTTGCTCCTCCCAAATGTCCAAGGGATGTGAGGTCTCTTGGGATCACCAGGAGATTCCACAACCATTGCAACCACTGAAAGAAGATTCTTTGTTCACCATGACAAACCATGGTTAGGAAGGAGCAAGTACTGTATTGGTACAGGTATGTCCTAGTAAGCAAGGAGGAGGAATACCAAAGGAGAACACCTCTCAGCAAGACATCAGAATAGATGGCCGGAGAGAACTCTTTAATTTTGGATTCAACAGTCAAATAAGATTTTCCTCAAAAAGTGGGGAAACCATTAAGTTAAGCATGGTGTCATGTAGACATTCCCCTAAACTTGCACATGTAAAGGCCACAGGCAAATAACTCTTAATAAAATATCTTATCGCTTAGAGGGCGAGTGGTACTGATGAGCAGGCTTTGAAAAGGGTTATCTCAAGGAAGAAGCCACTCTGGAGTTCAGAAGCTGGACAGTTCCCTTGTTAGGAAATCTGCCGCAGTTTTAGATTTGAAATTTTGCTGTCAAATGTGCTTCCCAGGTGCTGAATATTTGTTCACTCGGTCACTTCAGTTTAGGCTAGTTCTTTGATATTGATTTCTGTTATCCCCTGGGGAGGAAGGTGGATGGTGCCTGCTGCAGTCTCTTGAAGAACGGAAAATATTATCAAACCCTACATTTATGAAATCATTGAATTTTAATAAGCCGCCTTTGTTGGAAGGAGCCCAAGGCAATTTGCGGTTTTGAACGGTGAAAGCAATCAATGAAAAATATAGAACAGAGGGCAAACCATGGCTCCTTCATGAGCTAATGGCCTGTGTTTCTTCCTTCCAGGTATGTGGGTATGGGTGTACACACACACACACACACACACACACACACACACACCTTCCTTAAATGGCTCCAGGGGAGATTAGGGAAGTGACTGTCTCAACAGTTTTCTCAGCCTGATCCTACTCCTTGCCCTGGGTTCCTTCTTTTCGTTAAAAGGTAATGTGATATTACCACTAAAGTGAGTATTTTGCAAGCAGTCAGTCAATCTGGCTTCTCTTCCACGATAAAGAGGTTGTTTAGGGGGCATTTTCGCAGTTAAGCTTCCCACTGACGAAAAACAAGTGGAATTATTTTTAGCTGCATATTTTAACACTAGCTAAGGGCCTGTCAGTGTGACAGGCCAGGAGTGTAATTGAACCTCCCTCCTGATGGTCCTGCGTGCCTTTCCTAGAGCCATCACAACATCTTGTGGCAATTAATTGTGTAAGTTAATTATTTGTTGTGCGAATAAGTGTTTTCATCTTGTTTGCCCCGAGCCTTTGTTCCTGGTTCTAACTTGTCCTTCATTTTGTATGCAGGCACAGCTTCCTTTCTAAAATTAATAGGCAGTCTTGCCAAAATAAGTATGACAGTACAAAGCCCTGGACATTTCTCCTCAGACTTGGTTTATTTTTCTCTCAAGTGTCCTGGAAAAAGTTCTCTGGCTGAAAGAGAATAAGAGTAAGGATTAGCCTGTGCCCTTTCAGAAATACGATGAGCTTCTCCATGTATGTTTTTCTAGATTTGGACACCTCGAATCATTCCCTAAAGGCACAGAGGGGCTAGAATTTTCATCTCCCAATCTGAAAGAGTAGCTTTAATGCTGCTTTGAAGTTGGAAAAGTGGCCTAGAAATAATTTAAATTCATAGCTAAATGCTTTGGGGGAAAATTCAATAAAAGCAGCTCCTCCTGTCACAACATCAGCCTCTGCCACAGAGCTTTCCTATTTAAAAGCTGTACGCATAAACAGGTGGGGACTTGCATAAAGTTCACAAATGGAGAGGGGAGGGTGTGCCTGTCTCTGTGTGCATGTGATAACTTCTCTTTGTCCCTTCCCCTTTCGCTCTTTCACATATGTATTCATGCCGCTCATATCCATATACGCCCTTCTCTCGCACACCATTCAGCATAGCTCTCATAAACAAGTAGTATTTTGCACCGTCTGCTTACCAACACTTCGTTCTTGTTGCCTACACTCTTTTTCTGCCGAAACCCTTCCCACAAACAGCGCAGTGCCCCATCTGTCTCTAGACTCTGTGGGCTGACCAAGTAAACACATGAGTCGTGCGAATGTTCATAAACATTCCGTGACACTTCAGCCGCTGAGCCAATGACTAAGACTGGGGACTCATTTCAAGAACAGAAGCCAATGTCCTTACAGCCAATCACTGTAGAGGTTCTGCAGGCTGCAGCTTGTGTTTAGCTTTCTTTTGTCAGATTTGAAGGGGGGCAGAAAATTAGTAAAACAGCTATGTTTTCTGCAAGTGTTCATATTCTGTACCTCATTAGTCTCTTTGCCCCCCACCCAACCATAGCATGTGTCTTTAAAAGATATCCCAAGCTATGTTTGACCTCAAACAGATATCTAGACTGGGGCTGGTAGTAGCTGTAGTTGCTCTTGTTGTTGCTGTTGTTTTTACACAGCAGCAACAGCAACAACAATGCTCTATGACCATCATTTCACAGTCGTGCTCTCAAACATAACATTGCAGTTGTAATACTGCCAGACTGAAGTTATATCTGTCTGTGTGTGTTTGCTAAGAAGCAGCTCTAGTTCTCTGCAGAGCTGCACATGTGAAAAAGGAGAGCAAATAATCCAGCGCACATCCAATTTCCTCCTCTTCCTTGCAAGTAGCATGCTTGTTTCCCTCATGCCACTTGTGCAGGCGGCCCTGTGGACATGGTCAATAAGGAGCTGCTGGTGTCCTCTTGCATCCCCTCTGGCCTAATGACAACCTCTGGCAGCGAGCCAGGACTTTGCACAGAGGACACGGAGAGCGCATTGGAGGAGTTGGCGAAGCTTCTTCTCTGGTCTGCTTTGGAAACTGTCAGGCAATTGTGGATCTGGCTTTAAGAAGAAATAAGGACCACTCTCACTCCTCCTATGCTCCCTCTCCCTCCCTCCCCTTTTCTTTCTTTCCCTCCTGACAATCCCTCCCTTTCTCAGTGGTGCAAAGGATTTCTTTTTTTTTTTTCCAGAAAGCAGTGTCTCTGAGGAAGAGGGAGCGAAAGCGAGAGAGGGACAGGCTGCTTCCAGGATTCTGCTCGAGCCAAGATGGGAATGTAGTCTGTGGTATTTCACAGCGCAGCTTCTCAGACGAAACTAGAAGCGTAGAATATTTGCTACGAAAGAAGAAGAAAGAAGAGAATTGTACATCTCCCCACCTCCTGGGATCGCACAGGAAATTGTGAGGTTGTCTTTTCACTTAGTCAGTGCTGCACATTGTTTTGATATTTCTCCTTAGCCTCATCCCCCTCTCTCCCTCCCTTCTTTTAACTTCCAACTCCCATCTTTATTTCCACCCATCCCACACCCTTCTCTGGGCTAGAGGGTTTTGCTTTGACTGTGGGGTTTGCGCCGGAGAAAACTAGTGAGGAGGGGCTGAAGTATCTCTTCTCTGCTGGAAGTGGTAGACGACGATTTGTGCTGGTTACTTGAGCTTTTAACTGGGAATTTTTGAATTCCCTTCTTTGGATTGTCTGTCTGGACAAAAGAAGATTTTTCTCCTTTGGGGAAGTCAGTCAGAGAATAAGAGAGACGAGACCGTTTCCATGATGAGCTGGGGTGGATTGCAGATGGAACGGGGTTATATTTTTGGATTCTGTTGCCTAGTTCTTTTGGATCCAGGACAGGTTTGGACTGGGAATCCCAGTACCCAGAAACCTGAGCCAGAAGCGCAAATTGAAGTCAACAGCAACACCAGCTTTGGCCCCACTTTGGAGGACACTGCTGTGGCCACCACTGAGGCCATACTTGGGGGCGATCGGTGCCTTGGTTATTACGATGTCATGGGTCAGTGGGACCCACCCTTTAACTGCAATTCTGGGATCTACAAGTTTTGTTGCGGGACCTGTGGGTATCGCTTTTGTTGCCAGTTCACAACTGGGCGACTGGACCAAAGTGGCTGTACCAATTATGACAGGCCAGAATGGATCAACACAGGCCAACCACCACCTCAGGTGGACGAGACCCCCGAGAACCCCACACGGGACAAGACCAACATGATTGTATACATCATCTGTGGTGTGGTGGCCATCATGGTGCTGGTAGGCATCTTTACAAAGTTGGGACTGGAGAAATCACAGAGCCCTCAGGCAGAGATGACCATGTCCAGGTAAGACACCCCCAAAAAAAACACACCATATCTCTGTCTTTTATCCCTTCTGTGTCTCCTTTTGACTTTTTCTTTGCAGTGAATTTCGATAAAGAACATGTCCAACTGCCTCCTGTAGCTCTGTCACCTCCTTTGAGGCTGACACTGAGGTCTACAAAGTCAACCAACATCTTTTCCTCTTCTCATCTCCTCACTCTACAACCTTCTTTGTCTTTAGGTCTAAGTCCTCAGAAGACAAAGAGGGAATGATATGGCTCTGGTGAATCTTAAAGGAATTGTGCAAATGGGTGGGAATGAGAAGTTCAAGTAGGTGAAGCTTAGCAAAGAATGTTTCTTGAGAGTGGGAACTGTTAATTTTACTTAAGAGGCTGAAACCTAAGAGGCTAATTTCAAAAGAAAATGTAAGTTGTTATAAAATGTGGAGAGTGGGAGGGAGGGAGAGAGATATACTGTGAAGAGAATAATAAGAGTGTTAAGATTAGCCCGGGCAGGCAGGTACACTTCATGCTTGGCTGAAGCAAGGCTGAAAGTAAAGTTGGTGATATCTTCATGTGTTGAGAGAGAAAGAAAGAGAGGGCATAATGGACCCCAATACCTCAGAATATATTATTTCTTTTCCCCAGCGACCCTGTTTTTAAAGCAAGGCTGTGGAACTTTGTGGAACTTTATATGCAGTTTTCTGTTTGTGTTTGTGCGTGCGTTTGAGGAGGGGGTGATGAACACTGGTGCCTAGCAAGCAGACACATGCTTGCAGCTGCCCCTTGCACCCCTTGCCAGCACAGTGCAGAGGGATTAAAAGGCAAGTGGCGCGCAACACTGTAAAAAGCTAGGATATTCAAAGGCGACACCTCTCCAACTTTGCTACTGCTCAAGGAAAAGCAGCCCGGAATGCTGCTGCTGCTGCGGTATGTGCGATGAAAACAAGTTCAAAGCCATGCGGGGCGGGGGGGGGGAGGGGGGTCGGTGGAGATTGGAAGCGGGTATTGGCGGTTAAGCGTCTCCTGCTGGGACCAACCCTTTGCCTCCTCTCACTTTGCAGCTGCCATCTCTAAAGCAAAGCAACTGAACTCGGCAATTAATTGTAGGTTGTCTGGTGGCGTTTCCTATCTGCATCTCTTGCGCGCGCACACAAGCATTCTCCCATAGTGTGCATTCCATTGTTTTGCTCTCCTTCGCTTCTTTCTTTCGTTGAGCTTCCCTTCCTCCGGGTTCATTCTCTCCCTGTGTTACAAGCCCAGTTGTGAACTGTCCTCTTTTCCGTTCCCCTCAACTTCTGTGCCTCCCCGCTCCCTTGATTTCCCTGTCAGCCCTTTCTGCCAGGGGCCTCTCTCTCTCTCTCTCTCTCTCTCTCTCCCACCCACCCGTCCCCCAGAAGCAATAGGGGAAGAAGGATTAAGTCTCTTGTCAGAGGCGAAGTTGTTCCTCCCAAGGCTATGTAGCACTTGTAGGTCACGAGTCATGGCTCCTACAACACACATAGCAACATGCACGGTCGTTTTGTCAGTTGTTGTGGGAAGGGAATGTGGGGGCTCAGGGATGATGACATACAGCGTGGAAGAGCCGGGGAGGGGAGGAAGGGGGCAGGCAAGCAGTGCCACGCTGGGTGCCAGCTCTTTGTAATGCTAGCGCTTGATCTGCTTCTGTGCCAGGACTGCAATCTTTTTGCCTGATGTGTAGCAACAGGAAAGAAGATGGGCAGCCAAAGGGGCTATCTGCCCAGTCAGCGACTCTCTGCTTGTGCTTGGGATCGAGGGAGGTGTCGAGGCAACAGTGTGTCCCCTTCTCATGGGCATAATAAGCATCCCGGACAAATGGCCCTGGAGCATCTCTCTCAGCCCAAATCCACTGATCAGCTGCTCCTCTGACTCCCACTGGGCAGCAAGGAAGGCAAAGTCCAAGGCTGAGCACCGCACCAGAATCAAGGATCTGATGAAGGTCTCCACCTCTGTGTATGGGAGGCTGCCAGGGATGAATGCCCATCCAGTGTAGTGCCACAGAAACGGTCTCAGTTCAGGGGCACCCAACAGCCTGCATGAGGCACGATCACAAAAGTAGCCAAATGGACTTTTCTAATTGCCATGCTGTGAACTATTTCCAGGCAGCTATGTGACTCTGGTGGCAAGATCCCCCACCTGCTGTAGCCCATGGAAAGGATCAAGTTCTAGAATGATGTAGTCAAGGATCCAGGAAGCTGAACTTTGGGTTTCATGCCAGATTTGCAGAGCAGGGTGGGGATACCAAATTCTGTCACACAAATGTCATTTCCCCAGGCTTCTCTTTGTTTCTGGAAGTGCAAAATATTGAAGTGTTTCTAATGACACCAGAAGTATGTAAACAACCTAACAGGCCGACGGAATCAGACCCAAGTCTATCTGTTCTGTTTCCAGCAGTGGACAGCCAGACATTTCTGGGAAGCTTACAAGCAACTCCCCAAGGCAATGGCCTGCCCCCTTCTGTCCCTAGATTTTAGTATTGCCTCTGACCATGGAGGCTCCACCATACAATGTCTAACAGCCATAGAGAGATAGTTCCCTCCCTATTAACGTAGGGGTGTCCACATCCTCCTTATCTTTTCCATCACATATCACGTTTGAAACCATGGATGCCTTAACTTGCTATAACTTCAGCAAGACTGAAATTTGGTAATGCCGTCCCAAAGTTCAAGTGTTTCATAGGATGGTTATGTGACACATTTTATAGATCTAAAAAGAAGAAATAGGGGAGAGATTAAATTCTTCCCTGTTCTAACAATTTGACCCTTTAAATAAATATGGTTGTATGTGTGCGTGAACACATCCAAATACTTTATGCCCACTTTAAATCATCCCATCAATGCTCTTCTCTATGACAGCACAGTGACGTGGTTCCAAGTGGCATCATATACATGGCTGATCGGGCATAGCTGTGTTGTGATGCCTGTCAACTGCAATGCCAGCATAATGGCTTGCTTCAATAGGGTCTGGGGTTTTGCTAGCAGTGGTTGGTTCTGTGGTGGCCAAAGTGCCTTTATGGTTGTAAGTGTGTTGTCTCCCCGATTCACCTCCCTCTGACCACTGCCATGCTCCTCTCCTATTGCTACGCTGCGCAACAGCTTTGAAACTCACCAACATACCACATCTGGTAATGACGCACATTACTGGCACAATAGCACAAACCCATCTGCTACATGAATAAGCAGCTTTGGGAAATGTGGTTAATAAAGCAGTACTAAGTAAATAAAAGAAAATAAAATTTCATTAAGAAAATAAAATAAAAACAGGATCTGCAATGCAGGGTACAACTGCAGCATCCTTGTGAATTTGGCTGTTCGGCCTCTGCTTAAACATCTTCTGCCCACCACCTCCCAAGGCATTCTGTTCCACTGTCCTCCTTGCAAGGAAGTGTCTTCTAACGTTTAGCCAAAATCTGCTTCCCTGCAAATTTTCACCTATTTTTTCTAGCCTTCCTCTTGCGAGCAACAAATGATTGTTTGGGAGCAAGGGAGAATAGAACTAAAATAGGGCTCATCCAGACTTCCCTTTGCCCCACCACTTTCCCTCAGAGGGAAACCTGATCTTTAGTAATTGAGTTTTCTCCAGATTGGTGTTTGCTAAAGAGAGGGTTTTCCATTGGAAAGGAGTAGAGCAAGGGGAAAGCTGCTTGTCCCTGTGCCTAGAAATCATGGGTCAAGGGGGAAACCGCTGAGACCAAGGCTTTCTAAGCATGGGGCAAGCAGAAGGGTGGACGAGCCTGTAGTGTTAAACTAGAAGGGCCACAATGCAAACTTCTAGCATATACAGTAGACCACCAAAAGCAACTGGTTTTTCATTTTCTTAGGACAAAACAAACACAGTGAATTACAATTTACTAGTCCAGCTCCGTTTGGCTATATAAGTTTTTGCGGTGGTGGGCCTATATAGTTATTGCAAACAGGCCTTGATTTCAATAGTTTAAATTAGCATGTGTAACTTAATGTTAAATTATAGCCAAAGTCAAGTTAGTTCTGCTTTGGATGAACAGCCAAACTTGGGAATTAAAAAGAAAAAAGAAATCTTTCTATGCTTGGCAAAATTATTGCGTCTTGAGGCAATTGTTCCGCTGTGCCCTTGATAGCAAATAAAAAGCATTGATTTTGGATATGGTTCCTCTATTTTGCATGCAGGTAAATATGACTGAAAATTGGGATCTTTGCTGAGCAGCCACTGCTGTGCAAATTTCTGTTTGTTCGGCTGACAAGAGGAACTTTAGATTAAAGGGGTCAGCCAACCTGTGCCCAAGAAGCAATTGCTTTGCTCAAACGTCTCTTGTGCTTTTCCTCTTTTTAGCTGCACCTCCTTCTCTGCCCCATGGCTAGAACCAGGGTGATCTTCTCCTGACCATGGGTGCTTTGGGATGCAACTCATCCGTGTCCCTCACTTTTATTAACATGATACTTACTGTATTTTTATTTTAAGATTATTGTAAGCCAATGTATTTGCAGGGTGGGTTATAAATCTAAGTCATACGTAAATGCATGCATAAGTTCATCAATCACTAATGAGGCAGGTGACCCTGCAACTCACTCTGGAGTAAGGGAAACAGAACAAGGGATGTTTAAATGGGCACTTGTCCTCTAGCCCAAAGGAAACTATGGATGCTCCCATCAAGCTGCTTCTGGAATCTACGGAGGTCATTGCAGGAACTGTGAACTGGAACAAAATGTGTTGCCAAAACTAGGGAAGTCATAATCAGAAGAGGAAGAGACAGATTTTGGTATCTATAGAGACAGATGCTAGGGATGAAGTCTGCCTAGAGGCCAGGTGTGCTGGCAGAGGTGGCAGGAGAAAAGAGCACAGAAATAGCACCATCACAGTCAACACAGGTGTCACTGTTTCATCTTGCTTAAGTTAATGCTCTTGTTTTACTATTTCATCAAGTCAAATGTGTGCACGGCAATATTTCCTGGAGCAAGGTGTTAATAATTCCCGCTAGAGAGAGAACGTTTGGAAATCAGTCCTATGCAACCTTCCTAAATATCCAGCCCCCGTTTTGCATCTTTCCTGACCTTTGATAATCAGTCTATCCTCCATAGTACAGCGATTGTACAGGCAGCACTTTATCACTTGACTAACTTTGCTTGATGGGTACCTGGGAGCAACACTGGTCCTAAAGGATCTACACTGGCTCCCATTGCACTTCTGAGCACAATTCAAAGTGTTGGCCCTGACCTTTAGAGCCCTAAATGGCCTTGGCCCTGTATACCTGAAGGAGTGTCTCCACCCCCCATCATTCAGCCTGGACACTGAGGTCCTAGTCCATGGGTCTTCTGGTGGTTCCTCACTGTGAGAAGTAAAGCTACAGGGAACCAGGCAGAGGGCCTTCTCAGCAGTGGCACCCACCCTGTGGAATACCCTCCCATCAGATGACAAGGAGATTAGTAGCTATACAACTTTTACACCTGAAGGCAGCCCTGGAGAGGCCACAGAGAGGCAACAGGAAGCTCCCTCACAGCTGCTCAGGACAGGCACTGGCTCATCCTCCTCCCCAAGCTTGGCAGCAGCTGCACTAGGAGAGGAAATAAGGATGTTCCCCATGCCCTCCAAGTGCACCAATTTTCCAGGGACATTCACAAAATTATGAAAGCCACCCCAGCTTCTGATATGATCTCAGGCAGTGAACAGCTCTCCAGGGCCTAAAGCAGGCATCTTTTCATCACCTGCCATCTGATCATTTCCTCTGGCAATGCCAAAGACTGAACCTGAGACCTCCTTCATACAAGACAGGGGAAAGGAGTCTTTTTCACCTTGAGAGCCACATTCCCTTCTGGGAGCCACAGGCCAAAGTGGGTGGAGCAATGTGTGTAAATTTTAGCTTTGTACAGTAGGTTAGTTTCTACAGTCACTCACTCACACACAATTCTCTCTGTCCTCCCTGCAGACAAACAAGAGGCATTATCAGAGTTCATGGGCACATTCCAGCCAGGCTAAAACACTCAAGGCTGGTACAAAGCCAGGTGGTGAGGGTGTGGCCTGGTAAGAGGAAGTGTAGCTTGAGGAGAGTTTTGAGGGGGAGATGGAGAAGTCCAGAGGGCCCCAACTTGGCCCTTGAGCCTGAGGTTCCCTGCCCCAGAAAAATTGCTCTGCCCCTGAGTCCCTCCCCAGCAGCTCTCAAAGAAACTAATAAGGCTGTTGGAATGGACAGGAAATGTAAAAGCTCTGGAAATTTGGTAACTTATTGCCTCTGTGAGTGTCTGATCAGTGAGGTGCCTGCTCTAGTCTGCAGATTGTCTGCTAGGGAAACAAGTTTGGCAATAAATCCATGTTATATTTGTGGGTGAGTAGGGACTTGAGGGTGAATTGAATGAAATAAAAAAGCTACAAGAAATTGTTTATTAGGGCAAAGAGACTGATCTAGGAAACTGCCGCAAATTACAGCATGGACAACTTAAATTTATGTTTGGGGCTTGGCCTCCACATGCTTGGACACAGTTTATGAAACTGAGTGGTGGATATATTCCCTGGGAGTAAAGCCCACTAAACTCGATAGGATTTACTTATGAGTAGACATGGCTAGTATGTACTGTGAGTCACACAGCCAATATATGGCATGAAGAAAAGAAGTGGGGCTTGTGCATATGAATCGGCTCTTATTTAGTGCCTAAACCTATATAGTATAAGTGAGCAAACAATTACATGAGACAATATTCATACTAATTTTAAACATGGCGTTCTGGTTTATTTAATTTTGTGAGCTGCTTTGGGCCCATCTTTGATGGAGAAAAGTGGAATAAGCTGTTAAAATAATTGAAATGCATTAAAATAAAATAATAAGATGTTGAATTCCACCCACAGCAAACTGAAAAGAGGTCAGCCATGCTCATTCCAGCCTGTTCCCTGGACCATCAGCAAGAATAATTCTGCATAATTATTGGAAATAACTTAGGGTGAAATCCAAAGGCGTCTATCCTGCCCATCACCCATCAGCAGAATGGGCACAAATGGTGGAACTGATTACTATTCCCCTAATCCCTTGTTCCCCCAAAATCTGCTCTGGCAGGTTGGAGATTCCTCCAGATCAGATGGGGGAGGTGGGAGAGGGCTGCAGGGGGAGAAATGGAAAGGGAGGTCCTCTCTGCTTGCACAGCATGGGGTGTCACCCTATAACACAAAGATGTATATATGTATTGGGCCATTGCAATAACTAATGTATGTAGGAAATATAGACCAAGAATAAAGATTTTTAAAAAGTATTCTTTGTTTGATAAGAGTACAACCAGGGGCTATTAGAAATAATTAAATGGGAAGGAAGGGAGTTTTTGGTAGTATCAGACAAGGGCACAAAAAGCAAGAGGAGGAAGTGAAGAAAATGTGAACAAAGGGATTTCTATTTATTTTCTTAAAAAGAGGCAGGCAAAGTACTGGCTCTGGGAAAGCATTTTAAAATAACCCGTTGATTACAGTAATTGCAAAAAGGACCATATGCTGAGGAAACAGGTTGTGTGAATTGGCCCCAGTGGACATGTAACACTTCTCTGGTGCTGTTCGTGCAATTTCTGGTGTTAAGACTAGAAGCGGCACTTCATTAAGAAGTTTATCAATTAACTGAGATCTCAATTTACACTTAAGGCTCAGTGTAGAAATGTTGGCTCGCAAAATGTACATCCTGCCCAAGAAGTCTATATTTTGATGTTATGTCAACGACAGAAAAGTGCCATTTTGGAATGCCAGTGAGCATGGGCAGAGGTTTACCAGCACCGAATAACTGAAACACACTCTTCTAAATTTAGAACTCCTGAACCAGGTGTAGTGGCGGAGCTTCATGCTCTGGCACCGGGAGGCGGGGAGCAAGTGAGGATGGGGCTGACGCGCATCTCGGGGGCGTGGTGCACTGCCCACAGGGGCGTGGTGCCCAGCGCGGGCAGGGGGCAGCCGCAATGGCACCCCGCCGGAATTGCACTGCTGTAGGCGGTGCACTCCCCCCGCACGCCTCTGCCTCTGCCAGTGGCCAGGTGTGGACAACCTCTGGCCCTCCAGATGTTGCTGAACTACAACTCCCATCATCCCTTGCCATTGACCAGGCTTGTGGGGCTGACAGGAGTAACAGCTGGAGGGCCAAAGGTTCCCCACAGGTCTCATTTTAGAAATTAATCACTGAACATTAACAAATGGGTTGTTTTGTTAAGATTCCTCCTTCAGATATGGAGGAAAGAAACCTTTTAAAACAGGCTAGTGTCAGGGAGCAGACATTGTGCCCTCACCTGGAAATGTGCTGGATTCTGGTGCTGAGAGGCAGAAGTGGGGGGTGGCTCATAACAATGTTCTCATAAGGACAGAGAAGCTGTAATGCAGCCAGGATTAAGCCAGATGGTCTCATACCGCATGCCAGGAGCCCCAGCAGCAGAAGGTGGCATGGATAATAACCTGTTCCCAAAAAGATGGCAGGGCTATGAAGTCGACTGTAATATATTTGAACAGTGGGTGACAGCACATTTGTGGTTTGGGCTGGGTGAGGAATAGCAGCTTTTGAGTACTGATTATGAAGACCATGAAGAATAGAGATGGGGAACTGGATCCATCTCCTTATTTTGGTCCATGGCCTCATCCGATGCAACCCACTGCTCCCTCCAGGTTCTCCGATGTCCTGGGCCTCTCAGGCTTCAGAAAGAGCTATGAGGTCAAACAAGCATAGGCCAAACTGGAGCTGAATCTACAGAGTTTGTGGAAGGAGGAGGAGAAGTGTTGGAAAACATATTCTGGCCAGAGCTGCCTGCCTATTGTAGTTGTGAATTATGGGCAGTGGCGGTTCTGGGGTGTGTGTGTGTGTGTGTGCAGGAGATGACAGCTTCCCCATGGAAGCAGTTTAGAATAACCCCTGACAGTTATATTGGCTTGAATTTGTTATGCGGACAAAATACTATCACTGCAGAGATTCTGATAGTGGATTTCGGGCCGATATATCAGTGCAAATGTCTTGGACTGGAGGAAGGATGAAAGGGTAGAAGTCTACTTGTGTTTTTGTTGGTTTTTTGTGTGTGCACTGAAAAAAATCATGATTCTGAATGTATTTACTTGGAGTTGGAAGCAAGTGTGTCTGATTTGAGTGGAACTTACTAGCACTGAAATAGCTTCGTTGGCAGAGCACGAGACTCTTAATCTCAAGGTTGCGGGTTCAAGCCCCACGTTGGGCAAAAAGATCCCTGCATTGCAGGGGGTTGGATTGAGATAACCCTTGTGGTCCCTTCCAAAACTCTACAATTCTATGAAGCACGTTGAATGTTAATACTCTATGTGATTGACTAGCATTTTGATCCTTAACTCATTTCTGTGGAGGCACTACCCATAGCAGGTACGTGCATGCTTAAAATGAATGTACAGTGGTACCTCGGGTTAAGAACTTAATTCATTCTGGAGGTCTGTTCTTAACCTGAAACTGTTCTTAACCTGAGGTACCACTTTAGCTAATGGGCCCCCCTGCTGCCACTGCGCCTCTGCCATGTGATTACTGTTCTCATCCTGAAGCAAAGTTCTTAACCCAAGATAATATTTCTGGGTTAGCGGAGTCTGTAACCTGAAGTGTCTGTAAACTGAAGTGTCTGTAACCCGAGGTACCACTGTACTCTTATCACCCACAGTGGGAATGAAGATAACAGTGCTACGCTTGAGAAAGGAACCTGCGAGGGAGCACGAAGTGCCCTTCCCCCAGCTCACTAATGAGAGCTAATTTTCATCTTGTCTCCTTTTATCTGTCCTAATGTCTTGCTTGCATGTAAGTTGAACATACAGTTGCCCCAGGGAACAGGCCTGATTGGCTGGTGGAGTGATGTCTATTAGAAAAGAGCTGGCTCTCCTAAGAAGAGGTTCCCAGCCTGTTGGGAGGGCCACAGGTTGGGAAACAAGGTTCCACATAAGGGGACACCGTAAATATTTAAAGCCCCATAGAGCTGAGGTAGGAGAAAGCAACCCATCAGGCTTGGTGCTGTAAAGATGCAGAAAATAATTGTCTTTCCCCACAGAAAAGAATTCAGCCTTTAAAAGGTATAATTGGGTAAATG
This sequence comes from Podarcis bocagei, assembly GCF_964188305.1. Classification (NCBI taxonomy): domain Eukaryota; kingdom Metazoa; phylum Chordata; class Lepidosauria; order Squamata; family Lacertidae; genus Podarcis; species Podarcis bocagei. Next base: position 34,813,651 of record NC_138135.1, on the reverse strand, counting down.
CATAGGGAAAGCAGGTCAGTTTGGTGATCTGATCAGGAGCGCGGGAAATGGTTGTGCTAAAGCAGGACTAGGTACTTGTGGGACTCGAGATGTTGTGGGGCACGCAGCTCCCATTTTAGCCCCTTTTTGTGCAGCCGATGGTCTGGGGAGCTGTAGTCCAGCAACATCTGCAGGGTCATTTCCTCATGCCTGCCCTAAAGAATCCACACAAAGTCTACAAGCAGATCACACTTGAATTAGTCAAAACTGCATATGAATGTGTGTTTATTAGCAGACATTTGCCCTGAAATGTTGATGAATTTTGATGAGGTAACAAACCCGCAAATGGCTGCAAAGTGCAGAGAACTGAATTTAAGATTGGGAAAATGAGAAATGGGGAGAACCAAAACTGAGAGCTCCTTCCATCCCCGGCTGCTGCCAAACTTACTCCTTCCGACTGTGGTGCTGGCTCAAACCAGAGGGGAGGAAGCGGTTGCCCTTCTACAAACAGAACCAAAGGTGCACTAAACACCAGGAACAAATCCAGAACTGCACACACCCCTCCAAAGGCCAGCAAGGTTATTTTGGCAACCTGAGGGAGAAAGTCTCACAAGTGCATTTCCTGGTAGTAAAGATGGAATAATTAAATAACTGACAATTTGTTGCCTTTTCGTGTCGGCCAAAACGTTCTGCCAGAAGTGGCTGCCTCACTCTGGCTAATGACTCATGGCATCGTTCAGCTGTACAGACAGTGGGCACTTCCACACAGCAGTTTGTGGAGGACTCAGGGCTGCTCACACATGCATGTTTTGTGTGGCATCCGCATGAGATCATCCTTGCCATATCCCTCCCCCCGCCCCATTTCATCCAAATTTCTTATTTGTGCACGAAATTCAGCAAGTTTAGAAAAATCCACAGAAACAGCAAGTCTGTGTTCAATAGGGAAATAATGTGTGGTGTCATTTTGATGAGGACTTTGTTGTGTGAATGCTATGAAAAACTTGCAGACAAGAGCAACCCCGACAATAAACTGCAGTGTGGAAGCATCTGGTGTCATAGAATAATAGAATTGTAGAGTTGGAAGGCACCCAGTGGGTAATCTAGTCCAATTCCCTGCAATGCAGAAATAACTGTCAGTCCTGAATTTTTCTGCATGTTTTCTTTACACCTCTTTCCATCTCACCCTTACTTTATGGTCACTTGCAGACAGCCTGTTTATTGAGCATTCATCCTGATTTGCTTGTGGGAAGGTTATATGACTTCAGTTATCACGTACTGTCTGGTGCACTTCCCCATTGCTTTCCTGACCAAGAAATCTGTGGGGGGCTTTAAACCCTAAAACAGGTTTCTTTGTGCAAGAGTGCCAAATCCAGCGTTCACTGTGCAACCTTGGCTGGATCTAGACATGTCAAAGAAGCAATTCAGTTAAATGCATTGTAAATTCATACAGGGAAATCCAGTAGGGAAAGTTGGGACTCCACAGCACCATCTGGTGTCACAGTGTTATATCGCATATAAAACACTTTTTCTTTACCAATCTAGCTGAATCGCTGAATTTGCTGCTTGGTGATTGAATACCACCTGCAAAGTAACCACAGCCTGGAAGCAGCAGCCCTCTCCCTCTCACTCCATCATTCTGTCGTGGGAACCCCAACCATTGCTTCTCTTTCTCACTGGCTCACATCCCAAAAGTAGTTTGTTCGGTGTGACCAGACGAACGTGTTGCGAGTAGTCTTGGCAGTTAAAACTGGGACTGAGTGTAAATGTTGGTGGGGCAAACAAGAATTTTGTGACACTTGTTTTAGTAGACACTGATTAGCTAAATATTATTAGCTCAGGGCTAGAAAAGCAGTGATGTATAAGGATTTTGAAATGTAAAATTATTCAGCCTTGTGGTAGGGCTGGTGCCGTAACAAATTAAGATGGTTCTGAAAAGATGTTGACTGGCACCTCGGAATTTGGTGCTGTGGTTTTTTTCCACCCTCTCTAGTCCTCCACACCACACTCCTACATTCAACATACTATCAAAGTCAACAATCGAAATGCCATTGTGTGAGAAACCCCAATATGGGTTGTGTACTACGTTGTTACAGCCCTGACTGTGCCCTTCATTGTTCCCTTCCCTACCAACAGCCCCTCCACTCCTCTGGCAAGGATTTCTCGGCAGCCTATGACCAGCTTCACCTCTAAACATGAAGTCACATGATTCCTGCTCAGGAGAATGCCACCCCCTGCTGTTACTTATGGACTGGTCTTTTCCCTTGCAAAGCCACACTGTGGACCCTATTTATCCTCACCCAGTTTCTGTCATTCTTTCCAGCGATACATCTGAGCTGATCGGACACATGTTGGGCTCTAAATCAACATGGTCTGGACTAGCTGGGATTGCAGCTCATCACTCTGCCCAGAAATCCAGCATGGAGGCCAAACTCCCCTCCAGAGCTGATCTGACCCACTGAGCAAAATGAAGCAGATATGCTCTTCAGAATGCCAGTGTGTGTGTGTGATCATTATTGATTATGCAACTGGTACATAGAATTGCTCTTTTTTCCTTCCAGTTCTCCTTTTGCATCCCGACACTTTGCTTGTCCTGTGTCTAGAAAGCGGGGGTCCAAGAGGTGTTCTGCTTGCTTCCCTGCTTTTCCTGGGACACCGAATTTACCAGTGAATTAGAGCAAATGTCAGTCTGCGGAAACGCAGTTGATGTTAGTCCAATTCAGTGAATTTTCCTGGGGGGAAGCAGTGGGACAAGCAGATGTGTTGGAGTGCTTTTTTGTGTGTGTAAACAGCAAGCCACCTTAACTGCATTGGCAGAAAGGCAGTATATGGAGGAAAAAATAAATACTTTGAATACTCCTCCACTTTTTGTCAGCAGCCCTTGTGTGTGGCGTAGTAAAACAATATATCTAAAGGAGAGCAGTGCCCGGTATCAGTTACGCTTATTTACCACATGCTGTAGGGGAGGAAAGAGTATGATTGGGAAGCTTTCAAAGTGTGCCCTCTCAGTCTCTCACCTGCATATTTCTATGTCACCTTCATTCCATGTAACACATATAGATCAGCTCTCAGCTGAGGTGTAGGTGAGTGAACCCCTCCCTGAAACCAAGAAGTTTTCTTTTCAACAGATGGCACAGCAAAAGCAGATGCCCTGTCTGCATGCCCTCCACTTGCCCTCTAAAACCCACTTCCCGTCTCCTTCCTCTTCCCTCCTTGCATGTGAAAGGAGAAGCCCCCTCTACTCCTGTCGGGTCAGAACAGGGAGGCAAGAACCTTGTAGCACAAATCACTGAGAGGGCTTTTTTCCATCCAGAACTCACCAGAACTCAGCTCTGGCACCTATTAGTATGGCAAGGGAAGGAGGGAAGCGAGGGAAGCAGAGTTTATATTACAGACACAAACACACACACACACTGTGAAGAGTAAGCTTTAGCTGGCCCTTTTGCTTGCATGTACAGTGGTACCTCGGGTTAAGAACTTAATTTGTTCTGGAGGTCCATTCTTAACCTGAAACTGTTCTTAACCTGAGATACCACTTTAGCTAATGGGGCCTCCCACTGCCACCGCGCCGCCGGAGCACGATTTCTGTTCTCATCCTGAAGCAAAGTTCTTAACCCAAGGTACTATTTCTGGGTTAGCGGAGTCTGTAACCTGAAGCGTCTGTAACCCAAGGTAAAAAGGTAAAGGTAAAGGGACCCCTGACCATTAGGTCCAGTCATGACCGACTCTGGGGTTGCGGTGCTCATCTCGCTTTATTGGCTGAGGGAGCCGGCGTACAGCTTCCGGGTCATGTGGCCAGCATGACTAAGTCGCTTCTGGCGAACCAGAGCAGCGCATGGAAACGCCGTTTACCTTCCCGCCAGAGCGGTACCTATTTATCTACTTGCACTTTGACGTGCTTTCAAACTGCTAGGTTAGCAGGAGCAGGAACCGAGCAATGGGAGCTCACCCCGTCGAGGGGATTCGAACCGCCGACCTTCTGATCGGCACTGTACAATTGAAAAATAGGCATATGGACACACAGAGAGAGAGAGAGAGAAAGGACTTTCTCTTTCTTTCTTTCTTTCTTTCTCTCTCTCTCTCTCTCTCTCTCTCTCTCTCTCTCTCTCCTTGACTTTAAAATTTACTGAGCATTGGCAACACTGGTGCGAAAACGCCAGCTTGCCCTGAAACGCAGCAGCAGGATTACAGGCTATGGGGGGTGGGCTCCCTTTGGCTCTTCAGGTTCCCTTAAGTATAATCCTTCTTGACTAACATCATGGGTCCCTTCTTTCGCCTTTGCTCCTGGGCTTCAGGCCCGTGACTGCGACTGCCAGGCTGCATTTTCTCTGCGGGGCCCTGTACAAGCATTGAGCTGTACACGTCCTGGCTTGCTTTCCCGGGCTTGTAAACCAGCACCGGAATGCTCACACCAGCTTCCCCTTGAAGAGATGCTTGAAAGCGTTTGGCCCTTCGCCGGTACTCACTGGCTCGTTTATGGTTTTTTCCAGAGCTCCTAACGAGGAGCTTAATCTGTCCACGATGACGAGCCTTTGCTGATGTTGGCTGGAGTACCTACTTGCGGGTAATAAGCTGGCATCAACTGAGTTTTAGGAAAGCTTCTGTTTCATTTTAGGAGGTCAGTTGGTATCAATATTTCTATCAACGTCTAGGGTTGGCATACATCTGGAATTTCCCAGACATACCTAGAATACTGCAAAATGTCCAGGAAAATCCGTAGGTATGGCAACCTATGTCGGCATTTTTTGTGATTTTGCCAAAAAGAGCTCAACAACTTTTGTGTCTGGATTTTCACTTTTTGAAATATGGCAACCCTAATCACGTCCTCCTAATGCACGTGGGCCACTAAGGGTGGCTTACAACAATTTAAAATCACAATGCAATAAGTGGACTGAAATGCAAAGAATGTAATGAAAGAAATAACAAATAAAAAACATAACATTAAATATCCTTTGAAAAGCAACCAGAAGAGTGAACGGAAGATTATTTTTGTAAAACTACCTTAACAAGCAAAAATCTTTATCAGCGGGCAAAAGACAACTGGGGGGAGGGGGTTGCTCAAGCTGCTTTTAACAGGAAAATATTCCATATAAAAACAAGAGTGTCAATGTGCAAATCTTGGTTGTAACTGTAGGGTCTGAAAGCTCTTGTTGTACCAATAGGACTCCTAGACATTATCTTGATGGCTCTGTCAATGTGATGAAGAACTTTTCATATTCATATGAATATGAACTTTTCATATTCATATTCATATTTTGCACCAACCAAAAAATAGCCAATATCCTCAGAAACCCCAAAGATAAAATCCAGTTGGAAAACCAAGGGGTCTATGAAATACCCTGCAAAGTCTGCCCAGCCACGTACATTGGACAAACAAACAGACGAATAAATGCACGTATCGCAGAACACAAGAATGCCGTCAAAAAAGAAGAAAAAACCTCCTCTCTTTTCCAACACATGAAAGAAACAGGACACGAAATTAATTTTGCAGATTCCAAATTGCTCTTTAACATGGAACATCACCACAAGAGAATAATCATGGAAGCCATCGAGATAGAGAAACACCCTCACAACATGAACAAGCGTGACGACACGTCCCGCCTGCCAGACATCTGGAAATTAGCCCTCCCCACAAAAACCGACACCAGGACCAGAGGCACACAGAACGCCATCACCTATCAACCACACCAGACCCAAACCCAGACCCTCTCCACAGATAAATTACAGACTCCATCCGGTAGCCAAACCATAGTGGCACCTCCGGATGCTGCACCCCCCTGCAATCCCTACACAGATCTGGCTGGCACAGGGCACAAAACCACAGCTCGCCCCTATACACGAAGCCAAGCCAGAGCACAACTCAGTGCAGTACAGCCATCTTCTCAGAAAAATCTCTTCACAAGCTCAAAAGGTCAAGACACGAAAGCTATAGCAACTAATCCACACTTAATGACCCACCTAAGTGGTACTCAGAATATCACTCAAGATATCACTCAAGATATCCCCCAAGTAATTAAGGAACAAAAGAAGAAAAGGCACAATAACCTGGGAACTTCTTCTCTGCACCACACCCCCTCAACAGTATTTATAGGAACTCAAACACTGAGATCCTGCTCTGTTCCAGTAACAAGAAGCCGAAAGCACCAGCCTGAAGATGACGAGTGAGACCTCGTCGAAACGTCGCCTAGACACCCCAACTCTTACACGGGAAGACACCCGAAGACACCAAAACCTACATTCCTGTACCCGTGAAAATCTACGAAAGCATATATATATATATATATATATCTCACACCTTCCTTTGTGGGCGCCCTTTGCGGGACCGTGCACAGCACCTTGGGCCACGTGGGACTCACCAACTGGTTGGGCTGTCCCGCCAAACCCCAGTTACCGGTAAACTATCAGCACTGTTGGGAGGCGGGGCCAGTTTCATAAATAGGATGAAGAACTTTTCTTTTAGAACTGGATATGGAACAACTGACTGGTTCAAAATTGGGAAAGGAGTACGGCAAGGCTGTATATTGTCTCCCTGCTTATTTAACTTATATGCAGAAATCATCATGCGAGAGGCAGGGCTGGATGAATCCCAAGCCGGAATTAAGATCGCCGGAAGAAATATCAACAACCTCAGATATGCAGATGACACAACCTTGATGGCAGAAAGTGAGGAGGAATTAAAGAACCTTTTAATGAGGGTGAAAGAGGAGAGCGCAAAATATGGTCTGAAGCTCAACATCAAAAAAACGAAGATCATGGCCACTGGGCCCATCACCTCCTGGCAAATAGAAGGGGAAGAAATGGAGGCAGTGAGAGATTTTACTTTCTTGGGCTCCATGATCACTGCAGATGGTGACAGCAGTCACGAAATTAAAAGACGCCTGCTTCTTGGGACAAAGGCGATGGCAAACCTAGACATCTTAAAAAGCAGAGACATCACCTTACCAACAAAGGTCCGTATAGTTAAAGCCATGGTTTTCCCAGTAGTGATGTATGGAAGTGAGAGCTGGACCATAAAGAAGGCTGATCGCCAAAGAATTGATGCTTTTGAATTATGGTGCTGGAGGAGACTCTTGAGAGTCCCATGGACTGCAAGAAGATCAAACATATCCATTCTTAAGGAAATCAGCCCTGAGTGCCCACTAGAAGGACAGATCGTGAAGCTGAGGCTCCAATACTTTGGCCACCTCATGAGAAGAGAAGACTCCCTGGAAAAGATCCTGATGTTGGAAAAGATGGAGGGCACAAGGAGAAGGGGACGACAGAGGACGAGATGGTTGGACAGTGTTCTCGAAGCTACAAACATGAGTCTGACCAAACTGCGGGAGGCAGTGGAAGACAGGAGTGCCTGGCATGCTCTGGTCCATGGGGTCACGAAGAGTCGGACACGACTAAATGACTAAACAACAACATATATATGTATATCCTGCTTAATGCCAGAATAGGCTTCAAAACCATTTACAAGTATAAAAACCAATTACACAAGCATTAAAATATAAACATCTATAATTAAAATGCACAGTGACACAATCTCATTAAAACATGAAAATATAAACACTTCTGGAAGTGGAGAGCCTTCCGGGAAGAGGGCATGCTTACCTTTCCCTTTCTCTAGCTAAGAATGTGCTAATTTGGTCTGTGCAAAGAAAGTCATTGGGAGGGAACTCAGACACAAGTCAGGCTGCAGGTCAGAGAGTAAAAATCAAGCCCTAGAAGCATCTTGGGCTGGGGAATCAGTATCTGCCGAGGTGTTCATGCTGTGAATTTCCACCTATATTCAACCTGTATTATGTGTGTAAATTGGGGTGGGAAATAGCTCCTTCCCATTTGCCCCCATGTGCCCTGCATCTTCCCTCCATCACATCACTCCTCCTGCAGTTAGTTTGGGGGAAAGCCTAATTGCAGTGTGATGATGCTTTGTGGTTGGGGTGTCACAGCTTGGAAAAGGGGGGGTTAACTCTCCCTGCCCCATGCACTGCAAACACCATCCCGCAAATGTAGGATAACCAGCATGCTTAAGTCTTATTAATGCATGAAGGAGTTAATACCATAGACTAAGCTGTCCTGCCAGGCTTAGCTATGTCACTTCCCTTACCTTAGGAGGAAATAGGTAATCAAGTCTATTGTCCGTCCCCCCCCCCCCCCAATCTACCTTTGAATTCATTGTGTGAATAAGGTTTGAGCTGGTTGCTCCAGCTCAACTGCATGGCTCTCACCAGCCACTCTTGTGGTCCTGTACCAATAATTTAGGAACTTTACCACTTTGTAACTAAACTAAGTTTTACTAGCTGTGCAAATTTTCTGCTGGTGTATGGAAAAGCACATAAAACAAAACTTTGAAGAGTTTTTTAACTTACCAAACATGTGGTTTTTTCCTGTGCTGGGGTGGAAGAGCGAAATTTTGGAACTCACTTGGAAGGGCATATTTTAAAGGTCTAACAGTCTATATTTCCACACTTTACTGCATATTTTGTGACTTTAAATCTCTGCTAGGGTTATCTCACCAAAGAGTTTTTGCCCCAAACTTGGATCCTGGCATACAGGATTTCATATATATAGCCAGCTGCTATCTCCAGGAACTCCATCCCCCCTCTAGCATTTATGTTTGAAATCCCCTCCCGCTGGCAATGAGGTTTCTGTTGTGTATGACATTTGGGGTTAGAATCATGGAATTGTAGAGTTGGAAGGGTTCACAAGGGTCATCTAGTCCAACTCCCTGCAGTTCGGCAATATTTTTGCCTGATGTGGGGCTCCAACAAACAACCTTGAGATTAATAGTCTCCTGCTCTACTGACTGAGCTATCGCACAGGGGTTGCAAGATTCCAACCCCAAACTGCATGGATCAATGCACCACAATCCTTTTTAACACTTTGCCATACTGATCCTCCATTATATCAATGAAAAGAATAGCTTTGATTATTCCCATAATAAATAATACAACTGTTGTTGCTGCTGCTATTCTACTACAAAGTACCTTAGTGGTCAGTGTCAGATCTTGTTCCTAAATCAGATGCAGGAAATCTTTACAAAATATATAGGTTTCTGAGGAACGGGCCACTGTAAGCATCCTTTAATTCCAGAATGGAAAACCCATAGTCCTCCTGAGGTCCTCCTCTCAGCATGTGCTTTAGCCCATCAAGGTGAAGTTTGTTTTAAGCAAAGGCTCAGTGGAACTTGGTAGCAAGAGCTCATGGCTTTTTAGGAAAGCATATCAGAAGCATATCACCTAGCATGAGAATGAGAACTATTCTTCAGCCAGAACCAAAGAATACCACAGAAAGGTTATCCATTAACCATCATTTTGTTTGAAATGGCAGATAAACGAGTCCTTGATTGCTCTAGCTTCACATTTCACAGTAATCTGTGTCAAGAAAAATGCATGCAGTTGCGATCTTCACTTAAGAATCTCCTGCCAGGAATCTGTTGCCACCCAGTTTGCTTCTGTGTCAATTTGCATGAAGAAAGAACCATTTGGTATAACGGACTCTGGAGCCGCACTATCGTAAGTGCACATGCCTCGGCCCAGGAGCCCCTGGGAATTGCAGGAAAGGCTCCTAGTGTTTCAAATGCAAATGTGACACAAATTATAGATGTTCCTTACGTGAAGTAATTTGGCACTTCATGCTGAAGTTATAAAAGCCATTGTGAAAAGGTATGAGAATGCAAGAACTGCTGGGTTTGGGCTATTCTCTAGGGCTTTTGTCTTATTATTATTTTAAAAGTTATCATGCAAGTTGCCATAATTTTTCTGGGGAGGTTTTTGTGGGGTTTTTGCAGCTGATTATATTTTCCTGTTAAGAAAGCAGATGTGCTTTTACATGTATAATAGGCTGCATTCGGGAACCTCAGGCCTGGGGTCCAAACTTCTGGAGAACCAAAGTTGTAGCCTCTAGGCCTCTCTCACTAGCCCTCATGACTCTTATAAGCTACACTCCCTGCCCCTGCCATATCCCCTCTCTCCAGGCCATGGCCCTCTCCTCCTGTCTTGCTGTGCACCCTTCCTCAAAGTGCGCCTGTCCATCTGGAGTGTGCCCTTGAACCACCCCCCACAAACGTCCCTGAAAAAACAGGACATCCTGTTTTTCCCTGCGAGAGCACAGCAGCCATTTTGGGCTCCGTGACCTTACACGGGTCATGTGACTCACACAAGAGCATGAGCAGTAAGACATGCGCCCTGGTTTTGGGACTCAACATGTTGGAGTGTATGTTGAACTGTCATAATGCCTCTTGCTTACCTGGATACAAAGAATTATACCTCTTGCACTGCCCACATTTGGACCCACCTACATTTTCCCTCTCAGCCTAGGGTTGCAATACATCCGGGATCTCCTGTACATATCCGGACCACTGCAGCCGGCAGCAGTGTCTGCTTGGAAATTGGTGAAAATTCGGACATATGGCAGCCCATGGCAGCAGTGCCGTTTTGACTAACTTCACATAGAAATACCTCGAAAACGTCATTTTTACTTTTTTTGCAATTTAGCCAGAAAAGCTCAACAGCTTTGTCCCCTCCTACTCTCACCCTGCCCACCATTGCTGCAGGGATCCTGTAAAACTATCCAGGACGAAATGCGGCCCCCAAGTGAAAAAAAGGCTTGCCACCCTTGGCAGCTAAGGCCTCAGGCCCAGTCACTGATATCCCCAATTAAAGTAGTGAGGCTGGAGGAGAGTTGACGCCAGTCACAGTGTCCCACTCTGAAACAGATGGGCCAGTCGCCTGCCTTGGTGCAAGGCAAGTTTTAAATCCACACCCAGAGGATATGTCCACAAAGAGCCTGGCAAGCCCTGGATCAGTTCTCATAAGGAAAGATTATACGTTGTGCAATGGAGAACAACAGATAAATTCCCCATAGGTCAGTTATGTGGGAAATGAATACATAAAAAAGAAATACCCTGGAAGCCCAGAAAAACGGAAATAATAGCAACAGTGCCATGTTGGCAACAGCCCAGATGCCAACACAGTAGCCCACACAGTAGCCCACTTATAATATGGCTTAATTGTTTCTCCATTGCCAATAGTTATGTATCTATTGTTGGTTTTGAGTTTCAGTTGTGTTTCAATGGGCTTTTACCTAAAAAGTGGGATAGATGTTTTTTCCAAATATGAAATGAAATGAAATGAAATGAAGGGCAGCTGACAAGAAGCATGATCCAGACTACCAAAACACATCCACATTGTACGTTTTGGTGGACAGCCCCCAAAATTCTGATTCGAAAACAAATGATAAGATATTCTCTTTGCCCTCTCCCCCCCCCCCCTTTATAGAACGTGAATAAATTCTTCTTGTTGGTTTGGTTTCCTGTTGGTGCTAGACCAAAGCCCCTTATCAGGTTCAGCAAAGCTGCAAGTCCAACTGAGATTTTTTAAAAATGATGTTGGGGACACCAGAGCTGGTCCCCAACACTGGTGTTCATGACGCAACTCACAGACTATATAACCATGAAAATTGTTCAGCCCCATTCAAGAAAAACTGAGCTCTGTCAGCAGATGAAAGAACAAAGCTGTTTCCCCTTGCAGTTTTAAGCGCTGAGAAAAGGAGGCACGCATCAAACAGAAGCCTGTTCCATTCTGAGCAGGGAGGCTTATGCAACAAATGAACAGCAAGGGCACATACCTTACTGTGAGTGTCTGGAAAGGCAAGCAGGTGCAAAGGGTAAGCAACGGGTGAACCGAAACGACACATGAAAAAAGTGTCAGAATTATACTCACAGTAACAACTGCTTAGGATCTTTACTTATGATGGCGCTGCTTAATTTCCCTCCATACCTTTTCTAGGACGCTCACAGATCTCCTGAAACAGCCAGGAGGACATGGACCATCTGACATCTTGCCAGAGAGCCACATTGGCAGTGTGCAGGTCCAGATTAGCGATGGGTATTCTCGATCTCCCAGGAATAGCACAGGTAAGATAATCACAAAGTCCTCAACTGTGTGCATATTAACAGCTTAAAACACAGCTAGACCGTTCTCCTTCTCCCAGCCAAAAATCCAGGAACTGCAATTTGTTAAGGGCACAGTAGAGTGGGGGCAAACTACAGTTCCCATGATTCTTTGGGGGGAGGCATGTGCTTTAAATGTGTGGTATTGTATGCAGCCTGTGTAGGAGAAAACTTTCTTTGTATACAGAATATCCCAGGTTCACAAGTTGCTCATCCAGTGCAGTGTAGTGGTTAAGAGTGGTAGACTCATAATCTGGTGAACCGGGTTCGTGTCTCCGCTCCTCCGTCACACTTCTCTGAAGTCTCCCAGCCTCACTCACCTCACAGAGTGTTTGTTGTGGGGGTGGAAGGGAAAGGAGATTGTTAGCCGCTTTGAGACTCCTTAGGGTAGTGATAAAGCGGGATATCAAATCCAAACTCCTCCTCCTCCTCCTCCTCCTCCTCCTCCTCCTCCTCCTCCTCCTCCTCTTCTTCTTCTAGAGGGTTTGGTGACAATTCACACAACCAGTTTGGGGGGGGCATCACCTGGGTGAAACAACCCAAAAGAGGACTTCTACGCACTGGATGTCCAAGGAAACACCTAAGGCTTCTTCCCTTTCAACATGGCAGGGATAGATACCTAGAGTACATAGAAACCTAGAGACAGCCCCCCCCCCCACCTCACGTCCTTGCATGACCTATATAATGCCTATCCTCAACCCTCAATATGCCAAGCTGCCCTCAGAAAACCTTTAGTCTAAGCACTACTTGGTATCAGCAAAAAAGAAAATATATTCTCCCTCTCTTTTTGTTGAATGTTGCATGCCATTCCATATTTATAGCCTACCTTTCCTCCCCAAAGGCAGCCCAAGGCACCTAAGGGGGGGGGGGGACAACACAAATGCAATCCATTCATCCACATCAGTATCAACTGTATAACAAACTTACCAAGCCCATAAATGCCTACATAATGTATGCAAATGTATACAAACAGTAATCCAGTACTGCTGCCCCATTAAATGTTTCCAGCAGAGCATATGTGTAAGAGGCAGAAACTTAAAGCGTTTCTGCTACGCTGCCTCCATGGGTGGGGGGGGGGGAGAAGCTGTACTTGTTGGACTTCTACCTGTTCCACTTATTTTTGGAAGCACCTAGGAACCCTGGGCAGGGATGGATGATAATGATGACGACAATAGTTTTATTTTTTATACTCCGCCCAACTAGCTGGGTTTCCCCAGCCACTCTGGGCGGCTCACAGCATATATCAGAACATACTAAAACATCAAACATGGCTGCCTTCAGATGTCTTCTAAAAGTCAGATAGTTGCTTATTTCCTTGACATCTGATGGGAAGGTGTTCCACAGGGCAGGCACCACTACCAAGAAGGCCCTCTGCCTGGCTCCCTGTAATCTCGTTTCTCGCAGTGAGGGAACCAGCAGAAGATTCTTGGAGGACCTCAGTGTCCGGGCAAAGCGATGGGGGAGGAGACGCTCCTTCAGGTCTATGGGGCCAAGGCCATTTAGGGCTTTAAAGGTCAGCACCAACACTTTGAATTGTGCTCGGAAACACACTAGGAGCCAATGAAGATCCTTTAGGACCGGTGTTACATGGTCCCAGTGGCCACTCCCAGTCACCAGTCTAGCTTCTGCATTCTGAATTAGTTGTAGTTTCTGGGTCACCTTCAAAGGTAGCGCCACATAGAGTGCATTGCAGTAGTCCAAGCAGGAGATAACTAGAGCATGCACCACTCTGGCGAGACAGTCTGTGGGTCTCAGCCTATGTACCAGATGGAGCTGATAGACAGCTGCCCTGGACACAGAATTGACCTGTGCCTCCAAAATGTCCAAAAGTCCAAAATGACTCCCAGGCTGTGCACCTGGTCCTTCAGGGGCACAGTTGCCCCATTCAGGACCAGGGAGTCCCCCACACCCGCCCGCCCCCTGTCCCCCCAAAATAGTACTTCTGTCTTGTCAGGATTCAACCTCAATTTGTTAGCTGCCATCCATCCTCCAACCGCCTCCAGACACTCACACAGGACCTTCACTGACTTCACTGGTTGAGATAGATAATAGTTACTGGCCAGTATAGAAATATTGTTAAATAATAAGAATAAGAATACTAATATTGGAACAGATAGCTTTCTGACTTAAATGCTCATGAGCATTTTGTAAAGGGAACAATTGGCAGTAATCCTTTCCCTGTATCTTTTCAGCCTCTGCTGCTCTTGAGCGGGGGGTGGGGGGTGCGATACCCCTGCGGAGAAATGCAGCTGGTCATCATGGGGGGGGGATGTGTGACCTCTGGCAATGTCAGCCCCCACATTTTGCAAGGTGAACAGTCGCCAGGGTGAAAACCATCTGAGCGCACCAGTGACTAGATGAGGGCAGGATTCCCCCACATGCACACTTCCCCCAAACATTTTACACATACAATCTCTTCCTTGCTAATTCTTGCAGTGGGGGGGGGGGCTGGCAGACAAGGGGCTATCTCTGCTCCGATTTACATCCAGCTGATGGAGGGGGGTGGTTTGCTGCTGCTTCTCTTTGTGTTGTGACTCAGTTCTGCCTGGGGCCGAGAGAGCACTCTGTCTCCTCCTCTCTTGTTTGCCCATGACACTTGTCCCAGTTTAAATACAGATTTCCTCCCTCCTCTCCCTGCCTCCCTCCCTATCACCTTTGAACATTGGTTAACTGAAGTGAGAACTGACGAGTGTCACTCGCTTGAGGCCCTGAAGAATGAAATCTGAGCGATAACCACATTGGCAGCCACTGCCAGGGGTATCATTCAGATCGTCGTCATAATCGCCATCGCCTAATACTGCCGGGCCCCCAAATCCTTAATTAAGGCTGGGATCCATTATCCCCAACATGCTTTGCAAAAGGCACAAACTCTGCCCGAAAGGTTTTGCTGTCACAAGATTAACCGGCAGCAGGTGGTGAGGTGAGAAAAGAATTACAGAACGCAAGCAAATCAATAGGCTATGGAAAGCCTCCTCCTGTGTTTCAAAGGCTGTTTGTTGTGTTACTGTTCTGCTCATGCCAATCTCTGAGTGGCAAGAGGCTTCAGAGATTCCTGTGCTTACCCAGGGTTCAGTTTCCTTGGATTGAAGGCCAATTGAGTCTGTGGCTTCTTTAGCATATATAGTCTTATTTACACATGTATACAGCCTAAGCATAAGATGGAGGGGTTCACAGCATTAACCCTTCCAACAGATCTTGCTTCCCCACTAGGTTTCCAGGGAAGCCCCTAGCCTAGGTTGCCACCTTTGGGACAAGTCGTGGGGGGGGAGGGGGATTGGGGGGCTAAAAAATACTTTACCTGGTGCAGAATGAAATGACCACAAAGCAATCCATTACAATGGGTTGTTTCCAATGCTGGTCATACTCATAGAGTAGACCCAATGAAATTTATGGATATAAGTTAGTGATGCACATTAATTCCAATGACTCACATCTTCCCCACCTGCTGAATTTCTGCCTGTCAGAAGAATGGTAAAGGTAGAAACCCAGCCAAAGAAAGAAAGAGGTGGAGAGAGCAACAAATTCTGTTTCTCTTCCTAACAGAGCTTTGCCTTCAGCCTCCCTTGCCATATAGCTACTAATGCCAATTCATTCACACAGACATAGTCAGACAACTTCATCCAGCCACTAGGGTTTACATCTTTTCTTGTCACATATTTGAGGCGTTTTAAAAAGAATTCATCTGTTGAATTGTTGAACTGTAGAGTTTGAAGGGACCCTAAGGGTAATCTACTCCAACCTCCTGCGATGAAATTTCTAGGTGGTGACCTGGCATTGGAGGTGGGTTGTAGGTCTTTGTCCTTCTCCATCAACTGCTGTTACCTCCAGAAGTCTGTCTGCTGTGCCTCACCGTCTCTCTGCCTGGCACGAGGTCCACTTTCTTGGGAAACAGAATTTGCATTTCTTCTAGCACTTGGGAGGGCCTAGGACACTGAGCGGATTGTGCTGAAGCCTTACCTTGCCACCTCCTTCTGCTTCCAGACAAGAACCACTTGAACAACGCTGTGGTTAACCCCTCCAGCATCTCACAGATTGGGCTGTCGCATTCACACAACAACCGGCTGCAAATGGCAAGCACGCTGCCACACCAAGCGCCCGACTATGCCAAGTATGCAACTCTCAAGGCTGTAGGTGGGTATTGCGGCACTGCGTCTCCTGCCGGGCAAAGTAAGGCTGGCATTTGCTGGAGGAAAGCTGTGAGAGCTGGTTGCCCCAGTGTGGTATGATATATCTCCATGTACTCATGCCTATCTGCCCATTGCTGTGTATGGGGTGACATCATCATTGTGGCTTTGTTGACTAGGGGTGGGGAACCTCAGGCCTGGGAGCCAAAACATGGGTCAGGCTTTTCTGTCTGGCCATAGTCCAGACCATGCCCCTTCCCTAGGCAGGCTTCACACCCTCCTCAGGTGTTTTTGCCCAGCTGCAATGTGTTCTTGAACTGTTGCAATGTCTCTCGCTTGCCTTGATGGAGAGGTGTTTGCATGGGGTGTGCCTAGGAACCTCTGACAGAATGTAGCCTTCTGTGCAGAGGTTAGATGGCCTCTGACATGTATGAAGCAGGGGGGGGGGGAGTTTGTAAGGTCCACAAGGAAGTGGGACCATTGGGCTGGACCAAGTTTTCCCCACCATGTTGCTGGCCTTCCATTTTGCTGGATAGTAGCTGGAGAATGGGGAGAAACTGGATTCAGGTCGCATTTAAAGATAAACCTCATTCCACTTTCCAAAACAACACATGAACTGGAATGCTGCCATCTTTTGAAACTCATGCTTTTTCCAATTTTGCAGTGCAGTTTTCCAGCTGTGCAATGTGACAAAAGTTCATATACAAGGGGGACATATGCATAAAAAGCATATATTAGTGGATAAAATTATGCATTATATTATGGGAAATTCTGTTGTGAAAAATGTGTTTAGGCAAGATTGCATACGAAAACGTGCATATTAGCAGTTCATATGTAAATACTGATGCATATTAACGAGGACTATGGTTATTGTTGTTGTTGCTTTAAAAATACAAGCCGCTGTGAAAATGTGGAGAAGTGAAACATGAGAAACTGAGAGAAACCAAAATTCACAGATTCGCCCATCGCTAGTAGTAAATGCTGGATTTCACAAATGCCGGAGGAAGATTGAATGAGGTGGGAAAGAAAGGAAAGTGATTGCAGGGGAAGAAAAACATGAGCTAAGACAGAAAAGGGAGCTGTTTTGGAGAGATGAATAAGTCATGAGCTGAGGGCAAACAGAGTGAGTCTCATGGCCCAACTACAGTGGGGGTGTTGAATACAGAGCAGATGACTAAGAGCTGATGACAAAAATAATTTAACGTGGATTAGTTGCCCTTTAACAAATATTAATCACCCCTTCATACAATTATTATTCCTCACACTTTGGAAGAGTTTTTAAGGCCTTAAGACAGCCTTTGATGGCATGGTGCCCTCCAGGTGTTTTGTTCTACAGCAGCTTCAGTCAGCATAGCTGTGTAACGCTAGGGGTGGATGGGAACGGTAGTTCAAAACATTTGGGGGACACCAGGTTGGCAAAGGCTGGATAAAGGCATGGCGATGGATTCTACCAACAGGCAACAGCTGGAGAGCCTCCATGGACCACCCTATGACATAGAGAAGGGGTGAGCACCTCAAATCACTCCCAGCCATTTCTTCAGCCTTTAACCTATTCAAGAAGGCCTCGTTGTTATGGGAACCACAAACAAAGTTATTTAAAATAAAGGCCTATGCAGAAAGCCAAAGCCTATCTAGCTGTACTCACAGCTGCTCAAAACAATGATGGCTTTTCCTGCCAATATCAAAATACCTGCATGTTTGCTCTTTGATGTAATTTTATATTAGACTTTGTATCATTCTTATCTAAATTGTTGAAATCTACCATTTTGTTGACTATGGTTTGGCTTGCCTGTCATGTTAAGCCAAACCATCGCTTTGCACAAACCTCTGAGCTCTAGGAGAGGAGGTAGTGACTGCTTTGCTCCTCCTTGTTCATTCTGCTGCTGTGCTATGCCATGGGTTGGCTTAGCATATCCTTTGAATCTGGGCTCACGGTTCAGCCGTCTCTAGACTAACCACAATTTGTAACCAAGGTTTGTCCTATGGTTCACAGCTTGTGGCTTGTTCAGCAGAGATAAACTACAAACTTGGATTCAGACAACTTGCCAAGCCAAACCATGGCTTAGCTGAGCACAGCAGAATGACTCTGGGAACCTGCACAATCCTGCATTAATGTGTGGTTTGGCTTAGCCTGACACACAAACCAAGACTGCGTGTGTCTAAAGCTTTCGGCAGACCTGACATTAACCTTCTCCTGCTTATGTACAGATGGAATTAGTTAACATTTAACATCCCTAACCCTCTAGTGATACTCACAAGCAGGATGGTTAGATGGTTACAGAGCTGTCAGGAGAGCCATCACAACCTTAAGAACGTTTTGCCCTTCGTTTTCTGCTCTGTTCCATATATTCCCTTCCAGAAAGTGCTCCTGAGGAATTCTACAAGCGGTTTCCTGTGGTGGACATGCCGCCATCAGCCACGCTGTCCTTCCCTCCCTTGACGCTACACCAGAAAGACGTTTCTCCCTTTCAGGACGGCTGTGCTCTGATTGGCTTGGCAACACCAGGACAGAAGGCCAAAGTGATGAAAGCCAGTGCCCACACACTGGCAGGCAGCCCGGCCTTCAAACCAGGGTGGGATCCCAACCACCCTGACCTTCGACGGCAGGCCTACACCACCAAGCGCCAGTTCAGCATCGAGAAGCTCCCAGAGGTCTTCAGCCAGACGCCCACCCACTATGCCCAGCAGCAGCGGCCCTTCTCCACCAACAGCAAGACGGAAGTCACTGTCTAGAGCAGACCTCCTCCTCAATCTCCCCTCCCTTTGAAATATTCAAGCAGCCTGTGAGGTACGGCCTGCCTTGTCAAGCTGGAGCACCTAGTGTTGACTTGGCAGAGCAACCCCCTCCTCTCGGCTGGCACTGCTGGGTTCTGTGAGAGAGCGAGGGAATTAGGAAGGAAGCTTGGCCACCGGAGCTGAGGGATCGTCTGCAGCTCCTGACAGAACTTGCCCATTTGCTGTGGCCCTCTGTTTTCTGCATCCTGACAGAACTCGGCCAGCATGCGTGGTGAAACCGGCATGCATGTCACTCCACAATTCGATGCACGACTCTTGTTTGTAGCTCACGTCTTCATCACATCGCACATCCCAGAATGGTCAGCATCCACCGGAAACCTGAGGACTCCACTACTGTTCTGCATGGAGATGCATCAAAGGGAAAGTTGGCGGGGTGGTAAATAAAATATATCATTCTTTTCCCCTCGCCAGGAAAGGCCAAGTCAAAGGACAAGACAAACTGCTGCAATAATTAACCAGAACATTGTGTTTGAACATTTGCCCAATATAACATTCCTCTTCTGCCTTTCCCGGTGGTTAAACAAATGCAAAAAAAATAAATAAATGGGAATACAACAATGAAAGCAGTAATAAACTGTTCAAAAAGGGAACTGCCAAGGGCTGGAAGAAATTTTTACACAGTTCCCTTTGTTCTTCACTTGATTCTTGTCCTTCTCTAGCAAACCTTTCGGTTTAAGGCCATTTGTTAATATTTCTTGTCGCATATAAAACCTATATACTGCTGACACTTTTTTTGCCTGCCACTCGTCAGAGACTCACTATCATGGATCCTTAACGGGGATTGAAAAAGGGGGGGCATTGCTTTCTAGGGGATATTTCCCACCAAACTCTGAGAAAGGGTGTGCTGCCTATCATGAAGGTACAGGAAGAACTGTGCTGTGAAGAGTGTGGAAGAGTGTGATTATGTGTCAGGGGAGAGTGTGACTTGTGCACCTTCTTAGTGGCATTGCCCATGGAGCCTTGTAGAAATGTCAGCCATAGGTTGGAAAATCAGCTTTCTTATTTAAAGTTTGATCTAGCAAACCAAAAAGGAACCAGTGTGACTGGAGTTGGTGGTTCACCACAATAGCAAGAGATGGCTTTCATTTCACAACACTGAGTAGGAAATATGTGTATAGACTCATAACATAAGCCAGACTTTCTGATTTGTCATGGTTTACAGTCAGCAAGCAGCATGTTGTCCTTCTCTATCAAACCAGTTTGCTGTGCCACCATTTCTCTCTCCCTCTTTGCTCCTCTCCAGCGCAAGGGGAACAAACAAGCCAGGAAACCTTGGTTTCCTATTACACCCAAACTAGGGATTGCGATGTGTTGCTCCCTAATAAGTCATAGCCAGCAAGCCAACAACAAATCACCTGGCAATCATGTCTTGTTAAGGAGCTTGTGTTCCAAATTCAGTCATACTGTTAGAAACTGGGGGATGCCCTCTGCTGACAAGGGCCTGGTGGCCAGCCTTCAAATATTGGCATAAGTTCAGTGTTTTTAAATTGGGCACAGGGTTACTCCTTCATTTTTCTCAGGATTAGTACTTAAGCTGTTGGTCCAAGCTCGTTGCCCAAAAAAGCTGCTTCAATTGGTTTGTCTTCAGACCTTCTCTTACATATGGGTTATGACACTGCCCTAAAATCAGTAAAACAAAGACTGTGGGGTTTTGCCTTCTGTGATCTGTGGGCCCCCTCATTCTCATCCTGCTCACCAAGTGCTGTGAATATACAGTATGCCAGGTCATTTTACACAGTTGAATATTTAAAGAATTTGCCAGCCACCAATTATGGTAGACTTTTTACTAAGGCCAGACTTAATGCGTTTCCCTCTGAAATGTTCCGAGATAGATTTGCTGGTGTCCCTTATTTCACATGATTATGTCCTTGTACTAACCAGGAAGTAGAATGCCTGAAGCACATTCTCCTGTCCTGTAGAATATATAAGCAGGTCCAACAACATTTGATTAATCCACTAATGGCAAATCTACCCGGAAAACCTGCCAATTCTATGCCAAGTTCCTACAAGACATTAAAATTCCCAGTGTGACTTTGGCCATTGTCAAATTTCTTTCTGAGGTGGTCAGGATCAGAGATAAATTTGCATTAGACAAAAGTCTGAAAAAGCATAGTCTTAATTATTTGTCCAGGTAGTTTGTGTACTTTTTAATGTATTTTATATGCACTGAATTTTGTCTATTGGGTCTTTGGGGCAGCAATAAAGAATTGATCGATGGATTGAACAAGCCACAATTCCTGATTCAAAGAAATTGGGAAGTCAAATCTTCCTGGCTTGTCTACCCCAACTCACACAAAGGGAAAAGCAAAGTGGGAGAGATTAGAGAGTGTGCACCAGCCTGTTGCTCATTCATTAATAAACTACAATAAGTCTGACTTGTTGTTACGTGCAAATGCAGCTTAT
Organism: Podarcis bocagei; assembly: GCF_964188305.1. Lineage (NCBI taxonomy): Eukaryota > Metazoa > Chordata > Lepidosauria > Squamata > Lacertidae > Podarcis > Podarcis bocagei. The sequence continues at coordinate 34,792,414 of NC_138135.1, read as the reverse complement.
GATGCTTTGATCCAACAAAGACTGGACACAACATGTTCCTCTGCTTGGTATGACTGGAATTGGAGTCAACCTCTGGTGCATGGATCTCACAATGGACCAAAATCTCCCTTTTTTGGTACAAACCTAGCCCTAGCTGTTTACCATTCCCAAGTTGGCCTCCTCCAGCTGTTTTGGATGACAACCCACAGCCAGCAAAGGGAGATGTTGTCCAGGACATCTGGAGGGTGCAAGGTTGGGGAAGGCTGGCATATACAAATGCTGATTTTTCATATGGTGCTACCACAGAAGCAACCAGGAAGGTGCTTACTTCAGAGGCAAACTGGAGGAAGCACCAGGTTGTGAATTTGAACTGGGCCACTGTTTGTTCTCTGTTCTGCACAGCCTGATGCCGTTCCTGATACTCCCATAACAAACAGGCTCCGCTGTTGCTAGGCTTCTCGCTTCAACCCTCGCAGCAGGAGATTGCCCAACACAGAAATTTATCATCACGCATCCCCACTCTTGTTTCCAAACAAAACACAACCTTACAAGTGCATAGATAATGACACAGGAATTAACAAAGCCAGGTTCACACAGCGTGTGGCTTTGTAGGGGAATGAATGGATCCCATCCAGGAAATCAGCGAGTTCTCTTTTGGGAGTGCATGGCAGCAAGGCCCTGGGGGACCTGTTGTCAAATAATTTAACCTGCAGAAGTGGTGGCGGTGGCTGGATCACAGAGCAAGCTCTTTACCTCATCTGAAGGATTGTGGGTGGTGCAATTATGGGGCAAGAGAGGAGGTGGGACCAGCATTCAGCTGCAGAGACAGCTGAAGTATTTTAGAGGATAGGACCTGAGCCAATGGATTCAAATGGCAAGAAAGGAGCTTCTGACTAAACATTAGGAAGAACTTTCTGACAGTAAGAGCTGTTCTAAAGCGGAACTGGCTCCCTCAGAAGGTGGTAGACTCTTCTTCACTGGTTTTTAAAAAGAGGTTAGATGGTCATCTGCCAGGGATTCCTGCAGTGCAAGGGCTGGATTAAATGACCCCTGGGATCCTTTCCAACTCTACAGTTCTATGATTTCCCTCTGGACCTTTCACAGGAGATTGTATCCAGTGAAGTAATTGCACGTGTTGCTTCTTTCCGCTGCCACCAGGTGAAATAATTCCCCCCCCCCCCCGGTTGTCTCTCACCAAACAGCCTAAAATGCCCTCAAGGACACTTCAAAGCATTGTGGAACTAGGCTTAAGCATGAAGTGGTGAAAAGAATTGAGACTACAAAGTTATGAATTTAGATTAACAGTTTACTAAGATATTTTTTTTAATGTACGTACTAGGAAAAAGATTTAATATAGGAACAGCATACACAGCTTGCCTCCCACTTGGAGCAGAAGACCAAATAAACAAAGGATTAAATACAAATCTACTTTTCCTATCTTGATATAGGCCCTAAGATTACAAAATTGTGTGATAATCATGCATACAGCCTCCAGGCTGACTATATGTTATTTATTCTTCCATTCTCAGATGCCACCTTGATCTAACTCTCAAAGCATGTCACTGGCAGATACAGCCTAGAGCTACATTAATTCCTGCCTATCCCAATCCATGAAACCTCAAAAAAGTACTGCACCTTCTTCCCAACAACAAAGCACTACATTCTCAATGATTATTTTCCTTCCAATTGGATTTCTGGACAGTTTAGGCTTAACAAGTTAACCTCCTAATCCTCAAATCAAGATTTTGTATTATTGTACAATACAACAGAGCAGTTCATTTCCTTTACACACCTTAAAAGTCTAAAAAGTCTTTAAGTCTTTGCTTTCCTGGATTAGCCTCCTCCCCTCACACTTCAGTTGTGTCAGGAATTGGCCAGATTTATTTTAGATAGATAGGCACATCTGTTCTATAAAATGTTGCTTTTGTTTCATTTGGGCTTGAGAAATCTGAAGTGAATTTTAGTACCAGGAAAGCAAATGCCACAATAAACTGTTTCATCTTTAAGATGCTACAAGAACGCTTCATTGTTTTGGACTGCAGCAAACAAAGATGGCTGCCCTTCTGGAAATATGGTTGGTACCTTTATTGGGTTCCTGCTATAACAACTGTGTTCAGGCATAAATTTATTAGGTTGGGGATTATACAGGTGAAAGAGGTGTAGGCCTTACGAGAACATGGGATGCACATGCCTAAGGAACCCCAAGTGCATTTGGTCTGTACTTTTTTGTCCTTCGTTAAATAATAAAATTTCCTAGGAGATCTCATTGTCTGGGTATATGCGTGTCTGAGGACCTATGTGTTCATGAAGCCTCCTCTCCACAGAATTCAACCTCGGAGGAATTGGCATTTTCATTTTTAATAGATAGGCACATACATTTTGAAAAACTTCACTTTTATTCAAATCTGGGCTATGGAAATTTATATAATAAAACACCAGGTGTCCCAACATGAATGGAGCTTGGCAAAATGCCGCTCTTGGCATATACAAAACACGCTGTATTTCGTTCCTCACATTTCAAGCTCTTTTGAGGCTGCTTTCATAGAACTCTCTTTGAAGGCACATCGTAATATGATTCACATCACCCAACAAGAGGTGAAGGACACACAATGACCTATGAATAAATATGTATGCTTTAGCAGATTCCAAAACTCTTTGTCCACGTTAAACTGGCAAGACCTAGAACAGCACTGCAGGGAAGACCAGTGCAAATGGTGAGGGAATGTCATCTACTGAGGCTTCAATGGGGATATTCAGTGACCAAGTGGACAGCCATCCCTGAGCTAGTTCAGTTAAAGGCAAACTGTAAGTACAAATATTTAAAAATAAAATAAATATGAGTTGGCAACAGGTCACAATCACATTAATTCTTATTTCATCTTGTTTATTGTTAGTCACCATGGATGGCAAACTCTTATGATATAAAAGGCAAGCTATAAGTTCCAAATAAATAACATTATTTGTCGCTAAATCACATGTGCTTTTACCTATCCAGTTTTGCAACTGAATGCCTTAGCTTTTCACCTATAGCATAGATTGCTACCCACTCCCATTCACCCATTTCCCCCTTACCAGGAGTTAAGTTTATTTGCAAATGATTCTGCAATGCAGTCTTCAGACAGAACCAGACGGGTTTCAAAAGAGGGTACCACCCCAAACCAAGGCACCGGTGAAGCAATATATGTGAAATGCTGCCAGCAGCATCAACTGGATGATACTAGGCGTGCTCACCAACTGAGAGGTCTCATTTTGGGGTTCTCCTTTGATAGCCTGGACCATTTGTCAGCTTCTTCGAAAGGCAGGTCTGTTCTGTGGTGACTTGTAATAAATGGAGCACACACAGCTAGAAGGCATCTTGATCCATTTTAATCACACTTGCCAGCAAGCTCTTTACAGACTGTTGGGCAAATAGTTGGGGAGATGGTAGCCAAGGGAGGGGGGGGGGACAGCTTCAGCCAGTTTAATATTAACTCGAGTTGTCCCTTCCCCACTTATCCAGTCTTCCTGTTCAAGATGGAAGTAAAATGTTGCGTCAGCCTAGGCATCGCTCAAGGACATAGGATGCTCTATGCAATGAAAACTTGAGGTGTTGTGCCCATCAAGAAAAGTGATCCCTGCTAACCTGCCCCCTGCAAACTGTCTATTTTGTTTCCTCTCTTGGGATTCCCCAGCAGTGTTTCAGAAACAAAAAAGAGGGGTTGCCTCCACCAGCTGAGTATAAGTGACTGAGTTCTGTTCTGACGTGTTTTTCATGCAGAAGGTTCCATGTTCAATCCCTGGTGTGTCCAGGTTGGGAACAACCCCATCAGAAACCCTGCCCAGAAGAGCAATCAGGAGCCCAATGAACCTGACCATCACATCCACACCATGCACTTAAGCAAATGGCTTCCCCCATAGAATCCTGGGAGGTGTAGTTTACTCCTCAGAGCCACAATTCTCTCAGCACCCTTAACAAGCTACAGTTCCCAGGATTCTTTCAGGGAAACGATGTGCTTTAAATGTGGGGTGTGGCTCGCACCACGTAGGTCTCCAATGACAGTCCCATGAATTTGTCTAAACCCTCTTTAAAACCATCCAAGTTGGAAGACATCACTGGATCTTCTTTCCCTCATGAGATGTGCAGCTTCTGCCCCTTGTTCATAGAATCATAGAATTATAGAGTCGGAAGTCGATACTCATAGTTTAAGTAGGAATTGTGGGAAGGAGCAGCACCTTTCGTCTTTCCTGAATCTCCCAATATTCAGTGCTTTATTGGATTCTGGCATGATGTTATGAGACGGACCACCCTACACTTTGCCCACACCATACATAATTTTATACACCTCGGCTGGAAGGTTCACTCACATGCCTCACACAGAGGTTTCCAGTGCCTGGCAGGGGCGGCAATGTCTGCCTTCTGCTGCTAGGGCAAATGTGGAAAACTTCCTGCCACATTTGTGAAAAGAGAATTTCTTGGGCCCAACTTACAGAGGAGCTAAGGAAAGTGAAAGCAATTTGGCTTGAGAAAATAGTGGCGGCGTAACAATTTTTTCAATCAGAGTCCCGAAGACATTTTGTAGCAAGTTCCTCGTATCTTTTAATCTAGTACTGCCAGGCACTGCCCAGATAAGTCAGATGTACTGACACATCACTCCATTGGCAGAGCTCTGATCTTCATTTTCTTGCTCACCCCCTACACACACACACACACACACACACACACACACACACACACTTAGCATCAGTAGCAGCAGAGGTTGCCTTAAAGGCAGTATCAGTTCCTTGTTCCACTTTGTTCCTCAGAAGTGCTCCCTTTGTTGCCACTTTCCGAGACTCGGAAGGAGCAAAACGATTCCTGCCTTCACATAAAACACAGGCACCATGAGAAGAGAAAGCTACTGCCCAGAGCACAATGGCCTCATTCTAAAATCTTATGTTGGAAATCCCACAGGAGGATTAATCTTTAATAGCTGAACCGAAACAGGTCCGCCAAACAGTGTGAGTCTCTGTCAACCTGCCTTTGCTTTTAGGGAGGTGTGTGGAAAGGCAGGAAAAAAGAGAGGTGGAGAGGCAGGACAGTTCAAAGTGTGTTTCACTCCAGAACCTTTTGTGGAGAACACACATATCCTGGGTATGTCTTTGTGTTTTCATTAATCTATCCAAAGAACATATTGAGGGAGGAGAAAAATGCATATATATATGGGGAATGGAAGAAAGAGAGTACCAGGAGATGGAAGAAAATGAAAAATAGAAACTGCAGCCAGGGTTGTAATCTGTGCAGAAATGCAAGCCTGCACAAAGTAGAGTTCTGTATTCCATACAGGAGGATTTTCAGACTACAAATTAGTGGCACATATTCAAATTGAGGTGTTATGAAAACCCAACCTACCTACCTCCAAGGACTCCAGAATGCTGAAATAAGGGTCAGCAGAGTTGTTAGAATAAAAAAATTCCTTCCAGTAGCACCTTAAAGACCAACTAAGTTAGTTCTTGGTATGAGCTTTCGTGTGCATGCAAAGAATCAGCTTGCTCTGATCTGTTCTGCACTCGAGTTGTTAGAATTACTCCTTTACTAAGTTACTTCTGCCCTCTGCTGGACAATAGAAAAATAAAAGGCCAAACAGCCTGTCTCTGCTGTTAAGTGCAGAAATTTGGACTCGCCTGTTGATTTGTCTCTTCAGCGATGTTGGGGTGCAACAGGCTCTTATGACAGGGAGCCACCTACCTCCTGGACATGTCGTAGAAGGGCACCAAGAGGAGAAAAGGCTTCTTCTTAGCTTCCAGGGTATATTCAGCAAGCCCAGGGATAGCCGCAAATTCCACTATCCATGTCAAGAAAACTAGAGCTTGGTCTCAAACACAGTAACAGAAATATGAGCCAGCAATGAGAAAGCTAAAGTAATAGGAAAGATTTATGGGACTCATCTATCTAGAGATGTGGAACTTGTGGCCTTCAAATGTTGTTAGACTGTGGATTCTCCCTAAAAGAGATATGTTATCGATTATATACACCCTTCCTCATAGCTCTTTCAAACCTGTGGCATATGTATCATCAGTGTAGGTTTTCTGTTCCAAGTCCTACAGATTGCTGGGAAGATTGGCAGATTAATCCTAATACTTAACAGCTTGCTCTGATCTGTTCTGCACTCCTCGTGAATTATATTTATGGACCTTGTGTGACAGAGGAAACGCTGGTGATTTAACTTTAACAAAACCTAATCAATTCAATTAGGCCACTGAACACTGCAGCATTCTGACAATCCTATTTAGCCACTACCATTATCAGTTATTATTATTGTACTACCACTGGTGTGCAAGCACACTTTGCGGAAGAACGTTTTAAACATTTTCCATACACCCCCACCCAACAAAACACACTCTTCTTAATGAAGCTTCTTTTGAGTATCAGACTTTGCGTACAATTTGATTTTTATTAGACAAGTCGCGCAATGAACCCAGGAGAGGGTCACAATCAGGACATATACCAGAAACGCTCACCCACTCACATCATTGCCAGCTACGTTTTCTTATAGCAAAGAATCCTTATTCCTAATTTCATTGGGATAAATACACTTTTCACATCATATATAAAAGCACAAAAAAGTTACATTATATACACAAAAATAATATAGAGATAGCCTGGGTGACAACAAACCCATAAATAAATGAGGCGTCTTCTTTAAAAAAAATGGTTGATGTACATGGAAAGACAGGGCGATTCCCTTGTGGAGGTCCCATCTACACAAGCATAATTCCACAAGCTAGCAGTACCACCCTCAATGCCTCTTCCTGCTGTACAACATGAGGCTTCTACCCTCGACTGCAATGCCCATTCTCAGCCGTAGTATTCCCTCCTGCTTGACAGTATAAATGGCTTTCACAGCCTCAAATCCATAGAACTGTGAGATGTCCTGCGGTACACAGTGTCAATAGGAGATGATATTCTGATGCACATCAACTAATCCAGACACTTCAAAACTTAACTGCGCAGAATTATTTGCTATGAGAGCTTCTAGATGGGAAAGGTTTCTTTCTAAGCGTCGGGCATGCTAAATCACTTCGCCGAACACTCACAATTCACGCAGGTCCTTGTGCTAATCCCAGATGGATGGCTGCTAACTCCAAGCAGACTGGAACAATCTGCGCGAGTGGCAGAACAACTGTGGAAGGAAACCAGCAATGGTAGCACCAAACACCCCAGGCATCCTGCTAGAATGTACCTTTTCGTTGAGGTAGTTTGTTACCCTTTCTGTTTTGTCGCTACCATCACTGGGAAAACGGCTGTCGGGAAGCACCCTTAAGAGAACAGGACGGTCCTCGCCTTCAGCCTGCCTTATTGAAACAACTGCCCACGGATCTGCAGTGCTAAATCCAAGGCACGAGTATAGACTATGGTTGCTACCCATGTTTGTAAGATAAGCAACCAAGATCATCCATGTGATGTGAGATATGGAACTAAACAAACTAGTCCTGGCAAAGCAACTTCCAAGGTTCACTTTCACTGTGTATTTTGATACCTTTCGCAAGTGCAACCTTTCAGACACATCCACTCACGTATACCAATGGGAAATTTGGAATGTTCATGAAATTACACCTCTTGTTAGTTCCAATATATTCAGGAAGATTGAGAATTGGTCTTCAAAATAACCAAAGTTAGCCAAAGCTTTATTGTGGGATCGTCTTTTGGTTTACTCTATGGAAAGTTTTAAAAATTTGATATCAATGTGATATGAATCTCTTAACTGTGCGATTCAGACCACGTTCCTTTAATTATGTAATTGTTTCAGTGTTTGGAAAGGCCCTCCCCCAGGATTTCATGTGTTTTGGGACACACAGAGCTTCATTTGAATTGAAAATTGTCAATGAGAGGCTTAAGGTGGAAATTCTTTTCTTTTTTTAATGGAGGGTCTTCGTTCTGCAGCAGTGTTCAGCTGTTACGCATGGAAGGCACACTAGCTGCAAGAACCACTGCAATGTACAGTTGTGTGGGCCTCCCCAAAGAATTATGTGCCCCCCAAATTCATTTGTTTGGTGCTTGTGTGTTTGATTCGGACAGATTTGGAAGATGAAATAAGAGAGGATAAGCAAGAACAGAGATGGTGCACAGGCAACGGGAGAAGGCAAAAGTGATCTGTGAGACTCTGAGCTCTATGAAATATAAAATCTCTTTTCTTAGAACCTATTATTCCAACAAGGAGGCCTAGTTGCAACCACTCCTCTTTCTCCAAGTTCTAGAACTACATCTACACTACATATGTAAACCATTTTATAAACCTGTTTGACCGTCAAAGCTACTCCAAAGGAGACAGCTGTTGGTAGTGTGGACAAGTCCTAAGACTGTTATCCTAAACATACTCATCTAGATGCAGCTACCAAAGAAATCAAACATCAGAAAAAAGGATTCCTAGGGTTGTATCCAACGTAGCGCAAAGTTAAAGTCACTTAGCGGTAAACTTGTTGCACTGGCAAAACACTTCTGTGCAAAAAAGCACAAATGCATTGCCTAAAATTGTTGCACAACAAGCTTTGGCTAGCACAACTGTTGCATTGGATTTCTTTGTGGCCCAAAACTTTAAGCTCTGGTCTCGCACTAGCGGACAGAGAACAATGAATTCAGCCCCTAGTTTGCTTTTTTGTTAAGGTAAAACTCAATGCTGACTTTAAGCGTGTGATTCAAAAAATGCACTTAGACTTACGGTGTCTCTTTATTTACAAAAGAAACAGTAGGAGCGCTGATCAGGAGGGGTTTTTAACCTTTCCTCTCTGTGCTATTTTTCCTGCTGAAAATCTTCCCCAAGCTGTAGTTTGTCTTGGGGTTCCCCCCCCCAAAAAAACCAGCAGCAACAAACTTCTAAAAGTAATGCGCAATCCCCTCTCTGTGATCCTAATCCAGATCTTGGGGAGGAGTGGGGGGTCTGCAGGTATTTTTTTTTAAAAAAAAACATAAACAAAGAGCAGTGGTTTGTCTATGCATGCTTTTTAAATCACAAGCTTAAATCTGCTTCTGGTTCACCACTAAGTCCATCCTTGTCCCCTCTTTTAGGGCATGGAAATACAACTCCAAAGATAACGACAGTATGGCTCCATCGGCTGCCAGGTGGCAGATACATGAGTAAGAAGTGGAAGGGAGGACACAGAAGATGGAAGAGAAACCTAGATGTTGTCCATAGTGCTTATAAAGCCATAAAATTCTATAAAAACCCCAAATTGCATTAAAAACTGTGATGCCCTTCCTTAGGAGAACCTCCAAAGGCTCTCAGAGAATGCAGAATCTATAGAAAAGCTTCTATGCAACCCACTGAGGACCAAGGAGCCAGATCTCCTCTCTGGGTCTGCCAAAAGCATATGGCACCTGATGTGCAGATCAAGGGCCACCGCAGATGCCAGGAAAAGGGCTGAGGGCCGCTCTTCTTACTTTCTAGAAAACCCCTCCTCAAAAGATAGATTGTTTTGTAAAGAGGTGGGGGACCAACCTTTCAGAACCCACCCTTCTTCATCACTATTCCAAATTCTTCTCTCAGTGTGCGAAAATGCGAACACTCTCTAGCTCCAGTGTGGGACCCTTTGTACTAGAAGGCATATACTAGCAACAAAAGCTGGTTTACAAGAAGACCCTACCCTGGCTAGCGTATCACAACTTTCATGGTCCTAACCTGGAACAGTGTTCAAAAAGGGAGGAGGAGGAGGAGGAGGAGGAGGAGGAAGAGGAGGGTAGGAAGGGGCAAGAATCCCGTTCAATGAGCGACGAGGCTGCAATCCTCCACGGTTAGGAAGCCGCAATTGCTGTGCCGCCACTCAGCTTCACAATCATCTGCTGACAATCATTGCAGGAACGCTTGTCTCCAACTTTCTCCAGTGTGCGGGCTGCTTCCGCCAGCAGGACGGCTCGCTGGCCCGGGGACGACAGGAAGGAGAGGGGAAGGTGGCGGCAGGCTAAGAGAATTGCTGTAGCTCTCTCTCTCTGCCCAGGAAGGGCGTCCAGTTCACCTAGGTATGGGGAAAAAGAGTCATCACAAGGAATGCCACGCTTGCGGGGGCAATAAGTGCACCACGGGAGTCAATTTGTTTAAGACTACACTGGGGTGAGCAAAAGATTGCTTCACAATGGGTGCTACCCAACAGAGTGCAAGAAGCAGTCAACCAACTCCCACTGAAACTCTAGGCAGTAATTTATTCTAGAGGCTCGGATGCCCCAAGCTGAGTCCTGGCCGGCAGCCCAGACTTAGCAGCCTTGTCCTGGTAACAGAGATGACACTTGCACAGGTGGGCGAGGCCCACCCTCTCCGTGACAGGCCTTTCTTTTGCTCAAATTAGCAGCCTCAGATGTCAGCTAGCGAACATCTTTGTGCCACCGCTTCTTAAAACATTTTAAACACTCTGGCTTGGATCCTACAATTTATGAAGAAAAAAGCGGCTCACCGAAGGGGGGGGAGGAAACGTTTCCCCTCTCCCTCCCAATTCTAGGCAATTCCTCATCACAGCAAAACCACGTTTGTCACCGTTTCTGGTTAATTAGGGTTCCAAAGGTCTCTAGAACTGCACACCAGGGGACTAAACTAACTGTGGCATTTGTCATATATGGTTTGGCATTGCTTGCAAGCATTTTATAGATAGATAGTGCAGGGCGGGGGGGGGGTGACCCAGTTCAGGGAAGAGATGGACAAGAAAGGGCACAAGAGCTTCCTGACCTTGCTTGGTACTCTGGGGTGTCCGACGCCTGAGACTGTGCTCCAGCAGCTGATGAGTGCGTGTGGGACTGGCCCCTGCCATCAAACGCACGGTGGCCTCATGCAGGAACACCTGGAAGGAGGGGGAAAGCAGAAGGCAATGGGTAGCGTCTACATTTTAGCAACCTTCCATCACCTTGTGGTGCTGTAGATTTGGGCATGCGCCTTTATCAGATAAGCTTGCACCTTCTGGTGCTAATCCTCTCAGCCACTTTTCCTTCCCTAACTCCTTTCTGCTGAGCAAGAGTGTACAGGGAATGTGCCCTTTAAAAGAGGGGCATGCTACCCAACTATTTCTGACCAGCAGTGGTCCACACTCTACCACAGAACCATCTGTGCTGTTTGTGCGTACAAACCAGTGGAGAGCAGTGATTAAGCCTGCCAGGCTAGAAATCCCCAGTTCAAATCTCGCAGCCACCATAAAAGCTACCTGGCATTAGGCAACCCCGTATTCTCTCATCCTCACAGCTCACATGGGTGACATGTGGATAATAGGAATGGCAAACATCACAGGGCTGTTTTGAGGATTATTGAGATAATTTACATAGAGTTTTGAACATTCAGGAAGTGTCACATTAGTTTACATCCAGGGGAAACCGCAACACACACCCACACCCAATGAATGCTACTTAAGGGCAAAGTCTACAACAGTAAGGACATATCCAGCAGGAAGCCACCACTGCAAACACACTGCTGGAAATTCAAAGCAAAACCAGTCCTGGCCTAGTTCGTGGACCATTTGCCCCTTTGGCTTATAACAGCATGCAGGAACTCAAGGGACAGGTCATCATCTCCTCACTCATTACAAGTGGCAGGATCTTACCTTTCGATAAGCAGGTCTGAAACTATGGGCCAGTTTTCTCAGGCTGCCGAGGTCGCGCTGGAATCCTGTCAGCTCAGAAGCAGAAGCATGGTAGGCCTCTCCCAAGGCCTGGCTGGAGTTCATCTGTTTCTGCCACAAAGTGGTGCGGAGGGACAGCAGTAGGTCGCAAGCTAGCAGCTGGATCATCTGCAAGGAGACAGAGCCATTCAGTGACAGGAGTATCAAGACATTCCAGCATCATCAGCTGGATGCAGCAGCCTTCAGAGGGACAAAAGCTTCTCGCACATATCTAAAAATACTAGCAGAATGATACATAGTGTTTTTATCTCAAAGATGAGATGGTATCAACTGACAGCTCTCTGGCCAAATTCCCTTTCTTCTCAAAAAGTGATCCAGCATGAGCATTCTGAATTTTTTGTTGTCCAAATATTATCATCAAAGGACATGACCACAAGATAACATGGAGGAAGCAACCAGGTTATCCAAAGGTAGCCAATGTGGTACCCTTCAGATGTTGTTAGACCACAATTCCCATCATACTTGACCAAGAGCAATGCTGCTGAGGCTGATGGGAGCAGTGGTCCAATAACATGTGGAAGGTACAGGGCTGGCTACCCCTGAAGTATCCTGTGCCCCTTTGTAGGCCAAAATCAGCACCTATAACTGCGTTCTGAAAACATGTCAACACAAAATCAGGGTGCAGTGGGATCCCAGCACAAATCATTGTTCCCACAGCATCCATCACAGTAAATATTCAAAGAATTACCTAACAAAAATTGGTTAACCGTACAAATGCTTTATTTGTTTTTTGTTTCCTGTGTGTTTTATGTGAATTCTACCTACCACCAAAAGATGAAAGATTAAGCCAAATGAAGAAATACTGAGACCACCACACTGTTTTAATGTGGAACTGAAGATCCACTGACAGAAGACTGTCCAAAAGATGGGCAGTGGGGGTGTACATTCATTTTTATTTTAGCCACCATGACTGATATGATCTCCGGCTTTAGGACCTTTCGGAGAGTGGTGACAGATGAATGAGCTTAAGGCTCAAACGACTTCTGGGAGACGATTAGTACCTTATTCAGCTATCTCCCACAGCCCTGCCACCATCTATGGACTCGGAGAACGTGTCCCCTGCAATATTCCCATCTCTCTAGCCTTGCAGGAGTCACAAGATAGAAAAATCATGACTTTGCCTTGACTGGACTTTACCTGCTTAACCTGACCTTGCACACTAACAATTTGCCGGCCACGACCGGATGCTACCTGCTTTTCCTGCAAATCTCAACACTCCTGTGGAACAGGACGAACAGTGGGATTCTAAGAAAGTGTCCTTGAAAATGTGTCCCAAAGGTTCCAACAATTAGCCAGAAGTAAAATGAAGCAGTATGATCTTGAGAAGATACCCTTGGGACAAAAAAACTGCAAAACAAATCAACATCTTCTACAGAATAGTATTTTGGTACGCCCTCCGGTGGCAAAAAAAGTATCTTTAATATCAGTTCGAACTGCATTTTGAAGGACTCATTTTGGTTCATTCAAAAATACCTAAGGAAAACAGAAGTGTTGTTTTTACCGGGTTTTCAAAACAAGCTTTATTGCAGAGGCTTTGGGAGGCGGCCAGGGAGCTTCTAGTCCTTCTGGGCTGCTGCTTTCCTCATTGTTTCCAGGGTACTGTTCAGTTCCTCCTGCTTCTTCTTGGCTTGGATGAAGTCCCCACCCTTTTCTTGTTGAACTGCACAGCTCATTTGTCTTTGGAGATCTTGAACAGCACCATCACACATATCTTTTTGGAGACGAGGCAGCATGCCTCCTGGATCGTGTCTTACACAAACTTGGTGTGCTTGGTCAGGTGTCCATGGCATTGGCATGACTTTGCCCCATTCTTAGTCACCTTGTGGCCCTTGTTCAGGCGAAGGGCCACTGGGCAGCAGATTGTCATGGCTGCCACAGCTGCTGCTTCATCTAGGCCATGCCCAAAAAATAAATCAGCTACGTAAAATAGAGGTCACGATGGGCACTTCATTTGCCTTTTCACTGCCACATATACCTTTTCTCGGCCTTTTCAACCCATGTGCTCCACTTTCCTCTCTCATGCTTTCTTTCTGCTTGCAGTACAATGCAGTCTGGATTGTACAGATGGCCTCTTGGCCCCTTCCAATTCAGATGTAAAGTTCCTAGGAAGTTTCTACCACATCACTTAAATCACTGAATCGGAAAGAACAGCATTCAATCCAGGCAAGCTGAGGAGATTCCCACCTGCAGAGGAGAAATGGGTGCACCTCTGTGCTGCACTGCGGAAACATTGCACGAGTACTGCCAGAACATGCAATGCAACTACAATGCACGACAGCTGCCACCCAGCAGTGATGAACAGCTCCGATTCTTGTACAGTGCCAAAAGTTGGAAAGCCCAGCTTCTCAGAGAAACAAGGAAATGAAGGTGAAGCTGACACCCTGATACAAGGACTTCACACTGTTCTTGCCCACAGGAGACTAGACATGTAGTGCCTTCTGTGGGAACAATTCACCCAGGAGGCATAATTAAAAGCAACAAGGACAGGACCAAACAAGAGCTCAGCCTGCTAATTCTGGCAGTGCACTGGAAGCCAACACACTGGAAACAAATGCACTCCTCAAGCACTACTGTGGGAAAGGGAACACGGCAGCTCTAGTCAACACACACAAAAGGGCAAGAGGAGAGGGAACGTTCTCTGTCTCTCCAATCATGAAGAAAAAAATGTTAGCTGCTGCTTCTTCGGCTCCAGGATATTTGACCTCAGAGACACATGGAATGATGACTAAACATTTGCCCACAAGCCTTGGCTCAGGAAAGGATGGAGAAGGCAGTTGTACATGTACAGCCAGTTGTAAATGATTGTGATGAGGATGAGGATACTTACGTTATTGAGACCCGTGCTTGAGACCCCACTGCTCATGTTGAGGCTGTTCCAAAGGTGAGTGCTGGCTCTTTCACAGTGGCCAAAGGAGCTCTGCTGCCCATCTGCCTTGCTTGACAAGGAGGCGTTCATGGCTTTGCACACATGAAAGACAGCTTTCACAAGGGCATTCCTAGAAAGGAGGGAAGAGAGAAGAGAAAGATCCCAAGCCAGGAACAAGGTCAGTGCCTTTAAGGTATTGTGGTCGTGGACCAACCACCTCCATAAGCTTCATAAGCCTCTCACTTACTAAGTTCCCATAATAAATAATAACAATGTTATTAAATTTCTATACCACTCATCATAAAATAATAACAAACAAAAACAACCTCCCCAACACACACAGTTTTAAAGGCCATAGATTGCTTAGATTAGCCAAGGGCCTAGGAGAAGAGGAATGATTTTGTCTGGCACCTAAATAATGAAGGTGCCAGGTGAACCTCTCTGGGGAGAGCATTCCACAAACAGGGAGCCAACACAGAAAAGGCTCATCCTCATGTTGCCCCTTCTCTGGACTTCTTGAGGTGGCACATGAAGAAAGCCCTCTCCAGCAGAATGGGAATCCTCAACACCACCTCCAAGACCAGATCTGCCAGCTCAGGCAGAAAGACTGCTGGGCAGTGAGGTGGGCAGTAAACCAGCAGAATCTCTAATCTGTTCTGATTCCCAGTGCCAGGAACACACACTCCAGATCCTCCACCCAACTGGATAGAGAGCCTGAAGGGAGAGAGAGAGAGAATCTCTCTATAGACCAGAGCAACTCCCCCTCCCCGACCCTCAAGTCTGGCCTGATGCTGCACCGAGTACCCAGATGGCCACAGCTGGATGAGACCAACTCCCCCCTGCATCTAACACTTAGAAAAGTCTTTGCATCCACCACCCCAGTGCCTGATAGCTGGTATTTTCAGTTAATACAATCTCAAAATACTGCAGCTTAGTTTGGAAACTATTTAAAGTGACAAAAGGCAATTGTGAGAGTAATGCAAAAAGGCCACACACTCCATCATCTCCAAACATTTAGGAATTCGCTCCACGTTGGTAAACTGGGATCTCACGGCTGCATCATCACCCCTGAGCCAGCTGATTGTCATTGTGATTGCGGATGACCACCACCTGCACACCACATCAGGGCCTAGGTATGCAGAGACAAAATAACAATAAATATGAGACACTCTCACCAATGCAAATCCCAACAGGTTTTGTTTTAATGAAAAATGGCTTCAGGAGACGGGAATCTTTTCCCCATCCACTGTTTCCTTACTTCAAGCCCCTTCCCCCTGTAAACCTACGAAAGTGCATTCAAACACACTGAAACCCTTGCTCCTGGGAAGGGGAACCAGCCATGGGAGGAAGGCAATTTGGAGTAAGAAAATGGTAGGCAGGGAAAAGTCACACCCATACCCCCACACTTCTCTGTTCTAAATTTCCATCTTGGATCTGCTTTTCATTTTGAAGAATGGCATCGGGTCCCAGTTACACATATTTCTGTGTAATGAAAATGAACTTACCAGGAACTAGAATAGTGTGAGGTTGCTTGCTGGTAGGAGGACCCTTACAAGGAGGACAATGCTGAAAAGGTCAGTTTCTGGCAAGACCTGCACAGATCTCATTTAAGCAGCTGCTTTGAAATGCCCAGGGCCTGATTTGGGAAAGCGGGCAGGGACAAGGGGTTAGCAGCATGATACCATCACAGTAATGCTTCTGGGTGAGCCCTTCCTTGAACTAAACCTTCCCAGGGTCCCAAAAAACTTCCAGATTGTGATGTTGAACATGTACAAGAGCAGGTCACTAGGATAAATTGTGGGGAGAGAGCCAAAATGGACATTTGGGGCAGGCAAGGTGTGCTAGGCTTGGGACAAGAAAACTGATTCAACTCCCTTTGTTGCTGAAGTCAGGGCACATTAGTGAATGCCATCCTGCAGAGTAGGGTACCATCCACCTGCTGCTGCTGCTGCCACTGACACACAGGCTGGTGCAAAGCCAAGCATCTTGCCAGACATTCCCCCCTTCATCTTACTGCTTCAGCAGAAGGGAACAACAACAGCAACCAGAGACAAGCTGCTCGGTACCGCCCTGCCAACATATGCATCTCATTTAAAATGCTTCTGCCTTGGGAATGGAGTCACTAACCAGAATTTACAAGACTCATTAACCTCTTGGGCTGAGTTACCAGCTCTCATAGTGTGTTCCACAAAACCATTAAGTGGTCAAAAGTATTTAGTTTCAGATCTCAGCTGAGAAGGCCGTAAGTACTGATCTCTGCAGAAAAAAATTAGATCTACATATTTACTGAACTCTCCTCTAGAGGTCTCCACTCAGCTGCTGATCAAATCTCACCATGATCAATGTAGAATACTATCACTGACATGTGACTGGACACTTGCTTGTCTTAAAAAGCAGAAACTGCACTACATCTAAAACAAATTTATCATGGGATATCAGGAAAATTCTACCTGCTCAATTTCATATTTCTTTGAATCAGCAGGTGTCTTCCTCATATATGAGGAATGGTTGAGAGAACTGGCTATGAGATAGGATAGCCATATTCAAATATTTAAAGAGCTGTCACATGGAAGATTGAAGATATGGTCATTCCATATCAAGGGGTCCAATTTTTTACCTCATGCCATCCAATTTTCTTAATATTTTGTACACTTCTTGAATTATCAAAACTAAGTTTAAATCTAAAGTTTATCTCACCCCAGGTTATTTAGTTATGAGAGTTTGAAATTTCAAAAAAATGACAATTTTGGCCTTTATGGATTTAAAGGAAATATCATTGACTTAAGATACACTTTTGATCAACTGGGCAACATTAATTAATGCTGCAGCTGAATCAAGTTTAGAACACTAACTCAGCAGCGAATGCTTGCAGATCTCCAGCATGAAGCTGAGAAATATGGGACACTGAGCAACCTGGGCATCCTTCACACTTACCCAGTGCAGACCTCAACACAGAATTTCCAGTGAAAGGTGGTGTTCCAATTCCCAAAGAGTCCACAAAAGAATTGAGTAACTTCAGGTATTCCAAAGCATTAGAGAATTCACTACAAGCACAAGCAGAAATCAGACTTTTACCAGTAAAGACAATGCAACACATTTCTACAGTGCATCAGTTTAACGTGTGCAACTTAGTATACTTAGTAAGGTAAGGTAAAGGACCTCTGGACGGGTACGTCCAGTCAAAGGTGACTATGGGCTTGCAGTGCCCATCTAGCTTGCAGGTCAAAGGAGCCGGCATTTGTCCACACACAGCTTTCTGGGTCATGTTGCCAGCGTGACTAAACCGCTTCTGGTGCAACAGAACACTGTGACAGAAACCAGAGCGCATGAAAACACCATTTACCTTCTACGTTTATCAACTTACACTGGCATGCTTTCAAACTGCTAGGTTGGCAGGAGCTGGGACAGAGCAATGGGAGCTCACCCCATCGTGGGGATTCAAACCCCCAACCTTCTGATCGGCAAAGCCCAAGAGACTCAGTGGTTTAGACCACAGCACCACCCGCGTCCTGGCTATTCTTAGTAAGAATGCCTGGTTACCAGCTCTCTCCGTGCTCTGCAAATTGCTATTATTCAAGTTCTGCTGGGGAACTTTCTTTTATCACGGAACTCTCAACAATCCAGCAGCATACTATGCATTTCTCTGTGCTTCTGTCTCCAAAACAGAAATAATTTACTGATGAACCTTGTTGAGCTTGAGTGTTGCCCTGAAAACTGCATGCTCCACTAATCCATTATCTGCAATTCAGTTACAAATTGCTAGGAGAAACTGCCCTTTGCCACACAGGCAATAGATATGGCAGGTGAATTTGATTCAAGTTTCTGCATTATGTCAGGAATGTTATTCTGTTGGCCCTGCCACATTGCTCCTAACCAAAGAGATGAAATCTGTGCTCCTACCCTTCATCCCACCTGCTGGGCTACAGGAACTAATAGAGCAGGCAGTCAGAATTGGCTACTCAACCTGAGAAAAAATGCCAATAGGGTAGGGACAGAACTGCAGCTTACCAGGGCTCTTCATCATCATGTCCTGCAGCCCCCTTTGGAATCTGAGGTTTCACAAGGGATTCAACAGCTCTCTCCAGGAGGTTCTCACAGAATGCCTGGTGCACCTGTGCAATGGGATCAGCTGTAGATGAAAAAACAATCAGCTTTATTTCCTTTTCTCAATAATTTACAAAAGATTCAGGGCTGCTACCCTAGTAATACGCAGGTATCCCTCAAAAATAATCAGGTGCAAACCCTTGCCATGTTACGCAGGATTTGAAATATTGTACTAGGACCTGGGATCAAAACCCCACTTGGTCATGAAGCTCACTGGGCGACCTTAGGCCAGTCACCAGCTCTCAGCTTAACAAACCTCACAGGGTTGCTGTGAGAATACCACCTTGAGCTGGTTGGAGTGATGCTGGGATATAAATGAAATAATAAATAAAAATCTGTTTGGGCAGAGAAATTATTTGCAGAAAGAACTCCATCATTTGGGAAACTGTCCATTTGATTGCTCAGTCCATGTTCCACAATTTCTTACAGCACCAAAAGCTTTCAAGCAAGAATTGGCTAGAGAGAGTGAGCATACACATGCATAACACTGTCCCATAACTTGGATGGCAGACTTAGGGCAACGCATTCACAAGCCTGCTGGGTCTCACCTGGGTTCCTCTGAGTGCAATATAGACTCTCCTTGGCAGCTGTTTTCACTGTCCAGTTCCGCTCCACAAAAAACTTTTGCCCCAATGGGTGACACAACCAACGCAAAGAGTCAGGGATGGCACTGCGCTCAGAACTACACAAGCTCTGGGCTTGACTTAAGAAATAACTCTGGTAAGAAAGAAAAAGTGCCATGGTAAGATATGGTGCTGAAGGAAAGCTATGCATGCCTCTGACTCAAGGATAGTAATTCTGCGTAAAGTTAATTATACAGATCAACTTAAAAGCCACTTCCATTCACATGCAAAACCGTGGTCAGTTGAAATATGCCACAATACATACTTGTTCTAAATTCTGTTGGGAGGCTGTTGGGATTTACTCACCGCCAGGAAGCCCAGCTTGCCACCACAGCGGGTCTTCAAGCCAACTGCAGCAGTCAGATGAATTTCTGCCAGTGTGCTTGGTGAAATCTTCTCTTCTGCACATTCAGCCAGATTCACAGCACACAGAGCCATGTGCAATCCTGAGTAGGCAGAGCTGGATGGTAGCTTACCTGCATCAGAAACCAAAGGAGAAAGAGTCATCTCCTTTAAAATAATTTACAGAGGGGCAGCCAAGATAGACTCTTGCACCAAAGACAGTCATGCAGAAGCTCAACTATAGCTGTATGAAGGGGTATTTCCTTGGAATATTTTCTTCCTGAATCTTCTAACATTCAGCATCACTGGACAAATTAATTATGTCACAAGGTTCTGTGGGCTGCAGTCTACTTCACCAGATGCATCGAGTACTACCCTGAGTTGCAGGTACATATACACATCACTTTTTTAAACTCACGCAATGTGAGACTTTCCCAGTACAATTAGTGCCTCACATGGTTTGATTTGGGAAAGCCCTTTGAGCTACTGAGATTCTGTTGCATTCAAACCTTAAGGCGTAGTAATGTCCTGCCTTGCAAAGCCTTGGTTTATATCTATCTACAATCTTATCTTTGTAAGATTGTAACTTTGGGAATCAACCAAACAAAACCCAAGCTATGTATATCAAGCTCTTTCATACAGGCCAAATAGAAGACCATCCTTCATTTCACTGCCTGAATCATCTCAGCTGGTTATACTATTGATTTTCAGGTAAGAATAAATCTAGCAAGACACACACCTGCAAAAGAAGAGTACGGCACTACTTGTATCATCAAGCTAGAATGAAGCACTCTCTGCAGACTTAGGTTTTTTAAATGTTCTATTGAACACAGTCAAAGTATGTAGATAAGTCTAGGTCATCACACTAGACACTCACAGAAGCGTCCACCTTCTCCCTTTCCCACTTACCTGTGATATGGAGCTGATGGAGCTTATGATAGGCTAGAGCTGCATCACGCGCACTAGTTTTGGCTTCATCCTCAAAACCTGCAGGGGCTTCTGTTGCTCGTCTCTGCCGAGATGTCCTCTTTAGCAACCAACGCACCAACCCCAATTTTTGGAGACTGTAGCGGATAACGTTCCAGGACAGGCCGCAGGCCAAGTCTAAACGAGAGGCAGGCAGTGCTCGGCCCAGGGCAGACAGACAAGTCTGTAAGTTTGATGCAGCAGCAGTAAAATCTTCCTGCAGGCACAGAACAAAAACAGAAAAGCTGGAGGTGCAGCAAAGACTTGTGAGAGTCCAGTGACTTCAGAGACTCTCTGAGATGGCATGTGGAAACTTGCACAATCAAGCATAATCACCTTTAGCCTAGCCTTGAAAGATGCAGCATCTTTGACCCTAAGGCTGCATTTTTTGTCTCTTCTATTTATCTCCACTTAAATCTATTTCTACATTTATTTATGTAACAAAATGTATATACTGCTTGATGAGAAAATCTCTAAGTGGTTTACAAAAAAGCAGTTTTGCCAACCAATAGTAACTTTCAAACTGCCTTTTTTCTCTATCTTATTCAAATATGCTAACAGTATATAAAGAAAGATTGAAATAGTAACTGGTGTTCTGTAATACTTTTATTGGAGATACTACCTTAAACCTTCAGGCATATTAAGCAAATCTGTGACAATCTGGCCACTTTTACAATTGGCTTCAGTTGCAAAATTCAAATTTACCCCAGGCCCATGGCAAAAACAAAGATTGCTTTACACAGCTAAAGCTGAGGGTGGCAATTCAAAAATATTTTGGGGGGCTTTCTGAAAGGAGAAAAGTGGAGAACTAAAGAGCTCCAAAGTGTTTCAGAAGTAGGACAAATGCTTGCAATCCCAAGTGCAAAAGCCTCTCTGGAGAGTTGATCTGCACTTTGAGGTGCTGCCTGTTCAGTACTGCTCCAGAAGACAAACTGGGAAAGAAACAAAATTTGTTTTCTGAAGCAAGAACTTGACCTACCTTAGCTAAATCCAGGTCTGCTTGTTTCCGATGCCGCCAGAAAGTAACCGATGACCGGGAGTGCAGTCGGGTCACAGGCTCTCCATGTACTAGGAGTTTTATGAACACACTCAGGACAATAACACCATTTACAAGCCACAGGATCAGAGTGGGCATCATCCAGCCAAACCAGCCACCAGAGCCTGCAAGGAAAGAGAACAGAAGAGATATGAAGGGGGGCCAGAGGGGAGATGGATGAGGTAACATATTAAAATAACAAGTCTGGGATGAATTTTAATTATGTAAAAAAGCTGTGCATATAAGGAGGTGGGGGCTCAGGCAATAGGGTTTATTAGCTCTGAGTCCCAAATAAACTGCATTGCTAAAGTTGGGATTACAGATTTGTGTGTGTGTGTGTGTGTTACATATATATAAATATGTTCAAAATGTGCAACACAATCCGTATTGGCTCTACAAATGCTGAATTTTACTCAAACAGATAAAAATTATTTCACAGTGTAACTAGATGATGTGATTCTTGTAAGAATCTTATTTAATAACTCCCATGTCTTGCAGAAGTGCTATGAGGATGGGGTTTTAAAATGAACTAGTAAAACTCAGAACAGATGAAGGCTGCAACCCTATACAAGTTTCCCTGAACACAATGCAGCTTACTTCTCAGTAAACATGCAAAGGAGTGCCATGCACAATTCTTTACAGAATATTGTAGCAAGGGTCAAATCATTACTTTAATATACAATGCAGGGGTTTCTCAATATCCAAGCAATGAAGTGGCCAGTGCTGATATATTAATGAATGGTGTACATGTTTTGATGTAAACAACCTTGAGTATGGTTTAACTATGGAAAGGGGGCATATAAATAAATAACATCCTTTAATATATATATTTTTAAAAGCAAATAAATAACACCCCATTTCCCCAGTGTTACTACTACTGTCTGTGTTCAGCTACTGTATATGTGATCCTTAAAGAACTCCAAACACCAAACAAGCAGCATGGAGATGTATACTGAAGTATACTGAAAGACTGGATTTCTGACAGTACCTGAATTTATTGACAGAATACTCCTCCCTGAGCTATGATGTACAGAACCATCAGAGTCAGCTGTCCTTTGGCCCTCCAGGAGGGATGTTAGAGGGTTGAAGGAGAGACAGAGGAACGTAAGAGCACAAAGCAGCATCCGTGAGCGGTCAACCATTCCAAGAGCGGCAGCTGGAGAGTCAGGTTCATCTTTAACCTAGACCATAGTGGTAGAGGATGATTTGTTAGAGAGCAAGAGAATTGTGAAACAGTGAAGATAATTAATTGTTCCCGGCCTACTGAGAATGTGTAAGAATTGACTGATGTTCACAATTTATCATAGCATTTCAAACATGGCTATAAGAACAATCTCCGCTATCATGCCTCAACACGTTTCTGAGTGTGCTGAATCAGAAGGAGAGCTAGTGTTATTGTTGCAGCCAATCAATTTATATCTATAAATTGTGCACAACATTTCTTCTTCCTATTCTCACTCCTGTTAAGAGGCAAGAGAAGAAGGGGAGACAGCAGAGTTACGTCAACCTTTTTATTAAAAGGTCTGTGGGACGAAATATTGTATTATTAGGCTTTGGGTACAGGACTTCACACAATGACAGCCTAAACTAGCCAGGGATGATAATGTCATGGAACTGATTAACCTTTGTATTCTGAGTCACATCTTCCTCTAGAACCATAGTTCATTACAGCCAAGCACAAGATCTCCAGCTCATCCAGCACACATCACCCATGTCTACAAGTAACAGGCAACCCTTATGCACGCTTCCCTCTGTAGAATGTTTTAGGATGTTAACTACCTTTGCATCATCCAGCAGTGGGCTTCCTGGTTCTGAATCAATAGAATAAGGGGAAAAGCCTGCTTGTGACCCTGTGTCAGAGGCTGGAGGAGACATCAACAGAGCATTTTGGTTGAAGTCATCCATCTTCAGATCCACATCATTGTCCACCAAACTGCTTAGGTCAAACCCCTTCAACAGCTCTGAAAAGACCAGAGATTGCAAAGATTAACTACTCAAATTCACAATTCAGTTTTCTTTCCCCTTCATGCTTTCCCTTGCTTCCCTTGCTTAACCTGCCCACACAAATAATATACGTCATCAAACAGTGAAGTAGGAGGTCAAAGGCACATAAATAGCCACCCAACACTTACTGTTTTTCTGATTAGCAAGCTTCAGGACCATGTTCTCTTGACGCAGCTTATGGTTAACCTGCTGTAGGTACTTAATGTAGTCAATGGCCTTTCTCAGTACCCCTGACTTGTGCATCTGCAAATAATGTGCATACATTAAAGAGAATGAACAGTAATTTTTAGCAATAATGCCACCAAATGCTCTTTCAGCACAAGCTTCTACACTAAAACTGCAATGACTTTCCCAATCACAGGGAAGAATACGAAATGGATTCAAATCAAATACATTTAGCATCTATCATGGGAGACCAAAACTCCATATTGACTGAGCAAACACTGATAATCACAGTAAGAAGCAGAGAATCTAGGCGTATTAATACCGCAAGATATCTTTTTATCTCTTTTATTTATGTCTCACCATATTTAGTGCACATATAATTATGTATTTTTCTAACTTTCAAATGAAAAAAATAAAAAAGGAGCAGAGAATATGACTTGCAAGCATATTGTCAACTGGGTTTGAAATCACAGCAGCCTTTTTGCTTTCAGCCACAAAGCAACTCATACCTTTGCATCTGTTCCCATGACTAGGTCCTTCAATTCTATGATCTTGTCATTTATAGATGATCGGTACCGCTTCTCAATTATATTATGGGTTGTCCGCCTCTCTCCTTCCTTTGGTGGTTCTGGTTGCTTGGCACCACCAGGCACCTGCTTGATGGGCATCTTCTCCTGCCCTCCCATCACCATGGGCATTGTGGTCAAGATGGTACCATTGCCACCAACTAAAGTCTTTAAAAAAGACAACAGTGACCCAGTTAAAGATTAATTTGTTCGGTGGGTTGGGAGCTGGGGCCTCTGTGTTATAGTGGCTCTGCTCCTACTTGCGGTTGCTACATGAGATCAGCTCTGGGGGACTCCTGCTTGGCCCCTTGGCATTTGGTCCATTCTGTCCCTCATGCTGTTCACTATCTATAGGAAGCCCCTGGGAGCTGTCATCCAGGGATTTGGGACATAGTGCTGTCAGTATGCCGACGAGAGTCAGTTCATACCTCTCCATCCATCTGAATCAGAAGAGATTGTGCAGATGCTGGATAGATGCTTGAAGGTACTATGGGTGTTTCCCAAGTCCAGGAAATAGGGAGGCATGCTCTGGATGGGTATGCAGCTAAGGGGTTCTCCTCAATTTGAAGCTGCCACTAGAGATACAGGTGATCTGAGTGTGCTCTCAGTGGTGAGGGTAGCCTATGCCCAATTCCAGCCTGTTTTCCAGCAGCAGCCATTACTGGGCCAGGATAGCCTAAGCTCAAGTGTCCACGCTCTAATAACTTCATGACCTGATTACAGCAAAGAACTCCACATGGAGTTACTCTTGAAGAAGCTGCAGCTGGTACAGGCTTTAGATGCCCAGTTGTTAAATGATCCCCTTCTGCCTGTCCCACTTAACAGATTCTTAAAACACTATACTGGCTGGCAAGAGGGAGAAGGTGCATATTTGGGAAGGGAAAGCAAGATGCCCTACAGTACCTGCAAGGCTGTTGTCTGAATAGGCGTGGTCAGTGCTGTGAGGGCTGGATTCTGAACAGCAGTCATAACAGGGCTGCCATCAGCTTTCAGTGTTGTTAAGACAAGAGACTCAGTCTTGATTATCTGTGGCTGGACAAGGACCTAGAAGGAGAAGAGGCAGTTAAAAGGTTTAGCACAACAACACAAAGCTCAATACTGCAAACACTGCAGAAGCTGGGCAACCTTTTTTGTAACAGATTTCTGTGTGACTGCATGGAGTTCAAGTATGCAAGTTTCAATATATATCTGCTTCATTGTATGTTCACCCCATGCTCCTTCCTGCAAATGCCAAAGGCCAATAAGAACTTGCCAATGAGCCAACCTGTTGGGTGTATGGAAGACCCTCAATATAGTAAGAACTGTGCTGTCAGTATGGAGTCTGACTGCCATTGAAGACAATTTGATCCTTCTGTACGAAGAACAAGTTCTAACCCTTTGTGGTTATGAAGGCAGTTCTAAAACGTGTTGTATCCAACTGCTAAAAGCTTTCAGCAGTGAAACAAGGAATACTCTATTGTCTCTGATTATTTTCCCTTCCATTTAACAATACTGCAGCTGGCACGTTACTAAATATTAAACCCCAATATGCTATATATAGAGCTCTACATTTAGTAGTTTGGAAAAGTTGGCTCTCCCTCTCCCCCACAAAAAACCCTCTCCAAAGTCTCTACTGACCTTCTTCTGATATTGGACCACTGCTGTCCATTTTTCTATGGCTAAGCTATCCTACAATTCAGTCCATCAGTGATCTAAGCCTAAGGAACTTCACTGCTGAGGATAGTTTGGTCTCCAAGCAGTGAAGCCACTTCCTGACTTTGAACAGAAAGGAAACCACCTGCATAAATATACATGCCTCGGAAGTGCAGAAAACTAAACCTTCCCGCATAATATTACAACATAAAACTACTCACTGGAACCTGCTGGACTTGAGGGGCAGCTACTGCCTGGACTGTGGCCGGAGTCAGTGTCTGGATGGTGCCGTTGGCTGTTTGTGTCAAAACCCTCTGAGCTTGCATCGTTTGCACTTGCTGCTGGATAGTGACTGGTTGAACTTGCGAGGAAGTCACCAGGCTCTGAACCTGGGGTTGCAGCACTAAAAGGAAAACAAGAGCAATCTGAGAAACTGCCTGAATGAGCTGATGCTGACAGAAGACTACAGCTTTCATTACGATGCTAAGATGCAATCCATGACCTCTCAGGAATGGCCAGTGTTCAGTCAGCTATTGGGGGGAGGGGTGGTTCTCCTGATTCCTCTTCCTAGCAGCGTTAGACCCAGCAAAGCAATCTATGAAGAATTTAAAAACCAGCAGCAAATATTGAAGTCAGGAAAACAGATAAAGAAAGATTGTCTAGCTCTAGTCACATTTATCTGGACCATCTCCCTTTTTAAAAAACCCAAAAAAACCAACAATGCTGCCATGAGCAAGTCCACATGGCTCAGAGGGGCTTCTCATATTCCTAGCATGTGTTTCCTAGTTGTTGTTTTTTCTAAGGGTAGTTTCAGAGAATGTCTCTTGTACAAGCTTTCCCATGTATTGGGGAGATCAGACATACCCCTACTAAAAGCACAGGCATTGCTTTAAATAAGGCTGAGTGGCACAAGAGTCAGAGCATTTCTGAGGGTGTTGGTCTTCGAGAAGTTAGTAAAGATGATTCTGTTACAGAGACTAGACAGAAGTCTTACTGAATATTTTCTCACTGAAGATTTCTACAGCTGCTAGGAGTTTAAGTTTTTCTATTCTATTTTGTGATGTTTTAAACATACAGTATAGACTTAGATCAAGACATGCCCTTCTGTGGCTACTGCTGAGAAAGGGGGAGGAAGGGAGAGTCAATATTTGCCAGTTCCCCTCCCCCCCCCATCCTCTGCTGTACCAGGGGTCCCCCCAACCCTCCAGAGAATATTTCCATGGGACACAAGGGTCTGCAAGGGAAAGGAGGAACTGGCAAAAACTACCACAAAGCATCCCTCAAGCTGAGTTCTACATATGTAAAGTCTGAACCCAACACATCATTAAAAAAGGTTAGAAAACAGTAGATTCTATACAATCAGAAGTAGTGGAAGATTCGGATACTGGAGAGACAGCCAAGAATGAGAAACTGTCATGCTCTTACAGAAGAGTACAGGGACCATTTATAAGCCTTCTTCAGTTGTTATAAATCTAGGAAAGTAAACAGTGGGGACAAGAGCCCTACTTCCCCCTTGACCTCCTCATAGTTTGTCAACCTCCAACTCACAGGTGACTATCTGAAGCACAGAGACCTTTTATATTCATTGAGACCCCCCCCCCCACTTTATTTTAGAACCCTGAAATATGAGTGGGGCCCTGATGGTGGAGCTAGCCCACTTGCCCCTACTGCCTCCCCCATATGTTAGCTTTCTTTATTTCCAACACCTGAGGAGAGTTAGAGTGATAAAGCTGCATGAAGTATTGTGTAATTGTATGTTACTTGCAGTGATACCATTCACAGAGTTACTTTTGAGTGCTAACTATGCTTTACTGCACAATATTTAAGGCCACTCCCCAACTCCCTGGTCTTGGTCTCCAATGCCCTTCTTCACCCCAAATGCCAAGCTTCTCTAATTTGCCTGTGAGATCCTAGAAAACGTGCACCGATTTAGAAACATTTCAAGCAATACTAGAAACTTCTCACAGATATGAAATCAGGAATGGTGGCTGTAAATGCTGCTCTGATACCTTTTGCTCTGCTGGAAGATTAGGGCAAGACATTTAAGAGCTACCTACAACATAGGACTACTTGTTACTACAAAGACTTTGCAAGTTACCTTGAAAACTTGTGGCTGCATTTTGGTATATTACAGGCTGCTGAATGAACCGGGTCTGGGGAGCAGAGCTGAAAGCTGGAGTAATCATCACAGTCTGCTGCTGGAGCTGAGGCTGAACCTGGGGACGAGGCTGAAGAGCAGGTGCTGTCCGCTGTGGAACAGGTGTTGCAGCGGTTGTCTGAGACACCTTCACTTGCACGGTCTGAAGCTGGGGAGAAGCTGCACTAGGCGAGAAGGTCTGTAGCTGCCCCTGGCTGTAGGGCCTCTGTGACGAGGGATCCGAGGTTCCACCACCATTACATACGCTGTTGCTCTGGAAGGAGCCACACAACTGTTCAGAAAACAGATCTGGAAATTCTCCAGCTTGGTTGCTGACGAATTGGAGCATCTCTGTAAAAATATAAATTAAAAAGAAAGGAAAACAGTGAAATGATATGATGGACTATTGATACCAAGGAGACTGATGAAAGCGTCACCAGATGTAATCCCAGGAACAAAATATATACTATGCACATTTGTCTGTTTGAGATGGGAACAAATTCCCTCCTGAATAAATCAGGTCCTTGGCTTGGGGATACTTTTACTTCGAGTCTTATAGCTGGACACCCAAATGATGCCTGTGGCCCAAAGCGTATTTTGTTAGCTTTGGTTGTCGGCCAGCGTCAGCTGTTCCTGACCAAACCAAACCTTCCCATAATGCTTTGGTCACATTCCCATTATTACTGCAATGAGCTATATGTTTGGCTGTATTTTACAATTGCTTGCAAACTTCAATGGGCTCAAAACATGGCTGTCTGGTTGTTAACCTGGGCTTGAAAATTTGATCATATTCAATCCAGTACTTAAAAGCAGATGCCAAAACTACAAGTGACATCAGCAGAAGTGGCCAGATAAGGATGCCCTACCCTGCATGAGACTGCTAAAAAAACCAATTTCCTCCAAGATAGCCCAGAGATTTAGAAGCAGAGTAACAGCTGGAACATCTGAAAGCAAAACCTTAGGAAATCTTTGCTCTTCCATTGTAACTCTTTGTATTTTAAATATATAGCTTTAAGCTTTAGTTAGCAGGCAGAGCATAAATATGCCAAATAACCAAGACCTCCACCAGCTACTATCCAAACACAATGCAAAGTGCTTATTTTAAACTTTATAGCCTCAGGCAGTCTGAGGTCACAGTACTTGAAGCTCCTATAACATGGGTAGGCAAACTAAGGCCCGAGGGCTGGATCCGTCCCAATTGCCTTCTAAATCTGGCCTGCGGATGGTCTGGGAATCAGTGTGTTTTTACATGAGTAAAATGTGTCCTTTTATTTAAAATGCATCTCTGGGTTATTTGTGGGCCATAGGAATTCGTTCTTTTTCCCCCCTTCAAAATATTGTCCGGCCCCCCACAAGGTCTGAGGGACAGTGGACCGGCCCCCTGCTGAAAAAGTTTGCTGACCCCTGTCCTATATGAACAGAGGTCCCACTTCAGGATTCCCCCTAAATAAGTGACATGGCTGGTTACTTGAAACAGAGCCTTGTCTGCTGTGACATACCCATACTTTGAAACTCTTCAATCACTCCAACCTACATTTACCACGTGGTTTTTACATTTACATTTTTGCCTTTTACTTTCAGTCAAGCATTTGCCACCCAGTGATTAAGATTTGAAATATATTGGGTTGTGTTCAGCTACGTTTTACTCAGAGTTGACCCACTTAAACTAATGGACTGAACTCAGCCATTGATGCTAATTTCCATGAGCCTACTCTGAGTAGGACTAGTACTGTATGCAACCCATAATGTTATTTGTTCTTGATGCCTGGGTGGTATTTCTTGTTTTTGCTGCTATTTGAATTCTTCAGTTGTTTGCATTCTATGTGTGCTGCTTTTATAACATTGTTTGTTTTGTTATCTTGTATGCTGCCTTGAGAACCTGACAGGGTCAATAAATATAAATATTTTAAAGACAAATATTTGGTCAACATGCCAGAGCCCATATAACAGTGGTATTTTAGCCTCAATAAAGCATAAGCCAGAGATATATTAAGTAATGATCTTACACATATGTATTTGGAAATAAACCTCACGGAACTAAGGACTAAACTACATGCTCCACAGGACATCAGTATTTTCCTTTTTTAATGAAATGCAGTCATGATGGGGAGAGCACTGCTACAATTTGATCACAGCAGTTGAACCCTTTCCCCCTCCCACCCCACCTTCTGCTATAAAACACACACACACCCCTGGTATTATTTGCTTCATGGTGGGAAGAAAAATGTGGTTAACTGTATTCTTTTCCTTCAATGGGCAGACGGTAGCTTGCGGGGCAGGAGGGGGGAGGTGTTTATTGGGACAACAGCATTAGGGGTGGGCTCAACATCTGCTCTCCCCAGGAGGGCTGATCAACTGAGATTTCAATACAAAATAAGAATGTTGGACAACCTTGTGTAGCATGTGTAACAGAAGGGGAAAGCTAGGAGAGGGCTGTTTATGCCCTTCCTTGTGCAACTGCTGCACAACAGCCTTGTAAGGTAAGCCAGTTGCAGCTTAACTATCCAGTAATCACTGCTGCCACCACTCCTTCTTGTCACAGCCCCCAGATGGGACAGAATTCTGGGGTGCTCAAGAAAATATCCAGGATTCTAAGACAAGGTGTCCTGTGCCTCCCAGCAATATCTCTTCTGGACAATGGGACTAGTATCAAACTGATTCTGCCAGCCTTAGATTTGGCATAGGCTGCTCTTTTCCCCATGAAACCAACTCTTTCACCCTAGCAGCATATGAATTATAGCCAGGCAAGTTTACCCGAACCTGAAGATCGGCAAACACACACTTCAGACTCCAACAGCCAAATTAGATTTTAATTACGAGTAGAAGGGAGAGAACTTACTTGCAAACCAACATAGCATAGGTGGTTAGTTGCAGCATTTTCTGATGGTGAATGATAGACCCAAAGGGAAGGGACAAAGGAACAATTTCCCCAGACCCTTTTACGGGGTTTTTCCCACCCATGTGTGTCTGAATGACATTTGGCTCTTTTCAAAGAATGTCACTTTTGGCAGATAACTAGTGTGGCACTTGGATACAGTTGGAGAGATAGAGACACCCACTGGGGCAGGCAAAGATGGTTACAGTGGTACCTCTGGATGTGAACGGGATCCGTTCCGAAGCCCCATTCGCATCCTGAGTAGAGCATAACACGCGACTGTGCGTCTGCGCATGCACAGGTTGCGTTTCGCCGCTTCTGCTCATGCACGTGATGTCATTTTGAGCGTCTGCGCATGCACGAGCGGCGAAACCTGGAAGTAACATGTTCTGTTACTTCCGGGTCGCTGTGGAGCGTAACCTGAAAACGCTCAACCGGAAGCATATTTAACCCGAGGTATGACTATATTGCTCGGAGGAAATGGCCACTGGGATTGCTCACTCTTAGTGCCAGACAGAACCTTTCCTAGGCTTCTGGATTCGGAACTGGGTTAGAGTATGTGCTTGCCTTGCTCAGGCTTAATGGATGATAGGATAGCAATGTTTTTTTCTGCACGGCATGCAGTTTGATCCTGAACAACAGCACCAAGTAAACAAGCACAGGATCAGGCTGCAAAGGTTCCACAGGAGGAGTCTGCTTCAGCGTCTCCTTGCATCACTATCATTTATAACCAGTTCTACCATTCATATCAGAAATGTGGATTAGCTAAATAAATTAGCTAAGGAAACAAAAATCAGCAATCTGGATAGAAACTCGGTAAGCACGTTCGGTTACCAGCTGCAAAGTGGTGGCATTAAAACATTAAGAATGGAAGCAGTAATAAAGCTGCAACTTTGCCAACGGCTACATGTACTTACTAGCATTCCCTCCTACAGATTTAACAAGTGCCCAGAACATGTACACATGGCCTAATGGCACACAATGTATGTGCAACCTTTCAGACATTACTAGTGCAAGTTTAGAGCAAGGCACATTCAAAGTATGCTGGTAATTTCATTCTAAGATTTAAGAGAGGAAGCCACGGTTCACTTCATTAACAGCAGAGAGTTCTGTTTATTAGGGGGAACCTGCTACTATGTTTGTTTGTTTTTAGAACCATAGAGCTGTAGAGTTGGAAGGGACCCTGGAAGCCATCTAGTCCAACCCCCTGCAATGCGGGAATTTCAACAAGCAATCCCCCATCCAATTTGAAACCTTACTGGACCCTGCTTAGCTTTGCAAATGTGCTAGCAGTTTTATTACTGCAGCAATAGGACAATTTAGGTGACAGTTTAGGTGACCCCAATAAAGGATATTGTCATGCTGTCACTTTTAGATTGCTTCTAAAGGACCTGCATTCATTCACTAAGTAGTAAACTGTGACTTGGTGCTGGAGTGTCCTTCTGCCAAGCTCCATATACTAATTGTGTTTCATAGTCAATTGAATCAGCTGAAGTGGAAGTTGCCATTACAATACAAGTCTTCGGTGGATACATTTGTCTTGGCTGACAAGTGTTGCTTTCAAGGAAAGCTGTAGCCAGGATAACATTACAGTTGCTGTTATGTTATTGAAGTAGCTGAGAACAGGTCCTTAGAACAGAACAGAGTCAGACAACGTGTGCAATTTATGAGCAGGCTGCTGTTCTCCCAGCACATACAGGCATGTCAGCCAAAGTGTACCCACACCACATCTTGGCAACCACATACTGTTAATGAGGGCACCATTCTTAACATGTGCAAAGATCTCTTCCCAGATTGGGAGCAGGTCAGCCTGCCAAAAATTGTGGATCGAATGTCCCTAATTGTACAGAGATCACAAAAACTAGACAAAGCTACCTGCCAATTTCCCAAGTAGGAAGCTTAGAAAGCAGATCTTGTAACTGCAGAAGTCACTAAGTAATCAAACCCAGAAGCCTGTGGAAGCAACTAAGAACAACCATTCAGAGTACAAATAAGCAGTTCTGTTCATGCCACAACCTCCTTTGTTTCCTCTTTATTCTGCAAGCTCCGCCAAGTTAGTAGCAAATGAGCCACTCCCAGGATCTGGGCTATTGTGGGTAGTAATTGATCAGCACTGGGAAACAGGACTTGATACATATGGAAACCTGTTAGGCAAGGAATATTGGTCAGGCTTACAAAGAAGCAAGGGAAGACTATTCACCTGACAGAGTTCAGCTGAGAGGTGAAGGGATAAAAGGAAAGGAAAGGGAGCCAAGACCGCATATACCCACCCACATGCTTTAGTGATTCTTTTGGAGAACAAAAAGGGTGCAAGTTTAGGAAAGTGAAGATATGAACCCTCATTTATAATCTATGGTGCAATCAGGAATGCAATTCCAGCAGGGAGAAAGTAGCAATGGGTTGAAACGCTCCCAAAATAAAAGTTATCACTAGAAGAGATCAACAAAAAGTTTGTGTCTTCCCTGACAGCTTCCTATGCCTCTTACGGAGATCCATCTGACTATGTAACCCAGGCATAGGCAAACTCAGCCCTCCAAATGTTTTGGGACTACAACTCCCATCATCCCTAGCTAACAGGACCAGTGGTCAGGGATGATGGAAATTGTAGTCTCAAAACATCTGGAGGGCTGAGTTTGCCTATGCCTGATGCAACCAATCTCCATTAAGAAAAACCTCTACAACAACCTTCATTAGCCTCCAGATATTTTGGACAGCAATTCTGATCACCCCCAGTCAGCACAGCCACTGTCTCTGCCAGTCTATCATATATAATTGACAATGTTGTTCAAATAACGCCACAGATTTTCTGGTCCAACCAATTTTTCAAACTCCAGCAAGAGCAAATATAGCATAATGATCTCAGAGCTACTAAGCTACCTTGCTGGGAGATGTAACTAGCCCAGGCATGGAAGCCCTACAGAGGCAGGTGCCTAAGGGAGGCCATATGACAGGTTACAATTTCTACCACACAGCCCTTGGGCCACAATTAAGCCCTAATTGTTGCTACTCTCTCTATCCCCAAGCCATTTTCTTTTGACTACACGAGGCAGACATGATGATATCAGCCTATGATCCCTTTATTTGTCAGAACTATTCTGCAAAGTGCAAATGGGAACTCATCAACCAACTTTAGAAATATCCAGTAACTGGCATTTATAACAAGTAGAAGGTAAAGGTAAAAAAGGTAAGGTAAAGGACCCGTGGATGGTTAAGTCCAGTCAAAGGTGACTATGGGGTGCGGCTCTCATATCGCTTTTCTGGCCGAGGGAGCCGGTGTTTGTCCACAAACAGCTTTCCGGGTCATGTGGCCAGCAGGACTAAACCACTTCTGGCGCAACAGGACACCGTGACAGGAGCCAGAATGCACGGAAATGGCGTTTACCTTCCTGCTGCAACAGTACCTATTTATCTACTTGCACTGGTGTGCTTTTGAACTGCTAGGTTGGCAAGAGCTTGGACAGAGCAACGGGAGCTCACCCTGTCATGTGGATTCGAACCACCGACTTTTCAATCAGCGAGCCCAAGAAGCTCAGTGGTTTAGACCACTGCGCCACCCGCATCCCTTGAATAACAAGTAGAATACAAATCTGAAAAGTTACCCCATTGAAGTTGATAGTATAAATGGCTAACATTTCAACCCTACCCCAGAACTCCTACTCTTGATATTGGACCTCCTGTCTAAAAAGAAAGCTGCAGGTATATTATTTTAAAATTACACACAATAATTATAACGTGGTATCTAAATGCTTAATTTGGCTTTTTCTATTGAGGGGGGAGAGAGACATGGGACCCTTGTTTTGGAATGTTATTTGATTAGGGATTCAGAAAACACTTGGATTTTCTGCTGAAAATTGTCACCCCTTTGGTTGTCTTCCTCACATGCATGAAAGAAGCCAAGTATGTAATGTTTTTCAGCAGTATGAGCCCCTGCTCTGGTCAATAGCCTATTTCCTATTGGGGTGCCATGACTGCTCCCCCCCCAACAATAAAATTGGCTAGGTGAAACACACTTATTTAAACATGTGCAGTTTGGCCCTGAGGCCCTTGGAAAATTAAACAATCACAACATTTTGCTACTGTATATATTGCAGGGGTCATGCATATGCTTAGCATAGAAAGACCCACATGAAATTACTGGCATGGAAAATATGTGTGCCTGTAACCTTAGTGAGCCATTGCCCTTCCTGATGGACAGAATGGGGCTACAAAATGAGATAGGAGACTTCCTCATATTTCATCACATCTCCTTCCCTTTTAGAAAGAAATCAACCTATTCACAACCCCCTGCTATACTTCTTCCTGTTACTACTACTGTGAAACCACTATACAGCTGATAAACAGAGACTGGTGACACAGATAGGAAGCCAAAATATTTACAACTGGAAATACTTGTTTTAAACTAAGAGAGAGAGAAATCTTAACATACAACCATAGCCAAGAGATAGTCAAATGTATCCTGAATTTCAAACTATCCTATGTTTTTTAAAAGTCAGGACTTTGGGGTAGTTGCCATGTAATGCCAAACCAGGTGTTGCATATATTTGTCATAAGCTACCACACTCACTCTCCCACTTCTTCTACACATGCTGCTTTACTGACTTCCTTTTGCTTTTGTGGAAATAATAGTTTTCCATCATGTGCAAACCAGCAAGCTATGGTTTGCACAAGCCCTACAAATTAAGATGTATATGCTTGAATTCTGGTTTGCAATCCTGATTTGAGAGGTTTGTGCAAGCCCTAGTTTGGATGAAACAGAAAACAATGTTTTCTATTAAAGAAATTCATTAAAGCACAGCACACAAGAAAAAGGCAAGGCGAGACTATGCAATCACTGGGCTCATAATATTACATCAAACCACGGTTTGGCATCTCATGTGAACCAACCATAAAAGAAAAATGGGGGGAAGAACAGACACGTTTAAACATTCATGTCTGGCTGTGAGCATTCATATTTTGAACACTGATAAATTGCAACCTGCTCTGTCAAATTTATGATGTCAAGGTCCCCCCCCTTCCATTTATTTACATAGAAAAAACAGGCTTAAACTTATGTATGAGAGAGATGGGTATATACTAGAGTTATCTCTTAAATGTGCTTGTTTGTATTACATTCTGATACTATTTCAAGCAAAACTGTTTCACGGGATATACAGCTGATTTCTTAATTGAGCAGATAAAACCAATAGTGGGTCCAACAGTCAAGAAGGCTGTTTCTGCACATGCTGTGTAGAGGGAAGTGAGGGGCAGATGGGGCTCATCTACCTGGGAAGGTAGCCCATCTAGGAGAAGGAAAACTCTGATCCTAAACCTCCACTGCCTTGTGGGATATTCTTTGGGAGACAAAAAGGCTAAGGAGTAAACCCTACACAAAGGGGAATCCCTAAGACAGTTGAATGGTGCCTTGTATGCCTCCTTCCAGCAACTCCTGCAGCCAAGCTGATGCCAAATTTCTGGCTCTGCTTTCCTTTGGACCACGTCAGCGAGGCCAAGGGGGGTTCCTGTTGTCTGGGCAGCTCAGGACACCCCCCCCCACACACACACACAAACACACCGCCCAAGCTTGTGCTCCAGCAGGTCACTTTGGTAGGCTAACACAGCTGTAAATGCCAACAACAGCACTTCCCTGAGAAGCTGTGGACAGCAATTATCTCTTAAACATCTCTCTTCATTTCCAAGGGCTATACCAGAGTTGAAAGCATCTCGGGCACAAGAAAGGACAAGTATCAATTATCAACATCTAGGAATTTACAAGAACAGAGGTTAGCACCTAAAAATGTGAAGTGGTATGCTAGGAATTTGATTTTTTTTCTAGAACAGGTTTCTTCGTACATCTCTCTTCTGAATCCTCTTGTTTTTCCATGTCTTTCCTCAAAGGTTTCCCCAGAGGCTGACTGCTACTGTGTGGATAAGACAGCCCATGACTGCCTTGCAGAAGCAGTAACCAGATTGCTTACAGTTGTTGCTGGAACACGGCTGCACAAGAAGCATTATGTGCAAAGGGAGAGAGAAACTTGCCAGTAAGATAACAGGACTAAAGGGCAGTTCATACTTTATGTAGCAAATATGGTTTCTGCCAGTACACCAGAGTTACATAAGTGTGAAAGAAAAATACCCACATGCATCTTTAAACATCCAGATTCACAGACGTGGCAATCTTGGCCCAATCAGAGTTCCCACATGGACATGTATAAGAGCATGCACACAACGGTATATGTTCAACTAATTGTGTTTTTACACTTGTAGATTGTGTATTTACACTTGTAAATTACACTTGTAAATACACAACAATGTTTGCCGTGTAAAGCATTAAGCTACTCTCACACTACCTAAGCAAGGCAAAAGTAACAATTATGGGTTGGTTGTAACAGAATACAATGGTACCAGACAATAATGAAAAATCTGCTTCTTCGGTCAAATTGTCTTGTACAACCAAAACCATCTCAATTTAAATACCTGATACAAAGCTTTACAAGAAAACAGTAATGAAACCAATTTGTCACCCTTGTTGTTTAATAACCTATAATTTACAAATTCTTTCCTGATCTCAGCAGCTTGTAGAACACATTGTGCAATGTTAAGAGTAACGTCTGATGTTATCTGCTACTGAAAATATCAGGTTTCTATTTCCCACTTGTTATAAGAATTCTAGGGTTTTTTTCTTTAACACACTTCTTTTCAGATAGTTATTTCAAGCACTCTGATTCTTAAGAGCTACACCTCAAGTCAAGCAATTTTTTCCTGGCAAACAAAATATTTTCCCAATCTGGATAAATACATGAAGTTAGGAGTGCCGGAAATGTGCAAAGGTGAATCAAGTGGGTACATGTAATTTAAAACACTGAGAAATGTTTCCCAATAGTGAGGTACTATACAAAGTAACCTTACAAGGAATATGTTGAAAGGCTAATTATTTTGAGTCATGCTAAAAATAGAGAGGAAAAAGAAACCATATTGACTTTTAAAAGGTGGGGCAGGAAGGACTTTGCAGTAAGTTCCCCAACTTTTAAGACAGCTATTTTTAGTATGCATTAAATCGAGAACGTTGCTGGAAAAAAACGTCAGGTATAAAAAGTAGAAACCTAGCAGGCAAATACATTGACAGTCAAATTCAAATGAGATGCCTGAATAAGCACCCTTAATCACAGGCCAAAGACATTTCCATCTGGTTCTCATTCCAGGAAGCTACATTCCAATCAACAGTCTTTATATTCAGGATGCTTCCACACACACAAAGTCCTTGCCAGTCAGAAGAGGTGGCAGAACCAGCATGAGAGACCACCTGAGGGCTATGCAGTCCATTTTCCAATTGCAGTGCTTCCT
Organism: Podarcis bocagei; assembly: GCF_964188305.1. Taxonomy (NCBI): domain Eukaryota; kingdom Metazoa; phylum Chordata; class Lepidosauria; order Squamata; family Lacertidae; genus Podarcis; species Podarcis bocagei. The sequence continues at coordinate 34,754,192 of NC_138135.1, read as the reverse complement.
AAGGTGAAAGTTACCTACTTTCCTACAGGACACTTGAAAATAACACTGCCATACTGTCTCAAACCACTATTCCAAATAGCAGCAAGTCTCCAAGGTCTCAGGCAAGGGGTTCTCCTAGCAATACTTTGGGGGAGTAAATAAATGACCTTCTGCATGCAAAGCATGTATTCTCCTCTGAACTGTGCCCCCTTCTTATGCTTCCAACTGTGCACTACAACAGCAAAGCAGGAGAAGTGGAACCTAATATTTTGATAAGCCTGGATGCAGTATTACTTAGAATAATGGTTACTATTCCTCAGTGTCATATTGCAATGAAGAAGAGTACAGTATCCTTTGCGGGTAAATATTTAGGATTTTTTTCACACATGCCAACACAGCTACTTCTACTTTTTGTATCTCTTAAGCAGCTGTAAATAGTACAAATAGCAGAATACTTTTGATGCAGACATTCTGCAAATCTGTAGTGTCCAGTAGCTTTTAAATAACATCCCTTTATTTACATTTTAGGGAAGTACTAGACTACTCAGCTGAAAAATACCTGCAGAACACTAGCTTCTCACTATTGCAGACAGTAGGTTCATGATTCATGGAAAACTATGGTCATTTGACTCAATAAACCTGTCTTCACACCAACTACCTACTCCACTATTACTCCCCTCTTTCTTGACAAGATACTTGAGCAGATGGTCATTCTTCTATCATTTTGCTGTGTCCTTGCCAGTTCAGTTTCTGACCTGGATATAGCACCCAGAGGGCATAAGGGTGCTGACAATCTTCTGACAACAAGAATTGTACTATCAGAACTTTCTGCAGCTTTCATAGTTGCTGAACATACAGTAAATTCCTGTGAATCTGGCTACAGAATATTTTTAAATTTCTTCCTCTTCCATGAGGTGGATAATTAAGTTTTAATGGGTTTTTGTCAGGACCAGCCCCCATATATTTTGGCACCTGAGCAGGACCCCTAAATGATGTAGATTTTCCCTGGCAGGAAGGGGGACATCAGGAACATGGGGAGAAGACTGGCATAGGGATCTGCTGACCCTGTGGATCCTGCCGCCTAAAGCAGTCACCTCATCTTGCCTCATGGGTGAGGTAAGTAAATGGCAAATGCCATCATCATACACTGAGCTATAAACTCAAAACATTACAGATAGCAACTACCAAGTGAAACCAAGAGACAGAAACTGCTTCCTATTTGTCACACACCTCCTATACCAAATTAAGGCAAGCTTCACCATGATCCAGCTCACACTGCAAAGTGTTTGTCTCCAAAATGACAAACCTACAGGGGGGGAAATGATGCCTCCGTATAACTTCCTTTTCCTTAACACTCTCCAGCCCCAGGCACCTACACACAATCTTTTGCCACATATCCACTGGCTACACTGATAATTTACATAGATGTGAAAACCACCGGCCAAGTAAGGCACATGAATGAACTTAAATCAGCACCTTTCAGATTTCAGTGAAATGTATGAATAGTGGCAGGGGCTTCAGATCAGGGGCATCCAGACACTGCGATGAGGGACGGGCGGTCTTCAGACTTGCTGGGTCCACTTTGTTGTTGTTTTTACTACAGCCCCAAGTCCCAACCAACTAGAGCCAGATACAAAAGAATTCTGAGACCTGGGATTTGTTCCAATCGCTGAGAGAACCTACCAGTTAGAACCATATCTATCTTCTGCCCAGCCCTGACCCGGACCACACCTTAAGTATAATGAATTCCAATATGCAGGTAACACTCACTCAATTCACTCTGCTGGCACAGGCTGGGTAACTGTACTCAGAAATAAGCCCCCCTCCCCACCCCCTAAACTCAAGGATGCTTAGGATCCCAGGTAGCTGTGCACACTGGGCTGCAATCCCGAACTTAGCAGCGCTTGCATAGCGGGCCTTGCTCGCGAGGAAGCACCGCACGGGGGGGGGGGGAGGGGTGTCCCACGGGAATCCTGTCAAAAGTCTACAGCGCGCGCATCCCTCTAAGGAACCTTTCGCCCTCTCTTGAACAGTGAATTTGGGGAGGAGGGAGGAGAGCCATAGGGGGCTGAGGAGCTTGAAAACAACCATGGCTGTCGCCACGCATCTTGTGCGACACCTGCCAGCCCATCCTGCCAGGCTTATCCTGTCCTCCAGGGGCACTTCGCGGTGAAGGGGTGGCGACAGACCCTCTTTCCCCGCGGCAAGGGGGCATCTACGGGCGGCGGCGGTGGCGGCGCCTCGGCCGCAGCGCAGGCCGAGCGCGCCTTCCTTCCCCTCCCCGCGCGCACTCACCGTCGATGTCGCCCAGCGTCAGCTCGTCGCCGAGCTCCGTCAGGGTCTCCATGGTCTCCATGCTGCTCAGCTCGCCGCTCTCCATCGCCGGCGAGGCGCAACCGGCTCCTCCGACGCCGCCGCCCGCGAGTCAGCAGCCCGTCCCAGGGAGCGGCCGGGGTGACACCCAGCGCGTTAACCCCTTCCCGGCCGGGCGGCGCTGCCTCAGCTCAGGCTCCCGAGGCTCCCGGCCCCGCGCGGCGGCGCCATCTTGGCCCAGCCTCCGCCTACTCCGCCCATCCACCTGCGAGGAGCCACCGCTGCGGCCTGGGCTTGTTGTCAATGAGACCAGGTCCCCGCCGGCCAATCAGCGGGCAGAGCGGCTCGTGGTGTGATGGCGCGTCAGCGATCAGCAGCTTTCGTTAGCGTGCGGCCGGGCAATCCCCTCCCGGGCGGCCCGCCTCGCTGGATTTGAATATGCATAAGGGGGCGGAGATCTAACCCGTGTTCGGGTTTGAACTTGAAAGTGACAGGGCGCCCCTCCGTCCCTCCAGCAGAGGAACGGGATCGCCGCCGTACTAGACTGTGACACCGTGCGCCGCACGAGCAAACCAAAAACGAAGTGTGTTGGTCCCGTAGCGGGAAGTCCTAACATCCAGAGTCAGGCAATACCTCTATAATGAACGGTCAAAATGCCAAAATAAGGAGCAAGCTTTCGAGTTATCCTGGTCTCTTCGTCGGTCTGGGTGTAGTGGGGCGGGAAGTCTGCATTTGATCATTGCAGTTCGAAATGAATGATTTACTTACCTCCTTTGCACAAACCTTTTGAACAAATCGCGGCAGTCAAAACTCAACCCTCAGGATTGAGCATTGACAGGTTTGGTCAAGTGGCTCTAGGCTTACTTTTCCAAATAGAATTATGCATAAGTAATAAAATCAACTTCACCACAGGTTTCAGCTTGAGAAGAGAAGTCAAGTCTTTCTAGACCATGATGGGTCTTTATGGGGATGCAATTCCATACTGGGTGCTCTATTTGTTAGATATGACAAATTGCTTGCTACTATAGCTGATGCTATTAGACACTGTGCCTTTACCAAAGATGTCAAGGACTTTGAAGAAGCACGAACTCAGGACGCAAGGGAGAAATGAGCTAAGAGGAAGGCACATTTGGCAAACCCTCACCGTGATCAACTCCTGCCCAGAAACCCATGTCCCCACTGTGGAAGGACGTGTGGATCCAGAATTGGTCTCCACAGTCACTTACGGACTCACTGTTAAGACTGTGTTCATGGAAGGCAATCTTACTTGGCTACGAGTGATCGCCAAATCTTTATATGTGCACTTTCCCAGCCCATTTTTAAAAAAGGAGCATCTTGAGCAAGGTATTTCGTATGGAACCTAATATTTTCATCTCGTTTTTTCCTCAGTATTCTAAGGATTTAAATCTTATTTAAGCCTCCATTCAAAGACACTTCACATGTTATATTTGTCAATGGCATGGTCTCTTTCAGTTGTTTATATATGCATATCAGAGTTATAGCTTTCTGTGCCAAGACCAGGAATACAGTGTTCTTCCTATGCAAACACTTTTAAAACAACATCACAAAATACATGCATTATCCAGAAATGATCCATGATTGCGTGTTTCTCCAAGGTTACAGGAAGCAGCTGAGGAGTGTCACTGTGAAAACAGCTCCTGACCTTTCCCGTCAGCAGTGATAGGAGGGGATTGCCTGTTTTTTCTAGAACTCAAAGATAAGTGTTAAGTCCTACAATGCATGAAATCTTATTCTGTGGTCCAGCATCTGTTGCTTCTCTCCCACTTCCACCATTGCTTTTCAATCAATTATCCAAATAAATAGTGCCATACTTTCACTGGATTATTCAAGAGGTGGCAGTGCAGGTTTAAATAGGGATTGAAAGTAATAAATGGGGCATGTTCACATTCTCAGATGTGCTTCAAGAAGAAAAGTTGATGCCAACACTTTGCCAAGCACCAGTGGATTAAGTTTCTTCTTGTATCTGGTTAGCACTGCTGCATCAGTTTTACAGAGTCAACAGGATACAAAAAGTTGTGTTTGATGTAAGGAGCAGCGGCAGAGAGCCATACTGAAGATAAAAAACCAAGGATACTGGCCATATCTAATACCCTTGAATGATTAATTCATGGATGTTCCATCCCCATATATTACACAACATTAAAGCTCATGTGTTTTGGATGGCATCCTTGGCCTTTCAGATTAAAGGAAGTGGGCAAGATGGAATTCAAGAACACTTACTACAAGTTTTGAGTGTTCAGTTAATATATTAGTGAGCAAAGATAAAAACAAAAAGGTGACTAACTGAAGAAAGTTTCCCTAAATTAGAAGTTCTGTCACTATTCTATGTCCTAGGGTAAATTTCCATGCAAAATATCTTTAGTTTCCTCCTTGTTTCATATGATGTAAAGTTTACCGTGTAATCCGAGGGCATTTTTGGTGGACACGGGGACACACACACACCTTATATTCTTATGTTCTGTGTTCAATCCACAGCATCTTCAGGCAGGACTGGGAGAGACTCCCTGCCTGAAATCCTACAAAGCTGTTTCCAGTCAGTGTAATCAATACTGAGCTAGATGGTATAAAGCAGCTTTCTGTAAACTTTAGGACTGGGCACTGTTAGAGAGAAATGATCAGCTTTGGGTATTTGTTGCAGGTGTTTGATGTTGCAAACTGATTAGAAAACCATCTCTAAAAATGCTACATGTATTTGGAACTGAAAAACCTGCTGCTTCATCTCCAGCCAAGAAAACAACATTGAAACAGTCCTACTTTTACGTCACACATTAAAGAGAGTCTGTCTTTTCTTCTCTGGCGATCACTCATAGCCGAGTAAGATTGTCTTCCATAAACACGGTTTTAACAATGAGTTCGTAAGTGACTGTGGAGGCCAGTTCTGGATCCACACGTCTTTCCACAGTGGGGACATTGGTTTCTGGGAGGGAGTTGATCATGGTGTGGATTTGCCAAGCGTGCCTTCCTCTTAGCACGTTTCTCCCTTGCATCCTGAGTTTGAATGTCTTCATTGACAATCGTAAAAAGTATTTCCCATGCTATCAAGAACCATGCCTCACAAGCCAGTGACAAATGTTTGCATTTTTTTTTTACAATTTTCTTTTTTATTCAAGAAAAGCAAAGTCCATTTAAATACATATCCAAAACCAAAGCAAATGTAATTTTGATAATAAAAGTCGTCACCATCTCTAACCTTGTAAAACAGCCCAAATGCAGCAAGTCAAACTGAAATGTCCCCTAAAAACCCTCCTTTCCCACAAAACAATCTGCCACTGGCAAGACTGGTCCAAACCAACCTTGACAAGTAGTGTGCCAAGTTATAGCGCTACTCATGACAGTGAGGGGCCATCACACTTAGGGGAAATACAATACTCCAGTTAATCAGTGTTTGGAGATAATCTTGCTGGTGTAAATCTATCCCAGTCTTGAACAAGAGCTACCCATTGTGGCAAACTGCACAGTGGCTTCATGCTGAATGCCTGCAGTATACAGGCCTACAAGTCAGCAGGCTAGGGAGAAATCGGTAGCAGAAATTAAAAGGGAACACTGACCATACTGTGGGCAAGGCTGGCTGGCCTTTACTATGAGAGCAAGTACAGTACAGCTGGAATCCAAAACGAACTTAGCTCCAGGTCCAAACCTAAATGGAATGCTTGAAAAAGTCAAGAGAAAAGGCAGCTTGTTCCTGTGGAGCAATAAGGCAGTAGACTGGGTGGGAAGGACAATTCCCTCAGAATTTCACTGACCATGTAATAAAGACACAATCGATAGGCAAGCAGAGAAGAACTGAGAGAACAAAATCTACACTGTCAGACTGTCTGCTTTTCCGCGGAGTAAGAACAGTGGCAAGTGAGTATCTCATCTTGACATTTCAAATTAAAGGTCATCACCAAGATTGCGACGGCACCGTTAACTGAGGGATGGGGATGTACTGAAACAGTCAAGAGTCAGCAATTATGGACACAGCAGTTCCACTCTGTACCCACTGGACAATAGAAGCTGAAGAAATTTACATAATCACTTCTCTCTAGCTCTTCTAGTGCCTCACAAAGATGAGCAGATAAGTTCCCTTCACCATAAAGAAGGGGAATGAAATCTCCCATCTCCTTGAATGTTTCAGTAATTTCCCATTGTGCAGTAGTGGCACCGTTGATGACAAATAATAAATGTGTTAAGTCTTGAAAGTGCCACAAAAGTCTTTGTGCTTTTTGTTACAACAGACCAGTACAATATGGCAAAACTGTCAAGTGCAAATGCTCGTTGATGACGACCCGACCGTGCTGTTCATCTTCTCAAGCCAAAATTAACCACATTAATTCCCGTCCTCCTCCTCTTTTATGAGAAAAAATGGTTTAACAGCCTTGTGGAAAAAAGAGGAAGACTTTGACACCATAGAACCAGAAATGAGTGTGGATTATTACGGCATTTTAATAACAGCACCTCTTTGACGTATCCTAGGTACATTCAAAAGGAGTACTCTGTCAGTGTGTAAATAATCCCAAGGAATCTATGTCCTTAACCCATAACTCTTAGAACCCTTAACTTTTTGAAGGTGATTCTGCTGCCCGCTCAAGTTAATCTTGCAACTCTGTGTTACCTTACCATTCTGACTGCACAACAATTCACAACCTCTGGTGTTATGAACTGCAGAGGTGGCATGAGCCAGAGAACTTCCCTTTTGCCGCCCCTCTCCCTAAGCGTTACAAACTGGCAAAAGCCACATGAAACAAAAATACACAGAGACATAAGGAACAGCCTCTGACAAACTCTGTACATTCCAGTTACTCGAAAAAGCCTTCCCATAAGGGAAGATGTGCTCAAAGACCGCAATCTCTGCCTGAAGCGCTTCCCACAGCTCAATCCAGTCGTTAGCCAACGTCTTGCTGAAAGAAGAAACAAACTTCCAAAACCTTACAAAACAAAACCGCAACATCCTGGCGTTTTCCTGAGGTCACCAAGGGACTGGGATGCGCCTTTCCCAGCAGCTTCCATCTCCCACCCAGGGCAAGTCACGGTGACAGGAGCAGGTGGCGGCATTACAACTCCGACTGTGAGCGGGAGATGCGAGGCCCCTTGCGGATCTCCTTCCGCTTCTCCTCTTTCTTCCTTCGCTTCTCTTCCTCCCGGAGAGCCTTCTGGAATGTGTCCGCACTGGGGAAAAACTGACAGGGAACAGGATGAGCTCAGCCACGTGGGAACAAAGAGACAGTTCTGCGCACAAGCCTCACAGTTAGCCAATTACACCTCCTCCTGCCACTTGCACCTGTTTTTCATATCTGTAGTTTCAATGACTTGGATTCAGGAGATATGAATTTGGCTTTAGATTATATAATCCCATCCACAAATAATGGATTGGGGATAGTCTTCTTGGATCTGCACTACTGCTGGGCGTTGGAAATGGCATCTCTATGGAAAAGGGGGGTCCCAATAATCACCGGAACAGAGAACTTATTAGGATTCCAAAGTCAACTCTTGATTATGTCATGGAGCTACCTGTAGAACCCTAGTCAAGTGCCTCAGTCACTTCTGTGAATAAAAGAAAGATAAAGAGGCTTTGTGCTGTAGTGTTGGACTAGGACCTGGGAGATCAGGGTTCACTGGGTGACCATAAACCAGTCTCTCATTCACAACTTAACTGACCTAACAGGGCTTTTGTGAGGATGACATGAGGTTGGGGGGGCGGGGCGGGGAAACCATGTACAATACTCTGAGATCCTTGGAGGAAAAGTGGAATATAAAATAAAATGAATAAATTCTGGCACTCTAAAAAACAACAACACAACTATGTCACACATATCTATGTCAGCAAACACTTTTGTTAGCTAATAGCATGTATGGCATTATTTGCAAATCTGCGTTAGTAGGAACAAAAAACTAGGAAAGGTCTCAATAGGTGCAGCTCCCATGTCCTGAGCTATGATAATGATTCTACTCAAAAACCTATTTCCAGGGGCAATCTGCTTTGCAAAGCAGCTAAATCGGTCCAGATATGAAAGAGACAGAGGAAAGAAATAGGCATCTGCAGCTGCCTTTGATGCAACATGCATCAAGTACCAAATGCAACTGAGCATGGCCACTGTGGGCAGCTCCAGATGAGATTTCCGTGTGGCAAGCTGAGCGCATGGTCAGTGCCTGCATCCAGCTGCAGTGCTGGCTTGTCACATCAGAAGGGGAACTTCTACAGGTTGTGCAGATGCGCTGGCTTCCTTTTTCAATTTCCCTTTGGAGGTAACAATATGAACTGTCAGCCAAACATGCAACCAAGTGTGCATTTTGCTGGCTGAACAAGATTTCCACACTGGAAGTTGCTGCGGAGAACAGAGTCACTATTACCAGCTAGTCGTGCCTAGGGATTACCACATATCCATCATGAAGCAGTGCTGCCCATTTCTTCCCTTGCCAAGCCCCAGAAAGGTGTCAGCAACCCAATGGCCAGGATAGGTAAAAACAGGCAAGGTGCACTAATGGCTTTATTATCTTACTTCAGAATTGTCTGTTTTAAAGGGGTTCCGGTATTCTGGAGATTTCTCACTTATTCCAAGCTCTTGAGCCATCTGCAGAAGAAAAATAGTGGAGATCAGCTTCATTCACATGTCTTGTAATCTTCTCACTCTGCTGCCTGCTTCTCAGTTCCTGCAACTACATCACCCGCCATTGAAGCTTCCCAGCCTCATTTGGTAGTTCAGTGCAAATTCCCTCAAATGTGAAAAAACTATCCCTCCCAAATTAAGGGTACTGCAAATGCAAGAGGTTTTGATGCCCCTTATGGGCTGAACCACTGATCTTGCAATTCATTCACTTGCTGTGTAAATTATCAGGAAACCGCATAGGCTGCACACAAAGGTAGCATGGCTTAAAGGGTTGCTGTGAGCTAAAGCAGCCTATCAGAGACCAAGATGCAGAAATGTGCAGCCATACGGTTGAATGCACCACCAAGGAAATACAACAAGTGACTCTAACCCTAACCCCACACAAAGTAGAAGAATAGAAGTATAACCACCCCACCCCACTCCACTCATCATTCCCCCATCCCCCTCTTTTCTTCCTAATTGTTTAAAGCAGATATAGGCAAACTTGGCCCTCCAGGTGTTTTGGGACTACAATTCCCATCATCCCTGACCACTGGTCCTGTTAGCCAGGTATCATGGGAGTTGTAGTCCCAAAACATCTGGAGGGCCAAGTTTGCCTATGGCTGGTTTAAACCAATTCATGAATCAATAACTTATCTACTGACCTCTAATAATGAAACATGTAGATATTTTTCCACATTTATTATGCTGTTATTGTGATATACAAGTGGCATGAGAAAACTTGGTATACTTATTTGTATACCATTATTCTTGTTTATAAAACCCAATAAAGAAAGAAAGAAAGAAACAACAACACATGTATGAATGGATTATACCAGTGGGGTAGCGTGGGTTGTCAGCACCCGGGGCAAGGCAAGTAATTTGCGCCCCCTAACCCGTGGATTTTAGCACTTGAGTCTCTTCCACTAGATTAGCGCGCCCCCCCTCAGATGTTGCGCCTGGTGCGGCCGGCCCCCCCTGCACCCCCCACGCTATGCCACTGGATTATACTATTGCTGAGAAGCAAAAGTCATTACTACTCAGTGTGCACACATAGTGTGAAATGCGCATATAAGTTGCATATTACCATCTTTATGCAAGCTTCATGCTAGTTCCTACACAAAAGCACCCTCCATATACAGATACTGAAATGACTGAAGTAACCCTTAGATTATTGGTTTTCCGTCAACTCATATTCCTTTATCCCACATTGCCAACCCATTGTTGGCCATTATCAGAGGCCAACAACATCAGAGCAGAAGTCAAACCAGAAGTCTTACCAATCCGAGGACTTGTGAGTGCGGACCTTGGTCAAATACACCTGTCTGATTGCAGAAGCCAATTCCCCAGCGAATCAGGTTGTTCCAGTTGGAGTTGCGGTCAAAGTAATGGTGTACTATCTTGGGAAAACGCAGGACTACATCACCAAAAAATGCAGTGTTCTCCACCACATGGGAATATGCTAGAGGTAAAGAGCCACAAATGAGAAATCAGGAGTTTTACCGCTGGTAGAGATCAGACAAGTTCCATGAGAATAAACATAGAATCCAAATGCAGGGTGCGTACCACCTCAACACACTCTAACCATTCCTATTGCTTATGTGAGTGAGGAGAAGGGAGGGGAGAATAGAATAGACTAGAATAGAATAGAATAGAATAGAATAGAATAGAATAGAATAGAATAGAATAGAATAGAACTACAGAGCCTAGGGCTTGCCAAACGGAAGGTTGGCGGTTCGAATCCCTGCGATGGGGTGAACTCCAATTGTTCGGTCCCTGCTCCTGCCAACCTAGCAGTTCAAAAGCACGTCAAAAGTGCAAGTAGATAAATAGGTACCGCTCTGGCGGGAAGGTAAACAGTGTTTCCGTGCGCTGCTCTGGTTCGCCAGAAGCAGCTTAGTCATGCTGGCCGCATGACCCGGAAGCTGTCTGCGGACAAATGCCGGCTCCCTTGGCCTATAGAGCGAGATGAGCGCTGCCACCCCAGAGTCGTCCGCGATTGGACCTAACGGTCAGGGGTACCTTTACATTTAATCTATGTTAGTGACTGTACAGAAAAGGGTTTATATTTTATTCCAAGTTTATGAATACAGAAAAAGAGGGCTCAACCTTACGTACACAGCATTTGAAAATAAAATATTGGTGGGACAGATTAATATGCTCACATCCAAATCTGTGAACTTCAGAAATCCAGAAAGCAAGCTAGCAGCCTACAAATCTGGCAAGGAACCCAAAGTAGTGTGTCATTCAATCTGACATAATTTTTCCTACAGCTATTCAAAGGAAACAGAAGTCGCATAGTATTTTCAAAATTATAATAAGAGAATGAATTCCAGGTGGGTTCAGGCTACCTGTGATCAGTGCAAAGGAAAACTATTAAAACTATATCCTTCCCTTCATTACAGATATTGATGGCAGTAGCACTGTTGGGGGGAGGCTACTGCTGCTCATTGTCTAGGTGGCTGGCATCAACAGTTTAAATGAGGATTTAATTCTGGAAATCTGCATGGCCAAAAAACACCAGCCAAAAGCACAAGGTAGGATACCTTAATATACTAAATCAGTACCTTGGACAAAAGAACTGGAATTTCTGCTTCTCTACAAGCACCTACCATTTTCATGCTGCAATAGCTTAAATTCTGGCTCATTGAATCATAGGTTCAATTGCCCTTCCTTTTCCACTCTCTTAATTTTTCTTTGCTCAACAAACATTTTTTAAAAGTGACCGGAAACATAACCAGCCAGTCTCAAATTGTAAATTCATGTACCTCTCTGTAGACAATGCAAATCTGCATACATTTAGTCCAGTCACAAAACCAAGGGTTCCAGTTGCAGAATCCGACCGGGGGTGGGGAGAAACTGGCTATCAATCTGAATGAAGCCACACATCCCTGTTTAATGATACTGACCAGCCTTACGAGTGTTAACTTTCCATTATATGCACAGGCGAAATAATAAGATTCTGTTCTGCTTCATGTACCATATGCTATGTAGCCTCATTTGGCTCTGTTCCCATCCCAGGACCTTTGCAAATGTCAGAAATGATGACACACAAGAGCAGAAGTGACAGGGGTGGCTAAGCAAGAGTCGCCAAAATGGCAACGAGAGCTGTATTGCCAGAACAGCTCATTGTTACAAACTTAATGGCTACAGAATGATGGATGGAGAAATCGGGATTATAAAGCAAAGAACTCCCACCATCCTTTAGCTTCTCATCCTGAGGGAACGGCCCATCTGGAGGGACATCTGCTGCTATAAGTACAGCCCGCGAGTCTTCAAGAACCTGCACATCACAACAGAAAGCGGACATGGTTGATATCAGCTCCTGCCAAAAACATCTCTTTCCCACACCTGTGCTGCCAGCAACAGCCTCTTCTCAGCCGCACACCCCCAGCTTTTCTGCTCTGCTACAAATGCCCATCTGACACAGCCCTGACAGACGAGGAAACTTGGGGAAAATAACAACCTCAAAAGCCAGGAAACCAAATTATGAGAATGAATATCCCAGCCCTTCAAAACACCTCACATTATTTGCAGAGGAAGCAACAGCTGCAGTTCCTGGACCGAGTCTGGTTTCAACAGGCTTGGCGGTAGCAAGCACAAAACACACAGGAACATTTGTGCTGCGACACTGTTACATCACACAGCACAAAATGGAGCTTGTTGGCCAAGCAGGTGGGGGCCACAGACAAACAGCAACTGTATGAAGCCACAACCGCCTTCTCCATGCGATGTGATGCTACCATCGATAAGCTGCAAATCACTTCTCAAGTACCTAGTCTAATATAATACCTCAGCTATTCATTTAAACCCAACCAAATACCAGCCCAGAAGAACACCTAAGATCTCATGCTGGTCCTGAATGTGCAGACCCATGCATTGGGCAAATCTCCAGTGTAAGGCAATCTATTTTTATGGAGCAGGTGCTGAAAGTGCTCTTCTACATACATACAGGCGGTGACCATTTTGCATGGGGTTCCATTCCTCGCTGCCATGCACATCAGCAGAGGTGCACATAAGCCCGTTCTGCCTCCATTCCATCCTTTTCTGGGTCGAAAAGGGCCCATGCATCGGCAGTTGTGCATCAATTGGACACACCTAAAATGGTCACTACCTGCCTAGGACCCTCGTACCTACGGGAACGCATCTCCTGGTATGCCCCAAGGAGGAGCTTAAGGTCCATAAATAGCAACACCCTAGAGGTCCCAGGCCCTAAGGAAGTTAGATTAGCCTCAACCAGAGCCAGGACCTTTTCAACACTGGCTCCAGCCTGGTGGAACGCCCTCATGAGACCAGGGCCCTGCAGGATCTGATTTCTTTCCGCAGGGCCTGTAAGACAGAGTTGTTCCGCCTGGCCTTTGGCTTAGAATCAATTTGATTCCCTCTCCTTCTTTCTTTTTTCCTTTCTCCTCCTGTGAAGAGGCTGCATCTTAATGTTTTAATGTTGTATTTAAATCTTGTTTTTAAGTTGTATTTTAATCAACTTGTTTTTATTATTGGTTGTTAGCCGCCCTGAGCCTGGTCTTGGCTGGGGAGGGCAGAGTATAAATAAAATTATTATTATTATTATTACTCTGCAGATGGAAGTGTAAGAAAGCACTTGGTGAGGGTGCCTAAGGTAAGGCCTAGACCATCCTAGGCTATCTTCCCACAGTAGATTTAAAACCAGCAGACCCTAAGAGGTACCATCTCCCCTCCCCTCACAACCAACTATGTCTGGAATGAGTGGCTACCATCTCCCCTCCCCTCACAACCAACTGTGTCTGGAATGAGTGGCAGCCACTACATTCACCAGCAATTCACTGGAATTGTGAGGTGGTCATAGTGCCAAGTCTCTTCCCCACCACCACCTCAACCTTTTCCAGTAAAGAAGCATTGTTGACGAAGACACTACACTCTTCTTCTTAGGCCCCACACACTGCTTTTAAGATTATCTAACATTCCATAACTAAAAATAAATAAATCCTGCGCTCTGTTAGGCAAGGCTCACTTTGAAAAGACCCTTGAGCATGATGTCTATGATCTTGTATTGTTGGTTCACATCGTTGAGCTCAATCAGGTTCTTCAACGCATTCATCTGGTCTTTGCGTTTCACTTCGAACAGCTTCTTATCTGTAACTTGGTCAAGGATACCATGCGCTACAGAACATCCAAACTCTCGCCCCATGTTCCCCTTCCCACAACCCACAGCACAATCCCAGAGTCTTTTTTGCCCTTCACCCTGGGGCATTGTTAGGTATATAAAAAGACTTGGGGACTTTGCATAAAATGTGTATATGCTAATTTCTATGTATGGATGATGGCTCTGAACCATTTTTTAAAATGTTTTAAGTTTAAGAACAGAGAGGGAAGGCAATAGGAGATCTGGGGCCCACTCCATCAAAGTAGCCCTTACAAGGGATCAGGCTTCTTTTAACTACTGCATCCAGTTTCTTTCAGGGAAAGCCAATGACAATAAATAAAGTTTACGGAGACTGCAAAGAACATCTGCTCTCGGTGGCCTGGCAGCTGTAAACTAGAATCTATGGAGGATGACAGCATAAATCCTGGGAAATACAAATGACAAGGGTTCACATTATCAATTAAAAGCAAGGGAGAGTCAAGGAGAGAGAGAAATACAACCCCTCCTGAAACAGAAAGAGCAGAGAAACGTTTTGCCCAGAGGAAGAACCATGTGACATGCCATGCTGCAATCACCGTGTCAGCATAAAGAATCCATCTATTTCACAGTGGTGTTTTCCAACTTGATGAAGATCATGTGAAGAATGGCTTTCATATGGAGAGTATGGAGGGAAAAGTTGAGTGAGCTAGGAAGGAAGTGAAGCCTATTTGACATTACTGAGCCAGGATAAGATCTCTCTCTCTCTCTCTCTCTTTTTAAGAGTGTTGGTATTGGGGTACATAGCTTATTTGGGAAGGACAAGGTTGTTATACTTCTCACACAGTACAACACTGCATATCTGAGAAAAATACACCAGGCCCAAGGGCGAAATGGTTGGTAATTCCTTTAAGAGTATTTGGGCAAGACGGGACATTTAGAATAAAAGGCATGCCTGACTTGTGGCCTCTTTGGCTCTGTCTTTGGAGACTTCACTAGCAAAATGAAGGTGCCAGACACACCTCTTTGGGGTAGGAGTTCCACAACTTAGGGGCTGCCACAGAGAATGTCTTATCCGCCATGCCACCCCCACCCCCAAGTCTCTGAAGGTGGAGGAACTACCAAGAGGGTCCCCTCTGCCTATCTTAGCAGCTGAAAGGGTCTGGAAGTTAGACAGCTGTGGATGCAAGAGAGGACTTTGCAGCGGTGGAGCGTCAACATTGGAATGCTCTTCCCAGGAGGTTCACCTGGCAGTGACTGATGTCCTTTTGGCACCAGGCAGAGACATTTTAATTCACATGGGCCTTTCAGATGAGCTTTCCCCAGCCTAGTGCTTCAGAATGCCCCTTGTGGTATGTATGCGTACCCTTTTGCAGTTTATATACTTTTACATGCACATGTACAAATCTACATGTTTTCCCAAGGCTTACAAATCCACTCCCTTTCTCCACCCTTGCTAAGCACAAAAGGGCCCCCTAACAAGCAACACTCTCTCAGTTACACCCCACTTTCACAGACAAAAATCAAGGCAATGAAAGAAGGATACAGATTTCTAATCCTGAATCAGGGGTTTTCTTCTCTGTGTCTGCCGTGACGCCTCTGGATAATATCAGCATAAAGAGAAAAGTGAAGGCTCGAAAATAATCCATCCTTAAAATCCTGGAATGGAAAGAAGAGGGGAAAGGGGAGGGAGAATACTTTAATCATTCTAATGATTGAGGTTAAAGCACAGAAACCTCTCCACTCTCACTACCTAATTTATATTCATTAACATAAGCAACTCCCCATGTGTAGGAGAAGACAACAAAGAAATAAAGCAACAGACACCACTGGCAGTAAATGGACAGTAAACCTCTCTCTCATAGGCAAAGTTTCAAGACTGAGCTTCAGCATACAGGTGGGCGCCCAACTACATTGAGTGGGCACCACATTGGCTACCTCTGTACTCATTTCACAGGCCACATCCTGACTTTAGCTGCATGATCCAATCCACCCACTTCTTTACCAGCCTTGCAGCCAATCTGGACGTTACTGTTTTCCCTGGCAATGAGGATATTTACTTGTGCTTCAGCATCGCCACAAACATCATTGTGTGCAAATCCAAACCACAGGTCTCACATCCACAATCTGATCAATATACAAAAACAGGCTTGAAATTTCCAGTCCAGGAGTGGCTCAATATAGTAAAACAGAAATTGTGATTACCGGTAACTGCTGTTCTTTGGCCAAATCCCATACGAACACAGGCCAAATTTCAGAGACGCCTAGAACTTTGAGCATGAGGCTCTCCCATCCCTCCCTTTAACTGGCATTTTGTCCCCCAAGCTCGCCTGCCAAAAAACCTGTTCAGCTTCTTCCTAATGCTGCAGGTGTGCATCAATGGTATCTGCAGCCTTTAAACCAGGAGGGTGGGCTGGCTAAGTGACTGCACAACAGCAGTTTCCCAGTAAGCGTGCAATCCCACAAATGGGGGGACTATAGCATTCCCTACTGAGCAGAGGGAATAGAAGTCCATCACCCTGCAACACTGCTCTTCCAACCCTGGTTTAATTTCTGCCCTCAATGGCCATTGCATTCTGCTACTTCCACTTTGCTGGCATCCAGACAGCTGCAACTGAGACACATGTCTGCAGTGCTGAAGATGGCTGAGCTTCTTGTGGAGGATGTGTGAATCTCCAGAAATAATAAACCTAGCAAGGGTCTGGGAAGAAGCTCAAAAAGCTCTACTCCTTCTTGAACAGTCAATGAAATTTAGCACCTCTTTTTCTAAACTCACAAGTGCAATGCAAGTAAAAATCAAATGGCCGTATGGACATCTAATGAATGCAATTCACACTTCTGCTCATCTGAAGGATTTGAAAAGATGATTGACAAAACTGTGGTTTGCTTAATGTGAAATGAATATGGTAGTAATTCCAAAATAGGCCTTAATGCAAGGCAGTCCTTATGCACCATCAAGAATCGCAGACCACAATGAAGCACAATCATTTCCATACACTTTTCTCACTGAAATGATTGTCTTCAAAACCGCAACCTTGATGGTGAGATAATCCATTAAACGTGTTGCTACTGGTTCAGACTGTTTAGTCATCAGCGGTGACAGAACATGAAGCATCCTCTTAGGCCAGGAAGTCTGAACAGGAGGAAGCCTGAGTCAATTCTGTAAGAAGTTGTTTCATGCAGTAAGAGAAACCTGATTAGCTTTCAACGGGAACAAAGTGAGCAGGAATTGCTGCCAGATGAATGTTAATGGAAGACTAGGCTATGAGAGTGCAATGCTATTCCCTAACTGAAAAGATAATCCAGTACATAATGTACATTACAGAAATGTGCCGCATTGTGTCTAGACGGTTCCATGACATGTTGAATGTTGTGACGAACGCAAATCAAAGTGGTCTGAAATGAAGTCAAAAAATGGTGCAATGACTCCATCTCTAACCACCTTTTTAAATCTTTGATGGTTCCTACATTCAGATTAAAATAACACACCAAAACATGGTTGAGGGGTTATCTCAGAAACATTTAGTCAGAACAGAAAAGGACAAAAAATATGATATATAAGATATCAATAGGATTTATTTCCTAATGTGAATTGGCCCCACTTGAAGTAGGGCCGTATGTTTCCACATTACTGCCTAAGTACTAAACTTGCTACCAAGTGTTGTGATCTACATGACTCTGCTGGGGGCAGGGTGTGATTGGCAGAGTGTGTCAAGAGGAGGAAGAAGATGATGACCCCAGGATGGGAGGTAGCAGCAGTTTGGGCCATGGTGTAAAGGAGGAGCCTGACATACTGCCACTGGGCCCCAGTCTCAATTTGAGGGTTGAGAACAGTCCAAGCAGTGATTCTGAAGAGGGTCCCCACCCAAAGCCGCTCTGGGGCCACCTGACCTCACAGAGAGGGAGGGGGTGTCAAGGATGTCCTGACCCCATCCCTGGGGAAGGAGATTCCCCTAGGAGCAGAGGTGGTGGCTGGCAAATCAGGAGAGCAAGCCAGACAGGAAGGAGGTGGGCAAGGAAGGGGAATTGGAGGGGTGGGTGGCAGGCACAAAGAGACCCAGTTAAAACACACTTCCAGTACTCTCACCCTCCCCTTCCGGGCTTATGAATTTGGCCACCCCTGCCCAATAACATTAAGGAAAATGGTTCCTACATGTAGATACCAGCAAGGCAATATGCCTTTATTGCTTAAAAAATGGCAAGATTTCCAATTACATGGAATGCTACAGTTTCATCAGTTATATGGGGATCACAGTTACCTATTCATGGAAATAAATCCAAATAGGCTTTGACTTGTCCACAAAACAGTTGCCTCCTGCATTGACAAAGAGGGAATTATAGACTGCAGTAAGAATCCTAATTAAGTTGTGTGTTTTGAACACAACATGCTTTGGAGTATAAAGAGCTTATACCTCAGGAGACAGGTGTGCCTACAACAGAGAACATGTTTTCATTATCTGTAGACATTTTTCCTATGTAAATTTATTCAAGACATTTAAGATTGGTTCCACCCATGCAATTACTATTGAGAAAATTATATTAGGTATACCCTACCATTATACAGAAAGAGTGTTTGCCCAGAGTAATATAGACTTATAGTTATCTTTTTAAAAGATTTACTATAAAAGAAACTGGGAGTATGACAACAGCAGACTTTTATTACTGGTTATAAATCTACTTTAGCTACAAGCACATCTCAGAGCACAGCTTAATTTAAGGACAAAAACAAAACAAAGACCTCTACCTGGTAATTCAAATAAAGGAATGTAGAACAACTTGTTCTGGCTATTGTGATGCTCACTAAACCACATCAGGCAAAGCCGTCAGTCAATGATCATCCAGAAATTTTTTCTATGAATCTTCTTCAGCAACATCACAATTGTGTTCTTCTCAGTTGAGTTTATCTGCAACAAAAATTAAAATTGTTGAGGAAAAGCCCACCTATCAATACCAATGTTTTCCCTAAAGGCAAACTTTACCACACACAAGCTCAAATATATTAAAACCTGTGAGGCCCACCTAAATTTAGTGACATGGGATCCCTTCACTTCCACATCCCAAAAACTGAAACTTTGGGTAACAGTTTCTGCTTCAGCAATAAAAATCTACATTGATGGATTTCACGAGAAAGTCCAGTCTCATCAACCTTTTACAGTAGACATATTCTAGAATATTCTAGAAAATATACTCTGCTAGAAAATTCTCTGGAGAATATTCTCCACAAACTGTAAATTCTAATGTTAGAACTAGTTTTAAAACCCACATTTAAACAATTTTGTGAGGATAAAATAGGAATGAGGAAAGGTACGTACACCACCCTGAGCTCCTTGGAGGGAAGATGGGATATACAGTGGTGCCTCGCAAGATGAAATTAATTAGTCTCTTCGTCTAGCGGTTTTTTCGTCTTGCGAAGCAACCCTATTAGCGGTTTAGCGGCTATTAAAGGCTTAGCGGATTAGCGGCTAAAAGGCTATTAGTGGCTTAGCGGCTTAGAAAAAGGGGGGGAAAGCGAAAAAAAATTGGAACACTTGCAAGACATTTTCGTCTTGCAAAGCAAGCCCATAAGGAAAATCGTCTTGCGAAGCAGCTCAAAAACGGAAAACCCTTTCGTCTAGCGGGTTTTCCGTCTTGCAAGGCATTCGTCTTGCGGGGCACCACTGTAAATGCAATAAAGACATAAAGAAATGCAAGAAACAGGTATTATGCAAGCAAAGAGGCAAATGCAGATGAAAACCATTCAGACTGGAACTGTAAACATCTGGTCATTTAGATACTTAAACAGTTGGTGCTAGAATTTGGAAAAGCTCTTGATTTATAAAGTTATATTAAATGTGGCTCCCAGGAATTTGAGATATTTTCCCAAGTAAGCACCCGCAGTGGTGGAAGACGCCTCCTGTCTGTTCCTGGGATTCCAAAACAAATTTGGAAACAGATGGAGCTGGCTAGTGAGAGATCGGTTGGTCCACTGGGAGCTTACAGTCCAGACTGTGAAGTGAATGTTAAGTACCAATTACACTGTGCATAAAAGGACTTTCACAATGAGAAAATAATAGGTTTTATTCCATGAGCAATATCAAAGCAAGTTGTAGTGGCTGAAAGCTACACACACGGATGGGGCGAAAAATCCATTAAGCGGCATTAAATACTGTAAAGAGCATTCTGTGGCACAAGCTTATCTCAGGTACTTGACATAGATAAGAGCATGCTCCTGTTTTTATTTTGTTTTTACCTCCAAGAAAGCATGTTTGGTAAAGTAATGCAAAGACGCACCAGTATTCTTGACATTGTCAGGAATTTAGGATAGCCTTACGGCAACCAATGGCTACTAGGCTTGATGGCTATGTTCTGTCTCAGCTGTCAGAGGCAATATTTCCAAGGAAGAAGAAGATGATGATCAACGAAGTTTTCAGGGCAGTACACAACAGCATAAGAAGAGCTTCCTGGATCAGGGCAATTGGCCCAGTTAATCCAGTATCCTGTCCTCACAGTGGCTGGCCTATGGGAATCCCACAAATGGGACATGAGCACAAGAGAACTCTACCCCAGGGACGCGGACTTAGAAAAAATATTGGGGGGGCCCGGGAAAGCTCATGAATAATAAATAAGCTCATGAATATGCAAATAAAGTGGCTCCGGCCCTAAAAAGGGCAAGCCACGCCCCCCCAGCCAGCCGATTGGCTGGCTGGGAGGTGTGGCCAGTCGGGATTCCCCTGTTCTCGCGGGATTTCCGGCAGTGCCTCCGATTAGGGCGCGCGGCTGGCTGGCTGGCGAAGGAGCAGGTGAGGAGGAGGCGGGGGACGGCGGCGGCGCTCTGCTGAAAGGGCGCCCGCCCGAGATTATTGGGGGGGCTGAGCCCCCCCAATAATTTTTTTGAGGGGGCTCGAGCCCCCTCAAGCCCCATGGAGTCGGCGCCTATGCTCTACCCTCTTGTGGTTTCCAGCAACTGGAACTCAAAAGCACTACTGCCTCCAACCACAGAGGCGGAACATAGTCATCATAGCTAATAGCCATCACCAATAGCCCTCTCCTCCATAAATTTGTATTTTGCAAGTTGGTGGCCATCATCTCCTCCGGTGGGAGCACATTCCAAAGTTCAGCTATGAAGTAGTATTAGTTGTAGTAGTGCCTTCATTTATCGTTCCTGAATCTTCCAACGTTCAGCTTTATCGGATGGCCACGAGTTCGAGTGTTGGGAACAGAGGGAGAAAAGCTTTTCTCCGTGCCACACATTTTATAAACTTTATTTCTGGTTTACTAAAACAATTTACATACCATTTAGCTACAACAGACTAAGTTGTTTACAAAGATACAATACAACTGATGAGAATCAGTGAAGAAAGCTATAAAATTAAACTACCATTAAAAGGCCTTCTGGAATAAAGCAAGTCCTGTCCAACTCTACCATTCTCTGAATTGCATTTGCTATTATCTCCCACTTCACTCAGTTTGACAAGGTCATTTTGGAGTTCTTCACAATCTCTCTTTGTTTCAGTGACCCTGAATAGTATATACAGAATACAGTAAGATGCAATACCAAAATAAAAATAAAAAATCAACAATTGAAGTCATACAATTATTCAACTAACAGAAAATAATAGAAAGTGCACTCCTATAAATACTTTCCCAGGAGCAAGGGCTACTGAACACAAAAGGACTTGGTTCCAAGGAAGCAAGCTCTTAAAATGTTTTTGTTATCCAGTTTTGTTTTCCAGATGTTATGATTACTGATTGCTATTTCCTTTTCTGCTCTCCCCACACCCCGATATTTACTTTGGTTCAGTACTTCTGTTTCAGAAATCCAACCTATTTCAGTCTATCACAGCACAGCTGCGGCCCATTCACAGATATTTTCCAGTCATGTTATCTGTGCAAAGCTGATGTTGATCAGATACCTTTCGAATTTGGGGTGGGACTGTGGCATTTACCAGCAGGGCTATTTTCCTTTATGACAGCAGAAACTGAAAATGTTGTATACAGCGACAGATGTACATGCCACCAGTAGCTTCCATGAGACAGAAGGAAAGGTGATATAATAGAAGATATCTGCCAAGACTTAAACCATGAGGAAAATGAAGTGGTGGCAATTGACAGTACTACTTCGACCACCACAACCACCACTATATCATCTTTACTCTGCAGCACAGGTTAAATGTGACACATAAATATTCCACTAGAGAGCCATGCTCAGTCCTGCCTCAGCTAACAAGACAGCAAATGACTACATACAGAGAAGTTAGACCCGCTCCACGAGAGGGGCTAATGGAAATCAGAGCAGCTTGCTGCTCTTAATTGGAGGGTTAGAGGAATTGCAGTTTGCTGCCAGGCTTTCTGGTTCACCAATTTTCCTATGGCTTCCTAACCATTATCCGTACAAAATAAAACAGGGCTGAAAGAGAAAGACACACCAGCCTTTCATCTTGAAGCTTTCAACATTTATATATAACCCTGCTCCAATAAAGCCTTTTCCTTTTTTCCACTTCTCGTAATTCCACATACAGGGACGGCGGCAGAAGGGGGGCTCCTCCAAGAACATTGGCTTCTCTTAGCCGGTTTTAACAAATAAAGGAGAATAAAACCTAATTCCAATATAATTTAAACTTCTTAAGAAGAACTGAAAATACTTTTAAAGGAGGCAGGTGAACTATAGCTGCATCATTAAGAGCAGAAAATTGAATTACCAGCCCAGTGTCATCATGCATTGACCCAAATGTTGCGGAGAAAATGCATATGTGTTTAAATCTTAAGCATTCCAATAATTCCTCTGACTGTAATGGATTCAAGTGTGTAATACAAGGTAAAAGGTAAAGGTACCGCTGACCATTAGGTCCAGTCGCGGACAACTCTGGGGTTGCGCGCACATCTCGCTCTATAGGCTGAGGGAGCCAGTGTTTGTCCGCAGACAGTTTTTCCGGGTCATGTGGCCAGCATGACTAAGCCGCTTCTGGCGAACCAGAGCAGCGCATGGAAATGCTGTTTACCAGTGTACATGTTCATACAAAACTGACAAAATGGGCAACCATCAGGTACTAGACCTCTCCATTCAGCATCTTAGCCAAAAAACCTTTTGTTCAATTGACCTCTTCAAGTTCTGCCTGCACAATGAACAAGATGCCATCAAGGATGCCAGGAACAATGAACGAGATATTCAAGTCTATTTGCTTTGCTTGGCGTTCGCAATTTCCATCGCGCAATGCAAACAGTGCTTCAGAATCCTGACTGTTAATCATGATCCTATGAATATTTACTCAGAACTGAGTCCCGCCCTATTCAGTGGGACAAGTCTGAACCCAGCAACCTAAATATTAAGGCTATGTATTGTGCTAAGGCTAGGCCATGCCAATGTTTTATAAGGCTTATACACCTTCATTTTGAAAGCTCAAAAGCCAGCATTAGCAAGTTCTGGTGGCCATTATGCCTCCCACCTAAGCTCCCTGCTGCAATCCATGTCTTCGCCTACTCGCTTCTCCTGTGCACTGCAGGACAATACTAGAATTCCATTTGCTGCAGCAGGCAGGCGACCTGATGCTCAAAGTAACTTGTGGAGCAGCAGAGGCTCTCTTGGCACTGCTGAGGTTTTCCCAGGAGGCAAGCTGGATCTCAGGTGGAGATTGACTCAGCAACCCCTACCAGGTTTGGATCTGGGGAGATATAGGTTCAAATGCCCACTTCGCCATGAAGCTTATTGGGCAGCCTTGGGCATAAGCACTTTCTCTGAGGCTAAAAAATGATAGCAAAGAGTTGTTCTGAAGATAAATTAAGAATTTGCGGGGCACTC
The DNA here is from genome assembly GCF_964188305.1 of Podarcis bocagei. Classification (NCBI taxonomy): domain Eukaryota; kingdom Metazoa; phylum Chordata; class Lepidosauria; order Squamata; family Lacertidae; genus Podarcis; species Podarcis bocagei. The sequence goes on along the minus strand of NC_138135.1, from coordinate 34,730,440 downwards.
TGTGCACCTGAAGGTTTCCACAGAACCTTTTACAAGTTGGGTTGGGCAGAGCTAGAAGAGAAAAGCTTCTATTTCAACAATCTGGGGGTGGAGGAGAGAAGAGTCACCGCTTCCTAGTTCTCAGAGGGTAAACATCCAATTTATTTGCGTTTATCCCCGGGGCATTCTCAAAAGCTCAGCTATCGGACTGTCATCTGCACACTGCTATTCTATCAATTAGGAAGCGATGAGCAACACAAAAGTAGGACATAAACCTGTCAGAATATAGGTTACGAAGGATTTGAGAAAGCACCATCAAGTGCCCTTATCTTTTGCAGCCTCCTTTCCCAACACAAATGCAAAGAACACAAGAGAAGCAAAGATGAGCACCATGGGGGTATCCTTTTGGGGTGCATTAAATGCTCAGTGTTCCTTGCAGATCTGGAAAGGGTGCCCTGGGAGGGGAATATATGTGAGGAGGAGATCAAGACACAGCAATTGTATACAAGATTTAATATCCACTACAGAAGCAGCAGCATGTTTTATAAGAACAATCTGCTTCACACACTGAAAAATATGTCTGAGAATTCATTCACTGGAGCAAATCCAGAATCATATCTGTAACAAAATATCTTGTCATTTGCAAACATTAAACTGAAGCACTGTAAAAAAATCACTTTGGCTTCTGCTTCTTTCTGCAGTATTCAGCAGGCAACCACTGGTAGGATCCAGGCATGCTATTCTATATTAGCAGCATACCACATATCCAGGATGAGAGGCAGAATATAATATCATATCATATCATAAGCATATTAGCAACATGGCAGATGCACCTACACACAAAAGCCAAAGAGCAAAACAAAAACCCTCCAAAGGGCTTAGCTACATGAAGGGTAACTAATATGATGCCCTCCAAATATTGTTGGGCTCCAGTCCCCATCATAATTCACCTTTGGCTGTGCTGGCTCTGGCTGATGAGAGCAACAGTCTAAGAAAAGACTGAGCCCACAGTACTGGATATCCCTGGATATACTGCCCAAAATAGGCAGGAAGGTGAATACATCATTATCACATTGCAATCTTGTATATGTCTTCTCATAAGTAATCTCCATTGAGTTTGAATGGGACTTATTCCTAGGTGAGTGTTTATTAGACCACAGCCTTAGTCTAGAGATTGGGATAAGGCAGGCATCGCCAACCTGAGGCCCTCCAGATGTTTTGGCCTACAACTCCCATGATCCCTAGCTAACATGACCAGTGGTCAGGGATGATGGGAATTGTAGTCCAAAACATTCTTCTCTTATAATACTGCGTTCTTATAATATGTAATCAAAGTAGCACCAGATGAAGAAGCTCAGTGTCAGAAGCAAGTTCCATTCGTTGTGCAGCCATGTAGACAAGACATGAAGCAGAAAAGAATAAAGAGTGGAGGCAAATATAACAAGGCAGTAAGAGGTATAGTTTCCTCAACAGAGGGTAGGACAATCCGCTTCCAGGCTTAATTCAAAGAGCTGGGTTTGACCTTTGAAATTCTGCATAGCATAGAACCTTCAGATCTAAATGAATGCCGTTTCCCATACATACAAGCCCATGCCCAAAGATCATTACTGAAGGCCTTTCTACAATCACCAATGCAAACGGAAGTGTGCAAGATTACGATGACGAAAAGAGCCTTCTCAGTGGTGGCCCCCTATTATGAAACACTATGCCTAGAAGAGGCGCATCTGGCACATATGTTGATGGCCTTTCAGTGCCAAGGAAAAACAACTTCTATTCTCCCAGGTCTTTCAACATTCTCTCATTCTTAATTAATATTATTAGTATACATCTACATTCATTGGGGCTGTCTTGCTCTTTGCTCTTACGTTTTTAGCTCTTACGAGGTGGTTTCTGCTCTCCATGTGACAAGGTCAATTTGAGTGTACTGGTTATTAGATATAAACAATCTGTGCAGTTTGGGAATGTGTTGCATTTATATTGAATTATTTGTATTTTATTATTTTGTAACTTTTTGTTGCACATTGTCCAGAGATCAGTGTTACGGGGTGATTATCAAATGCTAAATAATAGTAAATCCAGTAGTTAATCTGTAAGAGGATCCACATGGAATCACTGGTGTTGGCTTCAAGAGTCAAATGACATACCTACAAGTAATAAAGAGAGTTGCAAAGGTCACGTTCAAGTTCAACAGTAAAGAATAGCAAGAGTGCCTTGAACATAAATTTCATGGGAAGTAAATGTTTAATGGCGTTACAAGTATAATTAAGGGTTTAAGGCTGCAATCCTACAAACCCTGGAAGCCAGCTCCATTGCAAGTAAATAACAGGATCAAAACAAATGCCACACTATAGTCACTATCAGAGAACTAAAAGAGACACTATGGTTTAAGTTGGCAAATTTGGAAAAAAACTAGTTCAATGCAATATGCCATAGGAAAAGTCATTAATGTAGTGCAAGGAGGTGTGTGTGAGAGAGCACAGCAGTTACAGCAACCGATTCAGGGGCTTTGCAGATTCATCCACCCCAAAAACTTAATCTGCAGGCAACCTCATGTTCCAAAATCATCTAACACAGTATCAAACAAGGCCCCTAACCTTGGAGCTTGTCATAGTGATGGCAGTAGTAACTGAGCTTCTTCATGCCTCAATTTACTTCTGTAGAAAGATATGTTTTTAAACATGCATGCTAACGAAGCTGTCGAAACCAACCTCAACCCTTTATTACTTATTGTCCATGCAAGTGACTTGCTTTCAAAAACAACATCCAGATATTCCCCCTCTGGCATCTGTGATAAATGGTATTGGATTCCAGAGAGAAACAAGGGTATGTCTAGATTCAGGGCCTTTCTATTCTAGGCCCTCCTAGGGTATTGTTTGTTATATGCTCAACTTGACCAAAAAAAACCCCCAACAACCTAAATTTGCAACTACTGGGGTTGGTATTCAGCTAACTTGGACTCAGAGTAGATCCACTAAAATGAACCTTAGTTAATTAATTTCAGTGGGTCAGCTCTTGAGTAAAATTTAGGTGCATACTATTCCAGTTTCCCCAAATATCTGCAAACAGAGCTTTTCAGAATGTGTGACAAATATGTGTAGAGCTCTTAAACTTTTTTAAAAAAATTGTTTCAGATAATCCCAAAAAATAATATATAAAATGTTGCAGGACTGAACTTGTATAGCAGCTACTAGATAACATGAGAAGAGTTTGTGGTGCTAACTAAAAAACGGGCAAAATATTTTTTCTCTCTCTTACCAACACAGAAAATAATTCATTTTGCATTTTGTGCGTCTATATAAAATCAAGATCAAGGTGAAAACCCTTTTGCTGCTTAGTCCTGGGACTCAGGATGCGATGGGTACTAGGTACCCGACCTCAAGAACCCTTTTATAAAGCTGGACGAAATGCGGGCCTGCTGATCAGGGAAGACGAAAAGTGCAAAAGACCCGAACAGACACCGCGCGGAGGAGAGCTTTGCACCTTAATTCACCACCAAAATCATCATTACTACGGTGTAGACCAGAGCACCTTCCTCCATTAGTTTAGAATGACTGCTGTGACAGGATCCTCTTTCTTTGTGGCATCGATCATGATCATTCCGCAGCTATTTCTTGGGAGGGGCGTCTCACCAGCGGACAGCATGAGCTACGTAGTGATTAAATACATCTCCGTAGCCTAGTTTAACACGCCGGAGGACCTCGCTCCCCCAAGGGCGCGACGCCGGCAACCCCCCGCGCGATCCCCCAAGTTTGCAGAGACAAGTTCTCGGCCGCCTCGCTCAGCCTGCCTACGCGAGCAGCGAAGAAAGCGAGGGCGATCCGCACTCGCTCCCCGCAGCCGCGCGGTCCTTCCTTCCCGATTTCAGGCAGCGGACCGCCCAAGCGCGCGCTCCGATCCCCGCCACCTGCTGCCGCCGCCCCCCTCCCTGGTCGATGCACTAGGGCTCCCGGGACCTCCCGCTTCCTCGGGGCCTGGCTCTCCCGAAGGGCTTCGGCGTTTCCATTCTCGCCCTCCTCCTCCTCCTTCTCCCTCGGCTGCATTTGCAGGATCGGAGGCGCTCAGAACTACGGAGCAGTTTGCTGCCAGCCTGGCAGTTTGCAGGCAGCGCGATCTGGGGCTCGGTAAACCCAACCCGCCCGTCGAGAACCAGCTTGGGATCGCACGGGGTGGAAGCTGCCCACTTCCTTGCTCTCGAGCCCCTGGGAAGGAACCTCACCTGCATTGCCCGGAAAAGGGCACGCGGCGTCTCCAGTCGCCCGAGCAGCAGCAGCAGCAGCAGCTCACTCTGGCGAGGCTGTCACGCTGGAGCCGCTCTTCCTTTTCCCGGCAGCTTTCCCCAGCGGACTGGCCTCGCTTGCTAAGCAAACCAGCATGCCCTGCACGGGCGCGTCATTTCCTCCGTGCGCTTCCCAGAGGCCTCTGTGTTGTAGTTCTTCCAGCCTGGTAGATCTCTCCCCATCACCACGTTTACTGAGCTGTAAGCAGGGGAAACAGCCACGTTTACTAATAGGGGGAATGCCAGGTGCTGATTTGCATGGTGGGTGGTGAATTTTAAAAAACCAGAAACCCACACACAGAATTTCGGAAGCAATTACTGTACTGCACATACTGGGAGAAGCAGCGTGTAAATCATAATCAGCATTGAAAGGCAATTAGAGGAGTTCTTTAGACTGCGCGCAAGTTTGGTCCGCGGAAGCGGGGTGAGCGCAGGAAGCAATTAGTGATTAATGAGAACACCTGCTTGCTGTTTAATCAGTTGCAATAATAATTAGCAAGCACAGGTACTCTGTCTCTGTTATAAATATGAAGGACGCTTCTACCAATATCCATCTGGCTAGGCTGGGCCATGAGAGGTGCCTCGCTTTACAAGACCCAACAATTGCATGATCACAGCAGGCAAAAAAAAGTGCATTGCTGGATGTTACTCCCAAAGTAAGACACGTTGAGGTCACTGGGATTTACCCTTAGGTGAGTGAGAATAGGATTTCCAGCCTTTCCAGTCACTTATGAGCAATAAATTATTAAATTTTATTTGTTGCTTTTTTAAATTAGAGACTTGGAAGTGATTATGTTTCACTCAACCACAAGATGAGCACCAAAACCACAATGCCCAATCATAGCTAAGACCAGCTGCCTGAGTGAAGAGGAATGTCCTATTACCAAATGCAAAAAGCAAGCAATGCTTTGCACTAACGGGTCTACCACCCTCTGAGCACTCCTAGGAGCTGCACATGGAAAATGGTCTCAAATGACCATTGTAGGTTTTAGGTAGGTTCATACAAAGAGAGGTAGTCCTTGAGATACTGGAATCTTGAGCGGTGTAAGACTTTAAGAGGTCAAAGCCAGCACTTTGGAAAATGCAATTAGCACACTTACCTAAGTAACTTTCTCAAAGCTTTCTTGACTGTCTCAAGGAAACAAACCAGCAATATCTTGTTCCCAGAGCACTTAGGTCATTTTTGTTCATCTCCAATGCATCCATTGTGCTTCAAATTACTGTGCATTACATGTCTCAGCGCTACATCTTACATGCACCCATTGGGCTAGTGCCTGTGGCATCGCAAGTGATACATAACACAACCCTTTATTCCTTTTATAAACATATTTTATAATTGGTTTAGAACCTGAGCAGAGTGCTAACTACATAGCAGAAAATTGGATCAAACTGTGAAATGTTATCCTACATGCAAATTCCTTATCTCAGTAATTTCTTTAATCAGTAAATTAATCAAGATAATCAGTTTTACTGAATATTTGACAGGGCTTATTTTAATTATTTGGGCATAGAAGTTACAGGCATACTTCATAATTTTTTGAGGCTACTTTTGTTTTGGCGTGCTAATGTAGGGAAGATGATAATGAAAATAAGATGGCCTTTTCCAATAATTAGTGAAGATTTTTGTCTATAGAATCGTACATTATCTAAAACAAGCAAATGCAATTAAATATAAATGATTTAATTAAAATCATTAAGATTTGACAGGATTGTAAAAATACATTAAGGGGCAACCATTCCAGCAAGTAAGTTTATTCAAGTATGAAATCTTGTAGTGTAAATGCTCCCCTTTTTGTATTTGTCACAATGGGCCTTTAATTTATGTGCACTGCTGCAGTAGTCATACACTTCTCTCAATGGATCAACCCCTATTTTTTCAAAAAAACACTTTCTCCTTCTTGATAATGTTGATCATCTCAAGTTCAGAAGCATGGAAGACAAATAACTGTTTGATTCTTTTCAAAATATTTTTTTATGCTAATTTTGCCTTACGTCGTCAGACCATTGGACGATCTAACTCAGCAACCTGATGCCCTCCAGATGCCGCTAGACTCCATTTCCCCTCAGCCCCAGCAAACATAGCCAATAGTGAGGGATGATGGGAATTGTAGTCCAACATATGAGGGGCACCAGACTTTACAACCTTGTCTGCACTGACTTGCAACAGCTGTCCAGGGGCTCAGACAGGTCTCTCCTAGCCCTACCTGAAGATGCCAGAGGTTGAACCTTGGACCTTCGGCATGCAAAGGAGATCCTCTACCAATGAGCTACAGGCCTTTCTTCTATATATTCATGTCCTTCTTGCTGAACTCGCCATTTTCAGTTGATCAGTACAGCTAGGATTCACATTCCTCTACAGTCACCCCCAACATTCTGGTTAATTTTATTTCCTTGATAGACTACTCTTGTATCTTTCTTGTTGGCTTCCTGCTTCTATTCTTAGCCCTCTTCTGCTGTTATCTGTTCTATTTCCCACTTGCCATTCAGATTGTTTCACTCCTTGATACTGCCTAATTCTCTAGTTTTCACTTGACCAGTCTCTTTGTTACACCTAAGATTACCCTTTGAGTTGCACCTGGGGCCTTTCTCTTGCCGCTCTGTGCTGTGAAAGTGCCCTTCCGCTTAGCAGCAGGCATGCCTCTCCTGATCATCCTTTCTTTTATATTACCTCCCTTTCCTTGCAGTGTGTCTTGTCTTTGATTAGGTCGTAAGCCTTTGGTTGTATTGTAAACATATGGGGCAGTGGCTGTTTCACTCCTGCCTTTTTTGTATGGTGGTTTTAGAGATTTTATACATACAGGTAACCTATATAACTCCTGAAGCATCAGGCAATAATATTTTGTTAAATGAAAGGCAGAACATCCTTTCAACATATTAAAAAATGCTACAATGACTACAATTTGAGCAACACTAGTAGTCACATTTGAGAATCAGCCCTTAGAGGGAAGATTTCAGAGAATGTTCAGCTATTGTACCAAAAGGGTTGAGAGCACTGTTACTGTTGCTATTGCCAACCGTGTGTGTGTGTGTGTGTGTGTGTGTGTGTGTAAAAAACAAATGAGTGCTGACTCTGAATTTGGCTAGATATAGTAAAACCCTTGATCCACAAAAGCTTTCTCTTAACATGGTATCATTTTGCATTAACCAAAACAATGATTCATGGCACCTGAATATTAAGAAGGTGATGCGTAAAGTAGCAAAATAGATTATTTACTGAGGTCAAGCACTTAGGGAATTTATCAGAAGTGCCTGCAAATTCTTTTCTTTATCAGTGCTCAAAAACAACTCTGAAATGCATGCTTCGCTTAACACATTTCCAAGGCAGACAAAAAACAGATTTAAAGTTTTTAATTTACAAGTTTAAACATAAACTACAGACTAGATTACAAAATCACTTCTGTAGGCTTTAATCACTTGTATTATATTCCTTTAAGCCTTTGGCTGGTAAGAAATTATAAAGGCAAGTTGCTTTATTCATTATGTTCTCTGTTCAGTATTGTTTGCCTCCTCATTTCAGTCTCTGATATGTGAGAGAGAAACTGCCACGCCTCCAAGACATCTGAATTCAAGGGCTTGAGTGAAAGAATAAAGTGTTGAAAGGATAATACGCTGCTTAGAAAATGTATTCGTTTATTCTTTTCCCGAAAACTCTGAAATATTTGCCATATGAACACATGTTGGCAAGAGAGCAGAAAATATAAGTTGCTCAGAAGTTTTGACTGTCAGCATCTAAATTTATCCTATACACACAGTACTTTGATGTCCAGAAAACACTGATGGAGTGTTTACACTCCATACCCATCCGCATTCTATTTTATACTTTCCCCCATAACTTTGCAAAGCACAAAAAAACGGCATGGGCTAGAGTCAACTAATAAGCCCTGAAAGTGGAAGCTGGCACAAGAAAGAACTTCCACTTGCACAACAGGTCTTCTCTCCCCAAATAAACCTGGCTTGGAGTGAGTGTTAGGAGAACCCCTGGAACAGCTGTGCGAGGTGAAGAGAGAGGGGATGGTTGCATCTGGCAAGCTGACAAGCCTGCCCTGACTGAACATAGCATGATGTTCCTCCCTGTGTATTTTCCAAGCGCCTTGGTTGTGCTAAGGCAGGCATGGCCAAACTTGGCCCTCCAGATGTTTTGGGACTACAACTCTCATCATCCCTAGCTAACAGGCCCAGTGGTCAGGGAAGATGGGAATTGTAGTCCCAAAACATCTGGAGGGCCAAGTTTGGCCATGCCTGTGCCAAGGCAACAGAACCCATTAACCCATTTAAACTGCACAAACCCAAAGTTCCAGTATGCACTTCAATTGCTCATGCAAAAAAGTAACAATCTGAAGGCACCCAGGGACATTCTGCAAAATGCCACAAAACCGACTCCCTGTTCTTCATTGCAAACATTACTAGTTTAAGCACTGCTTTGTTTGCAATCTAATACGAACAATGAAAAATATTAATGGAACAATGAGGAAGGCAAACAAGCAAGCCTTTGGATGCCTTCCGAGTTGCCTTTTTCAAAACAGGACTTTTTACTTTATTCAGGACTTAAGTAATTATTGTAAAGGGACGCGGGTGGCGCTGTGGGTAAAACCTCAGCGCCTAGGACTTGCCGATCGCATGGTCGGCGGTTCGAATCCCCGCGGCGGGGTGCGCTCCCGTCGTTCGGTCCCAGCGCCTGCCAACCTAGCAGTTCGAAAGCACCTCCGGGTGCAAGTAGATAAATAGGGACCGCTTACCAGCGGGAAGGTAAACGGCGTTCCGTGTGCTGCGCTAGCTCGCCAGATGCAGCTTGTCACGCTGGCCATGTGACCCGGAAGTGTCTGCGGACAGCGCTGGCTCCCGGCCTATAGAGTGAGATGAGCGCACAACCCTAGAGTCTGGCAAGACTGGCCCGAATTGGCAGGGGTACCTTTACCTTTAATTATTGTAAACTAGGGCCCTTTATATCTAATGTTGACTGCTTTACGTTGTCTGAGTGCAAGTGATGAAAAGGCAAAAAGCACTTTGACAGGGTTTTCTTTTTACCTTTTTGAAACTATATTCATACTCTTCCCAGTGGATGTCACAAAATAGGCAGTCTAGTCTCAACCTCAGACCTACACAGATGGCGGCCTGTACCTTACTCCAGTAACTTCGCACGCATCCTGCCAAAAGGATACATCATGCCTGGAAAGGTCGGCTGACTCCTGCTTGTTGCCGGGAGGCTCTCCAGCAAGGTCTGAACAGATGCTGCTTGAGTTGAATCCACCTGACATTTTCCCCTTTGAAGCTTACATCAAAGTGAAAGGAATTACAGAAATAATTAACAGGTTTGTTTCTTCCTATCTCCCTTTCCTTCATTTCCTACCATAGCAATAAAAACCAAAGGCATAGCCATATGTCAGCTTTCCATGCTGGCTTAGTGCTGTAGTACTGAACCAGAGGAACAAAGGGCACGTGGAAAGAGTGCTTCTCTGTAAATTAAGGAATAAGTAACTGTAGATGGAATCTAACATTTAGTCATACTCAGAGGAGACCAATGAAATTCATGGACTTAAGTTACCAACCCCTCTGCAATCTGTTTCCTGAAGCAAGTGGCTTTTGCTAAAGTTGTTAGAACCATTTCAGAATCACCATGGAGGTTACTCTCATTGAGGAATCACTGCATCTTATTTAAGGTATTTATTATTACCTTCATAATAAATATCCTAAGGCAGTTTACAATCCCAGTTAAAAAACTGCTGTTATCTTTTTTAAAAAAATTAATATTTTAATTTGATTTTTAAAAGTATAAACATACAACAAAAAACAGTTACGAATCCAAATATCGAGATTGCTCTGAATCTCCTGACTTCCCCCCATCCCTTCCATGGGTCCTAAATATATTATTTACAACTACATAGCAATACTTACCCAAATTTTTGATCCTTCTAAATTATCCATACATTCTATTACTTTACAAGTGTGGTTAAAATCCTGCTAATGTTTTAACCTGCCTGCAGGCGACCCCTGAGTGGAATGACTCAAGACAACGTGCCATGGGATTAAAATTGGCCACAACTTTATTAAGTTTCAGATGTAGGGAGACCTTGGCGTAGACACTGGGTGTTTATCCTTCCCAGTCCCCAGCTGGGGATCTGGGAGACATCAGGGTTATCCAGAATGTGTGGGAATTGGGCCGGCTCTGGAGAAATATGTTCAAGCAGAGAGCCCACCCCCCATTTCGCCACCGTCACAGGGGAGAGCAATGACAACCTCTCGGCGTATGGCCAATGCCTCCCCTCAAGACCCCTTTAACGGGGAACCCTGGGATCACCGCCACAAGGGAGGTGTGGGTCGCCGCTTCACCCCCCTCCACACACATTTAGGAAGATAGACTAAAGGATTCCGCCCAAGGCCTGAAACTCGAGGCTGCAAAATCAGTGCTGTAATGTGAAATGAACTTCCATTAATGATGATGATGAAGATGATGATGGCAGCAACAACAACAACAACCCATAACAACCATTCTTATGATATCACTCTCAAGTTACTGCTTACTGTTACGAGATCATTTCCAAAGGGCTCACCTGAACAAGAAAGGAGCGAAGTGCACTGATTGTGACATCAGAAAGTTCTGGCAATTTAGTACTAGCTGCTTCTTCAAGTATGCGGCCAATTTCAATTGGAGAAATAATTCTAGTGTTCTGATACCTTATAAACTTTAAAACATAGTAATTAAAGTTAATTTATTTTCTTGTGGCATGGAGTTCCATAGTTCAGCTTTCCTCAAGTACGATACAAACACTGGCTCCACAGCAGGGGTGCCAACTTGAATAAAATATTGTGGGGGCCCAGGTAAACCCCACCTGCATAACTGATCACATGATGAAGTGCACACTCACAGCATTTGAATGGGAATGCCCATCAACTTTGTGATTTTATTGTGGGAGCCGAAGCCCACACGGCTCCTAGGAATTGGCTCCTATGCTCCAGAGGTATCATAAAACAACTTCCCCATTTTTTAGGCAGAACTTGCTGACCTTGAGATGTCAGGGATGAAGAACTGGCTGTGACCCTTCAGGTCTTGTTGAACTCCCATAAGCCTCAGCTAGCATGGACAGTGGTCAGGGATGATGGGGATTTGAGTCCAGAAACATCTGTAGGGTCACAGGTTCCTTAACCCTGGTCCCTGGGGGAGGGGTATCTTTCCCTACTGTTCACAAAATCCCCAACTTTTTTTTAAAAAAAGTTTTTTATTTAAGTGGGTCTCCAATTTTGACTCGAGCAAGAGCATTGGGGAAGCAGCACTTAATCCTGCCTACTCCAACATTTCCCTGATGGAAAACGCCACTCACACAGTGAAGCTGCTGTTGCCTTTCTGGAGTGGAAGACACACTATACAGAGCTGGCGGGGGAAGATTTTGATCAAGGAAATAGTGCAGGATAAAGCGACAAGTAACTTCTCTCCAGTGCCACAACTCTGATCAGAATAAGAGCTAACAACTATATTTGATTGTTTTTGTTTTATTTTAAAATCAGGAAATTCAATTATTTATACCTGTTTTGGCCCTAACAAACACTACAGGGCTACAGATTTTGCCTGTATGTTACCCATTTTTAATGTACACAGCATAAATAGCTGCAGATACACTATGTTCTTTAACAATATACTAGAAACTTTCAGGATTGCAGTTTATAGCCCCCATACTCACCAAAGCAACTAGTCTTAGAATTTCAGGGTGAAGAAATGAATTATCGACACTATCTAGGAGTGAGATCAGCAGGAATTTATTCCATGGTTGTGAGACAATATGGGATGCTAGAAATGTAGAATGCAACCGCAGTTAGCTTTTTAAAAACCAACCGAGTGGAAAACATTCTAGCTAAAGAGACTTACTCATATGGAATGAAACTTCCTTGAAGTCATCAAAAAGAATTTCCGGAGATAAAATTTACTATTGCACCTCCCTGCCCCTCCCCCTGCAAAAAAATATTGCTGGTAATAATTTAAACTCTTACCTAATTCATTCATTCACAACAAAAATGTACTGGAGTAGTGAAGCAGGGAAAAGAAATAATAATTTCAGGGAAGGCAAGGTGTAGGAAAGTGACTATGTTATCATAATTGAGCTTAGACCACTGGAATATTATCTACTTTATGTGAAATATAGTATGAAAGTTGTTCAATAAGGCTACTTCTACCTCACTGCTGAATATACCATTATAAACGTCACATGACCCCACCTTAATACTGAAAAAGCTTTTTCACAGTGGTCATTGACACACCATTTCAAATCCATCTAAATGAAACCTTCCATAAAACTCTTCCCTACACCAGGGTACAATCCATATCAGCATTATTTTGCAGGATTGCCACTTTTTGCTTGCTTCTGGTGGGTCACATGACACATCTCTCTACCTGTAGTTATTTAATAGGCATGCAGAGAGGTGCATGTGTTTGCCTTCAAGGAGGAAAAGGGGGAAAGCACATCACATTTTAAGCATAAATGACTGTCTGTACAGGTGCACGTGCACTTTACCTGCGTGAAACGAAAACATCTTTCAAATACCACCCACTTCCTTGTTCAATTAAAACTAATTACAGTGATGTATGTCACGGAACTGAGTGATAAGGAACTACACCGTGATCACTGAGCAACAACGGCATTTGCAAAAAGTACAGGAATATCTTGGGATAGGGGCTTTGGTGCAGATTGTGCCCAGGTGCTTTTCTAAGGCAATTGTCAGAGACACCCTTATGCTGCTGGTTACCATTAATCCATAGAATAATTTACCAAACACTCTCTGCCCTAGTAATGCACCTTTTTGCTTGGTAAAGGCTGACCAGAACGTATCCTGTTGGCTCTGACCAAGATTGCCGTATAGGCAAGAGAGTTTGCAATGTTTTCTTGGGAACTGAATGAGATTCTTAGAACTGGAAACTTACATTTTGCTTTTCCATTACGTAGAGCGCATTCTCAACCACCTACCACCCTGATGCAAAGCAAGAAACACTCCGGAAAATGAGAGGGCAGCTTCTTCCCTCTCCTGCTACTAAAAATCTCTCCTGCAACTGGTGAAGATACTGTGCCCACTGATGCAGACAATCACAGTCAATCAAGTGAACACATATAAGGATGCTGAAAGGAGTACCAGCAATCGGGTTCCTCGAATACAGGTATTCCAACAAGACTTCAAGACAGCCAATAACAGTTTGAGACAGCAAAAGGTCCTTCTGTAAATATAAGGGAAAGGGTGAGGGCATGAATCACTGCCACCAAATCCCACAAAAAAACTACTTATTAGGTTTGAACTGATGTAGAAGTGGCTCCCCACCCCCATTCCACTATCGAAAGAATGCAAAATGTTGCTCAGAAAACTCTTAAGATTGCATGGCAGCCTCTTTAGTAAGGTAGCAGAAGTGAGCTGCTGCTAGTGAGGGACTTAAGCTGTAGGAAGCTACAGTACAGTACTTAAAAAAAGACTTGTCATGGACAGAGTCCTGGGATCTATATTCATTCTGCACTAGAAATTAAATAATGATCCAAAAAGCCTCTCAGTAGTGAAACAGTTCAGTTCTAGAAACAAGGAAAGTTTGCGAGGCGGCAGTGGACTGTATGCCTTCTCCTGTGTTTGAAATAGATCAACAGTGTTGCTGATGGCAAAATGGTTTCAGTTATTATCACTAGACTTCTACCTGGAGCAGGAGGTTCTGTAGACGGATAACCAAGGACACTACATGCCGCATGGCTACTGGACACAGAGAGGCATCCCCTTCTGACTGTGGAAGTTCATTCCCATGTTCATCTGTAGACCGGACAGCAAACTTCACAAAGGATGAGCAGAGGTTCTGCCTAAAGAAGGCTCTCAGAAACTGAAGGATGCTGACTGGGTATAAAACCATCTATTAGTACTTTACATTCGTACTTTAGCAACAATGATGTACTATTCTAGCATGATGACGACAATTGTATTTGCTAGTTACCTTTCTTACAGGTAGCTCTAAGCAACTTGCATTGTCCCATCCTACATGCGCAGTGCATGTTTAGCAGAGGCTGGTACACTAAGTCTACAGCAGCACAGCCTTCCCAAGGAACATGTAAAAAGAAAAATAAAAAATTCCCCCCAAATCTCAAAGACATACACTCTCTTTCCTGTCCTAAACATATTTTATACTTCTGTTTGAATCTACTGTTCTCTCTAGCCTATCAGGCCTCTGTATGTTAATGCCTGGATTAATCTTTTCGTTTTGTTTTGGGAAAGAAAATGGATTAGCTGACTTATTTATATGCAGTGTTAATTTCAAGTACTTTTATTCAATATGACTTGATTAAAAATGCATCTGAAAAAGACATAAAACCCATTTTAATGATTAGCCTTCTCAGAAAATAAAAACTAATGTTTGAAAGTTTGCAAGTTCCCCCCCCCCCCCATCTTTTATATAGTAATCTATAATGTATTCAAATGCTGCTATGATCTTCAAGCCACTTGGAGCCCAGTGAATGGCCTGGGAGCATTTGATGATGCAGCACTGTTGAAGTGTGTGTAGATTTGATCAGTGCTCAGGCAGACACCACTGAGAACAGTATGAGCTGTTAAAACAGAAGAACAGGTCAAAGGGGAGGGAAATTCAAGCCTCCCCCCATTTTTTGCTTAATAATATACAGTTTCATGTTCGAGAGGGGGAGGGGGGAATGTTCCATATTTACTTATGAACGTTCACCATTATATTAAAACAATAAATTTAATAATAATAATATAGTTTCATGTAGGAATTGAGCAAGCCCTGCATATAGATAAGATGCCCTGATCCTGCACACATAAATGAACTGGGAAACCACAAAGGACTGCAGCTTCCCAGGGATTTCTACATTAGGCCAGATTTATGCCATTTCTTAGCAAAAGTGACTTCTGTTTTTATAACATGTGAAGCAGCCTTTAGTGCTCTCTTAGCTGATGCTGGCAAATATGCAGCCTACCAAAGAACAGGGTGGGTTTCTTCCTCTTGAAGGCAAGTGCGCTGAAGACCTGGTCCACATCAAGGCAGATGATATGATCAACCTTTCAGAAATGAATCAGAAAATGTTTGGTGACGGGAGCGATTGGAGTGAAGGAAGCAGCCGGGCTGCTAATTTTCTTTGTCCAGCCGTCTATTACCAACCCCTCAAAAGACACTGGATCTGCAGCTCATTAAATGTATTCCCAGTATTATTCACTTATGGAATTAAATAGAGCTTCCATGACTTCTAAGGGATTATAGACAGAATGAGGGAACACAGGCAGTCAGCTATGCAAATCTGCTTTTGATTCATCCTCATTATTAACACTCTGGTAAAATGAATGAGGCTAATCATTTACTAAACTGCTGTTTCCCCTTCAGAGGATTAGGGAACAGCACAACATTAGCTCACATTCATGAGCTTTAGACGCATCCATCTAGCCATTCTGAACATTTTGTGCTTGCCAAAACTGAGGGAACAACATCAAACAACAGGAGACCATCAGGAATTATCCTAATTCACACACAGGATAAACTAAAGTTCAATTTCTGAATATGATATCAATACAGTGACCTTATATCACCTGTTTCTAAGCCATTCATGTAATGCCTCGTTTACATATAATACCTATCTATCTTATGGAATAACATGGTTTGGGACTTGAAATGCTGATTTTGCCGTTGGGCTAAATTATTCCTAGGCTGGGGTATGATAAACTATGTCTGTGTTCATTATTAAGCCAAGACAGGAACCAGATCTTTGCCATACACCAGTCCCTTCACAACGTAAACAATAAAACCAGCATGAGTGCTGTTACATACATATCATGTCTGTGGGTATTTGGTTTGCCACTATGGGAACAGAAAGTTGGACCAGATAGATCTCTGGTCTCATCCAGCAATACTCATCTTACATTCTTGAGTCTCCAATTAACCATGGTTTCCTGTTTCATTTGAACTGGGAAACTATTAATCCTAAACCTTAATTTGAAGTTAGTTTAAGACCTGAGTAGTTCCAAAGCTCACAACCATCATTTTTGATGGAAAAGAAAACAATGGCTAATTAGAGACCTCCTGGTTTGATTGATCAATTTGCAAAGAGGGGAGCAAAGGGCTGCCTATGCAGACAAAAGGCTAACTATTATCTCAGCTTAATAAACCAATATGAACTTTCAGACTGGGATTACAGTTAATTAATGCAATAGATTTAGGGAACCAATAATAAAAAAGTTAATAATGCTTAAACTTTGTGCATTGTGCCTATGAATAAAAGCAGTAATTTTTATCTGGACTTTCTAATGCAAAAGTTTTACAGTATTTCTAACCTCTGTATTGTAAATGTGTTGTTGAGTCAAGAGAGAAGAAATCAGCAGCCAAGCAGAGCAGAGAAGTGCTTCACTGGATGAGGGCAAAGCAGGTTCAGAAGAACAGGCAGGCAACCAAGTGAGGTGGATAATTTTCTCAAGTAGCTCTAGCAAAGGTGTGTTGGAAAATAACATAGCCACCACTGTGAAGGAAGAAAGGGTCTAACAAGCCATGTGCAACTGGCATAGCAGAAAGGCAGCAGAAGCCAAGAGCACCAGGAAGGACCAGTCATGAGCAGCTACTGAAATTAAGGGGCACCATCCTTTTCTGCCCCAAGTCCACCACGACTCCAAGATTCTTGGACTATCAAATAATATATTTTAACTACATGCATGATACTGTTACTCAGCAATGTAATACTGAACAATGCTTGTTAAGTACAAGTAGGCTCTTTATGATAGATAGATGATAGATAGATAGATGATAGATAGATAGATAGATAGATAGATAGATAGATAGATAGATAGATAAATGTGACTGTCCTCCCTTCTTTTGCACAAGATAGGCAGACAAAATATTCAGAATTTTTAAAGCCAGTGAAGGAACAAATGCCCCAGCATGTCAGAAAATTGATGTTCAATGTCCTCCCCGTGCCCCCTACAAGGGCTCCTGTAGATTTGCATCATGTAGTGGAAAATCACAATTAAGTTTGTGCTCTATACCTATTTTAAATAGAAAGTAAGTTAATGAGTTATATGTGCAGAATGAACAAGTAGGAGAGAGGCCTTTTTAAATAGCCTTTTCTCCTGTCATGCCATGTCTTTAGCAGTCCTCATAGTCAGATGTTGAAAGAGGGAGGTTCTGGCATCTGCACTGGATTCAAAGAAAGGCTCCAGACACAGCCTCTAAGAAGGATTTTTTCCTCCTGCCTTCCCATCACAACCGGCTGCCTACAGCATATTCTTTCTACTTCTTCATTTTGTGGGAGGGATTTATGCTGGGTGGGAAGTTCGGTGTGTGACTGGACCTTCGGTGGCTTCCATACTTTCCTGCTAAACTGCCGCGACTTGGCTGAATCATCTCATGAGAGGCTGCAGGCCTCCCAGCGCCCCTGCCATGTATTTGGCCATATGGAAGATGCTCCTCATTGTGTGGGGGCTTTTGGGAGGGGATTCCTGAAAGTGCGATGCCCTTCCCTTTCTTCTCTCTCCTCCCACCCCAGTAACTTCCCACTCCTTCAGTTTCCCTCAGTCTTTAACAAGATGGAGCCCTGGCGCCTACTCCTTTCTTCTCTGCACATGGCTCCTGTTAAGTTGTGGGTGAACATATCAGACGACACAACGATTCTTCAAACAGCTCTTGTTTATTCACAGGCCAGAACAGAACTGAACTGAAGGGTTCAGCCAGCCTGCTTATATAGAGCTCCACTACAACGCAACTGTAACAAATTTCTGTAACTATCCAATCACTGAACGTCACTTTCAACCCCTTATTTGCATATGTGGACCTGAGTGAAAACTATCTACAGTATCCCCTGCTGGCCCAGGGTGAGAACTTCAGTACATAACAGCTCCAACACCTACTAGTATGGACCAGAGAAACTGTGATTTCAGACAAGGGGGACAAACTCATTTTGCACATGCATATACTACAGTGGCTGAATTCAAATGGGGGAAATGTGGATTCACACAGCAACAGTGCTCCAGTAGGGGCAGGCCCCTTGTAGCAAACTGCCCTGAGACCTGCGGGTATAGGACAGTACACAAATTTAATTAATAATAAGGTTGAAGGGGGAGTGGGCAGTTAGAATCCATTTATCACTTTTTACCTGTTTTCTGGCTGGCTGGGGTTGTCTGCTGAAGGCTGCAATACAGGTAGTTGAGGGACGGATGCAGAATTTCATGGTCTGTTGGGCTGCATTTTCCAGACAAATTGCTGACTGTGTGATAGAAATACTCAATATAATTTTCATCTTTTTTCAGATTCCAATATGCTAAATATTTGGGGGGAAAGGCTCGATACGAAAACAGCTACACCTGCTCAGACCGCTAATCAAATCAGCGTGCAATGCAATTCACAGACACTGACAAAATCCATCTGGCTTCAAAGCAGAGCACAAGAAATCCTGAAATAAATATTGCCACAGCTGTGCATCATAATTAGGAGGTATGTTACAACTCCTCACCAGCATACATTTTGGAGGTTAAAGCAGGATACTGTTGCTACCATCAGAAACATATTACAGGGAATGTAGAAAACCTGGGGAAAGCTGACACATAGCCAGAGTGGCCTAGTGGTTAGAATGTTGGACTAGGATCTGTGAAACCAGCAGGGAGAACCATGTATGCCACTTTGAGCTCCTTGGAGAAAAAAGTGGGAAATAAATGCAGTAATAAATAAATCTATAAATCTTCCAGGGAGCTCAGAGTGGAGTTATTCATCCCCATTTTATCCTTACAGAAAGCTCTCTGAGATTAGGCAAATAGATAAACGCCTCACCCAATGTCACCCAGTGAGTTCAGTTCCTGAATGGGAATTTGAACCTGAATTTCTTTTACCCTAATCTGGCACTCTAGCCACAACACCACACTGTTGCTATTAGGCCCGTCAAGTAAGATGCCCCAGATAAAATATTCTCATCTCTAAACCAAAGATCCAGCCTGAACAAATTCAGAAGCTCACCCAGATGAAGCAATCTGAAATCCGTGCTGTCCAGCTCTCTTTCAGTCGCATGCCTGAGTTGAACCAGGAAGAGGAGGTTCAATAAAAGGGGCTGGGCCTGGTTGACTAAAAAGAAACATGAAAGAAAATTACTAATTGGCCTCTAGACTACAAAAACTGAGAAAACAAACAGGTGCTGCAGGAACTATCTTCTGTGTACATGGTGAACACCTTCTTTGTCAGAACTAATTTTTTTTAATCTGGAGAGCTAAAGAGTCATTATGTCCTGTTAGAAGCAGTGAAAAGCTATAATTAAAGTAACAGGCTGCTGTGGGCTGTCCTAAACAACACGTACCATTTCAAATCAGAACATGAGATTGACTCTAAGGCTGTGTTGCATTACAGCAGAGGGTCAGCTGATTTTGCATCAGAAGGACGCTGATATACAACTAACAGATGGCATGCTGCATATCAGATGAGCAAGGATGCACAGTGATCAACATGATTTGCCCTGCAAACAGATGTGCTCTTAGTAAAGACTTCAATGTCTGCCCTGAATCAAACATAGTGCTGGCCCAATTGATGGGTGTAAAACATGTTTGTTTGATAAAAAACTGTGTCAGTGCTAATTCATCACATATCTGACAATTTCTATCCCAATCAAGAAGGAAGAATCAAGTAGCATAATGGAGGAAGTATGAAGAACCACCACTTATTTCAAAGCAGGGATGATGATATCATGTCCAGGGGCACCATTTATTAACCCGCTGCATGGCAAATAGTAGGCTTTTCTCAGAGAGAGAAACCCACCAAATAAGCAAATCAGGGGAAGAGACAGATTACATTAGCAGGCATAGCTAAGGGTTAAACTTGCAGTTATGTTTGAAAAATTCCCAAATTCCTCCGTTAAATTTCCCCAAAATATTGTCTTGCTCTGACACATAGGAACAGGGAAATACTTGGCCCAAGAGCAGTATTTAAATTACTTGAGGGGATTTGGTACCCAACCACAGCTTCCTGCACTTAAGGCAGGTCTGTCACTTACCTTGCAAAACGCTGGAATTGTTTTCTACCAGAAGATTTTGCAGAATCTGTAGAAATTGGCTTCGAAGAAGGTCACAGACATGGGCATTCTCATCTATTTTCAGGAAGGCCTTCAGGGTAATGAGGACTTTGTGGGCTACTTCACCGGTGCCAACACAGACTAGATCCTGAGAAGAGAAGCAGATCAGGCCCAGTTTAAGCGAATATTGCCGCTGCTGCTCTCTATGGTTATGGCACAGCGACTTATCTGGACCCCTACCTAGAAGCCAAATTCCAAAATCGTCAAGTTATCATACTAACCTGGATGCATGAGACATCATAGCAATGCAGATATTCAAATGAAGTACTTTTTTAATCAACAGGCTGCGTTACAATTAAAGTCTGAATTACTAAAATAATTCTTGTAGCCTAATTATTTAAAATAAAAGCCAAGGTGCAGTCAAGCACAGCCCCCACCCACCAAGAGAAAACTGGGTGGCTCTGCTGCAATGCAGTCAAATTAGTGACACGTTTTAAAACCATTAAGATCAAAATTATTTGTGTGTTTGTGTAATGCACAATTAAGGTCATTAGAATGTTTCTTGACTGTTATTAAACCCAGTAGCACAAACAAGGGCCTGGCTGGCTGAAGAGGAGTGATGGGAGGCACCCAGAGATGGTTGTGGGCAGTATTTCTACATTCCAGGGGGTTTGAATAAATGACACACACACACACACCCAAGGTCCCTTCCAAATCTACAATTCTATGATTCTATCTCATAAGTGTTATTAGGTTTTTAAGAAGGAAAAAGGACTGATTTATATTCTATTCATGTCAGCTAAAATATGAGTAGCCTATAATTGGAAAAAAGGAGGAAGTCCCCCAAATAATAGCTTGGAAAGTTGAGCATTGATTAAACTGGTTAAGTTAATTTACTGGACTAAGGATGCAGAAAGACAAGGAAGAAGAATTAAAAGATTTTTTTGTAGATATCAGAGGAATTCCAGTTTGAGGAATATTAATTAAATTTATGGAATAATAAATTCTAATAAATATGGATAATATTGTATGTATGGAAGGTTTTATAACATTGTGCATCAATATTTGTAAGTATTTTGGTATGGCATTATTTTTTTTAACAAGAAAAACAGTTATGGCTAGATCTGTTAAGAGTGTTAACGCTGCAAACCCTTCCATCTTATGTTCAGCCTGTATGTACAAATAAAACCATACATCACAAAGACACCACCGTCTCCAATGATCGTCATTCTAAGAAAACAAATCTGAGGCATGCTACTTTTCCTCTTTAAATGTGTGTGATATTTAATGCTGCTGATGGTGATGATGAAAACAAACAGATTTTGCAGCACATGGAATCTAGGTAGGCAATCTAAATATTTCTACAAGGTGATCTTGTATTGATTTTTTTTAAAAAATATTGCATACCAGCAAGACAAGCAAAGCACTGGGATTGCCCTTCAGCATGCAAAGCAAACTGTTGAAGTTGTTTAAGGAGTCAGAAAAGCCAGCAGAGAGTCTTTTGTCAGTATCTTCAGATTCAGTGTGGCTGTAGTCTTCACAGGAAAGCCATAGATGAAGGATGCGGTGACCAAATCTTCCCATAAATTCAGGATAGCGTAAAAAAAAATTGAGGAGCAGAGGATGATGGACATACACCAGGCTCAGATCAGATATACTATCCAGGATCCTCCTTATAGCAGAGAGTGAAGCCTGGATTTGGAGAGTTGGAAGGGGAAATCAGAAAAGTCAAAACAACCTCTTTAGGGACTGGTACATTTATAGTCTCTCTTATGAGGAACATAATCCTCCTAAAAGGAAGAACAGGAAGAATTTCAGCATTATATCCATCAATACAAGGGGAATAGTACTATGAAAGCATATTGAAGTCAACAGCTTCACAAGCAGACAATACCATTTTCATTAAAAGTGTCATCACATGCACAACATTTCTTTAAAAATTAAAAACTGCACCCTATAACACTTTGAATACTAGAACAAAATTAAACAGCTATGTATTTTCCAAATGTAAATGGCACATTCCGGATACAATTTATGACAGCACTTGTGGGTGGGGACAATCCTCTCACTATCTTTTTGCAAAGGCCTGCCTCGTTTCTTTTAGTGTTCTTGGTGCCTCCTGTACACTCTTTTCCACTCTCACTTCCGAGTGTGTTACTACAGCACTGGAACAGGCATCTAAAACTGCAGACATCCAGTATTCCTGTACTGTCTCACTATTCCACAAACTTATTCAGGAGGAGTTTTCTCCTTGCTAGATGGGTCCTACGCTACAACACTACGCAAAACCAGAAAATGAATGATGGCTATTCTCCTATAGCAAGGCTACTTTCTCATGAGAAAGTAGATGAGATATTGTGCTGCTGGTGTTGTATCCTGGATACTAGTACTAAGGGAACAAAACAGTGACTTTTAATTGTCTCGAAAGGAACATCAATAACAAACTTTCAGAAATGTGACAGTGTAGATTTTAAAAGCTGCTCTTGGAAGCAGTGATTACCAAGTCTAAAGCTTCAGTCTTGTCTTGACAGATTGCCAGAAGGTACAAAACAGCTTTGAAGACATATGGGGGTGGACAGTCTCCTTGGTCTTGGATTGACAGAAGAAAACTTCTTATAGCTGAGAAAAGCTCAGTTTCTGGAACAAATCTGAGAGCAAGAGGGTTTGTTTTTTGTTTGTTTTTTAAGTTAAGCGGATTGATCTCACCTACTGTCCCCCCCACCCTCCCGGTTCCAGGCACTTCACTTACTTGTCTCCCTGACTAAAAGCAAAGTAGAAAAGAAGCAGGAGACTATACTGGTGACTACGAAGAGTTTCATCTAAACAGAAAGATTCTGGGGTCTCAGATAAGAGGCTGAGGCTTTCCTGTATCCCGAAGTTCAACTGTGGCAGACTCTTTTGCAAAAGTTCTGATAGGTCATGCACTAAAAAGAAAGGCAATCAGAAAATGGCATGAAAATGTCAGCAGCACACAAACACAAAATAAAATGCTGGGGGCACAGAACCCCAATGTCTGTTTACCCCCCTCCCCCAAAAAGAAATATTGAATACACTGGTATCTCTGGTTACAAACTTAATTCGTTCAGGAGGTCCGTTCTTAACCTGAAACTGTTCTTAACCTGAGGTACCACTTTAGCTAATGGGGCATCCAGCTGCCGCCGCGCCACCGGAGCACGATTTCTATTCTCATCCTGAGGTAAATTTCTTAACCCGAGGTACTATTTCTGGGTTGTGGAGTCTGTAACCTGAAGTGTTTGTAACCCGAGGTGTTTGTAACCCGAGGTACCACTGTAATAGTCCATGCTTCTCTCATATTGCCCTTCTATTCCACCTTACCCCACAAAAGAGACAGGGACATAAAATATGCTCCATAGCTCATGCTATCTTATATGAGACCGCTGGCCAGAAAGTGATTACATTCAATTGTTTTAAAGGTTTTTTTTTTGGGGGGGGGGGAATGGGCCATGCAGGTGTTGCAAGAGCCTCCACTCACAATACAAGGCTGTGTACACACACACACCCTGTTTACTCTGCATTGAATATGAGCCCATCATTGGTTTGGGAAGCAATGGGCTTTGGTCGCAATTCCTTATCTGTCCTGTATCTATCCTGTTGGTTCTTAAGAAATACTGCATTTTGATGTGTTTTCCTCCAAACCAGTTTCAATCCAAATGGAGAAAAAGAATGACCTAGCTGCACTTTAAGCTAGTAATGTATACACAGCTTAAATCATTTTATATTGCCAACATGCTAATGTCACTGTAGGCAGCCAACTCAAAGAGCGTATCTTCCCCAAACCTTTTGCCACTATTTCTGTTCCCAGACCCAGCTGTATGCTGCCAGGTTCAAAGACACATCACACACACACCAATCACTTTATCAAACTTGCCCTCTTGGGAAGAATCCTCCGGCTTCTTTGAGGATGAATGAAGATTGAGGCATATGCTATGCAGGAAACTTGAACAAGCATGATTCAAACCAGGGTTACTTGAAAGAGAAAATAAATTATGCAAAATGAGAAACTGGAGGTGCAGACTTGGTCAAGACACCATCTCTAGTTTATTAATATCATTAGCTTTGAAGTCACCAAGCCTTAAGGCAGTAGTTAATTGTAGGCTTTATTTGCCATTTCCAGAACATCCAAAATTAACCTGGTGCTCTATGAAAATCATAAATCTCATGTCTAAGGGTCAACGTTACAAATCTATTAGAATGTCTAGAGGTTAACACGGGAAATGAAGAGAAATGTTTCAAGAGAGATGAGCGTGAGAATTAGTTTTACTATCCCAATTTAATACCTTTGTGCAGTGCAGAATTTGGCCTTCAGCTCCAGGTTCAGTTGGATGAAAGAGGAAGATGCTGGAGGGAAGGAAAACTGTGCTCACACAAAATGTTTGAGTTAGGATTTTCAATTATACAAACTTAAGAGAATCTGCAGAGTACCTAGCCAAGCCTTACTCAAGCAAAGGCAACAATAATTTCAAGGCTCTGAATATTCTAAAGGATTCTCTACATACTAAACATGATTTCATGTCTCACGATGTCTCGCTGACATTTCCAAGCGTCATTAGAGATGATTCCAGAGTTGCCACTATGGAATTATTTGCTTTTTATGGGGCATTTACATGATATTGTCACCAAATTGTTGTTCTTCTGCATTTTCCTCGTGCTCCTCGTTTCTTCCTCAGATCATGGATAATCCAAATTTATGGTAGAGCCAAACAGTACCGTAGTCTCTGCAGGTGCAGGTACTCCTCTGTCTTTTTAAAGGTCTGGTTCTGAAGTGCACAGTGACATATTCAGGTGAGCCTATCCACATGCATCTACATTTTGGCTTGTCTTCATTGTTACCTTTCCAACTGGCCCCATTGAGGGCTTGTCTACACTTCCACTTGTCCTGCCGTTTCCCTCGAGGAAACCAACTTTTTTCCTGCTGAATTGAAACAAACATCAGCTGGGTTTTCTGCTGATTGATGTTTACTCCAATTCAGTGGTATAGAGTAGGTTTTCCTGGGGAAAGTGGTGGGACAAATGGAAAACAGCTTGTGCCCATGCCTGGAAAGCACGGGACAAGCGGAAAACCTATTGGACCCCTGCTTTCTACTCACGGGGCAAGCGGACGTGTAGATGAGCCTTTAATCAAATCATTCTTAACAGATTTTTAAAAATTTGTTTGTGCAAATAGTGCTTAAATAAAGAGGCATTTTATCACATCTTTTAAAATGGTTAAAAAACACGATGCCCTTCCAGAGGGCACAATTTTAGCATCATGGTATTATAAGTTTAAGTCTGCCTCTTTAAAAAGTGATTAAATAAATCATGCAAGAACGCTTAAAGAAAAAAAGTGTATTTGTACAAATTAAACAGAATATTAAAAATGGCTGTAATTTTTAACTCAATTTCCCATCCTTTCTTTCACGGCTATGTCAAATTCACTAATGTGGATGAAACAAAGCAGTATGTACACACACATACAAAGTGCTATATCCCCTGAAGTGTGATAGTTAAATTTTAATTCTGCATGTAGCTTACAGCAGAAGAGCAATAATTGGGGAGAACTGAGCCACTAGCCTGCAGGCACTCTAGGTACAGAACACTTCCATTTTGATTGCAGAATGAAACATTTCAAAAACACATCTACTCTAATAGATGCTTTGTTAATGTTAGGGGTTATTACTGAGCTTTATGACACATTAACATTCAGCAGCAACAAATTCTACAGCTTAATAATATGCTTCTGAAAGAAATATAGAAAATAGCCTCTTCCAGTTTTCCTTACCCAGCTTCATGGAGAATCTCTTACTTGAGTCTGGCATAACACTGAATAAGATATTGAGGGTCGAAATTAAGACTTCCATGAGAGCTGGGTGGACAGCTCTTTCAGAATATTTCTGCAGGGAAAGGGGGCAAATATACTTTCACTGCTACAGAAAGAAATAACATGCAACTCAGATAAGACATGAGGAAATCTTTTTAATGGGCCTGACAAGTTTGATAACTCCGAACCACAGGGTATGGTCTAATAGAAAGCTCCTGTCCAAAAACAGCTTGTAACAAGAATCTAGATCTACAGTGACTTCTGACAATAGCCTTAATTTAATCTTTGGAAAGGGATGCGGGTGGCACTGTGGTCTAAACCAGAGCTTCTTGGGCTTGCCGATCAGAAGGTCAGCGGTTTGAATCCCCGCGATGGGGTGAGCTCCTGTTGCTCGGTCCCAGCTCCTGTCATACCAAAAAGTGCAAGTAGATAAATAGGTACCACTCCGGCAGGAAGGTAACTGGCGTTTCCATGCGCTGCTCTGGTTTCAGTGTTCCATTGTGCCAGAAGCAGCTTAGTCATGCTGGCCACATGACCCGGAAAAACTGTCTGCGGACAAACGCAGGGTCCCTCGGCCTGTAAAGTGAGATGAGCGCAGCAATCCCAGAGTCATCTGTGACTGGACTTAACTGTAAGGGGTCCTTTACCTTTTTTAACTTTGGATGCTCCTCTTTATTCCCCACATACCTAATAATTGGGGCAGGAAGTAGAGGGAAGGGCACAGCATCACTGCCTCCACCAGCCAATCTCTTCTGCATGGGGCACAAACTCTGTCATGCTTCCTTTCCTAGTGCTGGTGTACTCAGGTCCTGCTAAGGCATCTAGTTAGCCACTGTGAGAACAGGACGCTAGACTAGGTGTTCCTTGCTTCCATATAAACATATGTGAACCACTTGATGCTTGGGTGGGGTAAAAGGAGACCCTACCATGACTATGGGAATGCAAAGAGAGTCAGAGATCCTCAGCAGAAACTCAGAAAAGCTTTTCAGTGTATCTTCATTCTCTGAGTTGGGAGCAGTGAAAGAATTCTCCTGAGCCACAGGGTCGTTTTGTGATTCCACAGCTAATCTAGAAAGACACACAGGACTGTCAGACAGACAGAAGCTATTGCATCGTGTTTCTACAGCATCCTGGCCGGACCTCAACTCCATAGCCAGAATGTTGAGTTTGAATGTGTTTAATCTCCTCTCTGGTTTTAATGGCCTCTCAGAGAGCTTTATGTCAGCAGAATCCCTCTCAAGTCTTCAAAATGTGTTCATCTAACTCATGAAAGGGGAAAGAAACCAAGACTGTGCCTACTGTCCCCTCCCAAATTCCGCACATTCAGCAAAGGATGATAGAGCTCTACAGACACACAGTTGTGCATCAGGCATGTAATTGTAAGCACAGAGTTCCATTCACACCTTCCACTGAACATGTAAAGGACAGAGCCACCAGGCATGTTCCTGCTTTACTTTCCATGCACTTTGAAGAGGTGAGTATGACTCCAAGCACTCAACCCTGCCTAAATTCCAGAGTTGTTACAAAGATCTTAAGGATACTGCTATGAACTTTTGGGAAGATGGGTAGAGTGTAAACACAGCACAATCAACAAATAAATGGTGCTACTTTGTGTTGGGGAGCCTACTTTAAAAGGCCCCACTGGGTTCCACTCCCCAACCCCCACCCGAGCCTGCTAAAACTTTGGGTTGGCTTTGTCCCTGGGGCTGGTGAGAGCCAGAACTGTGGCCCCCCAACCCATCCCAAAGCCAACTTGGCTCCCGGCCAGAGCACAACCTTATCCGCTGCACAAAGGTGGTTTACTGGTATTTTTAGCACATACAAAGAGTAAATCTCCAGGTCATCAGCTATTGAGCCACTTGAATGTAGAGGAGCAAAGCAGGAAACCCTGGTTCATACCCCTTTAATCATATCCTCAGACACAGATGCAAGCTTTGCGCATCTCCCCTACAATTTCAGAAAGCTGTGAACAAATTGCTATCTGATCTCTCTTAAATGTTCTTAGGCTAAAGACAGACAGAACTTCCTCACCTGCAAGCATTTCTGAAGCTTTCTAAAGCACTCTGCAGGAACTGTCCCTGCTGTGAAACTGTTTTGTTCTGATGTCTGCTGCCTGGTTGACCCTATGACATTGAGATGAGAGAAAAAGACTTTCTTATGACCTTCTACTTCATGCCACCAGAATATCACGTTAAATTAACAATTGCAGTCACCAAACGTTAGCTTGAAAAGCCCTCTAATTGTTTGAAACACTAAGGCTGCTCATCCATTTCTTCTCTTTTGCTATCATGAGCCACTGTTAATTCTTGTTCAGCAGATGCACACTAGCTTTTTGTACTGAAAAAGGCAGAAGAGAATTTCCCTCTTTTCTAGTGAGCAATAAATAGCAATAGAAGTTTTCGTAACTCCCATGTGTTTGGGTTACAGCACGTTATAGATAAAAGTAGTAATTCTGTCACACTATAAAAACAGGAGAGAATAAAACTAAGTTCTCCTAGAGATTAGCCTCTTTCTGTTTTAATGTCACTGCAAACTGATCCCTTGATTCTGAAAATGTGCCCCTGCACTGCACATATACTTGCAATACTTGTGTAATGTCTCTGGAACATGCACATAAAAGTCACATTTTGTGAAATTGCTCATCCTACATGTGTGGTATTGCAATTAAGATTGCAATATTTACACATCTACTGTAGAGGAACTCCAACTGAGCTCAATAAACCATACTTCCAAGTAAATACAAATACTGGTCAAATACAAAGATGGTCAAATATTGAGAGCCAGTGTGGTGTAGTGGTTAAGAGCGGTAGTCTCGTAATCTGGGGAACCGGGTTCGCGTCTCCGCTCCTCCACATGCAGCTGCTGGGTGACCTTGGGCCAGTCACACTTCTTTGAAGTCTCTCAGCGCCACTCACCTCACAGAGTATTTGTTGTGGGGGAGGAAGGGAAAGGAGAATGTTAGCTGCTTTGAGACTCCTGAAGGGGAGTGAAAGGCGGGATATCAAATCCAAACTCTTCTTCTTCTTCTTCAAATAGGATTTGGCTGCACATGCTCACAATGTTCTGGAAAGCAGGTAAACATCAGGTGCATGTGCAGAGGGTGTCACTCATTCCTGTATTTTGGAATGACAAGAATTCGTTTCTTCTCCATCAAGACACTTTGTAACCATCTCTGCGATCCCCAGTATAGTACTCCTGACTTTGGGCTACACTATAAGGCTTAGCATCAACATGCAAACATTTATTCATTTCTATATTTCTATATTTTAAACTTTGTTGAAAACGCATGTTTTGCCGTTCCATTATTTGGACCAGCTTTCTTTTAAATCCCTGCTGTTTGCAAGCATGTTACTGGGTTAGTCCCATGAGGAAATCCAAGTGGAAAATTCAGTCCCAAATATAAAAAAGATTCAGAGAACACCCTTCGGAAAGGAGTGAGGCAGATCAACTATCTCAAACTTAGCAACAAGTCTGCTAACATGAGAGGAGGGTTTTTCGTGGAAAGGACTGCCAGAATCCCACCACTATTTGAGGGTGGGAGCACGAAGAGAGGACTTCGTCACACATCTGGCCCACATTACCTGCCAATCAGAATAAAAACACAACACTGAATGACTAACCATGAGCCTCCTATTAAGAATTGGCAGTGGAAGATCACTACATCGTTTTAATACACCTTCGACCAGCTTCTGTAACTCTCTGTAAAGTACGGGAGGGATGGTCACATGATCCTTTCTGAAGCGAAAAGAGTAAGACAAGAAAGGCAATTAACTTGGAAGCAAACCTCAGGGGAGACAGAAATTCATGGTGGTCCAGATGTCAGCAAAACCAAGAGTGCAAGAAAGGACTAACCTGGGTGTCCAGCTACAAAGAAAAAGTTCACCAAATTGTTTCCCACTTACCTCAGTATTGCAGCCACAGCTTTCACAGCTTCAGCTGCTACTTCAAGAATAGGACAGTTTAAAGCTTCTAGAAGAACACTAACTGCATCTTTAAAGACAGAGGTATTTGTAAATAATTTGATTTCTGCTGGCTGCCTGAAAAAGAAGAAATGCAGATCAAATCTTTAAGTCATAGCCTCCTATCGAAAGACTGTCACATGCACACCAGTATAGGAATAAATTCTTTATCGGTTACTGCTCAGTTGGGATTTGGTCTGAAGCTTTAAATTATATTATTGGTAACAGTTTCTCAATAATAACCCTAAGCATGCTTTGTATGAACAACATGAAGGCTTTCGCTACAAAATACCTACAGGAACAAACAGTTACATTGTGAGTTCATTGCCAAAATTGCATATTTATTTATTGAATTGCTTTGCATAAAACATACCAAAGCAATTTAACAATAAACAGCAACAATAAATATTTGTGCATGTATGTACTGTATATAATTTCATGTCTAATACAAATGGAGTCCAGGATAAAAATCTCCACTTAATTTTTAAAATTTTATTTCACAAGCAAGCTAGTGGACAGTGTGTTATCGCTTATGAGAATATACCCTGGATATATCCCTTTCACCTAAAACCTCCCCCCCCCCAACAAAAAAACCACCAAAATCATCCATGAAAGGTGCTCCCACACACATTTTGCATATTAAAGGCAACCTGGAACTTTGAAATCTCTTACCATTTTAAAATTTCAGTGAAAAGTAGAAGTCCCTGCTTTTGCAATTCCACATTATTGAGATGCAAGATTTCTTTCAGGCTCCTTAAAATGGGTTCAATGCCTGGAATAAAGTCAAAAATATTTAAGCAGGCCCCAATCCATGAAAGGGGTTCCAATAGTGAAGTAGAAAGGTGGAAAGATTTGGGCAACCTATTTCCTGAACATCAAGTGATAGAGGCTGTTTGGGCTCACTTTAGCCCATCACCACATATGTGAAGTACTTTGAGCATGCTGCTTTATAGATGTGAGTCGTGGGCAACTTATAACCGTCAGGAGCAATGCCTGAACACCTTCCACATGAACTGCATCACAAGGATTTGGGGTAGCACATGGCAGGACAGAATTTCAAACAAAGATGTGTTCTCCCAAGCCCACATTCCCAACATGTTCGCCATCCTGTCTCAATGATGTCTAAGCTGCCTTGGTCATGTCCACAGAATGGAAGATGGCTGGATTCCCAAGGTCGTGCTCTCAGTCAGTTTCAGTTCCCCATTTTGCAGGGGATGGAAACTTTAATTACTCATTGCTTTTCTCAATCTGCCCCCCCCCCCATCCTTTTACAGAGAAGCGGCATTATCTTGCTATAAAAGTGAAAAGAAAATAATGAAAGGAAAGCCACAGGGAACAAAAGCTGAGCAATTAAGAGGCAATTCATCACCTGTCTCCCAGTCATGCCAAACTGGACACAATAAATGATCAGAACAGGTAGCTTTTGATTAAAGACACTGCAGCTTTTTAAAAGCCTTAGTAGTACTTGTGGAGTTGCAGTTGTATTACACTGCAGAACAACAGCCACAAATAAAGTTCAAAAACTCATGGAAGGACAACGAACAAAACCCTAGAATGCAGTAATTGGGCAATGTCATCATCTGGATTCTCTGAAAAGTTAATGAACAAAGAATGATGAGATAACAATGGATAGCAATTGCAGACAAAATGGCTAGTGTGGAAATGTTGAATGACATGGCAGCAACTGCATCAGGCTGCGAAGAATGGTGATTTACCATAGACAGTGTGACACTTGGAAAAGAAAAGCTGTTCCTCAGTCAGCAGCAGCAGGCAGCAATAAATTGACCAGGTGAGAATTTCGCTCATGCAGAAGAGACACTCAAACAGGAACTCTGCAAACAAAAACAAAAATAAATGTATTCTAGCATCAGTTGAGCCCAACACAACTACTCCCAAAAGGAGGGGAAATAAAGAAAAACACAAAAGAAGTAAACGTTAACTTAAAACTCTGACACATCTTGAAACTACCAGGGGGGGGGGGGAGGTGAGCGCCGAACCCTGCCATCTGCCTGCAAAGGAAAATGAAAGGCGAAAAAAGATTTTTACTGACCTGGCTGCTGTGCAAGTTGCAACTCTGCTGCTACAATTATTTTAACTGTTTGTAATTGGGGAAGGGGGGCAGTTCTTGTTGTTGTTTGCTCTAGTAACCTCTAGGTTAGATTACTGCAAAGTGTTATTCATGGGGCATAGAATTCTCCTTATACTGTACTTACAATTTCTAGTTTACGTCACTCTGAAGTATTATTGGTTAACAGTGCTGCAATAGCTGCAAACATAGCTTTGCAATCAAGTACCATGATAACCTGCAAAGTGGCAAACAATAAACAACAGCACATTATTTTTGTTACCTGGGATATCGGCATTGATAAAGGCAGGAGCATATGTTGCTGGAGAATGCACCAGTACAGCAGCCATACACTGAGCACTTGCTACCTGTAATACCTCATCTCTAGACAATAACAGCTGTGAAAGACATAAGACTAGGTATTAAAGAGCCATTGTTACACTAAATTACTGCAGCATTAGAAAAAATGTGTTGACCAAATGCAAATCAGAAGAATAATAATTTAAACTAAAAAGAAATGCTATTGTCATAGAGCCACACTAAGCTAAACCATGGTTTAGCATTCAAATATTTATTTAAAGAATTATTTTTAACAATTCAGATGTCTTGGTTCGCATGTCACACTACGCATGGGGTGGACAAATTTTTTGGCTCTGCAGGCCAGATCTTGATCAGGTTGTGCCTCATGGGCCAAATTTGACACGAGGTAGGACCACCTACCTGTCAATCATCTGACATCACCTCATAAACTGGAAGATGCTGCTAAAATGAAGAGGGTTTCTTAAAATAAATAAAAATAATGACAGACCTTGGTTACAATTCATGGTTAATCTAGCAAGCTAAACCACAAGCCCGAATTTGGACCATGGCTTAGATCATTACAAGACAGCAGCAAGACAACTGGGGGAAAGCAAGCCAACCACAAACTCCTCTCTAGGAGCCCCCACACTCATGCATTTACGCTAAACCATGGTTAGGCTTACTCTGGCATGCAAACCAAGCCATCTGAATAGATTTTATCTCTAAATAGAAAATACTGTTAGAATAATCACAAAACTATGGGCAAATACATCAAACAGCTGTGTATGCTCCATCTAGTAATCATAATGGGCATCATCCATTGTATTGTTACACACTACCCCAATCTTTGTGCAGTGCGAGGTTCTAGGGGTTCAGGCACTTACCCTGGGTTTGTGTCTCCTTTGGAAATGAGGCACAACAGAGACTGTGGTGTCTTTATGATATGTGGTTTATTTACAGATATATACAACCTAAGCCTACAATGGAGGGGCTTCCAGCATTACACTCCATGATGGTTCCATTTCTCCCATTGCTGCCACCTTGGATTCAAACTGTCAGCCCACATTATGCTTTGACCGCCCTGCCCACCCCCCAGCTTCAAAGGCTGACCCCTTTTTCCTTTTTCCTGCCACAAGGAACTGAAACCCTAGAAAACTTCCTAGAAAACTGGCACTGTCTTCTGGCTAACAATCTCAGAGCTCAGAGAGGGGCTCCCCCCATTTGTTGGCTTGCACAGTCTTTGCTTTGATGATGGCCCACCTCCCTATCTTTGTTCTCTGCTGATGGCCCATCTCTCAAGCACAGAAAAAAACTGGTTTGGCCTGTATTTTGACACGGATAAATTCAGCATCTGGCAGCCCATCTTAATACTCCAAGCATTGATTAAACTCCAACACTTACGAAATCCAAGAGTTATGGGTGTCTTGCACCCACAAACTCATAACGGTATTATGAAAATGACCCCATGTGCAACCAGGAAAAAGCATTCCCACCCATTCTCGCAGAATACATTTAGATGTAGCATAGCACCTTTAATTTTCTTCTACAACACAAGGTATTCACTAATACCTATATTTAGTGAATACGTAACAAAAACTTGCCATTAAGCAAGTTCAGCATTCACCATTAATGCGTCAACTCAGAATAATAACAAATCTAGCACCAGATGTTAGGAGGATGGGTTAAATCTTTTTGGCAATTACCTTCTTGATCATTAAAGGTAATGGACTTTCTCGCTCAAACAACTCTGGGCTTGCAGAATCTGCTCCTTTTCCTGAATTACTCATAATAACTGAAACAAACTTATCATATTTCAGTAGCTGCTTTAGCAAACCTGAAATACAGCAAGGGGAAAGAAAATGAGAAACTAACAAAACAAGAGATATTTAAACATCACATCATTGGGTTCTGAAACATCTTTATGATTCCGATTCTATTGTTGCTCTACTACCAAACAATATTTTGACCACTCTATAAGCAATATTGTATTATCTATACAGATATCTACATAAGATTTTTTTTATTTTCGAATTTTTCATCAGAAAAGCAAAAAGCCATTGTCCCTCAACTTTTTTTTTCTGGCTCTGTAAAGTCAAACTGACTCCTGATATTGCCTGGAACAGATGGTTAGCTATTAAGGAGTTACGCTTTCAATTTCCAAATCTCCTGTCCCTTCCCCACTTTAAAAAAAAACAACTTTTTTATTTTGCTAACAGAGCAGCTGGGCATTCTACAAAGTGCAGGACCAGCAAGAACCCAGCCATTCACCAACTTAATATGCCATAGATCTAAATTTGCATATATACATATAAAAATCAATCAACTCAACTTTTGTTGATTAAAATTTGACCATAAGAGTACAGCATAGCATATCCAAATTTGTGTTAGGTGCCCAGCCTTGAGGGTTTTTTGGGGGGGGCTGTTTTTGGTTTTGAAAAAAAAACTAGCAACATGCCTACACATGGGTTCAGAATCTGAAAGGCAAATTAAATCCTTATGTGCATGATAAAAGAGATTGAATTTTAAAATTGCTTTCTTCCACTTTCTATTCCAAAGCATTCCAGAATGAAAGGAATTACTAGCAGCATTTGAGAATACATCCCAAGCTCTTCCCCTCCTATTCCACTGATTGAGCACCTTACCCAAACAGTTAACTTGCAGCTCCTTGGTCTGTGAATTCTTTAGAGTAGTCAGAAAGAGGCCACACAGCCTCTCTGTGAAATGAACAAACAGCCTCTCTGCAGCACTGGGGACAGAGTACAGCTTGCCATAAAGATAACATACAGCAGCCTTTATGCTCTCATTTGGGTACATCAAACCTGCAGCCAGATGCTCCATCATGTTACATGCAGAGAGAACAGAAAAGGCAATTGTAAAGAGAGAAAACACTGATACCTTTGTCAATTGTGGGCTGGCCAACAGGGGCATCATTTAAGGAAGACAGAGGAGACAGTCACCCTCATCCTGAGTTTCATGCAATTATTCCTCATGAGACCCTTATCCCCAGAAAGCTCATTGGTTCTGTATGCTGAGCAAACTGATTTTTTAAAAAAGTTAACTGAGCCTACATACTACATCTGCACATCAAGGTACAAATCCCTTTACTTAAAAAACACACAAACTACAATTTGGTTCTTGATAACTGATAACATAGCTAATATGAGATATCAAAATAAACACAATGTATGTATGTATGTTTAACTTCTGGGTTTTTTAACAATTTAACCTTGCACCTTATTGAATCTTTCCTCCATACACAAATGGGGACCCTACTGGCTTGTGAAATGGTAGTCTTACAAAAGCCAAAACTCAGCTATTTCCAAATAGCAGGTGACAAAAACCCTAATCATCTCCAAGTCATCCTTGATGTAAGGTCATCCCACAGTTGTGCTGCTTCCATTCTTTTCATTTTTACTACCTCACATGCTGCCCTTAGTCTAAGTTCCTGGATCTTTTTATTGCCTCTGCATACAGAGACCTGTAAGCCAACCTAGCTAACCACTCTCAGTTTAGAGTTTTGCCATGTTTCCAGTTGTTGTGTCCCAGCAGCTTGGTGTTGCTACTGCTTATCACGTCCCACTTGTGTGCCTCTCCTTCTCTAGTTCACCCAATGTTTGCACATATAGGCATGAAAAAACATTCTCCTTCACCAAAACATTGTCTGGATTTGTTCATTTGGATACTTATTCAAACTTGAAGCAGGCTGATCTACTAATCCAGTCTCACAAAGACTGCTCATGTCCAGTTTCAATACACCATATTTGTGGATCTTGACATAAGCTTGTGGTTTTTCCTCATACAGTATAGGGAAATTGAAAATATTTTTGGAATTTGTTGAATGAGTCACCATTAGCTATATGGAAAGGCTTCCTATTAAAGCACAAAATGTTTTATGCCCCTTAAAGATATGCCCCTTAGAGACTAAACACTCATTTCCACTTAGTTAGATTTACAAGGCTGACCACCACCTCTCCAAAAAAGAACAGGTAGTCTTGTGAATGGCTTTCATGAGCTTTGCCAAGATTACATTTTAGTCTCCTTGTTTGCTGCCACAAAAAATTTTAGGAGCATTTAAAAAGACAAAATCTCTCACCTTCACAGGAGTTGTATTATACTGTATTGTTTTAATTAGTGTTTTTATAGTTGTTTTGATTTTGTGTGGAGTGCCCTACCTGGGTGGATGGAGCAGCCAAGTAATTTCGTTGTCCCCGAGAGGGGGCAATGACAATAAAGATATTATTATTATTATTATTATTATTATTATTATTATTAGTTCCAACACTGCATTTACAGTGGTACCTCGGGTTAAGAACTTAATTTGTTCTGGAGGTCCGTTCTTAACCTGAAACTGTTCTTAACCTGAGACACAACTTTAGCTAATGGGGCCTTCTGCTGCCGCCCCACGATATCTGTTCTTATCCTGAAGCAAAGTTCTTAACCTGAGGTACTATTTCTGGGTTAGCAGAGTCTGTAACCTGAAGTGTCTGTAACCCGAGGTACCACTGTACTTGTAATACTTACTGTGTTCAACCACCCATACATCAGCAAAAATTGGGATGGAGTCTGCCAGTTTTCCAAGAAGAATAAACATGGGCAAGCTGCTTCTTGTGGCAGCTACCTTGCATAACTATAGTGGGGGCAAACAAGTGAAAAATCAAAGCAGTGAGAAAATGTCCTTACATTAAAAAAAACCAAACCAGACAATTCAGCGGACTATCTTTTTGAAAATGCCCTTCACCTCACAGATACAGTCACACTGTAACTTGCATGGCAGGGTCCATATAGTTCTGCTTTCCCTAGTATGCTTTGAACTTGCTATTCAGAAGGAAGTGCCCTCACACCACCACCCACATAGTCAACTGATAAAAGTTTGTTATCACTTATCTTCAAGCGCATATGTTGGGGAAATATTTGTGTACAGGAAACAGAAGTTTGGTCAGAGTCAAGTGGCAAAGCACAGAGCAAATGACACTTTGCATTCACTTATACTAATCAGCAACCAATTAGCAACCAAAGACATCTGAATTAGCAACAGACAAGAGATGAAAGCTTAGGATAAAAGAATTTACAATTTATTGCAGGAGAGTAATACAGATGCATGTTGGAGGGAGGGTTAATAGGTGTGATGTCTGTCCCTTGTGATTCCTGAGGTCCTGCATTCAGCAGGGTTAAAATCCAATGAAGGATTCCATTGTTGAATTAGCCAAGCAAGGGATGTAGTTGTCACCTAAGTGACAACCCCTGGATAGTTAAGTCCAATTGAATTCGACTATGGGTGCAGCGGTCATCTCGCTTTCAGGCCTAGGGAGCCAGCATTTGTCTGTAAACAGCTTTTCATGTTGGCAGCATGACTAAAGTGCTTCTGGTGCAACAGAACACCGTAACAGAAGCCGGAGCGCATGGAAACGCCGTTTATCTTCCTGCCACAGTGGTACCTATTTATCTACTCACGCTGGTATGCTTTCGAACTGCTAGGTTTGCAGGAGCTGGGACACAGCAACGGGAGCTCACCTCATCATGTGGATTCAAACTGCTGACCTTGCAATCAGTGACCCCAAGAGGTTCAGTGGTTGAGACCACAGCACCACCTGCATCCCACAAGTTGTCACCTAAGTCTAGCCATTAGTATAACAAAGGAAGCTGTTCTGTGCCAAAGGACAATTGGGTGGGCTCCTTCCCTTGCCTGGCTAGTAGTGAGAAAGACAAAGGCCAGAGTTTTGCATGTGAGCTGAACTGGAAGGAGGCAAGAAGCCTGAGAGTGAGAGCCATACTGAATGTGCATAAGTAGGAGTGGAAATCTGTACATTTGAAGCAGCAAAGAAATAATCTGTACCAACCTCTTTCTGACATTCATCCAATAGATAGTGCAGGTACCGCTCCAACTTCAGTTCTACTACCAGCAGTACCAAAACTGAACACAAGGAGGGGAAGGTTAGACACAACACATTTGCCCCCTAAATTGATTTTTGAATTCTGAATTTATTGTTATTCACGCTTTATACTGTATTTTATGCTGTTTTTTGTTGCATCAATTGTTTTAAATTTGTTAGCCGCCCTGAGCCCAGTTTTCTGAATTATTATTTATTATTATTTCTCACTTGCTTTTAATAGGTTTTGCTGTGACTACTGTCTCTCATACACTTCCACTTATCCCATGCCTAGAAGGCACGGGTCCCAGCAGTTTTGTCTCTGTCCTTCTGCTTTCCCCTGAGAAACCCACTCTTTACCACTAAATTGGAACAAATTGCAATCCACGGAAAACCCAATTGTCATTGGTTCCGATTCAGCGCTAAACCGCGGGTTTTCCAGAGGGGCAAATGGAAGTGTGGATGAGCCCTACAGCTGGCATTATTACATAATAAAATATTGAACCCCACCTGCCTCACCAGGCTTTCCAGTGCAGCTCTTCCCTACAGAGCATTTGTCTGAAAGGAGTTGGGGGGGAAATGTGGCCTCCTTATCAGAGAAAAGGGCATCTTGCTCTTTTCCTTTAACTCAAGCACTACATCATAAGGTTATACATGATAACAGAAAGGAAGTCAACAGCGATGTGTCATATTTATAATGAAGAGAAATCAAGAAATAGCAAATCCCTACACACAACCAGAGCAATAGGTCCTGATGTCAGCAAATCTTTCAAGAGAATGATTTTTCAGGCTTAGGTGAAGGGAAAATTGTTTTCTCATAAATATACTCTAGGCTCTCTCCTCCGCATATCGGAGCAGGACACAGAGAGAGAAATACAACTCAGAAAACATAAATTAATTTGTCAGGTATTCATATCATAAGTGTTTCAGTTCCTCAACACCCACCAACTGGGACGTATTTTCTTGGCTCATAATCACTGCACAGTGATCCTATTCCATCTGTTCTACCAAAAAATAAGCTCATGGAAAACCTTGGCTTTGTTAAGAAGAGTGCAGCAGATGGTTCATGTGAAGCTGGTAAATCATTTTCCTAGTTTGCATAAATAGTATTAATGTAATTTTGATTCAAGAATTGGGTGTGTTCTTTGAATTCCAGTAGCTGAGACCTATAGAGTCAACCTCCTTAGGTTCCTTGCTAAACTACACAGCTCCTTAAAAACTAGGGAAGTATTTGAAAATATGGCTTGAGAGAAGAAAGCCACTTAAGAGTATGCTCCAGTTACTTATTTGATGCCAATTCACTTGATATAACAATTTGAACTCCAACCCAGTTCAAGAATGGATTGGGCTGGTGGGTTCAAGGGTCATGGCAATATCTGTACTGAGTCGTTTTCTACTGAAATCTGTATCATAGAATTGCAGAGTTGGAAGGGGTCCTGATGTGTAAACTCTGCATTAACCATAGCTACTACTACAGAAATATTTAATTTCCATATGTATTTTCTCATTAAGAATGTATGAAAATCTTAAAAGCTGAGTTACTCTCTACACAGTGCAACCTTAAGTGTGTTTACTCAGATTAACAAACACTGTTTGATAAAACTTACTCTGAAGAAAGTGAGTTTAGGATTGCAACCTTTACGAAATTTCTCATTTCATTTGGATTGGAGCTTTTTACACTGATAAAAATGCTAATGCAATTTTGACCTAAAAATAGTACAGTAATTGCTTCCCTTAAAGGTAAAGGTCCAGTCGCTTCCCTTAGGTCCAGTCGTGACCGACTCTGGGGTTGCGGTGCTCATCTCACTTTATTGGCCGAGGGAGCTTCTGGGTCATGTGGCCAGTATGACTAAGCCGCTTCTGGTGAACCAGAGCAGCACACGGAAACACTGTTTACCTTCCCACCGGAGTGATACCTATTTATCTACTTGCACTTTGACGTGGTTTCGAACTGCTAGGTTGGCAGGAGCAGGGAGCGAGCAATGGGGGCTCACCCTGTTGCGGGGATTCGAACCACCGACCTACTGATCGTCAAGTCCTAGGCTCTGTGGTTTAACCCATAGCGCCACCCACGCCCATTGCTTCCCTTACCAAACAGCAATTCACCATTTGCTTCTCACCTTCAATGAGTAAATCCAGTACACTGCCATCTTCCACAGTTTGCAATATCTCTGTTAAGATCAACCCACAGATTAATCACAATTATTTTTTGTAATCTATACTGGGGCTCCCATCTGTAACAAAATTGAACTTCCTTCTAAGTAATCATACACAGGATTGTGCTGCAGGGCTTAGAATTTTTTATGAAGATCATAGGGGCAGAGGAGAAAGATACGTTCTTCCAGCATTATCACATTTCCCCTTTTGGTAACCCTATTCTAGGTGTCATGAACCTGGGCTTCTGGTCAGGAGAGTCACAGCTCTTGAGTAGCAGGAAACAAGATAAATCAGCTGGGAGAGTTTAGAATGTGGTATATCTGGGTGTTAGAATTGCACCCAGGGTCAGCCTTTTAATGAGGCAATATGAAAAAGTTCTGTTTCAGCTGGCAAGATCCACAGGGGCAGCAGATCCAACCATCCAACAGATCAACTGCTGCTGCTGCTGCTGAAGAAAGGAGAAGTGGCTGTGCCTATGGCTTCTGGCCTCACTGATGTGGAGCAAAGGTAAGGAAATGAATATATTTGGCACCAGCTTGGCTGCAGGAACTTCCAGGAGGCATACAAGGCGCCATCCAATTATCTTAGGGACTC
The DNA here is from genome assembly GCF_964188305.1 of Podarcis bocagei. Taxonomy (NCBI): domain Eukaryota; kingdom Metazoa; phylum Chordata; class Lepidosauria; order Squamata; family Lacertidae; genus Podarcis; species Podarcis bocagei. The sequence continues at coordinate 34,689,436 of NC_138135.1, read as the reverse complement.
CACTCCAGATTTGTGTAGTGTTTACTCCATAGACTTTTGTTCTCCCAGAGACATCCCTCAAGGCAGTGGGGATGGATTTTTCCTCAGGGATTACTCCCAAAGCCATTCTCACGAATGAGTATAACCAGGGGTGTACAGAAACCACAATATTTACTAGCACATGTATTGTTCCAATTTGCTTCATTATTAAGGTGCAAATCTGATCTGTTAAATCCAAAGCTCTGTTTCACCCCTGTTGACTCTAATGGGAAATCCAAAAATGGCTATAATTTTTCTTTCTTATTATGTAAGTAGATGAAATTCACAGGGAGAAAATGTGTCCCTCTAAACTTCAACATCCTTCCCCAAATCCCTGTGATTGGAATGCACTTGGAAAATAATTGTGATTAACAGTTAGACCAACAGTTGTTATTTACCAGGGGCAGAGGAAAAGAATAGACATGTTAAACACAATCACACATTTAACATTCTAGTTTGGCCTTTCCATCAGCTTAGTCTCTATGGTACACCATAGTGGAATAAAATACTTGCTTCCAATCTTCTATCCCAGAAAAGCCATGAGTAATACTTCTATACCTGTTACATTCACCAAGTTAGTATGCTTTTCTCTTACCAAACAAAGTTGCTATGAAATGAGCACACACTCTTTCGTCTTGTGCAAGCAATGGCATGACCAGGGTTGCATGCCGAATCAGAACATCCCAAAGGCAGGAAAGCACATGTTTCTTGCGTACTAGCTAAATATTAGAAAAGCAAAACTGTATCAGTTATTTATTGAGAAAAATAAGCAAAGCTTAAAGCCTCGTGCCAACCTGTACTGGAAGTTTTCGAATTCACTCTTAATTTCCTCCTAGAATGGAACACAGGATATAAAACTCCCTGTGCCTTTTACCTCCATCACCCAGTTATAGATCCCTTCTTGGGTCCTAAAGCCTATTTTATGTACATGGCACCATCATTACTGTAACAAACGTCAAGAGTAAACAAGAGGCCTTGCATTGCGGATAGGTCAGAGCCCCAAAATACAGGGCACACAGACCACCGGGAAGGTGAGGCAAGGGGCAAGGGAGAATGGGTGCTGCTGGCTGCGTGCCTCAGAGCCGGGCGCACCCACCGAGGCCCCGCCATCCTGGAGCGTCTCAATGGCGCACGCCAAGCAAAGCGGCGAAGGCGGCAGCTCCAGGAGCCAGCGGGGGTCGTGCCGCGGGTGGAACCGCTCGCAGACGAGGAGCTCCGCCATCGCCGCCTCCATCCCTTCCCCGCTCTCGCTCCCTCTGTCGGATGAGGCGAAAGCGAGAGATTTGGCGGCAAATGTTTGCGCAGGCGCAATGCCTGCCGCGCAGCGCCGTCCGAAGGAGCAGCGCCTGCTGCGGAATCTGTAGCGCTTCCGAGGCTGCTGTCTGGTGGCTTCGCGGATGTAGAGCCCACCGACGGAGTCATCCTACGAAATGGAATGATTATTTGCAGCACAGGTTAAATCATTTTCTTAAAAGGTTGTGGGTTGGGTTTTTTTTCCCCCCTTCGTTTTTTTAGTATAGTTCTCTCTGTTGAAAACTGCTTGGAATTTCTTATGCTTGGAAGAACGTGGCGTGTAAATCCTGCACGCCGATAAAATGCACCTGAAACAAAGGCGGGGCTTGCCGCGGGATCCTAAGCATGCCTTCTCAGAAATCCCAAGAAGTGCATTGTGCTTTATTCCCTAATGACCACTTAAGGAGTGGAAACCCCACTGCACTCAGCGGGTCTTTCTTCATACAAACTGCGTAGAATTGCACTGTCAAGTGACTTGGACCTTAAGGATTGCATCCACATGTGCGCATCCGGGCAGGATTCTAGACTATTCCTCTAGATTTCCCCGAAAGGACTGTCGCTGAGTGGTTAAGTACCTGCTTTGTAGGCAGGGAGTCCCAGGTTCAATCTCGGGCACCTCCATGTCGAATTATCCTTCTGGAAACTCGACGCCACTCGGTGTAAGCAATCCTGGGCTTAGGTGGACCGATGATCTAATTTAGCATAAGGCAACTTCCACCGGCCTTGTGGTCTGTAAATTCAGGTTAAACTATTCCTGGCAAGCTGATGTAATTTTGAGGACGAGAGTCACACCTGTTTTAATTTCCGTCTCGCCGCTGCCAGCTGCACAGGAGTCGGGAACAGGTAAATCCTAAATTTGAATCAAAGCACATTGTGGATGCGGCATACTGTGGATGGACCAGGCACTACATAGTTGTACTCTTGGCTGGCTGGCTCAAAATAACCACCGGATCAATTTCATTAAACGCCTTTATGGAGAAGGCGATCCCGCTAGGCTCCATGGGATTTACTCCCTGGTAAGTAAGATTGCCGCATCCCCTCTGAGGTCCTGTCCAGTCCTTTCCTAGTCCGCCAACGCTAGAGGTCGCAATGGCGAGGTTGTGGGGGTTCATTTTCTCTCCCTAAGGGAAGGCCTGCGCGGTGTTTCCTGCCCTTTCCCCCTCGACGTCACTTCCAAGAGCGCGCGCGTCTGCCTTGCGTTCGAGAGCGTTGCGAGGCTCTTCCTCCGTGAAGCTTTCGGGCCGAGAGGATCGATCCAGAGCCAGGCGCTTCGAGTGGTTCTTCTGCTTCGCAGCAATGGTGAGTGGACTCGGGGCGAGGCGGGCGGAGCAGGCGAGGACCCCGCTTTCCGTCTGCGCTGGGGTCGCAGCGCAGGCGAGGACGCCGAGCTAGCTGTACTGGCGGCGGGGGCGAGGGAGTGGTCCGTGGGAATGTCACGCGTGGGGAACGAGGGAGAGGTTTCCCCGGCATGGCCTGCCCCTTTCCTGTGAAGGGGGGACTGCCACGTGCGAAGGAAAGAAGCCTCGGCGTCACTCACAAGGCGGCTGTTTCTTTTAATGTTAATGCGCTTTTTTAAGCAGCTCTGATTTATTGGAGAAACTTCGCCTTCACTCGTGCCGCTTAGAAGCGCCTTTGTAGGCACGTTAGGGAGGCCAGGGCTTCATCTTGGCACCCACGTGCTCCTACTGCCTCGTTTCTCCGGTTCACATCCGCTCTTTTTATTTCGCCCCTCCCCACCACCAACCATCTCATGATCATGCACATAAGAATCAAGCCTTTACCCCCCCCCCATAGGAGCCCCGAGTGAGGTTAGGCCAGTGGTTTTCAACCAGTGTGCTGTGGCACCCTGGGCCTTGAATTATGATCAGGGGTGCAGTGTACAATACTGGCCCCTGACCCTCTTCCCTCCCTTCTCCGATGCCCTCTTGCGTCTCTGCCTCCCAAAGGTCTGCACAGCTGGCTACGAGCTCCGCAGGCAAATGGTGCCTCAGGGAGGCACCTCTCTTTCGGGTGGGGTTGCAGCTCAAAGACCAGAGGCGGCAGCTGCCCAAAGGACTCATAAGGAGAGGAGGCTGAGGGAACACTCCATAAGGGAGGGTGCTCAAAAAAGGGTGAGAGGCTGCCAGCTCTGCAGGCAAGGGGTGACATAATTGGGCTCCTGAGCCCCACAGGGGTGCCACAGAAGGATGTAGTTGGGTAAGGGACTCGAAAAGGTTGAAAACCTCTGGGTTAGGCAGATTGCATGTGGCTAACCCAAGGATTGTCAGCTAGTTTCATGGCTGAATAACTACTTAGACTCTGCCCAGGTTCTGTGGCCAGTATGTATTTTGCCTTTTTTCCTCATTGGCTTGAGAGAAGCTGGAAAAATGGAATACCTGAACAGTGGGAAGTCTCTTTTGAACCAGATGTGGCCCTTCTTACATTGACCTAGCCGTTGTAGCAACTCACAGACTTACAGAACTATCTTAGGTTACACAGAAAGAGGTCGCTGTGACAGCAAATGCTTAGAAGAAGAGAAATTGTTGCCTATACCTTGATTCTTTGTTTCCTTCTATAGACTGAGGCAGAAGTGAATCCTAAAGCTTATCCACTAGCTGATGCTCAGCTCACCAAGACACTGCTTGATCTTGTACAGCAGTCCTGTAATTACAAACAGCTACGCAAAGGAGCCAATGAAGGTGAGATTGGGTTGAGCTTGTACCATTAATTGCCCATTCTTGTAGAGTATTAGGTTTGCATTGTCTCTTGTGGAAAAAGTAGTTCGTACTTTGCCTAAATATGCCCCCAAACACCTCTGCCTATTCTGTGGTTGTCATCCTGATCTTGGTGATTAGATTAACTTGCTACCATCAGCCCAGACACCCTGACTTTTCTTACTCACTATTCCAGTTCTGTAAATTTGGGGCAGTAGCAGGAAAGTTATCACAAATAAGCAATCTTAGTTGGGGAGATTGTTTTGTTCATGGCCAAAAATTCCAGTGGGCAAATGGAAGTTTTGGGATCCACCCAAAAGTTCTTTGAATCCCTAAGCTTGTCTTTGACAAGTAACGGAAACTTTAATTTTTTGTAGTAGCCAAGCAATTATCCAATAGATAGGTACATAAAACCTTTTACATTGGATTTGCCCTCTTAATGTTGCAACTAGCTGCTTGTTTGATTTTACTGAGTGAGTCCTGGCAGAGTGAGGAAATGGAGTTTTCATTGTACCAATTTCTTTTCCACAGCTACTAAAACTTTGAACAGAGGCATTGCTGAATTCATTGTGATGGCTGCAGATGCGGAGCCCCTTGAGATCATCCTTCACCTCCCACTGCTTTGTGAGGACAAGAATGTGCCCTACGTGTTTGTGCGCTCCAAGCAGGCCCTGGGGCGGGCATGTGGTGTTTCTCGGCCTGTCATTGCCTGTTCAATTACTATCAAAGAAGGCTCACAGCTAAAGCCACAGATTCAGTCTGTCCAACAAGCTATCGAGAGACTATTGGTCTAAATCTTGTCAGACCACTCACTTACTAAACTAAAATAACTCTGAAAGACGAGTCTTGTCACTTGTACAATGTTTACTACTGTTTTTGTTTTCTACCAGATCTCCCTTCTGCCTGTCTCCATTACACTTGCCATTTAGATGTTTAACAAGAGGATGTCCAGTCTTTTGTTTTAAATTCTTCATTCTGATGCAACTCTCCCCAGTGGAATTTTAGTTAGGCTATCCTTTTCGGCAATAAACAAACTTCAGTTGCAGAAGATTAGGCTGAAGATTTGTAAATACAAAACATATGACCTTGTTCTGGTCAATATGATGTTCACCCATTGAGGGTGTCCATCTTTCAAATACTAGTCCTAATACAACTTGATAGAACACTGTTAGAAATAAAGGGCAGATGAAATAATATTGTCAAAGGCAGTGGCTTTAACTTTTTATATATATTAAAAACACAATTATGTTTGTATGTTGTGTGATCTCAGTCTTTTGCATGGTTTAAAATATTTGCTGGATGGCCCGAATATAACAGGATGACTAAAGCCTTAGTCACTATGTTTTATATGGGACCAAGTTTTTATGAATATAAGCTATCAATGTTTGCATCTTCTGCAAGAGGGAATAAATAATTCATCAGGTGGTAGTGACCTGGATAAATTCTTCTTTGTGAAAACAATCCCCAGCAGCTTCAAACAGACCGGGGAAGGGGAACCTTTTTCAGCTCCAGGGCTGCATTCCCTTCTCAGCTGAGAGCCATGTGCCACTGGTAGGTGAGTCCACAGTGGAAAGTATAATGATGATGATGATGATGATCATAATAATAATGATAATAATTGCCATAAAGGCAAGGGCTGAGGGACATGCACAGTCGGTCAGACCTTTCTAAGCATCATGTCAGCCTCCTTGGGCCACAACAACTGAAACTAATCCCATATACTTTGTGCTGTGGACACTTCACTGAATCTGCAGCATCAAGTTCTGCATGAATACAAGCAACTCTGTGCTCACTATGTTTATGAAACAGCAAAAGAAACAAGAAGAAAAGCAGGGGACAGATATACATAACAAGCTCATTTATTAAGACACATTTTCATTAAGTCTAGAAACAGATGGGGAAAATGAAGCATTTTCCCATTAATCCTCATTATTACATAGTCTTAAACTCTCAAGAAAAAAAGTCCCTGTTCCCTTTGATCTATGGCTATAAAGATGCTGCACCCCTTTTCCTTGTCAAAATCTTAGGGAGGAGAGTGAGCATAGAACTCTCAGTGCCTACTGAAGTATTCAGTCACAGCATCTAAGAGTTCTTGCTTCTTCGTTCCTGCTGTCAGATTGTAATTTCTGCACACTTCCTTTAAAACTGGCACAGTCAGTTTACCCAAAGTGCCTTTTTGAACATGATTCCTCAGGTCGTCTTCAGAGATTTCGATCTTTGCTTTCTTTTCTAGTGGTATGGTACCATCCCCTACTGGAAAGAGATTTTTGGATTAATTGTGTGTTTCCAATACCTTGTTATAAATAAAATATATCTTACACAGCCATTACAAAATATCCTGCAACAGTACACTGACACAGTGTCAAGATAGACTCCTACCTAGCCCATGATAATCCAACCACAATATGGTGTGATAGAGCAGAAAATGAACTTGGAGGATGTAACTACCTCTCTCTTTGGGTTCTGTTGCAATCTTACCTTGTTTACGCTTTGTGGTTTTCCCATCCGGATCATAGCCTGGTGGGTAAACTAGTTGTTTGAACTCTTCTGCAAGATTACCCATTCTGCAATCCATCACCTCAACCTTGGGCACTGGAGAATAGGGAGAAAATGTCTGCATAACACACCTCAAAACAGTAAAAATATTCAAATATACAGAAATAATGGTTCTACAGAGGAAACATACAAAACACTGAGCTTTAAGGTAGATAGTTCAAAAGCACAACTGAAATATATACAAATTATAAAACCGTTTTAATTTGGAAAACGGCGTATCTAATACAAAAGAGCCACAATGAAATGGGGAAGCAAAAAGCTAGAATATACTGGAAAGACTGAAGAGCTTAATTTTTGCTTCAGTCTTCATGAACTAACAATCGGGTCCATTAGCAAAAATGATGCTTACACTGATAAAGAAGGAACCATAGATCACAGGATAGAGTTGTAAGGGTCCCACAAGCTAACTCCCTGCAATGCAGGAATCTTTCGCTCAATGTGGGGCTCAAACCCATGGCCTTGAGATTAAGAGTCTCATGCTCTACCAACTGAGCTCCATTGTTTCTAAAACCTCAAGAAAACAGGAGGTCTAAGGCCCTTTTTTATGAGATCCTGATTACAGTGGTGCCTCGCAAGACGAAATTACCATATTTTTTGCACCATAACACTCACTTTTTTCCTCCTAGAAAGTAAGGGGAAATGTCTGTGGGTGTTATGGAGGGGATGCCTACGGGTGGCATGCCTACGGATTTTTCTCCTCAAAAAACTACGTGCGTGTTATGGTCGGGTGCGTGTTATAGAGCGAAAAATACGGTAATCCATTCCGCGAGTCTCTTCATCTAGCGGTTTTTTCGTCTTGCAAAGCAACCTTATTAGCGCTATTAGCGGTTTAGCGGCTATTAAAGGCTTAGCGGCTATTAAAGGCTTAGCGGATTAGCGGCTAAAAGGCTATTAGCGGCTTAGAAAAGGGGGGGGAGCGAAAACAAATCGGAACACTTGCAAGACGTTTTCGTCTTGCAAAGCAAGCCCATAGGGAAAATCGTCTTGTGAAGCAGCTCAAAAACGGAAAACCCATTCGTCTAGTGGGTTTTCTGTCTTGCGAGGCATTCGTCTTGCGGGGCACCACTGTATTTCATGCGGTCAAAAATAAGATTCAAAACTGAATTTTGGCTATCAGTTTATGACACGAAAGGCACATTGTTGTTCTTATGTAGTCTTTACCCCCAAGGGTGAATTGAGGCAGTGGGTGGTGCCAGAGCTAATGTCCACCCCCCTCTCACATTTATAGAGTGGTACCTCGGGTTAAGTACTTAATTCGTTCCGGAGGTCCGTACTTAACCTGAAACTGTTCTTAACCTGAAGCACCACTTAAGCTAATGGGGCCTCCCGCTGCTGCCGGAGCACGATTTCTGTAAGAAGCAAAGTTCTTAACCTGAAGCACTATTTCTGAGTTAGCGGAGTCTGTAACCTGAAGTGTATGTAACCTGAAGCGTATGTAACCCGAGGTACCACTGTACACTCATTCAAATGTATTCTCACTCACAAATTCTTTCCCCAACACACACAGGCCCACAACCTTCCCCACTCACTACTATTAATTATTATTATTAACAGTAATAATAACACGTTGACATCTCTCCCCACCCACCCCTCTCTCACACCCCTCCATGCACTTCAACCTCCCCAGCACTCCAGATTCCCTCAGAGCTTGACAGCAAACTTGGCTGCATCGGGATTACTGGAGAGTAGAGGTTTCAACCTCTCCCTACCCATCCCAATGATCCAAAATGCATCCAGTCCCAATCATAGCTGCCAACTTTTCCCTTTTCTTGCGAGGAATCCTATTCGGAATAAGGGAATTTCCCTTAAAAAAAAGGGAAACGTTGACAGCTATGGTCCCAATACTGCTTTGGGCTAACAGCAGCATGAGCCAGTATCTTGGCTGCATGGAGAGTGTTGGGGATAGCCGGTTACCCTCCCCTTCACAGCAATCCCAATGCAGTCAAAATTGCTATATCCATGTGTTGTTCATCAGCACAGAAGGTGGGGGGAACCTTTGGCCTCCAGGTGTTGCTGACGTGCAACTTCCATCAGCTCCAGAGAGCATGGGCAATGGAAGTTGGATGATGGAAGTTGTGGCTCAGCCATTTCTGGAGGACCAAAGATGCCACACACCTGCAGGACAGGAACACCTCTCTTTCCCTCAATACAGTTGGTGGTTAATCTGTCAGGCAGTGGTGACAAAATGATTAGGGCTCCCCAGGGTCTCATGTGAGCCACAGGTTACCCACATTTGCTTCAGCTGCAACTCACTTTAGTCTAAAACCTGCAATTTTTTGTATGATGTGCAAACATACCATTGGATTAAACAGTTTGTTGCTTGTGGGAAATTCCAAGGACTGCAACAGGGGGGAAATGTCAAACTACACTCACTAAATTAGTCTTACCTGTCAGATCTTCAGCTTTTTCAGGTTCCAGTAAGTCCAGGGCCAAGGCCTCCAGGTTCATATAGTGCTGCTGTAAAACTGGATTCTCAAAGCTCTCACTCCTGTTGAAATCCCGGGTTAAAGTATCAATGAGCGCCAGTGCCACTGGGTTGTCCAAGAACTGTTTGCACATGGGCATTGATCCTGCCTTCCTCCCAACTCTACTCACCTGTACTTGAACCGAAGCTTGTGGACTATTTCCATCATTTTGCTTACTTGTTCTTGATTAGCTTGGAGCTTCTCTGTAAAGTCAACTTTCCGTTTGTCGTCCGCATAAGGTAGGAAAATTAGATGAAACCCTAAATAGAAGGAACGAATATATACATGAAAGAAATTAGATGCTCAAAAATGTTCCCAAATGCTCAGATCTCTGACAAATGATCTCCAGATCTGAAGTCACATTATCGTTAGGGTTGCCACTTAGATTGAAATCAACATGTGAATGCTTGATTACTAACTAAAACTACCAGTTGTGAACTAGTTGTTTTGAGTGTCAGTGAATGGGAACGTTTTGAAGACAACAGAATAATTTGTCAGAATAGGGACATAATGTGCAAAAGACATTAACAGATGCAGACCAGAAAAAAGCTACAGCATGTCTTAATTTATTTTATTAGAAACAACTCAGAATAAGACATCTTTAAATACCCATAGTGAGAGCAATAAGCCAGGAAAAATATTATGATATCCTACTTAACCCAAGAGTAAAATGTATTTCACCCCACAAGCAATTAAGGATTTTTTTTTACCGTTATTGATAAACATTTCTGCTCTGCATTCTGGTTTTGCTCTAAAACTAGTCCACAAATCACAGTATCTCATGATAGAGATGCCATCATCTCAGCTTGAAGATAGAAATTCCTGTTCTGAGAAACATCACATAGGCTAGGAAGAAGATCTCAACAGCTTCTAAGATATAGCTTATGGAAGTTTACAAGGTGAAACAGGCAGAGCCAAGATTCCACACACAAAACATGTAGACTTTGAAGCAGTTTGGGAAAAGGAAACACTGGAGGCTGACTAGGATCTTTGCCTCGCCCAAAAATCTGTTTTTGAGAGTTAAGAGTAACTTCCGAATAGGGTGGTATTAGGTGGCAGGCAGGACTCTGTGCACTGAGCGTAGAAATTGGTGGTATTTGGATTACCTTACAAAAGCAGAAATATTCTCACTAAGGCATCTCTGGGTCCAGTCTTGTTAAGTCTAGAGGAACTAACCTATGCAATTAAATAGTGGGATATTGAAATGAACCCCAAAAATATCTTGTGTGTTACTGATTACCTATCTGTAGGAGATGAGATACCCTTAATGAATTCATCAGAAGCAGCCAAAGTAATCCAAACCATACACTGGAAACTATATAAGACACCAGTGCATAAAAAGTAATGCTAATATTATACAAGATGGGGGATAAATCTATAGCCACTCCATGCTGCTCATCGAAGTATAAACCTCCGCTCCTTAAATTAGATGGCAGAAAAAACTTCTGACAGTGGTAGAACAACACCACACTAGCCATCTGTAAGACAGAAATCCCAGCAACTCCAGTTACCTGAGGGGGTCACCTGCACATTCTGCTCATCCAACTCTTCTTCCTGAGGAACCAGGGCTATAAACCGAGGAGGAGTGTTCCGACGGGGTGTGTACCTGCATACAGCCATCACCCCTTTCTCCAGACACTTTGTCAGCAGGGCATTAAATAGTGTGGTGCTTCCTAAAAGCAAAAATCCATGCTTGTTACTTTAATGAAACAACTCTGGTGGCTCAAAACACATATGAAATACCTACATCAAGCTTCTGCAGAGGACTATATGCAACTATATCTCTCTGTGTGTGGCTGGTTACCACGGTTTTGGGACAGATAGGTATAGTTTCTGCTTTTTTGTAAATGTGCTTCTTTTCTAGATGGTAGCAATAATCAGCAGCTCAAAAGTTTAGTCGGGGGGGGGGGCAGAAGCCCGAGAGAGGGCAATCTCCATGGCAACCTCTTTAAGTTTTGGAATTTCCTCAACAGAGGTGTGCCTGGCGCCTTCATTACGTAGTGTCCATTGCATGCTGAAGACACACATCTTTCCCCACCCTATTATTTTAATGGTTTTTGTTTTGAAATCATTTTAATATTGTACTTTTAAATCGCTGTAACCCACCCTGGGACCTTGTGGTGAAGGGCAACAAATCAAATCAATATAATGATGTATTTGATTTCTTATCCGCCCTCCAGGGTAGATGTTGGGAGTTGACCAAGCTACTTGCTGTTAGATGACTGTTGTCCTACACCATGGGATTTAACCTGTGCAGCCACAAGGTTTCATCCTGAGTGATTTTAACATATATATGATGTTTGGAATTGATAAGGAATGCAACCTTATCAATATGCTAATCATGGCACTGAGCCTAATCCTGCTCTGTACCCTGACTGGTATGGGTCCAAAAAGTCGACCTCATATCATCATCCCCTATTTTCATGTTTGAAATCCTGCTCTGCACAATGAACTTTCACTGTCAAGTTACAAAGCAAACTATCCTTCCCACAATATGCTTACCACTAATCAAAGACTCTTCAGGATAGATGAACTGGGCAGGCCTGATGTGATGGTGTTGTTTCAACATTACCAGGGGCTTGAAGCCAATCAGATACAAGCCTTGTGGCTCAAACCTTTTTGCTTCTTCCGTCTCCTCTTTCTCCAGCACAATCTGACGGTTCCCATAGATCTACAAAAAGGGAGCAGGGGGAAGAAAAGTAGCTAGAAAAATAACAAGCCTCGGCCCCAAGTGAAGTAAAATATAGATCTAGTGTTAGTGGAAACATAATCATGCCTATAGAGTCTAGCAAATCTGAAGTTACACTGTAAAAAGTCAGCAAAGAGATCTATGGCAATCATTCTTGTCTCACTCGCTAAGAGTAATTTTATCAGACAGCTACTCCTGTTTTTATCCACATACTGTAAATCAGGGATGGCTAACCTCTTAATCTCCAGGTGTTGCTGAACTACTACAAACCCCATCATCCCTAATTCCTGGCCATGCTGGCTGAGGATGATGGAAGATGCACTCAAACAATATCTGGAGAAGAACAGGTTAGTCACTCCTATTTCAAAAGCTCCCACTTGCAGTGGGTTCCCTCTCTTTGCACCTCAGGGTGGGAATAGCTATTCCAGGGGTCCACAAATTTAGGCTGCCTTTGGTAGTCAGCCAAAATTTTGACCCTTCCCCAACATTCTCCCAGCTGATTCTCAACTAGAGGGAGCCTCAGGCTTAAATCACTTTCAAAAAGCAGCGGCCTGGGGACAATCCCTGGTTCTCCTGCACAGTTCCAAGCTCAAGAGGAGAACCAGAGGTTGTCCATGATGAACAGGACCTCCGAGGTCCTTGGAACTAGAACCACAATATAAACGAAAGCGGTCATGCAGCAAAACCATTCATATGAACACACTTTTGTTAAATGCTTGCCAAAAACGTTTTTGCAACATTAGCCACCTGATCTGCAACATAGAGCCTTAGCTTTACTCCTTGTGGAGGTCATTTATTTGCAGGCTACTTCCATTTTTTTAAAGAACCTAGTTGACTGTCCTTTAAAGACCTTGGAAATTAGTGAGAACTAACTGCCAAAAGACATTGCTCAAAGAAAATGGAAAATTAGAGAAAATGCTTAAAACAATTGCCAGTGTGTGACACAACAGGGCCCAATTATTTGCAAATAACTATTTATAAAATTATTCATCTACTCGTAGCCCAACCCAGAAGTCTGTTGGGGAAAGGGAAGAAAAATCAGTACATATATAATCTTTGGTATATAAATATTAAAGAGACCTTATGTGTCACACAGGGCCAGGTTGTTAGGGCTTGCTCATCACAACAGGTGCTATGGTGTGTCTGGATTGTTTCTTCCATTTTTTAAAATGGGCTTGCAAATTCTGCCAATGGAAAATGGGGGAGAGGAGACTGAGTAAATAATTCTCAAAGTACCTTACCTGAGCCCTCTTGGTGTCACTTGGCAGAAGCAAACCACCCGTCTGTCGGTTAAAGGTTCGAGTTTTTGTTTTCACTGGCTCATTGGTTTCTCTGTAAAGTCTCACTGGTGGCTGCTTGAAAGCTTTCTGCACTAAGTTGAAAATGCCAACAGAAAGAGCCACATCTTTTCCCAGATACAAATTTAGCCTGCCAAGAATCAACAAATACAGATTTAAGCCTTCTAGATCCTGTACTGTCTTTCAGTTTCTACTTTAAAGAGATAAAAGCATATGAAAAGATTCTCATCCCAAAACAACACAAAGGAAACTTTCCACAACTTAGCATTATGTACTTTAACATAACTGTTAAGTGGCTGGCATTTATTGAGAGGAAGTATTTTCTCCAAAATCTCTCTTGACCACTACCCCACAAAAGGAGGAGAATTTAATTTTTTTCTCAATACAACACCTGGCTAAAGCTCGCTTCCTGGTCTCTTTTGCTCGTACTTTCTTCATGAGGTCTTCTAGCTTTCCAGACTCATCAAACTGGACTCCCAAGTCCTCATCTTCTGCTGTATTAATTATATCCCTGTAGAACAAGGAGATATCAAACCCCCCAGGCTTCTTCAAGTGCATTAAGTCAAGGTAGATACCTGGAGTCAAAACAGAATTGGAGCAATATAGATTACCAATTTCCTAGAATTTTAAAGGTTTTCATTTTGCAAAAGAGCTTAAACAGCCCCAGAACAAAGCACAGGAGTCAGGGAAGGAACAAGAAGCATGCGTGCCGCCTTGATTGAGAGGGCCCTGGCTGCGTGACATCAGTGTGCCATGCACGTGACATCATTGTACTCTGCAGTGTGTGCACATGATGTTGACCACCCAAAAAATATGGAGGGGGAGCACCCCTCTGATTTGGGATTTGAGGGGCCCTTGGTCCTCACAGCTCCACATACTTGGCGCCCGTGGCATAAAGCAAAGAGTATGGAGTTCATACTAGCAAGGGTTAATGTACACCAACGTTCTCCATTAGCCTGCTTTCAAATTCAGCCACCAATCACGTTCTGCACTATGCTAAACAGCTTAAAAGAAGTTTGAGTGCACAAGCAAGTTCCAATACCCACTCATGCCATAAAGCTTTCAAATGGGTGACTTTGGCCTAGTCACTATCTCTTAAGAGTCAGACTAACCCAACTCACAGAGTTGTAAGAATACAGGAGGATGGGGCAGAACCACGCATGCCTCCATCAATTTCTTGAAAGAAAAGTGGGAGAAAAATGTAATAAATGATTGTGCCCTAAGATTACTTATAACAAATAGCATTGGGAACCAGTTTTGCAAACACTGTTTAGTTCGCTAAGAGGTGGCACCATTTTAGTTTGAAGTACTGACCTGTCTCTCGGAGGTCAGCGGCTTTGGTCCTAGCAAATTTGGCATTCACGCTGTCTTGACCGTGAGGGTTATCTTCATTGGTGAACAGCATGATCCTTTTGTGGCTCATCTTGAGGCGGACATCACTGAAGAGATTCGAGCAAACCCAGAATGCCTCACCTAGTGAGTAGTCAGCATTATGGCCAAAGGATTTGTGGAAGAGCGCTCTCCCTTGCTCTCCAATGTACTTGGCCAGCTCTAACACTCGTTTTGCCCCTAAAATAAAGAATAGAAAATGAATGACTACAGTTCAGTGTTGTCCTACAAAACACAAAGAGCACTACTCTTTTAAGCCATGATATGCCAGAATTTGTAGTTTGTCTACGATGTTTCTCGTTCAACTTATGAAAAGAGATCAAGTGTTCAGTAGAGCAGTTCTCTGTGTGCAACAAGGGCTACTGCCTTTTCTTAGTTGCTAATGAAACTTGGCTCAAAACTGGAACAGGCCTGAAACTGCAAGTTTGGCTAAGTGAAGCCTGAGGAGCATCAGAGATGAATGAAGTAACTAACGTCAACATTTGGTGATAGAACTTATCCACAAAAAACTTTTTGAGTATTTTGGAAGAAACAACAAAATACCTAAGTGGATGACTGAATTGCATTTGGTTACCAATGTTGGTGTTGGTTTTAATTAAATCTGGAGTTAAACTTTGTAATCATTAAAACTATATACATTTTTTGAAACTGGACTAAGCTGTAGTTTCTGGGATATAAGACTTCTTATGCAGCTACCTGCAGAACCTAATGCCATAACAAACACAAAAACCAATGGGTGAGATTGAGCAAAGTGTGAATGGATATCTGCTACAAAGGATTGGGGAACTCTCTGTAGCAGGTTTTGGGGGTGCACAGTGGGCTGGAGAGAGAAGTGAAATCAGAAGTCCCATTGCATGTGGATTTCCACTTTGCAAGGAAGAGTTACTGCAGAACTGTTCTGGTTTGACTAATGGCTGCTTTACACTTAGCCTATTAGCCTAACGCTAGTTTCTTTATGACTTCTAACATTAGCTTACTGAAATGGATTTTGCACTGTAGCTTGCAAGTGTCTGAAGCTACATGTCAAGCCATGTGACACACGTCAAAGATTCCACAAATGGGTTGATGGGGCATACTAAATATGGAGAAAGCTGCTACAACACAATGACTTCACTACAGACTGAACTCTGAAATGGACAGTCCCTTAGATTGCCACCAATTGCAAAAGCCACTTAAGTTGATACTAGTTTGGAAAATTGTATCTTAAACAAATATGTGAATGGGGTGGGGAGAGCAGACAGCCATAGGGAGGAGCTCTTCCTCCAGTTGTGACTATTATCAAGTATTTACAAAGCATCAACACTGGCAGAATTTAAGTATTTTAAAAGCACCAACCCTAAGCATTGTGCAGAATAGTGGGCCACCTCTGCTACTCAAAGTATCATGCCTCATTCCTGTATTCTTCCTTCACAGTTACACCTCATATTATTATATATTTACCTGGATTGTCCAAATCCTGAAGAACATAAATGTGTTTAAAATCCACAGAATTCTTATGTTGCTCAGTACCATAAAACACAACACCAAGGAGGTCCCGGTCATGGCTGATGATCTTGTTTGTGTACACATTCTTAATGCACTGGTAAAAAAAAGTTCAAGTGAGATGGGAAAAGAGAGGAAAAGTACCACTGAAGAAAACAGTGTTTACAGATCAAAGATGGTGTTAAAACATCTAGAAATACTTCCAAGGCTGTCACAGTGCTTTAAGACATTTACCCCCTAACTCCACAGGACATTTATAGATGAGAGAATCTAGATGTTCAACACTGAATTAGCCCATCTAGCACAGTGCTGTCTACACTGACTGGTAGTGACTCTCCAAAGTTTCATAGCAGTCTTTCCCAGCACTTCCGGGAGGCGCCATAAATTTAGCTGTGGCCCTTTTAGATGCAAAGCATGTGTTCCACCACTGAGCAATGGCCTTCCGCTTCATTCTATCTTGTTGGTATTCTCAGAATTGTGCTGGACTGTAATCCTACACACACTTACATGGAAGCAAGGCAACTGGACACAGGTGGGCCTCACTCCTGAAGCAATACATGCAAGATTTCATTTCTTTTCATTTTTTTGGTCTCACACTCTGATTTTTGCAGAACCAAGGTCCATCCATTTTTAAGCAGGGCTGGCTAAACTGTTTGGGCCTAAGGGCTGCATTCACCCACAGTCAACCCTCCAGAGAGCTGCTTACCAGTAGTGGGTGTAGCCATCCACATTCTCACAACTGAAAACTCATAGTCCACACCTCAGCTGATCACTGCAGATCAGCTAAAAGGAGGCGGGGTATAATTCCCTCTGCACTGTTGAAATAATCGTTCTGATTCATGGGGAGTGGGGGGTTTGCATCCTCCATCAGAGCACTAGGCTGGGCAGAGTTTGAATCCTCTCTGCTCATCCTAGAACTGTTCTACTTTATTTATTTTTCCCCCTTTTGCCACTACCACCAGAATTGTTGGGGGTTTTGGTGAACACAGCAGCAACTAACATTTAGAATGTATAATAAACTGGCAAAGACAGTAGGAAAGGGGAGAATCAGCAGCTTCTAGAAGTGTTCCTTTTGCAAACTCAGGAATGGAGAGGGGTTTTCAAAACTGCGTAAAATTGTGCCAAATAGCACTCAGGAAAGTGCCCCAGTACCACTACATACAGAACTCAGGAACTATGCTTAGAATAAAATATGTATTTTTTTATTGTAGCATAGCACAGGGACAATGCAACTGCCTGCTTTTCAAGTGTTTAAACTCTCCCATAGATGAAGACAGAAGACAACCATTTCCAGAGAATGTTGCTCTGCTCCCAGATTTGGTTTTTAATTTTAAGAACACAACTTTCATCTAAATTTCTATAAACTGAAAAGAATTTAAGAGAAAAGTAGAACTCAGCATTACTTTGTTCTCTCTGCATAAAATACCTTTCATTATCCTAAGAAAATTGGAATAATATGGCAACTGCCAAAACATAAAACAGAACTGACAGCTAGTTCTATCAGGTTATACTACAAACAACACATTTAAGGAACTTTCAAAACATACAATATGTAATATTAAATTTCTGAAGGGTCATCTTACCTGGATTGTCATATCAAAAGGAGTCAAATCACCATTATCATAGGAATCAAACATGGCTTTTGAGGCATCCACTAAGAAAACCAAGGTATCCCGACCTGAATATTTATATTCTCCTACGGAGAAAAAAATGTCAAACCCTGTATGCAAATCATTCTCATTTCACTCAATTCTTGTACTTCATTATGTTGCCTTATTACAACTCACACATTCTTTAGACTATGCACAATTAAACGTGGTCTTATGTAGAAGAAAGGGTATGCATTTGTACAGCCATGGTGGGCTAAGAGAAGACTGCTTTTTCTCAATAGGCTGCCTGCACCACGACTCATCATGCCTTTCACTGGTATTGCAGTGGTCAGTGTGTTTGTCTTACCAAGAAACTGCATAAAGCAGCCCACTCTAAGAGCATGTAAAGTGACACCAGCCTTTTGCAGACAGTGCTCTCATGCTTTCACCTACCTCTGTATCACAAAGGCTAAGCACTTGCCTTCTTAAAAAAGCAAAACCAACCCGGGTTTCTTAGCATCCTGCACCGGTAGCAAAATGTTATAAGTATGCCACAAAGTGTTTCACATATACAAATGCCAGTTAAACTACTGGCTCAGCTGTACTGGTTCCCAGATATTTTCAGTATTGATGTGCTAGATTAGCTGCAAGCTAAAATAGCTTTAACTCATCTATAATAAATAATTAGCCCACACAAGCCTATAGACCCATGGTTCCCAATACACGCCCCACAGGGGGGCAATTTGATTTTTAAGGAGGGCAATTCGAGAATGAGTTATTAACAGTGAATGGCCTTTTAGGCTTCCTCCACGTGAATAGGAATTCACTTTTTAAATAATAAGAATTATATTTCACAGGGGCTGGGATCAGGATTTTACAGATGCGTAGGTGGGGCATGGCCAAAAAAAGGTTGGGAACCACTGCTTTAGACCAATTCTTACCAATTGTTTCAACATCTTCATTTTGTTCCTCTTCTTCTTCACCTTCCTCATTTTTGTAGTATGATAGCCAGTCTGCCATGGCTTTCACGTTGTGCTAAGGAGAATGAACAAAGAAGGTATATATACTATATTACATGTTCTTCCAGGCATCCCCCAAAATCATGACTTTGAAAGGATAAACAGTAGGTGGGAGAAGAGGAATGCTGTTGCTTTTTTCAAGTTGGCAGTCTTACACAGCTGCTTTTCAGCAAACACAAAAAAAGTCCGCAGGCTGTTCATGTATTTCCCACACATAACACTTTGGCCCTGTCTGGCATCCCCAAACCCCATCTCGTACCACAATGGCTCTCTCAACAGCAGCCCATGGAATAAAATGAGCTACGAATGGAGTATGATTACATCTGTGTCAAATTTACAGTTAAAATACAACACTACATAACAGCACTACAGCAGGGAGGTAATTTGAAGCTTGAAAAATGTCACTTACCTATCAGTAAATAAGTGGTCTGCCATAGAGAGAGAGAAAAGGAAGAAAATTCAAGTAAGCTCTGTTGTATTCATTTAACCAGCACATTAATCTTTACAGTGGCATGGTAAGAAACTGGCATATTGAAAATAAATCAGACATGTGTGAAGAATCACAACTATTATTTTAAGGCAGTTTTAGACTCTTCACATTGTTAAATACAATGACAGTTGTGGGGAGGGGGACTCAGGAGAAACATATTGTTGCACACTACTCCAATCTCCAAGCAGAGTGAGATCCCAGTGGTTTCAGATGCTATGCTCAGGGTTAATGTTTCCTTTTGGAAATGAGGCACAGCGGAGATTGTGGTGTCTTTATGATATATGCTTTATTTACACATATATACAGTGGTACCTTGGTTCCCAAACTCAATCCATTCTGGAAGTACGTTTGACTTCCAAACCGTTCGCAAACCAAGGCACAGCTTCTGATTGGCTGATTGGCCCCAGAAATAATGCTGACAGCCGAAGTGATCATTCAGCTTCCAAAAAACATTCACAAACCGGAACACTTACTTCCGGGTTTGCAAGGTTTGGGAGCCGATTTGTTCGGGAGCCAAGCCATTTGGTGGTACCTCGGGTTAAGTACTTAATTTGTTCCGGAGGTCCGTTCTTAACCTGAAACTGTTCTTAACTTGAAGCACCACTTTAGCTAATGGGGCCTCCCGCTGCCGCTGCGCCTCTGGAGCACAATTTCTGTTCTCATCCTGAAGCAAAGTTCTTAACCCGAAATATTATTTCTGGGTTAGCAGAGTCTGTAACCTGAAGCCTATGTAACCCTAGGTCCCACTGTATAACCAGAGCCTACAATGGAGGGGTTCACTGCATTAACACCCCCAGAGGTTATTGTTTCTCCCATAACTATATCCTTGGTTTCTAGCAGAAATCGGCAATGGCTTTCTCCCTGCCTTTTCCATCCTGCAACCTTTTTTTCCTCTAGGTCACAACACAGCCAACTCCCAACTCTGGTTTTTGTCCTTCTAACTCACTGAGAGCTGGAGGAAGCTCCCCCACCCATTTGGCCTCTGGCACAGAGCCTCCTCTCCATTGCTTTCTTAATGGCTCATCACCTTTCCTTTGTTCTCTTAACAGCCCTTCACCCAGGCAATTTCCTCAGGAGGAAGCTGGCCTGCCTTCTATTTCAACCCTTGCTGGATCCAGGAGTTCAGGAGGCTAGATTAAAATCGGACACCTACTGGATCCAGGAGTTTAGGGAAATCTGGCATCCCCAAACACGTGACAATATGCACGTGTGTGTGTGTGAACAAGACCTGGGACCCTACTGCAGGCAGAAATCAGAGAATAAGGAGCTTCCTTAGCTCCCGCAAAGCAGTCCGTTCCCAACCCACGGCCACTAAGTGTACCAGCTCGGGGGCGGCGCCCCCCTCAGACATGGAAAAGCTGCACAGCAGGCGCGAAAACTGCAGTTACCTGAGTTCCCCCGAGCGCCTGTTTTCGTCCCCGACACCTTACTAAACCCGGAATCTGTCAGTCACGCCTAATCCCCACCCCTAACAGCGCAGTTGTCCAATGGGGAAGGGAAAGAAGGCTGCGCCTTATCCCAAACACGCCCGCCGTAGCCCTGCGATCGATACTCACACCATAGACTTTAAAAAGTAGAGATTCACACTGACTTCTCACCTTCGGGCTCCCTTACAGCTTGTTCTCCTTTCCCCCACCCACTTAAAATTGCATATAGCCATTCAAAATGATTGTTTCGGGGAGTTTCGCTTAGCTGAGTCTGGGAAGCAGCGAACCACCCACAAAACCAAAAGTAGCAGCAAAGGCGAGTGTCCTGCCCTTTCCAACATGTCTCTTAGGAGCGGGATCCTATCCCTATCTACCCACAGTTAAGTCCTATTGAGTTCAGTGAGACTACTGCGGGTAAGTGTGCATCAGATTGCAGCCTAAAAGTTTTAAAACATTTTAAAACGCAACGCTTGCAGCGTGCAAGGCTTCTAGTGCAACTTGAGCGCCGAATTTGAGCTGAAAGGGCAAAACTTACTCTTCCTGTAGCTTGAAAGGTGTCTTGCATGAGAGTTTTCTGAATGAAAAACTAAGCCTTCTAAAATCCGCTAACTTGCAATAATCCTGACGGTTTTTGTTTTTAAATTTTGTCCGCTGTATATTGCTTTAACTTAAGCCGCTTGGAGACCTGATGGTGAAAAGCTGGGGTATATTTTTTTTGTAAAGAAAGGAAGAATAGCAAGCATTGAAGGGCCACAAACCACTCTTCCAGACCTAGCGGGCCCTCCCAATATGCAACATGAAATGTAACGGCCTACTTGGCAATTAACTCTGAAAAGCAACAACACCACATCGTAATACGAAATAAATGAGAAAGAACAGGAATCCTACACTTATTCATTGTTTTCCGTGGGCTGTGCTCCTGGGGAGGGGGGAAAAGAGCCTAAAGGAACCAGGAATATCCTTGTTCAGACAATGGAATTCGATACTCTCATCTTTCCTATTTCTATGGAACGGTTGGCAGCCTCAAGTTCGCTCGGAGGTCCTTTACGTCTCAGTTACATACTCAAGTCATGCCCCCTGCCCACTCCTGCGTTGAATAACCCCGCCCACCAGTCACTATGCAACCTGTTACTGCTCGGGAATGGCTATACGCTTCGCCCTTCTCCCCGCCTCCTACCCAATCGCCCCGAAGAACTCTGGTCACATTGTCCTCGTCGATGCCCGCCCACATGGAACCAAACCACGCTCGCCCCCTGGCCCCGCCCCCCGGCTGCCTAGCGCCCTTCCCTCACAGAGGCGCCGTGACTGGCAACCTGGATTCGCCTTGTGGGGGCGGCGCATGCGTGCGGCGAACGTTCCCTTCCCCGCTGCCCTCCTCCCATCTTCTCTGTCCCCTTCTGTCAGTTGGCTGTCACCCGCCGCAGGAGCAGGAGCCGGGCCGGCTGGGCTCCCCGCTTCCCCGGCCCCCCGCCCACTAACCACCGTTACCACTGGCCTCGGTCAAGAGCTTCCTTCCCCGTCGCCCCCTCCGTCCTCTTTCTGTCGCCCTCCGCCAATGCCATGGACTCGCCCCCGATGCTGCACCCGGTGAAGCTCTACGTTTACGACCTGTCCAAGGGCATGGCTCGACGCCTCAGCCCCATCATGCTCGGTGAGAGGAGCCCCGGGGGGGGGGGGATGGAGAGACGACCCCGTCCGTCGCCTCGGTTTCTGTCAGATGATGCCTGGGGTGGGGGGAGAGGAAGCCTTTGCCCTCGTATTATTGGGGAAGGGGGTGGCTCAAATGGGAGGGGGGAGGGGACGGGCAGGGGTCCTACAGCCGGGGAGTGGGGAGGAAGTTGATGTGGTTGATCCTTAACCGCCGTCTGTGTTATGTACATTAACGGGCGCCCTCCTCCTCCTCCCCCGCCCCCCGCACACATAGGTTACGTAAGAGGCTTCTTCGGGGCTTGGAGGGTGACCCGAAGGAACAGGGAAAGTGGTAATTTTACCTGTTCGCAATCCGAACAACTTTCTCTGTTTTCTCGTCCCAAAGGGGAGGTAGAGGGCTGGATGCACAACTCAAAGGTGGAGGGTAGACAGGGGTTACGTTAAGGAACAGCAGCAACTATACCCTTTCAACGTATCAGGGATGATATGCTGTACAGGATCTGCACTCACTTCCAACGTACACTCCCCCAGTAGTACGAATCACACTTGTCTTGTCCGTGTGCGGTAGTGGAGACAAAGTCTGCCCTGCCTCTAGGCTAAAGAATTGGTATACGGTATTTGTTTCCCCAACATAGTAACTGTCTGAATATTCATTAGGTCCATAAGCATGGAAACCTTTTGTTGCAGAAGTACTATCCTTGCACATTTTTGTCTTAATTCATGGAGGAGAAAGCTAGCAGAGGAAGTAAGGACTATTCTTAGTATTGCACAGAACAGTTAGGAGTTTGTGTCTGGATGAAAGGGCTGCTGGTCTAAATCATTTACTTCCTGGTATTAAGTAGTTCTAGATGCTTAGTCATAACAGATCTAACAAGCCTAGAGTACTTTAACTACTTTGCTATAAGTAGTGCTTTTTATGTAGTTTAACTAAGAAAAGAATATAGGAGCAAAGCATTGGACTGTGTTATATAGTGTTTGAGAATATACTTCTTTTATCACATTCTTAGCTCTCCCTTCTATTTTTTTCCTTAAATTTCTATCTCTGATAGTTGTCCAGGGCACCAAACACCAAAGCAGTAAAACAATACATTTAAAAATAAACTAAAAACATATTTAAAACACTTAGAAACATGTAAAGCATACCTACATGGCTAGTAATTGCAAAGTTACAAAGAACAGTATTTTTAAGCCATCAAATGCCTGAGTAAACAGGAATGGTTTTAAAGTCCTCCTGAATGTTAGCAGTGAGGGAAACAGGCAAAACACATCAGGGAGGGCATTTCATAAAGGGGAAACAGCCACCCAAAAGGCTGTGTCATGGGTCATTCCCAACAAGGCAGCACCATCTTCAAGGGCAGCCCCACATTGCAGGAAGTCAGCAGAGCATGGACAACTGAATCCAGGCTATCCAGGAACAGCCATAACTTGTGAACCAACTGGGCATATGCATTCATAGACAAAGAAGCCACTTGAGACTCCAGTGACAAGTTAAGAGTCCAGGAGTTCTCCCAGGCTATGAACCTGGGAGAGTGCAACCCCTCACAGAACAAGTTGTCCACCTAGTTTTTGGAGACAGAAACCGCTCACCCCACAGCACCTCCATCTTATCATGATTCAGCCTCGGTTTATTGACCCCCAACACTACCCAGACACAAGTGTCCAACATTTCTAGAGAGAATTCCTGGACACTTTCAGGAACAACCTGAAGAATATCACACAACCTGAAAGTAGAGTATGATTGCTTTTTGATATTAAAGTAGGGGTATGCAAAGTTACCAGAAATTACTCCTTCAGACATGTGCCTGTATGCAGAGGAAGGCTCGCATACAAAAAGCAACATACGTATTTTATACTTTTCTGAACATAACATTGTCCTGCAATTCCATTACAAAATTTATATTTCACTGCAAAAGTTCTGTTCGACAATAGGTCTGTCATGAGTTATGAGAGACAGGGGAGTTAAAGGACAACATTACAGAGATAGAAGCTTTTCATTTATACATACAGACTAGAAATTTAGAATAATAGTTTGCATCCTAAAATGAGTTAACTTAATGAAGCTCATTGAAGGAAATCTCTACATCTGAGTTTGCACTGTCACTATGAGCAAGGAAAGTTTCACAACAGATTTAGCCTGCATGGAATATAAGTACCTCCCACACTGAACTCTATTCTACTTAAGGCTGGGCTTTTGCTTTTATACTGCAGACTTAGGCAAGTTATTCTGCATTCTTTCCCAAGAAACAGGGGAAGTATATTTGTATGTGATAAATACACTAATTCCTTTTTCCAATAAATCTAGATTAAAAGGAGCCACTAGGTAACTGAATGAGAACTGATTCACACAGATAAGTGATTCCAATTTAATTTATACTGGTTTCAGCTATCTCTGTCTCTACCATCAAGCCAGTACAAGTATCCTAAATCTAAATGCAGCCTCATGTGTGTTACACTTACTATGAAGTGCACAGGCACAGGACTGAAGCCTCAGCAATATGTAGGGAATTGGGCAGGGGGAAATATTACTAGGATTTTCCCAGGTTAGAATTTTTTAAAAATGTACTTTCACTGTTATATTCAAACCTGATGTATTTTGAAGGTTAATATTAAAGATACAGAAACTCCAAACTGCATGGTCAGAAGTGAATACAAAAAAGAGAGGAATAAATACTTTGTCGACTTACATGATTTGTACTATAAGAAAGGTTAACATTTACAATAAATCATCATGATAGAGTTTTACACATTATACTTCACAGCCTACCCAGGTCCCACCCATTTCTCTAGTAATTGTCATTCTAAATGGAAGTGAGAAGAACCACCTTTCAGAAGTTTACAAAAAGTTGCTCTGCCTGGTTTATCTGGACATTCATATGCACTGCAGGCCAGTAACTGTTTGCAAGCCTGGCAAATCTGTAGTCCAATACATTAGTTATAGGACCTTTTGCATTATGTCTCATCTTCTGAGCTGTTTGTAAAGTATGTTGCTTTCAAAAATTAGCACTTTGTCCTATTCAGAAAGTCTGAATTCTTCCCCTGTAATCATAAAACCCAGGGATTAGGGCACAAACTATTCCTAATTCCATCAAATACCAACTTTAGGGTGGGAGAGAACACTATTTTTCCTGCTTTTTCTTTTAGAAAGGCACTGTTATGAGTTTACGTGTAAGTGTATTCTAGGGAAATGTGAATTGATAGCCATGGAAGGCGAGTAACAGATTGCAGCATGCAAACTGAGTTGCTGATGGTGCTTTTCTTTTTATATGCAGGTAAGCAGTTGGATGGCATTTGGTGAGTAGCTAGACTTAACATTAATTGATGTTTTCATAGCATAAAACATTTCCACAATTATGTACTTCACAAACTATTTCATGAGTGTTCGGGAAAGTAGCAACACCAAATTAGGCCGTGTTATTAGGTGCTTTGCATGGTCCTTTCAATGCTGGATGGTGGTGCCTCACTTTTTGGAGTAAGGGCTCATTCACATGCTTTCTAGGCATTTTGATTAGAGACTCATTAATTATTTTCACAATTTGTAAGGACAGAAAATGCTGTCTGAAATTGGGTAAGGATCTGTTTTTTTGTTTTTCAGTAGTCTTCCTAAACAGATTGATATAGGACTATATGAGGCTAGAGGCTGCAGGTAACTTTTAGTCTTGGTTATGTTTAATCTCTGGTGTATCTCACTACATAAATGTTTCTACCTGTCTTGTTTGCCACCCCCTTCAGGCACACTTCCATAGTTGTTCACAGGGATGAGTTCTTCTATGGTAGTGGTGGGATCGCCAGTTGTCCACCTGTAAGTCTTGGAACTTCTTTTCTATACCTACTTTTTCCTCTCTTATTTTTCCCTTTTTTGTTGTTGATCTGTTTCTGTATCCCATTCAGAAAAATAGCAAGTAACTGGAATATTTAGTGCATTATGGCCAGCTTTCGAGCATCCAGTACATCATGCTCTAAAGCAGGGGTGGGGAAGCTCTAGCTCACAGGCTCCTCAGTTGGCCTGAGATGCCATTTCAGCCAAGACACACCCACTTGCCAAACACCTGGTCATATAGGACGTCAGGTGTTGGGTAGGTAAAGATGGGGCTTCAACAAAAGGGACTAGCAGGCACTGCTGAACAACCTTTTTCACAGCGCTTCCCAGGCGTCCAACAGTCAGTTGATTGGCAGAACTTCAGAAATGCGGTTCAAGGTACTTTGCAAGCCCAGTACTTAGCACATGGAAATCACTCCACAAGGGGCAGCACAAGCTTCCTTTGGAAAGAAAAAATAAATGCGCCATTTTTAAAAGGAGCATTTATTTTATTTCCAAAGGAAGTTGTATTCAAAGCACTTCAAACAGCCTTCGCTGCAGAGGAGATGGTCCAGTTTTAGGAGCATTTTCCTCTCTGCAGAGACTTCAAAGGGACTCCCTCTAATCAAAAATCAGCTGACTGTTAGTTAGAAGGAGCTTATTTCAAGGTGCTCCCAGTGCCAATCATTGGTACTGAAGGGATATATTGAAAAGAGGCTGTTCTAACCGTTGATCAGCTAATCATTTTTTACAGCAACTTTTTTAACTTTGACATGTGTCAGTCACCTGAAGTCTTTATTATGTCAGGTGATTGACAGGTAGATGTCCCAACCCACCTATTAAAGTTGGTCCATGATTGGGGGAAGATAAGTATCTAGGCCATTAGCAGGATCCAGTTCCCTACCCCCGCTCTAAACCATTTATTCAATCAAACTTGGTGTAATTTTAATGTATAGTAAAACTGAAATGCTTTCCTTGCATAGCTGATACTGAGGTTCTAAGTTCCCCTTAATCCACAATTTTTAAAGCTGATTTGTAGGCAACAGAGTAGGAATCAAATTTGGTTTATCTTTTTCCTTCTGTTCACCACCTCCAAACTGAGTATGTACAAGAGTCCTTCTGGAAC
This sequence comes from Podarcis bocagei, assembly GCF_964188305.1. Lineage (NCBI taxonomy): Eukaryota > Metazoa > Chordata > Lepidosauria > Squamata > Lacertidae > Podarcis > Podarcis bocagei. The sequence continues at coordinate 34,662,456 of NC_138135.1, read as the reverse complement.
TTGACTGCTATAAGCTCTTACTAGTGTTTTGGGAAATATGGTAATTGATGTAAGCAATTGGGGGGGAATGCAGAAATATTTCAGCATTATATATTCCCCATAGGAGGCTGGTAAATTGTTCTTGGTGTCTGAATATCTTCCTGCATATACACTTCACAGGGTGGGACTCTGCTTGGGCCCCCAGACTCTATTGTAGACCTGGGATGCTCAGAAGTTTCAGAAGAGCTGTTCTTGGAATACTTGTCCTCATTGGGTGAATCTATATTCCGGTGAGAGAATGCTGCTTTGTTTCTATTCTAATATTCTGGTGACTGCATGTAATTCCTGTTGATAGCGATGCCCATGCCCCTTCCTGCCAAGCTGCTTCACTATTGAGTTATGGTTAGTTTAATATAGAATTGTGTCATAATCTTAGAATGGTGAGTTCTAAATAGTTTCTGTACTTCAATACACAACTGAGATGCACTTCAATACACAACTGCACGTAGATTGAAGTCCCAACACTCTTTGTGTATTAAAACGTGATTTGGAGAAGAAAGGATTTTTAGTGGAGAAGCAGTTGGGGGATGGAATGCTTAACTCATTTCCTGCTTGTAGCCTTTCCATTCCAGATTCCCAAATAGGCAAATATACATTTGGAAGCAAATGAAGAGAGGCCAATTTCATGTGAAGTTGCAAGCAGGAAACAAGTTAAATATCACCTTTAGCTTTTCCATTTGACATTCCCCCTGCATAGCTGCTCTTAACACAGGTCTGAGTGTTATGGGGTGAATTAGCTTTACACACACACACACACACATATTCCTGTAATCCCTCTGAAAGAGGTCAGTCTTGCTATATTCATTCATTATTATTCTTTCTGAACTTCTTTTTCTTGGGGTCACAGAGGAGAGGCTTATAACCTTTTTGACCATAACTGCAATACATTCAGCAATGAAGTGGCACAATTCTTGACAGGGAGGAAGATCCCTTCCTACATCACTGACCTTCCATCTGAAGTTCTTGCAACGTAAGTAGAGTCCTCTTTTTTATTACATCCATATTATTGATGCCAAATTTAACAGCCATGGCTTTTCAGGAATACTGAGGACATGGCACAGATTTTACTAACTTGGAATACAGATATACCTTTCAGACTGACTTGCAACCAAATGACACTAAGATCTAAACTATGATAAACACCCTTTTCCAAAAAAGCAGTCTGCATCTGATAACAGGTATTTTGAAAACAAAGCAACTGCAGGGCCCCATTCCAGAACATGTTCCCGATCAATATTGGGGGTCTGTGTTGGTTTCCTCCATGGCTTCTATTTGCCCCTGGAGGTGATGTTTGCAATAAACAGCACTTTCAGGGACGGTTATTTGTCACAGGAAACCAGGGCAGGGCCCTAATCTGTTTGAGGTCCTTGTGGCTGCTTTTTCATCAAAATAAAAGTGGCTGGTTTAAGCATGCTTCTAAAAAGCATGCTTATTGTAACATGTTTAAGCCTAAAAGGGGTACTGTTTCATCTCAGTTAATGTAATTCTCTAAAGAGCCATCACAACTTTTAGGACTTTGGCTACTTTATAAAACAAACAAATTGTGGGGGCAGGTGGCAGAGAAACAATAGTAGGAGATCTTACCAAAGTTATTTTTGAAGTGACTTACTCAAAAAGCTGTGGAAACCTAGCGGTGGCTGGAGATGAACCTTGGACTTCTTTGGACATGAAACTTGTTGGAACATGTGGTTGTTAGTTGCATTAGTTAAGAGTATTGTCAGTTTTCAGTCCTGTCTATCTTTGGGCTGGACTAGCTCACGAGCATTACAAGCATTGCATTGCTTTGAAAAGTACATCTGTAGAGGGTTCAGTGGGTTACGCACCCTGTTATGTGTCTAAAAAAAGGTAAAGGGACCCCTGACCATTAGGTCCAGTCATGACCGACTCTGGGGTTCCGGTGCTCATCTCACTTTATTGGCTGAGGGAGCCGGCGTACAGCTTCCGGGTCATGTGGCCAGCATGACTAAGCCGCTTCTGGCAAACCAGAGCAGTGCACGGAAACGCCGTTTACCTTCCCGCCGGAGCGGTACCTATTTATCTACTTGCACTTTGACGTGCTTTTGAACTGCTAGGTTGGCAGGAGCAGGGACTGAGCAACGGGAGCTCACCCCGTCATGGGGATTCAAACCACCAACCTTCTGATCGGCAAGTCCTAGGCTCTGTGGTTTAACCCACAGCGCCACCCGCGTCCCCGTTATGTATCTAGGCTCATCTAAAACATAGCCATGGAAAGTAGATGCAGCATGCAGTTTGAAACAAATATTCCCCAATATGGCTTGCAATATGGGAGAATGCTGGAACACAATTCTCAGCATATTACATTGCCAGCTGTGGCCAAAATGGAGAGGTGCAACTCCCCATACCTGTTGCAGTGGAGACTGGGGCATAACTTTAGGCTCACAGGCACCTGACACCACAGCAACATGCAGCTTATGTTCTATGCTTCAGCAGCCAATACTACACTGCAAGCAACCCTGGGGCTCTGTAGTTTGGGATGGCAACATGTTTTTGAGTAATGCACACCAACCCAGATGTTTATGCCGCTACAACCAAGAGACACAGATGGTCCACCCCCTGCCCTAAAGGTGGACTTGACAAAGAATTGCTTCTGTGCCACTGTACTTCTAGGTGTTACAAGTGAGGCCTGTGCTGATCTCCTTTACACTCCATCTGTTTTGCCGATGGATGAAATAGTGGCATGGGCTCGGCTCAGCTCATGTATCGTTTTATAGGAACATCCTTAGTAGTTTGCCTTCATTCTTCTCAATAAGCAGCATGTTTTTAATTTTAGTTGAGAACCTATTTGTGTTCAGAGTGCTTGGAAAACTTAAATTCTCTTTTCCCCAACCATCCCTTATGTCTTTCTTGTGGCTTCAGACCTTTTGGACAAGCTCTACGGCCTCTCCTCGACTCTATTCAGATCCAGCCACCTGGAGGAAATAATTTCAGCAGGCATAATGGACAGAGCTAGCATACCTGGTGGAAAGTGCCTCAATTCACCACGGCATTTACTTTTTAAACTCCAGTGTACCAGATTCCTATCTTATCATTCATGCCAGCGTTAACAGCAAGATGGTGCGCCAGACTTTCCAGGGAGAGCATTTACTGGATTGCATGTGATACAATGCTACCGGGGGGAAATGATCATAAAGTCAAATAGCATATTTACTTACTAAATTTGTTTTTGTCTTGGTTATGTTTGGGTGCTTTTGAAATATCCCTTGCTGAGAAAGTGGAGATTAGGAAACCCATTGCACAACTTAAGTAATGCGAGTGGCACCGAGTATGCTAGTCTAAGCCATTCCTCGCAAGACTTGCTTATTTTCATTACCCTTGTTACAGTGTATTTCTGGCAGAAATAACCCAAAAGGTGTGAGTCTTGCAACACTGAAGTTCCTAATACTCAGTGCTAAGCTTGAATGTTCTTTTAATTCTTTTGTAGGCGGGGATAAGCTAAAAACAGTCATTGTAAACTAATTTCTGTCTTAATTTGATAATATAGGTTAGTTCCTTTATGGCAGTAATCTCTACGGTAAACTACTGAACGGATTTCTAATTCTGGGTAGGAGTGACTGCAAGACATTCAAGTCTTGCAATACCTAAACTTGACTGGAGACTGTGTATGTTCTTTCCACTGTCAGGTGAGATCATTTTTAGCCCTATGTGAAGAAAAATGTGTTAGAATTGGGATCTCACCCCCTCAGCAGTCTGCCCATGTTAAACAGAAAAGTATGTAAACAGAAAAGTCTGTTTGATTACATACCTTCTATCACAATTATTTCTTTAAGGTAAGACATAGGCTGTTAATTGCTAAATAATAGCTGCTCTGGAATGAAGTCCAAAACCAGTATTATCACCCACTATTTAAGGAAGAGAGAGCTTGGTTCTCAAACTAGACATGTCTTAAGAACATGATTGAAAAATATTTGCTTGGACTGACCATGTCATGTTTGTTCAGTGGTTAGGAACTTTTCCCACACCATGGTCTCAATCTGGATCAGGAGCCCCTGCAGCTGCTTTTGCAAACAAAGAGACACAGTCAGTCTAAGTACATTTCTGAACCATCTGCTTAAAAGTCACATATAGTCCAAAACATCATGTCTTCCAGATTTTTTGAAGATTATATTTGGAGGGTAATCTATTCAGGAACGGAAGCAAAAGGATCATTCTTTCCCCTCCTTTTCTCTTCCCTCTCAAGAGCATTTTCAAGGAAGCATTATGGAACAATAGCTGCTACCATTTGAAAATGCCCTGTCTGCCTAATAAAGGCCTTCCCCAAATTCAGCATGATCAATTCATTATTGAATACCAATTAACTCTGAAAGGGCTATATCCTTTCTTTTTTAACAATAGGCTGATCCCCCCCCCTAAATTAATGCTCCTGAAAGATGCACAATGGAAAGCTATAATTTTCTGTTCATACATGCCAGGAACAGGGGGACTCTGTTAATGCTCAGTCATAATATTCACATGTACCCTAAAATACAGCAGTATTCAATAATTTGTTAATCTAAAATACAACCCTAAACAAGCAGCTAGATTACCATTTGGGAAGATGGTGTGTATGCCTTTAGGTTGAGGCAGCAGGAAAGGCTACTCTCTTGCCCCATGCCACCACCATTCATCTCTTCTCTGGTATGAAATTCTTCCAATGGCAGGCAGTAAAGGAAGGGATGAAGAGAGTGGTGAAGGAATTGGGTAACCTCCTCTGCTGCTTCAGAACCTTTGGACAAGATCTCCAGATTGCCACCTGGCAACCTCCTGTTTTCTGCTGGTAGCATTTAAAACCTGTTTTGATGGCCATTTCTATGTGTGAAGTAGGGTAGCAGTAAATTTGGTCCTGAATGTTCTTTCAATAGATCATCTTCTGCTTGTAAAAACACACTTGTCTCCCCTCATTTATTGCAGTGGATAGGGGTTTGTGGTAGGAGAGAAAAACAGCAAGTCTAGTAACCATTAAAAAACCATCCTGCTGAAGGTTGCCAGAGCACTGAACAGTCTATACTTAAGTTTTTTTCTTCCATTTCTACAACCACAACCAAAGCTTATTTATTTCCTACTTGAGTCCATAGAGTTCAATGGAACATACTTTGTAGTAAGCATGTTTTAGGTTTTCACCTTGAGAAATGCCAGCAGTTTGTTTTTACCTTTGTGTATCATAAGCATTCCTTCTAATTCTATTCCTTCCTACATGCCTTTCTCCAGCTGACTGGTGCATCTGGCCAGATGGAGAACTGGAATAAGTCCTGGAACTTACTTGACCACCCTTCCAAGCACTTTCCTTCCCACAGTTTCAGGAATGTGCAGTGTGATCTGGTGTATGTTTACTCAGAACTAAGTCCCACTGATTTCAATGGGCCTTACTCCCAAGCAAGTACATATAGGATTACAGCTTTGGACATCTTCACTGGGACTGAAAGTAGTTGATGCCTTTTGCATTATGGAACCTAATTTGTCCCCCGCTGCTGTTTCCAGTAAAGAGATGAGCCTGTTTCTGTTCTGTATTGTGTGTGGGCTCTTTCTTCACTTGTGTGCAATAATGATTAGAGCCTCTGCATCTAGGGAAGTTCTAGAAGAAGCTGCATTTTAGGACATAAATTATCCAGTTGTATCTTCTACCCCCTACCAGTTAACATGGCTGAGTATGGATATTCCATAGTCAAGGGCTTGTTTTAAAACGATTAGACAGGACAGCCATGTTCACACGCAGCATTCCACTCAGTCCCATGTATTTATAAAAAATGAAACATGTATATGTGTGTAAATGGATAGATACACTTGCAGCCTAAACTGGCTGACAGTGGGCAGGGGAACCTGAATCCGCTCTTGTATGAGAGCAGAGTCTTGGTCCAAGTGATGGATCTGTCATTTCTGGGGATTCCGTTTTGCCATTTTATAATTAAAATAAAGCCTTTGCCAGAAATGAGTGTGGTCTCTTTCGTTTTTTTGTTTTATCATCACTGTTCCTGTTTACCTTGATAGATAATAGTCTGGAATGGTACTGTATTATACAAGTCATAGCATTTATTATATTATTAATTATTAACCCCCGTCACCCTAAGGTCCCAGGGTGGGTTGCCGTATTAAAAACATCATTAAAAACAAATCAAACGAACAGTTTAGGGAAAAGAGCAGGGGTAGAGTCGACTACTCCTGTCATCCCTGGCCATTGGACATACCATCTGGGACTGATGAGATTATCTAGGCCTTCTTAATAGGAAGATGCTTGTCTGGAAAGGGGGCCTCAGAAGCCTGACGTAGAAAAAAATTCCACGACTCAGAAGGTAGCTATAGCTCCTAATCATTTCCCATCATTCGCAGAAGAGGAACAATTAGAATGAATTATGAAGAGCAAATACATGCAAATGTAACATGACAGTGCAGAACTTGGGGTATTTTAGCTCTGAATTTGTTGCATGCGTACATACATGTACAATAACCCAAAGCCTTAGAATCTAAGGCTTGGACTAATGGAGCTGAAGCTCCAGTCTCATCATATCCTTCATAAAATATTCCTGATGCACATAAGATGCCACAGTGGAGGAATACAGTGTTCTTCTAGCCAATATAAATACGGTACAAAAGCTGGGTAAAGAGCTACATAGTGGCCCAAGTAGACTGAGTGAAGCAGAAAGATTATGACTGACCAGGAGATTAAGGTAATATTAGCAATAAATTTGTCACAACTATGACGGCTTTTAAAACCCCAGCTAGGTAGAATGTCAACTCATTTCTTACAATACATTACCATTAGGTGGCACTAGCAGGTGACTGTTCTTAGTTCTTCAGACCTTTAACATACAGTGGTACCTCGGGTTAAGTACTTAATTCGTTCCGGAGGTCCGTACTTAACCTGAAACTGTTCTTAACCTGAAACACCACTTTAGCTAATGGGGCCTCCTGGTGCTGCCGCACCGCCGGAGCACAATTTCTGTTCTCATCCTGAAGCAAAGTTCTTAACCTGAGGTATTATTTCTGGGTTAGCGGAGTCTGTAACCTGAAGCGTATGTAACCTGAAGTGTATGTAACCCGAGGTACCACTGTATTGGGCCTTAAACTAGAAGTTACACATGTTTGCATGGGAACATACTTTATTCCTACTTTTAATTAGGAAAAGTAGCTTCAGAAGGGAATGATTTTCAGTGGACAAGGAGTGTGGGTGGCTGGCACGCCATCTATGGGGAGCGAGGCCCCCAAAAAAATTCAATGAGGGGGCTGGGCCCCCTCAATATTCCGCAGTCAGGCCCCATTGGGCCCTCCCACAGCTGCAACGGGCTTTGTCGGGCCCTCCCATGGCTGCAACTAGGCCCCATCAGCCCTTTCGGAGGGTGCGCCAGGCCCCATTGGGCCTCCCACCATGTGACATCACTTGCACCACACACATGATGTCACACACACGCACTGGGCTCCCCCAATGTCGGGCCGAACCCGGCACACCTGGTGGGTGGTTAAATCTTTCCACAGATGCCCTTTTCCTACTGCCACAACACCCTCCAGCCTACTATCTGTTTACACCAGAAGTAGCTAATGTGTGAACCCCTGACTCACGTTGGGTTACAACTCACATCATCCCTGACATGCTGGCTGGAGCTAATGGGAGTTCAACAAGCTTTGGAGGGCCAAAAGTTTCCCATCCCACTGTGCCGCTGATTCCATTTCTGTCCTGCTTGTAGGCAAGAGACTAGAAGCACTGGTTCCTCAAATGATTTAATCTAATCAAACTAAATTTACCCACTGTACATACTTTAGGCAGACAGAACTGAACATCACCTGCATATTGATGTTCTTTCTCAGTGGCTTCATATAGATTTTTAAATAGCACAGAATTTTGTGAGGCCCACAGCAAAATGCTATGCAGTTCCCCAGAACTGCCTTTTGGTACCAGACACAAATGGAAACAGAAACACTGCACCATTGTGCCTCCTACTGCTAATTCATATGGCTACTTCAGGAGGATACAATGATAAATGAAATCTAAACCCACTGAGAAGTTCAGCAGAATCAACAATTGCATTCCCTCTGTCTCTCTCCCTGAATAGGGATATCAGAAAAACCAGGCCTGAAACCTGCTTGAAATAGGTCTAAAATCAGTTTCCTTCAAGAGTCCTAGAATCATATATGGTCAACACCCAAAAAGGAGGGTATTAGTGACCATAATTTGTGATAATTATTAACTTCCTCAAGGTTAGAGAGGTTTTTTAAAGGAATGGTGGGGCTATTGCTTCCTTCAAGCGGTATTAGCTTATCTTGTTGTTTTTCCTCTGAAGCCCAAAGCTCATTTCCACTGCCACTGGCATTTGTATTGCCTAAAGTTAGCTTATCCCAGATAATACCAGCCCATATTATGATCTCTGGTCTCAGCAGGAGGTGCAAATCAAATATCAAACTCACCTCTCAGCTTCTGTTCTCTCTTGAACATCAGAGAATTATGGTTGTGATCAAAAGCAGGACGAAAACCGTATCACCTTCATACATCCTTGCGCAAGTTCAGCCTTGGTAAAGGTGGTAAAATGGGTGTGCATTTCTCTCTCCTAGGTTACAGAGGAGCAAAGGGAGCCTGACTTTCTCACTAAGCGGCTGTATAGTGTTGACGCATTCAGAATCACCCGGGACTGTGGCTGGCTTTTTGCCAAGCTCAGCTTCATTAAGGAGCTATAGCAAATATCCACAGAGAGAGTTATAATGGCCATACTGCACCCTTTCCATATTTAGTAACTCTGAACTTGGTTCCTTAGTGCTCAGCCTTCATTTCTCAGATATCTGTCAGAGTGAGATTCCTTAGACAAAAAAAAAAAAAAAAGGTATGTGGGGAAAAATAGGGGTATCCCAAAAACTTTCAGCACCCATAACAAAGTACAGTTCCTAGGATTCTTTGAGGGAAGACAAAATTGTTAAAGTGGTATCACAGCACTTTAACTTTATGCTGCGAATATGGCCTGGCAATAAAAATAGAATAAAAGTAAAGAGCTAACAATTTGCTGCCCTCTCATGAAACTCAAGGTCTGCTGCTTAAAATAGATGGTTCACAATGCCTAGTGGTCCAGTTTTGCCTATGGCCCATACTTGTTTTAAAAAAATCTCTTATTTATTCAAATTTGGTATTTTCTTAACACACATACTTCAGATAAATTTTAAATAGTTCCTTAATGGACACAGTTTCCTGATGATGCTATCACTAGATCTTTGAACTGAAATGTCTGCTTAATTTTGAATTTTTAGTAATTCTGTTCCTGCACCCACACATGGGATGCCTTTGCGCTATAATCATTCTAAGAACTTCCCACTTGCAGCACCGCAGACTGAGTGGCTGCCTTTGGTCAGGCCACCAGTTTGAAGCAAGTCAAGCCTCAATTCCCTTCTGTAAAATAAATGGGAAAGATAAAACTGAGCTTAGCCAATCTAGTATATTTTTTTAAAAAAAAACCATACAGAGCAGCACTAAAAGGTATGTAGCAGAAAGAGATAAAAAGGGACTTATTTTTATTTATTTCATAAAATTGATATACCACTTGATTGTAGAAAACCTCAAAGCAGTTAACAAAAAGTTTTTGTGGACTAACATCTGTTTAGAAACCCTGCTGCAATTCACAGCTCGGCCTATCCCAACTACACACTTGCTTGGGCATGGCAACGTTTTATTTTAAATGCAGCAGTGAAGGAGCTTGCAATCATAAAGGCATGCTCCAGAATACATTGCAACATTGCAGGAAATGATGTGCATCACTCAGCCAAGAGGTGGACTCCAACCCTCTGAAGTGACCCTGGAATGATCCTAGAGCTATGAATGCAGCTAAACATTCTGTGCCTTCTCTGGCCACTTCCAAGACCATAACACAGAAGAGTGATGACAGGTGAAAGATATCACACTAGCCTGAGCACTTGGAAATCATGGCTGGTACTGAGCTTTGTGCCTCCTCTCTTGAGGCATTGTGCCCTGTGCCCCATTCCCCATCCGAACCAAGATTAAAGCCCTGTTGGCATCCAAAAGGGAATATGGTGACCATTCATGCTTTTTAAAAAGTTTCAAAATAATGTCCCAATAACTTAATCTTAGGGACACGGGTGGCGCCGTGGGTTAAACCACAGAGCCTAGGACTTGCCGATCAGAAGGTCGCGGTTCGAATCCCCGCAACGGGGTGAGCTCCCATTGCTCGGTCCCTGCTCCTGCCAACCTACCAGTTCGAAAGCACGTCAAAGTGCAAGTAGATAAATAGGTACCGCTCTGGCGGGAAGGTAAACGGCATTTCCATGCGCTGCTCTGGTTCGCCAGAAGTGGTTTAGTCATGCTGGCCACATGACCCAGAAGCTGTACACCGGCTCCCTTGGCCAATAAAGCGAGATGAACGCCGCAACCCCAGAGTCAGTCACGACTGGACCTAATGGTCAGGGGCCCATTTACCTTTTTAACGTAATCTCAGGGCATCCAAAAGATAGTGCTTTCTGTTGCATGGCTAACATTACTTCTCCAGCAATTATTATTCAGGAGGAAAATGTATATATGTTCTATAATACATCAGTGCTATTGAATCTTTAACAAGTTCTTTAAATTATAGCTCGCCATAATTTCAAGGAGTTACCGCTGCTGCCTTCTAAAGCCAAATATTTTGCCAGGTCTGGGGGAAGGATGAATACATTATAATAATGCCTGCATTGAGCAAGGCTAGCACTCGTGACAACTTCTGTTTGAGCAATTTGTTGCCACATCTCCAGCACATAATCTTTGATTTATCATTTGCATCCAAATGCGATGATTGATGGCTTTAGGCTCATCCCAGCATTCAGGACAAATGAACAAATGTAATCATGCCATACAGCTTTCAGTCATAGACAGATGACTTCATTGTTATCTGAGAGAGCGAACTGTCATATCTTTCCTATGATTTCACCAGTTCTATCAACATGAATTAAGTATTATTGCAAACAATATGCCCAGCCCTGAAGGCAAGAAGCATTTCAACATCATTTTGGTTAGATTTCTATGCCTCTATTTGAAATCGTCTAGACCTACTTCAGTTTGATAGCTTTCAGATTGCTCTATATCAGTCTACCTGTTTTCCCCTCAGTATTTAGATGTTAGTGCAGATTGGAATGCTGTTCTAAAATACTAGAATTTTGGAAGTTTTGCTCTCCATCCCTGTGGTATATTGTTATGGGTTTGCAGTGGGTGGGGGATGATCCCCTAAAATTCCTGGGTGCCATGTTCTCCCCATAATTTCTGAAATTAGTAAATGCGGGGTTTGATCAATGGATTTAGCAACGCCTAAAAAATAAGTCAGGACAGGAGTGCCTGGAGTGCTCTGGTCCATGGGGTCACGAAGAGTAGGACAAGACTAAATGACTAAACAAAACAACAACAAAAAATAAGTCAAGCCAACTTCCTCAGGAGATTGGCTGAGAGAGGTGCCATCAAAGAACAAAACAGGTGGTGGGAAAGTCATTACCCTGACAAAAGGCACCCACCGGTGTGTTAATTAGCAAAAGAAAATAGCAGAGTTGGGAGGGGGCGGTTGCTAGAGTTACAGGGGGCATGTTGTTACCCCTTTTGCAAAAAAGTGCCCCTTTTGCATGAGACTTGGGTTGCCTTTTAGCAAGGGTTTTGGTCAGGCTTCCTCAACCTCAGCCCTCCAGATGTTTTGAGACTACAGTTCCCATCATCCCTGACCACTGGTCATGCTAGCTAGGGATCATGGGAGTTGTAGGCCAAAAACATCTGGAGGGCCAAAGTTTAGGAAGCCTGGTTTTGGTGAACTAAAAGGGTGGGGCCAGATGCCATGCAAGCTGATGGACAATCTGTGTGGCGGAGACATAGATACGGCATTCTGGTTACTTTTGAATCCAAAGCTGTGCTGCTGTGGGGAGCAAGCCCCTCTTGAGATGTGATGCACAGAACCCTCTCTCCATCCAAACTCAGGTGTAAATATGTGTAAAGAAACCATATTCCAAAAAGAGACTACAGTCTACACTGTGCCTCATTTTTCCCAAAGGAAACACAAACCCTGGTTAAGTGTCAAAACCCCTGGAATCTCATACTGCTTGGCAGAGATTGGGCTGGCTGGTAAAAATATATCGTCTGATACTTTGATCAAAGAACCAGTTGAATGAAGATTCAACCAGCCAACACGTGTACATGGACTAAAGGAAGCCCATTTGTTCTTTGCTTCAGGCAGCAAAATGTTCAGGGCCAGCTCTGATCATGTCTCTAATTACATCAGGGTGAAATATTAATGTGTAACCTTCCAGCAGCCACCTAAGATGACTAATGCAATAAATAAACAAACAAAGAAAGGGAAGGTGCTGTTTGTTATTTCATGACAATGCTAAAGTAAGTAGCATTAATGTGGAAGCTGATAGTTTTTATCAAATATGGTTGGATGGGTGGATAGGATAAAGGTCATGTACAAACGTGGTAAACTGATATAAATACATGGTTTATAATGTAAACAAGGTTGGGGAAAGACTACAAGAAACTTTCAGTTTACTTGCATTATACAGTGGTACCTCGGGTTAAGTATTTAACTTGTTCTGGAGGTTCGTTCTTAACCTGAAACTGTTCTTAACCTGAAGCACCACTTTAGCTAATGGGGCCTCCCACTGCCGCCGTGCCGCTGGAGCACAATTTCTGTTCTCATCCTGAAGCAAAGTTCTCAACCCGAGGTACTATTTCTGGGTTAGCAGAGTCTGTAACCTGAAGCCTCTGTAACCTAAAGCGTATGTAACCCGAGGTACCACTGTAGATCCTATCCCTGCCCTTGACAATATTGTACCTCTTTACTGAGACTTTCTGAACATAGCAAAAGTAGCCTCTGTCTAGTGCAACTGAATCAAAAGGTATATAAAACACTTTATTGCAACCTGAGGCATTACTGCTTCATTAACTCCAACTTCTTTTCGGTGCCTTGCTATTCTAACAGGCATTTAAGTGATAATGCCATTATGATCTTTGCAGCTATTTTAACTAAGATGTTGTTGCTGTGAGGGGAGATATTATTTATGTTATAAAATTTTAGTTTTGCTGTTACTGATTTTAATGTTACCTTTGTTTGAATTGTATTACATGGGTTGTTGTTTTTTTCTGTGTGAGTCAGTTTGGGACTTTTTTGGGGAGAAGGGGCTAGGCAACCAAGAAATAAAATATATACTTTTTAAAAATTCACAAGAGTTTCAGTATTTCCAGAATAACAAAGAAGAGGCTAGTAGAGTAAGTGGAACTGGGATTGGTGGGAGTTGTAGCCCAAAAATCTGGAGAGCACAGAGTTGGAGGAGAAGGCTGCCACAGACTTGATTCTTATACTGTATTCCTGTTTCTAATTTCCCATTTACAGCTCACTTGCTTAGCCGGTGCCTCTGACCTACTGTAGTTTTTCTGACATCCTTTTGTCTACCTGGTACGTATGGAGTTTCACATACAACTTATTATTATTATTATTATTATTATTATTATTATTATTATTATTATTATTATTACTACTACTAGTACAGTGGTACCTCGGGTTAAGTACTTAATTCGTTCCGGAGGTCCGTACTTAACCTGAAACTGTTCTTAACCTGAAGCACCACTTTAGCTAATGGGGCCTCTTGCTGCCGCCGCGCCACCGGAGCCCGATTTCTGTTCTCATCCTGAAGCAAAGTTCTTAACCTGAAGCACTATTTCTGGGTTAGCAGAGTCTGTAACCTGAAGCGTATGTAACCCGAGGTACCACTGTACTATACATGTATTTTTATATCCCGCCTTTTCCCCTGACAGGGACTCGAGGCGGCTTACTGCTGAAAACATAGAATTCCTCGTGGAAGTGTTTTTGTTCCGCGTCGGTTTCTTCTCCTTGCTAAAACGTGATGGCGGGAAAACCAAGACGACTATGGCAACACGTTAAGAGAAGTACCGCGGGCGTCCCTTACGCCGCCGCCGCCGGTGGGGAACGGCGGGAATCTTTGCCCGGCTCTGCGTCGTTTTCCTCGGGAAGGACGAGGCAAGCGCAGCCGAAGGAGCCGCGCCGAGGTCCCGCCGAGAGAGCCAGCCAGCCGACCGGCCTGCGCTTGGCGCCGAGTCCCCTCCGCCCCCCGGCGGGTGTACGTGTTGCCAGGCCGGTTTACACGAGTCACATGGGCGGCCCTTCGCGCCGCAGTTGGGTCGCCTTCGGGCCGCCGCCTCCCTCCCGCCTCCTTCCCGCCTCCCTGCCAACTGCAGCCTCGTCCCTGCGAAGGAGCCGCCGCCGCCGCCGAGGAGGGAGGGAGGGAAGGAGTCCCGCGGCTGCAATGGCTGCCACCGGGAACCGGGAGCGGATCCTGTGCCTCTTCGACGTGGATGGGACACTCACTCCGCCTCGCCAGGTAGCGGATTCCCCCACCCCGATCCCCCACCCCGCTTCGACGGCGCGCCCAGGTCGCCCTTGGGCGATCTTCGGAATGAATGGAGACCCCACGCCGGAGTCGCGCCTTTCCTGCTGCAGTCGGGTTCTGGCGCTAGAGCTGCTGTCTGGATCGGAGTGCGGACCCAGCTTGCCCAAGCCCGGCAGAAGGGAAGGCAAGAGCGACCCTTCCCCCCCCCCCAACCTCTTCTTCTTCTCCTTCCTGCAACCGGTTACGCAAGAGTTCAACCGCGGGCCAAGAGGTCCGTCAGGATGCAGGCAGGCTGCCGGGTCAGGTCTGGGCTTCGCTGCGGGGCATCTCCGCTAGACGGTTACGTAAGAATGGTGCGCATTGGACCGGACCGCAGACGTGCATCTGCAATATTGCAGCACTTAACAGCGCGATCCTCTGCAGGTCTCTTCGGAAGGAAGTCTCGCTGTGTTCAGTGGGGTTTGCTTCCTAGCAAGAGTGTCGGAGCGAGGACAGCAGTCTCAGCGCCGCTGGACAGGCTGGGAGCAACTTTTGAGCAAACATAGGCTTGAGCTATTGGTTTCCACAAACTGGTCAGCTAGGTGCAAACTCTAGGAAGCTCACAAGCAAGGCAGAATGGAACTATCTGATTACTTACTTCTTGGTCCTAGGATCTGGAACTTGGAGGCAGGGATGCCAACAGGATTTCCTGGGTCCTGTAAGCTGTATGTGGGTTGGGTCCTTGCATTGGCAAGAACTGCTGCTTAATCGCAGTGGCATAGCATAATCTCAGTGACATAACAGGGGCGATTGTCCTGGATGCAAAATTCTTAGGGGTGCAAAATTTCATAAGAAAAAGAAAGAAAGAAAGTAGTAGTAGTATTAGTAGTGAAAAAAAAAAAAGCAGATTCTTCTCCTCCATCCAGTGTCAGATTGGCAGCAACAATAACAAGCTTCTCTTATTTTTTTCTGATGCTCTGGGAGGCTCCCTTTCCAAGTCCTATATCAGCTTTTCTTCCTCTGGTTACTTAACAAAAGTGATTAAAAGACTTTAGCAACAGCTGTTTATTTTCCTAATAAGGCTTACAGTGTTGACTCCACAGTTTGCTTTCTAACTTTTTAAAATAGATGTCTGGTTGACTAATTTTTTTAAAAAAAACAAAGGCTAAGAGTTTTGGGTCCCTGCAGGCTTGGAGCCCAGTACATATGTTCAGACTATAGTTGCACACAAGTGCAGGAAAAAGCCTTAGCAGTTGATTATGTCCAATGTAGAGACTAGTCTTCAGTTTTAAGCCTTCCCACCTCCTCAAACTGCAAGGTGGATGTGTCAGGCAATTAGATTTAATCAACTTTAATTGTTACTGTTCTTTGGAAGGATGGGAAAAAAAATTAAAAGAAAACCACCTCAAAGTATTAACCACTGGGCTGGATCCAAAGTACTGCACATGGAAGTAAAAGAGCTGCTAGTGTTGTTCCAAGATTGGTGGGTGGAATAGCAGTCCTTAAGCTCTTATGCAACCTCTTGCCTATGTGTCAGATTGTTTCATGTCTGTTTCACAAGATTCTAGCTCAAAGGGTAAAGTAGCACTTCCTTGAGCAGAAGACACTTTCAACACATCAAATAAAAAGATTTGATGCATTCCATTAAATTTTCAGCAAAATAATGCATTAAACTGCACTGATATGCCCAAATTTGCTGAACTGAGCTGAGAGAACGTGTCACATTTTGGTCCAATGTGTATAGAAACAAGCTGAAAAACTCATCCACTGCAAAAAATTTAAGGTGTCTAAAACTCAGGCCCCCTTTGAGCTTGAGGCTCAGGCCAAATGACCCTCCTGGCATCATCCCCTCCACCTCTGATTGGCCCTGGAGGCACCAAATTTAGTATTTATGGAGTCCAGGACCAGGTGGGCTGTGATTGGCATTGCACATACACAAGAAAGCAAGCTTAACACTTTTTGGAAATTGGGAGATGGGTGGTTGAGGTGCTAAGTTCATGGGATGTTCCTGACCTACAGGACATCTCAGAGGAGGGCTCAGATTGCATGTACGCCAAGGTTCAGGAAGGACCTAACTGGTCCACTTGGACAGCTAAAGAAATTGTGTGGGGTGGTTCTGTATCACAACAACTTGGAAGTTCCACAGGATTCACCTGATGCTGCACATTGCAGGGAAATACTGATAATATCAGGCAAGCAGTCAGTCAAAGAAGCTTGCCATTATTAATATTCTCATTGGAGAACTAATAAGCTCTCAAGGCAACTCCAGAGCACAGTTAGACAGCTGTTGCCACTAACCATTCACGAATATATGATGCTATAACCACTGTCAGCCCAAACCATTTGGCTGCCTGGAGTGCAAATGGTGCCCTACCCACTAAGGATATACCTGTAGCCCTCCAGATGTTGTTTGACTCAAACTCAAGTCATCCCTGATCACTGGCTACAACATCTGGAGATCCTAAGGTCCCCGAACGCTGCTTTAAGTCTTGCTGCAGGTTTGGACATCAGTTGCTGCCTTCATCTGTTCCTTCATAATGCTGCTTGAAGAAGGTCCCTACATTCTGCTGCATGGCAAAGCCTTGGCTGTGTCCATTCACTCCACCCTTCGAATTTATTTATTTTTAGATTCACTAGGTGATAAAATCCTAGTGGGAAAACAACCAAGGAGACAACCTAAATATGATTTGCCTTGTGATCACAATGTTGATTTACTCAGATACTAGTCTTATCTCTCTTGGAGGGGCATAGGGCATGTCCAGAAGTGTTGGATTTGGCGCACTACAGGCGGTTTGCTTCGCTGTGGATGAGAGAGTATGTCCAAGCAGCTCTGAAGGGTTGGCAGAGTGGCTTCCTTTGCATGCAGATCATGTGAGCTCCCATTGCTCTGTTGACGGTGCCTTTGCATTAGACCAGCCTGTCCCTTAAGTGTTTGGTTGTTCATTTAACCATCTAATATTTTAATTGTGGCAGGGTGCTGGTGCTGTGTGGATTTTGCAAAGTGAGAGACATAAATTAGGTGCAGATGGTGTTTTTTAAAGTCTGCTACTGCCGTAGCTAAACTCATTTGCAAAACATGCTAGATGAAGTGTGTGTGTGTGTGTTAAATTGACTCTTGTAGGTTGTGAAGAATATATGGTTTTGTTCCCAACAGCTAGAGGTTGGATCACTAGGAGGTTCCTTGCTTTTTTGCTTTGAAGTGATGGGTGAATTTTCACCAGTGTAAATAAAAGTTACAGTTCAGTTCACTAGTGCTTCTGATGATAGACAGTGGCAGGGCTGGCTCCAGGTTTGAGAGGGGACTGTGGGCAAAAGTGTCCTTTGGCAGGCCCCCTCCTCTTGTCAGTGGGTCCTGATGGGCTTATCTGCCTATGGTGCCAGTGCTTCAAGTAGCAGTGGGCAACTGCATCTAGCAACATTTTCTGTTTCCCACAGTGCCTCCCAGGTCTGGGGCATTGTGGGAACTTAAAAAGATGGTTGTATCCAACCACCTGGCACTCAGTGCCAGTTCAAAAGAGGGGGCAAGGCAGGTCAGCCATCAACAGTGGACCTTGTTGTGGTGCTGGGGCCCTGGCAACGGTCCAAGGATGCCAGCTGCTGAGATGTTAGCCCTTTACAATTAAAATACAACTGTTCCTTTTGACAAATAACAGCGAAATCTCAATTGTTTGGGGGGTGAGATGGGGTGTAGCGAACTTCAATATGTGTTTGGAATCAGATCTAAATTGTCACATTATTTTTAACATACACTACTGTTTCCACTCCAGCTAAATCTTTTTCAAAATCACGTATTAAACAATTAATTGATTAACCACTTTGACCATTCAGTTAATACTTTTAGGAATTGTAGTTCATCAACATCTGGAAGTCCTGAGGTTCCCCACATCTGCTTTATGATATCAAAGCACAACTAGGAAGAAAAATAATAGAGTATTCGGTCTCTTCATTTTGTTGATTGTTCAGCTTTGCTGTGCAAGAGCCTTCCACTTCTATGGCATAAATCCACCAGCTCTCCTGGCATTTCTCTGTTGTTCCAGGTTACAAATGCTCATTCTGCTGCAATGAGTTTGTTAATCTCTAGGCAGCCTTCTGCAACATGACGCTGTCCAGATGTTTGGCACTATGACTTCCCATTGCCCCACCCAGTGCTGATCAGATGGGAGTTGTAGTGCACAACATATGTAGGGCACCAGGTTGAGGAAGGCTGCTCTAAGGCAACACAGGTCTCTCAGTAGTTTTTGTTTCCTGATGGCATGCCAATAACTACCACTCTTTCTCCTTTTCCCTCCAGAAAATTAAGCCTGAAGTAGATGAGTTTCTTCAAGAGCTGCGTACGAGAGTGTTAATTGGAGTAGTGGGTGGCTCAGACTACTCCAAGATAGCTGAGCAGCTGGGTGAAGGAGATGAAGGTGAGCAATACATACTTCTGCTTTCTAGGTGCTTTTGTTTAATGGAAGCATTTTGTTTAATGCTTTTGTTTAATGGTGCTTTTGTTTAATGGTGCTTTTGTTTAATGGATTGCAAAATCAAGCAATCGTAGCAGTCATATTGGTGAACAAAAGGGTGTGCAAATTGACACATGCAGAGGAAAGCACATGGTATGGCTGCTGTGGACTGCACCATTTCAGACTGCAGGGGTGGGGATCATGTAACTCCATGCACCTCCGTCCTTTTTCAAGGAAAGCTAGTGTGGGGAGAGGTTTGGGCCTAAACTTCACCCAAACAGGCCCCATCTGAAGAGTTTTGTTTTATGTGCAGAGGCATTCAAATGTGTGATTCTCTACCACTCTGAAGTGGTACAGCCTGGGAAGGAATATCCATGGGTTGTTTCTGCATATTGGATCAAACCCAAGACAGTCGTAGCATTTCTGTGCTACTGTAACATAACTGTACTGCAGATCCACAAAGCCAAACTCAGTATTGGAAGGTTCCAAATAGTCCTTGGAAGCTCAGCATGTTCTCCTGTGGCTTCGGACTGGTGGGAAGTGGAATCAGCTCTGGCCTTCGAAAGTGGGTTAGCCACATGGACAGGACAGACACCTGTGGCTTCTCTCTGTCCTACTCCCTATATCTGCAGCATTACCCACTGCACTTTCAGTTCAGGATTTCCAAGACATCTCGTTATATCCCCAATCTATAAGGGGTGGATTTAAATTGACCCAATGCAGTTTCGGGATCCTCTTGATCAGGTCCAACAAGAGCTGTGTGCCTGACTTATTCCAATGCAGGTACATCACGAGGGAAGGCAGATGAAGGTCCCAGCAGAGAAAGCAGGAACAGGAGCAGAGCAAAGAGGGAGGTACTGAGGTGATGGGGAAAGGTGGAGATGGGGACAGAGCCAAGGGCATCATGGGATATTTGTTTGGTACAAACATAGAAACAGGGATCCAGAAAACTGCAGGCACTTGCAATGCAGCGCCATATGGAATAGCAGCAGCTTCCAGAAAAGCAGAGAAGGAAGCCACCAGCTGAATTTATACTGCAAACAGTCAATCCTATCTGGCCTGCAATAAGCCTAATAAGGTTGCAGGGCATCCTACAGTAAATGGCATCATGAGTTCATTCACAGCCCATGTTTCCAGACTTAGTTGGTGGGGTTCCTCTGAGCCTGTGGTCCTAAGTGCAAGACTCACATCCTTTTGCAGAAGTAAAGCAGTAAAGCAGAACGGTTGTTCCATGCCTTTGCATTCCCCTCCATTGCCCCTTCCCCTAGTGACAAAGAATAATATCAGATTCTAAAACCTTCCTTCTAGACTAGAGATAACCTAATGTTCCCTTAAACGGAAAGTGAACTGCTGATTCAGCATTGGCCTTTTTATCACTGCTGGGAAAGGCCAGTGTGAAATAACCTGTAGCTGCAGATCTGTGCACATTTGCTTGCAAGTAAGCTTCATTGAGCACAGAGACACATGCTTCTGAGTAAACAAGCTCAGGGTTGCACTCTGAGTTACTGAGACGTTCCAAATGGAAAAGTGGGGGAGGCCAGACAAAGAGAGCATGGGCAGGCACAATTCAGCTTTGTTGCTGTGTCTGTCAGATGATTGAGTTCTCACTCAGCAACTTGCACACCTTCATCTGTAAAATGGGAGCATCACTACCGGCATTCACGAGCATCACTATTTTCAGGGCACCTCAAATCAAATTTTGCTGAAGTGTCAGAATAAAACCACAGAGATCCTGCGATTCAGCATCCACTTCCCTTGCAGCCCCTATCCACCTGACTGATTGATATTTCTCTCTCACCTTCATTTCCCTTCCTTCACTTCTTCTCCTCAACATCCTTTTTGCCCCTACAAATCTATTCCCCACAGTTATCGACAAGTTTGATTACGTCTTTGCAGAAAATGGCACCGTGCAGTACAAGAATGGGCAACTGGTCTCCAAGCAGGTAGGCCCAGCCGCTTTGTGCTCTGCCACCAAGGCTGCAAATTTCCTCCTCCTCTCACCCTCCTTCTCTGCCAAATCTCTCAGAGAGAGATGATGGTATCCAAAGTCTCTCGGGTTATCTGGCTCCATACAGTTATCTGATAAGTCAGTATTTTATTGAGGAAGGGTTTCCCTCCCCCCCCCCTCCAAAAAAGGAGGCAAAACTTTGAAGTAATGCTTGAACAATTTTAATTCATGAAGTAATATGCCTAACATCTTTCTGGCATCTTCAGGGGCACTCAGAAATGACAATAAAGATTATGTTAAAGAGTACTCAGTATCAAAGCTAATAATCTTAACGTAAAGATATACACTTTATATCAAATATGTAAGGTATTTGTATGGGTATCATTTATAAGGATATTAATATTCAGTACTATTATATATATATTATATATAGTACTGTATAACTTAGGGCTATGGAGTCCCCGTTGTTTTAGTCCCTGCGAGGACACAGTATCTCCTCACAGGAGCAACTGGATAATCTGTTGCTCCTGGCTTTTCCCACAGCAGGAAAGCCCCTCCCCATGCCTTAGATAAATGCCTGTAGACTTGGAAGGAACCCCAAAGGTCATCCAGTCCAACCCCCTGCAGTGCAGAAATGTGGACATCTAATCCTTGTTGTGATTTCCTTTAGTGCGAGATGATACGTCAAAAACATGTTCAGCACATTACAGCACAAAATAGAATTCTCAAGCAGCATTTTGAATCTTCACTTCCTTTTTTCCTTGATTTACTGGTCCTTTTGGTGCTGCCCCTATCTTTTCATTTTTGTTCCGTTCAACATATAATAAAACAACCTGTTCTGATGTTCACAATGTGGGTGTGTTTGGTAAGAGAATTGCACTCTGTTGCCTCAGTGTGACCTTTGGCTTTTTTTTAACAGGCTATCCAGAACCACCTTGGGGAAGAACTTCTGCAGGATCTGATCAACTTCTGCCTCAACTACATGGCACTTCTAAAGCTGCCCAAGAAACGGTAATGGTCCTTTCTTATTCCAGGGCATGCAGACTCTGGCTTGTCTCCTTAAGGAAGTGTCCCAGTCCCATTGTTCAGGAAGTGCCCCAGCTTCTCCAGAGAGGCTTTTTAGGACAAGCGTGTCACTTCGAGCTTGGGGAGGGGCTTTCCTTCCTTAAGTTAACTCATCAAAGGATTCAGGTCTCTCTTTTTATTTTCCAGATACTATGTGAGTGTTTAGAACCACAAAGTTGATAATCCTGCCCGCCCAACTAAAACAAAGAACCTTAATCTTCAAATAATATCCAACAGAAACCTTTCCACTGTTTTACTGAATACCTGAAAGGGAAATATTCCACAATTTCTTTCAGCACTTGATTTCATTGCATAACTGTTCTTAGAGTTGGGTAACATGTTAAGAAGAAATTCCATCCTTTCTGGAGTTTAAACTCATTGCCCTGTATTCACTATGCTTTCTAACGTTGCTATTGTTTCCCCACTTTTTCCAATATCCTTCTATATATTTTTAAGTAGTCAGTGTTTAGAACAGAAGGAAAGCAACTCTGTGCGCAGCTGATTTAACTTAGCCTTTACAGATGTTGTGTCTTTTGAGTACCACTTTCTAAAAAAACAAGTTAACCTCGACTCAGTTTATGTTATTTTGCTATACTATAATGCTGTGACCAACATTGTCCATGGGAATTTTGCATCATGAATAAATGAAACATTAAAGAGTGGTATTCTAGGCATTTACTTCTAATAGCTCCAGCTCTCGTAGGGGAAAAAATTACCCTGGAAAAAGTAAGATGCGATAGGTAAGGGCCACGAGGAATCTATGATCAGCTCTCTTAGGAAAAGTTGCATGCCACACACCATAAGCAAGGTAGAGGTCCCTCTTCTTGCGATTAGTTTGACTTTGTGTTGTATCACGGCGGGAAGATTCTGCTTGACTTCATGTTAAAGAAATCATGAGGCTGTGCAACAGGACTGTATTTTTTTTTTACAACCACATACCCAAGTTTTTCCTTCTCTCTTCCCCTTAAAAAAATATATATTCTCAGGGGGACGTTTATTGAATTTCGCAATGGGATGTTGAACATCTCTCCTATTGGTCGAAGCTGCACTTTGGAAGAACGAATAGAATTTTCAGAACTGGACAAGGTAAATCATGAGCATTAGGCTCCAAATGTATTTGTGGCACACTGGAGCCTGTTAGAACCCCAGGGTGTTGTGTTGTGTGTGTGTGTGTTTTCTAAGTATTAAGCCTGTTGCTAGGGTACCTTGCCTATAAGCTGGAGCGAAACAGGAATATTATTCTGACTGGTCACAGTTCTTGAAAGAAATCGCAAGGCACAAACACAAAATACTGTGTTTCATGGGGGAAAGTGGGATCTGACAAGGATCAAAGTAATTGAGGGGGATGTTTCCTTATCCCTCTTCAGTTCTCTCTCATTTGTTTTCTCTTCATCTCCTTTACAGAAAGAGAGGATTCGAGAGAAGTTTGTAGCTGCCTTACAGAGGGAGTTTGCTGGCAAAGGCCTGCGGTTTTCCCGAGGTGAGAGTTTTCTTAGTCCTCTCTGTGATTTGGGAGGAATGGATAGGAAAAACAATTGATTTTGTATTCAAGAAGAATATGTATATATTCTTGTTTTGGCTGTGTTGTGCTTTTGTGCACACAAGTTCATTATTCTTGTGCTAGAAACTGACAATAAAAAAGATTTTTTTAAAGTGAGTTTGGGTACTTGGTACAATTAGTTTTGGGGTCTTAGAAAAGCAAAATACCTAGCATGGTTTATGTTTTAAAAAACTGGGTAAGTGCTTCGTTACAGGACTTAAAAGAGGTTTCCCTGTGGTGATCCCTGTCTGCAATGAGTTTCTTTTCCATACTATTCTAAAACCCTCAAACTTTTTAGACATAACCCCCATTTAATTGAGTGAAACATATGTCCAAGTTAGCGTTCTTGGAAGGACTGCTGTTTTAACAGAGGGATCACTTTCTTTGCCAAGAATTGTCAGGATCAGAGCATGGTCTGTGGCTAGCAGTGCTCTGCCTAATACTCCAGTGGTCTGGCAGCAATGCTCTGTTTTGGGTGCAACCCTATCCATTTGTTAGCCCTCTGTGCTCCTGCCCCCCCCCATCCCAAGTCTGTGTGCCCCTTTCACTGCCACCCCTCTGACCTCTACACGTTCAGCAGGAGACTGAAGGGGGAAATGGCTGTACTCTTAAACCTGAAATCGTGGGCCTAATCATTTGTACATCCTTCATGTGGCTAACATTTGACTAGGAGTACAGTGCTGGCAATAGTGGGTTCTTTGTCCCTTATTAGGGGGCTGGCAGGTGGCCATATTTCCTTTATTTGTGGTGGGGGCAGTTGCTATTGGAGCTGTTGCCACCAGCATGCCAGAATAATTTATCTGGACTACAGCTGTAGTACTGCCAAACTGACAGCGAATGAGGTCTCATGGCAAAAGTCCTTTGCTCTACCCTGCAGTGATCCAATGCTAGGACCAATCTGCATTTTACATTCGTCCCACAGTTAACAGACTCTCCTTTCCCTGCCCAGCCGTACTTAGAAGATAAGAACACTTTAGAATAGGGTTCCCTGCCAGCCCTCCAGCCAAAAAGCTTGAGAGCCACCCTTCCCCCTTATAGATATTTTTTCTGAGAAGTCATTAGCTCCTTCTCCTCACACTTCCCCAGCCAACTGTTTCTTGTTTGTGCCTTTGGCTGATGCGGCCTTGCTGACGCCATTCCGCCCCATTGCCATAGAAACGGCAGCTACTGAATTAATGTGTCAGAGAAGCAGGCAGGCTGGCAGCCATGGTGCATGACCATCTATCACGGAACAATTGATTCTACAAAAGCCATTTGCACCTGAGGTGTTGAGGGGAGATCTTTTTCCTGCAAGCCTCCCCCTTCAGTCTGTTTCCCTTAATTCCATCACGCTTTCCCCCTCTGGCAGGTGGGATGATCAGCTTTGACGTCTTCCCTGAGGGCTGGGACAAGCGCTATTGCCTCGATATCCTTGAGGATGAGAGATTCGACACCATCCATTTCTTTGGGAATGAGACAAGTCCAGTAAGTAAATCTGACCAAAGCCCTGTTCTTTGACAAGGGGCCAAGTCCTGTGTGGGATCGAGGAAGATAAAGCTGTCCATATCTAAACTGGCAGGCTCTCCACAGAGCTACAGTGGTGCCCTGCAAGACGAATGCCTCGCAAGACGAAAAACTTGCTAGACGAAAGGGTTTTGCGGTTTTTGAGCTGCTTCGCAAGACGAATTTCCCTATGGGCTTGCTTCGCAAGACGAAAACGTCTTGCGTTTTTTGCAAGTTTGTTTCCTTTTTCTTAACACCGTTAATACAGTTGCGACTTGACTTTGAGGAGCAACTCATAGAACGCGGTGTGGTAGCCTTTTTGAGGTTTTTGGTGATTTTTGATGCTTTTCCAAAACTTTTCCGACACCGTGCTTCGCAAGACGAAAAATTCGCTAGACAAAAAAACTCGCGGAACGAATTAATTTCGTCTTGCGAGGCACCACTGTACATTGCATTAAAATAACCAGCAGACTCCCATTTCCACTGTGGCTCAACTGTGTCTTTTCTACAGTGATTAAAGGGCATTTGTGTATTTCAAAACATTTGGTAAATAAACCTGGGGACCATGGCTGAAAGCCTGTTTTCAGATGTGCAAATGCCCTTTGGATGTTTCAGAGAAGACACAACTGATGTGTGATGGGAGCATTTGCTGTAAGGTTTGAAGTGGCTCTCGTTCGCATTTCCCAGCCTTACAAGTTGGTACCTGGACTGCATGAAAGCAACTATAAACTAAGAGTGCCCTCTTCTGGTGACTGGAAAATGCAAAGACATCTGTTAAGGTGCCATTTCATTTCAACATCTCTAAAGGGATTTGTCTGCGCAGAAGCTTTGCGAGGAAGGAGAAAAAGAAGTGGGCAACTTTTGTATCACATGAACACAATGAATCTTACAGTGCAGACAGTGCAGAAGGTTGGTGGTTCAAATCCCTGTGACAGGGTGAACTCCCATTGCTCTGTCCCAGCTTCTGCCAACCTAGCAGTTCAAAAGCATGCCAGTACAAGTAGATAAATAGGTACCACTGCGGTAGGAAGGTAAATGGCGTTTCCATGCACACTCTGGTTTCCGTCACGCTGTTCCGTTGTGCCAGAAGCAGTTTAGTCATGCTGGCCACATGACCCATAAAGCTGTCTGTGGACAAACGCCAGCTCCTTTGGCCTGAAAGCAAAATGAGTGCTGCACCCCATAGTCATCCCATAACCGTCCAGGGGTCTTTTACCTTTTACCTTTACCTTACACAGCTTTAAAAAAAGACTCTGAAAATGCTCTGAAAATAACCATTTTAAAGCTCACAATGGAAAATTTCATAGGAAACTATTTCAGCTCAACAGCACCATCTGGTGTCACAATGTTGGAACAGTGCAAGTAGATAAATAGGTACCGCTGTGGCGGGAAGGTCAACAGTGTTTCCGTGCACACTCTGGTTTTCCTTACAGTGTTCCGTTGCGCCAGAAGCGGTTTAGTCATGCTGGCCACATGACCTGGAAAGCTGTCTGTGGACAAACGCCACCTTCCTCAGCCTGAAAACGAGATGAGCGCCGCACCCCATAGTTGCCTTTGACTGGACTTAACTGTCCAGGGGTTCTTTATCTTTACGTGTACCTGTCTGCACAGAAGCTTTGCGAGGAAGGAGAAAAGAAAGTGGGCAACTTTTGTCTCACATGCTCATCGTGAATCTTACAGCGCAGACAACGCAGCCCACACTTCAGCCCTTGCGTAATTGCTTTCAGGTGCATTGTGGACACATTCTGATTATCTGGTGTGGGTGCTCTGCAGAGATTGGATTTACCAGTTAAGCACACCCAACCCTCTTTTTTAAAAAAACAACACAACCTACACATGGATACACTTATATAAAACATGCCTGAAATAGTGTGGTTTATTGGCTCTCCTCCCTCCCTGTCAGCATGTGAGGTCATGACTACTGATGCATGACAGGGGGAAATCAATACCATGAGCAGCAGCATCACTTCAGATTAGGTTTTACATGAAGTCAGGTCCCACAAGAAATACTTTAATTTACAAATTCTGCATAACGGGGGTACGCAGTCCCTTGGGTATGCAGAAACAACCTTCTGATCCGATAGGCACGACACAACCCAAGTTCAGGATTAGAAGGGAGCAGGAGAGGGGGGAAGATATTCTTTCCAGGGCTCAATAAATCCAGTGTTTTCCAGAAGCAGTGATTTTTGTGTCTCACTGCCCACCCTCTGCATTATTTTCAATTCCTTGCCGGTTTCAGATGGCTTGAGCCTCCTGGCACATACACTGTACTGGGTGAGGATCCTGAGACTCTCCAGATGTTGCTGAAATCCAGCTCTCATTGGCCCCAGTTGGCCGGTGGTCACTGGTCACAGGCGATGAGGACTGTAGTGCAAAAATATCTAGTCCATCATTGCATTTTCACTGTGGCCAATCAGATGTCTAAGGGAAGTGAGACCTGAGTGCAACAGCATTCTGCTCACTTGTGATTCCCAGCAACTGGTATAAAGCGATCCATTTTGGGGTGAAGGTGTGGCATATATGCCTTGAAGTAAATAAATAAATCTGACGTCTGGCGGGGGGGACTCATATTCTGCCTTAATGGGGGGTGGAAATTGGATGGTGATGATGATGATGGTAATAATAATTATTATTTATACCCTGCCCATCTAGCTGGGTTTCCCCAGCCACTCTGGGCAGCTCCCAACAGAATATTAAAAACACGATAAAACATCAAACATTAAAAACTTCCCTAAACAGGGCTGCCTTCAGATGTCTTCTAAAAGTAAGATAGTTGTTTATTTCCTTGACATCTGATGGGACGGCGTTCCACAGGGTGGGCACCACTACTGAGAAGGCCCTCTGCCTGGTTCCCTGCAACCTCACTTCTTGCAGTAAGGGAACCGCCAGAAGGCCCTTGGCACTGGACCTCAGAGTCTGAGTTGAATGATGGAGGTGGAGACGCTCCTTCAGGTATACTGGGCCGAGGCCGTTTAGGGCTTTAAAGGTCAGCACCAGCACTTTGAATTGTGCTTGGAAACGAGTCTGTGTTTTTCAAGTATAGTAAGGCTGCAACATACAGAGGGAATACACCTAAAGCCAAAATTGTGTATTGTCCAAACACATTGGGTTCAATGGCAGATGGGATTGCCAGTCTTTTTTCCTGGACACCCACTCCCTTTCTGCCCCCTTTTTATTCATATTTTTTTTTATGCCAAGCATGTTGAGCTTGAATGCGCACATGTTAAATACACTCAGGTTGTGGGCTTACGGTATTATATACTTGCCTGCTCATTTTAACCACCATGTCCAGCACCTTAATTCTAAGTGGCCAATAGTAAAGATTCTTCTTATCCTTAGGGTGGGAATGATTATGAAATCTATGACGACCCTCGCACGGTGGGGCACAGCATCCAGTCTCCCCAAGACACAGTCCGGAGGTGCCAGGAGATCTTCTTTCCAGAGACAGTGAATGAATCTTGACTCGTGGTGTCCCTGCTGCTCTCAATCACTCAGATGAGACCCTCACTCACCTTAGGAAAGCACCTTTTGGATCCTTTCAGGACTTGCTGAGGCCCAAGGTCAAAATGCACTTTGGAAACGGGAGCCGGAGTGTCAGAAAGGGAGGGAGATGATGAAAGCTGTTCATCAGTTGTGCCATCATCTTGCTACTGCGGAACTGCAGAACCCCAATTGCCATACCCTCATTCCCACCAAACAAGGTAAAGTGTTGTTGTTTATGTTTAAAGTGAAACCTGTATCCTAGTTAAGGCTTTTTTCCTTTCTTATTTGGAAGCTAATAATCCCCACAGATTCACCCAAATGAACCTATTTTTGAGATGGTGATTATAATGATTGAAATAATTTATATACCCCCTTCCATTTCTAGAAGAAATGCCAAGGCGATATTTTTGAGATGAATCTCAGAAAGACACTAAAGTTATATTTAAAAGGGAGCAGGGCCTGTAGTGTTACAAGTGCAAGACCTGTCAAGTATTTTCATATTCTTGAACCATCAATGTGGTTGGCAAATTATTTTTTGAGAGCCTTTTTAATGTGTGAAATGAGAGCGTAACCTGAACGATAAATAATGGCCCCTCCTAGCAGTAGTAATGTTTTGTTTTGTTTTTTAGACATTGACACATGGCTATTGTGCCAGAATGTGGATGGGATATGCACTTCACTCCCATTGAAAGCAATGCAGTATGGATGCTGGCATCCACACTGAGATGCACATCTCATTTCTGCCTGTGCTTCCTGATCTGGCAAGTGATACCTGTACAGAAACTTTCTGCTGCATGCAGATCTCCATCACTCGATCAGGCTGAACAACAGTGCTGAATTGTGCATCTTTAAACAGATTTCAGCTATGTTAGTTGGATGACCTTTGAGCAATGCTAGGGATTGGGCTGTTGTAAAGGACTTTGTAAGAAAGGCAACATCTTCATTTGGCCCCCAAAGTAAAGAGTATAAAAGACAAGTGGGGCCCTTCAACAAAATGTTGCAGTGTGGAGAGTTCCTGTTCAGTGCCCTCCCCCCCGGATATTCCATTCCATCCTCAGAAAGCATTCTCTGGCCCCTGAGCACCTTCAGGCTTCAGCAGTTGTTTTGGGTGGTGGTTGTTTTCCTTAAATATCCTCTGTTCTTCTTGAGCTCTTCCCAAACCTGCAACTATCTCCCTCTTCTGTGTATGTGGTGTTTTGTCTACATAAACAATGGCACTCGCACTGAAAATAGGGAGAATGGTGGTTTGAGCATAGGGCAACAGAAGTTCTAATGCATTCACACGTTCATAAATCCAGATGAATTAAACCAGGTTTATGAATGAGGAAATGTTTACAGCTGTAGCTTTAATATCATTCCTGATTAGTCATCAGATTGTGATGTAGATTTCCTTCTAGACTTGTCTGATTAAGAATCTAAAGTTCAGATTTACTAAATGTTTGAATGTGAAATTAGCTATAAACTACTGAGACTAGCCAAACTGTAGCAAACATTGCTACTGTTTATTGTTTCCATAAGCATATATTCTATTTTAAATTACCTTCAGTGCAGACAGAGCAGCAGCCTTCGTTACTGTAGTCTCCAAACCCTAGATTTTTATATTTAACACAGAACTATTTTCTTTAGTTTCCAGAGGGGTAATGGTGTTAGTCTACTGCAGCAAAAACAAAGAGACTAAAATTTGCCTGTTTCTGCCTTTAGATAAAAATAGTGATAAGAGTGATGGTTAATTGCAAAAGGTTCTTCCTCTGGTTGGTGACTTCCCATGAGATACTGTCAGAGTACAATTATATATGCTAGGGCTGGGCAATATATCAATATATTGTCCAAAACCCGTTTGAAGGCCATATGGTGATATCAGTTTCATAAATCACGAATCATGGTGTGTGTTCAGACTGGACGATATATCATCCAAAACTGTTTTGAAGTCCATTTCATGGTATGGGGTTCATAATTTTTGACCTGGCAAAATATCATAAATCATAATGTGTGTATGTATGTATGTATGTTGCTATGCAAAAATCACGATGTTAACTTTTGTCGGCTCAGCTCTTCACTGCCTCCTGCAGGGAGCAGCAAATCACAATAGCAGTCGCTGGCCAAAATCACGATGCAAGAAAAACTGTGAAGCCAACCAACGCCTCTACATAACTCCATCCTTATTTCAGACATTGTGATATATTGGTGTATCACGATGTTTAGCTGTGGCTATATCACGATGTTGAAAACCAGATTATCGCCCGGCCCTAATATATGCATTCCACATACTGTGCCACACTAAGATTGAGTTGCTTCATGCTGCTTACTTTTCATTAAACAAACAAAGAAAGAAAAACAACCCCAGTTCTTAGCTCTCATGGTTTCATGCACAGTGTTGTGAATTTGGAAGCAAAGCCTTCCAAGCAGTAAAAGAACACAGAACTGGATGCTATGACTCAACTTTCCTTTGTATCTGTTAAGTTCCCCCTCTGGTCATTGTCTTGTCTGCCCTTTGTATCCTATTCCCTTCTACACTTGTCCTCATCATTCTTTCACCCCAGTCAAAAAATATCTCAATATTTTCCAATAAGCCAACAATGTATTTCACTCGGAGCCAGTTATGGGTTGACAATTTGCATATTTACAGGTTTATGCTGATGAAGATGAGCATTGTTTTTGTCAGTGCCAATAGATCAAGGGTACAGAAGCTGTGGCTTGACTATAATTCCCATCACCAATGACCACCTCAGCTTTGGACACTGGGAGTCCAGCAGTATCTCAAGGGGAAGAGGTTCTTTCAGCCATGCAGGACACCCAGGCCATAGCACATTTGAGCAGGGCGTAAGGAGGACACAGGTAGAGTGTATGTGCCCTTTAAACAACAGGTAAATAAATTCAGGATACCTGCTGTCCTACAAGGCTGTCCCCTCCAAGATTCCTGAAAGAAGGAAAGCACAGAAAACATTAATAAAGGGCACGACCCTTTTATTATATACTCAGTAGAAGATAGCTGTCCACACTCCATAGGTCTCATAAACGGTGTCTGTACTCCCACCCTCTGCCTCAAAGGCTTTGTATGGCACAGATCAGAACTTATACAGTTCAACTGAAACTCCAGGAAAAAAGTGACAACTGTAGTAGTCAGGGCAGGGCAGCTTCTTATGAGTAGAAAATAAGACTGCCCTATTCCCTCCCCTACTCAGTGGAACATGGACCTCTCCAAAGTGAATGTTCATATTACGTAGCTCATATCATCGTCATCTGCAATGAATGCTTCCAGCTACTTTCATATGAACATGAACGCAAGGTGTAGGACGGCAGCTTGCTACCTGCATGAATGGATATTTGAAAATAAAGGGTAGCAAGGAGGGGATTTATCTTAGGTAATTGTTACTGCCGTTCCCAAACTGGTGCCCTCCAGGACTGATAGCCTTGCAGCTACCGAAGTCAGATGTAGCTGATGGACACTGCAGTCTAAAACAGAGGACACCGGGCTGCAGAAGTCAGGTTTGAAAAGTTGCATCAATGATGTTTTCACCTAGTACTGTGTCTTCATGTCTGCATCTTCACTTGCACCTGGTTTAACTCCTGTGCTGCTGTATTTCTGTTTTGAAGAGATTACTCTTCCTTTCCCCTTTACCCACTGCCTCTTTTCAGCAAGAGATATTTGAATGACTTTCACAGGAAGGAACTGATTCCGACACAGAGCGACTGGGTTTTTTTAGAATGGACCAAAAAAAGCAATGTTCAGTTAATGATAAATGTATCCTTATTTAAATTTTATGTGAAAACCAGATGTCTATTACTGACCAATTTGTGGGTTTTTGTTCACAGGCAGCTGTTTTATATATATACTAGAAATATATGCTTTCGTAGATTTTCACGGGTACAGGAATGCAGGTTTTGGTGTCTTCGGGTGTCTTCCCGTGTAAGAGTTGGGGTGTCTAGGCGACGTTTCGACGAGGTCTCACTCGTCATCTTCAGGCTGGTGCTTTCGGCTTCTTGTTACTGGAACAGAGCAGGATCTCAGTGTTTGAGTTCCTATAAATACTGTTGAGGGGGTGTGGTGTATAGCCTCCAACGTTCTGGGCAGAGAGGGAGTTCCCAGGTTAGTGTGCCTTTTCTTCTTTTGTTCCTTAATTACTTGAGGGATATCTTGAGTGATTTCTTGAGTGATATTCTGAGTACCACTTAGGAGGGTCATTAGGTGTGGATTAGTTGCTAAAGCTTTCGTGTCTTGACCTCTTGACCTTGTGAAGAGTTTTTTCTGAGAAGATGGCTGTACTGCACTTAGTTGTGCTCTGGCTTGGCTTCGTGTATAGGGGCGAGCTGTGGTTTTGTGCCCTGTGCCAGCCAGATCTGTGTAGGGATTGCAGGGGGGTGCAGCATCCGGAGGTGCCACTATGGTTTGGCTACTGGATGGTGTCTGTAATTTATCTGTGGAGAGGGTCTGGGTTTGGGTCTGGTGTGGTTGATTGGAGATGGCGTTCTGTGTGCCTCTGGTTCTGGTGTCAAAAACCGACACCAGAACCACAAAAACCGACACCAGAACCAGAGGCACACAGAACGCCATCTCCAATCAACCACACCAGACCCAAACCCAGACCCTCTCCACAGATAAATTACAGACACCATCCAGTAGCCAAACCATAGTGGCACCTCCGGATGCTGCACCCCCCTGCAATCCCTACACAGATCTGGCTGGCACAGGGCACAAAACCACAGCTCGCCCCTATACACGAAGCCAAGCCAGAGCACAACTAAGTGCAGTACAGCCATCTTCTCAAAAAAACTCTTCACAAGGTCAAGAGGTCAAGACACGAAAGCTTTAGCAACTAATCCACACCTAATGACCCTCCTAAGTGGTACTCAGAACATCACTCAAGAAATCACTCAAGATATCCCTCAAGTAATTAAGGAACAAAAGAAGAAAAGGCACACTAACCTGGGAACTCCCTCTCTGCCCAGAACGTTGGAGGCTATACACCACACCCCCTCAACAGTATTTATAGGAACTCAAACACTGAGATCCTGCTCTGTTCCAGTAACAAGAAGCCGAAAGCACCAGCCTGAAGATGACGAGTGAGACCTCGTCGAAACGTCGCCTAGACACCCCAACTCTTACACGGGAAGACACCCGAAGACACCAAAACTAGAAATATATATATATATATGCTTTTTAATGCATCACAAACAGGCAGCGGAGCTCCTACACCCAGGCTTCTATGCTTTGTAGTTCAATATTGTAACTTAATGTGGAACTAAATAATAATAATGAAGGCACAGGAAATCAATACTATTTGTTTTTGTTATTTCTGGGTAATTTGCATGTGCTCAAATTCAAACAGACAAAAAGCACAAACAGTAACAACTTGGTAACTTATTTTGACCGACCACCTACAGTATCTGTGAAGGTCACAGATACAATTCCCTCACAGAGCCTTCTCCAGCCTGGATTATGCTGGGCTTCAGTCAGCCCCAATCCTTATGGCCAATTGCCAAGGATAATGGTATTGCAGTCTAAAACATCTAGAGGACACCAGCTTGGGGGAAGCTGCCCTAACACTTCCACATAAAAGCTTGTGTTGGGAGGAAGAGAAACACATTTGCCTGAAACTTTGAAAAGCTGCTGTCATTCAGAACAGCCCGTCCCGTGCTAGATGATTACATGTATGGCTGTTGTCCTCGTAAAGCATTATAGATGCCTTAGACCAGGTTTCCTCAACCTCGGCCCTCCAGATGTTTTGAGACTACAGTTCCCATTATCCCTGACCACTGGTCCTGCTAGCTAGGGATCATGGGAGTTGTAGGACAAAAACATCTGGCGGGCAGCGTTTGAGGAAGCCTGCCTTAGACTATATTGACACCATACATTTAAAGCACTGCTACCACTTTAAAGAGTCACAGCTTCCCCCAAAGAATTATGGGAGCTGCAGTTTGCTAAGGGTGCTGAGAGTGTTGGGAGGCCCATCTTCCCCATACAATTCCCAGAGTTCCTTTGGAGAGGGATTGTGGCACTACAGCTTCCAGAACTCTTTGGGGGAAGCGGTGAATGTTTCAAGTGATATTGTGCTTTACATGTATGGTGTGAATGCGGCCTAACTGCAGGAGGGGCAGGTGCACACATGCTGCCCTCATCCCCTCCAACACTAGAGTTTCTGCTTGAGCAGGGAGGTCAGCAAAGGGAGTGTGGGAACCCTACACAAATGGGGCTCCCAATCACAAGGAGGCTTGTGAGTGCCTTTAGTGGAATGTATTTACAATCCCAATTAGATCTTCCACCAAACAGGAGGTGATCAGCCATGGAACAGCCCCACACCTCCTACGTGCTTAGACATCAGTGCCTGAAGGACTTTAGATGCGAGGTGAGTCCTTACATCTTTCCTAAGGTGCCATTTGGGCAGAGTATATGGCCCATGGTGGTCAGTCTTTCTATCTGTCTTGAACAGAACAGTCAGACACCTGAAGACTAGCCACCCAATTCCCTAGATCCAGATTTTGTGACGTCATTCTGGTATTATCTCCTGTACCAAAGAACCGCCCTATAAAGGAAGAATGCAAAAAACAGGAGAGACTTGTGGGAAAGTCACTTTAATGGTTTATTGCCGGTGTTACAAAGGTCAACACGGGGTCAGACAGGCAAGGACCACACCAAAAGTTGTAAAAACACAGACACACCATAGGTAACAAAGATTATTTCAGAAAGAATCAAAAGCTTTCCCAGAGAGAAGATGCCATTTTGTGGCACTTCCACTGCTATTGCACCTTCAAGGGGAGGAGCAGAGGCGAGGAGCTGCTGGTGTTTAATGTAAGCAGAACAGCAGCAGGAAGTCCCTCTGGCTGTCACAGGAAGCAGGTCACACATGGGGGTCTGGATGCACCATGGGAAATTGCTTCCTTTTCCTGCTTCGTTCCTCCATTGGACTGTTTGTTCACCTTGGGAGGGAAAGACTAAAACATGTTCCTTCCCCAATGTCTATGCCTATGTCAAGAGTATATGCATCTGAGTTTTAAAGGCCTTTAAAATAAACACCTCACTACTCTCATTTTATCTCGAATACAGAGAGGGGAAGCCCCTCTGTACAATTTGGCTCCAAGACACATAGTTTTGGATGTTGTCCTTTTAGTCCAAGAAGGACACAGAATGTTTCTATAACCAAACAGATTAGAACGTGGAAAGAACTAGTCTCAGAAGCAAGAGAAAACCAACACCCTCCCTAGAATGTAGTTGGGCAGCCATTTTGAGTAGTGCTATTTCAACCCCACATGGTTGTGTTTGCAATAGTATGCTACAGATTTAGAAAATTCACATTGTCAGAGTTTCCAGGTTGTTCCTTCAACAAAGTAGGTACAAGGAGGTGGTGTCATTGTTTTGGTTCCCTGTATGTGGAAAGTAGCACATCAGGGGCGGGTTAGATCAGAACCTCTCAACAATGCACTCTTTTCTAGATGTAGGGTGTATATTCAAAAATATACCTGCAATGCTCAGTCTGTTCCAGAAAGACTCGTGATTTCGTTTAACCTGTAGATGAACCCAAACCATTCTAGACATATCCATCTGACCATGTGCTCCTTCTGGAGGGCCAGTCCTCATTTCATTTAGAAACCAAAGCCCACATACTTAACTGGAAGCTACTCAGGTCACATCTACACCATACACTTTCCTCCAAGGAATCCTAGGAAATGCAGTTTCCCCCTCACAGAACTATAATGCCAAGTACCCTTAACAAACTACACTTCTCAGGATTCTTTGAGGGAAGCCATGTGCTTTTAAGTGTATGGTGTGGATATAACTCCAGTGTTCTAACAGGACTACATTTAATCTTCCAGCATTGTCAGCACACATGGAGGGAAATACTCCCCCTCTGGGCATCTTTGCACAGATTTTCCTGTGATCATAGTTTGACACTGTAGTGCTAAACTGAAAACATGAGAGGTGCTCCTGGAAAGAAAGAAAAAAGCATGATGTTATAATGCTAGAGAACACCAGGCTGCCATTATACACCTGTTTCTTGCAGAGTATGCAGTCTATGCTGGCTGCACAGTCGCACTCCAGTACCTAACTATGCAAATTCTGCACCCCTGTGGGAAACCTTTGGCCCTCCAGATGTTGCTGAACTACAGCTCCCCCCGTCCTTCACCATGCTTGCTAGGGCTGAAGGGAGTTGTAGTTCTGCAACATCTGGAGGACCAAAGGTTCCTCAGGTCTGCTCTATACTGTAGTGCAACTGTTTCCCAACTGTGGGTCTCCGGCTGTTTTTGGACCACAAGGTTGGTGAATGTTGCTATAGAGGACCAACTGAAGTCCCAGAGATGTGAACCACAGAGGACAGGTGTGCAGTAAACAGCCACACACCACCACATGAAAGCCTCTGAAGATGCACTGCAAGTACAAAAAGAACGACTCTGAAGACACCAGTCTCATTCTCACGATTCCAGCATACTTTGGGCTCTATCTACCAAGCTCCTTCCAACTCTCAAATTAAGCCACTCACGTGCATACTTGCTACTTAATCACCCCTCTTAGCTCCTACAACAGTGGTGTGTGCACTTCTAGTGCATCATACAAAAGTTTTACGATGCATGTTCAGCCCCCTCTGCAAGGTCAAGCAACATCTGATATGATATTGCCCAAGAAGCTTTAGACTTGTCAGTCTACTGTTCAAAATGAGGTTAGCAACTGATTGACACCATGCAAATTCCTAACATGCACACCCTATCCTGGGAAAAAAATTTTCTACTCAGAACATCTATTAGAAATCAGGTTTGTGCTTTAGACATGACCCTGTATATCCTGGGGAGAGAAGTAAAAGTTGGGGAAGGCTGGACAAGAACCAAAATATAACTAGATACAATGCCACTAGAGCCCATTATCAATTACTGGCCCATGAATCTTGTCATTGATACACAATTCCTCCATCTCTTGTGCACATGACCCTCATTAACTACAGAACTAGGGACACAGAGGGCCATCAAAATGTACAGGTTAGGATAATAGTAGGAAAAGCAGGAGAACGTCCAAACATCCATCTTGAGGAAACATGATCTGCAACATTCAGAAACGCAAACACATGCAGACAATACTAAAGCCTACATCTCTGGAGATGCAGAAAATCAAAATGCTATTCTCAAAGCAAATATCCACAGCCAGGAACCACCATACATTGCCCAAGACCATAAAACAGATGCATCACATAGGCTCTATTCCGTTTCAAATGTTAAAATAGATTATTTTTCTAGCAAAAATGCCTTCATCTGCAGTATTTTTTAAATTGCATTATTTTTAAGCAAGACAAATGTCCTGGGGGGACTTACATTTTAATATATGTGGGAAATGTAATGTCAGCAGGGTAATAGTCTAATAGCGAAGACTTCAAAGTCAACCTCCCCCAACTTATTACCTTCTGTTTGAAACCAATGGGAAAATGATACATGTATTGATTCTTCTGGCATTGCATTATGTTGCAAATTAAGACACTGCACTGCCATCAGAGAGTGCAGCTGCATTTACTTTAGGAGTAACAGGATGGGGGACGGGGGCAGAGAGAGAATCTCAATAGTTAAGGCAGGACGACCATGACGATGTCTGAGCAGGGCTTGTATGTCTGTACCACACACTCCTTACCACCGCATCACTGCTATCAAGAAATCTGGAAAGTGAAACAAGCTGGGAACGAGATATTGCCACAACTGGGGCCTTCTGGAACAAACCACTGCTATGTGTAGGAGAGTACAGAGTCCAATTAGAATGGAAGAACTTATAGTGACAGGTCAAGTATTATTTGCAGATTTTCAATTGGCTTATGTAATCCAATGCAGGAAGATTCCATTCTTAGACTTTGTAGGACTAAGTTTTGCAACACTGAAATGGATGTCTAGCCTTCCGTTAACTGGCTATGCCTAAGGCAGGGATAACTAGCACAGTGCCTCCAGGTGTTCTGAACCACAACTCACATCAGCCCTGGTCATTGGCCTTGCTAGCCGAGGCTAATGAGAGTGGTAGTCCACAACAACTGAAGGGCACCCTATTGTGTACTTCTCTTCCAAGCAAATGATCACCTTACCTTGAGAAAACCTGTTCTAGTGTTCATATATATATATTCTCTTTCCTGGCTCCCCCTCTCCTGATTTCTGTTCATATAAAAAGCCACTGAAAATAATCTGCCAAAGGGGGGACCATTTCAACAGGAATTTAAATGAATAAAGACTCCTTGCAACATAGCATTCAGAATGATCTGCTTTTGAAGTAAACCTGTATCAATGGCACAGAGAACAGACCAGCAGTTTTCACAATATTGTGTATTCATCATTTAACTGAAGGATTAAGTACCTAAACTGCCGCATAATACCAAAGAATTTAATACTCAGCGCTTCTGCCACAAAGTAACTCACATCATGCCTTGGACAGATAGAAGCAGCACAGGATCTGATATTTCCAAGACAGCTTATGATCGCAAGTTCAGCTTAATGATCATGTCCAGTGCCCAGTTAACCGCAAATCCCCAACCCCTGAATTCTTGTCTCCTGGTTCAGTCAGGGGACTGAGTAAGAAAAGTAATTTATTTATGCCATATGAGAAAGATCTGACAAATTCAGTTGTGAATACCACTCAAGAGAGGGGCTTCATGGATCTTGATAGTTTTCAGAAACTGCTTCTTCAGTGATGCATTCTACTTGCCCTCTACACAACATCCTTGAGATACTAGACATCCAACGTGCAATTATGTGTGCAGGGGTGGGGGTGTTGGGGGGTGGGGGAGAAGCAGCATCTGTCACCAAACCAGTAATCCAGTTGCCACAGTTTGCCTAGCTGTGGTAGCCAAACCACTGATCTCAACAGACAACAACAGTGACATCAGTGGACTTAGGGAGAGGAGTGCAAGTCATGTGGTCCCTCCCTTACACAGGGCAAGGTGGCTGGGGAGGGGGACAAGATGGGACAAAAAGCACATACCTACAAGTGTCTCTGAAGATGGCACAATCTGTGTGGGGCTCTGGGAGACACTGTCTTCAGGCAATGTACAATTGTCCCCCCCCTACAAAATATTACTGCATCTCTTAATACCTACTCTGGCTGAGAAGAACAAGAGAGCTTAATGCAAACTCCCCTGGGTGGAGTGCCTGGACCAGCCCGTTGAAAAAGCAATGGGATCATTTGTTAAACGGAGCAGGACAATACATAAGACTTTTGTTAATGCATTTAGGGTAGCAGCGAGACAAATAAAAGTCTGCCTTTCTGGATAAAGACACACCCCAAAAAAACCTCGAGAGCTCTTCGTTTGTCTATTTCTGGTACAATTATGAGCTCACGAGACATAGGAGAAAATCCACCCAGCAACCCTTTTCCACTTCCTGCTTGCCATTTTGAAAAAAAAAGAAAGCACAGCTACAAACCAAAAGGTAAATCTTAGAAAAGACAACATAAATGCCAACATGTCACACTGCAAACAAGAATTGCCAGCCTGGGCTCTCTGCCATTGCTCCAGCAGTTCCACCACCCACCACACCATTCAACCCCACCTCCTTGGTGGGGTTGTCCTGCAGGCTCAAAAAGAAGTTTACGATCCAATGATTTGGCCAGACCACGTTTCATGCTTTGTGTGTGGAGCTAAATGGGTAAGCACCACCTCCACAGCCTGGAACTTCTGGTTCTTTGGTGGGATGGGGCAGATTTTGTATGTGACCTCATCTCCTTCTACTGGAACATATTCCCCCTCGATGCTGAAAAAGAAAAAGTAAACAACATTTCAGCATTTTCTTAATTTTCTGTTTAATTCATCATCGCTATTATTAATAAATCTATCAACATCCAGGGCTCCTTCATAAATGTGTCCTTACAATGATACTGTTGACACAAGTAGGGTTTGGGAGAGAGAAAGGAGCAGTGACTGTTCAGACATGAGATACTGGCATCATAACCTAAGATGCTAAAGGCTCTGCAGACATGGAACTTACTCGGATACATGTACAAATATGTCCTCTGTGCCACTCTCTGGGGTGATGAAGCCGTGGCCTTGGGAGCGTGAAAACTGCTTACATACACCCTTGTAGACAGGACCAGCGGAAGCACGAGCCGTCCTAGGAAGAAGAAAGAGGCTTGAGACTCAGTCTAAACCACACTGGCATTTCCAGCCAGGAAAATGTTCATGTGTTACCTTTCTACACAACCTCACGGTTTCAAGGCTCCCATTTCCCCCCCACAGTCCAGACTATAGCTGGAACAAAATTTTATACCAATTTAGCAAAGCCTCAAAAACTTTTTTGAAATCTGACAGAGGATATCATTTTTTAAAAACTTACATTAAAAAGCAACTTGCACAATCTAACATCTCTCAATTCAACAACCACCATAGCTAGGAACGTTGGGGGAAGTTTGAATTAGAAGAGTGAATTGTTGGCAAGGAAACTCTTACTTTGCATTAGAGTTCTTCCCCCTCCCCCCAAAAATGTTTAAACCATACCTGTCAACTTACAGATTTGAAAATAAGGGACCAGCAGCCTTGAAAATAAGGGACCAGCAGCCAAAATAAGGGACCTGCAGCCTCACCTGTTCCAGGCACTCCAGTCTTCCTGTCCTCCTGCAGTCTGGTCAAACTCATGCTGGTAACTTCAAGAACACTGTCCAACCAACTTTGTAACCAGAGGTTCAACTGAATAGAATCTGAATCACATACACCACAAGGCCTATGCAGCCTCAACTTAAGATGGCTCCCTGGCCTGGCTTTGCACTGCAAAGTTTGCAGCAGCATGTGCAGCAAAATGGCGTCCAGCATTCAAAAAACCCCTCAGCTTGCATTAATTAGCCACACACAAGGCATGCAAGCTCCACCTCCCCAGTCGTTCTTAGACTTCTTAATAGGTGAGCAACACAGCCAAGCAACACAGTTGGAGCCTCCCTCCTCCCTGGCCGGCAGGGAGGGAGGGAGGGAGAGGAGCTGCTTCCTTTGAAATTTAAGGGACATAATTTGAGGGACATCCATCAATAAGGGACAGCAGTGGGACATAGCGCTGGAATAAGGGACTGTCCTTTCAAATAAGGGACACTTGACAGCTATGGTTTAAACTCTAGTCCAGATGAGTAAGGTTCCTTAAAGCCTCACAGGTCATACAATTGATGGGGTCCAAGCATTGCTCAGGAACTGCAAGATTCATAGTTTGTGCCAAGGACTGCTCAGAAGACTCTGGGGTATGAATACAAAATGATTCAATAGGACTATTTGACATGGCATTAACTGAAGTTATCAGAAAATAGTGTCATCGTGGTCTTATCACACTACCACTTTCCATCAAAGTCTGAAAGAACTCTGTCAGAAATTGACCACAATCAAATAATGTGTACAATTCAGAACAAACTCAATTCCTCCTCTCCCCAAGCCCCCTTGCCCCGGTATATTCCACACTGTCAAAGTCTAATTGTTAACCAATTTTAGAATGGGAAAAAAAATGACCCTGGTGATTCCTAACTTAGTGGCACAGTCTGGTTACTTACGCAGAGTATGTCCTGGTTCTTTTTGTGGGAAGTGGGCTGGGTAAGTCCCGAAGAAGGTGGGCACCTCTCTCACAGATCCGGCTTCCCTCTCTGTTAAAAGGGAAAATTGGCCACACAGGTGACTTTGGAGAGTGGAGAGGTGGCACAGTGGACTGAGAAGTCTGGTCAGATGACATGGTGTGGCTGTCCTCTGGTATGTCAACAGGAAAGAGGTGATCAACGACTCTCAGCCTTTGGGATCAACCTGTCTTGCAAACAGAAAAAGAAGAGTCCTAAGTAATGGAAAAGCTGATTGACAGTGGTGCCAATAGCATGTCTGTGGGCTCCAAGACAATGGTCTATAGCACGGATGTCAAACACAAGGCCCGCGGGCCGAATCCGGCCCGCCAGACCTCGTCATGTGGCCCATGTAGCCGCCACCGGCCGCCAGCCTTCACCTTTTATTCTCGCTTTTTTTTTTTTGACACAAGAAAGCCGCCTCTTCAGCGCATGCGCGGCAGCCTACAAGCCAGAGAACGTCTGCCCTCTAGCGGCGCCGGCCGTTCTACACAGGAAACCTCCACTTTACATGCATTCAGGAAACCTCCCC
Organism: Podarcis bocagei; assembly: GCF_964188305.1. NCBI lineage: Eukaryota > Metazoa > Chordata > Lepidosauria > Squamata > Lacertidae > Podarcis > Podarcis bocagei. Next base: position 34,620,081 of record NC_138135.1, on the reverse strand, counting down.
TTGTTTTTATATTGAGCGCATGCCATCCTGTGATGTGACAGATCCAACGGCTGCCTGAACCCTTCTCTCCTGTACTGTAAGTACATATGATGTATGTGGGGGGGGAGGGGTCTGCTTATTAGGGGGGGGTCTGCTTATTATTCTGCTTAAAAGTCTGAGCGGTAAACTTTGGATATACTGACCACTTCCGTGTCACTTTACAGTGGTATAGGGACTATAAACTACAATCAAATAACCCAAAAATGTCCAAGAAAAGAAAAGTTGATGCAGAGGGAAGGCAATTTCAGGAGAGACGGGAAAGTGAATACATGTTTGTGATTAATGGAGACAAGCCGGTATGTCTTACTTGCTATGAGGCAGTGGCAGTGATGAAGGAATACAATTTACGCCGGCACTTTGAGACCAAACATGGAGCCAAATTTGCTAACCTTAGGCACCAGGAAAAGCAACAAAAGGTCAAAGAATTAAGTGGAATTAATAGAACTTCAGTGCAACAGCAGCCTGAAAGCGAAGTTCCAGGATGTGACAGTCGACGACTTTTACCGTCTCCTCCCCCCTGCTTTGTTGCCACAGCTCCGACTTCAAGCTGCACGTGTTCTGTCCATGTTTGGGAGCACCTATCTATGTGAACAGATGTTTTCAGTCATGATTCTGAACAAGACCAAGCTCAGATCACGCATCACTGATGATAACCTCCATGCTGTTTTGCGGATTGCTACAGCACAAGACCTAACGCCAGACATCGATGGACTGACCTCAGGAAAACGATGTCAGCCATCTAGTCAGAAAAGTTAAAAAAAAGTTAATGCCTTGTGTTTGCCATATGTGTAATAAACAGTGTTTGGCAATATTTGTATGTTTAAAAAAAATTACTGTCTGTTACCAAAAATCATTTTTCAATAAATTGTACAATAATTGTACATTTGAATATCTACTTGCCATTATTCTGACTATGTTTCTGCTTTCAGAGCTAGTTATTACTTGCATTATTACAAAAAACAGTAATAATTGAATGCAGTGACAATAATTTATGATAATAAAGAGTGGACACATAGTCCTATAGATACAACCGGCCCTTTGAGGGTGACCAAACTGCTGATGCGGCCCCCGATGAATTTGAGTTTGATACCCCTGGTCTATGGAGACTTCCACAGCAGCATTCCAGGGTACTTAAAAACTTGTGTACATGTTGTCATTAGCCCAGAGTGGAATAAATAGTTCTAACTAGTTGACGGAGGAACTGTGCAGGCTGGGGCTGAAAAGGCAGCTGGATGGAGCTTCTGGAATCATAACCAACTGCCTAATGGAGGGGTAGCCAGTGTGTGTTGGACTCCCAACTCCATCAACCCCAGCAAGCATGGTCAACGAGTCAGGAGAATGGGAGCTGGAGTCCAGCTATGTCTGGTGGGCACCATATCAGCTACTCCTGGTAGAAAGCCTGCAATGCTGAAGACACACACACACACCACTTTCCTCTTCCTAGCCTTGAGATCAGATCAGCCCAACCTCAGAGACCATTTTAACATCACTTCTAAAAGAGATAAAAATGCTGCAGCTCAGTTTGGATAATTACATTTCATCACACAATGCTACCTTTCGGCACTTCCTATGACATTTCGGGTTTGTCTCTTTTGACCACCACACTGCAAAAGAAAAGAAATGCCCCCCCCCCCTTTAGATGCAGTTGCAACACAGATGCTTCAGGCTTATTTAACCATATGAATTATCCACACAGAACTGTGCAGATAATTAAAAGGTGGCTGCATGACGTCTATGGCTCCAGTATTATCCTCCAAATATCTAGCTTGCTAATCTTTGGTGGGAATTATAACATCATTTGCTTTCTCTCCTTTTGCTACGTGAGCTGTCACTTCAAGGCTAAAGGAATTATTTCTGCAAGTGATCTCACAAGCCCAAATCGTCTACTCTTCCCGTGCTCCCCTGTGGTCCCCCAGTCCACCCTGCTGTGAAAAACGGAAGGATGCTGCAGGCACTGTGATGCTACAGTAACAGCAATACGTGGCCAGGAAAAGAAAGGTAACTAGGTAGGTATAGGGGTGTGCATAAGACACAGACAGAGAGGGAGAGGAAAACCGGCTGACTCAAAGAACACAGACCTGTCACTAAGCCAAAAGAACGGGGATTTAAGCGCTCAGCTATTTGGTTAGCAGCAGGCGCCTATTTACTTGCATTCCTTCTGACTCGCCAAAATGGGTGTTTACATAATGCCATAGTAGAACACAGAGAAATCATGCAAGCTTCCTAACCAGGGATCAGGACTGAATTAGGGCAGCAAAAGACAACAGATTCACTGGAATGCCTCTTGGCCAACTCAAAAACTAGTCCCTATAGCAATAGGGGAAGAAGGCAAGAGCAAGAAGGGGATACAGATAACTGGGATGTAATGACCTTAAATATGCATGTCAGTGGTAGTGTGTTTTTTAGGTGCTCTAGGCCAGCTGCCTCCATTCCAATGCCTTGATGGACTACAACTCTCATCAGTGTAGGCTCGCCGACAAATGGTAATTGCTTGTGTATATGTTAATTCATTTCTATGCATACATTCAAGACTGACCCCGCTTGATATGGCCAACTAGCATAGTGTAGCAGTTAATATGTTGAACTAGGACCAGGAAACCCATATTCAAATGCCAACACAGCCATGAAACTCTACTCTTGGGCCTAACCTCACTCTCCATACTATAATGTTGAGATGATAAAACTGGGGTTGGGAAAGAGTTGTGTCTGAGGCCTTGAGCTCTTTTGGAAAAGGATGGGATATTAAAATTATATAGAATTCAAGCACATGTTTCAAATTCAAACTCTCCAGTACCACTCAATCATTAACCTGCGACGTGACACTGAAAGCCCAGAACATACAGTATATGCATTTTAAGCCTGCTTAAGTCCACAACCAAATACAGATTTTAGAGCGAAATGCTTTCCCACTGACCTTAAGTATTTAACCACACAGTTTAAGACTAGCTGCAGGGCCAATGGCAAGGAGGGGAAGCCCTCTAACATCTAGGAATAGAGCTGAGGGCAATTTGCAGTACAAGGGCTTCCAACACTCAATAGTTTAAATGAGGAAGTAAAATCACAAGTCCAAAAATGTTCTGTGATAAGATGGCATTGTGCTAATTTCTTATCAGCCTCCATGTTTCTCACTTGTAAATTATTAACTGGTTTTATTTATTTATTTATTTATTAAAGATTATATCCAGGTCCTTTCACCATCTAGGTCTCAAAGCAGATTACAATGACAAAGTATTCCATATTAAAAATGTAAAATATAAATTAAAATTAAAATTATGGTTGCCTTTGACCAATTCTTTATGCTGCTCTGTTTATCAGTTTTGTCTCAGAAGAATATCTGATCAGTTGCAGAGTTATACTTTATATTCAGGTAAGCACAGGGCACGGCTCAGAAGTGAAGTAGAATTAGCTGCACTTCCAAGCCAGAGTGTCAGGACTGAGCTTCAATCTGTTGGCCCTCATCCAGACCATTACTGTTCCCAAGCACTGATTCAGCACCTGAGTCAGATGAAAAGGAGAAAAAGAGATGGATGCCACTGAAATATTGATGGCACCTCACTAGGAATATCTAGATGACCTCACTCCCTAGTTTCATATGAAATGTTAAATAGCATGGAAGTTGAAACCCTGTGGGACCCCATGGTATAACTGCCAGGCCTGTTCCCAAGCCCAGTCTTCTGGAATTATCTATCGGACCACAACCACTGCAAAGGAATGCCACCCCACCACCACCACCATGGACAGCTTACCTAGAATGATACCATGGATAGTGGTATCAAAGTCACTAAGAGATCCAGTAGAATCAGCAAGGTCACACTCTCCTGTTCAGTGGCAGACTTTGGGCTCTCAAATTTCAGTAGCGTCCTGTGTGATGCTCAAATTCAGCACAAACCCACCCACCCCTGCCTCTTGCCCTCCATTCTACGTCACTGTTGCAGTGCTAGCAACCAGTGCAGCCAAACCAGTCACAGTACCCTAAAGCCACCTCTGCCCAGTCCTTCTGCCATACGTCATCCATCATGGTGACCAAGGGTATTTCAGCGCCAAACACAGGCCTAAGGCCAGATAACCTCCAGTCTGCAAACATAATTAGGCTCACCAAGCTTCCCTATTTAGCCTAAACCAGGGTTTCCCAAAATAGGGTCTTCAGCTGTTTTTGGACTACAACTCCCATCATCCTTAGCTAGAAGTACCAGTAGTCAGGAATAATGGGAAATGGAGTCCAAAAACAGCTGGAGATCCATGTTTGAAAACCCTGGGCCTAAACTATACCCATTTCTATCCACCTGTCTATCACCTGATGTCATAAGGAATCAAGCACAGAACAGATAAACCCACAGGGTCAAGCTGCAGAGCAAGAATTTCCTTTCTAGCTGCTGATAGAGTTAAGCACTATATTTGAATTTGACAACAGAGAAAGGTGGCGGATTCAAAAAGTACCAAAATCTATCAGTAGCTGGAAAGGAGAATCAGAGTGCATCTGGAGTGTACTCCTCTCAATCCTTCAAGTGAAATCAAGTCACTTGACATCACTGGACATCAAAGGACTGACAGGTGGGTAGACCTACCCATCAGGAACTAGCGAGTGCAGTGTAAGAGGCTTGGTCTCTGCTCAGCAGGGACGACAGAAAGGATGACAGAAGCTGTGCTTTGTCTTTAAGAAGAGTCGTCCCAACGCCACTTTAGACCCACTAGTCCTTTTTCGGAAGAAAGGACGAGTGCCGTGGATACCTAGGAACTGGATGTACAGTGGTACCTCGGGTTAAGTACTTAATTCGTTCCGGAGGTCCATTCTTAATCTGAAACTGTTCTTAACCTGAAGCACCACTTTAGCTAATGGGGCCTCCTGCTGCCGCTGCACCACCGCTGCACAATTTCTGTTCTCATTCTGAAGCAAAGTTCTTAACCCGAGGTACGATTTCTGGGTTAGCGGAGTCTGTAACCTGAAGCGTCTGTGACCTGAAGCATCTGTAACCCAAGTTACCACTGTATATGGTCACTAGCCATTTTCTGGTTCACAGGAAGTGGAATGGCTTTCCACTGCTATCCAAGTGGATGTTGTAGGCCCATATACTGTAGCCCTGCTGGAACAGAGGGGCCTGGTAGGTAGTCAGAAGTCATCCCTGAAGAGCTATCCATCATTATGTTCTGTGGGTGTGATTTCACCCTCTGTATATTTACAGCCAATGGATTAAGCGGCAGGCTAGCAGGATGAAAAGAAGTAACACTTGGCATCAATAACTACAGTACTTTGCAGCTTTAGAAAGCAGCAGAACTATTTCATTAATCCCTTGAAATCACGCTGTCTTGCAGTAAGTCTGCTAACAGGCCTACTATAATAGGAAATTCAGAAGAAATGTGAGAGGAGGTAAAAGAATGTAGAAGATCAAACTCTGGCGTCCAAATAATATATTTTCGTTTTGTCCCATACCAAACTTCATTTCTCTGTTCAAAAACCCTTGAACTACTGCTAACAAAATACATTTTATAGCAGCTCTTTCCAGGGTGCCAAGATGACAAGAACCACCATTGTGGGTGGAACAAAGGAGTACCTCAAGGTGGAGAACCTGTAGCCCTCTAGATGTTGATGGACTACAACTTCCATCATCCCTGACCGTTGGCCATGCTGGCAAGGGCTAATGGAAGCTGTAGTGCAGCAACACCTGGAGGACCACACAGAGGCCTGGTCTACATAATCTAGCATTCTGTCCCTCAACCAGATGCTCTGGGAAACTCACAGATAAGGCATGATGGCAACCAGCTATAAAAGCCTAGAGACACCACACGCATTACCAGTCTTCATCATTGCGTATGGAAGTCACCATCCGAAATCCATCATGAAACCACCACAGATTCTACCCAAAAAAATGTCTGTTTCAAGACAAGTCCTGCTAACTATGCAAGGCCTCCTGAGCTTTTTCAGCTTTCACAATTAATAAAAGGTGAAAAGTAAGAATAGGACATGGCAGCAGAGGCCTGTGATATGGCACAAGCAGGCCAAGAAAGGGGATTCTAGTCCATTACTCAAAATGAAAGCCAAAGTCACAGGTTCTACTCCTATTCTGGATATCAGATTTCAAATATGGTGAAGCAGATTTCTGCATCGTGACTGCAATCCAGCTACAAACCACTTCACAAAAACAAACTGCAGAAGTTATGCCCTTGGCAATCAATGGCCTTGGAGAAAATAGATGCAACAAGCCATCCAAAAGGCAGCACAGAACTGCAGCATTCTGCATCAGCTGTTCAACAGCTTACACTTCAAAACACGAAATGTTCTGTGAAGGTTATTTTTTGTTGTATCATTTTATAGGAACAGCAGACCCAGATGCCAGCTCTGTCCCATTGTCTACCTAGCCACACTATGGCCAAACCTACTGAAGCCATCCACAACGACATCAGGCTCATTCTCTTGCTTATCTTCCCATTAGATATATACCATCGTCTGCAGACAATGCCCTCCTGCCGACGATGCATAGCAAAACAAGCCAGTCTCTGCACAAAGGAATGGACACAAATCTAACATCAGAAATGGCAATAAATAAATAAAATCAGTGGGAGGAAAGCTTCATCCTGTCAGGACACTCTGTACCTGACCTTAAGGTGGCCATACTGGAACAAAGGAACTTCAGAAGGGAGACTGCGTGTAAAACTGCTAATAAAACATTCTGTGCTACAACTTGAGGTTTAATCAAGACAAAGGTTTTTCTAGCTACACTACACATAATTGGCTTACCAATGCCTGGATGTCGGTGTTAACAACTATTTTTTTTAAATCCCCTAGCCCTGTGCCTATAGGACTGCAACTCTTCATGTACCTGATATACAGGACTGTGGTCTACAAAAGCTTTTGCCATAATAAATAATAAAGCATCATTTTCAGCTTATTCTTAAATGCAATTTGATTTATTGGGTTTATTTTACTTTACTTTCAATTCAGCATTCCAAAGCAGTAATGCTCAGGCTGAAGAGAGGCTGCTGAACTCTGCAAGATGCTTCCCAGCCCACAGGACAGGCTAGCTGGTATTAGAGATTCGTCCATTAGGGCAAGTTGGGCATTGCCCTGCCCACCTCAGCCTGCTCTCAAGCCAGTGCCCCAATCTTCTTACTTACAACCAGTCCACTGGGTGGCAGCAGCCGACAACCTCCTCCTTCTCCTCCAGGTTCAAAATTAGCAGGGTGCTAGGTGCATTTTGCTCCTAAAGATTCTCCATTTGTGAGCACCTCAAAAAGTCTGGGTGCCATTTTTTGTGCCTGGCTGACACTCAAGAATTACTGAAATGTATGTTCTCGAAGCTACAAACATGAGCCTGACCAAACTGCGGGAGGCGGTGGAAGACAGGAGTGCCTGGCGTGCTCTGGTCCATGGGGTCACGAAGAGTAGGACACGACTAAACGACTAAACAACAACATGTGATCTGAAGCCTCGAAGTGTTTGTTAACATAGGCAATATTGTAAACACCAAATTAAACATGTATTAACAATTTCTGCTAAAAATGTGGTGTGGATAATGTGTAACGTATGTGAATTGTGTATTAATTCATGCTTATCAAAATAATAAATAAAAAGTATTGCCAACCCCCCTCCCTAGTTTGGCAACTAGACATTCTGTTTTGGCACCCACAACCCAGGTCCCAGAAGCCATTTGGCTCCTAGTTTTTCTATCTCAGTTTCTAACACTGCTCTTCCTCCTCCTCCTCCTCCTCCTCCTCCTTAGTCCCAGTGGAAGTGCCTTACATAGAGAACAGCCCCAGACTCTCTCCAGCCCTGCCACCACTGCAGCAGGCAGAGCAAATCTCTCAGATGGCACTTTTCGCTAAGCTACTACATACACATTTGATTAACATAAGCTGTCCCGCAGACCAATCTCTTCTTTCCTCTCAGGCCCCTCATCTTTAAATCCCATAATTCTCCTTTTTACATACCTGAAATATCTTGTCAGACTGAAGGGAATCCAACTGCCAGAAAGCACACTCAAGTTTCGTTGCTCAGAACCACCCCTGGCCCCCGATCTAATACTAAGGTGCAAGAGTGGTGTATCAATGCATACTGTACATTCTTTTGAAACAAGTGTGTATACATATACTCACACAAAATCTGAGTTTAAAAGAGGGCCTTCTCCCACCCGAAATATTCCCATCTTCTTTCTCAGAGGCTAACCATATACTCCTATGCATCAAAGGTGTGGAATATTTCTTCCCATTGAGGGCCATGTTCCCTTGGAGTAATCTGTCACCGGCCACATACCATCAGTGAAATTTCAGTGCCAGAAGCTGGGAGGGCTGGAACAAAAAGTGAAAGGGGCCAGAGCTCCTCCCACCCATTTTGTGTGTCTCTGTCACTCCTTTCTTCATTTTCTCCTCCTTGCTACTATTAAATTAGACTAAGGGCCACATTAAATTAGACCAAAGGCCACAGATTGCTCACCCCTGCTATACACATCTACAGTATTTAGATGCAACCCCACTGTGATGTTCCTTCTGAACTTACTTCCAGCATTGCATCCTAAACTAGTTATCCTCATTGCATTTTTAAGTGGAGATTTATTGAAGTCTTTCCAGTGTCTGCCCCCTTCGGAGATACACATTAGGCTCTTGGTATCCATCAAGTGCCCTCAGTATTCTATGCAAGACATCATAAATTTGCTATTTTTCTTAAGGCAAGAACTGAGTGTTCATTTATGCAGGGGGTTTGTGGAAGCCTCTCCCTTTCCACCAAATAAACACACATACTTATTCTTAGCACCTTCCCATATATAGCCACACCTAAAACTTTAGAGAGAGAGAGCCCATAAAGGAGATAGAAAACAAAATACGCTTTCTGGCTTGTAAGCCTCCAGAAATAGACTGACCCCAAACTTATGTAGGCAGACAGTGTTGCTGTGTCCTACTCAGACAGGATTGCAATTTAAATTGTGGTTATAGATCTGGGCAGGGCCAGAGGCTAAGAGACTGAGGCTATGTGGATGTAGCCAGGATTTGGGGGGGGCAAGTCTTTTGTTAAGGGGGCAGAACCTCAGCTATGTATTTTTATTAATTGGGGGGCAGACAGCCCCCCTGCCCATGTCCACATTAGCAGCTTGAAACTCATCAAGGTCATGCCCCCCCTACTTTTCAAGTCATTTTTTAATGTTGCTTTTCACTCCTGAGAAAAAGGTGAGGATGCCTTCTTCACCCAAAGTGCATCACCTGATTTTGTCTTCCCTGCACCTAACTCCAGTTCCTGGATGCTGTCACATGCTCAACAGCTGCCTGAAATATACAACTCCTCAGTCTAACCACAACTTCCATTTTCTAATTGACTGGAAGCTGGTTTGAGAGAAAGCACGTCAAACAGGAGTATTTTTCAAGAAGCTACAGGATACCTATGGATTGTGACTAATTACATGTGTAAAGGTAAAGGTACCCCTGCCCGAACGGGCCAGTCTTGACAGACTCTGGGGTTTGTGCGCCCATCTCACATCTATTGGCCGGGGGCCAGCGCTGTCCGGAGACACTTCCGGGTCACGTGGCCAGCGTGACAAAGCTGCATCTGGCGAGCCAGCGCAGCACACGGAACGCCGTTTACCTTCCCGCTGGTAAGCGGTACCTATTTATCTACTTGCACCCGAGGGTGCTTTCGAACTGCTAGGTTGGCAGGCGCTGGGACCGAGCAGCGGGAGCGCACCCCGCCGCGGGGATTCGAACCGCCGACCTTTCGATCGGCAAGCCCTAGGCGCTGAGGCTTTAGCCCACAGCGCCATCCGCGTCCCTAATTACATGTGTACTCTGCTTCAAACAACAGCAGTGGAGGCGAGCTGGAGTAAGTGGTCAATGTATGCACATGCTGAGCTCCAGAACAGGAAGTTCCCATGTTCTTGCTTTTGCCATGGACTCACCAGGCCAGAAGGCTTTTCACAGGATCACTGTGCAGACAGCAAATGGGCACAAAAGGAGCCGCCGGATTGTGGCGTCAATGCCCACTCCCAATTTTCATGTACTAGACCATACAATCCCTATGGATATACAGATTGTACATGGAACCCCAAACCCCAAAAGAGGGAAGATGAACCTGTGGCCTTGAGATATTGCTGGACTCTTAACTCCCATTCACCACAGCCAGGGATGATAGGACTTGCACTCCAACATCCAAAAGGTTGTGTATGCCCCATCCTAGAAACAAAGTATAGTCCCTGACCACACATGCAGTTTGTACATGCACTGGGGCCATACACATGAACTAGTAAACGTGATTTTGTACCACAACTAGTTTATTAGGCCCATAGTTATAGAATTAAACACAGTACCATCTTTAAGATGCCCATCTTAAAAGCACACCGCCCAAGAGGTTTGTTATAACATATTGATAATTATTCTTAACAGACTACAAGCAGCCAGAAATACTTAAGTAAACCACAGTCATAAAGAGGGTTTCCTCCAGGTTACAGATTTCCAGGTTACATTTATTCTCTCTCTTATACTGTACTGTTCTCCATAGACTTGTATCTAGCAGGGTTTTTTTAAAAAAAACCATACAAAGGCTATCTAGCCAATGCTCATAAAAGCCTATTTCCTTCCAAGACTGGTGATGATAATGTCATGCAATTGAGAACATTAATCAACTCATTCATTTCCAGACAGACACCTCTTTGGTGAAAAAGAACTACAACAAGAAAGAAATTTTAAATAACTAATAAAAAAAACCCTGGGTTACATTCTTCAAGGCCTCAATCTCCTTATCTAAAAACAGTCCGTCTCATCCCTCTGGTGGAGCTCTGGTTAAGCAGTCACATATACAAGAGGCCGATTATCCAATGAGATTCAAGTGCCATCTTTATGATCTGAATACAGAAGCATCCTTGGAACTGGGAAACAAGATATTTGGGTGGGGGTGGGAGAGAGAGAAAATAAGAAAGGCAGCCAGCGAGAAAGGCAGGACCAAAAAAGGGGTGGGGACTCCAAACCACCATAGCACCTTCTGGTGGCTTCATCAAAAGCCATGCAAACCAAATACTACTTTAGGTGGTGTTGTTTTTATAGGACTATCACTAAGCTTCAATTATTGCTTTCACATGAGTCCTTTCTTTGACTTGCTGCCGTGTCCATTATAACTTGTTAGGTGCCAAAGCAGATTTAAACACACACACACACACACACACACACACACACACACACACACCCGTCTTCCTGACCAGATCCCTCACCCCTTGGAATAGCAGACGAGAAAGGCGACCCCAGCCTTCGGTTGCAAAGTAAAGCTACCATACAGGCAGGCAGCTATTCGCCATCACCACCTGCACGGAAAACACCCTTCCCCACAGCCATTCGCCCCCAGCTGAAATCGCCCGGCGCGCACAGAGGGGACACGCCTCTCCGCTCCCAGCGCCAGAGGACCTTCTCTCCCCACCCGGGAGACCCGACACAAAAGAGTTAAGCGAGCCACCCCACGCGAGACCATTCGGCAGCCGGCTCCATCACCTTCCTCGCGCCTCCTCGGCGTGGCCTCTCCCATCTGCCCCTTCCTCCCGCTCCGGCGCCAATTCACAAAGCATCCCTGCGCGCCCGCGGAGGAAGTTACCTTGCGGCCAGCGGCGCTCCTTCTGCTGCCAGGCTTCTGCTCGCTCTCCTCCTCCCTCTTCACTGGCAGCCTTCTGGCGAATTTTAAACACGGGGGAGGCCGTGGCACCCACACGCCTCCCTCCTCCTGACGTCAGGGCGATGATGGGAGAGCAGCGAGGGAGGCAGGTGGGAGGGATTCGGAGGGGGAACTTCTGCTCCGCGCTTTAAAGAGACGCGGAGGGGGAAAGGAAACTGGGTTATCCGCAATGGACGCTGGTTCGCAACGCAGGCACCGACGAGGAACCGCCATGTCGGGGGGTCCGTGTGAAAATGTCTCCACCGTGGTACCGAAGGGTGCAAGACTTCTTTCTTGTTTTTTTGGAGGGGGCACCCACATAGGAACCAGCTAAGGGTGCAATACTAATTGTCCATCCAGATCCAGCGGTGCCCTGACCCTGTCACTCCCGAAGGAAATATCTGTCAGAGGTAATCTTTTTGTACAGGAGAGAGAGAGCGTTAATATGAAGAGTCTTGTCGTACATGGATAGCAAGCTGCACTAGCTAATACATGGCTCTTAAGAGGGGTAGGGAGAACTCTGTTTTCAATTATTTTTAAATTTGTATCCCACCTTCCCTCCAAGGAACTCGAGGTGGTGCATACAGTTCTCCCCTCCTCCCCGTTTTATCCTCGCAACAACCCTATGAGGTGGGTTCAGCTAAGAGACTGGCTCAAGGCCACCCTGTTTTGCTTTGTAGCTGGTCACCATAGGATCCTCCATCCTACAGCATATTCCTTTGTTGTTTATACTGCCAGCCACCTTTTCACACTCTCAAAGGCAGCACACAAAAGCAGACGGAACAATACACTCGCACCCAAAAAGCTGCCCTGCGAAAACGGCAACATTAAACACCCCAGGCAAGTGATCATCTAATTAAATCAAATACTAGCTGCCTGAAAAGATGCATTTTGCACCCTCTCTGGGATTTAGTTCTGAGTCCAGGGGCTTCCTGTTTTATAGAGCAGGCTCTTAGTCATGGCTTTCAGAAGTCCAGTTTCAGGAAACACCCAGGAGCTTTCATTGCCTGTCACACCAGACAGTCCCACCTTCTTTGCAGACAGCTTGAACAGTTGATCTCATGGCTGTTATTACAGTACGTCAGCGTGGTTTTTGTACTCTTTGTCGTCATCCCCCCACTTTGTGTAACATCTTGCCTGACAAAGAGTTCTGGAGAATTCAAAAGCTTCCCACATTCCTGTGAAACTTTGGTTCTTGCCACTAAAGATGTTGCCTTACTGTAGATAGGGCTGGTTCCCCCCCCCCCCTTTATGGACCAACACGTTACCAAGGACAAAGAAGAATGGAGGTGCTTGCACCTTTAATAACTGTACAGGGTTTTTGGCAGGTCAACTTGACTTGCAGAATTGAGATATGCTGCACCTGTATAAGTACTCTGGTCACCACACAGATATGTTAATCAAAGACTGGTGTGACAGAGGCCTGAGCTACTGCAGATGTGAAACAGAGTCAACAGAAGCTAGGCTCTAACTTTCATTGATCTCAGTGGGGCAGCCAAGACTAGCATGGCCAGATGCAACAGCACACAGGGGTCTTGCACCTTTAATTGTTGCATAGAAGAGGGAATGTCAGCAGGTGTGGTTTGCATAGAAAGCTACAGCTTCTGCAATTCCCGCTTCTTTGCAACAATTAAAGGTGCAGGAGCTCTGTTGCATCTGACCACCCTAGCCAGAACTTGCTATCAACCTTGCATGACAAACTACACCGGCTGAGGTTCCCTCTTTCTACACAATTATTAAAGGTGTAGGAGCCTAGTCTGCTTTTCATCTATGCAATAGTCATGTCTGGGATCCTACATAGCTGTGATGGGCTTGTATTCAACTAACTTTTATTCAAGGAGATTAATGGCTATAAATAACTTAGGTCCCTTAAGTTTAGTGGATCTAATATGAGTAAAAGTTCCTGAATTGCAGGGAGTTGGACTAGATGACCTTTAAGGTGCCTTCCAACTCTTCAATTCTATGATATGCCTATGTTTTTTCTTGAACCAACGCTCCCCTCCTGGGATTTCCAGCAATTGGCATCCAGACAGATGCCACGCAGGCAGGGTATAGCCATCATAGCTAGTAGCCACTGATAGCTTTATCCTCCATTGATTTGTTTGATCCCCATTTAAAGCCCTCCAAGTTCATGGCCATCACTGCCTCCTGGTCCACAGTTTAACTATGTTCTGTGTGAAGAAGCATTTTTAAAAATCTGTTCTGAATCTTCCAACACGCAGCTTCATTGGATGTCCATGAGTTCCAGTGTTATGCGAGAGGGAGAAAACCTTTTTATCTATCCACTTAGAATCATAGAATCATAGAATCATAGAATCATAGAGTTGGAAGAGACCACAAGGGCCATCGAGTCCAACCCCCTGCCAAGCAGGAAACACCATCAGAGCACTCCTGACGTATGGTTGTCAAGCCTCTGCTTAAAGACCTCCAAAGAAGGAGACTCCACCACACTCCTTGGCAGCAAATTCCACTGTCGAACAGCTCTTACTGTCAGGAAGTTCTTCCACTTGCTCCTTGCAGTACCTAATTTTATACATTTTTGCCATGTGACCGCTTATTTGCCTTTTATCTAAACTAAAAAGCCCAAGGGGATGTTTGGAGTGAGGCTTATCTCTTAGATGAGTTGGACAGTCATGCTCAGGAAAATCACCTGAACAGGGATGTTGTTGGCTCACTATGGAGCAATGTCCATTGGGTGGGCAACTCAGGCCATCTTTGGAGCTTAAGGTTATGTAGCGCTTTAAAGTTGTCTGCTATGGGCACTAAAAGTCCTGTCATCTGTCTCCCCATGACTCCTGGTACATAATGTTGCATATGAAAGCAGACAGAAGGCAGACGACAGGGCTGTGTGTGTATTAATAGATGATGAATTAATAGATTATGTTACCTTATACAATATTGGTCCATCTAGCAGCAGCGGAGCAAGCCGATTGGGGGCCTGGGGGTGCTGGGCCAGCTGCCCGCAGGGGCACCGCGGGGCCTCTAAGGCAGCGATTCTTAACCTGTGGGTCCCCAGATGTTGTTGGACTACAACTCCCATCATCCCTGAGCTCTGGCCTTGCTAGCTAGGGGTGATGGGAGTTGTAGTTAAACAACATCTGGGGACCCAAATGTTGAGAAAGGCTGCTCTAAGGAGTCTGCCTGCCTCCTCCCACTCAGTCACCCTACAGTTGAGGGGGAGGCAACGGGCAGACAGTTTGGAACAGCGCAGAGGCTGTGGGCACTCAAACCACCGTGTCACTCCCAGGAGAGATTCGTGTCTTGGGCATGTTGCAGGCCCCGCAGTGAGTGCTGCCCGCCATTTTATCACCCCCAGCAGTGGGGACACCCGGGGCAGACCGCACCTACTGCACTCCCCTTGCTACGCCCCTGCCATCTAGTATTGTCTACTCTGATATGCAGTTCCCCAGGGTTCCAGTCAGAAGTCTTCTCAACATAATGATTTTTTCAAACTTTAGATAGCAGTGAACTTGGAACCTTCTGCATGCAAAATATTAAACTGAGCCGTGGCCCTTCAGAGAGACATTCTCTCCTCTCACTGCATGGGAAACCTTAAGCCAACAGACAGGTTCTCTAGGTTGCAACCTGGCACCCCTGATGCATCTCTCTTACTTTGTTCTCAAAGACAAGCCATATCCTGTGTGGAGCTGATCTCTGAGGCTTCCGTTTGGCAGTACACCCTCACAATTGCTTGCCCTCAGCAGTGTGTTTTGTTTGCATCTGTTATTGCAATTTCTCACAGAAGCTCCAATTAGGGGAGATTGCTAGGCACCACATACACAAAGGAAGGCTGGTCCTGATGCCAGGAAGTTCACACTCACAAGGGACTGGAGCTGAGACCTGAATGCAAATGTTCTCCATTGAAGGTGGGGGAGATGCTGTTTTAGACCCAGTGGGTGAATCCTCTACCAAAGAGAATCAGCCCATTCCTTCTTTTGTATGGCTGAACAGCTGCCCCCTCTCCTTCTTCACTCCTACATTTGATGCATAGTCAATGAGAAGCAAATGCCAGTCATGGGGAGCCCAAATCCTTCCCAGGTGTCATTAATAAGGTGGCATATTTCTGCAATATTAAATGCTGGTGTTTATTTCATGGTAGGCATTGGCGTATGCCACAGGGATCTGTCCAAATAACATGCTTTTATGAGTCAGAATAAGTACTAAGTAAATAAAGAGCCAAATAAACCTAACCATGGCTTCTTTGTGAATTGGGTTCAAATCTACTCCAGAGCTAAATCTAGTTTGTGCAAAATGATTAGGTACATAATTGCAGATATAAATGCTACTTTTCAGAAATGAAAGGACATACATAGCCCCAAATTAAAAATTCAATAATGCCTACATGTATTTTTGTTGACCCCAGAAAATTTCTACGGTCTTGTTCATTGGTTTGTCTGGAACGTTTTTAGCCCATTTTGCAACCCCTTAGGATTCCCAGAGGGACGCGGGTGGCGCTGTGGGTTAAACCACAGAGCCTAGGACTTGCTGATCAGAAGGTCAGCGGTTTGAATCCCCGCAATGGAGTGAGCTCCTGTTGCTCGGTCCCTGCTCCTGCCAGCCTAGCAGTTCGAAAGCACTTCAAAGTGCAAGTAGATAAATAGATACCTCTCTGGCGGGAAGGTAAACGGCGTTTCCGTGCGCTGCTCTGGTTCACCAGAAGCGGCTTAGTCATGCTGGCCACATGACCCGGGAGCTGTACGCCGGCTCCCTCGGCCAATAAAGTGAGATGAGCGCCGCAACCCCAGAGTCGGCCACAACTGGACCTAATGGTCAGGGGTCCCTTTACCTTTAGAATTCCCAGAACGACTAATGGTGGAAACAATAATTAAAACAGTTCAGATAAAAATAGAAATGCTATAACAAAACTAAAAACATCAGAACAACAAAACTGATGTTAAAACAAGATAAATCCAGAGCTAAGCAGAGATTTTAGAAAGACATATAAAAGCCCTGAGCAAATAAAAAGGTGTTAACCTGGCACCAAAAGGGCACCAGGTTTGGCACCACACAAAACGTCCGGAGGCAGGTGCTGCCAGTGAAATGCTTTATCTCTTGGGTCTCCATCTGTCAGCTTACCTCTGAAGGTAAGCAGTTCCAAAAAACTTCCTGTGAAAATGACCCCAAGTTCCAGACAGTCATCGGGGAGTAAGCAGTCCAGGATGTGCACACCGTCACTAAGCTACATAGGGCTTTAAAGGTCAAAATTAGCATTTTGATCTGTGCTTGGAAATAGATTGGGAGCCAGTACAGTTGCTTTAAAACTGGCAAGATGTGTTCCAAATACCCAGTCGTAGTCAGTACTCTAGGCTAGCTGCTGTGTTTTGTGCCAACTGAATTTCCTAAACAGTTTTCAAAGGCAGCCTAATGCAAAATGCATTAATGTTATCTAAATGGGACACTACTAGAGCATGAATAACTGGCCAGACTATTTCTGTCCAGGAGACAGTGGTGTGATCTGAAGCTAAACCAGCCTAGGCTTGGCTGGTATCTTAAAGGAAACCACCCTGAGAACCCTCTGTAAACAGATCTGGGCTTTTGGGGGGAAATCTTTTATTTATTTAAGAACATTTATATACCACTTGGTTGTAAATATATAGGGCTGCCATATTGTAAATATATAGGGCTGCCAAGTGAAGAGTTGTTGAGATTTTCGGGGGGGGGGGGCGGAATCAAATGTTGGTGCTTTTCTTAGATTTTTGAAGAAATTCTTTATAAAAATAGCCCAACTTGCCATACGTCCAGGTTTTCCACCTGGACGCCATTTTTCTGAGCGATTTCTGGACATATGGCAGCCCTAAAATAGAACCTAAAAATAATAATAATCAATAAAATTGTCAATAAAAGATAATGCTGAAAACAGGTATTTTTAATATATTTATGCAGTGGTTTTTCTGGGGGTACGCATAGATATAATAATAATAATAATAATAATAATAATAATAATAATAATAATAATAATAATAATAATAATATCTTTATTGTCATTGCCCCCTCTCGGGGACAACGAAATTACTTGGCTGCTTGTGAATCTAAGTTTGGCCTCATTGAGGGACTGTATTTCGATATGAGTAGGAAAATGAGAAAATTGTTTTTAGCAGGTATCAAAAAGAGCCCTTCAAAGGCACTTACCTGATGTTGATAGGCAGGGAGCTTCAAAGTGTGGGAGCTGCCAAACTGAAAGACTGGTTTTGTACAACTGCAGAACAAATATTTTGTGGAACCTCTAACTGTGTCAGTTCCATGGGGATGAAATATAAATATTGTAAATAAGGCATGTCTTTCCTTTGTATATATTTGATGTGTATATTTTTAAAATATACACATCTAACATTTAACCAAGACAATAATCAAGTGATGCTGTTTGCACTCAACCTTCATTTCCCCTGTAGTTTTCCTAACGCTGTCCTATCTGCTCTGATTATAGATAAAAAGAAATCTATTTCTGGTCTGTCCAGCTTGCAGAATGTTTTTTTTAAACAACAACAACCACTCAGCTGCTTAGAACTGGATGCTTTTATGTTTTGCATAATCAGCTGTGCAAACCAGAGAAACTTTGCTGATAAATTCTGTTTCTTTGGATCCTAGTTCAGCTGCCAGATTCTGCAACACCATGGGTCATGCATGTCCCAGGTGATCAGAGCCATGCAGATTTCTAACCCCCACCTCTGCAAAGCCATAAACTTATATACTTATGTGTTCCAGTCATGCGAAAATATGTCACAGTGCTTTCAAACAGAAATATTCATTTTGAGAGCTGATGACGCAGTATGCTGTTTTCTGGAGAATGCTGTTAATGGGATTGCTGCATTCTTTGATTTATTTTGTTTTTTAAAAATGTAATTGTGGGAGGGAGATGGGACTTTTCCAAGTATGATGCTGATAGTTGTTGTTCCTTTTGAGTGCTTTTCTGGTACATTGCATTTCACCCTTGCTGATGGAGATTCTGCTTGGTGAGATAAAAAGCTTCAGTCTGAAAGGAATTAATGATAAATAATTTAATTTTGAGAAAGGAGACGGGTGCTTTTGAGACAGCCACGGCCAGTCACAGAAGCTGAAGGTCTCTAGACGGCTAGTTGTGAGTGTAGAGAACAGCACAGCACATTGTATGAGGGGAACCAACAGAGTGGATCCCGAAGGGAAGCCATTTTGTTAGTCAAATTTAGGAACCAGAGAACAAAGACTTAATTCCCATGCGTTACCCTGATTGTTGTTATTATAATGACCATCATTATCGTGAAATGTTTGTAAAACTGCCTAATACAATTAGGCATTGTAAAAAGGTGAAAGCAAGTTCCCAATGTAAATAAATACAAAACAAGAGAGTGTGTGTAGAATTAATGATTAATTTAATGCCTATGGAATGTGTTTACTGCTATACTGGGCCATTATGGTAGAGTGGAACCATTTTTGGGAGTTGAGTGACTCAGCTACTGATTTTAGATAGGCTCGAGGCTTTTTTTCTTAATAGCTTTGGGATTTTGCTTTCTAACCCAAGGTAATAGGAAATCTCAGAATTTGCAATCACTGGCAATCTCTTTGTAAGGCGTCTGTAAATAAAATTGAGCGAAATCACTGTGATACGTTTAACTGACTCTAGGATACCATGTTAGCAGAAACAATTCCTTAATGGATTTTATAAACACATAAGGTCTTATACTGAGTCAGACTATTGGTCCATATGGCCAAATACTGCTTAATCTGACTGACAATACTTCCCAAGAGTCTTGGGCAATCTTTCATATTTTCAGACTCCTTGCTGTATCACAAGAAATATTTCATAGAATCATAGATTTGGAAGAGACCACAAGGGCCATCGAGTCCAACCCCCTGCCAAGCAGGAAACACCACCAGAGCACTCCTGACATTTGGTTGTCAAGCCTCTGCTTAAAGACCTTTGGTAACATGCATTTTATACCAAAATTATTTATCTCAGTTTTGATGTCCCTCTGGAGTTGACATCATAACTCATCCAGGATCCCTGAGATAGCTAGTCAGTCAAGCTGTATCATCTGAGCAGCTCAAGAGTGCCGGAATTTTTATTTTTTTTATAATGTAGCTGCTTCCTCTTTTAAAACCAGGATGCGGGAAGGGGGACACCAATAAATTTATAACAACATGTTCTCACCATTATAGTTCTATGGCCCAGCATGAAGAGCAGGCAACCAGCCACAAATCCTTTTAACAGGGAAAGCTTATTTAGAATTTGTTAAGTAACAAATGGGCAGTAGAGGGACAGGCAGGGGAGATCAAACAGGGCAACAAAAGTACCCATTTGAAGCAAGGCGAGAAGGAAGGAAGGAAGGAAGGAAGTGTTATGTAGTGTAGTTCACCCTGGGCCAACAGGGGGATACTGTATATAGTTTTCACTCAGGTCTGTAGGTAGTTTTCACTCAGGTCCGCGGCAGTTAGTTTAGGCGGGAACTCTGAGCTGTTGTGGTTACAATGTTGACAGCCGGCTGCCTATAAATACAGGCCGGCTGAGCTGTTCGCAGTCAGTTCTATTCCAGCTTATCTTAATAAAAGAGCTACTTGAAGAAATCGCTGTGCCGGCTGCTATGTCAACCCACTACTTAATACTGGCGACGAGGGTGGGATTGGATGGACATCAGAGCACAGCCAGATGCGGCCAGCCTCTGAACTGAGCTAAATCACAGAGCGAAATCACAGAGCGAAATCACAGAGCGAAATCACTGAGCGAAATCACTGGGCAGAACCAATTCAGAGCTGACTGTTCTGGCTAGAGCACTGTGTTCCATCCATCGCCCTTCACGCCGGCATCGGAATCATGGCTTCATTTGTGCCTCTACCGCCGTTTGCGCCAGCCTCTGAGTCATGGGACTCCTACCTCGCTCGGTTCGACTGCTACCTCCAAGCCAACGAGCTGACAGCAGTATCAGTGGATCGGAAGCGGGGCCTATTCCTCAGCCTCTGTGGGCCTGAGGTGTTTGAGACGGCCCGAGCATTGGTTGCGCCTGAAGCAGTCCAGGCAACACCATGGGACACGATCCAAGAGAAGCTCCGCAACCACTACGCACCAAAGCCGTCCAAGATTGCTGCCCGCCATGCGTTCTACCACCAGAACCAGGCAGAGGGGGAGTCAATCAACAACTACGCCACCGCCCTGCGACAGGCTGCAATGCACTGTGAGTTCCGAGACTTAGACGATGCCCTGATGGATCGAATCGTCTGCGGGGTCTGGGACATCCATCTGCAACGGCGTCTCCTAGCCAAGCCAGACCTCACGCTACAGAAAGCCATTGAGGAGGCTGTGGCCTCAGAAGCTGCTGAACGCTCCGCCCAGGAGATCCGCAAGTCCAGCAGCCCGCGTCTTGCTAGGGGGCCAGTTCCGGTGCATCATGAAGAGGCCAGCAGTGATGAGGCATCCTCCAGTGAAGACGATGACGTGCACCAGACAAAGCGGGAGCGCAGGAAGCTCCAACAGAAGTCCAAGGGCCAACCGGAATGTGCTGGCTGCGGAGGCGACCATTCCCGTGCCAAGTGTCGATTCAGAGACGCCATCTGTAGGAGGTGTTCCAGAAGGGGCCACATCGCTAAGGTCTGCCGATCGGCTCCGTCTGACACCCCCCCCTTCATCGACTTGCAAGTTCAAGTCTTCACTCCAGTCTGCCAAGGAAAGTTGTTTCGCTCTCACCAACTGCCGCTGCCCGTCTGGAACCACGATTGGCCAAACTGACTCGTCTACGCGACGCAAGCTGAACGTCACGGTGCTCATTGAAGGAGCTCCATGTGACATGGAGATCGACACCGGGTCTGCCCTGTCCGTCGTGTCATGGAGCACCATCAAAAGACTGGTACCCAGAGTATCCAAAAGGCAACTCGACTCTCACCGCGTACACCTGAGAGACTACCAGGGAAACGACATTCCCGTGGTAGGCGTTGGCCGGTTCCGGATCACCTTCAAGGATTTTTCGGGCCTGCTCCGGTTGGTGGTGGTCGAAGGTCAGCGGCCAAGCCTCCTAGGGCTAGACTGGTTTGATGCCCTCGGCCTGGAAGTCACCGGCATCAACTGCATCTCTAACGCAGAGACTGAGGGTCTGGTCAAAGACTTTGCCGAGGTTTTTGACGGTACCTTGGGACAATATACTGGTACGCCCATCTCCTTTAGCCTTGATCCACAAGTCGCCCCCATCAAGCTTAAGCCACGCCGGGTTCCCTTTGCTCTCAAGGCTAAGGTGGACGAACAACTGGACAAACTGATCGCCCAAGGAGTTTTGGAGCCCGTTGACCACGCAAAGTGGGAAACCCCCATCGTCACGCCTGTCAAGCCAGATGGGTCGGTGAGAATCTGCGCTGACTACAAGTGCACAATCAACAAGGCACTTCAGCAGCACGCTTATCCGGTTCCTGTTGTCCAACACCTGCTGCATTCCCTGGGTGAGGGTAAGGTCTTCGCTAAGCTGGACCTTGCCCAAGCCTATCAACAACTGCCAGTCGATGATGCCACTGCTGAAGCCCAGACGATCGTCACCCACCGGGGGGCATTCCGTTGCCGCCGGTTGCAGTTCGGGGTGAGTGTGGCTCCTGGCATCTTCCAAAGCCTTATGGAGCGTCTCCTGCAAGGGTTTCCGGGCGTGGTACCATATTTTGATGACGTCTTGGTGTCTGCAGAATCACACCAGCAGCTGTTTGAGCGCCTCCGTGCTGTGCTGACCAGGTTCCAGGAGGCCGGGCTCAAGGTAAAGAGGGAGAAGTGCCTGATTGCCGTTCCACAGGTAGAGTTCCTGGGCTATCTTATCGATGCCTCCGGCCTTCATCCAACCACATCCAAGATCCGCGCTATCCAGCAGGCCCCCCACCCCAAAGGACAAAACGGAGTTGCAGGCATTCCTGGGGCTGCTGAACTTTTATAACATGTTCCTGCCCCACAAAGCCACTGTGGCTGAGCCTCTTCACCAACTCCTTAGCACTAAGACGCCTTGGGCCTGGGGTCATCGAGAGACGGCGGCCTTCAACACGGTCAAGGCTCTCCTTTCTTCAGACAGTGTGCTGGTACAGTACAGTGAATCCAGGCCGCTGGTCATTGCCTGCGACGCCTCACCTTTTGGCATCGGTGCTGTCCTTAGTCACCGTTTCCCAGATGGAAGAGAAGCACCGCTCGCCTACTTTTCCAGGACACTATCTCCGACGGAACGGAATTACAGCCAGCTCGACAAGGAGGCATTGGCACTTGTGGCTGGAGTGAAGAGGTTCCATGAATACCTCTATGGCAGGACTTTTGACCTCATCACTGACCACAAGCCACTCCTGGGCCTCCTCGCCGGTGATCGTCCAACTCCACCGGTCCTCTCACCACGCATGCTGCGATGGACTGTTTTCCTGGCTGCCTACCATTACCAGCTCATCCATCGCCCGGGGAAATCGATGGGCCATGCCGACGCCCTCAGCCGTTGCCCTCTTCCAGCATTTGTGGAAGACCCGGCTCCAGCTTCATCGCTCCTCCTGATTGAGGATCTTCCGGCAGCGCCTGTATCGGCTGCCACTGTGGCCTCCGCGTCTGCCCAGGATCGCACCATCAGCCGGGTGCTCAACTGGGTGTGGAGGGGGTGGCCACAAGGGCCTTTTGCATCGGAGTTCCAGCCCTTCGCAACCAGACAACATGAACTCTCAGCTCATCGCGGCTGTCTGCTGTGGGGAGACCGCGTCGTGATTCCCCAGGGACTCCGTCAGCGCGTCCTGGAGGCTCTGCACGTTGGCCACCCGGGAATTGTCAAAATGAAGGCGTTGGCTCGGTGTTACGTCTGGTGGCCTAATATGGACGATGCCATCACTGCCCGGGTATCCGCCTGTCAAGCGTGCCAAGAGTCGAGGCCTGCACCACCGGCAGCTAAGGGACACACCTGGGAGACGCCAAAGACACCCTGGTCGAGGGTGCACATCGATCTGGCTGGCCCCTTTCACGGCCGGACCTTTATGGTAGTGGTGGACGCCTATTCCAAATGGCTGGAGGTCGCCCTGATGCCCTCCACCACTACCGAAGCTGTCATCCGGGTGCTGCGAGGCCTGTTTGCAACGCATGGGTGTCCTGATGTCCTTGTCTCTGACAACGGACCGCAGTTCACGTCAGGCACGTTTGAGTGGTATCTTTTGGGACTGGGCATCCGCCATGCCCTAACGGCACCTTTTCATCCATCCAGCAATGGGCAAGCGGAAAGAATGGTGCGCTCGACAAAAGAGGCACTGGCGCGCCTGGACCGGGGAGACTGGCATGAGCGGGTCGCCGAATACTTGTTCGTGCAGCACATCACTCCTCATGCGGCCACAGGGAGGAGTCCTGCTGAACTGCTTATGGGCCGCCGCCTCAGGTCACCTCTCGACCGGCTACACCCAGACTTTGCCGTGGCTGAACCCCCAGGCTGTGCCAACGCACCACGGTCATTTGTCCCAGGAAACCAGGTCTTTGCCCGGAACTATGTGGGGGACATTCCTTGGGTGCCAGCCACAGTAGTGGGAGTCACTGGACCTCGCTCGTACCAGGTGGCACTCGAAGACGGACGTTTGTGGCGACGGCACATAGACCAGCTTAGGCGCAGGGTTGGCGACTTAGACACTACCAAGGTGCCCCCAACTGCGCTTGCGGCTCCAGAAGAGACACGTACAGATGGCGAGGCCCCACCTACACCTCCCTCGCAAACTGCCAGCGTGGAGCCGAACCAAGCCGTCTCAGAACAGACTCAGACCACTCCACTTGCGGAGGCTCCACCCACAGCAGCGGATCCAGGGGAGTTGGTTCCAACGCCACCTAGGGTCGCACCACAGCCTCAGCGAGAACTGTGTGGCCCTCCGGACTTGGCTACCAGTCCCCGGCGGTCTGGCAGAGTTTCCAAGCGCCCAACTCATTTAAAGGACTACGTGGTTGGACAGGTATCAATGTTGGTCTAAGTATGGGAAATGTAACCGATATGCTTTTGTGCCTAATTGAACCATTACGCGTAGTGCTGTATATAAGGAAACCATTACGATTGTAACTAACGCCTTATCTCGGTGGGGAGGGGTGTTATGTAGTGTAGTTCACCCTGGGCCAACAGGGGGATACTGTATATAGTTTTCACTCAGGTCTGTAGGTAGTTTTCACTCAGGTCCGCGGCAGTTAGTTTAGGCGGGAACTCTGAGCTGTTGTGGTTACAATGTTGACAGCCGGCTGCCTATAAATACAGGCCGGCTGAGCTGTTCGCAGTCAGTTCTATTCCAGCTTATCTTAATAAAAGAGCTACTTGAAGAAATCGCTGTGCCGGCTGCTATGTCAACCCACTACTTAATACGAAGGAAGGAAGGAAGGAAGGAAGGAAGGAAGGAAGGAAGGAAGGAAGGAAGGAAGGGTAAAGTGCGAGTGAATGTCTCTTGCAAAAAAATAATAAAGGGAGTGGCTAAATTGATGGGGGCAGAAGAGAACCTGAAAGAAAAGAAAGGGGTCTTGAATCTCCTGAGGGAAATAACAGGGAGAACAAGGAGGTAGTATGGAGCTCTCAGGACCTGGAAAAGGGGCTCCTGAGGAGAATAATGGGATACAATAAAGGGGGTATTGGGGGTAATGACTGGGGAGGGACTGAAAAAGAGAATGAGAATTGGTGAGGAAGTTCTGAGGGAAATGTGAGGGAGGGTTGACATGCCAAATGGAGTTTGGGGAAAGGATATCATGAGGGGGATATTTAACACGGACAAGGTGGAGGAGGAGGGGGAGGGGAAGAGAGGCAGGAGATGCCCTGAAGAGAATGATTAAAGGACAGTGGAAATAATGAGGATGGGTGAAAGGGGAGAATGAAGGAACATGGACATGAACAAGGGGCGATTATGTTTTGGAAGAGGGGTTCTGAAGTAAGATTACCAGATTTTTTTCAATGAATCCAGGGACACTTTTCAACTTCAATTGATTTTGTACGGGGACTGATTTGTAAATCCAGGGACTGTCCCCGGGAAACGGGAACGTCTGGTAACCTTATTCTGAAGGGAACAAGAAAGTATCAGTGGAAATATTCCTGAGAAATATGCAGAGCAGGGTATGATTGTGAATTCCTTTGGAGACCCCCTAGGAAGCCAAAAAACATGTGAATGTGTGTGTTTTGCTCTTGGAAGGTTTCCTTCCATATACAGTAGAATCATAGAATCATAGAGTTGGAAGAGACCAGAAGGGCCATCGAGTCCAAACCCCTGCCAAGCAATCTTATGTCAATTCTATGTTCAGTCAGAATACACAATTAACTTTTTTTGGGTAATGTTCTCCATTGTTTTTTCAGACAAAAGAACTGGGATGTTCATGGTAGCTGATTTGAAAGCTGTCAGTTTATCTTCTTTTGGAATGCAAAAATGCATTTCCCCCCCCAACCAGGTAATCTCTCCTCCAATTTTTTCAAGCTAGACCCCCTTCCGATAATTCAAAGTTTGGGGAAGATTCCTTCCTGGTGCCACTTGAGGTGCATTGTGTTTTCTTCATGTAGAACCTGAGAAGCATTTTGTGAGAAGAGGAATACAAGCAAGCAGCCATTTTTTCCAGTATTGCAGGCACCATTTCTACCTTAGCATGTAAAGTAGATGGAGGCACTTCTGACACACTGGATTAGCAGTCTGGAAAAGCAACAATCTGGTTTTTTAGTCTTGGAAATGCCAATAAAGAAAGCTGTGACAGGAAGAGGGATTCGGCCCTTCTTCATAATGCTGTCAATCTCCCTTTGGTCTGGTCTGGAACTGTGTTGTACAAACAGGCAGCCACATGAAAGTGCTATTGGCACAAGTCCTGACCAAATGAATGGGCCTTGTGCTGTCCAAATGGTCTCCAGATTGCAGTTTGCAAGAAGGTTGGAATGGTTACAGTGCAACAGGAATTAATTCAGCTGCCCTTCCTTAATCCTTTACTATGTTCCTGAGAAAGAAAATGGCTGCTATTATTCTCAGTTTGGTGAGGTGGGTGGGCTATATTCTGCTGTGCAAAATAGGCTAAGTCCCATTGAAATATACTGGAAGGGCACAGTCACACATCTAAATAAGACTGGAGCACTTCAGAAATCCAGACTATCCACGAGAGCTGGATATAATGGAGGAATTTATATAACCATGACTGCTTCCTGTATTAGGCAGCAATCGTTCCAATCTTCCTGTCGAAAAAGCCTTATCTATCCCTCTTTGGGTGCTGCATTTATGTACAGAAAGCCTAGAATACGTAGCCATGCTTTTTCCTGCTCTCCAGTGGCAAATCCAGGAAATGGTGTCACCCTTTTTCAATTCATGTATATACAAGACTGGAATGAAGTACAATATGAGGCTCTTGCACCAGCTATATGGGCAAGATTGCTACTGCAACATTAGAAGGCTACAATTCTGCTGACCTGAAGTAAGAACAGCAACATTAGTGACTTTATAGCACCTGAGTGTACATTTGGCGTTTCTGCACATGCAGCATGAATAAAGGCAGTGCAAGGTCACAAAAAATTCTGAAGGCACCTAGAAGTGCTACTCAGAGACTGAAGATCAGTTCTGAACAAAACAATCTGGTGCAAAATTCAACTCAAAAATGGAAAGCAAAATACCGATGGACAACAGAAGAGGTTTAAAGAGGCTCTCAAGGCAAATCTTAAAAAAGGTAACATAAGCACGGATAACTGGGAAACACTAGCTGCAAGCACTCCAGATGGAGAACAGCCTTTACCAAAGGTGTCAAGGACTTTGAAGAAGCATGAACTCAAGGTGAAAAGGAGAAATGCTAAGAGGAAAGCACATTTGGCCTTCAACTCCTGCCTGGAAACCTATGTCCCCACTGTGGAAGGACATGGGGATCCAGAATTGGCCTCCACAGTCACTTACAGACTCACTGTTAAGAATGTGTTCATGGAAGACAATCTTACTCGGCTACGAGTGATCGCCAAAGAAAGATCCTCAGATGAAGGGCAGAATATCAATTTAAAATTAATTATGTCCCAACCACATTTATCTCCAGTGGACTAGTGCAGCAACTCCACATAAATACCAGTTGCTGGGAATCACAAGGGAGAATGCCATTGCACTCACCTTACTTGTGGACTTCCCATCGGCATTTGGCTGGCCACTGTGAGAACCGGATGCTGAACTAGATGGACCTTTGACCTGATCTAGGATTCTTCTCCTGTTCCAGATGCAGAAGAGTAGCAGTGTATCTGACTGACAAGTGAGTGGAAGGAACCTTGCTGTAGAGGTGAGGAACCTGTGCCCCACCCCCCACCCCGGTTGCTAGACTGACGTTTCCATCAGTCCCAGCCAGCATTGCTCATTGTCAGAAATATCTGGAGGGGTACTAATCCTCCATCCATGAAGCAAAGATCAGGTTCATTTTAGTTAAGCAGGGAAACCCATTCTTAGAAGTGCTCAGTGAGTATCAACTAATTCATGCTCATCATTTTGTTTTTAATATGGCAGTGAATAATTTGTATTTAAGTGCTGCAGTGGGGGGGGGATCCCTACTCCATTACTTGGGCACATTATCGCAGGCCTCTGAGAACTCAGGAAAATAATAATATAGTAGTTAGGCAGCTTCCCAGTGTGTATTATATTTTGAGCACTTAGTCTTTGTGGTTTTGCAACAACTGAATGTGAGATTGATCAAAAGCACGGAGCATATAAGTCCTCCGTATCAGAAAGCCATAATAGCATTCTAACTAGTATTCCCAGATCATAGGAGAGTATAGAGAAATGTGAGGAAGTCACTCAAGAAATGTGCACTGCATCAATTAAAATTTAGTTATCTATGTACACCCTGGAACTATTTCTATTTGGCTACAGAAGGAGCAAGGTTGTGGCAGCTATTGTGAAAGCTGGCCGATTTTAATGTAGCTGCCATAGAGCAATTATGAATATGACAACTACATGGGTCACTCCAGAATAGTCTTTGGATCTGTTAGAGCAGGCTTCCTCCAACTCAGCCCTCCAGATGTTTTTGGCCCACAACTCCCATGATCCCTAGCTAGCATGACCAGTGGTCAGGGATGATGGAAATTGTAGTCTCAAAACATCTGGAGGGCCGAGTTGGAGGAAGCCCAAGTTTTTGCTGTTATACATGAATAAGCTTTTGATGGCTTAACCCCAGGTCATGGGGGACCTCAGAGATGATTTAGACACAGTACTGGTCTTATAATCTTGTCATTTTCTGTGCAGTAATTCAAAATTGCATTACATTTTAAAACATTTAACTGCAGTTGAAGGAAGAATTGGGAGGGGTATCATCCTTAGCTGTCAGTGGGGATTTTTTGCAAACTCATTATTTTCTCAATGGGAAATTACAGCCACCCCAATGTACAGTTATCCCAAAGCCAAGATATTACAATATCCAATGGGTGTTCCAGCAGAGGTCTAGCAAGTATGTTAGATTTCTAACCTAGGGGGATTCATTCCCCTTTTTGAATAGTTGTAGCCGGGAGAAAACTCGAATAGCAGGTTCATCTAGTGTGCTATATTATGTTGGAATTTTATTGTACAATTGTTTATTCCTTTTAAAACCAGATATTGAAGAAAGTATCAAAATAAGAAAGCATGAAGAGGAGCAGAGAGATATGTAGAACAAGGATAGGTATGGAACTTCCTGCCAAATGTGAGTAAAATCTCCTGCAATTGGGAAATCTTAATACTGTATTGGTTCAATAGTGCAACAGGTGCTGCACTCTATATCAAGATATTTACTGAAACCTTTAAGACAAACAAAATTCTAACTAAAATGAAGATTCCACAAAAGCTACTTGATTCTACATAGAGGCCACATTCTAGGATTTATAGTATGCTGCCTGATGGGACTCCTCAACCACATATTACAGCCTATATCCACTACAAAGCTGAGCAGAGTGCTAGTAGGAATACTAAATGAAGACTAGATGAGTCAGTCACAATCTTTATTTTGTTTTCCACAAGAACAATAATCTTCTAATGTTTTATCCTTTTGCCATCACTGAAATGATCGGGCAGAAAAATCATCAGTAAATATAAATACAAAGCAATATGGGACAACTGAAATGCACCAAACATAGGCAGCTATGGAAGCCAGAACCTGATAATGCAAAAATGAGTACTCTCATTAATGTCAGCAAGTGAGTACTGTAATAAAGGGGAAGCTAAGTTAACATTTGATCACAGACATTAATTGTCAAGAATCGTAGTGGAATTGCACTTTTATAGAGACAGTCATCCGGTCCACTGGATGTGTGTACTTGTCTAGGTTCAGTGCTTCTGCAGCTCTTTCATTCTGTTGAGTGCGCTACCAGCTTGGAACCACTCAATCTGAGTCTCGTTGAAGGTGTGGTTCAGAACAATTGTTTCTTGGCTCCCGTTAGGATGCTTAATGATGCATTTCAGGGGCTATGAAGGAAAGGAGAGAAATTAGAAGTCTAGGACTAGGTTAAGCATCTCAGCTTGTTCCGTCAGACAGCTAAAGGCATCATTTATCAGTTACCCTGGTCAAAAAATGCATTTGATTTTTCTTCCAGTTTTTTTGCAAGCCGAATTGAGTCTAAGAGGTGAGATACCCAGATATTTTGTTTTAAAGGACTATCCATTTAGTTAACATAATTCACAACTGTCTACATAAAACATGACTTGCCTACTTATCTGTACAGTGGAACCTCGGGTTAAGAACTTAATTCGTTCTGGAGGTCTGTTCTTCACCTGAAACTGTTCTTAACCTGAAGCACCACTTTAGGTGCTAACGGGGGCCTCCTGCTGCTGCTGTGCCGCCACTGCACGATTTCTGTCCTCATCCTGAAGCAAAGTTCTTAACCCGAGGTACTGTTTCTGGGTTAGCGGAGTCTGTAACCTGAAACGTATGTAACCCAAGGTACCATTGTATTGCAGATCATGTATCCAGTTAACGTTAGCTAGATGTTATGGGTAAAGATCAGAGCTCAAATGCAAGAATTCTATGCAAAAGACCCAAAAATCTGTCCCCAAATAAATTATGCATTTTCCAGATAATTTTAAAGCGTTTATGAACTACAGTGGTGCCTCGCAAGACGAAATTAATTTGTTCCGCAAGTTTTTTCGTCTTGCGAGTTTTTCGTCTTGCGAAGCAGGGTTTCCCATAGGAACGCCTTCCCCTCTGTCCCCTCTTTTGAAGCAAGGGGCGGAGGGGAGAAGATCACTTCTCCCCGTTGCAGCCCCTTGGTTCAAAAGGGGTCCGGGGACAAAGGGGAATGGCCGCGCGCCTTCCCCTCTGTCCCCGGAGATTGCGGGGCAAGCTTCGTTTTGCGAAGCAAGCCCATAGGGAAATTCGTCTTGCGAAGCAACTCGAAAACGAAAAAACCTTTCGTCTTGCGAGTTTTTCGTCTCATGAGGCGTTCGTCTTGCGGGGCACCACTGTACTGGATATTTCAAATCTCTAAGTGGCATACGAAACTACAATAGTAAAACAGTGTCAATAAAACAAAAAGCAAAACAGCAAACATAGCATTATAAATACAGAATTTGGTAATATAAGGGCCCAGTCTTATGGGTCAGAGAAAGTCTGTGCAAAAAGGTCTGCCTTTACAAGATTTTACACTTTGATCTGCAGCAAAATATTTGCACCATTTTATGGGAAAAGAAGAAGCTGGAACCATAAGCACAGAAAAGCACTTGAATACTGTACAAAGTAAAGAAGTTCATCCATTCAATCTAGCCAAGATTCTAGATTTCTAATACAGTCGTACCTTGTGTTGCGGCCAGGATCTGTTCTGGAGCCCCAGCTGCTAGACGAAAAGGACGCAGGGCAAAGTGCCGTGTCTGTGCACGCACGTGGAGCGGTTTGCGCTTCTGTGCATGCATGAGCGGCAAACCCGGAAGTAACCTGTTCCGGTACTTCGGGGTTTGCCACAGACGTTCGCCGGAATGGATGCTAGACAAGGCGAACGTTAGCGAAGATATTACTGTATATTGCTTGTTCAGGTACCTCTGAGAAATCCAGAATATCTGAACTGCATTTTTTTTTTAAAAAATAGAAGTTCTTTAGAAATTGATCTACTCAAGTGGAACAATAGCCCTGATATATACAGCTGTATACTACAAATATGCAGCAGAAAAGCAGGGAGAGGAAGGACTATTGCTGAGAAACTGTGGCCATTACCTTTCCAGGAGCAAAATCTTTCAGACCCACAATACTGAGCTTGTCCACAGGGTGGATCTTGTCGTAATCAGCCGGATCAGCAAAGGTTAGTGGCAGGAGGCCTTGCTTCTTCAGATTGGTTTCTGTTAAGAACATCGGACTTAAACAGTCAGCAGAACACTTTTAAGACACATTCTAGCAGCCTGTTGCAAGAAGTAACTGAATGGTTTTTCAATGTAGTCTATATTTCATCTACAGAAGCAGTAACAGATATCCTAGCAAGCAAAATTAGTAAATGTGACTGAAGAAACAAAGGGAAGCAAGTCTCTATATCCCAAAGGCAAATCATTTAAGATTTTCAACTGGAACTGTTAACCCGCTTTCATGCACTACTGCAGCTTTCTAAATGTGCAGCCAATAGAAATAGTTTTGTTACTTTAACATGCCACTGAACACATGAGCAGTTTTTCAGGGAGAAAGTATATAAAAGGAATTTAAGTCTAAAGGCCTAGGATTATAGTTTGAGGAGTTTACACCAGAATAAGGAACTCCCTGAATTGGGGACCATTTCTTTACAACAAAATAATCATGGAAGGGTCCTCTTTCCCTTAATACGTGTACACAATTATCTGCAATGAGAGTTCAACAAACTAGAGAGAAGATAAGAACATTAGCTTCTATATTGTTGGATTCCATACATGTGATCAGTGAACACAGATGGTACCATTAGCCATTTGGATATAAGCATTTACAGGTCTAAATCTGTTACCAAATTCCATAAAAAGTAGATGACTCAGAGCATGATTAAAACAGAATCACACTATGTTGCAGCATCCAACATTTTGCACTTCAACTGTAATAATAAACTACAATAAGCTGCAAAAGAGGTAAAATGCTACTACTTATAATTTAACTCAATAATCTAGCTAGATCATACATAATCCTATGGGTTTGGTTTGTCAGCAAGAAGTCCAGTACATCCTATCCTCACAGTCCCTTTCTCCCCCAACCACTTTGCTATTAAATTTTGTTTAGGGCAACTACAAAGACAGAGATGCCACACTACATGTGCCAGGGTTTCCACAGCTGGCTGTTCACAGTGACACCAGCTCTGCTTCAGGGAATCCCTCTGAACTGTCCTGATGTAACTAAAGCACAAAAACTAAGCTGATTACTCTCCACTTTGGACATGTAAGTTTTGATATATATGGTGGAAGGATCTTGAGTACAACAGAGGTGATACACATTTACAGAAAACCACTAGTGCATAGCTGTGGATCTAAGCATGTATGCACCCACAAGTTCTTAAGGGAGCAAATGTTTGGATTTGGACAAAAACCCAACCGTACGCATAACCTCCGTATCACTTCAGTTGGCTCTATAAAAAGTGGGGTTCTCACCATGAATCCTGGCAAAGCTCTTGACAATGATGGCTCTTCCTCCAAGATGTCGTGGTTCCAGTGCTGCATGCTCCCGACTTGAGCCTTCACCATAGTTTTCATCCCCAACCACTACCCAGTTAATACCTTCTTTCTGTGAACAAAGCAGATGCAATACACACAAAACATTTAGTACTCCGAAAGAAAGAGACTGCTGTGGCAAAGCAGGAATGAAGGTTTATCCCAGGGCTTATCAGACACTCAAACTCAGGACAAAAGGGAGAAACGTGCTAAGAGGAAGGCACGTTTGGCAAGCCCTCACCATGATCAACTCCTGCCTGGAAACCTATGTCCCCACTGTGGAAGGACATGTGGCCTCCACAGTCACTTACAGGCTCACTGTTAAGACCATGTTCATGGAAGACAATCTTATTCTGCTATGAGTGATCACCAGGGAATAAGAAGATGTCATGTAACCTTTTGAAGGAAAAGAAACTGAAGGCCATGAATTGTAGCAGCAAGTCACAAGAAGGCAATCAGAATAGGTAACTACTGGACAGAGTTAAGTTTATTTTGCACGTAAGAAAGAAGGGAAGAGCTAAACATGCTTCCTTAGTTCTTGTGGTTAAAACTGTGGGCATCTAAGGACTTGTAACCCCTCTTCCTACCCAGACCTTTCCCTATGTTGCATTTATTTAGTTTGGTTAATTTATTCTACTATAGTTAATTAGTTCAATTATAACAAACGATATTTCATTAAAGAATACTGTTGCACTCATGTCTTGCTTGCAGGCTGCCGACACGCATCTAGGTGGCCACTGAGAACAGGATGCTGAACTAGGTGGGACTCTGGTCTGATCCAAGCAGAACTCTTCTCAGGTTCTTATTTTAATATCCCACTTTTCAGGGTACAATGCTTCCAATAAAACGTACAAATAATTTCAGTACATTAAACACACACAAAATGAGTAAAACCAACATGTGGCAAGCCATATGGAGCCATCACACAGGGCAGCAAGTAGCAGATAGTCCTGTCGAGGGGACAGTCCAGCTTCAATCTTTATTATTACTTACATTCCTGAGACTCCTCTCCTTCCTTTCATGGGATCCTTCTTACAGAACAGTTGATATAACTGTAGGACTGTCTTAGTTCTGACCAAACCGGCTGGAGTCCTTGGCTCCAGAGCATCCTCTAGTGTCTAGAAGTGGAACAGCAGCCTTTTTTGCAGGACATCGTGCCTGAAGCACAGTAGCTACAGTACAGTGGTGCCTCGCAAGACGAAAATAATTTGTTCCGCGAGTCTTTTCGTCTTGCGATGTTTTTCGTCTTGCGAAGCACGGTCCGTCGCAACTGCGCCTCTTCAAGCGGCTTTAAGAAAAAAGCGCAAGACGTTTTCGTCTTGCGAAGCAAGCCCATAGGGAAATTCGTCTAGTGAAGCAACGCAAAACCGAAAAACCCTTTCGCCTAGCGAGTTTTTCGTCTTGCGAGGCATTCGTCTTGCGGGGCACCACTGTATATGGTGGCTTTTATACAATTGCAGGACAGTCAAGAGGAGATTTTATTCCTGCTTTATGGTGTTTAAATTGCAGAAATGAGTTTTGAGAAGGAAGCAATGCTATTTGTGAGAATGTGGCTAAGAACTATTCACCTTCATACCCCTGTGGTGCTTAGAGCAGTCTCACCTTGTAGTAACGGGCTGTGTCGGGAACAGGTCCAAACTCCTGGGTTAATGCGTTCCTCACTGTGTTGGCCTTATCATTCTCAATATTTATGGCTCCAATCAGCAGGTTGTTTGAAATATTGTCCAGGTGGCCACGGAATTTGAGCCAGGGGCCGGCTGCTGAAATGTGGTCAGTGGTGCATTTACCTTTCACCTGGAATACAAGTTAAGAGAAACTTGGTATAAAGGACGAGCATTTTGACAACATGAGGCATGTTTCAGTTTCAAGGGCTTCAAAATTTTTATATGTAATGAATGACATTAACACCTTACAGTTTTCTTCTGGTGGGGAGCCCATTGTTTCTCTATATACAAGCACAGAACTCTGGGCTTGAAGTCCAATCAGAAATGTGAAGAGGCTGTTCCAACCCATCCGCTTTCTGGACTGTTTACTGATAAGTTACTATCTGTATATATCCTTCAGTCTTAAACAGGCACCCTCCACCCTATGAGACAAGATAAGGCTACATGGCAGCAACCGTACTGTAAAAGCTGCCGGTGGGCTTTGATCCCTGCAAACGTAAATCCTGGATCAAGAAGTAGCATATTTAAAGTTTATAGGATTAGAAGTAAAACACCTTAATGATGCAGAATTTCTAAGATGGAGTCAGGTGCAAATGTGAGGCAGAGCTTTTGGCTTGTAGTACTTACTGACTTCACTCTGCAGCAAAACTCTCTCAATGCCTGGATTCTCATCACCCTTTGCGTTATTTATGAAATGTGCAAAATTCAACCTCCAACCGGAGATCTAAAGCAATTGTGAATCATATTACTTAAATATTTTAAAACTGCACTTTCATATAAGATATTGGAAGGTGGCATGCAACTTAAGAGCAGAATGAGACAATAAAAAACACATCAGTACAAGCAGCTTGGCAAAGAATCTCACATTTGAAAAGTGTGCCTGAATAATAGCTTTCAGAAGATGCCTGAAAGCAAGGATGACTCTCACTGAACCTCTACTGCTAGGGGGTTCCACAGGACAGGGTGTGCTGCACTATAGGTTTGGTCCCCACCAGAGGCTAGCTGAACTTCATGGGTATGTGGGACCACCAAATTGCCCCATCGGAAGACCTTGGTCACCATCAGAAACCAGACGGTCCTTTAAGGTATTTGAAGGCAAAGTTGTTTAGGGTTAACTCAAGAACCTTGAACCTGGCCTGGCTGCAAACTGGTAACCAGTGCAGCTATCTCAGCATCAAGCGACATGTTGCCAAGCAGCCTGCTCCTGTCAGCAGTCTGGCTGCTGCCTTCTGTGCTAGTATCCAACTAAGTTCTAATTGGAACATACTCATTGAAATTAAGGGACCTAATGCATGGTCATTATTTTCAATGGTTCAACTCTGAGTAGAACTAACACTGGATACAACCCTATATGATCAAAGGGAGATATGCTTTTTTATTCCAATTTGTTATGTTATATAGAGAACCACTGCAAGCTTTGGGGTTTCCAGTTCCCCAATTTAGTATTCTTGGCATCCTTTGATTTTCATGCCAATGTGGAGATTCCATATGTTTAATCCCGTCCATACCCAACTTTTGCCTAGATCTTCCATTAAAAGCTACTGAATTGGCAAACGGTTAAACCTCATAATCACAAGAGATTATCTGAAAATTATCAGTGGAACTTACCCTTGAACAGTGTGGTTAGGGGTCAAAGTGCTTGTGATATAAAGTTCAAGAACCCACCTTATAAATTACGGGCTGCGAGTTGCCAGGAACATTTGGATATGTAACACAATTACATTTTTAAAAAATCTTCCAATAAAAGCTCTACTGTTTAAATCTACCCTGAAGATTGATTCCGCTGGTGGGAAATTTAGGCATCACACATTGTTGGCATCTGTCTTTCCCGAGAGACAAAGGTGTATGCCTCCGGGGTGAAGCCAACCCGCTGCATTAGCAGCACTGAAGTGACCTCCCCGGGTTGCCCAGATGAGAAGACCTCCGGCACAAGAATACCTCAGAACATCCCTGAAGTGTGTGACACTGGACCCTTGGAAGCAGGCATTCCCAATTCCAGCTGTGAGTGGACAACTAATAGTTCCAATCCCCACCCAGGCTCCCTCCCCTCCTTACTTTTATGAGAATTAACATGTCTTCAAGGTCCTTGCCATTCCACTTGTCAAAGGGCTCAAGGAGCTGCAAGCGCTGACTAGTGGGGCTCACATCCACATGCTGGCTGCTGCCATCCTTGGGGGGATGCTGATAGGTGTCCTGTCCTGGATCAAATTCCTGAAGGAAATTATTATTAAAAGCAAAGGGATGTAAGGAGGAAGCCAACCTTATCCAGAAGAGAAAAAAACCCAAATTCATAGTATTCATACAAGGCCACATCTTTTGTATTTCAGGATCACAAAGAAAGGGTATCTCAAGGAATTCCCCCATCAGTTATCTCTCTGCTCGGCCATCTTCAGGTGTTCCTTGAATCATGTGATCTTCCCTAGTTTCAACTCTTTTCTGCCATTGCAGTTGACTGCCAGCTCCCACCTCCCACATCTATCTCACTCAGATAAGACAACGGTCTCTGTCCAGTGGGATTACTACTCATGTTCTACACACCACCTTAAGAGCATTTTCATATTTAAACAGCTATACTGAGGCAAAAACATTGTTTCCAATGCATCATCCTTTAATAATATTCCTACCAACTGGTGATGTAAGATGGGAAGCAAGTTTGACAAGAAGTGGGAAGATTACCAGTTTGGGCAGCTCGTCAGCATCAGGTGGCTCAAGTTTGAACTTCTTTCCATCAGAACCTGTCAGGAAGTCTACCTCTGGGTTAAATTTCAGGGTGCCGGCGAGTGATAGGGCTGTTACAATCTGAAAAAAGTATCTGTTATGGGTGAGAGAGAAGCCCATTTCCTAAATTTCAATCTATTCTGTCACTCTAAAAATTCCAATCTAATTTTTTTTACCATAATTCAGACGTCTCACAAGGAAATACTTGTTAGGGAAAGCCTACTATTAGCATGAATTGTGAGGGTACAAGGAAGACTTATCTGCTCAAGATTGAAACCAACCCTGACTGCATAATCTCCTCAGCTTAATATCAAGTGAACAACTACCATATTTTTCACTCTATAAGACGCAGCAGACCATAAGATGCACCTAGTTTTTGGAGGAGGAAAACAAGAAAAAAAAATTCTGAATCCCAGAAGCCAGAACAGCAAGAGGGATCACTGCACAGCGAAAGCAGTGATCCCTCTTGCTGTTCTGGCTTCTGGAATAGCTGCGCAGCCTGCATTCGCTCCATAAGACGCACACACATTTCCCCTTAATTTCTAGGAGGAAAAAAGTGAGTCTTATAGAGCAAAAAATACGGTATTTGTAGTCTCATTTCGAAAAGACTTGTGGACCACTAGGTTTTAAAGCACAAGGAAGCTATCCACAATTCTTATACTTCCCCCACTTCAGCTCTGGAGCTTTCAAAGGCCCACTTATCCTTTTCCCAAAGGAAATGCAGCAGGTCGTTTCTGATGCCTCCCTCTCCCTTTGTAGAATAAACCTGATGCATACTATACCTCTGGTGAAGTTACAAAAGCATGTGTTTCTGGGTTGGCATCATTGCGACCAGTGAAATTTCTGTTGTAGGAGGTAACGATTGTATTCTTTTCTCCCTTTTTCGTATCCTTTCTGCAAAGTCAAGCAAAAGAGAAAGGCTTGTCAAGATCTACAGAAAATGTGAGACCTGAAGCTATGAATAGCTAGCTGTTCACTGTCCATGTGCAAAGTTTTGTATTGCTCTGCAACCAGCGTTCCCAAAGCTGTGCTGAAAAACAATTTAAAACCTCTTCTTCCCGCTAACCAGTTCATTTGAGATCTGGGAGAACGATCTCTGCTTGCAAGTTTTTACTTTATCTGCATTCATTTCATTTCCAATGTAAAAGGATTTGTTTCTTATGGGAAATCAGTTTAATGCATTCCTTCTTACCTGTCCCACTGGCCTATGCATGGCCCGCAAGCATTGGCAAGAACCACTCCACCAACGTCACGCAGGATTTTCGACTGAAGAAGGTAAAGAACAGAATTAGCCAATAGAAAACTACGTGGCGGTCTTCATCTTAACTCTTCAGGAGGCACATACTGGCCACGATGCGCCATCGCAAGAGTACTCACATAGCCATCCCTCTCAATGGTGGCCCGGATCTGCTCGGATCCAGGTGTGATGGTGAACTGAGACTTGCACTTCACCCCGTGAGCAAGCGCTTGCTTTGCCACAGCGGCAGAGCGCCCCATGTCCTCATAGCTAGAGTTGGTGCAGCTACCAATCAGACCTGTGCACATGAGATGGAAAAGTCAGTAAGAGACCTCCAAATGTTTAACCTCACCCACAAGTCCTGTTAAAAGAAAAAAAGAAATTAAAGAAGCGTGTAATGTATCAGTACTTATTTTGCCAGAGATTTCCAAGCTAGGCTCTCTGCTTAACCTCTAGTATCTTAGAGCAACACTTCAAGAGAAAAACAGCCGGCTTCCCCTTGGAATTAAATCTGAGAGTGAAATAGCTCAAGCATGTTCCTTAAAGGAAGAAAGGATAAAGACTCCTAGTGGGATACTGAATGTTCATGTTTACAGAACAGGTTTGTCGCAAGAGGGTTCTGCATATTCTAGACCACAGCCAATGAGGACCTTCAAACTCTGTTGT
The DNA here is from genome assembly GCF_964188305.1 of Podarcis bocagei. Lineage (NCBI taxonomy): Eukaryota > Metazoa > Chordata > Lepidosauria > Squamata > Lacertidae > Podarcis > Podarcis bocagei. Next base: position 34,580,642 of record NC_138135.1, on the reverse strand, counting down.
AGTCCCAACATGCAAGACTGGAGCTACCTGTATACTTGATAGACGGAGCATTCCTTCCTGGAACCGGCTTGATAGTTATGAAGAGCACGCTTAGAGGCAGCTGAAATAACGTTACCTCAGTTTTCAAGGTGGAGAGAAAAGCTACCTGGAGAATCATCAGCAAGGGAAAAGTGCTACTCACCAACTCTGATATCTACTGGCCAGCCCTTCTTTTCTGCCACAGCACCAACTTCTTCTACAGTGTGTGCCAGATCTGGAGTGAAGGGCCCATTGATAAGGGGCTTCAGCTTGAGGAAGGGGGGGGGGAAATGTCACAAGTAGTTGAGAAAGTTCTGAATAATCACCACTACATTGCAAGAACACGATTTTTATACACGATGGCAAGACAGGAATTTTTCATGAACAAGAAGCACTTTAAAATGTTTGTTCTTAAATAGGCACTTTTAGTTGAGAAATCTCAGTCTAGGAAGAATGGACCAGGAAGAGCAGAATATATGAAAAATTTAAGTCTAGGTTAGATTTTAGGAGTGAAAAGGTCAGCAAGATATGCAGTTTCCTTATTTCAAGTTGCTACAATAACTTGTCTTCTTTCCAAGTCAATATTCCCTACTGATATATAGACTAAACTTTAGAAAGGAATTATGTCAAATCTCTTGAGCAATGTCATTTGAATATATCATCTAAAATGCCCTTGTTAGGTCTCCTGCATGAACTGTTTCTTTAAAAATAGCAAGCGTATCCTACCTCGTTGAGGTTAATTTCAATCAACTGGTCATAAGGACATCCAGGATCCGGCTTCAAGTGCTCTTGGAATTCATCTGCCAAACTAGCAATCGCTGAAATCAGAGAGGGAGAAAGCTGAACGCAGAGGTCAAGGGGAGATAAACCAAAAGGCAGTCAGCAGTAAAGAACAGGTCCCTAGACTGGGCTCTCCAGGACTGGACTGATAGTAAACATTCACCATATTTTGTACATTAAACTTATGTAAAGTGATTAAAGTTATATACATTTATACACATTGCATATTAATTTGGAAATTTATATGCTCGTACCCAATTTTGCATTTTGGTTCATCATTTGAGTTGGGATTTGTATTTCCTTGTTTTGGGTACCTTTGAATGAAACAAGCTTCATGGAGCTTTTCCACAACATGGAACTATAGTTTGATCTGAGGTCCCCCATGTGGTTGTAACCCTTGTACACACCTCTCAGTAGCCAACAAGACCTCCTGTCCTTCCCATTTTCTTTTTTAAATTTAAGTTGTGGGCTTTTCTGGAGCTATTTGGTTGGGAGAGGGTTGCCTATTTTGGGAGAATGTTTCCCCCTTTTTTAATCTGTTTAGGGGACTGTAGATGTTGTGCTTGTTTGGGGGGAGGGGATTCTAAGCATTTTCCTTCTGTAAAATGTGCCTCCAGGCCCAAAAGGGTTGGGGGACAAGGACATTTCCATTCTCCTCATGCCAGAGGAAGCACACAAACCAGGTATATGTTATGGCTTATTTCCAATAATCTGAACCTGACTTTTCCAACCTGGTGCCCTCCAGATGTTGTTGGGACTACAATTTCCATCATCCGTGATCATTGTTCATGCTGGCTGGGACTGGTGGGAGATTTAGTTCACCAACAGCTGGAGGGCATCAGGTTGGAGAATGTAGCTCTGAGTTGTGGTTTATAAAACTGGCACAGTTATGTTTTAATCAACAATAAAGTTAATTCATTCTAGCTACATTTACTTAAGAGGATTGTAACTGCATAGCATAAGTTACCTTCTACAAGAGCCCTGACCAGTTGATGTTTGCCTAAAACAAACATGAACTGAGGAAAGGACACAAGCTGCAACTCTGCCCCAGGTTAAACGACATGACGCAGTTCAATTCTCCTTCTCCCCCCCCCCCATCCCATTCTCAATAGCCTACCATCTCTGTTCAGTTAAACAATTTAAGGGAGCAGCCCTTTGAATTCATGATTTGCTTTATCCCATTAACTCATGAAATGAAATGTCTTCTACAGCTTCATTTCCTTAGGTATTTCCCAGAAGTCCTCTTGGCTTTGCAGTATGTTGGAAATTAAAATCCATTTAATTAGAATAAGAGACAAACAGCCCGCAAATGAAAGACGTAATTTCACACAAGGCAGAACAGTGAAGAAAAGGAAAAAATGCCTTCCGTTTTGTATGACCCCTTGACGTCTTTCCACAAGTTCCTACCTGCTCGGCCAGTCTTGGACAAGTATGTTTTCATCCGGTTATTGTAAGGGAAGACCGAAGTGGTGGCACCAATCTCTGCTCCCATATTGCAGATAGTTGCCATTCCTGTGGTTGAAATAAGTGATCCATACAAGTGAGATTCAAACCCAAGTAGTTAAAGCCATTCGCAAGTCAGTATACTGACCTGTTACAGTCCACCATTTTACTTATGAGTTTATAAACAGCCAAGAGCCAGATATTACTGCTTGTTAGATAAGAAAATCTCTCTTAAAAGCAGAGATTTGGTATGCAGTTAAAAAAACTAGATAGTTTGATTAATATACTACTTGTACTGCAATCCTTTCCCCTTCTAATAGCAGCAGTACTGTCTTTTCCAAGAAAAGAAGTCACATTTTACTACCAATAACTGTTTTAAAAAATTATTCTATAGATTTACATGTATTTTTAGTACAGGACCCAGGTAGTGACCAAACACAACCACCTGTGTGGTTCTAGATAGCACCTCTTTGGGCATGACGACATGAATTTACAGAAAAGCAAGCCTCACTTGAGCCACTTGGAGCCATCAGACCTATGAAACTGCCACTCCTGGTTAGGGCTGGGTGATATCTGGTTTTCAGCATCGCGATATATCACAGCTAAACACCGCAATATTTCAATAGATCACGATACAGTATCTGAAATAATCGATTCCTGGAGCTATGTAGAAGTGAACAAGGCAATGTCCTGACAACTGCTACTACTTATGGGTCTAATTCTGAAACTGATAAATGTTTACTTACCTTTAGCATATTGTTACAACTGCTATGTTATAGTACTACTGTACCGATAATGTTTAATGTTTAAATTAGGGATTAATACACAGATTCTTCTGCATCACACTGCTGATCTACTTAGCCAATGGCTGCTTGTCGTGTTCTAATTCCACTCCCAAGGATCAACAATTTCTTTCCATCCTCAGTCACTGATCTGACCATTACCACCAGCTCCCAAACCCTCATGGTCCAAAATTTTCTAGATCTAAGGTGCTTTTTTCCTACCTGTGCAAGAGATGGAGTCAACGCCAGGCCCATGATACTCTATAATAGCTCCTGTGCCACCTTTCACAGTAAGTATGCCAGCCACTTTCAGGATCACATCTTTAGGAGAGCTCCAGCCAGACAGCGAACCTGTCAGTTTTACACCAATTACCTGAAGAACCAAATAAAATGAGTTAGCAGAAAGAGTCACTTCCAAAAATAAGTATGCAGATTCAGTTTCTCAAATAGCTGTTTCCTAATATCCTTATTGCAAATATAAGAGAGATTCTTGGAGCAGAGATTCACATTCCTTATCTGCTATTAAGCTCAGGTATGCTTAACTAAAGTTAGTGGCATCAGCGTATATTCCAAGCTACAAGAATAAGAAAAAGGGAAGAGTGGAAATTCAGAGTTTCCACTTGCAAGCAATAGATATACCGTATTTTTCGCTCTATAGGACGCACTTTTTCCCCTCCAAAAACTAAGGGGAAATGTGTGTGCGTCCTATAGAGCGAATGGAGGCTGCGCTGCTAAGCCGAAAGGCAGAACAGGGAGACGGAGCGCTGCGGAGGGCTCCGTCTTGCTGTTCTAGCTTGGGGACGGCTGCGCGCAAAGCCTCTCCAGGGCAGCGGGGTGCCTTCACCCCGCTCTCCTGCAGAGGCTAGCAAGACTGTTCCCAAGCCAGAGGGGTCCGTCTCGCTCTTCTAGCTTGGGGACGGCTGCGCGCAAAGCCTCTGCAGGGCAGCAGGGCGCTGCGCTCTAAAGGCTTCAGGGATCTTTGAGGCTGAGCAGCGCTTCCCCCCACCGCCAGCCCCACACACTCAGGTGAATGCACCTTGAACGCACCTTGTTTTAGAGGGGGAGAACAAGGGGAAAAATTTTTTTCCCCTGTTCTCCCCCTCCTATGGTCCAGTGCGTCCTATGGTCCGGTGTCTCCTATAGAGCGAAAAATACGGTACGTTTACACCAGCATATTTTGATATTGTAAAATCCCCCCCTTTTTTTCTTTTTTCCCTTAGAAAGAACCCTCTTGTTCACCTATCCCAACTGTCTGCATGGAGGCAACATTTATATGCTCCACTGTCTCACCTTTGGGCATTTGAGCTCCCAGGGGATTCCCGCCATGACATCAACTGCATCAGCTCCACCAACTCCAATGCAGATTGCACCCAAGCCACCACCATTGGGGGTATGGGAATCTGTGCCAATAAGCATAACACCAGGATAGGAATAGTTCTCCAGGATGATCTGAGAAAAAAGGAGAGATTTATGTAGACAAACTCAGCAGGACTCTAAGGTGATGTAATAACTACCAAATTGGTTTGGAAACTTTTCTAGTACTAAAGCAGATTCAGAAGGGTCAATCAGTTTGGGCTGGCTATGAGTCATGCTCTTCAGGGTAGGGAAGAAAGTAAGTAAGGGACACAAGAGGAGCTTGCTGACACCATCATATGAATTTAAAAGCTTCCATCTCCTAAGTTTCCCCTTGAACTCCTGCTCTCTAAAAATTCATAGTTAATTATAAGAATACAAATAGCTCAAAAAATACTGTGACCAGTTAACCTCAAGGTCAAATCTAATGGGATATATTAAAGGCCTTTCTACCAGGCCATGGAAAACTAATGTTACATTAAAAGAGTGAGTGAGTTCTGGCACAGAAAATGCCACAGTTTAATTGTGGAGAGCACAAATCCATTGCTGCCCCTTTTCAAGTCCCTGCTTTCAAAAATGAATTTCAGCAGGAAAAAAACATGCAAGTGACATGGTGCAGTGTCCAACTCTGCAATTCTAACCTGTCAACTTTCTCTTAAATGTGCGACTACAAGGGAAGAAACACTGGATTTTGGAGACCCCCCCCCAAAAAAAAAAACCACACACCCTTCCAATGGTGTTCTAGAAAACAAAATATCAAATTACACTCTGGTCAGCATGACCTTGAATGGACAGCTGCAAAATCTGTCCAGAGTGGCACACATTAGTCACCCTGCAGGACCACATGCGCCCTCCCCCCAAAAAAGAAGTTGCAAGTTCTTCTCATATGAAAGACTGAAAATCACCCACACAAAGGATGTCACAAAGTACAGAGAGTTATTTCTCAAGAAGGAGAGGATGGGCTATGCCTAAGCACCTCCAGGTAGAGCAGGAAAATACCTCTGTCTGAACCTCTGGAGAGTCACTGCCAGTCAAGGTGGCCAATATTGAGCCGGACAGACCAACGGCCTAAAACAATGCAAGTCCACCTCCTATGTTCCTAAGCCATATGTACTAAAGTTCTGTTCTTGCTGCTAAGGAAGAAAGAGTTTACCTGGTGAATGATTCCTGATCCAGGTTTCCAGAAACCCACTCCATACTTGGCAGCTGCTGTGGCTAGGAAGTTGTATACTTCTTGATTAATGTCCTGTTTATACACAGACAAAAATGAAGTGCATCTGTAAAGATCTTGGTATGGTTTCTACCCCAAATAGTTAAGAGGCCACCCACCCCACTCCTCACCTTAATTCCTTGATTTTACTCTGTACAGAGATTTTATTTTGAGAATGACATCCCAGTCAGATACCAAGCAGGTCTTTATTTAATCTGCTGGTTGCAATTTACAATAAGTTATAATTTTCCTAGGCAAATGTTGACAGGCAGGATAAATAACCAAAACCTGTCTGTTGTGTTCTTAAAAAAAGTCTGCATACAGAGATTAATTGTAGAGCTTGCATGAGTTGCAGACAAATATATTCAGTTTTCTTTTCTTTTTTGTTATGGCTAAGGACATATATAAACAATTGCATAAAAACTGACTCTTTTTCAAACACTGCATGCTCTTCCTGTAGAATACACATATATATATGTATGTACATTCTTCCGAGACACATGCAAAATGAGATGCTGTGTCTGATCTCACCAATGTAATAGACTGAGCCAATTAAAAATAAAAACAATGCCAAAGATTATAATGCATGAAGGATGATTTTCTCTGTAAATGCTGCAGTGATTTGTTTCTATGAATCAAGAGGGCACATTTGTTACATTATTCAACCTGACATGCAACAGTCCAAATGTAGAACAAACAAAAAAAAATCACTTCTTTCCCATTATTTTGTGGTTACTCTCCAGATATTACTTTGCTGACTTAACGAGCAAAAAGATTCTTGAGCTGAAACATTTCAAACCCAAGAAATCACATGAGATACCTTTATCGTAACTACAGCAGTGTCTACTACAGCAGTATTGCTCTAAGTCTTACTGTTTTGGAAACTAAGGTAAACATTTCAAAGGAAGAAGTGACAAGATGGAAAGTTATTTTAAAAGGCAAGACTGGAAAATATTAAAATATGCAGGATCCTCATGGCTTTCTGGGGTCTAGGAAGGTTTTCCCTGTATTTAGCAGGCTTACCTTTCATTAGTTTAATGGTAGTTTAGAGGCTCTTGCTCTGTGCCACTACATCCGTTTAGTCCCAACTTCCATTTTAGATGCAACCTCATGGAAAGTGGTTGCTAGGTCTGAAACAGGAATTCTGCCAGTGACTGCTAATAAGCAGCATTGTGACCCATAGGTCAAAAAGGAAGAGGGGTGTTCTGAAATTTCACATATTGATTTAAACAAGCCAATTATTTGGCTGCAAGCTTCCAGTAAATAAAACGCTGGTGCACAATATAAATAAATGACCTTTGCTCTTCGGAGATCTTTCTCGCCACCCAACTGAGCTTCAATAAGGTGATCACAGTGGATGGTGGAGGGCACTGCCACTCTGGGCAACCCGCTGCTGATGAACTGCAACATGGCCATCTGGGCAGTGGCATCCTGCATGGCTACACGGTCTGGCCGCAGACGCAGATATGTCTTGCCCCTCTCAATATCCTGCTTGGCAGGATCGTCTAAATGGCCATATACAATCTTCTCTGACAGGGTAAGGGGACGGTCCAATCTGTTGGGAAGGAAACAGGGAACTTTATGTCTTCAGCTCCTTCATTTTAACCACGTCACATCTTTCATAATGTTAACATGAGACTCATAAAGGTCCTGTCTGCAGCGCCAGGGTAGGGAAACTACGGTCCTCCAGACAGGTTGGATTCCATTAGTCCTAGCCAGTGTTGTCAATGGTAAAAGATGATGTGAGTTGTAGTTCCAACAACTTCTTGAGGGCCAAAAGTTCTCCACCCCTATTGTAGCCCATTACTTTATCCCAGTTCCATCACAGGTGAAGGCTCACTGTCAGGTTCTACACGCAAGCATGTCACTAGAGGAAAGAGCTTCAGGAGCTAATGGCTAGAAACAGTTGATCCTAATGCTACATACACTCTAATGTTAGAGCTAACAAGGGAAAATTGTGCTCCAGAAGATTCAGGGCATAACAGAAATCAGAGAATCCTGTGGCACACAACTGCCTGCTCAACCAGGATTTAAAAAGCAGGAATGTTATACCAGAACTGACTCCTAACTGTTCTATTTAGCTTCTCTAATTCTCATTTGAGATGTCTCCCCTTTTGTAAAATAAATATAATTTGTATGACTTTTGAAGCAGTTTTTCACTCACGTATTCACCTTCTATTTTGGGTTAAAATCTCAACTAGTTACATGATAACAGCTTGCATGAATTGATTAGGTTTCCTAGATGCTACAGGTAGGGTGAAATTACTTATGGGATCTATGGCGATGATTACCTCACAGCTCTGAAGGCGAGAGCGCTTAATGGTCATTTTTGCTTTGAGTCTAAAAGCTTCGCAGCCAGGACAACTCATGAGGAACCAGTTAATGCAATTATTTTCATACTCAGATTGGTTACCAAAAACTTGGAAGATGCAAAAATGACTATCCATAACAGAAAATATTTCTAGAAGCTTTATATTTTTAAATATATGCCCCCCAGAACAGAATTCCACAAGTTCACTCAACACTTGAGTGCTCAGTTAAAATGGCAGCATTTAAAATGAAGTAATAGAAATAAGCAAGCACTTTTTAAAATAACCTGTGCAATTAAGACTACTTTAAGTCTAAATCTTTTCTGATATTTTGAACTGAACCAGTTTTAAGGAAAAGGGGAAAGAAACTGAAATAAAAAATTTTTGCCACCACATGCATTCAAGCCTCAATACATGAAAGCTGTTCAGAAATATTCCGTATTCCACTACCACTACAAAATCTTGCATACAAATTATTTTTGTAATAACTGCTTTCCTCCCAGCCATTTAATAAGAAATTTTTCAAGCTCAACTCTTACCTTTTCCGGACAATGTTGATGTTTTTCTCAAGCTTTTCATAGTTCACAAATTCACTGGGTTCAAACTGACTCATGGCCACTTTGGCCCTCTGGCACAGGACACGAGAGGCATGGTACCTCCGAACACCTTTACTCAAGGCTTGCTGAAATAAGCAGACAAGGGAGTGCTTAGCTGTCACCATCAATGAAATGTAGACCTTACAATGAGAAATACTTGGAAGCCACAGAATGTCAAATGCAAGATAACTCCAGCAGCTTTCACCAGCTACCGCCAACAGGATACTGGCTGCTTCCAACTAGGATTCTGGAGATTAGGGGGCACCTAAAGCTACAAGGTGACTATTTTATTTGTCAAGCAAAGATTTAGCACCATTGTCAGTTGCTGTCACTATCCCTGAGCAAGCTTCCAGCTTTCAAATTTTAAGAGATATTTTTAATATGAGACTGACAAACACAATACTGCAATCTTAATAATGCTTATTCAGGAGTAAATCCTATTTAGTCAAATGGTACTCCCTAGTAAAGGTACTTAGGATTGTAGCCAAAGCTGTCTTTATGTCCTTGTATGACTGAAGAAGTCAGCAGATCTTAAAACAGCTTTCAGTTTCAAATCTGATCAAGTAATGGTCAGCCACCTTCACAATTTCTTGCATAAATCTGTCCTGAAAAATCTTAGTACAAAATTCTACTGAGAAGTTAGCATATACCTCTCAAAACTCTGACACAGCTGTTACTTTTCCAATTCTATTCTCTGCTTGCCACCTCCACAGTATCTTGCTTCTTAAATAAAATTGGAACTGTCCAGAACAGAACAGAAATGCTTTCCCTCACACTGCTACTATATACGGTATAGTTCTGACTGTGTAGTATACAGTCACAATACAGCTAGCTTCTAGCAGCTTCCCAGTACTTTTAAAGGGAACTCTGTACAGGCGGCAACCATTTTAGAAATGTCCAATTGATGCACGATCACTGAGACACGGGTTCTTTTGAGCTTATACATGCTCCGCATGTGCATGGATTCTAGGAATTGAACTCCCATGTGAATGGTCACCACCTGTATCCATTAACAGTATAAGAGTGTGCTCATTGATGATCTACCACCTTCAGCAGCAGGGTTTATACTTGATTGGCAGCTGATGGACCAAACAGCTAGAAGATCCAGCACAAATTCCTCCCTCAGGGCTGACTGTTCAGAAGTAGCATGCAAGCCCTCGAGTAGAAATAATCACAGAGTGTGTCCCCTCCATACACTCTTACTCAATTTAAGTGACTAAGGGATAAATGGAGTGGGGGGAAACAAAACATCACTGTGCAGGGAGCTAGTTTTGGTAAAGAAAATAACTGTTTTCAGTATGCTGCATACTGGATCTTCAGTGTCCCTAATATGACCTGACTTTATATCAATGGAAGATATTGGAAGATACTGTTTCAGGGAAAATGAATGTTGAATATGTGGATTGGGCAACGTTCTTTATTATGGTCAAGCAAGCAGACTTTTCAACAAGTAGAGAGAATGAAGAGGGCTATATGAAGTAGGGGTGCCGAGAAATCAATTTGTCCCACTTATACTTGGGGAAAATGAAAGCTGGTATCATACAGGCTGGTATCAGCAACAGTATCTCTTGAGTCTTCAGAACCCATTAACAAGCACCATTAAGGCCCCAATGTAAGTATTAAAGTGGTACCTCGGGTTACATACGCTTCAGGTTACATACTCCACTAACCCAGAAATAGTACGAGTTAAGAACTTTGCTTCAGGATGAGAACAGAAATCATGCTCTGGCGGTGCGGCGGCAGCAGGAGGCCTCATTAGCTAAAGTGATGTTTCAGGTTAAGAGCAGTTTCAGGTTAAGAACGGACCTCCAGAACGAATTAAGTACTTAACCCGAGGTACCACTGTATTCCCTTATGCACATGGTATCTCTTTCATAAACCAACAATCTTAGCTTCAAGTTCATCCTGTCTGCAGTGTTGGTGTCCATCTTGGCTGAGAGTCCTGGAAGACCTGCTCCCTGCCCTGCAGGCTGTTACCCACCTGGCCTGGGCGGGCAGGATCCTGATTGATACCAGCTACAAAAGTTAAGGATGCTGAACAGACTCTTGGACTGGGGTACTTTTTAGGGGGTTTTATTGAGTGGGGTTGCTACTGTAATCAATTTTTTTTTTGGTATCTTTATTTTAAATATTATTATTTATGTGGAAATTGTTTAATTTGTGAACTTTTGGTATTTATCGTTTGTGTCTACTTTTGTTATGTGTGTAATTTTATGTTGCAAACTGTCCTGAGCATGGTTTGAACTACGGAAAGGCAGCATACAAACAAAGTTATGCATGTCCATCTCATGCCTAAGCCTGAGCTGTTTGGTTGATTGAAACAAACCAATTTTTTTAACAAAAGGTATTACAAAACATTTCAAAAAGTAACAATACATCTAACATTTACAGCTTGACTATTTGGTGCATAGGTTTTACAGAAAAATCTTCTACATTTTTACTCAGAAGGAAACCCTATTGAGTGGCTCACCCAAATAAGAGTGTATACAGGATTGTAGGGCTACAGAGGTTAACCAAAAGAAGTTCTGTGCATAATTTGTAGCGTAAAATCTGAGGAACTATTTGTGTGAAACAAGCCACAGGGAAGAGGCCTATTGCTGAAAAGTGAATTCCTATGCCACCTACCGTGTGCAGGTTATAAAAATCGATCTATCAATACGACTGCATGCATAACGGTACATTGCGTCGCTTATAAATGCCGAGTGTGGATGGAAGCCAGCGGCGGTGCAGAACCCCAGTAACCTTGCCCTCACCTTGAGTTCGTGAGCGGGGCCCCACCAGACAGCACACCACCCCGGAGACAGCACGAAGCCTTCGCTAGTGTACATGGGTTGGCATGCCAGGCCTTTCTATGGTACTGCCAAGCAAACATCCCTCCTCGCTTGCAGGGAGTCACAGGCGGGACCGGCATGGGGGACACATTGACCTACAGCGAGGAAGCGGAATGCCGAGCCCGAGGAGCAGCGAGGGGCGCGCAGGCCTCGACCCCCACTCCCGACTCCGCCAGCTATACTCAGCTTCTACCGCTTGCTCTGCCCATAACCGAGTCTACGGGTACCAGACTCACCTGTAACCGACTGACTAGGACACAGTACGGCGCCATTTTGTTCACTGACAAAGATGAAGTCGCCGCGCGATAGCGTCACACGGGGGTTTTAAAGGACGTGCCTCGTAGGCGGGGCCTAAGCCGCGCCCATCAAGTCTTCTTTTAAATAGAAGCGGGCACGTGGAAACAAAGTACTTCCGCAGGCGTGACTTCTCCACAGGAAACCGGTTTCCTCGTCAAGAATAGTACATAGTGATAAGAAAATGCAGAGAAGTCCACCTTTAAAAAAATTGGAAATTTCCGGGCTTACGTGGGCATACGTATAACCTGTCCAACTACAATAGTACCGAAAATAAGGCTGCCTGTACAAATCAATGGGGAAGTCTATTAGCTTAGCATAGCTGACTGAGGAGGAGCAGCGTGTTCACCCAGAAACAAAAAGAAAGTAGCAACACTAGGAGTATTATCTTATTTCTGCCTCGGGTTGCTACGCTAGCATAGTAAATTCCTCCCCAAATTTCTATGAGCAACTCTCACTTCCGCCCTTAGAGAGGGAAAGCAAACGAAAGTTGAGGCCTCTGTAAGCGTTTCAAGTCTAACTCTACGCTGCCCGTCTGAAAAATGGGTCCAAACTCTAGCGTGCTAATGACGTCAGTCGAGAGGGCGGTACTCTGCAAGGTCCTGAGAGAGAGAGAGAGTTGTAAATTGCCGGCATTTCCCCTCTTCTAAAGATATTTTAAGGGCTACGAAGAAACAGGTTATTTATTTGCGGGATATTCGAGTGTGGTAACCCGGGGCGGTAGCGCGCGAAAGGGAATTAAAAGCCGGTTTGTGTGGAGGTGGACGAGTGTGTAGGACCTCCGCTTTCCCCAGGACCTGAAGGGGTCAAAGGTGAAAGGCCAGTAACGACAGCGGCGCGAGGCGAAGGGGTTCAGGGATGGCCAAGCACCACCCGGATTTGATCTTCTGCCGCAAGCAGGCGGGCGTGGGTGAGGCCCCCCTTCCTTTCCCTTTTCTCTCGGACCGGGAGCCTCGGGGTGCCTGGGCTGCGCGCGCGGCGGGAGGCGGGCGGAGAGCAGCGGCCGGGAAGGCCACACCGCCCGGGTCTCCGAGGCGGGAGGCTCGACTGACTTCTGCCCTGGTCCAAATGGCAAAACGCGGCGAGGCCTCACGTCTGAAACGGAATTGCGAACCGGCGCGCTTGGGCCTCACTCGTTGTGGCTGAAGTCGGAGCCGCCCAATGAAATCGGATCGGCGGGAGATTCAGAAATGGACCGGCGAAACCTCATTCTCCGCATCTCGCAAGCGGCAGTGAACTCGGGGGATTCCGTGCCCTCAGATGCAGTGATAGTCGCAGGCTTAGGTGGCTTTAGAAGGAGCTTTAAATCAGCCGAGGTCTAGTCCGTTTAACCGTTAGCCCTGACAGCTGAATTCAGAGCATAAGTTCTGTATAAAGTAGTTGCTCCTTATTGGCTCTCCCATCCTCAAGTTGCCAACTGGCCCCTAGGATGGTTTATATTGCATACATATGCATCTCTGGAGCCCATCACTGTTCCTCTCTCCCCCGCCCCCTCTCAGATATTCCTTAACAGTGCAGTGTTCGTCTGCCAACCCTGCAACTGTCATAAGCAGACCTAGATGGAAAAACAAGTACTGTATATCTGCTGCATCATTGTGGCTTGTAAATGGAAGCATTTAGGTCCTGCTGTATAATATTAGAACATGATTTGCACACTTAAGTTCTGATCAATCACTAGCATCTAATTAAAAGGATTTCAGCTAGCTGGGCTGCAAAAGAGGAGATCTTCTTGCAACCAAATACAGTACTTGCTTAAAGTGGAATGAATGTTGTATCAGTTACAACAGTTTTACATGAGTCACATAGTCATATCTAATGTCCTACATTTCTGTCCCCTCCTGCTTTTAACTGATATTTTATTAACTGCTTCTTAGCAGCAAGGATTTTTAATTTTTTTTAATCATACTTGCTACAAGATTTTCCTGCCATACAACTACAGGTTTTGGGCCTCCAGCCCTCTCATTTACCTTTGGAAGTTGTAAGTTTACATGATGCTGCGTCACTCTCGGCCTGTGACGTACATAAGACATGAGGCTTTGCTATTGTATTTTCATCAAAATAGCGCATTCTTTGCCTTCATTCCCTATGAGTATTACATTCTTACTGTTGTTTTGAAAATGACAAGCTCTAATCTTGGCAAAACACATTAGGCAGAGTGAGGAAAGATTATGTTTGCTTTAAGTTTAGTCCTGCCAATAACGTATTAACAGTGAAAGCCTACGGTTGCATTCCTAAACACACGTGCCTGGAAACAGGTCCCACTGTTTGAAACTAAAGGGAAAATATAAAGGCTGCTTCTTAAAATATACTCAGGTACTTTGTGCCATGTGGCCTTGCTGCCTCTGCACTGTATCTAGCTACTCACTGATTAAAGTTCGTTCAGTTTACCTTTGACTAAGCATGGATAGGACCAGCCCCGAATATCAGTCTGGATAGGATCTTCTCACAGAATACCAAAAGTTAAGTGTTTATTAAACATTTTAGTTAATTGCCTTTAAAACCTATTATTCTCTCATAGTTCACCCATCCCCACCTGAATATGAGGTTAATCTTGAAGAGTAGTACAGTGGTACCTCAGGTTAAGAACTTAATTTGTTCTGGAGGTCCGTTCTTAACTTGAAACTGTTCTTAACCTGAAGCACCACTTTAGCCTCCTGCTGCCGCCGCGCTGCTGGAACACAATTTCTGTTCTCATCCTGAAGCAAAGTTCTTAACCCGAGGTACTATTTCTGGGTTAGCGGAGTCTGTAACCTGAAGCGTCTATAACCCGAGGTACCACTGTACAGATTCTAGAAATAATGTGGAACTTTCAGAATTTCCAAATGACTGTTATTCATTTTTCTCCATTTTTATTGCAGCTATTGGACGACTATGTGAAAAATGTGAGTATAGCTTTTTACATACTGTGTGTCTTCTGTGATTTAGAGCCCAATGAATCAGGATTTCTTCCAAGCTGAGTAAAGTCTGCCTTCTAAAATGCAATTACACTTATAGGTATAACCTGTGCATTTTTTCTAGAAAAATAAGTGCCAGTACTCACCATGAAGTTGTTACAGTAAGTGCCACACTTTTTAACAACAAAAAGAGGTGTTGCTAGTGCATACTCTTGAGTACCCCCTGAAAACAAGCACTGAGTATGATGCCATTTTAAGTTTAAAATTCTAGTTACACATGTAGTATAATCCTGTATTTCCATATTCAGAATTTTCCCACTATGTTCACTGAAACGTACTCCCAGGCAAATTAGTATAGAACTGCAGCTTGGATGTTCAAGACTTGCCATAGACTTGAGAAACTTCAGCTTTTCACCTAAACCTGTCTGAAACATTTTCTAATCTAAACCCAAGAGAAGGAATATAAAAATTGGCAACATACCTATATGTTTACTTTAGATAATTTAAAAATAAAGTAGTCATGGTGGATCAATGCTATATAGATTGTAAGGGGGTGAAAAAAGTTGGTAAGAGTTTAAGAGAAGAAAGGAAAGGGTTGAAAAATGTATCAAAACATGGCAGCCATTCCCTCCAATCCCCCTTTAACTTCATGCTTCCTAAGAGCTTTGCAATGTTAAGCAGGGATGTCTGTGTTGCTCCAGCACTACTGTAGCTACATTTCTACATTTTTCTCAAACTTAGAATGTCTGAAGAGACCATGGGCTGTTTCAGATGTAACGTTAAACCATAGTTTGGCACTGGCAACTTAAGACTTCAAGGAAGCAGACCAGGAAAGCAAGGCACCTGTGAAAAGAAGAAAGATGTGCACCAGCCACAGGCTTCTTGATGCACCACATCATGCTTTGGACTTTTGTCCAATCCAGCCCACAGAAAACACTCTTAGCATTCCTGATATTCTGCAGCTGTCTTTACTGGCATTTTAAGATGTAACAGTCACACATGCATTAGCATGTGTGCTAATCAGGGGCAGCGAAATTCAGGCTCAGGGGCCAAATTCCAGGCCTTTCTGCCTGGAACTCGCCCCAGTACACATCTCACTGACCATGCTTCACATCCCAGGAGCTCTTGCCTGGCTGGAATGTGTCCTTGAACTCTGATAATTCCTCTTGTACTCATGGATGGAAGATAGAGAGGGTTGATTGAGTGTGCATAGAAACTAGGCTATTTTACAAAGGTAAAATTTAAATTTGGTGTCATGCCCACTTTTGCCCCACCTCACCCCACCCACCATTGGCATGTAGCCCCAGGAAGGCTGCCCAGAAAAGAATGCAGCCCTTGTGTTGAAAAAAGACACACCCCTGCACTCCGGAGTCTCCAAAGCACTATTGCACCTGTTCCTCTGGTCCTTAAAAAGCACAGGTACCTGTAAAGTGAAAGCAAAACTTCAGGCCACATAATGACCAGGCTAGCTAGTGTGCATTTTGAGGTGAAACTAGGCAGAAGTAAAAGATGTCAGAAGGAATAAAAGGATGTCAGAAAGGATGAAGTTATGGGCAGATTATGGCTTTTCTTAATATCGCTATTGGGGTAACATATGCTGTCTCTCCTGGTCATAAAAGGACAGGATAACAACACAAGCTATTGCAGACAGGAAAGAGATGCTTTTTCAGCCCAGGGATGCAGAGTAAGAGAGTAGAACGTGCTGCACTTGGGTGCTTCCCAGGGCTACTTGCCACACAAATGAAATGGCTCCCTACTCCTGCTCCATCCCCGAAACTAGAAATACAGCAGTACTGGGGGGAAACTATGAGATGGTCTACTGTAGCTGTCACCCAGGAGATTATCAGCAGCATTCTTAAAAAGAATTTGTTCACCTTCCGAAAGAAAGAGCAAGTTAAACAAGTCCTTAGTAGGAATAAAGATTAGATGGACGAGGGTAATGGGATATGAAGCTCTTCATCTTTAGGTCATTTGCTTGGATATGGTCCAGGCTGGCAGTGCTTGTCATTGCCATCTGTTGGCTATTTACTTACTTGCTAACTTTGGTTCCATACCTCCAGAGCTATCTACAGCAATAATGGCTTCAATTATGTATGTGTGCACTTCCCCGTTCAGCCTTTCCTAAAGCCAAATTAAGAAAAGAAGATGACTGAATATACCTTTCAAGTGTAGAAGATTGCATTGGCATTATATGATTGATGTATCTGTGATGCAGCATTCTGTGTTCATCCCTGCACAGAGATGCTGATTTGGTGTTACCTATGATTAAAAAAATTCAAAAAATGTGGCAGACTGGTTTATGGAGAAGTTCAATCAAATGCCAATTGCTTTGGGCTTTTATCTGTAAACAACTCAAGCCATTGTATTTGGGGTGTGGCAACTCCACCTTAAACACATCTGCCTGGAAGCAAACCCAGTTAACGCCTTGCTTTTGTAGCATGATCTGTGGGTAATCTAATAAGCTGTGTATATTCTTTCTGTGGGTGGCTTGCCTGCATCTTTTCTTTCACTTGAAATACGTGTACTTATTTTGCAGGTGATGGCAAGTGTGTTATTTGTGACTCTTATGTGCGGCCCTGCACACTGGTGCGCATATGTGATGAGTGCAACTATGGGTCTTATCAAGGGCGCTGTGTGATATGTGGAGGTCCTGGTGTCTCTGATGCATACTACTGTAAAGAATGCACCATCCAGGAGAAAGATGTAAGATTGTTACAGGGGTTTGCATTTTTCCGCTCTCTAAGTTGCAATTGTTTGTTCTTAAATATTATCGTTCGCCCATGTGTTGGTAAACATCTGAAGCCTGGGATGCTTATATTCTAATATCTATATGCTCTCATGTCCACTACCTTCAATAAAGGCCTATTCATACTTGTCTCTTTCAAAAGCGCCCTAAAACGAACATAATTTATAATTTCAAACTCTTCTAAAATAACTTATCGGTGCAAACCAGTAGACAGATTTCATTCATGCCTTAGATTACAAGAGAACAAGGACAGGGGTTTAAAAAATAAAAATCAGCATTGGCAGTTGAACCTTTAATATAAAATTATAGTATCAACTACCAGCCGTTGTAGTGTAGTAATATTCTAAACAGCAATCTGGGTTAGCAGTCTTGGGGTGGGGTGGTTTGTAAGTAGCAATGGTATCAGATTTTGTCACCAGCCCTACAAATTCCTTTGTAATGTCACTTGTTGAGATTCCTCCGTTGCAGGGGGTTAGAGTAGATGACCCTCAGGGTCCCTTCTATGAATTTGGGACACCTTATATTTTTGTCTGAGGGTGGGTATTACAATGTTGCCACAGTAGAGCTGGTGTTCTTCTGTACCAGAAACCCTTACAGTAAGAGCAGATTCAGACTGTTTTAACAATGAATGAGTACAGGAAAAAATGCCTTGACTCTAAAGTGGCCTTGTGAAAAATAGGTCAGGGCTCATGCATCTTTAATAGTTGTAGAGAAGAGGGAAGGTACATCTTTTAAAGGTGCAGGAGCTCCTGTGCTCTCTTTTTTCACCTTGCTGCTCCAATTGTACCACAGAAATGCAATTATCTATAAAGTGAAATGCACCTGTTTTGCTGGTTGCTACGCAGGGACAATAGAAGTGACCTTGTTCCTACCCAGCCATCTCACATTTGAGTTGAAAAATCAGCAGAAGTAGAGAGCATGGCTCTTGAAAATGGAGTAGCTGACAATTAGCTTCATTCTGTCTGATACTAACTGTGTAGGAAGAGCTTGGGAGGAGGGGTTTTTTAAAAAGGAAAGGCTTTTTGAATTTGCATATACATTACTTGATGATTTGCAGTTGAATGTGTATTGACTACCTCCATTTAAAAGTACTGTTTGAGATGCTGTGACATTAGAGCCATCTATGGTGTGATAGATGCTTTATGAGTAAGTCGACATTGGATTCTACAGTTGAGTGCATGTTGAATGTGTGCATAAACTCGTCTCAGCTGTAGACAGAAAAGAAGGCACTAGGGCTGCTAGACAATATGAAGAAAATGGGTCAGTAACAATGGGTTCTTTTAGCATAAAGTACTGCTGCACCCAGGTTAAGATGGAATTCTATGAAGAGGATCCTCTCCAAATCAGACAGATGCTGAAATGGCGAGGCCATGAAGTGCAGTTGGAACTGGTTTTAAAGCTATTTCGATACTTGTGGGAAGTTTGTCAGTGAATACAGTAGGGTAGCCAAGTGAAAAAGAGGCCAGGGCTCCTTCACCTTTAAGAGTTGTGTGGGCGCCCTGTCTGCTTTTGCAACTGATCACACAGTAATGAAAGTGGCCCTCCAGAAAACGTGGCATAGGGCACGCACAAAATGTGTCACTTCAGACTGGGGAGGTATTTATTGATTTCCTGTGTCAAAGTGTAAACTGAGGAAAATATTGCATCTGTTGAGCGGGTAGGTTGGTGAAGAGAATCCAGTACCCTGCAAAAAGTTCACAGATCTATCAGCTTAAATGTAACTGAAAATTATCTGTAAGGTGGGTTCCTCCAGCTGTAACTGTACCACGCACTGTTCCTTCATCCCTTCACAGCAGCTCTTGGAACAATAGGCAGTCCTTGCCTACCCTGAATCCAAACTACCCTGGCATATTCAACAGCAAATGATCTTCTACCTGCCTAACCCTGTAGCTGCCATGCCAGTAGTGTTAGAAACAGAGATATGGAAGATAGGAGCCAAATGGCACCTTAAACCTATGTTATGGGTGCAGCAACAGAATGTCTAGGTGCGCTTTTTTTATAACAAGCATACAAAGCTGAAAATGAATGAACTGCAGCTAAGGTATTATGTTCATTTTTCACGTGCTCTACTCCTTCCCCTGCCAACCCTCCTAATATTTTTCAGAGGGTCTCTTTTCCAGTCTTCAGAGAGTAGCTGGAAGTGGGGAGGCAGAAAAGGGTCCTCCTTTCCTTCCACCCTGTAGTTTTTAGTCTGAAATCTTAGGCGCAGTACTGTACCCAGAGCTCAGAAACTGCTCGCGCTAAGGAAATTCCCTGTCACAATGGGAGTTTCGAAAACTGCATGCCAGTAGCAGTCTGTAAGGTGCCACAGAAATGAGAAAGAATGCAAAATGGAGAAGCTTCTCAAAAGTGCCAACTGAGATTCATTACAGCTCAGTGCATTTCAGAACATCAGTTCTTTCTTCAGGGACTACCTCAAGCCATCAAATTCTGTAAAGTTGAACAGCAGCATGCTATTTGACTTCTTGAGGAGCTCACATACTGGCTTTCTGTTGCTTTTTCATTTTCTAGCTCTTATGGTGGTTTAGATAAATCTGAAAATATGCTGGTGTATCTGCAGAAAGCTGAAGCAAAGTTTTTGTGTTGGGCTTGCAAAGTGCTTAATATTCTTGTTCTGTACAGCTCTTAATATTTCTCACTGTCCATGCCTGCTTTCTTTGGGTAGCCATGTCATACTTGGAGTAGACCAATTAAATCAATGGACTTGCAGTAAGTCAGCCATCACTAACTTAAATCTTGCTTTTCATGGGTCTACCGAGTATGACTTTGGATCTTTTAATCCCTCTGTCTTTGCCAAAACACTCCAAATTCTGCAAAGCCCCAAACACCAAGGCCAGATTAAATAAAGGAGCTTTGTGCAACTTATTCTGGATCTAGAATTCATACGCCCCTGGTAGATAAAATTGAATTGCAGCACTATCCTAAAATAGTGTGCAGTGGTACCTTGGGTTAAGAACTTAATTCGTTCTGGAGGTCTGTTCTTAACATGAAATTGTTCTTAACCTGAAGCACCACTTTAGCTAATGGGGCCTCCAGCTGCCGGTGCACCACCGGAGCCCGGTTTCTGTTCTCATCCTGAAGCAAAGTTCTTAACCTGAGGTAATATTTCTGGGTTAGCGGAGTCTATAACCTGAAGGCAGAATCTCTGTTGGACTTCAAATGAAAGGTTGGCATAACTATCTGTAGCCAGTATGTGTATCAGAATCGGGTCTAGTGTTGAGTGTTTTTTTCTTGCACACCCTATCTGAACTGTGAAGTAACTTGTATGATACATTTATTAGCATTACCTTTGTTCTAACTATATCCCTTTTCTGTTCCTTTTCAGAGAGATGGCTGTCCCAAGATTGTCAATCTGGGCAGCTCAAAAACAGATCTCTTCTATGAGCGAAAGAAGTATGGCTTTAAGAAAAGGTGATCCCATCTCCACCATGGTACATTTGCTGGAGACTGCAAGGATTCTTTTTTTAAAAAAAGGACTGCCATCTTACTGGAAAGCAGCTCATTTGTTCTTAGTCCTTAAAATTTGTTGCAGAAACTAGTATGTAAAACTAAATTTGGAGGTTGCTGTCTTCCCTGCCATTCCTCAGTGGTCCCTAATGTTACCAAGGGAGTTGAGCATTTTTATTGCATCTGTGTCTCAGAGGAAGGAGATTTACATTTCAGCCCCTGTGACTTCCAATCTACCCCTTTATAGATAAGCAACCTAAATTTCTGTTGACTGGATCCTTTCACTTAGTGTTATGACCGTGCCTATATTTTCCCTGAAGTAAGCCAAGGCACATCATCTTTGTGAATTATGCATCAATAAAGTTTTATAGTAGTCTTCTAATGGAGGGTCCTGTCTCTGAATCTCTCCATATTGTTCTTTCTTGGCTCCTGTTGTTAGATATGTATAAGATGATATCCTCCAACAGTGGCAAGTTTGAAGTCCACAGCACTGAAAGGCTTTAAAGAACAGCAGTTCATATTGTCTTAACGTGTGTCTTGCATCAGTGTGAAGTGCTTATGCTGTAAAACCGCCATTCTTGCCTACTGTTGAAAAAGTCTAGTTGCCATTTGAGATTTACCCAGTTTTGTTCTAGTGCAATTATCCACATAGAACTAGTTCAGCAGCAGGAAAATGACATCCTACTGCTGCTACAGACAAAAGACCCATGAGAAGCAGACTATAAAAAGATGGGTGTTGCCCTGCCCAGATTATTCTTCCATCCCATAAATGGCATTGTTATGAGCTGTGATTACCAGATTCCAAATCACAGCCAGACATTGTGCACAAGTTGTCGGCTCTGAAGGGAAATAGTTGGTGTGGTAAAAGGTGTGGTAATAAACTTGTACTTCTAAGCACCAAGGTGCCTCTACATGGTAGAAAGCTACTCTCCACAGAACAGGTTCGGCAAGAGAAGCAGCAAGCTTTCTACATACTCGCAACCCTAGACCTCAGCCTTTGCTTCCAGGGTTTCTGAAAACAGGTCACTCTTAACTGACCTTATTCAATTCTATAGTCCACTGTGCCTGTTAGGCAAAGCATATTAACACACCACTACAGCATAGCCATGAATAACATTGTTTATCAAATGCTATAACTGGAACAGGTTTCAGTATACAGTGGTACCTCAGGTTACATACGCTTCAGGTTACATACTCTTCAGGTTACAGATTCCGCTAACCCAGAAATAGTGCTTCAGGTTAAGAACTTTGCTTCAGGATGAGAACAGAAATCGTGCTTCAGCAGCGCGGCGGCAGCAGGAGGCCCCATTAGCTAAAGGGGTGCTTCAGGTTAACAGTTTCAGGTTAAGAACGGACCTCTGGAATGAATTAAGTACTTAACCCGAGGTACCACTGTACTCTGCACTAGCTCCAAAAGCATACTTTTGGAATTTTGATTTTTATAGCTGGTTTCGTAATATTTCTTGACTTTCCTATTTTTTTAATGCGGGTGAAGCTTTTTCTTCTTTTTACAAAAAATGGTAATGGCTCTAGAGGCTGTTACTGAGCTAGTGCTGGGGACCAATAAGATATTTTACCTTTGGGGAGCAATTGGATGGGAGGATGGGACCAGAATGAAAAGACTCAAGATGCAAACTATTGCAAATCTATCCAGTCATGTAGCCACCAGTGCCACAATGGGTCATTGTGTCTGGCTGTTAACCAGAAGGTTGGTGGTTTGAGCCCTCCCAGGGATGGCTGTGGGCAGGATTCCTGCATTGCAGGGGCTGGACTAGATGACCCTTGAAGTCCCTTGTTGTTGTTGTTTAGTCGTGTCCGACTCTTCGTGACCCCATGGACCAGAGCACGCCAGGCACTCCTGAAGTCCCCTCCAACTCTACAATTCTATGCTTCTATGAGAAATTAATTCTCAAAATGAAGACTGTACTCTAGATTGGTAGTGCTTACAACCCCAGTTTGGCACGGCCATGTCTTCATCTGTCCTACATCAGACATCATATCAGGTATAAAGCAGGTAGGCATGGCTTAGCCCAAATGACCTAATGGGCCAAATGGAGAGGACTGGTGAACCATAGGTTCCCCACATTGGGTATATGATGTGGAATGGCTGAAAATGGCAAGAAAAAGAAGATGATGTGGAAAAGCATGAAAAGTGTTCAGAACATGACTTGTGACATGCATGATTTGTGGATTTCTTGTCTTGGTCTACTGTTTATGTTATAGACTAAAATATTTGATACAAAGAGAAGTGACATTCCTTTTAATGTGAGCTACTCTCTTGTTTAATGTGAGCTACTGTCTTGAATCCCCGCGACGGGGTGAACTTCCATTGCTTGGTCCCTGCTCCTGCCAGCCTAGCAGTTCGAAAGCACGTCAAAGTACAAGTAGATAAATAGGAACTGCTGTGGCAGGAAGGTAAACGCCGTTTCCGTGCACTGCTCTGGTTCGCCAGAAGCGGCTTAGTCATGCTGGTCACATGAGCTGTACACCGGCTCCCTTGGCCAATAAAGCGAGATGAGCGCTGCAACCCCAGAGTCGTCCGCGACTGGACCTAATGGTTAGGGGTCCCTTTACCTTTACTGTCTTGTTAATGAGGAGTTTTGCTTCTACTTGGCACAGATATCTCAAATTTGATACGTGTTTGTGCCTTTCTCAAACTTGTTGGACTACGACCCCCATCATCCCTGACC
The DNA here is from genome assembly GCF_964188305.1 of Podarcis bocagei. Lineage (NCBI taxonomy): Eukaryota > Metazoa > Chordata > Lepidosauria > Squamata > Lacertidae > Podarcis > Podarcis bocagei. The sequence continues at coordinate 34,557,249 of NC_138135.1, read as the reverse complement.
ACTGATCCTGGTATCAACAACATCTGGGGACCCAGGTTTGAGAGACTGGTTTTAATGCCTAAAAATCCAACAAAAGTGACAATGTAAAGCAGGCTGCTCAGATAAGAAATTTATTCTGATTTCTTTGCAACTTTTTGTTATGAGACTAAACATCTTGCCTTATCACCAAGCTGGATGAATTCCACTAGGCACATGTGGCAGCCATCTAGGGGGCTCAATAAACTTGATTTTACTTCCTTCCTGGACCTGCAAAATTGGAATGGGGGAGTGTTTGGCATGCCACAATAATGTGGCTGGTGGGCTATTTTCAACTTGAGGAATTACAAATTATACAGGCCTGCATTAGTAAATCTCCAGGGAAACCAATGTTACCAAGATACAGTGTGCACTACTTTTAGCGACCTTGGCACTCAAAAGCTTGTACCACTTGATGTGTAGTCACTAATAGCATGGGCTCCTTATCTTTCAGTTACAAAGTTTAAAGAGTGTTTTTAAAAGATTTGAAAACCAGTGCAACCTCTATGGAGAATAGCTTCTTCAAGCCTGCATTTACCAATCCTAAATCCAGTCACTATATTTCAGCCTGGCTTTTCCTCTGAAAATGGAGCCCAAAGCCTGCCTTGTGAGATTATTGTATAGAAAGAATGAAGCAAATATTTATGGTATGGATGCTGAACTCATGTTGGTCCTACAATAATACAATTTGTAAAAACAAAAAAACCCCACACACAACAAAACTTGCATGAAGGTCTGTGTAAATTGTGCTCTCTGGTGTTGAGAATATATGTACCTTTCAGCTAGCCCTGCTTAAAATGCATTGTTATGTTCACATCTATGCCTTTGTGTCCCATTAGATGCACAGCTGGCCAAGTTCTATGAAAATAAACCTTGCAATGTTTTGTTTAGGCCAAGAAAGGAGTCATACCTACTAAGCTGAAATTTGCTCATGTGAGGAGACCTGGAGTGGCCCATAATAGCCCGTTAGTAATATGCTTTAATCATGTGTATCACATGCCTGATCATCTTCCTGAGTCTTACATGTAACCATCTTAAAATGGGTGTGATCAACTCAGTAGTTTTCTGTCTCATGGCTTCTCAGACTTTGCCATCCCAACTATCCTTGTCAAGGAAGCAATTATCTTACCTGGTCAAGTTTTCCCAAGTCAGGTGAGCACTTGAGGGAAGGCATAAAGACACTGAAAAACAGAGTTGGCCCCATGATTTCCAGCTTGGTAAGTCAGCTCAGGGAAATAGACATAAAGGAGGGATGAGGAATCTATGGTGTTGGATGCCCTCATCCCATCATCCCCAGTGAGCACGATCAATCATCAGGAGGGATGGAATTTGTAGTCCAATAATACCTGGATGGCCACAGGTGCCCTATTAATGCCATTAATCAAGAAGAGGGTAGAGGAGAATGACTTGTTCCTCCCCTCACAAAAGTCCACACCTCTCACCTTTCAGTCTTAAGATAAAGAGAACTAAATTGGAGGATGATTTGAGATGAATAAGTCTGACTTTGTAGTATATATTGTGTTTTGCACCTTCATGGTGAGTAACTGCTCCTTGTCAAACTGTTTCTTCATTTGAAAGGCAGGAAAGAACTAATTTCCTTGGGTTGTAAGTGTCAGGTGATGTAAAGGTAAAGAATGCTGGGCAATGAGTAAGTGCTCGTTACACCTAATTATAGACTGACTGGTCTTTCTTGGTATTAAAAACTCACAGCAAAGCTAGTATGGTGGAAGGAATGTTTTTCCTCTCCTATGAATAGGATTTATTCAGTCATTGGCAGCAATATTAACTATGTTTTCTGGATTATTTTTAAAGTGTATTAAATGTGTGTGTTAGTTTCCACTAAAAAGTTCCAAAGCAATTTACAGATAAAAAATACAATAATAAAATTACTAAATACTAAAAACTGATTTAATAATATAATAAAATACCATTAGGGCTGCCCATGTGCCTGGGAAATTTAAAAAAAGTGCAAAACAATTTAAACCAATTTAAAATCAATTAAAATGTAATCTTAGGCTGTAATCCTATACTCGCCTAGGAATAAGTTCCACTGAAGTCAGTGGAGTTTACTTCTGAGTAGACATGTATAGGATATTGCACTGTTAGAAAAGCTACATAAATTGCAGTGTCAGTTTGAAACTGGACTGGTCAGTCTAATGTAAGGCTGGTTTACTAGAAGCAAAATAAGGAATAGCTGGATTTAATAATAAATTGTGTGTCTTTGCTGAAAATGTTTTCTATTTCAGTTTGTCTTCCTAATTCTCCCTGACTGGTTCCAAATGGATACGAATGATGAAAAGATCATGGAAATATAGATGCATTTCAATGTATTGTGGAGCAAGCCTTACTGAATAGACAAGGATCTGTTTTTTCATAAACATGCATAGTGGTTCAGGGTGCATGTATTCCTTCAAGTATAGCATAGATGACTGGAATATTATATTTCACCTTTGTAAAAAGAGCACATGAACCATGGAAAAATTAATGCTTGAGGCATCTCTACATAGTATGTCAGTGGACAGTTCTGGGTGTCATTGCCTTTATTTAAATATTTGGAACATTGTCTGCCTAATAAACAACCAAATATGCTGGCGAAAGAATATGATATTACAAGTGGGGCCTGCAACAAAATGTTATTACAATTTATATAATTATTTTTCCCTACTTTTGCTTATTTTCAGGTTCTCTCAAGCATGTTTATATTTTTACTTCTTGTATTTTCAGTAGCCCCATTTTGGCTACATAGCTGTCGTAACTCAGCAACTGAGTTTGCTATTAATATACATAATGATTATGATGATCATATAGCCTACATATAGAACATAACCTGTTATGCTAGATTGCATACTGGGCTGTACATTTATTACATTCTAATTATATGAGCTTCCAGGATTTAAGATACAGTAGTTCTAATAGAACTGTGCTGTAAATGAGCTTAAGGTCCATTTACTTTTATGGAACAAATGAGGTCCCACTGAATTCAATAAGACACTTCCAGGTAAATGTGTATAGAAATGCTGCTGTAATTTCATTTTACTAGATGTAGATTGAGTTGATTATATGAAATCTGAAAAACATATCCTTTTGAGCGCTCCATTTAGTCTTCTGAACAATGAGATTTGAACTTAAAAAGACTTGCATTAAGTGTGTTTAGGATAGGGACATAATATTTAGTCTCATTTAAGTCAAATTGGTATAACTGTATATTAATTCTGTCCTACCTTTCTGTTGTCTGGATTAGCAGGTTTGCTAACATCCTCTTGGACAAATGCATTGTTATTTTAACTGGTGGAGCTGTCATGTTCACTCTGGGCACAATCCACCAAGTTTTCCTACTATGGATAGGAAACTACAAATGTCCCACTGAGTGGAATGAAGATGAGCAGCACAATGAAGAACAGGAATAGTAATCCAGGTTTAAAACATGTCAAATTTATTTTTAATAATATAGGGCAAATTATCCTATTGATACAAGTAATATTTCATTTCATATTAATTAATCATCCATGGTATGCCCCTAGCAGGTGCATCAATTTCAGTGAGGTTTACTTCCAAGCATGTATATTTAAGAATGCAGCCTTACAGCTCAATACCGAACTGTGCTTTTGAGTAAACAAGCCACATTGAAATGTGGACTTTCGAGTAAGCGCAGTTAGGATTACACTCATTATGTGACTGCCAAAATTGTACTTATATGCTTGTTTACATCTCTGGAGCTTCTAGTAGAGGTGTAATAAATAAATATTAACATACGATAAAAATCAGTAACATGAATGCTGTAGAAGATATTTCTACTGGCTTTAGGACTATGCCAAAGCCCCTGGCTTTTGTTGTAAGTAGTAAATGCAGCTCTCGCATGCTTAACTGTGAATAGGAGGAATAAGGAGTAGAGAGACACTTTATCTACTATAAGACCCAAATGGTTCATACAGGGCAGTCTAAACCTGTCCTGCTTTCCTGCTTGTGTGCTATACAGACAGGCAAAAGAAAAACATAGAATAATTTCCATAGCTAATAGGGGTTTAGATGCACAGAATGTGTCTCTACACCTCCCTATAAACAACCAATGAAATGCTCTATGGAGACACAAACTAAGCAGCATATTTGCCCATGAGAGCAGATAAAATACAACACATCCCTTATTTTGAACAGCACAGCTTCACATTGTTCCTTAAGTCTTGTTTTTAACCTTCGTTTGGCAACTTCAGGCCTAGAGAACCTACGGGCAAAAACTACACTTCCCAGCAACCTTGTTGCCTTTCCAGTTTTACACACAAACCTAGCCGACCCCACCCTGCTTTTAGCCTACTGGTTAACGCAGCAGACCGATGGGCCAAACTCCCTAACGATTCCAGCCAATGGGAAGGCTGTTGCTAGCATGGTGCTGTTATTTTTAGAACAGCCTGCGCTCCTACACCTTGCAGGTTGTTCTGCCTATCTCAGTGCTTGCGTCTGAAGTTACGTCGACGAAGGCAAATGCACAGGCGCAGTGCTGAAAAAGTAGTCCCTGAATCATGCGGAGTAGCACCTGCAATTGAGAGCGGGGAAACGTACGCCATGAATAGTTAAAATGCCATCTGACATCCGTGCCTTGTGGGGTTTTGTTTAGGGGCTGTGAGCTGATTTGCATACCCTCCGGCATTTGAAGGATGAAAATAAACAGGGAAATAGAGGTGCGCTTCTGTGCAGCCTGCAGTTCGCGTGCCTTAACGCAAGGCAGCCAGTGGGGAGATCTGATGGCGCACGCCAACCCCTTATGCCACCGTGTTACAAATAAATACGTATATTCTACGCTCGGATTCCAACGAGAAAAAAATAAAATTGGGTTTGTCGATCGACGAATAGGACACGCTCGCGCACACGCAGATCTCAATAGTCTGGTTTAACCACGGGGATAACTCCCAAGAAAATTGGGGGGGGGGCGGCATTTGGGGAATGGATCGCAGAGATCCCTCAGCCCCAGGATCTGTTTTCCGTGCCAGCAAAAGGTCTGGGTTGTTGTGAAGCGAGAGGGTATCCTGAGACTGCGCAATGTGCCTCTGAGTGCCCTCTCCATAGATTGAAGGGGAAGGGGCCAAGACTACCTCACGCATTTTAAGTGAGCTCTTAAGAAAGTTCACGCACTCAAAAAGCAGATAGTTTTAAGCTTCCCACAGAGCTGTAAAGTCTTAGCCCACGGTTTCCAGGCAAGGGCAAACCCTCCCTTCTCTCTCTCCCTTTTAAAGAAACTAACAGCTGCCATTTTTTGAAAGATCCTATGGTCGGGGATCCAATTTCCTGCTATGACAAGACTATTTTAGCAGGGCATGGCTCCGCGAAAGAGCTACAGGAACAACAGCCAAATAGGTTTTTGTCTCTGATTCCACACCAGCACCACTTTGCCAATGCTATAGACAAGTTATCGGTTGCACACCAAAGGACTCTTGCATCTAATGAAACGGATTCTCTTTCACGAAAGCTCATGCCATAATAAATGTGTTTACCTTTAATGTGCCACAGGGTTCTTCGATGTTTTTGCAGGAACCAGCTAACATAGCTACTTGTCTGGAAAACGCTACTTTTGAGTAAGTCCCATCGAACTTAATGAGGCTTGCTTTTGAGTACACACGATGTATAGGATTTCTCTCTTGGTAAGCCTATTCTGCAGAACACCCTCAAAAGCAATGGGGCAGGAAATTATCTTACTGTTCTTTAAAGAAGATTCTTGCCATGCAGAGGTTTGAGAGGAACTTCAAAATTAAGATGGCTTAAAAAGATGGCTTGAAATTGCTCTCCCAGCCTCCTCAGAGTGGTTTCTCCTTAGGATGGCCACAAGGAATTTGAAAGCTTACCCCACTTACACCCACTTAATGTTTGGGAACAATGCATGGAAAAGGATGAGTGAAATCTGCAGTGCAGAGTATTTAATTTGATTTACAGAGACAAGTATTATAGAGTGTCAATTTCACCTGTCAAAATATTGTATGTTTAAAGTGCAGGTGGATTTTTCCTGAGAGGTAAATGTAATATAAACAGGTACTAAGAGCCAATTGAGTCAATAAGAACTAAATTTCGACTATAATCCTCCATTCACTGAATCAGCTCACAGAAACACTTTTATGGCATAATTAAGCCAGCTGCTACTATCATCATTGTCCTGGTTGAAAAAAGCCCATCACTTATGAAAATGAGGAAAGCAACACAATTTTGATTTAGTGGACTAAAATTATGTACATATTTTATAATAAGAATTAACCTACATTAAGCAGTTCTTAACTAAACTGAATAATGTGTTTACAAATAGTGGTCCTACTCCGTGGTACAAGCGCTGTTGCCCTAATCTACAAATCCATCCTAAACATGTTTAGCTTGTCATTTTATAAAATGTAATTTCTGCAGCATGTTTATTTTTTAAAAATCTAAGCACAGAACCCAATTTTTGTACAGGGCCTACGCTTACCGCTAGCCGTATGAGGCAACAGATGCTAGGAAGCAGCAGAGGCAGCCTCACAGGCATTCCTCCTGGCTCCAAGATCCACTCTTCGCTGTTGGATGCCAGAGCTCCGCCTGCCACATGGCCTGGCCGCCCTAAATGAACCTGGTTCCCACAGGTGTGGCGGAGGCCACTGCCCCATGGCCTGTGATGAAATAAAATCCAGCTACCAGTCCAGTTGCATTGTGTATATCAAATGGAAGTGCACCATCTTGTGCTGCACCTCAGGCTGCAAAATGTCTTGGCCTGACCCTGCAGTGAGCATTTCTCTAATGCTGGACTACATCACTTATCACCCCTGTCTGTTGGCTGTGTCATCTGAGGCTGGAGTTGGCATCTGACAGCACCAGACAGGAGGGTTACAGGACTGGGTGAACCAAAATGTTCAGTGGGAAGGGGAGAGATTGTTCAGTTTCAGTCTAATTCAAATATCCTTCATTGGTATGATGACATACAAACATTATCAGCATTTAATGGAGTAAAGTAGGAGGTACAGAATAGGTGTATACTTTTTCAAAGCTACGGTTCTTACTGGAGAAGTAAGCACTGCTGAATATCATGGGTTTTTCTTCCAAATAAACATGCATAGATACCACCAGGCTATACAATATTTCTTGCTTCATTTGTCAGAGGCAGGAAGCTGCCTTATATCCAATCAGACTATGTGCCCATCTAGCTCAGTATTACCCACACTGCCTGGCAACTCTCCAGGGCTTTAGTCTGAAATCTTTCTCAGCCCTAACTGAAGATAGCAGAGTAGAATCAAATATAATTACCAACCCTTGTCTCTATATTCACATTCACTAATTGGTGGTGAAAGGTGCTAACCACCCACTCACACCATTAGTGAGGCTTAAGGGTGGGAAATATGGAATTTTCCCACCTTCAGCACATCCTTAGGGGCGGGGAGCATTTCTGTCTCCATAAATGATTATGTGTATGGAAGAAAGCTTGTTGGTAGTTATTGCAGATTAATTAACTCAGATTACAAGGGGCAAAGTCTTCAGTATAAAAGCTTGATCTCTCATGCAGCCTAAGCCTATGTAGGTTTACTCGGAAGTAAGTAAAGGGGGTCCAATCTATTTAACATTTCCTTGGTTTGTTCTCAGGAGGGTTCTCTGAAGGGTTGAATACAAGTTGTTGCCTGTCACAGAATGAAGAGGGGAAATTCATTAAAACGTATCAAAAAAAATAAATAAATATCCGTGGCAAATGACGGAGTTTCTTTACGGGAGGCGTTTCCAAGCATCTGAAACAATAATATAACGCGCCCGGCGCAGAACGGGTTAATTTAAAACCAGTGTTTGGGAAAGTAGTTCCAGCCTGCCCTCCTTCCCCTCCCCTTCCTTGTCCTTTGCAGGACGCGTCACCCTGGGTGTGGAAGGGAATATCCATGCGCAGGGTTGCTAAGGGTGAAACTTTTCATTTACTTTGCTCACTTTGGGCCAGGGAGAGGGTGGCTTCAGGTTCCCTGCGCAGGGAGGGAAGGAAGGAAGTAGGGGGCGCCCCAGTCAACATCCCCCCACCCCGCTTCTGTTTGGGCCTGTAGAAGGGGGAGAAGTTATCTAAAACAGCATCCATTTAATTTTTTTATATAAAAAAAATCGAACGCCCACCACCATATCAGCACTTTGTGAGAGAGGAACTCCCAAGAAACACCCTGGAAAGAAAAAGAAGCCACCAAACCATCTCACCTGGTGCTGAAAAAAAGAAGTAAGTGATGGCTTATTGCTAGAATTGAGGGGTGATGAGGGCAAAGGAAGAGGAACGATTTCCATAGTCACACAATTTAAATATTTTCTTGAACGATGTTTTTCTTCCGCACGCCGGCTTATCTCGTTGGGGTTTTGCTTGCGCCTCGTATATTCCTTTAAGGAACGAATTAATCGCATTGTGCTAATAAGATTTTCAGAAGCCGCCAGTCTTCCAACTCCGCTTCTGGTTCTCTCAAGGAGAGAAGGGCTGGCTTCTACTCAAATCATCGTAGGCAGATCTGCTCTGCCCCTTTAACAGAAAGGAGGAAAAAAATGAATCCCTGCCTTAGTCTTAATAGCGCTGTGTCTCTTACACGGCACTCTCCTCCCCCCCCCCTCCAAAAGATATTAATGTTTTTCATTTCGTGGTGAAGGGAGGTTGAAAGTCATTTGGGTTGAACGATTGAAAAATGTCCCCGGTTCACCATTTTGTTTCTACTCATTTTACCGGAGTGGATTAAAAACAAACAACAGCAGCCACCCCAGATCCCTCAGGTAATTCGCGATGATCGAGTCCTTGGACCACCTATCGTGCAAAAAAACCCTCCTCTCTGCCTTCCTCCCGGGTTCGGGTGAATTAGGGGAGAAAATTTCGATCCTTTTTAAGAATGTAAACGGTGGTGGAGGTAACAACAACAACAACAAGACCAACAGGGCTGGACCGAAAGGGGTGGCCGTGGGGGATCTTTGGGACCCGAGCGAGCGAGAAAGAAGATGGTTTCTGTTTCGCTCAATCCGGATCAATACTCAAAAGCTCGGCTTTTGTCAGGAAAAAAGATGGTTCCAGCCCGTTTTGTGCTCGAACTTTCTTTCCCCCTCCCTCCTCGGAATAGAGCCCCGGGGGCCTCTTTAGGATTTCTTATGTCACAAACGCAGACCTAAACCAAAGCAAATACAGATATATTATAGTGTGGAGTAAAGGGGGGGGGGAGAGAAATCCAGCCTCCCGCAGCCCCACAGCTTAAGTGGGATGATGAACTTGTTCTCCTTCCCGCAGTGATTTAATAATGGGATGGAGGCGGGGAGGCTCAGGAAAACAAAACGGCAGCACTGGACTCGGTTTTGGGAGCAGCTTTTGGTGTGGGAAGGGCCTTTGGCCGTCTCCTTCCTCTCATTCATCGTGACAGCCACCCTGTGAGGTAAATTAGGCCCAGGGATCTGCCTCGGAGGGCCCTGCAGGTGCGGGCCTGGGGCGGCTTGGAGCCCAAAGCCACATTTTTGCACTGCCCTCGAAATTAATTTTGGGGTGTCACCTCCGCGCCCCCCATTATTGAGAAGGGGGATTTCGGGAGGGGAGGCTCTCGGCTATGGGGCGGGGGCGCCTGTGACCCAGAAGCTTGGGCGGCCCTGAAGGGAGAGCCCAGAGCCTGGAGATAAAGGTCAGGGCCAGATCACCTTCACTCGGCCTACGCTTCTCCTCGGCCTCCGCCCATATTGGGGGGGGGCTTCCTTTAGGAAGAGGAGGCTGCAAGCGGTTCTTTGGTGCGTGCATCCCTCGGGGAGGGGAGGCGGAGGCCGGCTGCTGGCTGGGGAGGGAACAGGGGAAGCGGCCTTTCCTCCTCCTCGCCCCCCAGTGCGGGCCGCATCTCCCGGCTTGGTGCCTTGGCTGTCAGTTTCAAAGCGCACTTGAACTAGCGGGGGATTTACTTTCGAGTATTGCAAGGACGCCTGGCCAAGTCTCCGCTTCGTAGGCCTAGCAGCTCTGCCTGTGTGTGTGTTGGTGTGTCTTTCTTGGGGGGGGGGGTTGTCTACTTCTGAGCTACCCAGCTGGAGCAGATGTGAGTTGCAACCGTAACAATAAGCCCTGATTGAAATTTCCTCCGCTTAATCCATCTCCCGCCCCGCAAGCCGCCTCCCCGCGCGGGGGAGAAAGAGGCCGAGAAATTAGTTATTCCACATAGAAATCCAACAATGCAAGATGGCATGTTGAGGCCGGGGGGTGGAGGGGGGGGGAGAAGCGTTGAGCAATCGAGCACAGAGAGCGCATGCGCCTTGGAAAATTTTGTGCCGTGCTCCACTGAGCAGGCGCTCGCTGTCTGGGCCAGCTTTGGCGCAAAGCATATTGAGAAGGGTAGTTAAAAGGCAAAGTAGGTCACTCGCCCAGGCGCTGCATCTTGTGTAGGAGAGAAGCAGGGCTCGCTACGTAGTACAACTCCCGGGACACTCCAGTAGAGGCAGAGCGGAGGGGAGGGGGCCAGCCTTAATGGGTGTTGAGGCTTCCTTGGCTGGGTCATTCATCCGTGGACCTTGGCACAGGCGATTATTGAAGTTGTGGGGCAGGAGGCGGGCGGAGAGCAGGTCCCCGTGCGGGACGGTAATGCCAGTTTTGCGTTCGCGAGGAGGCCTGGGAGGGAGGTGCCCTGTGCAAATAACGCCCACAGACGCAGGAGGTTTTGGCAGGAGAAGAGGGAGTGGGTTGTGCAATCGTGGATCGAGAACGTGTCTTCTTCGGGCTTGCCCCTCCCCAGGCACCGTCGATTTGTATTGCATCTGTACTTAATTCAGATTATCCTCTGAAATTGGGTGCATTGGTGAGGTGGGGTCAACTGAATCGAAGGTTGCTCTTTTGCTTGGGTGTGGCTTGCAATCCCCCCAATAATTGCTAAAATTACCTAGCTAACAAGGTCATTATTTAAAGTATTTACTCAATATGACTGGACCACTGTAGAATTTCCTCATGTGCAAGTGATGGACCTTGACAATGCCTGTATTACTGAGACATTATGCCCTAATGCCAGAGATTGTTCTTGCATCGAATCATAGGCAAATGTCGTGTAGCTTATTATTCCACATTGTGTCATGTGTTTGTAATTTGTCTCGTGCAAAATAAATTGCTACTTGCCTCTGACCTTTTCAGAACCATAGTCCTGAGGTAACGTGCACCTTTATTGATGAAGTTCTGCAGAGAAAACAAGGGATTCCGTATTGACTGTTATGCTTTGCCACCTGCAGTCGTCCCCTGTGTAGGTTGCCATATTAACAGCCTAGGGATTACTGAATCCTGATGGATATAAAGCTTATTTTGTTGACATGTAAACTAGATTTATATTCCTTGGTGGACCCTTTTTCTAAAATAATTTAGACTGTTGTGCTAAATTATGTGGGGTCAGCTAGTGTTTGATTATTGTTATTTTTATAGATGCTATAACACAAACGTTTAATTTATCATTGTAGTGATAAATGTAGCATGGTATATCCAAAGATATAGATTAGATATCTGTAGTTTTTCATACTATCTTTGAAGACTGACAACCATCAAAGTTCTGCTTGAAGAAAAGTAATACATTCCTTTCATTTCCCTGAGAGAGAAAGAGCCAGATGGACAAGGGAACTCCTGTCAGAGACAGTCTTTCCATTCTCCAGCTGTAGATGCCTGTCTTAAAGCTATACTATGAAAGAGCACCCCTCAATCAGGACAGTGGTATTTAGGTCTGAAGGTTGCAATCCTTTGTACACTTAACTGCAAGTATGTCCCTTTCAACTTGGTGGTATTTACTCCTGTACATAATTACTCTGAAGTGAGCTGTAACTTAATATTCTGACCAAGGCATCCAGCATGTACATAAGCAAAAACAGTTTATTTCCTGAAAACATACTTGTGTCCCTTTAGAAAGAAAGAAATACAATCAGATCTGAATTATAGTAGCTAGTTTCCAAAATGTGGCATCCTTATAGAAATATAAGGTCTCTTAATGCCAGTCATGTATTGCCCTCTCAAGTTTGCTAAGCTTTCAGTACAGCAGACTGAAACTTTGCTATATGTGGAATAAATGCAGAAGTAAGCCTATTTGTTTACTGAGGGTGGTGTGGGTTGAACTTGCACATGAGCTTCTGTTCCAAGCTGATTGTGTGATTTATGGTAGGGGTTCCCAAACTGAATATCATTCAGGTGTTCCACAGCATGCTGGTGAAGGAATTCTATAGAATCCTATGAAATTCAAATTGTAGTACAACAAAATAACAATATAAGAAAAGAAGAAGCAATAAAAATACAGTTAAAAATCATACAGTATTTTAGCACAGTGCATTCCGTTGTGAACTGCCCTGTGATCTTTGGATAAATGGCAGTATGCAAATGTAATAATAAAATTTAAAATAATTATAATTGCTGCAAGAGGCATAAACAGAATTTAGGGGTTTGCCAAGACCCGCAGGGGCTCTGTAGGGGGAGAAATTTGAGGATCATTGCTTTAACAATAGTTCTTTAGCCAGAAATCCATTGGAAGGCTCCATCTTAAAGAGTTTGTTTGACTGCCTAGCTTGAAAATGTTCTGCTTCTAGTTGACCTTTCAGAAATTTGCCTTACTCAAATTTCTCCTGTGGCAATTTCCATTTTAAGAAGCACATTCAAATAGCTGTGATAAAACTTCTCACGGTTTAGTAACTCCTGAAAAACAAGCTCCAAGGTCTTGGGCTGTGCTGTTAGCGGTCAGGCCATGGTCAACTATATAAGACTGCATTCAGAGGAATTTTTTTAGAGAGCTCTTCTGTTATTTGCTGCAACTTGATAATACAGCAGGCATAGAATCGGCAGGTTTCTGTGGACATACTTAATGCAGAGTTTAGTTTTTTAACGCTTTAGTGAAACACAATAACACAAAGTCCTGCTGGTTCAAACCAAAGACCCATCAAATCCAGTTTGTTTCCTACAGTGGCCAACCAGATGCTTATGGGAACAAATACAGCATAAGCCCAATAGTCTGCTCTTGTTCCCCAGCAACTTTCAGAAGCATGTTGCTTCTGATCCTGGAGAACAGCATACAGCCATCATGACTGGTAGCCATTGATGGGGCTGCTTTCCATGAATCTGTCTACTCTCTTAAATACTGGTGGTGGCCAGTGTTTGAAATTTGCCAGGTGCATTTTGCAGCTGGCTATCAGCCACTTGCAGCCAGGTGAAGATGCCTGGGCGCCAGGATGGTGCCTGCCATCTTCATCTGGAGATGCATGCCTGGGAATCCTTGGGTCTTGAATGTTTTCACACACTTGCAACACATCCTGTAGAATTCTATCCATTATATTTTATTTGCACAATCAAAATGAATTTCAGGAACCAAAAAATCATTTTGAAAAATACAACTCTCAAGCTGTTTGGCCCCAAAATGGCAACCAGACATTCTTTTTTGCGAATGCAACCCTGGTTTTAAGGAATCACCACCTATAATCACTACATCTTCTGGTAGAAAATTCAGTATATTACCTGTGTATAGTTTGTACAGTCATTGTGTGCTAATTCCTTCTTTCACACAATTTTGTCTAATCCCAGCTGTTCATACACCAGGGCAGTTTCAAACATTGTAGGCAGATAAGCTGACACAAATGTTCAGAAATGGCACGTAAGATGGAAACTTATCCAGTAGCTTCCTTGGTTGTTCCTAATGCTGTAGTTAGAGCTCTCTTTGTTCCTTCTTCAGGATAAGCTAGGATTTCTTCTTAGCTCCAAACACCACACCAGAAGAAGCAGTTTGACATATATGCCAGAAGTTTGGAGTGTATCCTTTGCCCTTGCTTTTTAGTAGGCACTTGTTATAGGTGATCCTAAGGAAGCAAAAAGCTAGTCTCTATCCTGCTAAGCTGCCAAGATAATACATACAGCTTTCTTTTTAAATATCCTTCATTTTCTGTTAATTTTTTTCTGGGGCATTTAGAGTTGTATTTAATAGAATGAGTGATGATTGGAGGTCTCCTAGAATGTTAGTAAAAAAAACCTGGGGGATAAAGAAGAAAAGTTGGTGTTTGCGAACCTAAGTCAGTCTTCCATAATCTATTGTCCTTCAGGTGTTTTGGGCTTCATCACTGGCCAGTGGTCAGTGATGATGGGAGTTGTACACCAAAACATTAGAGGTCAGCACGTTGGGAAAGCCTGACCTAAAGTTCTCTTCCAGGCCACATAGTACTAACCTTCCTGAGTCTTCCTGATGAACGTATGCCTTGTTTTTATATCACTTGGGATCAGAAGCTACTGCTAGTTCCATCCAGGATTATCTTCTGTTTATCTGAGTTGACCTTCTGAAGCTATTTTCAGAAGAAACACCTTTTCAGCTTTTTGTTATATATTTAATATTACAGTGTCAAGGATCGCTGGTGTTACCACAATGGGATGAATCACCACTAAACTAGTTTCTGTCTTTTGAAATGTATTGATCTGCTTTGCACCAGTGTCTTAAAATGAAACTTTGACTCATTAAGACAGTAGCAACTACATGAAAGCTCTGCTAGTGGTGCTGTCAATGGCATTGTCCAGATAGCAACACCTCTCTTTAGTGGCACCCCAGTTATGAAAATCCTTCCCATTGGAGGTGCAGTTGGTCTCCTTAGCAATTTTAGGCACTTTAAAAAATACATATTTATTTATTGAGGCTCTTGAAGGAAGTTCAGGCACTCCAAGGGTGTATATTTTGGTGGTTTGATTTACTTTATAACATTTAACTTAATGTGATTTTTTAAAGGATCTATCATATTTTTTATTGTGTAGTTTTACAGCTGTTTATGTTGTATATCACCTTGCAATTTTTGGCTGGTGAGTGGTCTAGAGATAAACTAATAAATAATAATGTTTGACAGCATACAAAGAACCAGAGAAATGTGTATGTGTTAAACGCATAAAGGGATATTCTTCTTTACAATCGTCAAGGTGCAAATGCACTTTGCACAGTCTTTTATTTATTATTGCCAGTTAAGATGTTGAATTCTCAGGAATCGGTTTCTGCAACTAAAAGTATAACTATTGTGCTGCAACAGTATTAAAGATACAATATTTCCACCTTACATTTCATTTCTCTTTGTCTTTTTCAGAATTGTTTGGAGCCAAAATCCGTCTATGTTTGTGTCCGCTGTCTATTTTTAATATACTGCCCTACCTTGCTTGCTGTGAAGGGAGTATGCATCTGGAGATCAAAGTTGCTCTGAACTTCATCATCTCATATCTGTACAACAAGCTTCCACGGAGGCGGGCCGACTTGTTTGGTGAAGAGCTAGAGCGGCTGCTGAAGAAAAAATATGAAGGCCATTGGTACCCAGAGAAGCCCCTGAAGGGTTCTGGCTACCGCTGTGTTCACATTGGGGAGACGGTGGACCCCGTAGTCGAGATGGCAGCCAAGCGGAGTGGGCTGGCTGTAGAGGATGTGCGGGCCAATGTTCCTGAAGAACTGAGTGTCTGGATTGACCCATTTGAGGTCTCCTACCAGATTGGTGAGAAAGGGTCTGTCAAGGTCCTATATCTAGATGACAGCGAGGGCTGCAGTGCAGCCGAGTTGGACAAGGAGATCAAGAGCAGCTTCAATCCTGACGCTCAGGTGTTCGTCCCCATTGGCAGCCAGGACAACTCCTTGTCCAATTCTCCATCCCCATCGTTTGGCCAGTCACCCAGCCCCACGTTCATCCCTCGCTCTGCCCAGCCCATTACCTTCACCACTGCCACTTTTGCTGCCACTAAGTTTGGCTCAACCAAGATGAAGAAAGGCGGAGGAGCTGGAGCAGCCACCAGTGGCACAGGGGTTCCACCACAGCAGCAGCAGCGCCTGGCCAGGTCGCCCACCAATGGCCTGCTGAAGCACAAAGGTCTCTCCCTGTCTATGCATTCTCTGAACTTCATCGGGGGCAGTTCGGCCCCTCAATCTCAGCTCTCCCCCAATGCCAAGGAGTTTGTTTACAATGGTGGATCGCCAGGAGCTAGCAGCCTCTTCTTTGATGGTGTAGCCACCGAAAACCAGGCCGGCGGCATGCCTCCTGCATCCCAATTCAGTGCCAGTGGCGGCGGCGGCAATTTTGACATGGCTCAGGTCTTTGGGGGCAGCACCAACAGCCTCTTTCTGGAGAAGACACCCTTCGTGGAAGGACTCAGCTACAATCTGAATGCCATGCAGTATCCCAGCCAGTCGTTCCAGCCAGTGGTTTTGGCCAACTGACCACCTTGAGAGTATTCTGGGGAAAATAACTTCCAAAAAAAGAGAAAAAATAATTAGAAATATTTGAAATCTTATAAATATAGCTTCTTGGAAAGAGACAAATCCTGATTCGTTGTGTCATGCCAGGAAGCGCTGCTGAAGCACTGATTATTTTTTTAAACTTGTTTCCTGTGCTCTTTCCTATCCGTTGTTGTACACTTAATGAGGAAGGTTATTGTTCCAGCCCAGCAGTGGTGGGAGCCAGAGCCACTTTATATTATGTCCCATGCTGCTTCTTGGAACTGGTTCTCAAATATTCTTACTGCAAGGATGGCATTTTTCAGGGTACTGCCATGTCCCTCGCAGCCAGATACCTTGATTCCCCCCCTCCCTGTTTTGGAGTGATGGGGGATGATTTAGACGGCTTCTGGATGTGTGAAGTCTCAAGCACTTCCTAGGGTAGGCCTGGGCTTCTCAATGTGTGATGAGAGGCCCAGACAGTGGAGCAAATGTATTCATTTCTCATAACTCAGTTTTTGTATTCCTATTGCAAAATGGGAGTAGAACAAAGTTCTCAGCTTCTGTTTCTTCCTGCGCTAACTGGTGATGGCAAGGCCTTAGCCCCTCTAGCTTCAGGGGAATGCTGGAAGGGGCAGCATTGTAGCATCTGGGACAGGTTCTCCCCCCCCCCCACAGTTTTCCATTGTAAGCACCTCCTCTCCCCTTAGCCCCCTTAAGAGTCTGGAGTTAGATATACTCTTTTTGGGAAGCTTAGATCCCGTGTCAGCTGCTAATGCTATGATGTATAAATAGGACTCTAGATGCAAACACTTCTGACTTGTGAGAAAAATTGATCCATGTATATTGCACTCTCTTTCAAGGGTAGGAGTGAGAGCTGGCCTTCCAGGGTTTTTTTGTGCCTGAGCAGCCCCCATTGATGTTCCTCTGGACCAATTGCCTTGGTTTATGGGGTTTTGAGCTCTTCTGTTGACAGCCGAGCATTTGGTTACTAATTCTCATGGAAAGAATGGTTTCCTGCTCTTGACTATGATAGCACTACTTTTTGGCAGGGAAGAGGGAGTTACAGTGCAGACTGCTTTCTGGATGAATAGCATGAGGGTTTGCACTTTGAATCTCATGTCTCTTAAGACTTCTGACCAAAAACCTTATGATTTTTCATTTGAAAGGAAGCAGGCATTCCTGTACGGAAGAGCGCCCCACATATCAGGTCCAGTCTGGACTTGTTCCATTTTGAGACTCTGCATGAGGAATGAAGTGGGCTTGCTGTAGAATGTTGCTCAACATGTGGTGAGAAGAAAGTGTTCTCTGATAAGAATGTAGAGTCTCTCCTTCCTTATTGTTGCTATTGAACTAGGAATCCTAATGGTATTCCCTGCATCTCCCTTTTCTGTCATGAGAGGACAGCCTGGAAGACAGGGACAGTAGTGGCCTTCAAGAGTGAGTTTTTCTTTTCTTTTGGCAGATGATTGGCAAACCTTTCCCCATCTATGCCTTGTGAGATAATTACGGAGTCCAAAAGTTTACTTCTCTATGGCGATAAGGAGTGAGAGAGCGCTTCAGGGGAGATAACATAGATGTGGCTGTGGATTACATACTCTAGGCATATTCTCTCTACCATCACTATCTGCTCCCCACCCCCAAACAGCATGGTTTGGAGCGTGTATAAAGTGTTGCTTTTGCACCTTCTCTGGCAAAGTCATATTGAATAAATAAGCTACAATTCTAGAGCTCTCCAGTGACTTGACCTGGAGACTTGTGTTTCCACTTAAGCTAAACTGAGGATTCCCTGTAGGACTGTATATGAGCCTTAACTGCTACAAGCATCTGTCCTCCTGTGAAGGATGCCTAACTCTGATGCACTAGAGATCATTCGGTGAAATTGATGGGAAATGTCTCCTGCCCAGGCCACAGTGATGTGGCTTATGCATGAGATCTTCTCTAGGTATCCCCAAGTTGAGCCCCTTTTTGTTTCTTTGTACTCCTTCTTACCCCTGCCTCTTTGCTGGGCTGAGGAAAAGGACACTAAAAAAGAAAAAAACTTATTTGCATTCTGCCTGTTTTCTGTGAGCCACTAAGGGGTTGAGGAGGGAAGATACTATTGGGCAGTAATGTGATGGGTGAAGTTTCATGAAGCTAGAAGTCCTAAACCTGAACAAGACACGTTAGACCTCTTCAGTAAACACGTTTGTTTGTCTTCCCCCCACCCCCACTCCCAACATTACCACTGCCACCCACTTCTTTCCCCTCAACATGTACTGTAGACTGCCATGCTTTTACACTGGACTTCCTCCCTAGGAGAGCTGCTGGCTCCCTATCTGCCCAGCATAATCTCCGCCGAGAACTTCCACATGCAGCAGAAAGCTGCCCTGAGCCACTGCCTTGGGTGGGGTTATGTACCCTTCTCAGGCTTAAGTATATTGAAGGGAGGGAGAGAACCTCACTAGCACCTGCAACATGTGATGTTTCACACTGCTTTATCCTGTTAACTGCTTTTTGAAAAGAAGTCTGCGTTCATAAGGAGAAAAAGGGGAAGGACCAACCTCTGTATTTCCTAAAGGAACACATACCGTGCTTCAGAAGCATTTCCAGTGCTGGCGACAATGAAACTCACGGCCTCTTTTTGGTCTTGTTGTCTCAAGAGTTAGACGTTCAGCTTCAATTTTATTTTTAAAACCTGCACTAATTTACCTGGTTTCTTAGGAAGAAAAAGAGATTTTTTTTAACTTTTATTTTTATGGGTTTGTGTTAATTTTTTTGTTGTCCGTTTATATTGAATAATTTGCTACATTTGTAAAATGTAAGAGGTATATATAATATATGTATATTTCTAACGTAAAAAAAAAATTGAACTTTTTTCTTTTCAAGATTTTTTCTTAGAGGAGAGAGAAAAAAATATTTTTTCAGGAAAATTTTAAAAAAGCAGCAGTGAAAGCTCCTTTTCTCCCCTCGCTTCCCTCCTTCCTGACCCTTTTTCAAGAGCGAATCAGCAACGTGTGATCTTGGAGTATGGATGGACACAAAGAGGACAGAATTATGTATGTTTTTTAATGCAGAGGTCCATGCTGTTCTTGTTTGGTTTTTTGGTTCTTACATGCAGGGGGCCATTGAGTAGGGATCCAGAGGGGGTTTTCATTATTTTTCTTTCTTTTTTCTCTAGCGAAGGAGGAATACAATCAGAGTTTTGTATTCAGAATGTTGTGCAATATTTTGGAACAGGACATTGGCGTGTCTAGAGATTTAGTTAAAAAAAAACAAAGGTTGATCAAATCTGTACAGTTTCTATTGTTCCAGATTTTTTTAAGTTTGTATTAAAAGCATGATATATAATAGCCTCTTGTCCCTGTTGTTTGTGCAAGGGCGCTAAGGGTTTGTAAGGGTGGGAAATAGATTTTGGGGGGATTGGGAGGGACATTTCTCCAGATGGGTGTAGTAGTGTAAAGCCAGAAAGTAAATGTCCTGAAGACAGGCTCAGCTCTTTTGAGACATCCCCAGGGTGAGCGAGGAGCTCGCTGCAGAAACAGCACAGACCGGACGTGACTGATACCTGCTGAAAGCCACCTGGATGACAACTGGAAATGTTGCAACAATGAAATCTCCCAAAGTATGGTTGGAAGCCACTGAATGCCGTATATAAAGCAGAAAATGCTGTTTAGCACCATGATCTTTTCCTGGCTATTACATCTTTAATTGGACTACGTTTCTACCACAATGTTTCTATGTGGAAGTAAATTTGACTGAATTCAGTGAGATTTGACTTAACATTTGTGTATTAGAAGTAAGTCAGGGGTGTATGAGGCAACACCTATCTTAAAGGATACCAACATTTTCTAAAATTTCTGCCTTATATAAGAAAACCCTTAAGTGTATTGGTTATTCCAAATGCTATTGGTAAATGCAATTGGAGGGGTTTGCGCAAATATTCGCTATGCTTCCAAATAGCGTTTAAAACATGACAGCATGACAAGTGCTAGTGATTGCCGGAGCATGCAAAGTTAACCGTAACAAAATTACAAAAAGTGCCCTAATTATATGAATAAAATGAAAGCATTTTACTACATAATGCTATGCCAACCAAGAACTCAGAAAATAATGTTGCACTGGAGTTTTGTAATACTACTACCCCTGCTAGCCTGTAAGGTGAGACATGTCCAGAAATCAACTAGGATCTGCAACACACTGCCCTTATTCCTGGATTAAACAAAACAGGTTTTTTTGGTAGCAGTAGCAATCACCACTAGGGACTTCTTGTGGCAGACTGTTTTAAGTGTTCAGTTGGCCCAGTGCTTCAGGATTTGTTGTCCTGATGTGTGCAAAGTGTATTATGATGGTTTCAACGTTGATTGTAGCTGCATGCAACGGTTAGAAAACCAGTATTTTGTAAAGAATGTACAGTATTTGTCATGCAGCACTTAAGAAGCCACCATTAAAAGGTAAAGGGACCCCTGACCATTAGGTCTAGTCGTGGCCGACTCTGGGGTTGCGGCGCTCATCTCACTTTATTGGCCGAGGGAGCCGGCGTACAGCTTCCGGGTCATGTGGCCAGCATGACTAAGCCGCTTTTGGCGAACCAGAGCAGCACACGGAAATGTTGTTTACCTTTCCGCCGGATCGGTACCTATTTACTTGCACTTTGACGTGCTTTTGAACTGCTAGGTTGGCTGGAGCCACCATTAGGTAAAGGTAAAGGTACCCCTGCCCGAACGGGCCAGTCTTGACAGACTCTGGGGTTTGTGCGCCCATCTCACTCTATAGGCCGGGGGCCAGCGCTGTCCGGAGACACTTCCGGGTCACGTGGCCAGCGTGACAAAGCTGCATCTGGCGAGCCAGCGCAGCACACGGAACGCCGTTTACCTTCCCGCTGGTAAGCGGTACCTATTTATCTACTTGCACCCGGGGGTGCTTTCGAACTGCTAGGTTGGCAGGCGCTGGGACCGAGCAACGGGAGCGCACCCCGCCGCGGGGATTCGAACCGCCGACCTTTCGATCGGCAAGCCCTAGGCGCTGAGGCTTTTACCCACAGCGCCACCCGCGTCCCAATTAGGTGCCACCATTATGAGCACCTAAAAAAGGAAAAGTGTTTCCTTCAAGTTAAGCGCCTTCCTCTAAGTAACAAACTATACCAAGTTTGGTCACAATAGTGCTTTGGTAGGCTAGCCAGAGCACCAAGTTCTAACATGTCTCCAGAAACTCCTGGATAGTTTCTCCCAAGCTAGGGTGTGGGGTGGTGGTTAGACATTCATCACAGGGGACTCCCATGTTAAGAGAATTTGAAATATTGAGTCATTTGAGAGGGAGGGATCCTACCTGAACATGGGTTATAATGTCAACAGCACTGGTATTTCTGCTTGCTGTCATTCCCTCTTAGGGGAACAACAACTTACAGCATGAGTCATCCATGAAGGGCAAGGGAGGGCTGTCGGAGAACTGAAAAGAAGGCTGATCTTGCAATGCTTAAGATGTGAAGACAGAGCAACAGGCCTGGAGAAAGTGGATTGGAACGTAGGACTGCTGAAGCCTCAATTATTTAGATTATTGGATTTAAATAGAAGATACGTGCTTCCCACACACAGTAGCAGCTGGAAAATCACAGCTTCACAGAGGGCCTTGTATTCTAGAGCACTGCAAACCCAGATTTTGCTAAATAATCCATTGTAGCTAGAAGAGTTTGATGTGGTAACATGTCTTAAGATTTTTGAGCTGTTCCCCAACAGTACAGGGGCTGGTGTAAAAAACCCAGAGAAATAGTAATAAGGTTATCTACTGGTTTTACTTTTTAAGTTTGCTGGCTTTTACATTATCAGTTCAGAGTTTATGTACATATTAGCAGTATCAGTCATGTTAAAACTTTCAATTTACAAAACATAACAAGATCCATACCAAATTCCAAGTTAGCTACTACTAATTAAAAACCAGAGTAAAAATGTCAGTTACACTGTTAAGGAAGAGGCTCAGGTTTTAATTTTGAGCTTCCACAATGTGGAGTTTTTGCAACTGTAAAGCAGCCATTTAGAATGCTTTCCTACAGGCTTCATTGATAGACAACATGGCTTTCTGAGAATTTCATGTACGTCATGGTGGAATCCAAATATAAGAAAATGAAATATTTTTTAGGGAAGATGCATTTAGAAATTCACCTATTGTGTAGAAAACACAGTCAAGTATGTATACTTAAATATGAATTGGTACAGTTTCATAATTTGCATTCTAATGCAAAAACAGGGTGGAACAGAGTTGCGTATGTGAAACTGACACAGATCAGAATCGGACTGATCCCTCCCTTTACATCATTGAAACAGCAGGCAGGCACTAGAAAGGTGATGTGGCTTCCACAAAGTGTAAACCTTTGCATTTCTCCAATTCAAAATGTACCAATGCCAACTTTGCTGGCTGGACTTGTTGGAAGTATGGAGTGGGCAAAGGCAGAACAATTAACTGAGGGGGAAAAGCAGGCTTGCTAGATGTGCAAGACCCCCAACCAATTCAGGCTACATGCTGGGATGCTGATTTAATGTTCCTTTTCCCTTTCTCTGTGGCAGAGCTGGTCTCCTGGCACCTCTAGGTTAGTTTTGTCTTTCCTGAATGCCATGGCATGTCATAGGCTGGATAAGTGGCAGAATACACATGGTCCCTCTGAATCAGGCCCCACCTTCAAGGGTTATGGTTCAGGCTAATGCACACATTTCATGACTCTTGTATAAATGAACAGTTAACAAGATAAGTTCCATAACATCCTTCCTCTTCCCCACTGTACATTATGTTTCTTGCTCAGGAGTGTGATAATTCTATACCCTACAATGCAGGTTTGCGTGGGGGGATGTTAAGTCTGCCAACAAAAACACAGGCAAGTAAGAAAGGCCTGGGCCAAGGATAGCCAGCCTTAAAGCCTTAAGTGCCTGTCTGTGCTCTTACCTCTGCTTTTCTGGCTGCCCTCCAACTTAAGCTGAATGAGTCTCGTTCACCCTGACCCCTCCACTAATTCGCTGGAGGGGTTACGCTTCCAGGCCTCCTGCTCCTCCCCACCTCTACTGTGCTGACCTCACAGTGTGGTCACCTTAGACAACCTTTTGTGCTTATCAGAAACAATTTCGTCTAGTTTCTCTCTCTCCTTTAACTTCATTGACTTCCGTAATGAATGGCTAGCATTAATTAATATTGCAGTCATTCCCAGTGAGAACAAAACCTGGGCTGTAAATAAGGGGAAAACACTCAGCTGTAGGTTCAGGGGCAATTGCACGTTTAAAAAATTGCTGATTATTATTTGCAAGTGCACAGAGTCACCTGCAGGGCTCATTGCCTTTGAAAGGATCAGCATATTTGAAAAGCAGGCCAATGTGTTCCTTTGCTGAGATGGCTTGCTCTACTTTAGCTTTAGGAACCATGTGAAATTATGTCACTGATGTAACACAGTTGCAGCAAGGTTCTATTTTTCTTTATCCCAGCATTGTGAGGATGGGGTAAAGGTAAAGGTAAAGGGACCCCTGACCATTAGGTCCAGTTGCGGATGACTCTGGGGTTGCGGTGCTCATCTCGCTTTATTGACCGAGGGAGCCAGTGTACAGCTTCCAGGTCACGTGGCCAGCATGACTAAGCCACTTCTGGCAAACCAGAGCAGTGCATGGAAATGCTGTTTACCTTCCCGCCAGAGTGGTACCTATTTATCTACTTGCACTTTGACATGCTTTCGAACTGCTAGGTTGGCAGGAGCACGGACCAAGCAATGGGAGCTCACCCCATCGTGGGGATTCGAACCGCCAACCTTCTGATCGGCAAGCCCTAGGCTCTATGGTTTAACCCACAGCACTACCCACGTCCTGTGAGGATGGGGTAAAGTAAAGGTAAAGGTACCCCTGCCGGTACGGGCCAGTCGTGTCCGACTCTAGGGTTGTGTGCCCATCTCACTTAAGAGGCCGGGGGCCAGCGCTGTCCGGAGACACTTCCGGGTCACGTGGCCAGCATGACGAAGCTGCTCTGGCGAGCCAGCGCCAGCGCAGCACACGGAAATGCCATTTACCTTCCCGCTATAAAGCGGTACCTATTTATCTACTTGCACTTAGGGGTGCTTTCAAACTGCTAGGTGGGCAGGAGCTGGGACCGAAAGACGGGAGCTCACCTCGCTGCAGGGATTTGAATCGCCGACCATGCGATTGGCAAGTCCTAGGCACTGAGGTTTTACCCACAGCGCCACCCGCGTCCCTACGTGAGGATGGGGTACTCATGTCCAAAGAGTAATGTTCTCATTAAGGCCTGCTTCCATAAAGCCCCCTGTTTTTAGCAAGAGCCAGTGTGTTTGCTCCCACAAGAGGCAGTTGATGGCCACCAACGTGGATGGCTTTTGAAGAGGGCTAGGCACACTTATGGAGAATAAAGCTGGCCACCAGTGGCCACTAACCCTGATGTCTATGCTCTACTTCCACTGCCAGAGGCGGTATGTTTCTGAATACCCAGTTGCTGGAAACTGCAGGAGCTGCACTCAAAACCCGCTTGCAGGCTGCCCATAGGTTGACCACACTGAGAACACAATACAGAACTAGGTGGGACACTGCTCTGGCCCAGCAGGTTTTTCTTGTGGCGTAATGGTTATGATGCTGGACTAGGACTAGGACAGTCCACTGATGCTGAACTAGGTTCAAATCCTTACTTGGTCGTGAAACACTAGGGCTGGTGGTCTCTCAGCCTGACCTACAGCACAGAGTGGTTGCAAGGCTAACATCGACTGTGGGGGTGACAGGTAAGAGAAATCATGTATTCTGCCTTGAGCTCCTTGGAGGAATGGTGGGATATAACCGTTAATTTTAAAAGGCCAAACTTTGCGCCCCCCCCCCCCGAGATCAACAAATGACAGAATGGGAAGTGTGCGGCCGGAGAGACAAAACAAGAGATAATAAGCAAAGTTCAATTCAACCTTCAGGTTTCTGTATCTGACTCCAGAAAAAGTATCATTGCTTGTTACTGTCCTCCCAGCATGGCAAGCGTGATTTAAGTTTTTCAAAGTAAATGAAACTTGATTCACGAACAATACAGATGCATCTTTATCTACAAAAGGAAGGATTTTATGTTCATTTAAAGAAGAGCCTTTGAGTCAGTGAAGATAAAAGCTATTTGGCCTATTTATGTTGTGTTAATATTTAAAACTTCAATCCATAAATCATGAGTAGGAGAAGTGCTTTATATCCCAGCAAGCAATACTATTACGTTTAACTTGTGCTCAGCAAACGCAACCACAAATGGGATAGAAGCTGCTGGGTTGTTCCAATTCTTTTGGTTAATGATTGGAACGATGCGTGTAGACTGCTGCCATGTAGTCTTTCAGCATCACAATTCCCTACAGCACAATCAGTCCTTCCCTTCTCAGGGAATGGTAGCTCTGTGGGGGTAATGTGGCTCTTCTGATGACTCTTTGCACCCTTAACAAACTGCACTTCCCAGGATTATTTGTTTGCGGGAAGCCATGACTGTTTAAAGTGGCATAATATCACTACAAATATGTGGTGTGCATGTGGCCTCTGACTGCCATCTACAATATGTGTCTTCAGAGTTCCAAGGAAAGTCACATTTCTACCTCTCTTATGCAGGAGGCAGAGGATGCACAACCCACAGGAATCCGTCTCAGCTTGCTGGTGCCATCACATCACAATGCCAAATGCATGCAGCAGCAGTGTTTAGATCAGTATGTAAGTGGAGGCATACAATCCACTGCCTTGATAAAATGTTTTGTATCTTAAATAAATGATGGGCTCTACTGCATAAAATCTTGTAGAAAGGAATCAAGAAAGGCTACAAAATAGCCCCCAAATAGATCCTGATTTTGACACAACAGGTCTACTTAGCAAAGAGAAGCTTTCCTTGTGAATTTTAGGGAGCAACTAGAAGAATGGATCTCTTACATATTTTTCTGATTACCTCTGAGCTTTGTCTCCGGTCTATTGTGTACTCCTCATTCTTTTAGGAGGATTTGCAGGAAAGCTAACAAATAATTGTTTGGCATAATGTCTTTATAAATTTGTTAGTCCTTGAGGAAGAGGTGTGGAACCTGTGTTCCTTCAAAAGTTGGACTGCAACACCCATCACCCTTGCCCATTGGCCAACATGGATGGGCTTCATTACAGTGTGCATTTCCTGTCCCCACCATCCAATGATGTGATCTACACAATGAAGTGGGTATTCACACATTGTGATGACATTGGACCCTGGCTAAGCTGAAAACTAGGGGGATGCTGGTTTTGGTGTCAGCTTGAGTTTTGTAATGTGTAATGACTGTACTGCAGGAAGTAAAGGGAGCTGCCATCAACCATGACTGATTGACAAGGGCGCCTATAGGATTCATGGTTTTGCGACCATTTTACGCTCATTCAGAAATTAGACTGACATCACAAATGCTGCTGCATGTGCCCCAAATCCAGCCCCAGATGCTGGTATTACAGATTGCTGCAGAGATTATAAACTCGTGTGTGTGTGTGTGTGTGTGTGTGTGTGTGTGTGTGTGTGTAAAGGCTAGACATGCTATGTTCCAGTTAAAAGATACTACAATCTCTAGGTGGAAACGAAGATCACAACACACATTTCTGCTTCATACGTCAGATAACTAGGAGAGAAGAAAGACTTCTTTGTTCCATTGCCAAAAAGCACAAAAGGGAATGCAACAACAGAACTCCGCAATGATTATGCATACTCAAAATGCTGCAGAGGAGAGACTGAAATTAGCACAGTGATTATTCCTAGATTAGAGAAGTAAATACATCTTTAGGATTGGAACTTTGTGGGGGAAAATATCAAAGGAGCATTGTGTTCAAGTTAGGGCATTTTGCAGTTGTGCCATCCTCCACGATAGGACTGAAAGCTTGGAAGTAAATGGCAACAGTGGTATCACAGGGCACAGGACTCTGTGTTTTGCTTTTGCATAAATCTTATAACCTGGAGAGAGGACTGGTTGCACAGATGTTATGCCTGAGGGCTCCTCTGCCCCTATTTTTTCTTTCCTTTTTTAGCAATCCTTTCCCATGGAGACAAGGAAACAGATAACATGGCAACAACATTGAATCAGGTAATTTAAGTTCCCAAAAGAATTTGCAATTCTTTCCTGGGAATATGAGCAAATATTGACATGAATCAAGACCGGGATGGATTTACCTGCAAGTATCTGTTTTCAGTACCAGATCACAGCCTCAGAACATGTAAGGAACAACTCGGATTCCAAACAGAGTACCTTTCTTTCACCACTGCCAGTCCCCATGCATTTGGGGAAAGGGTTAAAGACTTGTAGGTCACAGGATAAAATGCTAGGAATTATTCACTGAAAGAGATTTATCATATACTGAAAGTACCAGTACTGCATTTGGACACTAAATGAATTATATTAGGAGGATGTGTAACCGTTCTATGAGGTTGTGTAGGAAAGGAATGGGGAGGACATACAGACCAAATGTGGCCAGTGGAGAGGGCCCATTTCCCTCCCAACAAGGCAGCTGTGCCAGCTAGTGGGGCAGCTGCCTGCACTGTTAAGAACAGAGAAAACAACCCTGCAAGCACAAGCCAGTGAACAATCTCTCTGTCTGTGCGTCTCCCATTCCCTTTGGAACAACCCTATAAATAGAGTCTTCTATTCTGGCCCTCTTGACGTCAGACTCCCAGCTCCTTAACTCTCTGCTAGTCTCCAGGAGCTGGCAGGCGGAGAGAGGAGAGCCCTTTGCTGCGTGTGGCTGCTGCTGCAAGTTAACCCTTCACCTGTCGTCTTCTCAACAGAGAGATATTTCGTGGCCACGGTTTGAATCTCTAGAATACATACCTGCCCAATGGATCAGATTCGACTGGTGTCATTTTGCCCAAATATTGGCTGAGTCCTGTGGCCTCTATTCTGCACACTTCGCCAACTGAAAGGTCATGTTAGCTTACAGAGGTGAAGATTTAGCAGCAGATTTACTTCTTCTGCCTCTTCCCCCACCTGCTCTCCTGCCCCCCCCCAAAGACCATTCAAAAGCTTTTTAAGAGGGTCACACATACTGGATAAAGGCAATTCCTCAGCAGAAGTGTTTCATGTAATAGAAGCAAGACAATGTGTTCAAATTAAAAACAGCCCGTGGATTCCCAAGCGAAACTACTTTTGCCACATAGAAGAGATGCTGTTTTCTCTTTTCCAGTTTGAAACATTAGCTAGCCAGGATGCCAAAGGACATACAATTCATCAAGGGAATAAGAAATACACTTGTTTTACATTAAGGTTGCAATTCAATGCCCATCTTTCTGGCTCCAAGAGGGCCTTTGGTTCTAAGGTAAGCACGCCTAAGATTGCACAGTAAGAGGAGCAGTCACTCAAAGGCACTTCGAGATTGTTGCTATTTAGGTGGGTGGGTTTGTGGATGGGGAAAGGCAATAGGAAGGTTTGTAACTAATGATGCAAATGTGACCAGGTCCAAAGTTGGCCAGGGCTCCTTTTATAGGAGAATAAATGCCATCAAGTTCACCCTTTCCTCCTGCCCCCAACCCAAGATGAAAGCTGTCTCCTGCCAAAATGTCCTCTTCTATACAACTACTATTGATGTTACAGGAGTATCCTAACTGAGGTGCACGTTTTGTGAACAAGGCGGGGCAGGTAAGGAAGAAGAAAAAAATCTAGAGTATTAAGCAGCAACAGTTCACCAGATGCAGTCTGAAAGAGCCACCATGAGATTATCTGTAACAGATCATGCAAAAGAAAAAAGAAAAAGTAGTTTGGAAGAACTCATAACAGGATTGTGCGCAGCACATACTTGAAAGAACTCATTCCCTGCATGTCGTCTGTTTTGTGTTTCTACCCTTACTTGATCCCTGTCCAGAGAGGCAGCTCAGCCTTCTTGGAAATCTGGATAGACCCATCTTACTGGGTCATCCAAGGACCACAACAAAGCCACAGCTAGCACAGACTGCCGCCTAGGAAGTAAAACATGTATGAAACACGCTGCATTCACACTACACCTTTAAATCACATTTGAAACCACAGAGCCAGCCCACCCATGAGGCAAGGTGAAGGAGCCGCCTCCAGCAGCGGAAACACAAGAGGCGGTGCCCCAACTGGTGCTCCACCTGCCCCATTACTCTCACCACTGCTGGAGAAGCAATCCAGGCAAGGGATGCTTCTGTGGTGGCAGAGCTGCTCAGCTTTCCTGCTGATCTCCCCCCACCCCAGAGGCAGAGAGAGCCAAGCAGTAAAAGAATGGGAGACCTATCAAAAACAGCAGTCTGCTAAGCTTTAGTAATACAGTGGTACCTCGAGTTACATACACTTCAGCTTACAGACGCTTCAGGTTACAGACTCTGCTAACCCAGAAATAGTACCTCGGGTTAAGAACTTTGCTTCAGGATGAGAACAGAAATCGTGTTCCGGCGGCACGGCAGCAGTGGGAGGCCCCATTAGCTAAAGTGGTACCTCAGATTAAGAACAGTTTCAGGTTAAGAACGGACCTCTGGAACGAATTAAGTACTTAACCCGAGGTACCACTGTACATGTTAGTCTTTCCTTAAACATTTGAGGAGTAGCTAACGAAAATAGAGCTTCTTTTTACTTCCAACCCCTCTATTTTAGCTTGCTTTTATTCTCATGTTGGTTTCTCTTGAATAGCACAGCATAGGGTGGCTTGTGCATAACTTCAATCCTGTTGTTACTGGAGCATGGAAAGGGAACAGATAACTGGAGGACAGGTGGGTCTACAGATATTGAAACTTGTTGGTATCTTTGTTATGTGCTGAAGTTTTTAAGCCACTGGCTCTTAACATATTTATTGAATTAATAAAACATTAACCTGGAGGAAAAAGGAGAAGGAGATTTCCTAATACTGTATCTCCATACTAGGAAAAGGCTGAAATGTTGAATTTATGCCTTTAATGCATCTGATAAAGGCTGAAAAACCTTGCTGGAAAAAGAGGCTGGCAACCTCACTACTGAATTAATGGGGAATTGCCAGGTTGACTGTTGCATTTGACACCCCAATGCCATATCTCACTACCCTTCTTTCCTGGAGACATTTCAGTAACTGCAGCCTCTCTGCCATGCACAGTTGCTGATTGGGGTCACTGTTCCCAAGCATTTGAAACTACCTATGAGGAGCACCTCATATCATATCCATGGCACTACTTAAGATTCTAAATGCCTATTTTTCTTCTTAGGCACAGAGAGAGGATCTTGGACAATTAATAAAAATTACTGGAAATGTAGAGAACAACGGGCATGTGGAAGGAGAAAAGGCTTCCATAGCAAACTATCTCCCTTGCCAATGATGATAGTTCTTGGAAATTGCTTCATTCTTTCTGGAAATACTTAACAAACAATTAGCAACCAAGGTATTGAGAATGTTATTTATAAATCCAATGAGGCAACAATATTCAGGAGGGACAAACCATCCTACATCACCCCCCACTTCCCTTCTCTGGGGCCTCATCAAAGTCCTCTCAGAGGCAGCTGTTTCTGTAAAGCAATATTTGAACATAAGAAAACTTAAGTAGCTGCTCATAATCCAACTTGCTCAGGAAAGTTTCTCCAGTCATGTGAGCCTCTCCTTGTCATAACCAATGAGAACAGAGTGGAGCAAAGGTTCCTGTAAAGCACTACACCAGGGTAATTTAACTACGTCACTAAATAATATTTACTTTAGAAGGGCTGAAACATCCTTATAGAGTCACCAGTCCTCATCCTTTAAGCCTTCTAGAGCAGAGGTGGGAAAGCTACGACCCTCCAGATGTTGTCAGATTCTGCAGCTCCCCATCATCCACAGCCAGCATGGCCAATGGACAGGGATGCAGTCCAACAACAACTGGAAGGCCATAGGCTCCTCTTACCTATTTCAGAAGCTAGGGCTGCAACTCCAACCCAATTACCTAACATCATTAGGTAATTGCTGCAGGTTTGGAACCCACTACTGGGTCACAGCTTGAACTACACGGCTTGCAAAAACAACACAACCCCCATACAAATATATATTAAGCTATTAAGAAGTGGGCCCCATGAGGTATGTGTGGCCTAAAGGTGGCCCCAGTCCTGAAAAGGCTGTCTTCACCTCCCCACTAATGTAAATGATCAATTCTGGGATAAAAAGACTGCAACCAAGACTGGCCTACTTGCAAATTGTGTTTTCGCTTCCCACCCACCACTACCAGAGGATTTAAATGAAATGAACAAAAACACTTGAACTATATGCACACTGGACTCACTTCTGTTGACTAATCAATATATATTATTCCAATGGAACAAGGAGAAAATCTACAGTCACTGTTGAGTGACAAGGCAGACAGGACAAAGTAAACACTCAGCATTTGGTCCTTTGATTGCCATCGACAGAGCCCTGCTGTTTCTCCTTGTATAGTATGCGTGCAGGTCTGATTCCACAGATGTTGTTCAAACACATGCATATTAAATTTTAAAATAAAATGATTCATCACTGCAGGCCCAAGAGAGTCTGGCCGTAGACATTTACGTGCAACCCAAACTGGATTACCTTTTGCCAACAAAACATTAGTTGCAACTGCAAGGGAAGAGGCCAGTGTTTAGAGGGTCATTTGGGTTGTTCCTAATAAAGGAATTGCCCTACTGTGAATATTGGAGTACTCACCAATTGCCCTTTCCATACTACTCTGGTATGGTACCAAATATTCCATGATCCATGGTTGGACAGTTTCTGGACTCAACCCCATCTCTCCACCCCATATGGACTTCTGGAACTTCCTTATTGGCCTGTTTTTTACTCAGCACTTACCAGTTCCAGATCCTTCTTCAAAGGATGAATTAGGATGAGTGGCTCAATAAAAACTTCCAGGAGAGAAACACAGAAGAGGGAACCCCTTTTGCTGTAGCTGAGTATTCCTGGCAGGAAGCCTCACAGAAGTTTGTGCTGCTTGACATTGGGAAGCAATAGCAGCCAAAAGTGAAGCTGAGAAGCAGTATTTTTTCTTTTTCTTTTTTGGTACTCCACTCAGCTGAAAACCATATGGCAAAATGTGAGGAGACAGAAGGCTTGGACTGTGAGAGTGTGTGTATTTGTGTGTGCGTGTTTGAGTGAGTGTGTAAGACAGGACTCTCTGCAGGTCACTGGCCAGTTGTTTTAACCCAGGAAAGGCCCAATTTTACACCACACATTTAAAACACACACTCACTCCAGGAATCCTAGGAACTATACTCCTTACAGAGCTATAATTCACAGCACCCTCAACAAACCACAGTTCTCTGGTATCTCAGGGGGAAGTCATGTGCTTTAAATGTATGGTATGTACACAGCTCTAACTCCTTTGGGGGTGCAAGCAAACCTCCCAACACGAGCAAATCTCCATGTATTAGTCCAACTAAGCCCTCCCTTTCCAAACACTGAAACCTATTTTGAGCATGTGACAGTTGGTATTATATTTTATAGACTATAAAATGGCTTGTTCATTCAAAGCAACCTAGTCCCTGGACACTTGCCAATGGCTTAATCTTTCCACAGCAAATACTCCTAACAGGACACCTTAGAGCTTTTTTTTTTTCTTTGACTCTCTTCCTGCTCCCTCAAATTATATTCATTCTCGAGCAAGGCATTCTACTGCCCCTACCCACGTCAACCGCTGCTGCCCTCTGGTGCAAAATGGAAATGCTTTATTTTCACGCTCTCTGGGTGCCTATCAACCCCTCTGAAAGCAGCTCAGCATTGACATGCTTTGGAAAGCCCAGCTGGAGGAACATATTGGGAAGCGCAAGCAGTGTAAATGTCACATCACTCTTTCCCTTTCCCTTTTCTGAGGCTGAAGTGATGCCCGAGTGTCTCCCATTATGTAACACACAGTGCACATGGGAGCCAGGATGCCACAGGGTGGATTACAGGCAGTGAGTGGAACAGCCGCAGCCATCGGACAAAGCTATTTTTATAGCTCATCTCTTGCCGCCGCCCCCCTTCTCCTCCAGCTCTTCTCATAGTGCCAAGCAGAGGAATAAGATATTGCAAAGTTTTGTTGAAAGGAGTACAAGAATTCCTTCACTGTAACTTTGTTAGACAACCAGCAACACTAAAAAGCTGAGGTTAACCTGGAGATTCTGACGTCCAGGTCAGACTCTGGAGGTGCCTCATCATCCTAGCAGCAAGTATGGTCACCTGAGCTGGCACTTATCTCTGCTGGGGAAGATGTTTCCTCAAACACCGAAGGTTGTACACCTCCTCATTTCAGCCACCACCCATCCCCCTTTCCTGACTTTGGTGTGTCTCCTTAATCCCCATTCCCCGCAGTAGTGGCAGTCCCTCTCTCTCGTAGTAATATTAGAAAGGTCACTCCACTGCCATTCCCACCCAGGGCGACCAGAGCAGGATGTCGGTGGAAACTGCACCATAGTGAATAGGGAATCTAACACCCCTGGAATCGCCCCATCAGCTGAACAGAGAGGGAGAGACAGATGGTCAGGAGCAAGAGAATGCCTGCTTAAAGAGGCTACATGTGACCAGCTTTCTCTCAAAAGCCCTGCTCATCCACTCCACTCCCTGGGCTGGCTGTTGCTGAATCAACCAGCACCAAGGCAAATAGCTCTAGCTCCTGTCTGCAGATCAACCAGATGCAGAAGAGGGCAGGGGACTTTTCGTTGTCATCAGAGACGCCTCCTAAACACCAAAAGTGGTCTACAGTAATCAAACAGCCTAATGTCTGAAGTAGAAATTTTGACAAAAGTTCAGGACATCCTGCCACTGTGCTGGGTGCAGTTTTAGGCATAAATCTTAATTTCACTTAATTCCCAAGGGAGTAATGTTTTAGGGGAGGGGGACGCTTCAAAAATAGAACTACAGTATATATTAATTTACTGGCTTTCTGTGCAAAATGAAGGAGATTTGGGGCATCCAGTAACGCTCTGGGAAACTATAGGTATTGTTCTGCATGCCAAGCAGTTCTGGAAGTAGAAAGGGCCTCCCTTTTCACTCCACTTGGTAGGGCAGTGAACTCCTTCTCTGGGGGACATGGTTGGTTTCCTACTGGCCTCTTGGTTTACTTTCCTTGTTTTTCTAGCACCGGAGATCATTTTTATTTGTGGAGAAGGAAATACAGTGGTACCTCTGGTTACAAACTTAATTTGTTCCGGAGGTCCGTTCTTAACCTGAAACCGTTCTTAACCTGAGGTACCACTTTAGCTAATGGGGCCTCGCACTGCCGCCACGCAATTTCTGTTCTCATCCTGAGGTAAAGGTCTTAACCTGAGGTACTACTTCCGAGTTAGCGGAGTCTGTAACCCAAAGTGTTTGTAACCCGAGGTGTTTGCAACCCAAGGTACCACTGTACATGGTGAGGGTGCTCCCCCCCCCCTTTTCTTGCCCTGGATGGCATGGGGTGGGAAGTGAAGCTGGGATGGCTCTACCTTCCTTCTTTTCCTCGCTCTGGAGGACATTTTGATGGGGTGGAAAGAAGAGGGGAGAGGGTTGGCTTCCCTTTGTTTCTTGTATTTTGATCAAGTGTTGAGGAGGAAGAGGCAAAGGGGATGCCATCCCCACTTGCCTTAAGGCTTGTCTCATTTCTTTTCTGCCCAGAAGGGCATATTTATTTTTTAGTGTAATAATAATAATAATAATAATAATAATAATAATAATAATAATAATAATATCCTCCATGCAGCTCAAGGTGCTATACATAGTTCTTCCTGCACGTCATTATATCCTCATAGGTTGGGCTGAGAGAATGGCTGGCTGAAAATTGCCCAGCGAACTTCATCACTGAGTGGGAATTGAAACCTTCATTTCCCAAGTCAACCAATCAGTTAGTTGATGCTTTGCTACATAGGAATAAGAGTATTCCCAGTTTTGTGTCAAGCCATGCCCTCATGACAGCCATTTTGCATCAAGCCACGGTGCCTTGTGGCAGCCATTTTGTGACTGGTGGCTTCAACATTCTCTCAAAATTCCAAAAATGTTGATGACTACTGCTTAAGTAGCACAATCAATGAGAATTGCTGCTCAGTCCTAACCCAGCTCCATTTCAGATGCAGTCTGATGTTGCATTGTTAACAGTTTCCATTTCCTTGCTATAAAATTGGTCCCTCACGGTTGGAAGTGCTGTCCAGTAAAGGTACTTCAGTTACATTCATTAGCAGTTTAGCTTACAGCCTCAACCGATTGGTTGAAAGCTCAACAAAACAATGTTAAAATCACATAGTAGCAGCCATGACCCTGGAATGCAAAGCACCTTAGATCTACGAGATTAATGGCATTTAAACATAAATCAAGGTATAAAAAATAATTTAAAAATCAGGTTCACATGGAGAAGTCACACCTTTGGATGCATTCACATAATACATTTAAAGCACGAGGCCAGTGCCAAGTAGTTAATACTGTACTTGCTTTTTTAGTGTTAATGACTCAAAATGTCAGGCAAACACTTAAGAGGCGGTGGCAAAAAAATGGAGTTTGCGGTACAAAACTGACTGAGGTTTTGAGAGGATACCAGATTTTAGGGTTTGTAGCTAATGGCAGGCAGACATTTTCATTATTTATTTGTATTTATATCCTACACTTTCAGCACAAAATAATCCCAGGGCAGCTGTTACAACACTTTGAAAACAATCTGACTATAAAAAGGAAGCGCATGCACTAAAAACACAACAATGGTAACAGCAGCAGCATGTTGATCAGCACAAGAGGTTGATCAAACACAATACAGTATTTTTAAACGTCTAAGGAAAATAAGAAGGGTTCATGAAGCACTAAAAGACAGAGTGCCAGGCTAAGTTTCCTGGGGAAAGTAGAGTTGTTACAGTTGAACAGGTCACTCCCATGTCCCCTGAAGCACCTCAGGTAGCAGAGACACCTGGAGAAGAGCTGTTTAAAAAGATCTTAACACATCAGCTGGTAGATGTGAGAAAAGGCAGCTCTAGAGGTAACCAGACCTAAAGCCCCATAGATCATTAAACAGCAAGTATTAGCACTTGCAATTATGCTTGGAAACAGGCAGTCATGATATGTGTTATGTAGTGTAGTTTCACCCTGGGCCAACAGGGGGATACTGTATATAGTTTTCACTCAGGTCTGTAGATAGTTTTCACTCAGGTCCGCGGCAGTTAGTTTAGGCGGGAACTCTGAGCTGTTGTGGTTACAATGTTGACAGCCGGCTGCCTATAAATACAGGCCGGCTGAGCTGTTCGCAGTCAGTTCTATTCCAGCTTATCTTAATAAAGAGCTACTTGAAGAAATCGCTGTGCCGGCTGCTATGTCAACCCACTATTTAACACTGGCGACGAAGGTGGGATTGGATGGACATCAGAGCACAGCCAGATGCGGCCAGCCTCTGAACTGAGCTGAATCACTGAGCGAAATCACTGAGCGAAATCACTGAGCGAAATCACTGGGCAGAACCAGTTCAGAGCTGACTGTTCTGGCTAGAGCACTGTGTTCCATCCATCGCCCTTCACGCCGGCATCGGAATCATGGCTTCATTTGTGCCTCTACCGCCGTTTGCGCCAGCCTCTGAGTCATGGGACTCCTACCTCGCTCGGTTCGACTGCTACCTCCAAGCCAACGAGCTGACAGCAGTATCAGTGGATCGGAAGCGGGGCCTATTCCTCAGCCTCTGTGGGCCTGAGGTGTTTGAGACGGCCCGAGCATTGGTTGCGCCTGAAGCAGTCCAGGCAACACCATGGGACACGATCCAAGAGAAGCTCCACAACCACTACGCACCAAAGCCGTCCAAGATTGCTGCCCGCCATGCGTTCTACCACCGGAACCAGGCAGAGGGGGAGTCAATCAACAACTACGCCACCGCCCTGCGACAGGCTGCAATGCACTGTGAGTTCCGAGACTTAGACGATGCCCTGATGGATTGAATCGTCTGCGGGGTCCAGGACATCCATCTGCAACGGCGTCTCCTAGCCAAGCCAGACCTCACGCTACAGAAAGCCATTGAGGAGGCTGTGGCCTCAGAAGCTGCTGAACGCTCCGCCCAGGAGATCCGCAAGTCCAGCAGCCCGCGTCTTGCTAGGGGGCCAGTTCCGGTGCATCATGAAGAGGCCAGCAGTGATGAGGCACCCTCCAGTGAAGACGATGACGTGCACCAGACAAAGCGGGAGCGCAGGAAGCTCCAACAGAAGTCCAAGGGCCAACCGGAATGTGCTGGCTGCGGAGGCGACCATTCCCGTGCCAAGTGTCGATTCAGAGACGCCATCTGTAGGAGGTGTTCCAGAAGGGGCCACATCGCTAAGGTCTGCCGATCGGCTCCGTCTGACACCCCCCCTTCATCGACTCGCAAGTTCAAGTCTTCACTCCAGTCTGCCAAGGAAAGTTGTTTCGCTCTCACCAACTGCCGCTGCCCGTCTGGAACCACGATTGGCCAAACCGACTCGTCTACGCGACGCAAGCTGAACGTCACGGTGCTCATTGAAGGAGCTCCATGTGACATGGAGATCGACACCGGGTCTGCCCTGTCCGTCGTGTCATGGAGCACCATCAAAAGACTGGTACCCAGAGTATCCAAAAGGCAACTCGACTCTCACCGCGTACACCTGAGAGACTACCAGGGAAACGACATTCCCGTGGTAGGCGTTGGCCGGTTCCGGATCGCCTTCAAGGACTTTTCGGGCCTGCTCTGGTTGGTGGTGGTCGAAGGTCAGCGGCCAAGCCTCCTAGGGCTAGACTGGTTTGATGCCCTCGGCCTGGAAGTCACCGGCATCAACTGCATCTCTAACGCAGAGACTGAGGGTCTGGTCAAAGACTTTGCCGAGGTTTTTGACGGCACCTTGGGACAATATACTGGTACGCCCATCTCCTTTAGCCTTGATCCACAAGTCGCCCCCATCAAGCTTAAGCCACGCCGGGTTCCCTTTGCTCTCAAGGCTAAGGTGGACGAACAACTGGACAAACTGATCGCCCAAGGAGTTTTGGAGCCCGTTGACCACGCAAAGTGGGAAACCCCCATCGTCACGCCTGTCAAGCCAGATGGGTCGGTGAGAATCTGCGCTGACTACAAGTGCACAATCAACAAGGCACTTCAGCAGCACGCTTATCCGGTTCCTGTTGTCCAACACCTGCTGCATTCCCTGGGTGAGGGTAAGGTCTTCGCTAAGCTGGACCTTGCCCAAGCCTATCAACAACTGCCAGTCGATGATGCCACTGCTGAAGCCCAGACGATCGTCACCCACCGGGGGGCATTCCGTTGCCGCCGGTTGCAGTTTGGGGTGAGTGTGGCTCCTGGCATCTTCCAAAGCCTTATGGAGCGTCTCCTGCAAGGGCTTCCGGGCGTGGTACCATATTTTGATGACGTCTTGGTGTCTGCAGAATCACACCAGCAGCTGTTCGAGCGCCTCCGTGCCGTGCTGACCAGGTTCCAGGAGGCCGGGCTCAAGGTAAAGAGGGAGAAGTGCCTGATTGCCGTTCCACAGGTAGAGTTCCTGGGCTATCTTATCGATGCCTCTGGCCTTCATCCAACCACATCCAAGATCTGCGCTATCCAGCAGGCCCCCACCCCAAAGGACAAAATGGAGTTGCAGGCATTCCTGGGGCTGCTGAACTTTTATAACATGTTCCTGCCCCACAAAGCCACTGTGGCTGAGCCTCTTCACCGACTCCTTAGCACTAAGACGCCTTGGGCCTGGGGTCATCGAGAGACGGCGGCCTTCAACGCGGTCAAGGCTCTCCTTTCTTCAGACAGTGTGCTGGTACAGTACAGTGAATCCAGGCCGCTGGTCCTTGCCTGCGACGCCTCACCTTTTGGCATCGGTGCTGTCCTTAGTCACCGTTTCCCAGATGGAAGAGAAGCACCGCTCGCCTACTTTTCCAGGACACTATCTCCAACGGAACGGAATTACAGCCAGCTCGACAAGGAGGCATTGGCACTTGTGGCTGGAGTGAAGAGGTTCCATGAATACCTCTATGGCAGGACTTTTGACCTCATCACTGACCACAAGCCACTCCTGGGCCTCCTCGCCGGTGATCGTCCAACTCCACCGGTCCTCTCACCACGCATGCTGTGATGGACTGTTTTCCTGGCTGCCTACCACTACCGGCTCATCCATCGCCCGGGGAAATCGATGGGCCATGCCGATGCCCTCAGCCGTTGCCCTCTTCCAGCATTTGTGGAAGACCCGGCTCCAGCTTCATCGCTCCTTCTGATTGAGGATCTTCCGGCAGCGCCTGTATCGGCTGCCACTGTGGCCTCCGCGTCTGCCCAGGATCGCACCATCAGCCGGGTGCTCAACTGGGTGTGGAGGGGGTGGCCACAAGGGCCTTTTGCATCGGAGTTCCAGCCCTTCGCAACCAGACAACATGAACTCTCAGCTCATCGCGGCTGTCTGCTGTGGGGAGACCGCGTCGTGATTCCCCAGGGACTCCGTCAGCGCGTCCTGGAGGCTCTGCACGTTGGCCACCCGGGAATTGTCAAAATGAAGGCGTTGGCTCGGTGTTACGTCTGGTGGCCTAATATGGACGATGCCATCACTGCCTGGGTATCCGCCTGTCAAGCGTGCCAAGAGTCGAGGCCTGCACCACCGGCAGCTAAGGGACACACCTGGGAGACGCCAAAGACACCCTGGTCGAGGGTACACATCGATCTGGCTGGCCCCTTTCACGGCCGGACCTTTATGGTAGTGGTGGACGCCTATTCCAAATGGCTGGAGGTCGCCCTGATGCCCTCCACCACTACCGAAGCTGTCATCCGGGTGCTGCGAGGCCTGTTTGCAACGCATGGGTGTCCTGATGTCCTTGTCTCTGACAACGAACCGCAGTTCACGTCAGGCACGTTTGAGCGGTATCTTTTGGGACTGGGCATCTGCCATGCCCTAACGGCACCTTTTCATCCATCCAGCAACGGGCAAGCGGAAAGAATGGTGCGCTCGACAAAAGAGGCACTGGCGCGCCTGGACCGGGGAGACTGGCATGAGCGGGTCGCCGAATACTTGTTCGTGCAGCACATCACTCCTCATGCGGCCACAGGGAGGAGTCCTGCTGAACTGCTTATGGGCCGCCGCCTCAGGTCACCGCTCGACCGGCTACACCCAGACTTTGCCGTGACTGAACCCCCAGGCTGTGCCAACGCACCACGGTCATTTGTCCCAGGAAATCAGGTCTTTGCCCGGAACTATGTGGGGGACATTCCTTGGGTGCCAGCCACAGTAGTGGGAGTCACTGGACCTCGCTCGTACCAGGTGGCACTTGAAGACGGACGTTTGTGGCGACGGCACATAGACCAGCTTAGGCGCAGGGTTGGCGACTTAGACACTACCGAGGTGCCCCCAACTGCGCTTGCGGCTCCAGAAGAGACACGTACAGATGGCGAGGCCCCATCTACACCTCCCTCGCAAACTGCCAGCGTGGAGCCGAACCAAGCCGTCTCAGAACAGACTCAGACCACTCCACTTGCGGAGGCTCCACCCACAGCAGCGGATCTAGGGGAGTTGGTTCCAACGCCACCTAGGGTCGCACCACAGCCTCAGCGAGAACTGTGTGGCCCTCCGGACTTGGCTACCAGTCCCCGGCGGTCTGGCAGAGTTTCCAAGCGCCCAACTCATTTAAAGGACTACGTTGTTGGACAGGTATCACTGTTGGTCTAAGTATGGGAAATGTAACCGATATGCTTTTGTGCCTAATTGAACCATTACGCGTAGTGCTGTATATAAGGAAACCATTACGATTGTAACTAACGCCTTATCTCGGTGGGGAGGGGTGTTATGTAGTGTAGTTTCACCCTGGGC
Organism: Podarcis bocagei; assembly: GCF_964188305.1. Classification (NCBI taxonomy): domain Eukaryota; kingdom Metazoa; phylum Chordata; class Lepidosauria; order Squamata; family Lacertidae; genus Podarcis; species Podarcis bocagei. Next base: position 34,516,461 of record NC_138135.1, on the reverse strand, counting down.
CAACAGGGGGATACTGTATATAGTTTTCACTCAGGTCTGTAGATAGTTTTCACTCAGGTCCGCGGCAGTTAGTTTAGGCGGGAACTCTGAGCTGTTGTGGTTACAATGTTGACAGCCGGCTGCCTATAAATACAGGCCGGCTGAGCTGTTCGCAGTCAGTTCTATTCCAGCTTATCTTAATAAAGAGCTACTTGAAGAAATCGCTGTGCCGGCTGCTATGTCAACCCACTATTTAACAATATGTTTGCTAGGCCTGGTGCCAGTTGGTGACTTTATGATGTGCTTTTATTTACAGTGGTACCTCTGTTTACAAACGCGTCAGGTTACAAGCTCCGCCCGAAAGTAGCTGCTCCTGGTTGTGAACTTTGCCCCAGGATGCGAATGAAAATTATGTGCTGGAGGCGCGCACAGTGGGAGGCCCCGTTAGCAAAAACGCGCCTCAGGATAAGAACTGTTTCAGTTTAAGAACAGATTTCCGGAACGAATTAAATTCGTAACCAGAGGTACCACTGTAATTTTTAATTCTTTTGTTTTACTACTTTGTTGTTTTCCACTTTGGGTTCCTTTGGGAGGCAGGGCAGAATAGGAATTTAATAAATATATATAATGATAATATTCCAAACCAAATGAAGTTTGAGAAGTCTGCAACATATTAACACATATTGTATATACACAGGTAACGCAGGTGTGTAATCTACACACCAAACATGTTGCAGTGATCTCATCTGGAAATGACCAGAGCTGGATCACTGTGGCTAAGCTGTCTCTGTCCAAAAAGGCCACGGCTGGCATGGCAACACCAGGTGGTGAAAAGACACTGCAAAGCACATCATGAAGGCCTCCAGTAACAAAGCTGAATTAAGTAGCACCCCAAGACTGTGGGTCTAATCCTCATCTTTTAGTTTGTATTGAATTTTTAAAATGCCATAGGCTTAGGTAAAGGTAAAGGTAAAGGTAGTTAGGAAAGTTATTTTATTTTGTTTGCCTTCTTTCTGCTGTTCATTCTCTTCCACCATATGAATCCAACTAGACAGGATGTGTGAGCGGATTGCTCCAAGTCCTGAATGCATGTTCAGAAACTTTTACCATTATTTTGTAACCTGGCTTTCTTTCCTGCTGTATGGAAAAACACATGAATATGACTGTTGATGATTTTGTAAGTACATTTCTTTTAAACTTACCAAACTGTGTAATCTATTCAATGCTAAGAGGGTAGAAAGGGAAAGTCGCCGTAAGCAACTTAGAATGAGATATTTAAAATGTCTAAGAGCCTATATTTCTATACTTCACTTTGCTGCGTGTTTTGCATTTTAAAATCTCTGCTGAGGCTCTCTCTTTCCAGAAAGTATTCTACCCCGTGTTTGGATCTAGGAATCTGGCATTCTTTTCTTTAAATCAATCATAAACCAGCACCAACATATGGCAAACCACAGGTTGCCCATATCTGCTGCAGAGGAAAGGGATAGCCTTGGAACGATTTTCCTTCTTTTTATAGGGCTACAAGAGCACTTGTGTGATAAATTGGATAAAGGTCCCTTTCACTGCACTTTAAATGAACACACAATACAGGAGAAAAGAGCACTTAAGCTTCTGTGACTTAGTACTATCTGTCAAAACACTCATTTATATAATTTGGGCTAAATGCAGAACACTTTCTGCATGGGAGAGTGCAGAATAATCTCCTTTTGGGCAGGGAAGTAGATCCTTTGCCAATGCAATTTGCAGTTGTCACCATGGGCGTAGCCGGGGGGAGGGAGCGGGGGGCAGCTGTCCCCCCCCCCATCAATAAAAATAAATGAAAACACACAGCTAACTTAAATTCTGCCCCCCCAAAAGGCCTACCCCCCAACAAAAATCCTGGCTACGCCCATGGTTGCTGCTACATATCTCTGAAAAAAATATTTTGCTCCCCATACAGATTGGTTTTGACAAGCCTAGATCCTTCTTATCCAGAATGGCAGTCCCTGGGGTTGCAATCCTTTTCACTTGTGGCACAAAGACTTTTTTCTATAATTCATTATCCTTGAAACTGCTCAGTCATCCATACTAAACAAACTCGAGGAGAAGTGGACCAGAATGTAGAGTCTTAAGACTCTAGCCTGATCATCCATCATGCTGGTTCAACTGGCATATAAAAGGAAAGAAAGTGTGATTGTTTGCTAATGCAAGGTTTATTTATTTACAATCATTTTTTTACTGCCTTTCAGTTAAAGAAAATAAAAACCATTCCAAGACAGCTGGTTGCAAAGCTTTGGCTGGATTAGTGTCAAAACAGTATGCTTCTCTCTCTCTCTCTTTTTCATTTCATATCAATAACCTTTAGTTTCTTGTGCAATCCCATCGGGAGGGTTATTTATTTTTAAAGGGACAAGGTCACAGCACTTGCTATGCTGCAACAACGCCATCTGGTGGCGAGTCATTAGAAAAGCAGAACGTTTCTTAACCAAATTGGAGAAGGGGTAAGATGAACGTGATGAGGGCACAGGTATAAATGTGGGGGGACCTGCATGCAGAGGGATGATGAATCCTCCCTCCCCTGATCTCCCTGGACTCCTTTGCCCCACTGTCAGGCCTTGGCCAGGATCTAACAAGGCCTCATGCGAAGAGCCCAATGCAGGGGCAAGCAGCCAAGGTTCATAATGGCCAGAAGTATTATAAGGTTGAAAACATGAGACAAGGAGAGAGAGATTGCATGGTTACTTGGTAAGTTGTTCAGACTAAGAAGCTCAGTTGGACACAAGGGCTAGAAAAGTGAATAGAGAACAGAGAGGGTCAAAGCAGAGCAGAAAACGAAATCTAAACCCCTTCCCTCAAAATCAGAAGGGATGGAAGTTGTTCAGTAACCCTGAACTTCACTGGCCCCACTGGTGAGGGAAGCTGCTTTCAGGTCAGTCTTGCTGACTGTGCTCTCCTCTCCCAAAGCAAAGTTCAAAACCAGAAAATCAGTGTTACCTCCAGCATTGTAACTCCAAGTGTATCCCAGGTAAATCGTACATAAGGTCACCTATTGCAATGCCTGGAGTACTGCCAGTACTTTTGCTCTAAAGCCTTGCTACTTCCAGCTGCCCACTCACTTCCACCAATCTTAGCTCTTTCCGTGTCACTCCCCCTTTTGCAGAAGATAGTTCAGATGCAGTTTTTTAATTCAAACAACCACTACTTAGAACTCTCTCTCTCTCTCTCTCATCTCCCAATGAGGCAGCAATTTTTTAAAAAAAAAATCCTTCCAATTTTAGGAAGGCATGAAAATAACAAAGCACTAAACTTTTCAAGATGTGAGGTACAAACTTTTAAATACTACATGGAAGTCTCCCAACAGACTCATGGAGGGACACAACATAGTATCGGAATAACTGGGAAACAGCAAAAATGGGGCAGGTGAGATGTATATCCACCAAAAAAGAGATTTGACAGGTGAGGTGCAAAACAAAAAACATGAACCATGTTGCACACAGATAATAGGCAACTGCCCCTTTTTCCAGAATACAAAAGTTCTGAAGCACATCCTCTGGAATACATTTTCTCATCACACAATTAAATTTTAATGAAACTCTTATTATTCCTTGCTTCCATTCCAGCCTGCCCACACCTTTAAGTCATTCTCACCTGCCTGACACCCAGAGCAATTAAACTGATGAGTATAAAAGGGCATCTCTGTATTGTCACCATAGCTCTTTTTCAGCTGGACTCCTTCAGGCCACAACATTTCAGGAAAGGGTTGAAAACTTACCTGCTCACACTGGCCTTTCCTTGAATTAATTTTTTCTTGCTGCAGTTGATTTTGGCTATATATGTGTGATAGGGGGGTGGCTGGATGTTTATTGCTACTGGCTTATTAAATGTCTGTAATTTTTTGATGATATTGTATTTGTATTATTTAACAGAAGCCAACTTAACAGGGTTTGACTCTTAAAGCCAGCATACAAATAGATCAAATAAATAAACACAATTTAAATAAAACTATTTGGTTTGGAGGAAGGGCCAGTGGTATGACTGGGGTTGATGTAGAAGACAGCTCCTTCAGTTGCAAGGGGACAACTGTGAAGAGCTGAAATGTATCACCATGGTGTCTCATTACAACCAAATGTCAGATGAAAGAAAGTGGAAAATAGAGACTGATTTCCAAGGTTGGAGAAAGACAATAGTTTAAAAGCTGGAAGTGGTTGGAGAAATTGTTTCCAAGAAAGACAGATATTTCATTGATTCCATTGTTGCCTCTTATCAAGCAGGTTTTTTGCAACCAATACAAAATCCTGTAAAACCTGTTTAAGCAGAGTCAAAAGGAGGATAGTGTGTGTGTGTGTGTGTGTGTGCGCGCGCGCGCGCGTGCGTATACACACACACAACGCCCCCGCCCCCCCATGGCAGCAATCTATCTTTCAAAGCACCTTCAATTCTTTGAAAAAAGCATTTTTTAATCTGACCCAAGATTTCCGCAAAGGTCCCTTTGGAAACATTTAGCACTCTTGTCGGAAAGGAGACAGTCTAACCCAGTTCTTGTGGCTGATGTGTGCAAGTCATCAAAATCAATGGACGCAATTCCAGTGATTTCAATTTATCCACTCAAGAGTTTGACCAACCTTGGATATCACCAGTTTTTAATGAATAATTTTTATTAATTCTAGTTTTTTGAGGCATAGCACTGCTTATCATCCTCACAGACTTCCGAGTCCCAAAGATTTCTACACTTTGTCATTTAAAAGCCATATTTAGCTCAAGTTGCACGAAGATAGCCAAGTTTGAATCTTCTGTCTTTCTACCTCCATATCCAAACCCCATTTGTCAAAAACAAAAACCCGAGAACATTTATGATCAATAGTTGCTATCTTAATGCCAAACACTACCACAAAACTCCTACTGCCCATCAGCATTCAGAGGGCAAGAGGCAGGTATCCGGCAAGGGTGGGGGGCAGTCTAGGTATCATGTTGTGCAAACTCTACTCTACCAAGTGGGGATTTTTTTTGTGTCTCTTTTTTCATGTTTGCCACATCTTCTTACTCATGGGTAGGCAAACTAATGCCTGAGAGCTGGAGCTGGAGCTGGCCCAATCGTCTTCTAAATCTGGCCCACGGGTGGTTCGGAAACCAGCATGTTTTTACATGAGTAGATTGTGTCCTTTTATTTAAAATGAATCTCTGGGTTATTTGTGAGGCATAGGAATTTGTTCATTTCCCTCCCGTCAAAATATAGTCTCTCCCCACCCCCCAAGGTCTTGACGGACAGTGGACCGGCCCCCTGCTGAAAGTTTGCTGACCCCTGTTCTTACCCTACTGGAAACTGACTTCATTGCTAAGGAAGCAGTAAGTGACTTGTGGCATGACTAGCTCCAGTAGGCAATTTAATGTTCTCTTTCCATCTGCATAGGATGTAATTTGACTTGCATGATTGGCATCTAACTTCAGTACTTATGCTCTAGGGAGAGCTTTTAGTACTCTTTTAAGCAACCCTTTCTGGTGCTTAAGAAGATTAACTTACTATTGATTAGTGGTGCTTCGGAGACAGTCGATAGATTCTTCACGGCATGTGAAGTTTTAATTCCCACAAAAGGTCCCATCCCCACTCCCCTTTTAAGGCAGTTCCAGTACATAGGAACAGACTAATTTTTTGCCTTTTGTTTCAAGATTTTCAACAAAAGGCTGCGGGAGACCATTTGTGAAATAGGTGGTTTCCATAAACATTAGGAGTGTTAAGTGCTTCAGGAGGGATTACTCAGGATGTGACTTTTCCCACACACATTTTAAGAAGCGCAGTACTTGGCGCTTGCTTTTCTTTCTCAGGAGAAGCAACCCTGTTCAGCTTTATTGCGCTCCACAGATACTGGCTGTAGTTGCAGCAAGCTGGGCTGCTTCCAGGGAAAACTCGCTCCCTGACGCTGCTGCTTCTCTTCTGGGTGCTGGAGTGGTGGGGGCTAGGGCTGGAGCTGGGTTTTCCCCTCTCACTCCTGCAGCCAGGGGGTCTGGCTTAAAAGACTGCATTAAAGTATAAACAACGCTTTTATATGCACTGGGAAAGAAAAGAAAGAAGTTTGACTCCCTTTATTGTGATATTTGTTTTAATATGGTGGTCTGGAATATCTCTGAGGTATGCCTGTATTTCTGATACACTCACAAGGTAGAAACTTGAGGAGAAATAAATATAAATAAAATAAACTTTTGTGTTCGTTCATGGCTAGAACTAGCTTGTAAATATAGGAAGCAAGGGTACAGCCTGACTTCTGAAAGTGATTATTGACACCAACTCCTACAGACAGACATCAGAGACAGCTGAAGGATCTGCACCACATCTTTATGTTCTGGTGACAGTTTGCAAACAATATACTGCAGTGACTATATCTTGTACTTAGTAGAATATACACTTTATTTTTTTAAGGGGGGAAAATCCAACAATTCAATACAGTCAAAACTTTACATTTTTAAAACAAAAGCATTCTTTTTAAAAAGACACTTAGCAGAGAGACTTACATACCCAGATAATCCACCACCGGAGAGCTCATATCCTTAATTCTATCATTTAGAAAGTGTCATAAAAATGAATACCAGGTAGGCTTTGAATATGAAAATGTTTTTTTTTTCTTACCAGGATTATTATTTTTAAGTCCTTTCGACAGTCATCCATTATTCATTTGTGTGTACAGGGGGGGGGGATGGGTAGGGTTAGACATTTTTACCCTGATGTTTTTATAAATGGTAACGATCCTACAATGTAGTGCCTTAAAATCTGTGACTGAAAAGCATTTTATATACTAATCTACACACTTTCACTCAGTACATACTGGAACACATCAAAGAGAAATGCAAATGTTATACAGCAAAAACAAAGAGTAGTTTTGACCAAAAAAGGTCACATTTTATATTGCAGTCACATTTCCCCTGTTTAATGACAAATGGAGCTAAACACTCACCTGCTGCTCCAAATGAACAGAATGGAGTAAAGACAATGAAACTCCTGAGTAGTTAATCTCTCTAACTATGGAAAAATAACATAGCTATGCTGCAGGATTATCTGAGAACATATTTTTAAAGGGACACTGTATCCAGCTATGTTATAAGCAGATCAAGCTTTCCATGCCAATGATAATGGAGTTTTAACAGCAGAAATAATGTCATTAAGCTGGAGAAATGCTAAGGGAAGTATGTTGCATGCAGCAGATGCCAATGTAGAATACTGACAAAAAAAAAATATTTCCAAATTCATCTACCATTTTTTTATGGCTAATCTACCATAAACCTAATGTATAGTGTGCTGAATGACAATTCACACCAGGCTGGTGCAAAGAGCACGTATGAAGACAACATTCAGAGTAGTTTGCATTTCTGAAATCATCATGTGCTTTTTGTCAACAGGAATTAATGCATGAGGATACTGCTAACTGGCAAGATAGGCTTGCCTCCAAACAAAACCAGTTGAGTGTGATTATGAATAAACTCAGTGACCACAGAAATAGCTCCCATGCCAATTCTCAGTGTCTCTACTTTTTGTGGTTTATTAAACATTTTGTAAATAGAAAGCATCACAAACCAAAGCTCTACAATAATTTAATTTCGCTTGATTTCTGCAGTTTTCTAAGAAACAAAATCCTCAAACCATGCTACATTAAAATATCTTAATGAGTTTGCAGAGGTTACAATGAAAGCACTTATTACTCCATGAGGACTGAGATTAATATTAAAGTGTATTTACATATTTTGTCGTACAAAATACAGTATTCCAATAATCATGTTATTACTGTGTTTCAGACACAAATGGAAAAACACTACACTTCTGCTATTCTGGACCCAACTAAACACCTTGCCAGTTGATGCTTCAAAGCACAAGTTAATTGTTATCCTAGTTCAGCAAAACAATACAAAGAACACCTCAGCCTCAGTTTTGTATTAGGAGGCTACCTTGCTGATTAATTCAGATAAAGTTCACAAGAAAGCACTACTAGGAACCACAAGTAAGAACCATGTGCATTAATGGAGCAGTGGGGGAGGTTATGTGTGTGGGGAAAGATGTATTATTAAGAGTCTGAAAAATAGAATTATTACATTCCCTCCTCAGCCTCACCTTCTTTTCATTATAATTAGATAGTACAAGTTCACCAGAAAGATAATCAAGTTGACAAGCTTTCACATCAAAAGCAATTCTCATTATAAATTAACTCAAATGAAGAGAATTAGTATCTAAAGTTCACAATGAGAATGACTTTGAACTCAGCAATGCCTTGTCTCTTTCAATGTTGCATCTTCCTTGCTGGGCATCATTCAGCCAGGAGAGCATAAACTTGCGTTGTTTTCATAAGAAAGATGTTTAGCAAGGCATTGCCATTGTGAGGGAATGTAGTTGCCATTCAGTATTTTTATAGGTTCTGTGACAAATTTGGGAAAAACAGATGTAATATATAGAGTATGTTTTGGAGCCACAGGGGGAGAGAGGGTGTTTTATTCAGACTACACCCAGTGAAATTACTGGACCTAATTTAAGTCAGGTTCGTTAGTTTCAATGGGTCTATTTTGAGTAAAACATAGTTGCGTAGCTTAGTTGAGTAAAACATCCAGTGAATTCTTCCCTGCTTCTTAGCTTAATGAGATCTGCATACCAGTGAATTCAATGCTGGCTCAGAAATCAGCCTTGCCTTATTCTGTTAATGAAAAAAGGACAAAAGTGTTTTTTAAAGCGGAAAACTGCATGTGTGTGCGTGTGTATTGTTGTAGTTGCCATCCTATCAATGCCACATGCAGCAGCGGAGCATATGCCTGCGCTGCCCAGGGTGGGTGTGCTCCCGAGGGGGGGCAGAACGCGCTCCTGAGCAGGGTGGGGCACAGAGGGTGCCCTCCCAGGTGCAGGATAGCTACTCGGGTGCACAGAGCGGTGCACGTGCCCTGCAGCTGGGGGTGGAGGGAGCCACTGAGGGCGGACATTCGCCCCCACCCCCCAGTTGTCAAAACGAAGGGGGGAGGGGGGAATGCTACCAGCAAAGTGGTGCAGCTCCCCCCTTCCCCCGACGGCTTGGGGTAGGCTTGGGCAGCACACCGAATGTCACCCCCCTGAGCGAAGACACCTGGGGCAGCCTGCCCCCATCACACCTCCCTTCCTCCGCCCCTGGCCACATGCACACCTGGCTTGGGCTGCAAACTTGCAAAACAGTTTTTTGATATTTTTTTATTTTGTTTGTTTTTAAAGAACATGTTTGAACAAGATGAAGCTTCTTCCAAACAAATCTCACTGCTCTATACAGGTCACATCTGTCTTTTCTCTCTAACTGGTTTTCAAACTGAAAAAGGGACAGTAATCAGTCACGAATTTTTGATTGCCAGCATTGTCTCACGGCTATGCACATTGCACAGAGGCAAACCTCAGATCTGTCACAGACTGTGTGCTCCATAATGAGGTGCAGTTAATCAAGGCTGCCTGGAGATGTGTCCGTGGATGCCGGAGGCTCCAGCATTGCAGGTGAAGCCAAGCAGGTGTGGGCCTGATCAATTATTTGGATGGGAGACTATTGGGGGCAACCCAGCTAGATGGGTGGGGGACAAATAATAAAATTATTCTAATTATTATTATGTATACGCAGGATATAAAATTATATTTTAAGTGTGTCTGCATGATGAATGTTTGCAAACACATGGTTATCACACTCACAAAATTTAGGTGAGCATTTAAAAAGGCAGATCTAAAAGGGTGCACATGGAAATACATAAAGTAGACATTTAGCTGAAGAGTATATGAATACTAGTGAATCAGTATACACATTTTTCCAGGAAAGCAGAGGTGCATATACAAAAAGATAGATAATGCGCCTTTTTCCCCCTTAGCAAAGGTTCAGATTTGAAAGATTTCTGTTACTCTAGAAGTTGAAACAATTCAGTTTTGTATAGCTGCCTTTAGTGGGTGAATCAGCCTCAACATGAGTATCTGTGTTAAAACATCCCCAAATTCTGGGGTTTTTTGTGTGTTTTTGGGATGGGGGTAAAAAAAAAAGAACTAGATGCTTATGGCCCAGAGGTGTTTAGGAATTCTGTAAAAAAACAACACCATAGAGATTCTAGTATGTCTTAACTATTCAAAATATATTTGCTCTTAACAATTTTACAGTATCTCTGTTAAGCTTTAGCTGCTGGTTCTCTTTTACTGCACCTGTTATCTTGATACCTGACAGAAGGACTGCCCACTAGGGAGTACTAGAAGCAAGCTCTACATCTAGAATACTTGGTTATTCGGCACAATACAGCACAACACAGCACAGAAAGGGAAAGTGCCAATCAATATTTTTTTTAAAAAAACCCACCTCCAAAGACATTGGGAATTTATACAAAACAGCAACCAAGATTAATATCATAGGTTTAATATAAAAACTTATAAAGGCTTCAGCACCCACAGCACTAAATATATGCCTCCATTACTTCTTGAATGAATGATACAAAAGTAATGAATAAGGAAAAACTCCACCAAAATTTCACATGAAACCTGCACAGAGATTGATCACAAAGAACCACAAATTATCCCTTAAACCTAAATCATTGCTCTAGTTGCAAAGTAGAAATCTCACATGACTATTAAAGAATGATTAAAAACCAATAAACAGAGTTAAATGCCTATGCTAAGCCTGTACAATGAAATGAAATCTTTAAGAAAAGGAAGATCAGCTTCTAAATTATTATTTAGAAATTATTATTATTATTCAATTAATTTCATCTATGGATGAAATTCAGTTAGGGGGATATTTTATTTCAATCTCTCTCAAGGGGATGATCATGTACATCAAGATTACCATAACAAAATTCTCTATTATATATATTATTTGCTTTTGAAGATTTTCTTTCTTGTCCACAATATTTATTAAAAAATTAAAAGTTGTTAACCCTTGGATCTTCAGTGGCATGTTGATAGTAGCTGTGTAACCATAAAGAGATTACTGTTCCCCTCAAACTGTTCCCAGCAAGGTCTGTAATCCTACAGATCACACTCTGCTCATTCCATTATATAATTAAATAGCAGTATGTAGAAGAGTTTGCATACTTATAGCAGGCATCCTGCACTATTTTTTTGGACAAATTAATGTTAAACGTTAGTGCAAATTAAGAACATTATTCTCTACTGTTATCACTATAAATTGGTTACCAAGATGAAGAGGAAGGTGGAAGACCTGGTTATGCTAATGATATATTATCTACCTCCCATACCAAAGAAATAATGCATTTTAAAGAAACAAAGTTGTAAAGTCACATGATGTTTACTGTGTCTCATTTGTTTTTCCTGGGAAGAGTATTACAACTACTTCATCTTCCTACACAAAGGTACACGTAAAGTTACACACATAACCTTTGCATTGTGTTGTACAACACATGCAAATCTTCCAAGTGACTAACCAAAGCACATTAAATGTGGGAATTCATATTCTATTTCAGTTGTTTTGTGCTATAAAATGGCTGGAGAACTAAAATTATTAACAGCTATCATGAAGAGCCATATATTATATTTCTTATGTAACACACACAGATATTGGAAAGCTGGCTCCAACTGCAAGTTATAAGGGGATGCAGCACATCATTTGGATTAGTACTACAATTCTGATATTTTCTTTCTGTGTGTATTTAATCATTATACCAATCTTCTCCAACTTTTGAGAGATTCTATAAACAGCCCACAGTCAATTTTACTACGTAATATGCACACTGGTGCATTAATTGCAAACAATTAAAACAGTACAGGCGATTTCTTAATTTTGTGGGGATTACGCTTTGAAAACAGCAGAAAACCAGTGTTTTGCAAAATGTAATCTAGTAGCATAGTTGTGTTGGGACTTTCCTGTCAAGCCCAACTTCTGAATCTGAAATAGCAATCTTGAAACCTCTTGTGCTAAGCAGGGATTGCCAGCATTGAACTGTACACCCAAAAAATCCCGTGTTGCAAACAGAACACGCTAAAAAACAACAAGCAACACGTTGGCTAATAATGTACTGACAATATTTTTATAACATTATACTGTTTCAAAATTCATAAACAGAAAACATATGTGCATGGAGTCACAAATTAATAAGAATTGAATAAATGGAACATCCTTGCACATTGTCCATGCACATGTTTTCTGTTTATGAATTTTGAAACAGTATGTTATAAAAATATTGTCAGCACTGAACTGTAGGCACAATAGTGCCCCTGAGGTCTTCCTATGGTTCCGACAGGCCAAATGAGCCCCCCTTACTTTCTGCCCTTTTAATGAGCTGGCGAGGGGGGAATGCATAGAGCTGAATGAGGAAATTGGAAGCATGATGCTTATTTCCACTTTCTCTTTTAGCTCCATGTCCTTTGCAAGGCCCAGATTAATTATTCTGGATAAGATCACTTGGAAAAGTGATCTTCTTTCTGTGGGGAGGCTGACCTGGCTGAGGGAAGTGGCCAGAAGCGATGGTGCACTTGTCCAAAATTCCAAATGTGCCCACAAGCCTAAAAAAGTTGGCAACCTCTGTGCTATGCTTTCCATTAATCAACTGATGGAAGCCTGCTAACCCAGCCATTAGTCCTATGACAAATTGGTGTGGGTTTTATCCAGTTTTGAAATATATCTATTCTTGACACATTTCAAGTTTCATGTAGCTCATACTCAGGGTGTAACTTCTACAGAATTGAAATGCCCTATTTTCACAAGCTATTTTGCTGTCCCTAGGGTCTAAGCAACAGGTTCTGCTACCACATAGGCATGTATCTGATGGGATATTCCAACTGTGCTATGTCTGATGCTTCAGATTAATGAGTCCAATGCTCATCATACTATGTTCAGGCACTCAAGTGAAATTCAGAAATCTTTAAGGGAAAAATAGTAGGGAAAAACAGCATAAACATTGCTCTAACATGTACAGGACCAGGTAGAAGTGAAAATCAGCAATTATTCTGTAATTATTCAGTTGGGGCAATCAGAAGGCCACCCCAATTTTGATAAGGGACTTGGGGCGATTTGTTCACAAGAAAAAGTAAACTAGATGTTGAACGTGCATCTTCTAGAAGATAGGCAACAGCAGATAAAATGAGTAACTGAGTGAATAACTGAGTCACCCTACTTTCGCAACCTGTCCTTTTATTATACTGCTCCCTCTTCATTACACATCTAGGTTTATGAAAGTAAGGAAATAGAAATCTCTTAGGATTATTACAAGGAGTAGATTGTGAAAATGCATCAGCATGCCATCACAATCATTCTATTGTCAGAGTCAGCAAGCTTAAGAAAAAGTGCTAATTTCAGAAAGTGAGTGTCAGCTTTAATCAGCCGAGAAAATAAGGTGCATCTAACTTTCTAGCATTTGTTAAGATATAGTGCATCTTGGGGTATGTGTTATTTTCCATTACTTCTATTTTAATTGATATGTTGGTTGTATAGTGTACCAAAACTATTTCTTTTTAATCTGTTTTCCACATATGCTGTTTCTGTTCCAATAGTACAAGATACAATAGATTAACAGAATTTAGCTGCAATATTGATATCCATTCTAAAGCACAGAACAGATATGAAAAAGAAACACAGAAGGAAATCTTGAATAATTATAGTTATATTCCCTTAATACTTGCCCCTTCCTCCCAGTAAAGGATCACCACTAATTATTCAAACTGAACTCAAGGACACGAGCACCAAGTGTCATTGAAAAGAGTTAATAACTGTACTGCATATTGTGGGTACAAGGAAAAATAGCAGTACAACAGAAATGTACCCTTAGAGACCTTGGTCTTTTCATCATGCTCAGCCCTTGGGTAGTTCAGAGGGAGGTACTTGCAGGCAAGCAGGGTCATCATCAGTTGTGGAACACCTCACATCTTTCACTATTCATTCTGATGGCAGGTGGTTTCATGTGTAGTTTTTAGTTTCTTTGTGATTTTAAGAGTCTTTAAAGTTGCATCACTCGGAATCGGATAAGTCACTTTAAACAAAGCAAAGCAAGAATATGACTATTTATAAAACAGCATATTGTTACATTCACTCTCAGGGATGTTACCAATTCCCCATTATAAAGGAAACAGACTACTTGGGGAGCATTACACGAGCACTAAAACCACTCCGCTGAGTCAAGGTATCACGAGAGGGAACAACAATTCTAGGAAATGTATTTTAACTGCACAAAATTAAACTGCTTCCCATTTCTATCAATGAGCCATGGTAGAGCTTGTCCAACTGTAGATCCATACCCAATACCTGGTGTTTTTTAACACTACTAACGTGACCTCCCTTTAAAAAGTGGGTGGGTGGGCACAACAGAGGACTGTTACTGGCTGCAGCACATCTAGATTATATCATCCTAAAACAGCAGCAATGTCCCAAACATTGCCTTTAAGAAAAACCTCCATTCTGCCTGAAAGCTAGTTCAGCATTCAGGCATTTTTCTCTCCTTGATCATTAAGAAAGAGTATTACATGCTGAAAAATTTGCTACAAGGGGATGTGTGCACCTGAACTGGCTCTGCTAAAATTCAAGGTACCCATTTACTTCTGTATTACTGACATTCTTATGTATCCTTGCAACCAATGGCCTTGAAGAAGGTCTCCAGGATTACACCAATGTATGCTGCTTTAGCTGGAGGAGGTTATTAGCAGCTAATAGCAGCTATGGGGAAAGCCTTGTGCGTTCTTTTCAAGATAAGCACTAAAATATGCTTGAGACACGACATGCAGCTGTCAGGGAAACCATATGCAAGGCAACCCAAAAGGATGAATAAATTAAATAGCTTGCAGCAAGGTAATGTGCCCCACCCAATCTCTTACATTGGTCAGGTCAGAACCAACACTGTAGCAAAGCATCACTTTAATGGCTCTAAAGCAAGCTCTCCCAGGACCAATATTACCCTACAACTCTAGGTCACAAATATTGTGGCTCATTACTTTTTAGTAAAAATAAGAATATACTCCGTTGAAGAATTAAGTGCAGGAATTTACTATAATGAACTGAACCTGTAATTTAAGTGAATATGGTTATTTTCTCAACAGCCACTCATATTAGTTAAAAAAACTAATGCAAGTGATTTGGAGACAAATTGCTTAAATGAAAGTAAAAAAATCCAAATCAGTTAAGAGGAAATGCTTCCATTTTACAATATGCAAAGGAATTTATAATTTTTTTCAGAAGTAATACACCCACAGCAGTGTTGTTTGGACATGTACACATCTGATAAGGTTGCAATCTAAACCCCACTTATTTGTAAGTCCAATTGCATTCAAGAGGACTTACTTCTGAGTAGTCACGGTTAGGATTGAAGCCAAAGCCTCATTTCTGCCCAAAAGAATCAAAAGGCCCAGAACTGAAGATTCATACTTGTTCTCAAAGTAAGAGAAAACTATCAGTCCTGCACATCATATTATTTTATATGTATAACTTGGAAAAGGGAGCAATTACAAAATTATTTCAGCATGACTCCTTCCACATTATATGATTTGTTTTAAAGGAAAATACTTTCGAACCATTTGCCTTCCATTCCAGACATGACAGCAGTAAAACACCTGCCAGTCTAGCAACATAGACAGATTTATTCCTCAAGTCATCAAATTAGTGTTATTTGTTTAGAAACACCAAATTCTTTAAAATGTGTTAAATTTGTTTTTTAAAATATTAAAAATTGGCATATTGCAACACAAGGATCAGAAAGCGCCTGACCAAGTTGTGTCAGAAGAAGTGGATCCTGTTCAGGGTTACAGAACAACTGAGCTACAAACATTAGTCTCTATTGAAACAGAGCAAGCCAAGGAACAAAGTAAGGGGAAAGGGTTTGCTTACAAGGGTCCATATCTGCTCTCATATTTAGAGACAATGTTCTTGCATTTTCCCATTTCCTTTCGCAGCTCTGCCACCTCGGTCCTCAGAGCTGTATTCTCCTTCTCCAGAAAGGCAGCTCGGACTGTGATCTGGTTCTCTTTCAGGCGACGAGCATCACGAGATCGTTTGGCTGCCACATTATTCTTCTTCCGCCTAGTCCAATATTTTTCATCCTAGAGAGAAAATAATCAGTTCAATAGTTAAATACTTCAGATATCAAAAAGCCAAAACGTACCTACCATTTGGCCTCTTCTTATGACCAGCTATGCAACCCAGCTTAGCAAGAGTTATCTATTCCCTAGTAACTTCCAGAATAATTTCTGTGTCTCATATGTAGGGACTACTCAGAAATCTGGCACAGGAAAGAATCTGCTAGATTGATCAGTCCTGATCAACAGACAGAACACATCTTCAAACAGCTCCAGTGGTTACCATCCACTTCACAGCTGGGTTTACTTATAATACAGGATTTAGTAGGACATACTGTAATTTTGCTTTATTCGATCATAGAGTCATAGAACTGTAGAGTTGGAAGGGACCCCGAGGGTCATCTAGTCCAACCCCCTGCAATGCAAAAATCTCAACTAAAGTATCCGTGACGTATGACCACCCAACCTCTGCTTAAAAACCTCCAAGGAAGAAGAGTCCACCACCTTCTGAGGGAGTCTGTTCCACTGTCAAACAGCTCTTACTGTCAGAAAGTTCTTCCTACTGTTTAGTTGGAATCTCCTTTCTTGTAACTTGAATCCATTGGTTTGGGTTCTACCCTCCAGTACAGGAGAAAACAAGCTTGCTCCATCTTCCTATGACAGCCCTTAAGATATCTGAAGATAGCTGTCATATCTCCTCTCACATTTCCGCTTATCCAGGCTAAACATATCCAGTTCCCTCAACCCTTCCTCATAATACTTGGTTTCCATACCCCCAATCATCTTAATTGCCCTCCTTTGCTTAAGTTCCAGCTTGTCAATACTGTATCCTTCATAAATTGTAGCACCCAGAACTGGACACAGTACTCAAGATGTGGTCTGACCAAGGCAAAATTGATTAATTCTATTACTTCCTTTGATCAGGACACTATACTTCTGTTGAAATATAGAAATATGCTTGACCAAATGCTGGTGACCTTTAAAAATACGTACCGTATTTTTCGCTCTATAACACGCACCCGACCATAACACACACATAGTTTTTAGAGGAGGAAAATCTGCAGGCATGCCACCCGTAGGCATTCCCTCCATAACACGCACAGACATTTCCCCTTACTTTTTAGGAGGAAAAAAGTGAGTGTTATGGAGCAAAAAATACGGTATATAAAAATATATATACACATATAGCATGTATATGTGTATATTCTCTCTCTCTCTCTCTCTCACACACACACACACACACACACACACACACGGTAGTTGCTAGAGAAGGATGAAGGCATTTTCATATTGCTCATACCTCTGTACCAAACAAACAATAATGGGTCAAAAGGGGTCAGCTGATTTACCAAAAAAGAGGGGGGGAAGCTGTAGGAAATACCAGTACTATGAACCAGAACAGCAAAGTAGTGAACAAACCAGCTTCCAAAAACCTTTTCATTATTACCTCCCATCTATGCAATAACTCATTCTAAAAAACAACACATGAACACTGCTCTCTAACTCACATTCTAACACTGTGATAAAAACCAGGTGTTACCTTTTGGTCTTCCGGGACAAAGACTTTCTTGGCTTTTTTAATCATGGGCTGTGGTTTCAGGTCCTCTTCAGCAAACTTATGCTTTCTAGGGTTGAAGAGCTCACCTCCTGGAACACTGGACAGCACTAAATCAGCAGGGTCAGGGTTGAAATTCACATCAACCTCAACACACTCTGGATCAACAGGGCTGGGAGTCAGTCTCTCGTTATCTGGTGAGGATTCTGGCAAAGAAAAAAAATTGAAATCGGAACTCAGTGTGAGGAAAATATCAACAAGGAAACCAAAGGGTTAAAAGCAGCCCCCCTTTATTTAACACCCCCATGTACATGGCACTTTACAAAGGAGGGTATGACATCTCCTCACCCCAAGGGACTTCTGGTCTAAATCTAGACACAAAGGCGACACCCATGGGAGAGGAAGGAAGAAGGCAAGGGAAGAATGTGTGATTTTAGTTACATACCTTTGACCTTAGTTACAGGAGGGTAATTAAAAGACCACAGGGATAAAATCACTATAAAGCAGCCTTAAGGCTGTGCTGTTGTGACAGGAGTTAGTGCACCCATTTCATCCCACCAAAACACCCTGATACTTGCAGCAGGAGCTGGGATACAATCAATTTAAGGTCAGTTAACAGGTCACCTAGCTAATTTAACTCACCAAAAAAATAACCACATCAATCCATGGTATTTCAGAAATACACCTAAGATATGCAAGGAAACCTGGACAGCAGCAAATTGAAAGGTGGCAGCAAAACAAAAAAGTACATTCCTTCTTTTAATGTCAAGCCACAGGACTGCCCCAGCAAAAGACAGGTATGAGTGTGCCTGTGAGTGAGTGCTGAGGAGGCTATTAATCCCAACTAACATCCTATTAACAATCCATTAAGAATTTGTTCTGAATCCGGGATAGATGGGGTCATTCCCAGAAGCCAGCATCTGCAGTCTTCTTGTGTTAACTACCACAAACTGTGTACCAGCTTGTATGCAGTAATACCTACAAGAAGAGTATAAAGACAATCCTGTTATTTGACAGATGACTATATATATATATCTCTTGTTCATCTGTCAAATAAGATTAATTGCATATGAAAACAGCTAACAAATTCATGCTTTCAAGAAAAACAATTCCCCTCAACATCACGTCTGCCAAAGCAGATATCCAGACATGCAGGGTATTAATGTGCTCTGTTTCGTCATGTGAAGGATAACATTTTGCTATTCTTCGCTGTCTGGCTGGTAATCTACGAAGAGGAGAACTCGGACTTGTGAAAAGATAGGTCTACTGGTCAGAAGATGTTTGGGTGTAGCAATCACGACTGGGACTCTGCAGATTTTCAGATAATAGTTCCATATTTCACATACATCTCCCAGCAACCATTTATTAAGCTACCTGTTGTGTTAAGAAACACAAACACACATAGGCTTTGTAAAAGAGCATGCTCTATCTGAAAGTACAGCTCACTTGAAGCTTAGAACAGACTTACACTACTATCCCAACGTTAGGGTATGTCTCTGTGCAAAGGTTCCAGAAACACAATTAATGCAGTGGAGGTCTAGTTCTAACGTTACTTTCATTCATGGGGGGGGGGGGGGACGGACCAAAAAGTCACTTGGGCAGGGCCTCTGTAGTTGATGTAGTGTAAAAGCAATGCACTAGCAGTGATAATGAGCTATAGTGCAGAAGCAATGCAAGTTACACAGACAAGTTTAAGCTGACTTGCTACAGCTGTTTTAACCATCCATCTCCACTTTAAATGAAAAAGCATTAAAGCACAACAGGCAAATATATTATATTGATTTTGAGATTAGGAAATATTCAGATTGGCATCATTACACATACCTGCACTTGTGGTAGTTTCTGATGGCTGGAAAACCACTGTGGAAGATGATGAGAGTGGGGTGGTAGCAGCAGAAACACTGGCAGGTTCTTTTCCTTCCAGCTCAGCCACAGGCAGCAGTGGGTTCTGGTTCAGATCCAGGTGAGTAGGACTGGAAGGGATTCCATTCTCCAACAGGAACTCATCCAGATCCATGTACTCCAGGTGGAAAGACTCCCCATCATAAGGAATTGTTTTGTCCCAGATGGGAGGCATGAGGGAGGCAGAGACTGCCATTGTACTAGCAGCTGCCGCTTCATCTTCCTCAAGTTTTTCCTTCTTCTCTTTATCTAAATGTAAAATGAAGCGATGGTTTTAATCTTATGGAGAATTATAATCATGGTTCAAACATATACACCACTCAATTACTCAACAATACCATGGTCCAATACACTTATCAGAAGGCACATGCTAGGTGCCAGAACAGAACCATTTAAGATTAGAAACATCCCTTTTCAAATGGGGGTAGCAATTATGCACAAAATGCAACACTGGACTTTGAGACTAAGCTATTAGAATGAACGTTGGTGTGCACACTCAGCACATAACTATCATAGGCGCCGACTCCATGGGGCTTGAGGGGGCTCGAGCCCCCTCAAAAAAATTTTTGGGGGGGCTCAGCCCCCCCAATAATCTCAGGCGGGCGCCCTTCCAGCAGAGCGCCGCCGCCGTCCCCCGCCTCCTCCTTCGCCAGCCAGCCAGCCGCGCGCCCTAATCGGAGAGCCCCGGCCGGAAATCCCGCGAGAACAGGGGAATCCCGACTGGCCACACCTCCCAGCCAGCCAATCGGCTGGCTGGGGGGGCGTGGCTTGCCCTATTTAGGGCCGGAGCCACTTTATTTGCATATTCATGAGCTTATTTATTATTCATGAGCTTTCCCGGGCCCCCCCAATATTTTTTCTAAGTCCGCGTCCCTGATAACTATAAACATCTATGTTCACAGCCAAACTCTAGCCCCTCAACTCACAGCAAGTCCGTTAAAACCCTGGATTCTAAGTAGTGTACTATAGTTTCACCAAAGTGAGTGTTTACTTTGCCTGTCTTTGATGCTATGGCAAACATGCACTAAGAAGCCACAACTGGCTGACTCATATCCACTGCATGTTTGGAGACATACATTTCCCTTTTATATGTTTACATCCAGTCACCAGTGGGGATGTGGCAGATAAGCTGTAAAAGTGTACCTGTCCTAAAAGGCAAGACATGTCCACATAGTGTTAGTAAATCACATGAAGATAAACATTCTAACCTCCCAGCTACTACTGCCATGTTACATTTTAGAAGTTTATATGTGATCAACATATGGCAAAGCATTTTAACGTGTTTCTTTGACAGTGCAATTGTTTGCATGCTTACTCAGAAATAAGCCTCAATGTGTTAAATGGGACCTACTTTCAATATATAGAATTGCAGTCCGAAAACAATGAAAGGGGGAGAAACATTTGTCAATGTTTAGTGACATGGAGAGAGGCTCTGTACATGGATCTTATCATTTTTTTATTAGTGGTGGCCATACAGGAAATTGTGAAAACCTGGAAGACAGCTCTAGGATATATAATACAGTCATTCTCAAACTAACCCAGGATATTTTTTGCCAAACTTTCCCCACTGGTGTGGACATCAAGACGTGCAACAATAATTAATATGATGACTGAAAAAACCCAGTGTGTGGACTCTTATATAGCAACTGTGCACACACAAACATTAGATCTGAAACAACCCATTTGCAAAATAATGGCCCTCTCTGGACAACCTATTAAAAAAAGCTTGTTTGGCTGGCTGAAGTGGTGGTGAAAGGGTAGAAGAGGGTTTGCATAAAGTAGAATTTTAATAATTCTGCTCAAATGTTGTCAGCTACTTATGCTACCATATTTAGTCTGTAACAGTATGTATGCATGATACTTGTTTTTATGTTTTTCTCCTTTGCGTTAACTGAAATGATTAAAAAAGAAAAGAAAAAACTTAGGAAAATCAGTTGACTTCTGAAAACATATGTAGATGTAAAAAGTTTTATTACAGTAGTAGAAAACAAATGGCAAGAATTAGGAAAGGGCTGCAGCAGGTACAATGCTGGAGCATCTACTTTGCATTAAGTATTTCAAGTAATAAAAGAACTACCTTCCCATAAAATTTTAAACCAAGCCACACTGCATGCTTCACCCAATACACAAGATCACATACTTTTGGGTGTCCATTATTTTGAGTGTCAGATCTACAGCACTCCAGACCTTCCGCACAGGGAAGGAATTTTATCACCTAGACTAGAAACCAGGGAGCTTTGAGAAAATAAAAACAAGGCTCCTGTAAACATCCAAAACTGGAGGAAGGCTAACATTTACTACTGAGGTTAGCAAACTGTCCATTATAGATTTTCTTCTTATCTACCATGAGTAAAAATCTACCATCCATCCAGATTCAGACAGGTGTTGTGGAACCAGGTGAATTGCAAGAGACAAATGCAGGTCAGCCATCCTTGCCACATCTATAAAACGAGATTTACATTCACATCCATCTTGGAATGTCGATGGAGAAATGTGCATGCAGGTGTGTCACTTGGGAAGGGCGGCTCCAGAACACGTATGCATGCTTACGTTAATCAGGAGCACCTCCATCTCTGGAATACCACGAAGCATCAAAACAACCAGGGCAAATGCCTCCCCCTCACTTCCCCCCACGCAACTCAACCTTGAATATTTGCAAAGAGTATTCGCTTGAAGCCCTGATGAAATCCCCATCTGTTGTCTCCAGATCGTTTCTCTGGATCTGGAAGGGCGGCGCAGCGAAGAGAGCGCCTGGCCTTTCCGTGTGTAGTTTTGGCAGCCACGCTGCCGCTGTGGTTATGGGGAAACGGGAGATCAAATCGGCCCCTCAACGCTGCGGAAGGAGCCGTTGTTTTGCCTCCTCCGCCACGACCCCTTGCGGTGCCACCCGAGGCACGTTTGCACGGCGAGGCTTGCTCCCTCGTAAGCGTGCAGGAGGGGCTGGTGCTGCTCATCTCAGGCGCGTAAACAAGCCGCCCGGATCATGGCAGGCGAAGGACAAACCGGGGCGCCAGAGCGCCGCAAAATGGATGCGACTCTGCGCGCGCCGTTCCCCTCCAACCCTCCGGCTCGCTCCGCAGCGGCCGCCCTCCCCGGAGCCCCCCCGCGCTCCCGCCGCCGCCCTCACCGAGGCGCGTGTCCCGCGGCGGGTTTTCCATCAGCTTCTTCAGCACCAAGGGGAAGGCGCCCGCCAGGCCCCGCTCCTGCTGCGCGGCTCCCGCGGTCCCCGCCGCCGCTTCCTGGTGCGCGGCACGGCTGGACATACTACTGTATAACCAAGCGGGCGGCGAGCGGCGGCGGCTTCCGAGACACCCCCACCCTCCTCGTGAAGGCCCTGAGAGGGGCGAGCGGCGGCGAACGAGGCCAGCTGAGGGGGCACCCGCGAAGCGAGAGGGAGGGGCCGACCCGCCACCACTCGACGCCGACGCCTGCGCGTGCGCCGCTCCGGACGGCGGCTTCTCCGGGGGCCCCCGAGGCGCTTTAACTATTCATGAGCCCAGCGTCGCCACCCTCACGTTCTGCGCCCTGCGATTGGCTAGGGTCTCCGGGAAGGCGGGGCTGGCCGCCAGGCACGTGCAGCTGAGGGGTGAGTTTCTCATTAGCATGGGGGCTCCGCCCTACGCGCTGGCGGGTATGCCGCCGAGACGCCCTATTGCTTTGCGCGCGACGCGCACCCGCGGCTCTGACCTTAAGTGAGCCTTGAAGCGAAGGGTGCGTGCCAGGGTAACCAGCAGAGGGAGGCGGCGGAGCCCTTTTCACCTGCGTGGGAAGGAGGGGGAGTGGAAGGTGAGGGGACCAAAGAGGTGCCGGGACGACGGAGGGGGCCCAGCGGGGCAGCCCCGGAAAGAGGAGCTTGGCGTCTTTAGAGGTCAGAAAGCTCGCGGAATTGGAGGCCAGCAAGCGCATTCACAGGAGGAACAGCAGCAACAACGAGGCTTCCAAAAGGGAGCCCCTCACACCCTCTGCAGGAAAACACGAACACGCACAGTTTGTTATTTCACCTACCATTTCACCTACCCATACGCCTCTGAACCACGTTTAAAAATAGCATCCACCCATCGTCAGAGAATCGTAAAGTTGGAAGGGACCTCGAGGGTCATCTAGTCCAACCCCGTGCAATGCAAGCATCTCAGCTAAAGCATCCATGGCAGATAGCCATCCAAGGAAGGTTGTCAATGGGAAGTTTCTGTCATATTTAAATAATTTATTCCCCACTTTTTGAGGCAGTTACCTGCAAAAGAGCTTGCAATATTTTGTAAAATGACAGCGATACAGAAATCCATTTAAATAAAACCTTTTAAAATAGGGTAAGTATGCCCCCCATGGCTTAAAAAGGCAAAAGGGTCGTTTCTCTCCCCACTGTGTTTCAAGTGGTGTTCGCTGCACACATTAGAGACGGGGCCAGAGTGTCTACACCCAATGCACATTACGTAATTTTCTTTGTCCCTGGAATTCTCTGAACTCCTGTTCAAGGAAGGAAAGCGTATCAAACAGGAGTATTTCTCAACAGACTGGATTTAGGTAATGCCATATGCACAGGTGGCACTGGTCTAAACCACTGAGCCTAGGGCTTGCCAAACGGAAGGTGGCCGGTTTGAATCCCCGCAACGGGGTGAGGTCCCGTTGCTCAGTCCCAGCTCCTGCCAACCTAGCAGTTCGAAAGCACATAAAAGTGCAAGTAGATAAATAGGTACCGCTCCAGCGGGAAGGTAAATGGCATTTCCATGCGCTGCTCTTGTTTCACCAGAAGCGGCTTAGTCATGCTGGCCACCAGTGGCGTAGCGTGGGTTGTCAGCACCCAGGGCAAGGCAAGTAATTTGCGCCCCCTAACCCGTGGATTTGCGCCCCCTAACCCCCAGATGTTGCGCCCGGTGCGGCCGGCCCCCCCTGCACCCCCCACGCTACGCCACTACTGGCCACATGACCTGGAAAAACTGTCTGTGGACAAACGCCAGTTCCCTCGGCCTGTAAAGCGAGATGAATACCGTAACCCCAGAGTCGTTCGCGACTGGACTTAATTTTCAGGGGTTACCTTTACCTTTTATATGCACCTGGCTTTAAACACAAGTGGTGGGAACATTGGAGGTTAGTCCATTTACAACCAGGCCAGGGGGTGGCAGTGCTTGTCAGACTTCTGCTCCTTAGTCCCGTTGCCTGTGTAGAATTTAGCAGGGAGGAGGTTGCAGACAGAAACCAGTATTAGTTGCCTTCACCTATTACTGGCTCTGCTTCTGCCTGCCAAAGTTTCTGGCTCTATATACTGTTGGCCTCCTTGCCTTCCACCCTGCAAATCCCAGTGGACCCCAGCCTCCACTGGGTAGGAGTTCACTAGAGCCAAAGTAAGCAATAATAGGGACATATTGACAGTTGAAAACAATAAACAATTCTTATAATTACAATTCAGTTCACATAAGAATGAATCGTGAATGAAAGATTTAATTCACCCATTGTTGGAATAAACAAATTAATATAATCTAGAAGTTCTGAACTGTACTAGAATCTTGGAAGACACACTAGAATCAAATGTGCTTGTAAAATTCATCTCAGACCATGCCTAAAAGTCTGCGAACCTGAATTTCTAGAGCTGGGAATGCCTTCCTTTGTGTCCATCCCTTTGGGAATTAAGGTCTTGAATTTAGGTCCCACTAGTGGCATTAAGTGTTATGGCACTTTCCTGCCAAAAAGATGTGACAGGCCAAATCACCTGAGGTTTTACAGCAAACCTCTCTTCATCAAACTTTTGGGTTCAGAACTACTATGTGGCTATTAGTGTGTACCTAGTGTTTTATATATGCATTTGCTTTATGTGTATGTATTACGGTATATTTATTTACAGATAGGTAGCCGTGTTGGTCTGCCATAGTCAAAATAAAAAAATTCCTTCCAGTAGCACCTTAAAGACCAACTAAGTTAGTTCTTGGTATGAGCTTTCGTGTGCATGCACACTTCTTCAGATACCTGAAGAAGTGTATCTGAAGAAGTGTGCATGCACACGAAAGCTCATACCAAGAACTAACTTAGTTGGTCTTTAAGGTGCTACTGGAAGGTATATTTATTGTTAGTTTGTATTATTTGCTTTCTGTAAATCAGTTTAAGTGCTGTTTGGCAGAAAAAAATGTTTTAAAAATAATTTACAGTGAAAGACTATGCCTATTCAGAAGTAAGTCTGACTGAGGTCAGTGGAATTTACTCCAAAGTGAGTATAGAATTGCAGTCATAAGTGTCCCTACTCGCTTCCTGGAGACTTTTCAGAAACAATAGAACAGAGTACAATATATCCATGGCAACTGTCCTTACTTAGCTTGAGGAAAGCTGAATTGTGGAACTCCTTGCCACAAGGAAAAAGCGAAGGCAAAGAATTTAGTAATTTCAAAAAATGGATTAGATATCAGTAGAAAGTAATAGTAATTGCCAGTTGATTATGCCAAACTTTACCTACACCTGCCACTATTTTGGATTTTGCTTGGCTCCTGCATCACCATGTTGTAGTTTGTGGGCCTCAGTGATTTTCAGCCATCTCAAGTAAGGCCTGGGAGTAGAAAGCTTGAGAATCCATGTCCTAAGGTACAATGCTATGAAAGAAACCATGGTCCCTAAAGTTAGACCATGATTTTCTCCTGCATCAGTTTCCTCCAGTGATCTGTTCCACCATCAGCCACTTCTGCATTCTATCTGGAAGGTCCAGCTGGACATCATCCTTGCTGGGACTGGTGACATTGAAATCCCACTGAAGGCTTGCTGTTTTCAACTGTTTATAAAACGGTTGGGAGAGGAATTATCCCTCAACATGAAATCTGGAGTTCAGACTAATAGGATTAGTGGTAATAAGATTTCTACACAACATCAGCACCTAGCATATTCTAGTGCACAAGGACAACATCATAACCAGGGCACATGTCATCTGGAGATTTGCGACAAGGTGCGTCATCACTCTGCAGACGACACCCAGATCAGTTTATCGTTTTCATCAGAGATCAGGTGAGGCTGCAAAAGCGGTAAGCTGGTATTTGGAGATAGCCATGGACTGGATAAAGGCTAATAAACTGAAACTCAGGTGCAGTTTCTGTTGGTAGGCAGTTCATCTAGCTTATATGGTGTTCTTTTCTTGGCAGGGTTGTACTCAGACTAAAATCTGCAGTGCCGATAGATTTGGTCTTATATTTAGAGACCCAAATGACTTCTAGCCATAGTTATGTTATGGAAGCATCCAGGTTTGACTACTGTAATGCACTATATGTGGTTCTGCCTTTGCCGAATACTTAGAAACTTAAGTTAGTACAAAATACTACATCAAGATTCGTAATTGGCTGGTTGAATGGATCACATCCCAGCAGTCTCAAAACAACTGAACTAGTTAACAATTGCCAAGCACATGGCTTTTATGTTTATAGCCCTTAAACAGCTTAGCACTGGGATACCAGAAGGACTGCATGAACCTGCCCAGATATTAAGGTCTTCCTCAGATGCTCTTCTGAGCTCCCTTATCTTCAGAAGTGAGAAAGGTGGTGCTAGATCGGCCACCTCAGCAAAGGTAGAAGAACATAGACATCCAGACCACTAGCCATTATTCTCCTTTAAAGTCACTCAAGTCATCACATCTCGTGGGAATGAATTCCATAGCACAGTGGTTCTGAAACTTTTTTCTCTGGGCCATACTTTCAGAATAAAAATTTGTTCTCACCACCGATTTTTGTGTGTGTAAGAAATACATGGGGAGAGACACCTCATGGCAGTGCTTGATTTATGACATAGAACACAACTAGTTTATAATATGATCATGGGACATCCAGAAAGTATAAAACAATGCAGCTAAGAACACGAATAATTTCCTAAATAAAATACTGATTATCCTTGAATCTTCCTGCCATATTGCCATCCTCTCCTGCCACACCAGTGTGGCACATCACAGCCTTTGAGAACCACTGGTCTAAGTATATAATGCTGATTGGATCATCTCTATATGTTTCGTCATACTCCTTAATGAGACAGGACTTCTTACCCTTGCAGAAGCCACGCCGCCTCTGCTTCAGCAAGAACTGTTCTTCCATATGCTTGGTAATTTTAGCTTTAATAAAGCTTTCTCCAAACAGATGTTAAGCTAGCTATCTTGTGATTACCAGAATCCCCTTGGTTCCCATTTTTAAAAATTGTGTCACATTGCCCACTTTTCAGTCCTCAGGTATGGAGGCTGATGTTAGGAGCAAAGTATATGTTTTTGCTAGAAGATCAGCAATTCATATTTGAGTTTTTAAAGAACTCTCAGGTGGATACCATCTGCCCCTGGCAATTTGTGAATTTTAAATTGTCCCTATGGCCTAGAACTTCATTTCTTTTTAGTACTATTTGCTTCAGTTCCTCAGACTCTCATCCTGCTATAGTTGGTTCAGGTGATCAGATCTGCCCTACATCTTCCACCATGAAAATAAGGTAAAGGTACCCCTGCACGTTTGGGCCAGTCTTGCCAGACTCTAGGGTTGTGCGCTCATCTCACTCTATAGGCCAGGAGCCAGCGCTGTCCGGAGACACTTCCGGGTCACGTGGCCAGCGTGACAAGCTGCATCTGGCGAGCCAGCGCAGCAAACGGAACGCCGTTTACCTTCCCGCTGGTAAGCGGTCCCTATTTATCTACTTGCACCCGGAGGTGCTTTCGAACTGCTAGGTTGTTAGGCGCTGGGACCGAATGACGGGAGCGCACCCCACCGCGGGGATTCGAACTGCCGACCATGCGATCGGCAAGTCCTAGGCGCTGAGGTTTTACCCACAGCGCCACCCGCGTCCCCTTACCATGAAAATAGATGGAAATAATTCATTCACCTTCTCTGCTGAATTCATTCTCATTTTCCTCCCTTAGTGCACCTTTCTCTCCCTTATTCCTTTCTAGCCACTTTCCTGCTTCTAATGTGTATTTTGTTGGTCTTCGTGTTTTCTAGTGATCCTTGAATGGGAGGCTAACTGCAACATCTTGGAAAGAAAAACAAGTACCACTTGCACAGGATGTTCCTCTGAATCCAGGAAAAGGACAAGCAACATTCTCCCAACCCCATTATTGAGGGGGCTGTGGAGATCAAAGCTGTTGTCACAAAGAGAATGGGAATGGGCTGACAGACAAAAAGTGTTCAATCGTGTGGGAAGTTTTAGGATGAAACTCAGCTTGTATGGAAGACTAGTGGGTCTTCATAGGAGAAAATATAGAGAGAGGAACCTCCAAACTTCATAGAGCTGTTCTTTTAACTGTGCTGACCTTCCATCAGGTGTTAGACTGATACTCTCAGGCTTGCTTTCCTCATTTTCTTCTTCACCTTTGGAGAAGAGACATCTTTGTATGTCTCTCCTGCTGAGAACAAAGAGCAGGCATGGTTCTTTGTATCTCCATCTTAGTTAGATAGAAGAAAGGATATTTCCTATCAGGTATGTTTTCCCTTTAATAAAATTAGCTTTCTTAATTTCCTAAACTCAGTATCAGTGTGATTATAATCAAGAGCAAAGCGTGCTTCTCCAGCAAGTATTCAGTGCTCAGTTCAGCTTCCAATCTGTGTATTAACCCTGCACAAATATTCCAAGTGAGTTCACACTGAAGGAGCTGTAATCATGGACCTCATTTTGGGCAAGCCTGGTCCAAACAAATCATATTATTATTAACAGAGAACATGCAAATGCATATAGAAGCTGCCCCAAATAAAACTGAATTTAGCCAAACTTTACAGTACTTACAAGACTGAAGCTTCTCTCTAACATTGCCCCCTGGGCAATTTGTCAAGACCTTAATCTATCTACAAAGTTTACTTTAATCTTTGAACAGTAAATATATATATATTTATCCAATAGAAGTCAGTAATAATTGTTGTTGTTCTTGTATTTATATGCCGCCCATCTGACTGGGTTGCCCCAGCCACTCTGAGTAATTTCCAACAAAATATTAAAACACAAAAAAACTGAAACATTAAAAACCTCTCTGTAGCAGCTGCCTTCAGGTGTCTTCTAAAATTCAGATAGATGTTTATTCCCTTGACATCTGATGGGAAGGCATTCCATAAGGGAGGTGCAACTACTGAGAAGGCCCACAATGCACACAAACCAAAAATAGTACCTTTACGCCCAGAGCAAGAGGAATTTACCTGTGCAGCTGGCATTCCACATATCCAACCTCTCGTTTTAACCACCCCCTCAGCCTCTATGCATGCAATACTAGTGTGCTCCAGTGAGGTGTCCACTCACTGGCATGCTATCACTGTACCTCAAGGCAGACCAACCTAGTTTTAAAAAGACACCAGGTGTATGAGACGCTTCACAGGGTCGTTCTTGCCTGGCAACTTATTTAAATCAGGCTTCAGTTCACCAAATGAAAGAGTCGCCTTCTGGCATAGCAGAAACATCCATAGGGTTGATATTCTGAACTAGTATCCATATTGTGACATACTACTGGCCCATGGTGTGGCACATAGTGGAGTTTCACATACATTATTTAGGATCTATGTGAGCTATTATTTAGGAACATAATGCATAGGAACTGATTTTGCAGATTTGCTGGACTACGCTTTTTTACTTACAGTTCTTTTGGAATTAGTTGTTCTGACTGCCAAGCAGACTAAATGCTGCACCCTAGACTACCAGCTGCACCTTCTTGGTTTGCTTAAAGTCTAACAACTTCAGACTCAGTCCCTTTTTGGTACTAGCCATAGGCAATAAAAGAAAAAAAGCAGAGAATTCAGTGAGACTCATAACTGGCCCACAATTAAATGTCTGAGAAAATTTTATTTTATATTAGATATGGGAAAGATCAATGCTGATTTAAAAGGAAGACAAATAACAGGATGATTGGGTCTGAGGGGGAAATATGGAGCCATTCAGGCCATTGGAAAATCAGTTCTCATTTATACTGTATACTAAAATATGTATAGCTGGCTCCATCTTCTAAAATATCAATGCAGTGTACAGCAAATGATGACCTCTTTGCTTTCTATTGACTGGTGCCTGTATGGAGATAGCCAGATGTTGGAAAACTGGCACTGGGCTGAACATTGATTCTTGGTATAACAAAGTACGGTCAATAGCATTGGCAGATGAACTAACATGTCAGGTCAGAGCAGCAAAGGGCAAGCACAGCCCCTGTTTCCTTTATAATTTTTGGCAAATGTTTATTGAATACATAAATACTTCAGACTGGCAGAAATCCAGCCAACACTCACGGGAAAATGTGATGTGATCTTTTAGAGTAATCAAATGAAACTTTATTACACAGCATGACAAAAGCCTGTAATTTTATCATGACAAGTTATTTGTTGTTTACTGTTGTAACAGTCGTTTTCTCAAAATGTATCTTCTGTACCATAAAGAATAAATGAAAAACATTATTTTTTTAAAAAGACAGTGAACAACAAAATAGGCAGGTACAGCAAAACATAATAGAATACAATGTAAGTCTGGGTTCTGCCCTGAAATCTTATGATGAGGGGTGGTCTATAAATTAAAAAATATAAATAACTAAATAAATAAATCTAGCCCTCCTCTACAAAAATTCTGCAAGATCACACTGATTTGGGTAGCAGCAGATAAAATAAAATAAAACAGGCAGGACTGAGGCAGGTAGAGCTAAGCACCCTCACTGGGGTGGTCCCTCCCTGTTCATCAACTTAATCATGTGATGTGCGGAGAGTGGTGAAAGCCCCCTTCATAGCTGAACCACATGGATCAACCGAAGAAGGATACTGTGAACTTGTACGTTCCAAGAATGTGTGAGTGTGTGTGGATGGCCACACCCACTGCTAGCTTGTGAACCCCAGAAAGGTGATCCAAGGTGAAGGAGGCCATTGGGCGGGAGCAAAGATACCCACTCCTGTTTTAGAGGAATGAGTAGCAACCTCTCTTTCTGTGTGTGTTCATGTGCATTTGCTTTATTTAAGTTACAAAGAACATAGCAAGTAAAAATGGAAAGTTGTTTGCTTAAGGGAGAGGGAGGTTCCCTTGACAACGTTTCAAAGATAGCATAATCTAAGAATTCAGCTTCTGAGTAGCCAAGATAAACCACATCCAGTGAAAAGTAAATCATCACCCTCAAAGATCTGTTTGGTTTCCTTTGTATGTTCATACAAAACCAGAGACAGACAACCTGTAACCTCCAAATGTTACTGGGCTGCAGCTGCCAGCATCCCTGCCCATCAACCATCCTGGTTGGGGCTGATGGGAGTTGGAGTGGTATCACAACATCTGGAAGACTGCACGTTGCGCGCCTCTGTTCTTCACATGTTGTTTATCTAAAATCTGCTAGGTAGTTTCAGTCCTTTGGTACAGAATGTCTTGGAAGCACAATTCATATCCATCAGGAGCTGTGCATTCAGAATTGTGGACCCAATTTTGTGGAACTCTCTCCTAACTAATATCCAGCATCCCCCCACTCCCTGTTGAACCCGAAGCCTTTTCTTTATTCCAGTAGATATTTTAAGTAATTTCTGATTTAATAGTTTTTAACTGATTTAATCTGTATTGTTATTTGTTGAACTTGATGTAAACCATTTGGATACATTTATAATTAGGTGGCATATAAACTGTCAAAACAACCACCTATCAGAACAATTACATACTATTTGATTCTGGATTAACTGTCTGGTCTGCATAATTTTTCCTCTTGGGTGCAGTTCTAATTACAGTGGTGCCCCGCAAGACGAATGCCTCGCAAGACGGAAAACTCGCTAGACGAAAGAGTTTTCCGTTTTGGAGGTGCTTCGCAAAACGAATCTCCTATGGGCTTGCTTCGCAAGATGAAAATGTCTTGCGAGTTCCTGCGGGGTTTTTTCCCTCCCCCTTTTCTAAGCCGCTAAGCCGCTTATCAGCTGATCTGATAAGCCGCTAATAGTGCTAATAGCGCTAATCCGCTAATCCGTCAATGGGCTTGCTTCGCAAGAGGAAAAAACCGCTAGACGAAGAGAATCACAGAACAGATTCTTTTCGTCTTGCGAGGCACCACTGTATTTTGCCGGAGCTAAATTGGACCTCCTGTTTCCAATGATCTTTTACAGTAATATCAAATAGTTCTGGGGGGCGGATGTCACAGAACAGACATCTGGCTCCGTTTTTATACCAGTGGTTTGTTGCAAAGGTTTCTGAAAGGAAGAAGTAGAGGACGAACAAGACAATGACAAAAGGAAGATGCTAGAGGGACCTAAAAAATGAGAAACATGTATTCTCCTTTACTCCCATTTTCATCATGGCACAACATTCCAACTAAACTTTGGCCATCATCTCTCTCCTGTTGCCGCAGTCAGTTCACATAGCAGGCAATTTCTTTAAGCAGGCTTTCCCCACTGCATCAACTCACTACATTGCCCCACAAAAATCTGCCTTATTGCACATGTTTGGGACCCTGAAACGACCACCAGCTTGTGTTATAGTAACCAGGACCATATCTAAAATACGCACCACAGCATTTAGATGAGTTCCTGGCCAATAGCCAGAAATGCAGTGAGCGACTTAAAAACAACAACCCCCAAACAAACGCCTACATAACGGGAAAGAGAAAGCATCAGCCAACGGATCCCAAAGCCCATCGGAGCACTTGTTAAAGCATCCTACTCCCGGATGGCTCGATTTCATTTGGGAGGTGGAGGGAGAAGCAGCAACTTATGCCTCAGAAACAGCGCCATAAAACGACGTGACACTGATTTAAACCTGTGGGATCGTCGACTTGCTCTCATTGGAAGCCCTTTGACGTTGTTGTAGTAGTAGTAGCAATTTATTATTTATACCCCGCCCATCTGGCGGGGTTTCCCCAGCCACTCCGGGCGGCTCCCAACAGAATATTAAAAACACGATAAAACATCAAACATTAAAAGCTTCCCTAAACAGGGCTGTTTTCAGATGTCTTCTGAAAGTCATATAGTTCTTGTGGTCATGATCCGCCGGAGCTGAGCTCGCGGAATTAAAAGGTATGGAAATCCTGGGAGTTTTTGATGCCCAAGTAGAACGGCTCCAGCAGCAGCAGTAGTTGCTTGAGCTGAGAGATCAAACCGGACCATCCACACGTATCTGACAGCTTCTTCCGAAGTCTCCGGCCGCCCCCTCCCCGACCCACACCTAATCTAGCAGCATCAGAAAAGTGTGGCTCTCAGCACGTGTGGCTCCTCTCGACTTTCCCGATGCTTGTGGCTTAGGTCGAATTAAAGAAGAGCCAAAGCCAATATATTGTATGCCGCCACCCCTCCCTCTCCCAATCTGGCTTGGGGGCAAAAGGAGCACACCCTACCTTTCAGAGATCCCGTCCAGGGCACCGAGTACTCCAGAAGAGACTTCAGCACTTCAGGAAAATCCATGGCAGGAGGGGCTCCGAGTCTGCTGCAGCTGGACATTTCCCGCCTTGGGCTGGGGAAGGACGATCCCGTTTCTTCTTCCCAAGAGAAGGGCCGGCCGCGTGTCTGAGCGCAGAGAACGGGCTTTCAGCAGAAGTCACAAGAGAAGCCCGGAGCGATATTGCTCAACAACTCCTGGCAGGGGGAGGCTGCCAGAGGAACAGCCAATCAGAGACGGGCGCAGCCCAGAACTCTTCAGCCCGCCCCGCCCACTCCTCGCTGGCCAATGGCAAACAGGGCCGGGCTGGTCTGCCAGGGCTGGTTTACAGGGCCCGCTGCAGCCAATCAGGCCCCAAAGAAGTGGGCCGGTTACCTAACTTGCAAGAGGAAATGGGCTCGGTCGCAGGAAAGGCTTAAATCTCAAGTGTGAACAGACGGGCAAGAAATCAAAGGAGGATTCTGACAGTCTATCACAACCATAAAGTACAATGCCAACCTCAGGCCAGTAAATCATAGGTTGCTCTCTGGATCAGGCAGAATAAATGCATTAGTTACCGTAGTTCCTCCTGGTGTTGTTTTGTTTTCAGACTGTGTAGCGGCTTTGCAAATCATCCGTCTTCTTAGGAAGGGGTTCGCAGCGTGACCCTGGAAGCTGCCACCTTCAGTATTTCTGATTTCTCCATCAAAATACTGTAGGCAGCTTTCTATATTTATTTTTCATATGCTACTCAGTGTCTTGTGTGGGGCCATGACCCATAGGATCAAAGGTCTTAGTCTTAAATTAGATAAACCTTAAGTAGTATAATCACAATTCTATCTCTTGGATAAAACCCCATGGTACCTAATTCAGTTACCTAATATATGACCTGGCAATAGAAGCTGCAAGGCAGAAGTGGTAGAGTTTGTTTGCTTGCTTGCTTCTGTTTGCAACAAAGCAGTCTTTCAGGTGGAATCACAACTGCTGCCCACAAACTACGTAATTCTGTGCTCCCATTGTTCACAAAGAAGATGACCACCTGCAGTTCAAGTGGTTCATCGCACACAATTCTTGGAGTGATTGATGGTGTGTGTGAATTGCGTTGTGGGGTCCTTTAATCTGGCCTGGGTGTGGGGTAAAGGAATCATAGGGGAAATTAATTGCCGTGTGTAGATCCACATTCTGCATATGGCTAATTTGAAGATGCCATGGACATACTCATCTATGACTGGTGGGAATTTGTGGCATTCAATGCAGGTGGCAGGGAACTTGTTTGAGCTGTTTTAGTTTGTGGTGTTTAAAGAGATACTGCTTTGCTTTTGCTGCTGGGTGCACATGTGATGTCAAATACGCTCTGCCAAAGTTATAGCATATGCTACCAATGTAGCTAAGACGGTAGAATTATGGGTCACTTTCATTCATCCTGTTTCTCATGGAGTAAAATGACACATCATGCTGCTGCTTTGAGCTTCAGAGTTAGTGGGTGTGGAAAACACCATACTTGTAATCTAGTTTCTACTTCTATGGCATCAGCAGAAAATCTGTCGCAAGATTTCCAGGAACCTTTCTGTACTGTTTATCTTAAAGCCATATTTATACAAAACTAAAATAGAGCAATGACCTTATACATAGTCTGAGGGTGGCACTATATTTGGGGCCCAAGTGTCGTTGGTGGCTAGAGGTGCCTTTTAACAGCTTAGGTTAGTTCATTAGCTGCAACAATATCTGAATAAAGCAGACTTTGGGTTTTGTTAAACATGCTCTGGCTATTCTGGACTAGATTCTAGACTGACGCATTCAGCTCCACCCAGCAAGGCCAGTGGCCAGGGATGGTGAGAATAGAGGTGCAGCAATATCTAGAGGCCCACAGGGCAAGTTTAGAGCCCTTCTGGTCTCAAGTATAACTCTAATTCCTAATGCTATATAGCGTGATACTGAGAGGGATCATCCAAAGCTGCCAATTAATCTTCTTACTTTTGCCATCAGTTTTAAGACATGCTTTATTAGGCATCATGTTCCTAATTATGTTCAAATACTTTACCACACTGTGAACATAACATACTTTAAGGCAACGTCCCCTAAATCCTGTGAACTGTAGTTAACCCTTCACAAAGCTACAGTTCCCAGCACCTTTAACAAACTACAGTTCCCAGGGTTCTTTGGATGGAGTGTATGCAGCCTGTTTTATACAAAGAGACAGACTGGTGCCATTTTGAATCAGTTGTGTGATTATGTCAGCATCTCAGTCCAGTAGCGATAGGTGTTGCAAAGCCTGCTTAAAACTGTGATTATTCCAATGGGTGCAGTCAGCTATCCCATCCCCCAGTCACGCTTCACACCTAGACAAGTTGCCCAGAAGCAATGTTAACAAGCCTCAGCTCTTCCCTGGCACCCCTTACACAAGTCCCTCCCACACACTGCTTTGAGCCTGGAGGCCTTACCTGCAAGATCCTTGCCCAGTGCGAGGAACTGAAATGCCTGCAAAACACACACACACACACACACCCCTGTCACAGTTGTGGGTGTGCCAAGCCTAATTAGCCTAGCAGCCTGAAAGCTGAATACTGCTGTCACCACAAGAGAATAGACCAAATATAGTGGTACCTTGGTTCTCAAATGCCTTGGTTCTCAAACAACCTGGAACCTAAACACTGCAAACCTGGAAGTAAGTGTTCTGGTTTGCGAACTTTTTTCAGAAGTAGAACGTGTTCCGTTTTGAGTGTTACACTTCCATTTTGAGTGCCACACTTTCGTTTGGAGAGTTACGCTGAGGTCTGTCTCTTTTTGCTATTTATTTTGTGTTTATGTGGCTCTTTTTTTGTGTGTGTGACCATGTGGAACCCAGTTACAGATAGGTAGCCGTGTTGGTCTGCCATAGTCAAAATAAAAAAATTCCTTCCTGTAGCACCTTAAAGACCAACTAAGTTAGTTCTTGGTATAAGCTTTCGTGTGCATGCACACTTCTTCAGTATCTGAAGAATCAGATACTGAAGAAGTGTGCATGCACACGAAAGCTTATACCAAGAACTAACTTAGTTGGTCTTTAAGGTGCTACAGGAAGGAATTTTTTTATTTTGACATGTGGAACCCAGTTCAGCTACTGATTGTGTGACTGCGGTACATTGTTTATTGCGTTCATTTTATGGATCAATGGTCTCATTAGATAGGAAAATTCATGTTAAATTGCTGTTTTGGGGGTTGTTTTTAAAAGTCTGGAATGGATTAATCCATTTTGCATTACTTTTTGTGGGAAAGCATGCCTTGGTTTTGGAACGCTTTGGTTTTGGAACGGACTTCCGGAACGGATTAAGTTTGAGAACCAAGGTACCACTGTGTCCCACCAGATCTGTAGAATAGACCTCCATAGCTGAGTGAGAATTTGAACCCAAGTCTCCAACATGTTCACAGCCAAATGTTCTCTTCAATGTATCAGATTGGTTGCCAGTTCTCTTGGGCACAGTGGATATGATACACCAATAGCTGAAACAGCTGCCTTTGGGGAAGAAAATAAAATTCCAGATAGAATGATGGTGATGATACACTTAAAAGAAAAAAAAGTATATCAGAATTACCAGATGGTGACCAGGTGGTTGAATCCCATCTAGAAAACTATGTGTTTGGATGAAGAAACTAAAACCAGTAAAAACTGAAGTTAATTAACAGAGACTTGGAAGCATTCTTCCAGCGCTTTGCCAAACCTGATCATTCATAGCTGCCTAATGCATTTGGATCATGTTAGGAATACATAGCCAAACATGGCAAAGCACTTAATCACAAATTGAAAACAAAATAAAAAACTGAGAAAGTTTCCCAACAGTTTCAAACGGTTATGTATTTATTCAATTTATGTCCCATGCCACTTAAGGCTCTCAGCAACTTGTACAAATATTTTGTAAAGAATTGTTTTAAAAAATATAATTGGATTTTTCCTAACTCTTGCAATGTCACCCTCCCCGCATGGCAGTGACTCTGAGAGCCGATGGTAGCTGTTATGTCTGCTCTTGCTCTGAGGGATGGGCATCCTCCCACCTGTTCTTAAGCCACTAACCAATGACTGCAGCCGGTATGTTTTTTCTTTCACCTACCTACAGTTTGGGGGCAACTGACAAGGCGATCCTTGGGGAAGGCCATGAGTAGTTAGTAGCCACAATGACCACGCCTCCACAGTCAGAGGCAGCAAAGCTTCTGAATACAGGTTGCTGGAAACCACAGGAGGGGAGAGGGCTCCTGTGATCAGAACCTGCTTGGGGATTTCCATCTGGTTGGCCACAGTGGGAACAGGATGCCGGACAAGATGGGCCACTGGCCTGATCCAGCAGCCTCTTACGTTCTTATGACAGCCAAGCAGCCTTTTATTTGGATGGGAGAGGGCCTGTAGAACCCTGTCCCTTGCAGCCCTAAGAGAACGCAAGCTGGATCTAGCCCAGTATTCTTTTCCATAAGCAGGACCTGGGTGCAATGGCATTGGCCCCACTTGCACTTCCTGGAAACTGATACAGTGGTACCTCAGGTTACATACGCTTCAGGTTACAGACTCCACTAACCCAGAAATAGTGCCTCAGGTTAAGAACTTTGCTTCAGGAGGAGAACAGAAATTGTGCTATGGCGGCGCTGCAGCAGCGGGAGGCCCCATTAGATAAAGTGGTGCTTCAGGTTAAGAACAGTTTCAGGTTAAGTACGAACCTCCAGAATGAATTAAGTACTTAACCCGAGGTACCACTGTACACAGAATGCTACCTCTGAAGGCAGAGGTAGGACTTAGCTTTATTTTCCATGAGTTTGTCAATCCTTTTAAAGTCATTTAACTTGGTGGACATCACTACATCTTACTGGAGTGTATTCTGTAGTTTAACTACGTGCTGTGTAAAGAAGTACCTCCTTTCCTTTATGCTTTGTGCTTCTAACATTCAGCTTCATTGCCATCTTCCCCAGCTTTAATATTATGAGGGAGAAAAGCCTCTGGAGCTTCTAGCCAGGGACTGAATCCAGACTGAGGGCAGAGTACCGTTTGTGTTCATGTCCTGTTTGTGGCTCCCCCCAGGCATCTAGCTGGCCACAGTGAGATCAGGCAGGGCTCTTCTGACGTCCTTTGCCTGACCTCAGTGGTCCTCATGCCAATCAGTGTGTGGTGGCATGAATGTCCCAATTATTAGTAAACAGTACATGTGACATCCTAAAATAAGCACTTCCTGTGGCCCACACCATCCCATGGACTTCCATTTCTCCTTTTCCTCTCAAAGTTAAGACTCTTCAGTGTCTGTGTACTTCCCCTCACTTTGATCAGCAATGGCTGGTATAATCATCTGACACCAGTTTTGATTTTAAAAAAACCACCACAAAGTAACAGGCCTCTTCCATCCCTCCACAAGGCATCAGCAAGCCATTTTGTGAACTTTCACTCCAGGGTTGTTGTTTTACACCTGCACACTAGCAGCAGGTGGGGGGAAAATGCTTTAAGTCACATATTTGAAATATTGTCTCAGATGACGTTGCACTACAATACTATATGGCCAAAAGCGCCAATCATGGTTACATGTATTTATAACCCTAAATTGTGATTATGGACATCTTCAAACAGCAATTTGCTTGGTGGTAATTTGCTACCATAGAAGCTTGGGAGGCTGAAGAGCTGATTAACCTGAGGTATAGTGAAGTACACCAAGCTAACTGTACACATCTCTTTGTAATAAGGCCACAAGCCCCATGAATGTATGGGCCATGTGCTAACATCTCTAAATAGCAACAAGAACTGTCAATGTGCTTATAAAGTACATAACCACCTTCTTGCATGGCACAGGCACCGCCTCTCAGATTAGGCAGGATTTACATGAATGTGAACCATGCAGCAAGTTTAATGGTTTACGTACACCTTCTCTCTCTCCTTTACACACACTTTACTGCATGTAGGCAGAATTAGTGTTTCAGAAAATCTTCCTCTGGACTTCTCTCCTGCTGATTATCATTTTAAAAAAAAATCAAGCATGATCTGCATATTTAGCCAGTCTATACTACAGTTGGTAAACCTGTGGCCCTCCAAATGCTTTTGGACTACAATTCCCACCATCCCTGGCCACTGGCCTTATTGGCTGGGGTAGATGTAAGTAGAAGGTTTGATGTTTTATGACTCTTTAAGAGTGCTGTGCTTGAACTACTATACTGTATAAGCTTTGTTCTGATTTGCCTCTGGGCAGACTCTCTTAACTGGCAGTTTGGCAAGAACAACCCTGCTAAGTTTGGCCAGGGCACAGCCTGACTCCCTCCTTTGGCAAGCCTCACAGAACTCTAGCCCAATGGTTGCCATCAATTTGATTTGAATTAATTTTATAATGAAATGATTTTAGAATGTTATATTATTTTAGTGTTGTTAGCCGCCCCGAGCCCAGCTTTGGCTGGGGAGGGCGGGATATAAATAAAATGTATTATTATTATTTATTATTAAGTTGTTCTGTCCTCATGTGCAGTAGTTAATAAACTAGGTCCCTAACTTGGATCCATTGCACTTGCTTTTATTCTCTTAGTTCCATGTTTTTATTTCAGGTGTACCCTCACCTGGGTAACAAACCAGTGGTGTAGAAGAAAATTCTTGCCACTCTGTTTTTCAGTAAGCAATGCCAATGTCATTGTGGTACGTACAAGTGGGATGGCTCAACAGTCATTTGATCAGGAGGACATCAGGACATCAAGGGTAGGGAAACTTTGGCCTCCTACATGTTGCTGAACTACAACTCCCAACCGTCCCAGCAAGCATGGCCAATTGCCAGGGATGATAAGAGTTGTAATTCAGCAGCATCTGGAGGTTCCCTACATCTGAAGTACGTAAGTAATGAGAGTAGTGACATCATGGGAACTGTGTGACATGAGACTTGGTACTTCATTCTAAATGAGAGGTAGCTAAAACAGAAAGATCTGTCCTAGGCCACAAATGAATCACTTTTTGATCATGTTTCATACCAGCCATGTTGCCCACGCATGAAGAAACAGATGAGCCACCTTGCCATTCTCGTTCCAAGGAATAATACAGCACACACGGTGAGGGTTTAAAGTGCACACTTTTATTTTCTATTACAAAGGCTAAAAGAAGCAAATCTGTCTCATTAGGA
Source organism: Podarcis bocagei (assembly GCF_964188305.1). Taxonomy (NCBI): domain Eukaryota; kingdom Metazoa; phylum Chordata; class Lepidosauria; order Squamata; family Lacertidae; genus Podarcis; species Podarcis bocagei. Next base: position 34,475,723 of record NC_138135.1, on the reverse strand, counting down.
ACAAGAAAGTTGTTAGAACATCTACATTATTATCTTGGATACTAGACCTTCTGAAAGGTACTATGGATTTCTTTGTAATAGTAAAGCGTGGTATTCTTAAAATATAGTAATACAAAGACATTTTGAAGGACTCTCCAACTTATTACAAGATCAGCTTAGAAATATAGCATCTCCCTTCACTGGCTTTCCCCTATCACTCAATTTCTTAGGGATGGCCTGGTTGAAGGCCTGGTTAATCACTATCCCATTCAAACCTACCCTTCCCTCAACTTTGAGGATCTGGGAAAGGAGTCCTACCTCCTTTTTTGGAGCATTTTATAATACAGTGACTGAACCAATAACTTTATTTTATGTTAAGAAAGGGGCATTGCCAAGCTCTTTGTAGAACAGTTTGTTCAGTATTAAAAAACATAACCAGTGACCTAATTTCATTATAATTCTCAGATGTGTCTGCCCTCCTGAAAATCTTTCCCTTGCTAGGTCATTTATGGTAGTTATCCAAATGCTTATTTCTTTTATTCAGTTGTTCTGGAGCAGTGGGCTGACACCCTTGATTGCTGAAGAACTGCTAGTGCTATGGATACAGTGAGATGCTATAGCACAAAAAAGAATCCCATCCTATTTATATAAAGACAAAGGGGAAAAGATAAACAGAGGACAAAGTACCACCCCCTGCTCTTGACAATGTCCATTTTCTTAAGAAAATAATCAAAAGGCTTTCTTTAGCACCTTATTTATTAGATGAACATTTCTTTCCATGGAATGGGCAGATATTTACATGGGTGAGTTCACCACTAATTGGAGTAATGATCCCCTGTCAGCATAAATAATTCTTTTTCAATGCAACAGAACTATTCCTCCCCCTAACATCATTTTGTTTCAATAAGAGATGCTGCATTTCCCTAGCTAGAGTCCTTTTCCTTAACCCTCAATAAAAAAAGATTCCTTCAATACCACATACATATATAATATTATATAGAGTGATATATTTAATACCTGTGTATATATGTTTTATGGAAGGGTTACATATATACACACTAGAACAAGTCCAGTGACAAAATACTGCAACACCACATATCAGGTTATCATATCAGGAAAAAAACAAAAGTTGATTCTCACTGCAATGCCCAGGAATATGTGTTCCCACCCCTATAAACTCTGCTTCCATAAACCACAAAAGCCCTTTTCTCCCCCATCAAAGTAGTATTGATTGGAGTAAAAAAGGCTGCAAAGCAGTTTATTTTTTAATTAAAGAGGAAAGGAAACATTTCCCACCCCATAATCTAAATAAATTCACATATTATTACTCATGGTAGAGCATACACTTATATAGTTACATTTCTAGATGCAGATAGTTTAAGAATTTTAAACATCCATTTTCTTATGTGTGTTTTCCTCTGTCTGTCCCAAATAGGTTAACATTTCAACTCCAGAAGCTGGTCAATTGCTCTCATCAGTATTTTGAGAAATAGGACCAACAGACTGAAAGCATAATGGCCAAGCAGACAACAAGCAAATACACAGAATGCTTATGTGTGGGAAGGGGAGTGATTTGGCTCATTCAGTTGCAGTTGAATTTCTGTGTCTTTGCTTAATCCAGTGTCAAATTAATTAAGACTACTAAACTGGCAAGACAGCAGAAAATGCCAACTCCCTTTTTATCAAAATCTAGGCCAATGGAAGACACATAACATGATATGAGTGGTTTTGTTTCAAATTCTAGAATAATCAAATCAATAAAAGGGAATCATAGCTTTCAAGAAAAGTATGTGTGGATTATTCCATGGAATGGTGGTGGTCAGGGTACATGACTACCATTCACTGGGAGTCAAACACACAAAAAGCTATAACCTTCTCCTAGAAGATAGCAATGAAAAGTACCTACATCTCCTCTTTAGGAATACGAGTTTTTTGTCTAACAAAATATGCCTATTTGAAAACAAGTAGCTGGTTTTGCTTATAAAAAGACCAAATATCTTTAAATTGGTTTTACGATAGGTACAAGTGGGTTAATAAGTGTGAAGGCCAGATACTGACAAAAATGAGTAATGGGGCATCTGATCATCAGTTAGAAAGAAAATAAAGCAACAAAAGGTTTCAGAGAACCCTAACCTAGTGATCTTATGTTCCCCTGCTCTCTCTACTTCCCCTTCCTTATCACAATTATTTGGGCCTCTTCATGTCTATAGGGATAGCTTATATTATCTTAATTAATATTATTTAAGTAGGAAAGGGTTATAAAATTTGATTAAATATCAAAAACTCTTAGTTGGACAATTTCATAAAATAGATAGTATAACCAAGACTGCAGGTCCTAGATAGATACATCTCAGCATGAAACCTCCTCATTCAGATCACACATCATCTGCTTGAAAAACATAAAGCAAATATTTCAATACTGCATACTAATTTTTAATACACATATTAGTGCATTTCCTCTTAGACCCAAAAATAGAATTGCGCCAACTTGTTCAGTCACAAGTGCTGAGCATTTTAGCTTGCAAAAATATAAGTTGTGCACATTTTAGATCACCTGCATTCTTATCCAGAACAGATGTGTCCAACACACACATCATGCCAAGTGTCATAAAATGAAAGCACTTTTCCCCCCTTCTTCAGCCCCTATTTCACAGAACGTTTTGTTTAATGTTCCCATCATTTTTTGCAGACGTTTACAGCCCAGTGCTGAACATGCTTACCCCAAAAGCAGCCCCCATGGCGTTCAATGGAACTTAACTCATAGAAAGCATGCTTTGGATGATAGTCTCTGGAAGCTCACTTTAAAAGGTGTATTAAATAGTACTGATAAAGAAGAGATCATATTGTCTTCAAGGAACCTTGTCCACTGTCAATGAGGGGACAGAAAGCTGATTTAATGTGTTCTTGTTGCTGGAGGCTATTTGTAGATAATCTACTAGTTTTGGAAATGAAACATTCATATGCAAGGAAGGTTTTATTCTCCTTCTTTGTAACCTTGGTTTAACCAGTTTCTCTTGTGGAAACATTTTTAACTTCTCTCTTTGCATTTAATTCTATCTTTGATTTCAAGTATAGTTACATTTTTTATTATCTGAGTGGCACCACATATTTTACATGACAAAAAAAAAAAGGTTTCCAACCTGACTCTGCTTTTTATATGGCAAACATTTTTTAATCTAAACGACTGGATTCCTTTTACATAATTTCTGTCCATTTCTGCTATCATTGCTTTTTGGTCTTTGCAGACACACACATCTATCCAATACAGGGTGGGGGGACACCACTAAGGTGGAACTGACACACTTTCAGTAACAACCAAGCAGGCTCTCTGCACAACCTGCAAACATTAATTTTTCTTACGCACATGTCAATCCTCAAAAGAGCATCTTGGTTTTTGGTGTCTCTACGGAGAGGTAAAGACTGCATTGTACAATTGCTCCAACTGTAGGAGGAAGAATCTTCACAGTTATGCTTAACAAACAAAGGTCCAACACAACAATCTGTTATCAATTTGCTTTTTGGGCAATAGAATAAGCTATATGGGAAGGCAGGGAATATACTGTTGCCTCCACCTCCAAAGGCAATGTAGTGATAATCTTTCTAGCTGGACTACAAATTCATTGTCCTCCCTTACCTGAGAGGGATTGGAATGGGCAGAAAGGAGGAGGTAATCTTAGAATACACAGAGAAAAATATGATCTTATTTTTTACTATTGCCTACAGCAACCACCGGAGTCACCTCAAAACTTTAAAGATAGCTTGAACTGGGCTTGTTTTAAGTTACTTCCTTATTCTTCTACACAATAGTTTGGGTGTCTGTGGAGAAGAAGCACACAGCACTGCACAGTCACCAACACTGAACAAAACCCCACTTGCTCATCATTTCTCCACTATCTCTCTATGCTCATGTCCATGATGCTGCAATATTCCAGCAATCAGGCACCCCAAATAAAGGATCCAGGAGCTTGGGAACCAAAGTGAGAAGCCCCCTCCCTCTTATTTACCAAACACCGCAAAACAGTATCTTCTTTTTTTTAAGTTGAAAAGTGGTAGATTGAAAAATTATGTTTAAAAAGGGAGCAGGGGAGATAGAACAAAAGTCTAGGAGCATCATGTTCCCTGGCTATAGATGAATCAATTCAAAATCCCATTCAACATCAGTAAATCATCTTGATTATCTTACAATCAAAGAAAGGTTTGTGGAAGAACTACCAGTCTCTTTGTCACTGCCCTGCTCCTTCCCTTCCCACATCTCTGGTTCTGAAAACCTGCCTGTTTTCTCACCACCCTCAGTAAATTATATGCTATCCCGTAATAGGAAGCTGTATTTGCCAAAGTCGTCATCTCTGGGACACAGCAGCATATCCTTGCGGGCTTTGGCCAGCTTCTGCTTCATGACTTCCCTCCGATCCAGCCACTCTGTCAGTTCATCCTGGCCATGAGCAGAGCGACACTTCTCCCCTTCAGGGCAGGATTTTGTCTTCTGGAATCTGCAGGAGGACAACATATGGCTTAAGAGACTTTAGGGTTGTTTTTTTCATTTTTAACCATTTCCCTCGGTTCTTCAGTATCTGACACCAGAAAACTAATTTCAAACTACAGAGGGTTTTTTCTACTAAACATAGCAAGGGCCCAAGGCAAAAGAGGGATACTTTTTTGGCAAACAAGCCAGCCGGGTCAATTGTCAGGTATGATGGGAGCTGGAGCTAAACAACATCTGAACTGTAACTGTTGTTTAAAGGTATGAGATAACCTTATTAAAGCAAACATAAGTAAGTCTTAAAGAAACAACAGCAAACTTATCATGCCTTTATAGTTTATAGTAAATTATATATTGTTACTTTTATTATCTCCTGCCAACCTAGCAGTTCGAAAGCATGTCAAAGTGCAGGTAGATAAATAGGTACCGCTCTGGCGGGAAGGTAAATGGCGTTTCCATGAGCTGCTCTGGTTTGCCAGAAGCAGCTTAGTCTTGCTGGCCATGTGACCCAGAAGCTGTACTTCCCTCGGCCAAAAAAGCGAGATGAGCACCGCAACCCCAGAGTTGGCCACGACTGGACCTAATGGTCAGGGGTCCCTTTACCTTTACCTTACTTTTATTATAAAAGTGTGTCTGGCCAGTTTTGTACCATGTCTGAATTTCACCAGCTATTGAGATATAGTTAAAGATGTTGGTAAACAATGTAGTACAGACATCTGGTGGCAGCAGTTAGAAAGTGAATTGGCAGCGGTAAATAAAAGCTGGCTCTCCGCCTAATAAAAAGAAATAAGATGTGCCTCTCCACCTATTACTAATTACTAATAAACATTTAACCTGAAAAAGTAAATAGTAGCTGTGCTGTCCCATAAGAAAATTCCAAATCAATATTAGGACAATAACTCTACCAGGCCAACCAAAACATGACAAAACAGTACATAAGCTTCTGAGTCCTTCAGAACTCTTCATAAGGCTAGACGGCAATGGGGTGAGGAAGAGCTGAAGCCAAGGACTGTTCTCTTTATTAATCTGGAGTTGCGTATTGACTGCGTATGTAACCAGATGAGAAGAAGGTAGTTTTGTGCACAGTACCTTTCACACAGCCGGAACTCCCCCATTGGGAAACGGTAGTTCCAGCAGCTCGAGTCGTTCTCCGATGTGAAGACTTTTTCTTTATGCTTCTCTGACTGAATGTGTTGCTGCCATTGCTTCTTGCTGTTGCTGTTCTTCCCACAAAGCCAGCAATGGTAACCCATCTAGCCATCAGATAACAGGAGAACACAGTTCTTTAACTTCCTGCTGTTTCACTGAACAACTGCTCCATAAAAGGGTTAGAAAGGGCTCCTCCAACCACCTCCATGCCTAGTGTTCAATAAAACCAATTTGCCCATGACTTAAACATTTCCACTAATTAAGCTGTATAGAAATAGCTCAAATAAGAATAAAAGAAATCTATTGTTCTATGTGTTTCATAATTTGATCACCAACTAGATTTTCCTTTACTATCCACTTTCCAAAATGTTTTGCAACTGCCAAAGATATTCTGGGTTTTGTGGGGGGAGTGGTGGAGAGAAAAGGAAGAGGGGGAGGAAAAAAGGGGGTGCATGTGAAAAGTTGGGTGCAAGGGGCTGCAAAAGAGAGGGAGTAGGAGGGATGGCAATGAGGATGGTGAAAACAGGTGCAAAATGGGGCTGCAGAACAGAACAGAAAAGTAACTTCAGAAATGGGGCTGGGAAAGTGAAAAGCAGCCTTTGTAGTTGCATGGGATGGCAAGGAGAAGCTCTTGGGGATTAATGTGAGGAGAATGGCAGGGGGACTGATAAGTGAAACAGTGAGCAGGGGCACAGGGGTGTGGGGGGGTGTAATAAAATAGAGTCAACATTAAATCCTTCATATATTTCACAACTCATACAAGGATTGGGTCTTCCCAAGACTTCATGTCATTCCAGCAAAATACATGCAATTAATGAAGTGGCCCTCCATTTCTTTTTTTAAAATGGTACACTGTCTTCATAAAAAATTCAATATTGATTATTTGTTTGATTTAAATGCTTGCTGCTAAGAGCAACGGCATAACGTACAAAACAATACCTCTCAATAAAAATCATTCCAACAACCCCAACATAAAAACAGCAAAATCTTCAGGAGCAGCAACATTCCACCCAATGGGCCATCAACCAGCTTATGGATGGCAAGCGACAGATTGCGCAAGAGAAAGATGTTACCATGTCAGCATAATCAGTAGGCATCTGGATCTGCTTCTCTCCTTCCCGCGATGTCAGAGGTGTCCCCTCACCCGGCTTCCCAGGAGTGTGTTTTTTCAGCCACATGTCGTAGGTCTGCTGCATATCCAAAACTGCAATGAAATATCAGTTTGAGGAGCCTCCTTTCCATCATACCAAGCACAATATCTCCAAGAGGAAAGCTTTACAAGCTGCTTTATACCAAAATCAGAGCAAGAGCTCATCTAGTTTGATATTATCTTAGCATTCTTGTAGCTCAGCTCTTCAGCATTTCAGACAGGGGTCTCTCTAGAAGCCCTACCTAGAGATGCCTGGATTTGAACCTGGGACCTGCCACATGCAAAAGACGTGCTCTGCCACTGAGCCAAAGCCCCACCACACCTGAAAGGACTTACAAAAATACTTTTTTCTTTAAGGCAGGTGTTAGGAACTTCAGGCATGGGGGCTAAATGTGAACTTCCAAGGTTCTCTATCTGGGCCCTGGGACTCTCTCCACCCCACACCCCTAGGCCAACCAACCCAGCTTCAACCCCCCCTTGGGTGTTTTTGGATGGGTGGAATTTGTCCCTGGACTCTGATAATAGCTCTCCCTTGTCTAGATGAAGAATAGAGAGGGGTAGGTGTCTGAGTGTAGAAACTAGACTACTGTACAAAGTTAAAAGCCACTTTTGCCTCTGGCCCTGCTCATTACTGGAATGTGGCCCCTGGAAGGCTGCCCAGAAGGTGAGATATAAATGCGATAAATAAACAAAATAAAAATAAAATAGCACAAGGTGCAGGACACTGTTTCAGCCGGCAGAGAAGAAGATAGCTATACATGCGTGTGACATTTTGGAATACAATTCCAGCCCACAATGGCGCGGTTCCTATTTAAAGCAGACTTCTGTAAACTGCTTTATTGGTGGATTGGGAGTTAAGTCTTGTGCATGCACTCCTCCCTCCTCTGCTCTCTGGAGTCATCTGCACCCCCTTCCTGACATTAACCATAGTTTTAGGGAACTATGGTTTGTAAACCAACTTCAAGCCACGGCTTTAATCCTATCCATGTTTAGCCCTACTCAGACCTGGAACGTCTTCATAGAGGAGCAGAGCACCCTAGCAGATTTCACTGCCAGCAACCCTGCCAGATTCAGAACTCCTGGCCCCAGGACCAGAGCTCATAACACCAGTAGCCTAGATTCCTGAATAATTCTTGGATTCCATCCCTCCACCAATCATCACCCCTGGAGCTCCAAAAATAGAGGAGACAGAAACAAGGCAAGAACATGCTTGGCTAACAGCATGTTTGGCTATTCAGGAGGCAGGTAAGTGCCTGAAAACAGGGCCTGGCAGAGAAAGGCAGGCAGGAATGGAGTCTCCCGCTGCTATATAAGCTCTCATTCTTAGCTCCCTCAGAGCTCCAAACTCACCTTCCTAAACTGGGGAAAGAGACAAGATTCCCAATTATTTTATACACTGGTGTCCTCATAATGCAGTACTTCAATTAGCACAGGGAAGGAAGGGGAAATTGCTCTGGAGAGGGGAAGGAAGGAGCAAGTTTCACAAGACCAGCCCTTGGTCTGGAAACTATGCTTTTCAGGGAGCCAGACTTACATCTTCACTAAGCCACAGTGTGTCCATCACTCTCAAGGTAGCTTTCCTAAAAACGGGGGTATGGGGAACTAGAATGGAAGAGAGATTTCCCCCTGCTCCCAAACATACATTCCACTCACTCTTATTTTCTTTCATGAAAGTCCACATCTCTCTCTCTTCAGGGCTGTGGGCAAAAGAGCAGTTTCCAACATACTGACACTTTCTGCCATTTTGGGCATGAATGCATAGCTGCAAAGAGATAGAAAACACACAAACACCACCTTAAAAAAGAAGAAAAAAACCCTCCACCCTCAAAAGAAAAAAGGATGAAGTAGCCAAGAATGGCGCCAAGTCAAACAAAAAGGGGACAAGCAAGCTTTGCGAATTTATTCTGCTTCAGGCTGTATCTGCAAATCTGTGACTAGGCACTGATAACAACATACAAATTTGTCTCTCCAGCTTGACAGGTGATAGCCTTCCAGCATTAAGGTAGTTGACCCCCACCCCACCCCGGCAACAAACACCTGTTCTTTAAAGCTCAATCAGAGCAAACAGCAATCTCTGGAAAATCTGAACAGACGTTTGCTCCAATTGAGTGCTAAAGAGCAGGTATTCACTGCAACAAAACCAAAACCAAAAACCCACGCTCAGACACAGAGTTTTAAAGTTTTTAAGTGTGGATAAGCCCTGAGATCTGTAGGATTTAAATTTGCAATTATTGTTTTTTCGGTACAAGTTTATTCTGGTTTTTATCACTATATATATGTTGAATGCCATTAAGGACTCTGTGGTGACAGAACCCACCTCCACACATACACCTGAAAGATGACAAGCAAAGAAGAAGAAGAAGAAGAAGAAGAAGAAGAAGAAGAAGAAGAAGAAGAAGACGACGACGACTGATATACTGGGGGCTTATGGAGGTTATTCAACAACCCACTGTTATTCTGCGAAGGCTGCTGTGGAATTGTTCCTGTGCTTTCTGCCAATTTTCCAGGCCCTCCTGAGGCTAGCAATAGCTGCAGCACTTCTGGATGAAGGCCTTCTGAGTTTCAGGTGCACTGCCAATCAGTGCACCTGGTTATCAATAAGCCATACAGACTGCAGCAATTTCTTCTTATGGATCACTACTATGGATCAATTCAGAATGGTTGTGTGATCCATAGCAGGATTAGGGTGGTGGTGGCATAGTTTCTCCCCTCACTCAAAAAGCAGCTGTTGTGCAGAACACTGCTAGTTGCTGTGTCACAGGGGTTGGAGTCATGGGCTCCTCCCCACCTGCCTCTTATTCCAGAGTATCAGTACCACAGACTTGCTTTCTGCAAGTCCTGCCATGGCCACACACCACTTGTCTCACACTTGCCATTTAAGCAAGGTCTTCAGACACTGCCATCTTTCCCCTTGACACAGGGTACAAAGGAAAACCTACTACTCTTTAAGTCCACTTTCTCTCTCAGAGCCCTTATGTCTGTCCTTGTGTTGGACAAGCGCTCCCAAGAACTGCAGGTGCATTCTAGCACATGGAGCTACACAGAGATCTACTTTGAAATGGAAGGCTGCATCACGGAATTAAGAATAGTACACCTTCAATATGCTACATTCAAGCATGCTTTCAAGCAAGAGCACGGCATCACAGTGATGCTCACAGAGGGGAGTCTGAGACCTGCCTGCCATACCAACGTATCAGAAAGTTACTCTGGACCATATCCTCTCTCCGTTTCTGGAAATGGAGACAAATCAAGGCCAGATTTCTTGAATACCTCTCCAAGAACCTCCTAGATTGCAGAGTTGAATAGAAAACACTAAAATATAAATATAGGAGGAGAACTGAAGAAAAGCTTCTCCTCCAAAGACATACTGCTAACGTTTTCCCTTTCCCTCATATCTCACTTTTCAGTTCTTGTTTCTACCACAAAGCCTCTTCATTTCTTGAAAAGACCACAACCTGAGCAGGCTACAGCACAACTGCCCATTCCTCACCCACAGTGAAAATCATGCTATGCTCTAGGAGAATGATTTCCAAAGCAATTGTTTTTAACGTCTCTTCCTCATCCTTACTCACTCATGGAAACAGAAGATGTTGGCTTTGTGCTCAAAGGAAATAGACAACAGACACTCGGATTAGAAACAGATTTAATGAACAATTCCAACAAAGTAAACAAAAACTATTCCCTTAGCCAAGGGTGGGGAACTTGTGGTCTCCAGATGTTGTTGGACTACAAATCCCATCATCCCCTGACCACTGGCCAAGAGTTGGATTCCAATAACGTCTGGTGGGCCAGCGGTTCCCCATCCATGCACTTAGCAATCAACAGAAGTACAGCAGTAAAATTATTCACTTCCTTGTAGCAACCGTTTTTGAAGCACAGTTATTTCCTTTTGCAACAGAATACAAGTCTTTTAAAAAAAGGGATTGGATGATTTTTATAGAAAACTCTCCTAAAGCAAGGAGGCATTTGACTCTAGGGGCACATGAAAAGCCTAGATATGAACATTCATGCGTGAATATACACACGTGCATGTATTGCTTGCTCATTATTTACCAAATATTGTTGGTCGTTTTGAGTCTTCCCTCCCCTTAGGAAAAAGGGATACAAAAAAGTTTTGCAACATGTTCACCCACAACTGGGTTTCACATTAAGAGCTCCTCTTGATAGTTTTCTTCTTTTTTGAATGAGCAGTGCTTTCCAAATCCTTGAATTGACTTGAAGTCACTTCATCTTCAAGCCCAGGAGCTAGTGCCACACCTTCTCTGGCAGTAAACAAACTGAGGAATGTCACCAGCTTCTTTTCACACACACAGCACTCTGAATTAGAGGAGGGTAACCCAAGGTGAAATGCTATACCCGATTCCAGAGCCAACCAGTCTTTCCTGGAACAAGGATTTTAATTAAAACCACCAAATTTGCATGGGTGATTTCAACGGGTGTCAATATATTCTTTCATTATTGCACCACTGACTAATCTTGGCCTTCAACCAGAACCTGTTTTTTGTCTAACAATAACTTTCTCGTCCTCCTTCGGCTTCTGTATTCTGGCTCCCTTCTCACTCCATACAGAGCTCAAGGGGCTTCTTAGAGAAAAGGCGAGTAAGATACACGACAGATATAAAGAATGATGCACAGTGAGAAAATGGACAGAGAAAAGTTTTCTCCCTCTCTCATAATACTAAAACTCAAGAGGCATCCAAGTTTCTGGGCAGCCAAAAAAAGGGCATTTCTTCACACAGCACTTAGTTCGCCTGGCACTTTCATTATATATTTTTAGGCACCAGCTGAAAACCTTCCTCTTTAACCAGGCCTTTGGCTGATTAATATTCTACAGCCTTTTAAATGTGTCTGTGGGAAGGGGCGGTATTGTTTTGCTGTTTTGTCTAAATTTTCTTGTTTCTATCCTTTACTTTATTCTGTGAGCTGCCCTGAGCTGAGGAGTAGTAGTATGTGTAGTAATAATAATAATAATAATAATAATAACAACAACAACAACAACAACAACAACAACAACAACAACAACAACAACAACAACAACAACAACAACAACAACAACTAGGGAATTCACGCCTACAAAAAGCAGTGGTGGCCATAAGCTTGGCTGGCTTCAAAAGAGGATTAGAGAAGTTCATGGAGGATAAGGCAATCAACAACTAATAAGCAGGATGGTGATGGTCTACCATTGCTGCCAGAAGCAGTTTGCCTATGTATACCAGTTCCTGGGAAACACAAGTGGGGAAAATGCTACTATGCTCAAGTTCTGCTTGTGGCTTCCAATAGGCAACTGACTAGCCACTGTAAGAACAGTGCTGGACTAGTTGTGCCTGATCCTGCAGGTTCCGATGATGTTCTTATGTTAAGCACCATCTGCAAAACAACAGGGATACTCACATCGTATTGCTGAGGGAAGTTGCGGATGGAAGGCAATGGTCGGACAGACACCCACTTCTTCTTTGCTTTGGACATCACAAGCAGGACACGGCGCTCCTTGGTCCAACTACGAGGGGAGGGGGAGCCAAAAAAGATGCTCAGAAAATGTTCCATTATGAGCAGAGTCTGGCTTTCATGACAACTGGTGTACAGTGGTACCTCGGGTTACATACACTTCAGGTTACATATGCTTCAGGTTACAGACTCTGCTAACCCAGAAATAGTACCTCGGGTTAAGAACTTTGTTTCAGGATGAGAACAGAAATCGTGCTCCGGCGGCACAGCAGCAGCAGGAGGCCCCATTAGCTAAAGTGGTGCTTCAGGTTAAGAACAGTTTCAGGTTAAGAACGGACCTCCAGAACGAATTAAGTACTTAACCGGAGGTGCCACTGTACAGACTGAGCTAAAGAATCCAAAATTCCCTGCTAGAAAGAAGGAAAGCTCTGTGCCACAAACCACGTGGGCAGGGTGGGGAGGACAACACACAACAACTGATCACCAAAATAAACTGTGTGAAGCAATAGCAGATAAGAAAAGCCTTATGAGGCAGATCATCTGGTCCTGTATCACATAGATTGTATGATTTATAGACTAAGGAAGAGTTTTCAGAACTGCGTGTCAGGGCACACTAGTGTGCCATTAGAGAGAGAGAGAATTAGGCCTTGAAAACTTAAGCAGCTACTATGTCCAGGTCTGTGGCAGTGTGTGAAGGCACCTTCCTAAAGCAGAGTAGCAATGCCTGAATGGGAGGGAGACTATCTCTTAAGCGTCACAGAGGAAAGATGGGATATAAATCTAATATCTAAATAATCATTGGTGGCATCTATCTCACTATATCCTTATTTGTTTACCCTTGATACTCCTCAAGGGGCATCTCAAAATGATTTACACTATAACAACAAATATAAAACTTGGCTACAGTCATACCTTGGTTTTTGAACAGCTTAGTTCTCGAATGTTTTGGCTCCCAAAAACTGCAAATCTGGAAGTGACTGTTCCAGTTTGCATACTGTTTTTGGAAACTGAACAACCGATGGAGCTTCCGACTGGTTGCGGGAGCTTCCTCCAGCCAATCAGAAGCCACGCTTTGGAAGTTGAACAGACTTCTGGAACGGATTCCATTCAACTTCCAAGGTACGACTGTATATAAAAACAATTTAAAAAGCAATTGTGTATGTAAACAATTTTGAAAAACAACCACTATAAATATAAAAGCAGTTGAAAACAACAACAAATACACACAATCCATTCAGGGCCAGGACAGGCACCAACTAGATAAAGATTTTAGAAGGCTTATTGAAGGTGTGTGCAGGCACTGTGCATAACCTCTGAGTGGGGAGGCAGCAGACAGCACCCGTTTCCGCCTTTTTGCCAGAATATGATCATTGACATAACCCTGAAGGACGGACTAATAATGCACAAGGATTCCCCAGATGCAACCTGTGCTAGAGCTGTCAGTCATGGGGGAATCGCTGACACATTGCCTACTTAGGGAAGCAACCGTGCTTCCTAGGCAAAGGAAAGGGTAAGACATTGGGAAGCAGAATCAAAATGGGCTGGCTTCAAACTCCCTGCCCATCGCTTTACAAGTTAATCAAGCATTTATAGTAATCTTTTTTAGTGCAAAGCTGAAGTATACTGTAGTGATCAGGTGGGATTGCTGTTGTCTTTGTCCATGGAGTTTTCTTGGCAGGGATACTGGAGTGGCTTGCCGGTTCCTCCTCCAGGTGGGATTGCTATGAGGAATTATAAATATAGAGTAAGCCATCTGTGTCAGCAATGAAAGCATTGCGTTGACTGGGTTTAAACTATTTTGATATGATTCTTGATCAATCCAAACCTCTGCATCCCTGTTCCATTTCTCTTTCTTGACAAGTCACGTCCTGCAGGCAGGCATCCTGGGTCATCAAAGATAGTGGGCAGCTTCTTTTGATGTAGCTTTTCTGATATGTTAATCTTAGGGCCAGGAAACAGATCTCAGCTGAAGGTGATAATGATCGCAATATGCGTGCTTAATTAGTTTTGGTAGTTTAAATTTTCCCAACTTGGGGTTTATTGAAATGCTCAGAAGAAGTCTGATTCGTTCTTATGAACACTCTGTAAAAAGTTCTTTTGTGAATAAAACGACCTGGGCTGTGGGGTAGAGGGAGAGAGATTATTATATGCACCCTTCCCAGAGTCTTGCTGGTTCAAGCCTCTGTGTGTATTCTTATTAATCAGAGTTCAAGCCTTCCTTTACTTTGGGAACGCCTCAGTATACCTCCATTTTCAAAATGGGGGTGGCACCTGTCCCATTATCAAAACTTTGGGAAACATTGTATTAAAACAATACAGACCCATAAGTAATTGGCCCATAAACTCTGCATCATTTTTAATCTCCCTTTCCCCCATGTTTTCTCTCCACACAGCTTCCTCCACAAGAGTAGGTATGCCTGGCACTGACTCAGTTAAAAAATGACCACAAATACATTTTATAGTCTACAAAGAATAAAAACAAAACCCTAGAAAACCACAGCAATTGTTTAAATAAAAGCACGCCACAAAATCTATGGTAGGAAAACATTCTACAGGCAGTAGAATAGGTAAGGGCACCTACCAGTGGCGAGCTTTGGCACTACAGTACTTGAGGTCCTTGTCTGGTTCTACCACCTGCCCATTCCTCCAGCACTGGCCACAAACAAATTTCATTTGAAGGTCGAAAGTGCTTGACGTGGGAGTCCTCGCAGAAGCCTGATATTGGGAAGGAGGAAGGAACAAAGTTGGTGGAGGGAGTTGCTGCATCCACAAAATGGGACAAGCTAGATTTACTAAGACAATACACATTTTTACACGTATGTTCTTTTATGAGAACTGCAGAATAAAGCAAGCGACAAAACAAGACTGCAAAAACAGATCCTAACAGTAAAAACAGTAAGATAAAATTACATTAGAATGGATATTGATATATAAGTAAATAGCCTTTGCTGATAATTTACAGACAAAAATCCCGTTATTTGAAAAGGTAAAGGATATCATATGTAAGGGACTGAAGATAAAGATAAAGCGCTCTCTCTTTCTCTCTCTCCACAGACTCTGTTTCATGCTATTGAAGAAGCTAATAAGCCACCTACTTCTGTTTTCTAGTATTGTGGGATGTGGTGTTGGAGATAATGAAATGGCACAATGCAAAACTCACAGTAAAAAAAAACTCTTTTTAAGATCCATGCTGTTGAATTTACAATTGCATTCCTACAGGAACGGGTTTTGGGGTTTTTTTTGCCAGTATTGGCCACTGGTTCAGCACAGTACCTAATCAATAGATTGGGCTCTAAGGGCATAAATTGGGCCTATATGATCTTTACAGTCCTGGGCTTGGACTCACTTCACTTCCTGCAGGGGTTGCAAACATTGCACATGACACACCCATTCTAAAATGCACATACATACACAAAGCAACCCTGAGGAACGCAAGGACTCCTGGACGGTTAAGTCCAGTCAAAGGCGACTATGGGGTTGTGGCGCTCATCTCACTTTCAGGCCGAGGGAGACGGTGTTTGTCCACAGACAGCTTTCCGGGCTGTGTGGCTAGCATGACTAAACTGCTTCTGGTGCAATGGAACACTGTTACGGAAACCAGAGTGCACATAAACGCTGTTTACCTTCCTGCTGCAGCGGTACCTATTTATCTACTTGTACTGGCATGCTTTTGAACTGCTAGGTTGGCAGGAGCTGGGACAGAGCAATGGAAGCTTACCCCGTTGCAGGGATTAGAACCGCCAACCTTCCGATCGGCGAGCCCAAGAGGCCACCTGCGTCCCTGAGAAACACAGCAGTGGCATAGCATTGGGGGGAGGGGAGCCTGCAGTGGTAGTTGCCCTGGACACAAAATTGTTAGCGGGTGCAAAATTTCAACACCCAGTGCTGCCTCAATACAGCTGTGCGCTTCCATTGGTGGGCTCTGTTGAAAATGGCTTCTCCATGTGAACCAGGAAGGGACCTCTTCAGACAACGGAACAACTCTTCTTTTCTTATCTCTGCAGCTGCGGTCTCCTGGGTGACATGGACGCTGTTAGGCAGTTTAATGTGCATATATAAACTATATCATCTTTTACAACATTGGGGGCAGAAAATATTACTTGATGGAATTCTCTGCCTGAGCAACATATTAAGAATGATACTTCAGCTCTGAATGACTAACAATTTGAGTAGAAGAGAAAAGAGCTGCTAATAATTTAAAGACAATTTGTGCCAACTTAGAATTTGGAAAGAAACAGTGGCAGGAGGGAGAAGTCAGAGGCTGAGATATATGGAGAGATAGTTACCCCAGGACAGGAGATCACAGATTCATGCAATTGGTGGTGGTAATTTAGTGTAGAAAATGTGTGTTGGTTGGGGGAGGAGGAAGAAAAGAGGGTTCACATTGTTATGGTTCTTGCCACCTCAATAGGAAAAAAGAACATTGAACACAATACGCACATACAATCCTCATTCCTTTGACTGCAATGTTAGGGGGGAAAATGCTGCTTTTCTTTATAAACAAACTCATGGAACTTAAAATAAAATAAAACACACACCAGGGGTCTAGGACAAATGAGTTACTCAGGGTGCCAAGTGCTTTAGGAGTGCAAAACGCAAAGAATGCTGATCTCGAGCAATTTGTTCAGCCACACTGTTTTGTGTAGGATTATGCAGCATCAACTCAAAACAAGCTCCACTGAGTCTTTACTCTCAGATAAGGATAGCCACCTGAATCAGGTAGCCAGAGCACACCAACTGAGGCCAAGGAAATCTCCACAGAGAGTGGACCCTGCCTTAGACCAAGCCTAGAAGGAGGGTTTAAAGTTTTACATGTGTGTAATTCTGGAGAGAGTTTCTAAAGACTCAGGTGCCCTGGGTAAATGCACCAGGCTGGTGTCACAAGTCACATAAGTACAGATTGTACCAATCGCCATGCTGATCACCGCAAGAACAAATGGAAAAGCAGGGCTAATCCAGATTAGTGCAGGAGGTATGGTGCAAAAAGAGTAACTATGACAAAACACAAACTCCTGGAACAAAAACAGCTACAGTGGTGCCTCGCAAGACGAAATTAATTCGTTCCGCAAGTCTCTTCGTCTTGCGGTTTTTTCGTCTTGCGATGCACGGTTTCCCATAGGAATGCATTGAAAATCAATTAATGCGTTCCTAGGGAAACCGCCTTCAGACCAGGTCCGGGGACAGTCTGTCCCCGGACCTCTTCTGAAGGCTGGGGGGGGGGACAAGGGCTTTTCTTCTCACCCCCAGCATTTTAAAAAACCCTGGGACAGCGGAGGACTTCTCCGCTGTCCGGGCGATCTTAAAATGCTGGCGGGCGGCATTTTAAAATCGCCCCGGACAGCGGAGGACTTCTCCGCTGTCCGGGGCGATTTAAAAGCCCCTGGGAAGGCAGGCAGGGGGGGGACAAAGACTTTCGCCCCCCGCCCACCTTCAGAAGGTGTTCCCACCCACCCCGCCCGGCTTCGCAGCAGCGCTACGAAGCCCGGCGGCTGGGGCAGGTGCTCCCGCCCCCCACCCCGCTTCGGAGCAGCGTTCCGAAGCGGGGTGGCTGGGGCAGGTGTTCCCACCCCCCGCCCGGCTTCGCAGCAGCGCTACGAAGCCCAGCGGCTGGGGCAGGTGCTCCCGCCCCCCACCCCGCTTCGGAGCAACGTTCCGAAGCGGGGTGGCTGGGGCAGGTGTTCCCACCCCCCGCCCGGCTTCGCAGCAGCGCTACGAAGCCCGGCGGCTGGGGCAGGTGCTCCCGCCCCCCCCACCCCGGGACACGGGGAGATTTTAAAATGCTGGGGGTCGGCAGCGAACGCTTCGCTCCCGACCCCCAGCATTTTAAAATCTCCCCGGGACACGGGGAGATTTTAAAATGCTGGGGGTCAGCAGCAAACGCTCCCGATCCCCAGCATTTTAAAATCTCCCCGGGACACGGGGAGATTTTAAAATGCTGGGGGTCGGCAGCAAACGCTTCGCTCCCGCCCGCCAGCATTTTAAGATTGCCCGGGGCAGGCGGGGGGAAGGCAGGCGGGGGGGGAGCAAAGACTTTTGCCCTCCGCCGGCCTTCAGAAGAGGTCCTCTTCTGAAGGCCGGCTGTGGGCGAAAGTCTTTGCTCCCGACCGCCAGCATTTCCCTATGGGCTTTCGTCTTGCGATGCAAGCCCATAGGGAAATTCGTCTTGCGAAGCGCCTCCAAAACAGAAAACCCTTTCGTCTTGCGGGTTTTCCGTCTTGCGAGGCATTCGTCTTGCAGGGTACCACTGTATCCCTATTAGCCAAGCCCACTAGACACCTATTTCTACAGTGTTAATTAGCCATGTGGAAAGCTGCCATCAAGGCCCTCCCACCAAATAAATCCATATAAGTCATTGTTGCAGATGGAATTCATCCCTTAGGTATCTATCTAATAATCGCTGCCTCCAGTCTTTTCACACCCTCATCAAAGGCTTTGAAAAGCTCCTTCTAAACATTAGAAGCTTCCAAGAACATGAGGCAAGCACAAACTGAACAGGTCTTTTCAGGTGAGTAGCCCAAAGCTGAGAAGCATATGCATCCTTGCCAGGTAAATACATCTTTGCAAAGGTAAAAGGAACTAAAAGAAGCAGCCAAAGCATCAACTGTGCATGACTGTATTTGTAACAGCAAGACACATACCTGACAGATTGCTAATAAATTAGTCAATGTTGCATGGAAATTAGAGGTTCCTAAGCATGCCATGAATTAACTCAGCCCAACTGGCTTCAGATTAACAGCTGCATTGTTATGGGGCCAACATTACAAGATCTAGTTGGCAACTAAACCATACCAGCCACATGATTAAAAGCTTTGGCACAGCAATGCTTTGATTTGTTATTCCAAATAAGGCAGAAGGCATGCCACAACGAGAAAGAGAACAGTGGATCAGTGGTAGAGCATGCAAATAAGATCACCAACAAAATGTTGAAGTAGGGTGAGCTTCTTTCAGAATTCCAGCCAGCCAGCTATGATTTCTTTCAGGATATTCCATTCCATTTCTCCCTCCCTCTAGTTTTCATTCTTCTACCATCCCCGAGTAGTCACTGAGTATGCTTTGGGGAAATATCTGTAGCTCAGTAACAGGACATCCGTTCTGCCTGCAGAAAGTCCCAATTTCAATCCCTGGCATCTCTAGGGAAGACTGAGAATGCTCCCCAATGGAAACTTTGGAGAGTTGCTGCCAGTCCGTATAAACAGTACTGAGCTAGATAGAACAATGGTTGAAGGCCAATTCTAGAAATGTGGGATGGGTCTGATTTCACTTAGATATGCAAGAGTATTATTCTCTCGTAACCTTTCCCTAACTCTGTTAACTCTTCTCCAGCTGTTCCCAATTATTCACACATATTTAGTTGCCAAAAAAAGCAACTCAGCCCGGCATTATTTACTGGCGGTCCAGAGTGAAGCTGGCTATACAGAATGGCTGTTCCAGGTATATCCAAAAATGAACGCATTCAGGCATTGTGCAATTAGTTTCCAGACAACTTCACAGCTTAGAAAATGTCAGGTGATTTTGCAATCTGTGAAAGTAGCAAGACAGCATGTCATCCTGTTATTTAGTTTTTCTGAACCAAAGTCATCTTAGCACAAGAGCAGAGTGCACACAAATAAGGGAATTCTGGGGAGACAGAACCCACCCCCCTAATGTGACGCTGCATCATCCCTCTCCCCACAAAAGTTCCCCCACTCCCCCTCCATGCAAGAGTTATTCAGCTGGAAGCACAGCTGAATAAGCATTATGCCAAATTAACCTGCTTAGAATGAAGAAAAAGAAAGGCAAAAACAAACTTTCCACTGTTGGTTGCTTAGCCCTCTGCACCACTGAACTGTTGCTACTTTCTTTGAGAATTAGCTAAAAGCTGGTAGGATGGTCTCCTCGGCTTGGACAAAACCACAGTGAACCCATCTGGGACTGGTTAGTTATATTTGAAATCCCCTTCCATTTCAAAAGCTACAAGCATGCTATACATCAGTGTCATGCAGGACCCTGTTTAATTAGCAGGGTATCAGCAACAAGCATGTTCTGAACAAGCCCACACAAACATTTTTTAAAAAATCTTCATTGCTATCAGCTGTGCTTTTCACAGCAGCATTTCTTACTAACTGAACATTTCTGACATAGTTCAAGACACCCACTAGGCTCAGAGATGGTGGAATTTTGACCCTTCAGATGCTACTGGACTTCCAACTCCCATCATGGAGGATGGATTGAATGTTTTATTTCACAAAGGGATGGCGAGATTCAGAAAAACAGTCCAGCACTTCTTCAGCATCCTTGGCTTGAATGTACCCCCAAATATTACATGTCCGCAGATATTAGAAATCCAGGTCTGGAAGGCTGCAGCCTCAGAGAAGTAATGTGTGAGTTGCCCAAGGCCACCTTCTCCCTTGTATACCCAGCCATGGGGGGTGGGGGACTCTTAGCCCAGCCTCCAAAATGGTCTCATAAGCTGCATGTGTTCCTCATGCTTTCTGAATGCCTCCCCCACGACACGGAGATAGGCTGTTTCTCTTGTCAGAGGAAAAGGCCGCTCCTCCCTGTCTGCTCTAGCTGATACTAGGCTATGCCTTCACTGCCCCAATTCTGCTTCTGCTGCATTCCTCCACCATGGCACTTAATAAGTTACTACTCCTACTTGTTCTTTCTCTTCTCATTGGGAACATGTCCCCTCCACCTTCAGTATGGAAGTACTTGGGCATCATCACACCCCTCAACTGTCCCAGGGACACCCCGGAATTACAGAAGCCATCCTGGCTTCTGACTGGATCCTGGGATGTCCCGTTTTGGCTCAGCGAGAGCGCAGCCCCGAAATACACTTTTGGGGGGGGCATGCTCTCGCACGAGTCACCAAAAGATGTGCATCCCAATTTTCCTCTATGGCATGTCGGAGGGTATGAATCAAAGCTCGAATGCTGAAACAGCAACACCTCCCTCCTTTCCCCAAACCAAAAAAGGCTCTAGGTCTGGTCAACAGACAGCTCCTTCCCATCCCTCTGGTCCTCAAGCTTGCTTCTTCCCCAATGCATGGATAATTGCCAGGATGTGCATGAAGCACACCGTAAAGAAAATGGTTTTGTGTGCGTGCAATTTTCTAAATCAGAAACAGAGATGTGTTTAAAAAAGCAAAAGGGAAGAAAACTCTCATCATGAGACTGGACAATGCAGACCATTCATTTCCTTAATGGCTACATGTGTGCCAGCTTAAACCACCATGGAAGTAAATGGTGGTGGGAGAGCATCCAGAGTTTAATTTGTTTCATCGGCTACTACAACACCCCAACTGGCCTCTTCCCCAGCTCTTGCCTGATCCTTCCTTGCATCTGTACTGCCTCAATCCTTCCACCCGTGCTCTTCTCTGAAAAGTATGATGTAGCTGCGCAGTTTGGTTATTGACCCCATTGTTATAGTAGCATGAAGCCACAATCCTGTATGTGCTGGACAAGCCATAACATGTCCCTTCTATGCTGAAACTGACTGACAGAAGGAATAAGAGACACCAAGTGGTAGGAAATATTATTTAGCATTTTAATCTAACAACTTCTAAATGATGGGTCTCCCCTCCCCTCCCTTTCTCTTCTTACTAACCACACCTTCTGAAAGTCATTAAAGGTCAAAGAACTTAGTATTCTAGTTCAAGAGCTGTTTTAATCCAATGCCAGGGCTGGGCTCCTTTTGTTACTCATCAGCTAGGCACTTCTCCAGGGCTCCAAAATGAAACCCAGGAGGAGGGTAGCAGGTTATTATCGCACAATAGTACTTTCAAAGCTGCCACTTGGAAACCAGAAGCTATTCTTTTGGGACTTATGGGATCAGAACTACCTAAACAGTATAGAAATTGATTTATGTATGCAACCACAGCTGCAAGAAAGTTATACAGATTAAGACATTGGCAGGATTAATGTAAAAACCTGTAGTCTTTCTCTCTCTCTCTATATATATGGGATATATATGGGAATACAGTGGTACCGCGGGTTACATATGCTTCAGGTTACATACGCTTCAGGTTACAGACTCCGCTAACCCAGAAATACTACCTCGGGCTAAGAACTTTGCTTCAGGATAAGAACAGAAATTGTGCTCCAGCGACGCGGCAGCAGCAGGAGGCCCCATTAGCTAAAGTGGTGCTTCAGGTTAAGAACTGTTTCAGGTTAAGTACGGACCCCCGGAACGAATTAAGTACTTAACCCGAGGTACCACTGTAGATATATGAAATAATATGTTTAGATAATTTGGAGTATGTAAGAAGATGAAAAAAAATGTAAAGAACCATAGAAAGAGGAGGAAGGGAGTCAGAGTTTTAAATGTTAAAATTATGATTGAATAATTGTTGTAATTTATATAAATGAAAATTATAAAAAATAAAAAAATAAAAAGCTGCCACTTGGCTTTTGAACCTCATCCTATAGATCAACAGCCCTCCCACGAGCCATAATCTTCCAAGAATCAAATCTGATCCCCGTTCATGGTTCAAAAGAGTGCTCTTAGCTGTTGTTGTTGTTTAGTCGTTTAGTCGTGTCCGACTCTTCGTGACCCCATGGACCAGAGCACGCCAGGCGCTTCTGTCTTCCACTGCCTCCCGCAGTTTGGTCAAAGCTCTTAGCTACTCATTACTATATTTCTTCCAAGGTCCATGGCTTCTAGATTTTGCTTCGGTGCTTTGATTTTGTCCCAGGGCAGGGGGGCTTTCTGGGCATAATTTCTTTTCTGTTACTTTTAACAACCACAAAGAACAAATGAGATAGCGCTGCCTCTAACAGGGTCATGCTAGATGCCGGCAGGCATGATCAGCTGAAGGAACCGAGTGGGAAGGAGAGAAGTCAGAGTAATAGTTGCAGCAAACCTCGTGATGATATCCACCCAAAATAAGCCCACCCCCCATGGGCTGCACTGCAGTATGAAGAGCCACTCGCCCATACAGCCCATAAACATCCTCCTCCCTTCCTTGAAAGCTGCCTCAAGGTCCAACTGCTCCATTCTGGATCCTATTTTGGACATGTGCAACATATTCCAATTCATCCTTGCTGAGAAGTTAGTGCCACTGTGCCTAATGGCTCTTGTTGGCCACTAAATGTGCTTAGGAATGTGGTCTTACACACAGAACAACCCTTGAGCTATTTTCGCAAAACAATTATTTCCATTTAAGAAGCTCCTTCAACATGTTTTAACCCCTATGATATTCCAAATGAGAGAGAGAGAGAGAGAGAGAGAGAGAGAGAGAGAGAGAGAGAGAGAGAAGTTTAAAGCAAGGAAGGGGAAGAAATACATACACCATTTAATAATACAAATATACTGGAGTAGCAGCCAATCTCACCCCTCTCCTGGGGGGCCACTATACAGAGAGAGTCACTGCTTATTGTCTCAAAGGCACACAAAAGAATACAGAGAGAGTTCTGGTAGGTCAAGCACCCTGTTCTTCATGGTAGCGAATCATATGCCTCTGGGAAGCCCACAAAGAAGACATGAGAACAACAGCCCTATCCTCAGCAACTGATACTGAAGGCAACATAGTCATCAAGACTAGAAGCAACTGTTAGCCATATCTACCACAAACCTGTCCGTTTCCCTTTAGAGCCAAGTTGGTGACCACCACCATATCTTAGGCTAGTGAATGCCAGAGTTTATCTATGCACAATGTTCTCTGGGAATTTCTGTGTGGGCGGAAAAATTAGGGAATGCTCGTGTACATTTTATGTACACAAGTACAGAAGTAAAGTACACCTCCTGGAACTGGAAGTTCCTAATGCTGTCTACCTTTGATCAATGAATGTGTGCTCTCATGAAACACAGCCATTGGCATTGGATCTTTGAAGTCCCTTACCATATTGCTGTTCGTCTTGCTGGCATGTGCCTCCATCTGTTGCCAGTACTTCTTGGATTCCTGTACAATATCTTCATGGGTCATCCCTGGAATTATAATAAAGCCTTCTATTAAGAGCTTCCAACTTCCAGAATCTTTTCAGATTTTTTTAAAACAATGGTTTTACTTGTAGTGCTTCAAAAAGGCAATGGACCAACAGACTTGGAGATTCAAGTACAGTGGTGCCCCGCAAGACGAACGCCTCACAAGACGGAAAACCCGCTAGACGAAAGGGTTTTCCGTTTTGGAGGCGCTTCGCAAGACGAATTTCCCTATGGGCTTCCTTCGCAAGACAAAAGCACATAGGGAAATCTCCGGGACAGCGGGGAAGCGCAGCGCATCTTCCCCACTGTCCTCGGACCTTCTCCGAAGGCTGGCGGTGGGGCGGAAAGACCTTCTCCCCGCGCCAGCCTTTGGATGGCTGTCCTGAAGACTTGCGGTGGGAGGAGGGTTTTCCTTCCCACCGCCAACATTCAGAATGCTGTTCTGAATGTTGGCGGTGGGGAGGAAAAACCCTCCTCCCACCGCAAGCCCCGGGAACAGAGGAGAAGCGCTGCGCCCCTTCCCCTCTGTTCCCGTACCTGTCCTGAAGGCTTGCGGTGGGGAGAAAAGCCCTTCTCCGCACCGCCAGCCTGGCAAGCGGTTTCCATAGGAAAGCATTAATTGATTTTCAATGCATTCCTATGGGAAACCGTGCTTCGCAAGACGAAAAACTCGCAAGAAGAAAAAACTTGCGGAACAAATTAATTTCGCCTTGCGAGGCACCACTGTAATTTCATTGTGAACAACCCTGAGATCTCTGATGAAGGGTGGTGTGGGTGGGTGGGTGGGTGTGTACACACACATACACACACCCCACCCTCCATATATATATATATATATATATATATATATATATATATATATATATATATATATGCTTTCGTAGATTTTCACGGGTACAGGAATGCAGGTTTTGGTGTCTTCGGGTGTCTTCCCGTGTAAGAGTTGGGGTGTCTAGGCGACGTTTCGACGAGGTCTCACTCGTCATCTTCAGGCTGGTGCTTTCGGCTTCTTGTTACTGGAACAGAGCAGGATCTCAGTGTTTGAGTTCCTATAAATACTGTTGAGGGGGTGTGGTGTATAGCCTCCAACGTTCTGGGCAGAGAGGAAGTTCCCAGGTTAGTGTGTCTTTTCTTCTTTTGTTCATTAATTACTTGAGGGATATCTTGAGTGATTTCTTGAGTGATATTCTGAGTACCACTTAGGAGGGTCATTAGGTCCCCACCTAATGACCCTCCTAAGTGGTACTCAGAATATCACTCAAGAAATCACTCAAGATATCCCTCAAGTAATTAATGAACAAAAGAAGAAAAGACACACTAACCTGGGAACTTCCTCTCTGCCCAGAACGTTGGAGGCTATACACCACACCCCCTCAACAGTATTTATAGGAACTCAAACACTGAGATCCTGCTCTGTTCCAGTAACAAGAAGCCGAAAGCACCAGCCTGAAGATGACGAGTGAGACCTCGTCGAAACGTCGCCTAGACACCCCAACTCTTACACGGGAAGACACCCGAAGACACCAAAACCTGCATATATATATATATATATATATATATATTTGCTTTCGTAGATTTTCACGGGTACAGGAATGCAGGTTTTGGTGAGACCTCGTCGAAACGTCGCCTAGACACCCCAACTCTTACACGGGAAGACACCCGAAGACACCAAAACCTGCATATATATATATATATATATATATATATATATATATATATTACTCTACAAGTGCAGCAGAAATATAGCAATAAAAGGGCATAAAATTTAAGAGTTCTTGAAATTGGCTGCCTCCAATTTTCAACCACTCTTGCCAAGTTGACAGTTACATCCATTGATCCACTCTAGAGCTTTTCTTTTCTGCAAAGTGTAGAATATTAAAACCTAACACCACAAATCATTCCCTCAACTCTTATAATTCATGTATGTAAGATTTTAATATACTAAAGGTACAATCCTATGGTCCCCAGAAAGGCATCTCAGGAACCATAGGTACTGCAGATTTCCATCCTCAGGATGAGCCAAGTGGTACACTTACCGGAGTACTGCTGTAGCAGCCAAACTTTGAGCTCTATGAAGCTGTGAGCAAAATGGCAGCTGTCTTCACGCAGGCAGCCGTAACGCACCTCATGCCGGCACACATCAAACTGAAAGTGCTCCTGGAACTGGCGGATCTTGGAGTATTTTAGTGAGGTGGAACGAACAATGTGAACTAGACACCTGCATCGAGGAGAGGAATGTTTATTCATAAAGATGCTTGTTTTAAAACAGCAGTGATATAGAAAAATACTGCTCAGCCTGAGCCAGCCCATCCATTTGCAGCACCTTCTGCCCCCTGATTCTACAGAGAAGAACCTCAAATATGGACTGCAATGTTAGCCTGTCAAGAGACTGCCATAAAACATGCCCGCCAGTCCCTAATTATTTGCACCTTTTGTGGATTTTCATTATAAGCCACTTTGGGAAAAGGCTGGTTCCACAACTGAGGTGCTTATGTGTGGTGGTTAACAGGATGGCATCGCGGTGAGGAATGCTGCTTTGAACGATCTGCTAGATGACTGCAGCAGCAAGAGCACAACCACATGTCAACTGTTTCCATGCTGATAAAGGTAATGTATGAATATGGATTTAATGATCCTTATCATAATAATACAGGCTAAGCCAGGAGTATTCCTAGAATCAAACGGGTTGTGGGTAGGGCATTACTAGCGAGACCATCAGCCACAGCTCATTGTTGAGCAACTGCTTTTCATCCCCAGCATCTCCAGGTAGAGACACTCTAGTGTGAAACCCTGGAGAGCAGTCTGTCAGTCTGTGTGGAGTCAATACCGAGCTAGTTCAAGGTTTGACTTAGTACAAGGCAACTTCCTATGACGAAGCCCAGCCCACTTACTTGTTATCATAAAAGCTATGTTTCGCAGCTAGGTTGGAGCACACTGCTGGCGAGTCCTTGGTCCCTTTGCTGATTATCCGGGGTTTGCTATCAAAGCAGATCTGCAAGCACACCATTAGAAAAGGGTTTCAGACTCTCAAGTCCCTAGAAATTGATTTAAACAATCATTTCTAAAGCACTTCCAGTGCACTGTAATATTTGCCTAACAAGGGCTGAAATCTGTATGGTTCCCAAATGGAACCCTGGAGAGCCCCTGACATTCAGTATCGACAATACTGGGCAAGATGGTCCAATGGT
This sequence comes from Podarcis bocagei, assembly GCF_964188305.1. Classification (NCBI taxonomy): domain Eukaryota; kingdom Metazoa; phylum Chordata; class Lepidosauria; order Squamata; family Lacertidae; genus Podarcis; species Podarcis bocagei. The sequence continues at coordinate 34,448,431 of NC_138135.1, read as the reverse complement.
CTGATTCAGTGCAAGACAACTTCTTGTGTTCCTTTATCATGCTCCTGGCAACTTGTGATTATAGGTAATTATTATTATAGACGAGGAAATAAGGCTAGGAGGTTGCAACTTGCCCACTCAACAAGTCCTGATCTTCCAGGACCCAGCCTAACGCTCCATTGACTAGAACACAGCGGCTTTCTGCTAAGTTATTTAGCGAGACAACAGGATGCTTATTGTAATCAAGCCACAACCACACAGTGATGTTTCCAATTCATGTTTCTCAGCAGTACTGGGGGTTTCTGGAGGCCAGCTCAAGGCTAGCCACATAGCAACTAGGCAGTAAATTCCAGAGAGGCGCCATTTTCCGTCACTTTAAAACAGAGCTGCAACCCAGAATGGAGTGTGAGAGAGAAAGGGTAAGCAGAATTTTGGTGTTTTAATGCAAAACCAAAACTGATAAATGTCAGCACTGGACAGTATTCTGGGTGAAAGGCTCAATGGCCCAGTTATGTAACTAGACAAGGAGAAAGATGCAGTGGAAGGACATCTTGCCTGCCTTCTACTCCATACCTCACAGAGAAAGGTGAATATGCCCTGGTGTTCCTTCAAGATCCTGGCAATGGTCAGGCTGCCCCGCTTGACTCCGCCCAGCGGGTCAAAGAGGAGGTCACGATTGAGAGTCCCCTTCCGCTCCTCTGTCCACACGTCGATCTCCTCCTGGTGGTACGCGAAGGTGCAGTTATCCCCGTACTTACAGTCCTGCTTGTTAAGCATATCTACAAAGCAACAGACATCACACCACCACACAAGGAATGGAGGCTGGAATCAGAACCAAGCTCTCTTGCTACCCCTTCTTCTGTTTCCTTCTCTTCCCTCCCACCCAACCCCAAGATCACAAACAGTTAAAAATAAACCAATGAGTTCAAAATGTCACATCTTGGTGTAGCCCAGCCTTCCCCAACCTGGTACCCTCTGGATGCTGTTGGGACTACAACTCACATCACCCTGAACCATTGGCCATGCTGGCTGTGGCTCATCGGAGTTGCAGTAGAACAACAACATCTGGAGAGTACCACATTGGAGAAGGTTGCAATTAGTCAACATAATAACTCAAGCCCCTGTCATCTTTACTAATGATTAACTTAACCTCCCCAAAGAAACCTGCCTGACACCTGCCCATTTTGGCGTTAAGTCAGACAATTTGATTTTCTTAGTATGTTAATTTAATCATTTTTTCTTGGCTGATGGCAATTGTGTTTTTATGCTGCCCTTTTAAATCTTGCTGCTTTGGGTGTGCTTTTGTATATCTTTTATATATCTTTCTATATCTTTTGTATATCTTTCTTGTTTTATTACTGAACTTTGAAAATTTTGTAAGCCACCATGCTGGGGAATCAATTGAAGGCAAAGGTATAAATCCCTATAATAATTAAAGTCTGTACACATTCATGAAGGAGAGGGTCGGTCAGTAGGAAACAGGTCATGGCTACAGAAAGCAGCCTCTCTCTCCCCATGCCATATTTCACAGAACCCTCCTTCTGTATGAAGCAGTCCCGTCCCCCGTCCCCCATGCACCCTTTCCCTTCAGTTCACCTTTGCACAGATAATAAGATCCCACAAAGTTTGTCTTGGTTGGCCGTGGTCGGATTCTCTTCCAGGTTTTATCTTCCGAGTTGCAGCGCCGGCCCAGCAGTATATCCCGCTTGCACTTGTGTTCCAGACCTTCTCGATAGGTATAATCGCCAGCCTTGGGTCCTACAAAAGGGGAGACAAGATTAACAAGAGCCCAGTTTTTCCTATAGCAATTCGTCCAAGTCACCACAAGCAAATAACCTGTTTTGGGATAGCAGATGCGACAGGCTTGTTTGAAGATGTGAGTGGACGCCAGCGGATTCTTCACAAGCAGAGCTGTGTTGGGCATCACTGACTCTGGCTGACACATCAGCAACTCTACCACTTTGGGTACCGTTGGGTGACTTGGTCCACTGTGGTTTGCCTGGAGAGAGAGTGTGGGGGGGGGGAATTGCAAAGAAAAGTAATTGAACCCCTCTCCTTAAGTTCTTCAGGTCAACCTGCATTTCAGAAAGAACAAGCCAAAGCGCGCAGACTAAAGCCCTTCTCATTGATGACTCTACTCTACATGCAAGGAGAATTACTCTGACTTTCGTGGTCAATCCAAAATACAATCTTGAGCCTTCCCATGAATTCTAGGCAGCGTTGCAAAGAAGAACTGTCAAAGTGTTGCCCTATTGTGCCATTAGTGGAATAGACTGGATGAAATCTGGGTATCAATTATATTACTATTACGCTGAAGGTGCACCTGAAAAGCTATTTCCTTCTTATTTGAAAGCTTATTGGAAAGGTCAAAGAGTATCCTACAATCGTCCAATACACTTTAGTTGCCTATGTGGTTCAGCTAAAGTGTCATATATAGCTCAGGAGGGGGAAAATAACTTTTTTTCTGATACATGGCTGTATCATGGTTATTGTGAAAAATAGTGAAATTAGTTTTTTGTAACAGATTTCATTAGTTTTCCAACACAGTTTTAACATTTTAAATCACATACTTTGTTGACATTATATCTTAAATTAGAAAAGGTGGCATCAGCCATCTTAATGACAGCATAAAGAGCTCAAGCAACCTGTCAGAACGGGCTATCACATGAAAATGCAACCAAGATATACACCTTTCAAAAAATCCTAATGAAGCTTTGCCACCTTACATGATGCTAAAGGGTCCATTTTCAGCTCTTGGCCCACAGATTATTCCATGTCCCAATCCAGAGAAAAAGAGAACAACTACTACTCACCAAGGGTGGTGGTTTCTGGATACCAGCAGGTTGCCGTGGTTCTTGTGTGCTGGTTTCCTCTGAACAAGGAGAGAAAAATCACAAGAGAAATGAAGGCAGCTGGCCAGTGTTACAAGCATGATTGCCAACTACCTGAACACTACCACATTCAACAACCTTCTCTTTTCTTAAGTTCCCAAGAGGCAACAGAAACCAAGTTCCACATTCTTTTACCACTTGAGGCAGATAGTTTCAATAATTAAAAAAACCCCCTAGATTTAAGAAAGAAAATCACAGTAATGCTCTTGCACAGCCCTGCCACCCAGGTCATTACCATGAGGTCTGCACAGGAAAATATCCCAGGGGGTTCTCTCTCCAGTGTTAGTTTCAAATTACTCCAAAGAGGCAGTTCTTACCAAGAGGAAAATTGTTTTCTAGTGGTTTAAATATCACTGGCTAGAAAAAGACTCTTTTTCTTCAAATTTGCTTTGGATCATACAGAAACATACCTCCTGCTCCTTCATCCTCTTACATGTTAATCTTGTTATTCAGTCAAGTAATTCTTTAAGTTTCCCTTAATCTATAATGCAGCAATGAACTAATACTGCTGCTGTTTGGTGCGAACCACATGGTGGGCACTATACAAACCAACACATTTATCCATTTGCTTATTTATTATACCCAGCCTAGTTAGAAAAAAGAAACATTTGCCATTTAAAAGTGACAATACAAGGCTGGGGCATAGGCCAGGAACTGATATGAGTGGTGAGAAGGAGAGAGTTAGATGGCAGTGGAGGAGCATGTAACATGAGCCTAGGGCAGTTGATGCTTCACAGAGATATGCCTAAAAATTATATGGAGTTTTGATGTAGCATTGCTCTTCCTTTCTCACAAGATAATGTGACTCTAACAGGCCCCACACCTACCAACAGTAAAGGAATCCAGCGCATCTAGTGATCCCCTATTGGTTCCAAAAGCATCCAACACATCGAGGCGGGACTCTGTGTATGGGAGCAAGTCCAGCGAATCCAGTGAGTCCAAAGGGGAGCTGCCACTGCCACCCACAGGTGATTCAAAGGCATCCAGGACAGATGAGGAGGAGAGCTGCTTAGTGGCATCCATCACAAGGCCAAAGGAAGCAGGAGGGAGAGGTGTGGAGACTGGAATGCTGGCAGTCACCACGGGAGGGAGCAGAGGAGTGCCACCTGGAAACACGGGAATCAGCTGGGGCATCTCACTAGACAGGTTGGCAGGGATGGCACCTTGGACCAGGGACTTCAGCAAGAGAGATAAAACATGATACAGTTAGAGGGGAAGAGATGAAATACACCAGATATACAAGGTAGGTAGCACAGGGCACTATGACAGACAGAATTGAAGACTAGTTTACAGTTACTTTCTCCAATGCAGCACCATTATCAACCAGTATCTGAGTAATAATAATAATAATAATAATAATAATAATAATAATAATAATAATAATAATAATTTATACCCTCCCTTCTGGCTGGGCTTCCCGAGCCACTCTGGGCGGCTTCCAACAAAATATTAAAATATTGTACAGTAATCCATCAAACATTAAAAGCTTCCCTAAACAGGGCTGCCTTCAGATGTCTTCTAAAAGTCTGGTAGCTGTTGTTCTCTTTGACATCTGATGGGAGGGCGTTCCACAGGGCGGGTGCCACTACCAAGAAGGCCCTCTGCCTGGTTCCCTGTAACTTGGCTTCTCACAGTGAGGGAACCGCCAGAAGGCCCTCGGCGCTGGACCTCAGTGTCCAGGAAGAATGATGGGGGTGGAGACACTCCTTCAGGTATACTGGACCGAGGCCATTTAGGGCTTTAAAGGTCAGCACCAACACTTTTATTCACACAGACCCTCCTCTCTTTTGGGGTGCAACTCCTGCCTCCCCCACTGCAGTTCAGCATTACATAGGCATCAAGACTAACCAGGTGTCAGAAGCATAAGTGGCATTAACTGGATTGAGGGAGCGGGGAGGAAGAATGCAACAGGTGAACACATCCAGTAGGATACCAGAAAGAAGCTTCAGGGAGCTTCAGAGAAGCAGAATGTGCCCAATGTTGACCCAGAGCATTGGTATATCTAGGAAAGAACCACCTACTTGATTAGCAGTTGCTGTCTAACACGGACAATTGGTCTTTCCCAGTACATGCCTAATACTTTCCTAATACAGGATCCTTTCAGGTTGAAGCGTCAGGGATTGAACCCTGGATTTCCTGCATACTGTACACAACACATGCTCTGCCATTAAGCTATGGACTTCCCCATTCCTGATATCAGAGTTTTCTCTTAGCCATGATTTGAAACAGATGTTGGGGAGGAAACCCTGGACAACTTCAGCCACTGTCAGCATCAATGCCACTATATCACTTAATTGCATGTAAGACTAGTAGAGAGCCATTTGCACTCCCAAAGGCCAACGTGTGTGGACAGGGAGACCAGAACTCTGCTTCCAATTACTTAACCACAGCTATACAGTTGGGAGTTTTAGATGTGCACACACCCTTTCTGTTCCCAAGGTGATAAACAATGCCACATGGAAATGTATAATATACTCAGGTCTCACGTTGGCTCAGATCTCATCAGATACTTAGAAACCAAAAGGAGGAGTTTGTGGGTAGGGAAGAGAAACCAAAAGGAGGAGGGAGAAAGACACAGAACCCTCCAGCGCATGAGGAGAAGAGTGAGGGAAAGTCAGAAAGGAGTGACTGAAAGCAGAGACGTAGATGGATAGGTAGACCTAGGAAACCCACTCTTACCAGAGGGTATTGTGACCCATCTGCAATAGAATCCAGAATGGAGTCTAGTTCATGCCCAAGAACTCCTCCTTCAGTGAAGTCATCAGCACCCTCAGACCCTGGCATGGATGCAGCATCAGTAGAAGGGAGCAGGGTGGCGGCAGGCAGGGAGGTTGGTGTGCCTTTCGTATCCAAGTCAGTTGATGGAAAGGCAGAGTCCTCACTCACAGATACATTGGGAGGGGTGACGCACTGGAGACCAAGAGAGCTGTCTGCAAGGCAAATTACTTGATCACATCCAGATGACAGCACACACACAGATCCCAATCCAGTAGCAAAAATTGAAGCTCAGAGACTCTTGCTCTCTGAACTATAGGAAGCTACCGTATGCCAGCCCAGGACGTTTGTCCAACTAACCCAATATTGTACACTCTGGGGGGCAGTGGCTGTCCAGGGTCTCAGGCAGAGGTCTCCCCCCCCCATCACCCACTATGTGATCCTTACATAAACAGACAGACAGAAATACCAGGAATTGAACCACAGACCTTCTGCACTCAAAGCCTGTACTATACTGTGTCTCCCATCTTCAAAATATGTCTTTCAGTATCTGTCAGAGTACAATCTAAAGTCATATTTCTAAAAGTTTCTTCAGATTTTATAGAATGGGGACGCCCTGTGTATCATGGGAAAAGGGTATCTCCTGCAGGGGATTTCATTTACACGTGCTGGGAGCTTCAGCACACATTGGTTTTTCTGTCGATCCACACAGTTCAGGGGAACAGCTGCAAACCCAGTGCAACGTTCCCAAAGCTGGCTCAGGGAGGGAAGTTGCAAGAGTAGGAACTTACTTCCGCCCTCCCCTCTACCAAAACATTTTCTGTCACTCAAGTTATAGTCCTTAGTGGCAAACCAAAGAGACAAAAATTGCTATGAGCCAAAGGAACATAAAACTAATCACCTGTTTCAATGTCATCTACAGAGCCCAATCCATTAGAAACAGTCTGCAAAGAGAAAGAATATACTATTGTCATCCCTCTGGCAGGGTGGGGGGAGTTGCTACTCTCAGCATTCAAATCTTTTCTCCAACTTTCACAAAGAGTTATTTCAGGGCACACAGTGATGTACCTAACTACAGGAGTTTGCAGTTTTTCCTCTTGCAAAGTGTTTATTCACTTTACTGACATACATACTGGTCTTTGAAACCAGCACTAATTTCCTCTCTTTCACCCTTCCCGCCAGACTTCAGGCAAGCTTTCAACTATTAAAAAACACAAAAACTTGGGCATATGTTCATCTGGTTAAATTTTCTTTGGATCCCTTTCCCGTTGGGTTTATTTTTTTAAAAAAAAAAACCTTGAAATACTGCTCAGGCCCTGTGAGTTATGTGACTAGTTGGACCGACAATCAGTGCTCTACACAACTGACTGACTTCATGACTGTCACAGGGGCCATTAGCTAGCCAGTCAGCACCCTCTACAGTTTTTCAGATTCTGCTAAAATTCTGGAATGCAATCAACTGCACTTAAAATTAAACATTTCTAGGAGGCATCATTTCTTGCAACACTGGACTTAGGCAGTGAGTGCCAATAGTACTCTAGCCAAGCAGGATCACTGAGAAACATGAGGGAGATATCGGCATACTTGGTGGAATCCCAGGGTTAGAAGAACAATAAAACTCTTTAAGCGGGAAATGGGGACAGGGAAAGAAATGAAGTTTCACGAAGAGGTCCTGGCTGGCTGGCATGCTGAACAGCAGCACTTGACACTGCAAAATGTTGTTTCAGGTCTCACTTGCACTATTTTATCAATAAAGGCTACCTGATTTGGTAAGGCAGAAGACAGGCCATTACTAAGTAGAGAAAACGTTTCCAATTCCTGCTGCAAGGAAGAGAGAACAGTGGTAATCTACAAGATTCTGACACAAAGTCACTTCCATATTAAGGAGCAGGTAAACATACAAGATGGCACTGACTGTGTGTGTATATATATGTCTTGCACTGTACATGCACCCTGTACACAGACCAGAAATTGCAGCTAAACCTCACTTCCCAGTTTTCTACATTCAGTACAAGGCATGCTTATATAAAAGTCAAATGGGACAATCTACTTGCAGGTTACATGCTGTTCCCAACAAGAACTGACTACAGTACTGTGTTTGGAATATCACATCATTTGCAAGTGGATAGTCTTATTCTGGATTTTATCCTGGGTGAAACTAATAGTGCTAAGTTTTGACAGGAGAGGAGGTAGGTAGTCACGCTCTCTAAGGTCTTCATAGGTAGCCAGACAGTATGATTCTGTTCTGAGCTGGCTAGCTGAATTAAATGTCATTTCTAATTAAATACCATTTATAATAGTGGCAGGTGCTTTTAAAATAGAATACAGTGGTACTTCGGTTTGTCGAACGTCTTGGAAGTAGAACGTTTCAGTTTTTGAACGCCAAAAACCCAGAAGTAACTGCTTCAGTTTCTGAACGCTTCTCGGAAGTCAAACGTGCCACACGGCTTCTGTACAGAGTTTTCCGGAAGTAAATGCTTCGGTTTTTGAAAGTTTCGGAAGTTGAACAGTCTTCTGGAACTGATTACGTTCGAAAATCGAGGTACCACTGTACTCACCATTCCAAGCTTCTGGTTTGCCATAAGCCTTTCATACACACATTTACATGCAACTGTACACACCAATTAGTACTCCCACCCCCCCAAAAAAAAACCACATGGAGGCCCTTCAGATGCTAGTGGACAACAACTTCCATAATCCCTGACCTTTGGCCACGAAGTCTGAGAGTAATGAAAGATGGAGTCCAGTAAACATCAGGAGGGCCACACAGGACCCCCAAACTAGACCTGCTCAACTGCACCAAGCCCAATTCTGAGCACTGGCCATGAATGGCGGTTCACCAGAACTCAACACTTCCTATTTCTGTTTTCTCTTTTGAGGACTGCATAAACATGGGAGGCTACCAAGCACTTCAGAGGTTACCACACATTGTTGGTGAGCTGAATCACATGCTGTGCAGCCTTGGGCTAGAGTGCTGGATTTGGATGCTGGAACCCCAAGTTCACATCCCTGCACAACCATCTTGATGCTCACTAGCTAGCTTTAGGCAAGTCACTCTCAGTCAAATGTATCCTAAAGGATTGTTGGGAGGATGCAATCACATAGCCCTATATATGCCAACTGAAATAAACGTGGGACATGAATACTATACCTGAGGCCTCTTATAGGCTTTCCGGACCCTTAATCCCAGTTTCTGTGCAAGCTCCTGGCCGAGCTGTGCTACACTTTCATCCTTCAAGGAGAAGACAATGAGCACATTTGTAGGTGTACAATGTATTTCACTCAATTCTTTGCAAATATAGGGTCCCCCCACTTATGCGGGGTTATGTTCCAGGCCCTTCATATAAGTGTAATTGTGTAAATTTCATAAGTAAAATTGCATGAATCCTCTAAATGCCTATTTTCCCCTGCTCCCAAGCTCTCTCTTCTGCCATCTCTCCAATCCAGACCAAAACATCTAGAGGTGAGATATGAGCAGAAAAGGGGACAGTGTTTCTGCAAGAGGGGACATAATGGCAGGGAAGCTGGGGGGGGGGGGGAGTAGCAGCACTTGCAGTAAGAGAGAGCAGGGGCTTTCCCCCAAAAGCTGTCATAAATAAAAATATATTTGCAAATCTAAGTGCTAAAGACAATAATAGGCTTTCATATTTGTGCTGGAAACTGCATGCTCTATTTATTAGTTTGCTCAATGCTTGGAAGATTTGTAGATTCCTTTTTACTGCTCTTTGGATCAAAACAAAAGATGAGAGAGCCAATGATAGAAGAGGGGAATGGAAATCTCGAGTTTGATTGTAATTTATTTTAACACATTTATGCACTTTCCATTAAAAAGTCAATGACTGTAAATGTGCAAGCCACTACTTACATGTGGGAGGGAGAGCAAGCAGCGGCTGTTACATTCATATGCTTCCTTGTGCCTCCCTAGCTCATTCAAGCAGCGGGCTTTCCGGAATAGCGCACGGATGTTCTCCTTGTTGAATCCCAGAGCCTTCTCACTGTCTTCCAGAGCTTTCTCATGCAGGCCCTTTAGGAAAACGAGACTATCATAACCATAAGAAGCTTGATATAAACGGATCCTACACCTCTCCTTCCATGCAAGATCTGTCCAACCTAACTCACTGCTCTTAAGTTCTGCTTGTACAGAAAAGAAAGGGGGAGCAAAAGAACAGTGTGTCAGGTTAATACCCACAACAATGGATAATTCTTCCCCTTGGTGTATAGTGCCTGTAGTCAGATCCCTGCCCTCACCCCCTAAAGGCAATGGAATGAATAGCACAAGTATGATCATCACCTGATGACTGCAACATCAAATAAAGGCAAGTGAGCCATGACATATATTGATTTTTTTTATTTTATTTTAACCAAAATTACTTTAATGCAGTTTAAACCTGCTTATATGCAGGTTTGATGGAGAGATCAAATAAAGCACATATGTGCACAAACTAGCCCCAAGACTACTCACCATGGCAAAGTAGCAGGCAGCCCGATTGACATGCAGCTTGCATAAGAGATCCACCGGAATGGCCACCTCATCTGAAGCTGCATATTCCGCCACATTCAGCCCTTCGACATACTGAACCAGCGCTAGCTTGAAATCCTTCTCTCTGAACAAATCATTGCCCTCTGCAAATAAGTTTCTCACCAGCTTTTGCAAAAAAGCCTATAGGAATAAGAAACGAAGAAAAAACACTATGCCATCCCGTAGTGTCCTTGCTACAGTGCCAAAAAGGCATCAAAATCACTATATACGTTCTCTCAGAATATAAAGGAGGCACATAATTCGAATAATCCTAGAAAGTCAAAATTCCCTGTGGATAGGTTTATGAGAAAAAGCTTGTCTGCTGAGAGAAACAGTGTTCCTTGGTTTGAAAGCTTCATCATGGCACGGTACAGTGAATGTGTCTATCCAAGCCAGTTGTTTTCTCGCAGTGTCAGCTGGACAAGATTCACTCATGCACATTAAGCCATGGTTTATGGCTTAGCATGATGTGTGAACACAGCTCTCACCTGCTTTTCTTCATCTAATCTCAATGATATTGCGCTTCACAATATTGCTGTCTGCTATGCACCTGCTATGCAGTGTGCCAATGTCACAACACAGTGTGGACAGGACTTGACAAGAAAAATAGGACCTCGACCAGTCACAGTACATTTTTAGAGCAAAGTAGATCCCTAGACTCATAGCTATGGTTGGAGAGGGGACATCTGTCAAAGGTTTTAGGGCAGATGCCCTGCCAGAGGCTGCAGAACTCAAATGAGGAGTCGTAAGAGCCAGGCAACAACTCAGTAAGTAAGTGGGCTTGAGTAAATTCAAGTTTCCCATTTTAAAATAAATATATATCTCGGGCAAGTATGTATAGCATGCTTGTTCAATTAAAGCAAATTTGGCAGTATCAAAGCTAAGCTGTACTCAGGCCCACTGAAGTCAACGTATTTAAGTAACTTAGTCAAACAACAAAAATATTTTTGGAAAGTAAATGCCCACGTTGTTGATAGTTTTTTACATACTCATATTTTGAGAACTGAACCAATTGGAGATCTCAGTAGCAGGAGGATATAAAATTATAAGTATAAAAATCACCCACACAAACCCAGCTGATAATCTCAATGTGATTTAGAATGGCATCTCCTGAATCCTAGCCACATCCATCACCAGCATGTGGCCCTCAAAAACTTGCCCAGAAGGAAATATGGACCTTGGATGGACCTCGGGCTGAAAAAGCTTCCCTATCCCTGTTCTCTGAGCAACTCTGCCCATCCAGCAGCAAGAAGCAACTACTTCCCTTTGCCTCCCTGCCGTCACCACCCCAGTCACAAGGACTAATTTGTCAAGATAACATTTGGTACTTCTTTTTTTAAAAAATAAACTCTTAAAATTACCTCATAATCTTCTTGGCTTAGGGGTAACGTGGACCTAAACAAAGACAAAGGGCTTCTGAAGTACAGAAATATACATATATATACATCACTCTAATATGTGAAGCAGTATAAATGCATAATATAAGTAGAAATAGGGAACCTCTTATTTTTTACCTGTGGGCATTCGTATGCTCACTTTTCAGAAATGAGTTTGCAGAATGCACCTAAGTTTCTCATGGCCTGTACTTTAAACTATGTGTACTGTATTATCCCTTTGGCTTCAGCCGTTGCAGACAAATTTACCTGTTGCTGAATAATACTTTGCTTATGTTTATACACACACACACACACACACACGCACAAAAACCTTTTGAACAAAAATCCACATTATTTGATTGATTGTGTGTGTGTATGTGTATAACACACACACACACACACACACACACACACACTGATTCTTTGGGCAAGAAAGCAGGCTTAAAGTAACAGCAAACAGAAAGCTACTAAGACAAGATAATTAAAAAAATTGGCTGTGCTTCGGTATCGGTTTATATTTCTTTTGACTTTCAAGGCAGTGAAAGTGATTAACACAGGAAAACAAAGCCCTCTGGGTAACGCACTACCAACTATGGTATTAGCCAGCACAACATCATTCCTGAACTATCATAGATGGGAACTTAAATAGAGGGAAACAAATAAATTGTTTCAACTCGCTTGGGTGGCAATTGGGCTATTGCCATCCAAAAGTCCAATGTTTCCTGTGTTGATAAAATGTCCCCTGCATTGCTAGGTGGCCTCATGGAGGCAATACTTTCTCCACAGCCAGATAACAACCCAAACACACACTTTGGTTTCTCTGTCTAGGAAATGATAACACTACTTGTTTTTCACATCACAGGCATAGTGTCCAGTTCAATAAATTATGTCTGTCAAGTATTTTCCTTCAATAGAATGAATCAACATTCTTCAATATACAAATGGAAAAGGTTTTGCCTAGGTTCCCAAGTGTAGCTAGTTAACAGTTTCCATGGGCTGCTACGTATGTGAAAAAGCTGGGTGTGCGCCACGGATTTGAAGGGAATTTGACTCCTCTATCACTTATAATTGTACTATTGTACAGTTGTATGAACCAGAAGTGACTATCGACTGGAGTGCAAGTCTTAACCCTATAATCATAGACAGTTGGCATGACAATCCATTTACTCTAGAATAGTCTTATTAAAGTAGGAGCCTTCCAATCTGCAGCCTTACTCTAGAAAGTTAAGACTGCAAACCTCTGGTACAGTGGTACCTTGGAACTCGAACTGCTCGTTTCGGCTCCTGAATGCCAAAAACCTGGAAGTGCCCCGGTTTTCAAACGTTCCTCGGAACACAAATGTCCGACACGACTTCAACTGTGCAAAAACCTAGCTGTCGGCCAATCGGAAGCCACACCTCAGAACTCGAACGTTTCAGAAGTCAAACGGTCTTCTGGAATGGATTACATTCGCGTTCCAAGGTACCACTGTATTTCACAGTTCTCCCTTACAAAGGTAAAAAAACACAGTACACTCAACTCAAGGCCAAGTATACGTTTCCATGCAACAAATGTTACTTATGTTATAGTGGTGCCACAATTTTGGAAGCTGTACAAGAATTGTGGTTTGATTCCTTATAGGTTTTTCTTAAATTAGGTATTTTTATGTCAGCATGTTTCTGCTGCTATTTATGAAAGTTATGCTTTATTGTGTGAGCTGTTTTGGTCTTCATTTGAAGGGAAAATAAATTATATATTTTGAAAAATAAATATATTAAAGTAAGGATTGCTCGATTTCACAGATTAATGAGAATAGAAACAACACAGTCTTCAAACTTGTTCACTTACTGGATGAACTGTAGTCCCTTCTCTATCTCTTCTTTACGTTTTTGTCTCTCCATTACAGTCACTGCAGTGGGGAAAAGCATATATTAAACCTTTAGAGTTTGAGCGTACCCCACGATACAACTTTAACAATAACATAGGTAGTTTTAACTAGAGGTACCTGGGACTGTACAGGTAAAGAAGCGATGGGAAACCTGTGGTTGTCCAGATGTTGTATGAATCCTCCAATGTTTCCTCAGCACTGGGTGTGGTTGATGACAGTTAGAAGTCCAACAACATTTGGAGGCCCACAAGTTGCTCATCTCTGCTACGAAAGCATGCATTCCAACACTGAGGAATGGTCTCTCACAGCTGCTGCTTCAAATGTGGTGGGTTAAACCCATTTAGAATTGTATAGAGAACAGTTCCCACCCTCAAATGGGCCTAGGGACCAATAGGTGAGTGCAAATACTGTTATTAAATATAACTACATGTAAGTGCATATTACAGTAGCCACCCCCCTTTTTTAAAGCAAGGATAAAGTCTGCTTGATCCACACTGCCCCAAAATGGCCTCAGCTGATCTGCTACTATTCCAGTCCCAATGAACATCAATGGACTGGGGTCTGTACAGAGGAACAAAATCCTGCTTTCTGTTGACACATTTTCTTCCAGATAGATGTATGCATTACCTTTTCAACATTCCATTCTCATACATCCCCAAGTGCCCACTTTTTAGAAAGCAAACTTGAAAGGCAGGCTTTGATTTCCAGGATACCACAGAAACTATGCATACCATCTTATGCACAGAGATGTTACTCTACGCAATTCATGGCAACACAGATTCTAAGACCCATCTAGCTACACTAGGTTTTTCCAATTTTGAAGATGCAAACCAAAATGAAGGCTGTGAATTATTTATGGTGGTACAACTAGGAACATGAAAGATGAAGATGAAACCAAGCAACCAACTCAGTTCAGGAGAAAAATTCAGAGCACAAAAATTATGTCATGATTCAGTGCGCTGTTCTGACATTTCATATTAAAAATACAAAACAGGAAAATTTGTTCTCAGCTATCTTTAGCTGTGCTAGGCAAACTTTAAAGTATTTTTCAGTTGGTCAGGTGCAACACAAGATGTGCTGAATCTGCAGCAGAATTAGTATTCCAAATTGCTGGAAACCGGGTATTTTTATCTGCTGAAACCAAAATGTCATCGCAGAAAGGAGAAAGTTCAACACAGGGGGGAAAGTCCAAGTGAGATTCAGCACATCCCATAACGTACAACGCAAATTAAGACTAAGCTCTGAGTGAAGTTTGCAATGCTCCATCAAGCCTTACTTTGTGGGATCAGTTCTGGCAGCCTGAGGAGTTTGACAAGTTATTTGTGACTATGCCTCCAGTGCTGTCTCGACCATTGCTTTTCAAAACTGATTAAAGCTAGCTGCAGGGTGGGTGTGACTGGGTGGGTTCAGGGTGCAGTGAACACTCCTTTGCATGAGGAAGTAGCACCTACAAATACATCCCAGTAGCAAGGTACTCATGAGAATTGCGGCAGTGCAGTCGCAGGCATTCTAGGAGGAAACTGTTTAGATGCATTCCAAATTGTGTTCGGATCTGGGTTCAGGACTCAATCGGCCATGGTCACTCTGAAAGATTACCTCTATCAGGGGAGGGACAGGAGGAATGTGACCCTGCTGCTCCTGCTTAAACACCTGATTACAGGTTTCAGTATCGTCAGCCATGAAATCCTCTTGGGCCATCTATGGGAGATGGATATTGGTGCACTGTTCTGCAGTGACTTTGGGCTTATCTCCAGGGATGCTTCCAGAAGTTAACACTGAATATGTGATTCTCAGCCCCCCTGCCTCTTGAGTTATGGGCTGCTACAGGGCATTATAGTGTCTCCAATGCTATTTAACATATATATGAAGCCACTGGGAGCAGCCATTAGAAGATGAAGAGTCATCAGTACTCTGGTGATACCCAAAACATTTTATCTGTAATATCTGAATTGGAAATGGCTGAGCAGGCCACTGGCCAGTGTCTGGAAGCAGTGGTGGGCTGGATGAGGGCTAATAAACCGAGTCTGAATCCAGGCAAGACAGTGTGTGGGGGTTGGGTTCCTAGGTTCAGTGAGAATGTGTCCCGATCCAGGATGGGGCCAAACTCTTCCTGAAAGAGCAGCTGCAAAGTGTGGAGTGCTTCTAGATATAGCTCTATCCCTAGAGATGCAGATGTCTATGATGAGAGCCTAACCACTACTGTCTGTGCATTGGTACTTCAAGGTTCGATTAGTGCAATGAACTCTATGTGGGGGCTACTGTTGAAGCTGGCCCTGAGACTGCAGGTAATGTACAGTGCAGTTCTATGGTTGCTTGTGGGGATAAACCACCAGCAGCATATAACACTTTGTTTGCAGGATTTGCATGGGCTGCCAATCTACTACTGGGCCAAATTCAAGGTTTCGGTACTAGCACATACAACTTAGGACTAGGCTGCTTAAGTGACCGCTTTATCCCTTATACACACAGTGGGTCTCTGTGTTCTGCAAGAGTGTTTCTCCTTCAAGTGCCCAAAATAGCAGAAACGTGTTCCAAAGTGACTTGGAGCAGGGCTTTCAATGTGGTTACCCCTGTTTTGTAGAACAGCATTCAAGTTTAGATACGACAGGCGTCTACTATCTGTACTCTCCAGAAACAATTGAAGATTTTGTTATTTCAATAAGCTTTTCCAGCTGGGTGAAAAGGTCTCTGTTCATTTTGTACTGTTTGTGAAAGGTTATTACTGTTTTCAAAACTTTTTAAAGCTGTTTTTGTGATAATGTAAGAGATTATTCATAAGTTTACTATTATTTATTAATAAAATCAGCCAGCAAATACATAATCCTATCAGAAGTCATAACTCTACATAAATTTCCAAATAAAAAAATCTGTATTTGGGATTCTTATATGGCAGGTGATACAAAAGTTAATGCATCTTACATATAACTTTGCCCACATATGCACCACAGAACTGTCATCTAAATATGCTGATGTCCTTGTCTGGAAATGCATTTTTGTAAAGGTCCTTCTCAAAGGAGTAACAATTTATTGTTAAATTTAAGCAGACTTTAAAACATCATGGGATTGCTTAACTATAAAATATATTTTGTAACCATGGTATTAATATTGGTTGGTTATATCATTATTTGTCTGTCAATCCCTTTAAACTGCCTTAATTTTTAGAAAGCGGGGAAAAGCAACACAACAACACTGCTGTGAGGGGTGGGAAGAAGTCTGAGGTTGGTTTTTATTTTTTGCACAAATATTTAAAATCATCTTGAGTACTTCTGCTGGAGTAGTGCACCTGGTAGTATTTTGCGTCTTAGGGTTTTTTAAAGTTCTCAAATGGGGTAACATAATAGGGAGCAGGAAACAAATGTTTCACTTTTAATATGATGTTACAGGCACTAGCCAATAGCTGCTCATGACATGCCTACAGTTTAAACTAGATGGTGCAGAATGATTTTGCCAGTGGTCTAACTCAGTATAAGGCCGCTTCCTATGTTACTGTGTACAATGGATAGTCATTTTATGGGGTTTTAAGATCCACCTAATTATTCCTCTAGCTGGTTTTAATTTTTATTTTGCTGCTGTGTATACTGTTCTTTAGATTTCTTTTATTTTATTTCCAGTTCTGAATTATTATTGTTGGTTTTCATTGTTTTTACTGTTTAAACTTTGGATTGTTTTTGTATTTTAGACTGGATCTACAAACTGCTCAGAGATGGTATATTGTAGAGTAAAAGCTTAAAACTGCTATAACATGCACTAAAAGCTTAAAATGAAAAATGAAACAAATGAAAAGGGACACATTTATTATCATGGTTTCAAATCTCATGTTTTCTAGACTCCCCTCCAACCCTGAACCTTGGGAGTTAGTAATACAAAGCTTTTATAATCCCATATGTTTGGAACGTTTCATCGATTATGCGATAAGGAGACTCTACCGAGAAAATGTACAAATGGGTTGGCAGAATCACAACAGGTTCGTTGCATTCATGCAAATTGTGATGTTTTGCTTTGCATAAAGAAAGCTGTGAGGCTTAGTTGCAGCCCTCAATATCGCACATTAACAGGGTAGCACTGAGCTGCAAACCCAAATGTAAGATTACTTTTACAGCACACATCTCCCTAGCGCTTGTCTCCCCAAATATTTACATGCACCGTAAAGACCTCTGCAATATGCAGGGGAAAGGAGGGAGGGAACAGATTGGCTTTTTCAGCAACGGTTTCAACACGTTTCCCATTCCCCTAGTGTTCATTCTCCCAGTTTTCAACATATTTTGGTTAGCTATCATACTATAATGCAACAGGCGTATAACAGACATTAGTAAGCCTTTTCGATGTGGATTGTACCCTGTTTATGCGCATTGGCGGCATCTTCCGTCTTGTTGGTTTGCTTCTATTGCTCTGCTCCTTCAAATACGGTCCTCCTTTTCATTGCCCCCCCAACCCCCATTAACAGCCCTGAAACACACATGCATTTTTCTGGTTTAATTCCTCTAGAATTGACCCCATTCCCACCAATCCAAGGCCTCCAAATCCCCGGCCTCGGTTAGCAAAAGTAACCGGCGATAGCTGTGCCTCGAACGCGGAAACAGACAAGGAAGAGCCGCCTGCCTTCTGCCTTCGGAAGCCACGACACACAACTTGGTGCTGCTAGGCTCACAACAAACTGTCACGGTTGGTTCCAGACTAAAAGAAAACCGCCCAAAAATGATTTTAAATGAAACATTTCCGTTCTGCTAAGCAACGTAACTTTTACAAGTCAGATTATAAAATGCCAAATGAGGCAACAGCCAAACCTTTTTTTTTTTTTTTTACTCAACTCCCCCTCGTCCAAGATCAGCGTTTCTGCAAAGATTCTCTTCACTGTGTCAGTGCTTTTGAGCAAGAAAGCAATAAAATAAAATAAAAATTCTAGAACCGCAGAGCCGAAATGAAACCGTGAGAGAAGTCAAAAGGTTTCTGGGATCGCCATTCAGTTCCGAGCTCCCGCTAGTTCCTCCCAAAAAAACTTCCCAACGTCAAAAGAAGGAGCACAGGGAGGAAGACATTTATCTTTTAAGAATTCGACCCGGAGAGACGGTAGTAGTGTGACTTTCGCGTCCTATTTAATTCTGGTTGGGATTAAGCAACATATGCAGTGAGAAATATTTCCGTTACTCATCTGCAAAACTGAGCAATATTGCTTCAGGGGTATTTTGGCCCATCTTCATACCCCCCAACCCAGCCACCCTCCTCCTTCCTAGCTTCCTTCCTTCACAGAAAAACAACCAAATAACCAACTCACCTCCTCTGCTTGGGGATTCCCCCTACACCCCGCCTTGATAAATGCTATGATATTACTAGAGATATTATTAGAGCATTATTACAGTTAGTAATAATACTAGTAATTGCTATTTAATTACAGAAAGCAGCATTCTGTTCCTAGAGCTGCTGCCGATACAGCTCCCTCCATGTGCCTCTTGGTCTTTTTTACTTTCATTTCCAGGTCTCTCTAGCTCAGTCTCACCAGCAAGGCAAAATGCTTCCTTGGGATCCCTCCAGGTCCTACAGTCCACTGCTTCATCGACACCACACACATAACACCAGCCTTCCTAGCTGCGATTTAGGCTGCAATCCTAATCTCATTTACCTGAGAATAAACCCCATTGAATTCCATATGGCTTCCTTCTGAGTAGATATGGTTATAACTGCATTGCAATCTATGATGATAAACATCTGAGCAGGGATGTTTACAGTGGTACTTGGGTTAAGTACTTAATTCATTCCGGAGGTCCGTTCTTAACCTGAAACTGTTCTTAACCTGAAGCACCACTTTAGCTAATGAGGCCTCCAGCTGCCGCCACGCCACTGGAGCACGATTTCTGTTCTCATTCTGAAGCAAAGTTCTTAACCCGAGGTACTATTTCTGGGTTAGCGGAGTCTGTAACCTGAAGCATCTGTAACCTGAAGTGTATGTAACCCAAGGTACCACTGTAATAATAAATGAGCGAAGGAAATAAACCAACAAAATATTATTCTTATTATTGTTGTTATTTATTATTATTATATTTGCAAATACACAGTTAAATGCTTAATCTACCTGTGCATTTCCCCCTTATTTCTCTCCCTAATTATTATTCTGTTAATCTGTTGTAAGTGTTCAGATTCACTTGATTATACAGGGTACTAGGTAATTGAGAGGCAAAAACAATGCAGTTTTTTATTATGACAAAATACAGCAAAATAGCCCCATTGGCTATTAGTTATAGATAAGCAATATGCTAATATGCTATTCCCAATGCCCAAGGCTGTGGAATTAGTTCGAGTCAAATTTAGAGGATATAACAATTAATTCCACCTTTCATGCCATGGTAGGGGATGGAGATGGAGAGAGCAGGTTTCGCAAGACCTTTCAGCAGCTTTCAGGACCATCAACCATAGGGACTGGGCCTTTGAGGTATTAGCCACTCTATCCATTGTCTTTTTCTTCTTTTGATCCTTTCCTCCTTTCTAGCTGTGCATAGCACAGTCTTCCCTCTCTCTTTGTCCAACTCCTATACATGCCTTTGCACTACTCATGCAAGGGAGTAGGTGCTTGTCTAACCAAAAACTGGCATTTCAGTAAAGAATATTCCAGGCAATTTATCAACAGATAGTACCAGACTAACGCTACAGTTCTAGACCCGCTTACTTGAGTAGACATGTATAGGACTGTACTGTAAACTACTTTATGCGTCTATAAATGTGTGTGAATAATTATCAGAGTAATATAATAACTAAGTCACCTGTAAAAGGTGATTACTTGCAGTGATAGATAGATGATGATAGATAAAAAATCAGAGTATATAAATAGAAGTCAAACTTGATAGTGTCCCAATAAGTAAAGACAACCAATTTTAGGAGTGAGTATAAAACAAAGGATACTTAAAAATGATTAGGGAATAAATGTTTAACCAGTCCAGCAACTGATGAGGAAGGTGTCAAATTAAACATATATTTATCAATTTTAATGAGAAAATTTTTTATCCTCTCCTTTACAGAGTTGGCCACAGAGTTAGTCAACACTGAAATTGAGATAATAATAATAATAATAATAATAATAATAATAATAATAATAATAATAATAAAATTTATTTGTACCCCGCCCATCTGGCTGGGTTTCCCCAGCCACTCTGGGCGGCTTCCAACAAAGATGAAAAATACACTAAAATGTCACATATTAAAAACTTCCCTGAACAGGGCTGCCTTCAGATGTCTTCTGAATGTCAGGTAGTTGTTTATCGCTTTCACATCTGATGGGAGGGCGTTCCACAGGGCGGGCGCCACTACCAAGAAGGCCCTCTGCCTGGTTCCCTGTAACTTGGCCTCTCGCAGTGAGGGAACCGCCAGAAGGCCCTCGGAGCTGGACCTCAGTGTCCGGGCAGAACGATGGGGGTGGAGACGCTCCTTCAGATATACTGGACCGAGGCTGTTTAGGGCTTTAAAGGTCAGCACCAGCACTTTAAATTGTGCTCGGAAACGTACTGGGAAGTACGTTTAAGAGAGGAAAAAGAGGTAAATTCATGAAAAACAAGAACGTGTGAAGCTAGTCAACATAATAACTGGGGATGTTGTTGATCAAGTTGTCCCCCAAATCCGAAGGAAAATCAACAAGCAATACTTTTTCTTGCTGATGATCGGTCCCCCCCCCCCCAGTTTTGGGGGCTGTTGAGTTTGCTCTGCTTAGTTTTATTTATGTCTCACTCTAGGGTATCTTGAGTGATTGAAAGGCAACCAATAAATTATTTTAATAAGGCAATAAACTGTGACGAATGAAATAGAAAGCCCTGTTAAAACTGGTGGGCTGCATATGTAGTACATATCTGTATCAGCACCCTTCATAAATGACATTTCCCTGGATTCTTTAAGGTAAGCAATTGACTCAGGAAGTGCAAATATTAGCCTCTGCTCTGTCTTCTCTCCACAGGTGGACCAAATAAATTCTGACCTTCCTCGGAGAATCCATGTCTGTCTTTATTGACTGGGGAAAACCCTGCAACACCCTGACTGTTTAAAATGATATGATATGGGTTTAAGTGTATAGCTCAGATTGGGCCTAGTTCACAACACACTGAAGCAATAGTGTCGTTTTGTAAAAGTCTAAACTATACCCTCCAACATTTCTCCAATGAAAATTGGGACGTCCAATTCCATAATGATAATTTTACTTTTACATGTCTCACTGGGTTGCCCCAGCCATTCTGGGTGGCTTCCAAATGTATAAAACATAATAAAACATTAAAAAAACCTTCTCTATACAGGATTGCCTTCAGGTGGCTCAGAGGTTGGATAACTCGAAACCCTCCAACATTTCTCCAATGAAAATAGGGACATCCTAAGGGAAAGTGGGACATTCCAGGATCAAATCAGAAATCAGGATGGCTTCTCTAAATCAGGAACGTCCCTGGAAAATAGGGACACTTGGGGGGGGGGTCTACTAGACCAGAGGATTTTCAGAACAAATTCTCCCCCCCACACACCTTTTTCTAAGCTAAAAAACTTCAAACGTTGTAATTTTTTCTCATAAAACAGTTTCTTAAAGGTAGTTCTTAAAGGCACAGGAATTCTTCAAGAAAATAGGTAGCAGTCGTACTAAAAACAAAACAGAACCATATAATCGTATCCAAACCCGTTACACACGTCTGACCCGCCGCTCCAAGCAACAAAATAGTAGGGAACTCAGCCTCTTTCACTCCACCGCAATGTTTTGTTTTTTAAAGGGGGAGCTCGAGGACACTTCTAGTAAAAAAAACTACAGCTCCCAGGATGCTTTGCGGCAAAGGGGGAGCCGCGTCGTGCGACGCGAAATTGTGACCTCTCCCCTCCGTTTCGGCTCTCGCACTAACAATTGCCTGGGCGCCTTTAGGAGGAAGGAGGGGGCAAAGGGGAGGAGGCAGGCAGGCCGTGAAAGCCCCTTCCTGCGCAGGCGCGGAAGACCGGGAAGGCGAAGAGCGAATCACAGCGTAGGAAACAAAACTGCCGGCTTTCAAATCCTCCGCCTCCCATAACGCCATCGTCTTCGTAGGCTTGGGGCTGCGGTAGCGGCTGCAACGTGACAGGCTGGAACCCGGCGCTTTCGCAGGTAAGCGGCGGCGGGGTGGTCTCGCGCGAGGAGGGGCGGGAGTTGGCGGGCTGGGTCTATTAGGCAGGCTCGCCGGTGAGAGGGCGCCGGGTGGGTTTGCTAGCGCCGCCTCCCCGCTTTCCGCCCCGGCCATGCCAGGCGCGGCGCGTGGTGGGAAAGGAGGAGGCACTTGCGCGTTGTCCCTCGAGATACACGTGTCCGTACGTTCCCACGGGACATACACCGTGCTCGGTTCGCCCGGCGGAGACGTGGATCCAAACCTCCCTACTAGGAGTGCCTTTTTTACCAGCCCAAAACTCTCGGTCCCTTCCCTGTATGACGTCACGCCCTCGTTGGCAGTTTTAGGGCCCACTCGGGTGAGCCTGTTGTGTAATTTTGTTGTGCTGTTGCGTTTGTGCGAAGCCCGTGCATTACGGAGCGAGGGACTCGAGTCACCTCTTTGCTCACCTTCTCTCAGTTCCACTTACTTTTTTAAAGTGAGCATCTGCATGGGAGGCTGCTTACGTAGAATAGCGAGGAAGCAGGCGGAACTGAGTCAATGAAGGCGAGCGGTGTGTCTAGATTGGCTGAGCAACGCTCGATGACTGAAATAGCTTGCAACATGAGGAAATACGTCAGCTTCACGCATTTTCCTTTTGCTTCAGGAGTAGGGTGATAAAGTTGGAAAAACAAAAGGTATTAAATAGGACTTTTGTTTGGGAATTGATTATTCTAGTGGAAACAAGTTGACAGTCTCTTGACCTGTGTAACAAACCACTAGTTAATAATAATATTGAAGCGTTTTGGAACTGAAGAGCTGGTAATAATGTGCCTTTAGCAGCACTGATAGTCACTAAAATGTTTATCAAAACAGGAGTGGAAAATTAAATACATTTTATGTATTTTTTTAAAAAAAATGTTTTGTTTTCTGCAACAGTCTGAACAGAGAACTAGCAATACAGTATCATTAATGGGGAAATCAAGTTAAAGTATGACCAGAAAAAATGAGTTAGAAAGCTTGATATTCATGGAGCCATTGCCAAAAAGCTAACTTTCTCCCCACCCCAACTACACTTTTGATAGTGGTGAAATGTGAAGCCAAGCCTCTGCTGATAACTCAGTGGATGGGGGAGGGAGTGATCTTTTTAAATATCATGGTCTCAAATAGTGCAGAACTGAACTGGAAACCCGTGATGAGAAGCCCATAGGTTGGACATAAGCACAACAGCACACTGCCGTTCCTTTTCCCTAGCATATTCACAAGCATACTTTCTTCAGTACTGGAGACAGAATATTGCTATTGTGACAAGTAGCCACTGGTAACCTTATCTTCAATGTATTTATGTAATACCTTTCAAAGTCAAACAAATTGGCACCAGTCACTACATAGTGAATCCATAGTTTAGCTATGATGCGTTTGAAGAAGTACTTCCTTTGGCCTGTCCTGAATTTCCCATCATTCAGCTTCTTTGGATGATCCTAGGTTCTAAAGAAAAGGACGACAGACTCCACCCACTAAATAAATCCATGCTATGCGTAATTTTATACCGGTATATTGTTACAAAAGTCCAGTGCCTGCCTCTCTCACTGCCAAGTGGTGGCAAGAGCCCATGGGGTCACAGGGACACACACAGGGTCTTTGTCCCTTTGGAGAATAGAAGACATGGCAGATACTGTTGTGCTTTAAAAAAATATGGTTTATTTGCACCTTCAGACTGCGTGGTGGGAGTCCAGATCTTACAGCAGGCATCCCCAAACTCGTCCCTCCAGATGTTTTGGGACTATAATTTCCATCAACCCTGACCACTGGTCCTGTTTGTTGTTGATTAGTCGTTTAGTCGTGTCCGACTCTTCGTGACCCCATGGACCAGAGCACGCCAGGCACTTCTGTCCTCCACTGCCTCCCGCAGTTTGATCAAACTCATGCTGGTAGCTTCAAGAACACCATCCAACCATCTCATTCTCTGTCGTCCCCTTCTCCTTGTGCCCTCCATCTTTCCCAACATCAGGGTCTTTTCCAGGGAGTCTTCTCTTCTCATGAGGTGGCCAAAGTATTGGAGCCTCAGCTTCACGATCTGCCCTTCCAGTGAGCGCTCAGGGCTGATTTCCTTCAGAATGGAGAGGTTTGATCTTCTTGCAGTCCATGGGACCCTCAAGAGTCTCCTCCAGCACCATAATTCAAAAGCATCAATTCTTCGGCGATCAGCCTTCTTTATGGTCCAGCTCTCACTTCCATACATCACTACTGGGAAAACCATGGCTTTTACTATACGGACCTTTGTTGGCAAGGTGATGTCTCTGCTTTTTAAGATGTTGTCTAGGTTTGCCATCGCCTTTCTCCCAAGGAGCAGGCGTCTTTTAATTTCGTGACTGCTGTCACCATCCGCACTGATCATGGAGCCCAAGAAGGTAAAATCTCTCACTGCCTCCATTTCTTCCCCTTCTATTTGCCAGGAGGTGATGGGCCCAGTGGCCATGATCTTCGTTTTTTTGATGTTGAGCTTCAGACCATATTTTGCGCTCTCCTCTTTCACCCTCATTAAAAGGTTCTTTAATTCCTCTTCACTTTCTGCCATCAAGGTTGTGTCATCTGCATATCTGAGGTTGTTGATATTTCTTCCGGCAATTTTAATTCCGGCTTGGGATTCATCCAGCCCAGCCTTTCGCATGATGAATTCTGCATATAAGTTAAATAAGCAGGGAGACAATATACAGCCTTGCCGTACTCCTTTCCCAATTTGGAACCAATCAGTTGTTCCATATCCAGTTCTAACTGTAGCTTCTTGTCCCACATAGAGATTTCTCAGGAGACAGATGAGGTGATCAGGCGCTCCCATTTCTTTAAGAACTTGCCATAGTTTGCTGTGGTCAACACAGTCAAAGGCTTTTGCATAGTCAATGAAGCAGAAGTAGATGTCTTTCTGGAACTCTCTAGCTTTCTCCATAATCCAGCGCATGTTTGCAATTTGGTCTCTGGTTCCTCTGCCTCTTCTAAATCCAGCTTGCACTTCTGGGAGTTCTCGGTCCACATACTTCTTGAGCCTTCCTTGTAGAATTTTAAGCATAACCTTGCTAGCGTGTGAAATGAGTGCAATTGTGCGGTAGTTGGAGCGTTGTAGTCCCAAAACAGCTGGAGGGACGAGTTTGGGGGTGCCTGTCTTACAGCGTGGCCAACGGCATTGTAGGCAACCTTTCCTCTCTCCCTGGCCAAGATGGATCTCTCCCCCGCTCTTCCTGCTCATTCCTCCCAGAAACCTCTGCTCAAAAGCACACCCCATCAGCTTGACAACCCTTCAAATCAGACCCCTGTCTCTGTTCACACCTGGGAGGAGGAGTTCTCCTGCCAATTGCCCTAGCTTGGCCAGGCAGGTTTGCATAAGCCAGCCCAGGAGTTTCCTCATTTCATTCAATTTATTCATTCCTATGGTTTAGCGGGACGCCCCCCCCCCCAATCTATACCATCATGTCCCCTTTCACCTTTTCCTCCTCCTAAACTAAAGAGTCTCTTTCCTCAGAGAGGAATTACTGCAGTCCATTGACCATTTGGTTGCCCGTTACAGAATATTTTCCAGTCCTACAATATCCTTTTTGAGGTGGAAGATAGGCCCTGGCCAAAACTCTAGCTGCAGCGTTTTGGACCAGTTGAAGTTTTCAAACAGTTTTCAGAGATGGTTAACATAAAGTGCCTTATGTTAACTTTGCCTAGAAGTGGAAAAGGCATGACAGTGAGGAGAGCTGTTTTCTCCTGGTAAGAGTACAGCTAGTGCATCAAGCTGAAGCAGCACAAAGCAGTCCTGTCCACTGCTACGAAATGGATCTCCAAGAGCAAAGTTGGATCCAGAAGAGCTCCCAAATTGTGAACCTGCTCCTTTATGAAGAGTTGAACCTTGTCCAGAACAGACTTTACACCTAACCCTGGATTGGGTCTCCTGATCAACAGCACTTCTGCCTTACCTGAATTGAATCTGAATTTATTAGCCCACATCCAGTCCCTCCTTAAATTCAAGCAGTGATTCAAGATCTCACGCAACCTCTCTAGAATCAAATGGGAAAGAGAAAATTGGGTGTCCTTACCATGCTTCTTGGTTTGTTTATTTTTATTTCTTTCATAAAATTTATACACCACTTGATTGTGAAAATATAAAAGCCCACCTCAAAGTGGTTGTACTAACACCACATTCCAGATCTCTGGAGCTTCTCTCCCACTGGTTTATGTCAGAGTTGAATAGCATGGGTCATAAGATGAAGCCTTGTGGAACTCTTGAGGGACCAAGAAAAAGGCCCTGGGGTGAAAGTACCTGTAGATAGCGCAATGGAAATGTCAACCTAGTGTGCAGTGGCTATGAAAAAGGTGATTTCAACGCTAGGAAAAATTAGGAAGGGGATTAAAAGAAAACTGCCAATATCATAACACCATTATACAAACCTATGGTTTAACCATATTTGGTTCTGGTTGCCTCACCTCAAAAAGGATATTGTAGATTTGGAAAAGGGTCAGAAAAGGGCAACCAGAATGATCAAGGAGATGGAGAGACTTACCTAGGAATGAATGTTGATTATGACAGATGCTTAGTATATTATTTAAGAATACTGGAAGATTTGTGCGCTGGATCAGCCTTTTAACAATTGGCATTCAGGGTGTTATGTGGCATGCTGACTCAATTTAAAACTGAAAAAGCATGCTCAAGCAACATTTTAAATAAGAATTTGGATTGAAATCGGGGGGGGGGGGCTAGTTAGCAAAATATTAATTCCAAGAGATATAATTAGGCCTGTAGATAAATGTGACACCCCTTGTTTAAAAATAGCATGAAGGTAATCTTCATTTTAGAAGGTGGCAAACAGATGCAGTGCTGTGGACATGAGTTCTGGTGCTAAGATAAGAAACAAGTGGCTATTCCTTCCTATCTAAAAAAAGTGATATTAATATAGAACAGTAATAGGTTTGCTTTGCTTACTTTGGACCGATAGACCACACATTCCACATTTTCTGGTTTTGTGGCTCGCACAATTCTAACTGTTGCAGACCATGTCATCTTTGGTGCCAATTTCTACAGCTGTGCTTAGAAATGAATATAAAATAAATTATTTTAGGGTAACTTCCCTCCCTGCTACATGATAAAGTGGACTTTTGAAATTACCCAACATGGTCAAATTGCCAGGAAACATAGCAACAAGTGATTTTATTATGTAGTTGGGAGTTTCACAGTACTTGAAGGAAGTGTGTGTGAATCTGAGTTTATGATATGGTTTATCTCTGTAGATCAAGTATAAGATTGAAATGAGACCCTCCATGATGAACTCCATGGTAACCTGGCACAAGCCTTACTCCAGCATCCTGAAATCAGGAATATCCTGAGTTCACGCACACATATCTGATTTTAAGGATTAACACAGGCAAATTTAGCTGTCAAGTGCAGGATACTCAGCTCCTCAGTGAGATCCATCGGCACAATGATAAGGTGATGTAAAGGTTCAGGTAATTGCTCACTGTCACAAATCTTTCACCTTTTTGTTAAACAGACAGGAACAGGATGACCAAAGATGAGAACTAGGCAGGAAATTCCAGAAGTAACTATAGAAATTATAGAAACTACTCATTTCACAACCCCCTCCCTTCTCCACTGGCATGCCTTGGCAAAAAGGGTATTAAAAAACCATTAGATGCAAAGATTAGTTAGCTCTCACAGCTCCAACAGGACAGCACTTGACCCAGCGATCCCTAGGACTCTGCATACGTCTGCTTCACTTTAAGGGCATGTATACTTTCCTCTCCCTCTCCCCCCCAGTGTGGGTTTAAGGCAAAATTGCCATGCCCATGCTTTTGTAGGCCTTTAGAATAATTTGGGAATCTTACTCTTTCATCAAAGTGTATACATATTGTCATTTGCTACCTGCTTAGACTGTAACTTTGCCGCCTAAAGCAGCATTTTTATATATTCTGTCACCCCTGTGTTACATAGTAAACCAAGCTTCTTTTATTTCTTTGTGTAAGAGCTGCTTGTAGGCATAAGACTAAGGGTTAACACACATCCATGACAAGCACACCTCGTAACTCCAGCAAAAGATCCTAAACCTCTCAGCAGTGTGTATATGAACATACATGAATGCTGGTGGTCCACATGAAAGTCCAGGTAGCACACATTGTAACATGGTGTCAGTTGGATGTTGATTCTGGGAGCCCAGCTTCCGTGGTTCTTGCTGACTTGCAGGGGCTTGTATCTTACAGTAAACTGTGTATACCATTGATGGTCCTGAACTATGAGATGTGTGTCTCCAATGTAGCCTTCGTTGCCCATGCCACATTCTACATAGATACTGTTTTTATTGTTGTAAGTCACTTTGAGACACCTTAGTGCAAAAATGTGACAAATAATGATGATAGGAAACCAGTGCCCTTAAGGAGGGAGAAACAAACTTGGGAATAGCTGCTAATCTGTGTCATCTAGCTTTGGCTCCTTTTCATTTCCATTAAAATCCATAGTGTTGAATGGTCAAGCTGTGTATGTAACATTTGGGCCGTATCAGAGTTCCTTGTTAGTGGCTGGGATTGAACCCAGCCAGAGTATGTGGTCAGAGAAATGCTTCCTTCCTCCTCCAGATACTGCTAATGAGAGAAAGCGTAGGCAGGTGTTATAATGAGGAATCTGATTGCCTATATTTCAAACTTGTCTTTTCCCCAACTTCCCCATTGGAGCTTTTCCTCGCTCAGGCTTTGCTAGGTGCGCAGAAATCAGGAACAGGACTTCAGGAAATCAACCTTTTGTGAATGAGTGTGGAGCTGATTTTTTAAAATTATGGATATGGCTGCTTAGGTTCTGCTAGTTGATGAATATTGCCCTTCTACTAATTTGAGTTTGACATGCTTGCCCCAGTTTATCATCAGCCTCATGCAAATAATCCTCTCCTGAAATGTGCTGATGCTGAATATTAAAGCAAACTGCATTATTTATGTGGAACTTAGCAGAAGCGTGGCAGTACACACTAGCAAACCATGCTTTGTAGCCTCTTTTCAATAGCTGTTTCCTAATCCGCAGCTCTTAGAACTGGCATGTGGTGACTTGGGTAAATTATTGTTCTTTTATTTTCGCCTGCATGTGACAGGGCCTGTTTGCTATCCTCGCAGGCAGTTTTCACCCCAGTGTTAGCCTGTTCTGACCTCTTTTCTCGCGGCATATAATATAAGGTAGGCAAAGATTATTAGTCTACTGAAATAGTTGTTTTGCAGGAGGTTGTGTGATGGTTTAACCCTTTGCTCCCTTCTCTTGACTGTTTCCTTTTCTCCACGAGCACTTAAGGGGTTAAGCCTTGAAAGTAGTTATCTATCAAACAATAAATTCTACATATAATTGAACAGCACATTTTCACCCCATTGATGGTATATGCTTTCTCTCCTCTTTTTCAGCACCCTTCCCAACTGGTAATCAGTAAAGGTTGACACAATCCAAAAAAATGGCATCCGAAGACATTTCTAAGCTGGCAGAGTCCTTAGCTAAAACTCAGGTGGGCGGAGGGCAGCTGAGCTTCAAAGGCAAGAGTCTGAAACTCAATACCGCAGAAGATGGTAAGAGGAATAGCACTGCTTTGAATGTTTTCCCAGCATTAGATCCTGGAAAAGTCTGGCCTGATCAAATATATGTGTGTGTCCCGTCCCCGTCCCCTTAATCTTTCTAAAATGGCAGATTTGCAGGAAACCCAATCCTTCCTTGATTTTGGATTCTGAATTGCAGGGTGAATGTGTATCTGTGCTTCACAGGCAAATTCTTTCTGGTGGTTCCTCTAGAGACCCAAACAAGGAGAATGATTCAAGAGAGATTCTCCAACCACCCTTAGTACATACCTGGGCTGCACACACCCCCTTTCTCCAGAGGTTTTTTTTTTTTTTTAATTGCACAACTGGTACTGTTAGCACTGTTAGATCTCAGTTTGGGGGAAAAGTAATATTCTGCTTATTCTGTGCAGCCGAAGAGGTGATTAAAGAGATTGAGGAGTTCGATGGCCTGGAAGCACTACGCCTCGAAGGCAACACTGTGGGGGTGGAGGCAGCAAAGGTCATTGCCAAGGCTCTGGAGAAGAAATCTCAGCTCAAGGTGAGCATTTCAGTGGATGATGGACAGTGGAAAACTCATTATCTTGCAGCTTAAATTCATTGGCTGCTTGACTAGCAGATAAAACAGGCCCAGGGAGATCTGTGACATTCACAAACATAAGAAAAAAATCAAAACTGCTTTAGCAATTTTAAATTATAAGTGGCATTCACCACTGTGCTTCCTGTGATTGACTCTGTTGGTTAAGTGAACCTGTGGGTCTCCAGATGTTGGACTCCCATCATCCCCAGCCAGCCTGGCCAGCGCTCAGGGATGCTGGGAGCTGCATTCTGCCATGATTTGGAGGGACACAGACTCCCCACTCTTGATTTAAGGAAAAGTTTGAATTGGTGGAGCAAATACTGGTTGAAACCATTGTTCAAGCAAAGTTTACTATTTTTGCAGGGAAGAAAATGAAATATGCTAGGTCTTACAGTAGCAGTTATGAATTCTTCAGCCATTCTCTCTCCTGCCCTCAACCCTCTGACTACAAAACAACCGTCTGACTATTTTTTGGGGTGGGGTGGTGATTGCATAGATAGACCCTATTTTTAAAAAGACATTGCTTCCTGCCTTCTTTATGAACTCTGAAGTAGCACTGCTTCGGCTGTAATTACTAAGCTTGTGTGTGTATGCGGTAATATTTTTAAATTAGTGTGCAAGATTATACTGGATATTTGAGCAAATTCAATTCCAAATGCCACTCTGCATGCCTCCTTTGGAGCATGGTGATTTTATTTATTTCACAAAATTTATATACCACTTGATTGCATGCAACAACAACCCTCAAAGCAGTTTCCCAGAGGAATAAAGCAATGAAACTACCAGTAAAAAAACAGTTGAAGACAAATGTTTTAAACATTTAATGAATAATTAAAACCAACAATAAGGATTAGTTTACCAAATTTCTAATCTCTATGTATTATTGCTATGTGCTGTCAAAAACCTGTTATTATAAAAAAACTACTCTTGAGCAAAAAACATTTGATATAAAGCCAATGTAGCTCTCCATTATGCACACCGAGTGAGTGAGTACAAATACTTTGACTAATCATGGTAGATTACAATGTACTTTTATTTTTAAGCATGTATATAATATATATATGTCTTATTTTAGAGATGTCATTGGAGTGATATGTTCACCGGGAGACTACGATCTGAAATTCCCCCTGCTCTGGTAAGTGTAAGACTAGGTCGCTAATATTACCAAATGCCATTTTCATTGTTTCTTATTCCATGCTCTTATGATATTTTTCTGAGGCTAAAGTGTAGGAATGGCTTTCTGAGCTTGATGATCAACAGTGGGAGCAATATACTGTTTCTGTTACAGGGACTTTATGGCAAAGGTGGGGAAGCTTTTTCAGCCCAAGCTTTTTTACCCTTTCTGGGTAACTTTCCGAGGGCCACATGCCAGTGGTAGGTAGAGGCAGAGGCAAAAGTGGGTGGGGCAATAAAGTTAGAAATTACCTTTGTACAGTAGGCTAGTTTCTGCACACAGTCATGCACACCTTGCTATCCTCTATCCATGCATCCAAGAGGCACTGTCAGAGTTCAAGGACACACTCATTCCAGGCAAAACCACTTGGGCTGCAAAGCAGAGCCAGTCAGGAGTGTGGCCTGAGGAGAACTTCGAGGGTCTTAGGTTCCCCACCCCTGCTTCAGGTAGAGACAGGGATGTGATTAATGAATGACCAAAAGGAAGGTTAAGAAGACTTGTAATTTTAAGCTTTGAAATTGGTTGCCGTAGATTAATTGCCAAGAGAGATCTCTGTTGGGCAGAAATTGAGTAATGTTGGAATCAGTATTTTGATGGTAACAGTTTAATAAAACATTAGGGCATTATAAGGAGGGCAGAGTGTCATCAGTGGCTGTTTCCTCAGTCCTCTTTGCTCGGTGTCACAACATATCTGTTGCTGGAGAAAAGGCCAGGAGGGAACAGGAACACAGCATCCAGGTAGATGGGTGTGACTTGTGTTGCCCCTCCTTGGCACAGGCATGGCACATAGGACACGAAACAGGGCAGCTGCCTGCCTGCCTGCCTGCCTGCAACTTCTCCATTTTATGAACGAGAAGGAGCCTCTCAAGGCTGCTAGCGGGTGATGAGTGAAAAGAGACGGCAAGAAATGCCTGCAGGGCAGATCTCTGTCCTCTGCAGTGGACGGGGACATTGTGTCAAATTTACCTTTTGTTCATCTTTCAGATCGCACTTGGAGAGGCCATTGTTTCTGCTGGCTGCCAGCTTACAGAGCTGGATCTGAGTGACAATGCCTTTGGACCAGATGGAGTGCGTGGGTTTGAGGCACTTCTGAAAAGCCCTGCCTGTTTCACCCTACAGGAGCTCAAGCTAAACAATTGTGGCATGGGCATTGGTGGTGGCAAGGTAAGGGCATTTCCTGGGTGGGGAATCCAGTCTTCACAGCAGGGTGAAACCTGAAACCCCCACTATTGGGGCTTCCTGCCTATCCATCACGTGATGTCACCATGATGTCACATTTCCCCCTTAAAGTGGAACTTGAATTCAAGTGGTACTGCAAAGGGAAGATCCCAGCGGGGTTGTGTCAGTTGATTGACACTGTCTTCAAACCCTATTTCTGACAAGTGTTGACTATTCAGAAGCTTTGATTTAGAGCTCTTGAGTAGAACCGGTTCCAGAAGGGCTTCTGTTTGCCAACAAGTTTTTTATTGCTTCAGATTGTTGTCTGCATTAAAATCTCTACAAGCTGAACAGGGTGGGCAGGCTTCTCTTTCTCTAGTAAAAAAAAAGTCTAATGTTTGACGGATATTTTTAAAAATATCTAAAGCATTCCTCTGCCTGCCATAGAATGGGGGTTTTTTTGAGAGGGATAGGGGAGCCAAGACCCTAATTTGGGGACCTGTGTCCTTATCTCACACACATGGAAATCTGAGTTGAAGACACACAACAGAGTCATTGCATCTTACTAACCTACATTCCCCTCATGATATTATTGCTGGGAATAGCCTTCAGTGGTGTGTAATATTTCCTGCAGAGTGCCTGCATTATGTATATATGTTTGTTTGTTTGTTTGTTTGTTTGTTTGTTTGTTTGTTTGTATAGGAAGTGGTAGCTTAAATGTGTGCCTTATAGGAATGGAATCCCTCAGGCCAAAATGACATTATAGTAGCATAAACAGTCTGGTATTATTATTACTTTAGATCTTGGCTGCAGCTTTGAAAGAGTGTCACAGGAAATCAAGTGTTCAAGGCAAGCCTTTGGCTCTGAAAGTATTTGTGGCTGGCAGGAACCGCCTGGAAAATGATGGTGCAACTGCTCTTGCTGAGGCATTCAGTGTAAGTACAAAAAGCAGGACTTTGAGACAGGAAGTTTGCCCTGACATTTGTTGCATGGGAACGGATGCTCTTAGCCATTGGTGTTAATGAACATGCATATTCTTCCTCCAAAGTGTGTTGTGGTGCCCTTTAAAAAACGAATTCCTTTTGCTACAATGCTACTATCTCCTGCATTGAATGGTATTAGTAGTGGTCAAGTTCGTTGCAGCATCAGAAAAGGCCATTTGAGGCAGCCTAAGTCACCTCTGTTGATACTGCTGCAAGAAGCGGCTTGCCAGGTAGAGTAGCACCACTGTGCTAGCTTGCCAGGAAATGGGTGCTCTTGCTTATCAGGCGGGGCAGAGTGGAAAGGAGGTTGATGCGGAGCAAACACACTGGCAGAATCAATCTAGGGTTCCTGCTGGTGCTTTTGCACCACATTGACCTCCCTGCTCCATTGGCCCTCCCTCCTGGTAAGCAACAGCAACTCACCTGCAGTATTTCTCAGTTGGTGGGCCAGGGACTACTAGAGGACTGCATTCCACTTTTAGGTGGGCCTCAGTTCTTCTTACTCACCCACCCTGCATTCCGGCTGTGCTGCAGAATTTTTGTTGGACCAATGCCAGCACCAGAAACTCGCCACATGCAGAGTAAAAGTGGTTGGGAGAAGAAGTGTGGAGGAAAGAGAGATGATTTCACTCTGAAGAAAAAGAGCAAGAGGAGGCATTGAACTAAATTAGAAAGAGAGACAAAAACTAATATTTTAAAAAGTAAATAAAGCAGGATGAGTAAGCAATGAGACAAGAAAGGAAAGTTGTTCTGGGTCTCAACATTCTGGAATCAGGAATGCGCTTAGGCTCTTCATTATTCAAATTAGCCAATCACTTTTGATCGCTAAATAGTATACAAAGGGTTCAGACAGAATACCCCAAAACAATTGTGGAAGATGGAGAGAAAAGGATCTGAGAACACCACTCTCCTAGAATTATCACCTATGACACGAACTTTATTTGCTTTCCATTCTGTTTTTGCCCCTTCAGGCTATTGGGACTCTGGAAGAAGTTCATATGCCACAAAATGGAATCAACCATCCAGGAATTACAGCCTTAGCTGAGGCTTTTGCTGTCAATCCCTTGCTGAGGGTGATCAACCTGAACGATAACACTTTTACAGAGAAGGGAGCTGTGGCTATGGCAGAGGTGAGCTCTTTTCACTTAAAATTAATCCCCCTTGATTCTAACAGTGACTTGGGCCAGGAAATCCTGAGAAAGTGTAGCGGGGGAAACACTTTCCTTAGGATTAAGTTGGTCTCGTGTGGTCTTCCACGAACAAGTAGAATAGTGAGTGGAATAATGTTCTCTATTCCATTCAGACCCTCAAGAAACTCAGACAAGTGGAAGTGATCAACTTTGGTGACTGCCTAGTACGTTCCAAGGGTGCTGTTGCCATTGCTGAAGCTGTTAATGAAGGACTCCATAAATTGAAGGTATTGGCTACAACTTAAATCTTTCAAGATACTGTATTTTGTTAAGCTGCTTGGGAGAAATCTGAGTGATTAAGTGAGATTTCAAATAGGAAATACTTTTTTTCTTTTCTTTTGTCCATCTCCCCATACCGTTTAACTCAAAAAAACCTGAAATAGGGATTGACAAAATACATGACTACTCATTTTCATGCCTATGGCTGAGATCCATCTTAAAGCTAAAGGCACCATTATGAATTAATGCCAAAACATAGCCACTAAGCATGAATACCGTATTTTTCGTCCTATAGAGCGCACCGGTCCATAGGACGCACCTCGTTTTTTGGGGGGGAAATGAATTAAAAAAAATTATTTCCCCCTCCGGAGGGCTCCCCGTGCTTCGGGCGACAGGCTGCCGCCCCAAGCCTCGCGCACCCGGCGGGACCTCCTGCCGGGCGCGCAAGGCTTGCAGACACTCGCCCGAAGCAGGGGGAGCCCTCCGAAGGGCTCCCCGTGCTTCGGGCGACAGGCTGCCGCCCCAAGCCTCGCACACCCGGCGGGACCTCCTGCCGGGCGTGCGAGGCTTGCAGACACTCGCCCGAAGCAGGGGGAGCCCTCCGGAGGGCTCCCCGTGCTTTGGGCGACAGGCTGCCGCCCCAAGCCTCGCGCACCCGGCGGGACCTCCTGCCGGGCGCGCAAGGCTTGCAGACTCTCGCCCGAAGCAGGGGGAGCCCTCCGGAGGGCTCCCCGTGCTTCGGGCGACAGGCTGCCGCCCCAAGCCTCGCGCACCCGGCGGGGCCTCCTGCCGGGCGCGCAAGGCTTGCGGATACTCGCGGGGGCTGCAGGCTGCTGCCCGCAAGCCTTGTGAGCCCGCAGGAACTCCCACCGGGCTTGCAAGGCTTGCGGATAGCTTCCTGAAGCCTGGAGAGCAAGAGGGGTCGGTGCGCACCGATGCCTCTCGCTCTCCAGGCTTCAGCGAAAGCCTGCATTCGCCCCATAGGACGCACACACATTTCCCCTTCATTTTTGGAGGGGGAAAAGTGCGTCCTATGGGGCGAAAAATACGGTATATTACAAGCCACTTGGCGTGATGGAAGAACGACATTTATTCTGTTTGAGAGAAATGTAAGTGTTTTGCATCCATTTGATATGAAATTTGGCTTAGAGGTAGTGTACTGAATCTAAAACTACAAAGAGTCAACATAAACCTTCATCTAGGATTTATTTCTGTGGTTCTTAAAAAGAAAACCAAGCACTACCGTATTTTTCGCCCCATAAGACGCACTTTTTCCCCTCCAAAAATGAAGGGGAAATCGGGGTGCGTCTTATGGGGCGAATGCCTGCAAGCCTCGCGCGCCCGGCAGGAGGTCCGACCGGGTGCGCGAGGCTTGGGGCGGCAGCCTGTCGCCCGAAGCACGGGGAGCCCTCTGGAGGGCTCCCCCTGCTTCGGGCGAGTGTCTGCAAGCCTCGCGCACCCGGCAGGAGGTCCCACCGGGTGCGCGAGGCTTGGGGCGGCAGCCTGTCGCCCGAAGCACGGGGAGCCCTCTGGAGGGCTCCCCCTGCTTCGGGCGAGTGTCTGCAAGCCTCGCGCACCCGGCAGGAGGTCCCACCGGGTGCGCGAGGCTTGGGGCGGCAGCGGACTGCTTGCGCGCACCGAGAAGCTTGGGGCCAGCTGAGCTCAGCTGGCCCCAAGCTTCTCGGTGCGCGCAAGCAGTCCGCTGCCGCCCCAAGCCTCCCGCACCCGGCAGGAGGTCCCGCTGGGTGCGCGAGGCTTGGGGCGGCAGCGGACTGCTTGCGCGCACCGAGAAGCTTGGGGCGGGCTGAGCTCAGCTGGCCCCAAGCTTCTCGGTGCGCGCAAGCAGTCCGCTGCCGCCCCAAGCCTCCCGCACCCGGCAGGAGGTCCCGCCGGGTGCGCGAGGCTTGGGGCGGCAGCGGACTGCTTGCCGGCATGCAGAAGCTTGGGGCGTGCTGAGCTCAGCACGCCCCAAGCTTCTAGGTGCGCGCAAGCAGTCCGCTGCCGCCCCAAGCCTCGCGCACCCGGCGGGACCTCCTGCCGGGTGCGGGAGGCTTGGGGCGGCAGCGGACTGCTTGCCGGCATGCAGAAGCTTGGGGCGTGCTGAGCTCAGCACGCCCCAAGCTTCTAGGTGCGCGCAAGCAGTCCGCTGCCGCCCCAAGCCTCGCGCACCCGGCGGGACCTCCTGCCGGGTGCGGGAGGCTTGGGGCGGCAGCGGACTGCTTGCCGGCATGCAGAAGCTTGGGGCGTGCTGAGCTCAGCACGCCCCAAGCTTCTAGGTGCGCGCAAGCAGTCCGCTGCCGCCCCAAGCCTTGCGCACCCGGCGGGACCTCCTGCCGGGTGCGGGAGGCTTGGGGCGGCAGCGGACTGCTTGCCGGCATGCAGAAGCTTGGGGCGTGCTGAGCTCAGCTTGCCCCAAGCTTCTGGATTAGCGCAGCGCACCTGGGGGGGAAATAAATTTTTTTTCCTTTATTTCCCCCCCTAAAATCTAGGTGCGTCTTATGGGCCGGTGCGTCTTATGGGGCGAAAAATACGGTATTTGCAATCTCTTAAACAAGGTTGTTCATAATTCAGTCATTTCTCCCCTAACCTCATCACTACCTTTTTAAGGAAGCTTTTTTTGGATTCCTGATTTGGTACTTTGTAATGTGAATTGTAGACATACCTGGCTTGAACATGCAAAATATATGTCTAATTAAAAAAAAAAAAATCTCTAAAACCATAGCTTCTGTCTGTTTAGGAACTCAACTTGTCTTTCTGTGAAATCAAGCGAGATGCTGCTCTAGTTATTGCTGAGGCTACTGAGGACAAGTCGGAGCTACAGAAGCTGGATCTCAATGGTATGAGGCTTAGGATGTCAGTGTCAAAAATCTTTTACTAGAACTCTGTAGCTGGATAGTTGCCTGGTTCATTCAGGTCAGCATGTGAATACTGTGTGCCTCAGTTCCCTCTTTTCCCCAACCTTCTGTTTAACCCAACCTTTCCATAGGTTCTCGGTCCATTGCCCACCCCAAACACTTGCTTCTCCAATCCTGTCTCTGAGATTCCTGTCCTTTAGCTTCCCTAACTACCGTAATTGAATCTCATATCAGTTGGCCGTGCAATGCTATTGTAGTTCCTAGAGCCTGTGCAGGGTCTTAGTCCTAGCCAAAGTGATTTACTCTCCCAGAAGATGGATAGGAAACATTCTGACATATTGTTCTCTGAGCATATATTGTTAGGATCGTCCTACTCGCTTGTAGGACCCTGGTAGAGTCACATGCTTGACTGGCATGTTCTCTCCCTCCTGGTCGGTCATTCGGGAGCTTCAAAAGCTTTCTCCAGCCTGAACATCACAGCGACTGATACCAAAAGGCATTAGCACGCTTTAGGATCCTGCAGAGTGTTAGCAGTTTACGTAACAGAACTCAGTAGCACAGCATTTTGGCTAATCTACTTTATTTACATATAATACACTCAGAGCCTTCTGACTTAGCTCCTTCCTCTTTCTCACCAGACAGCAAAGAGAGAGAACAAAGGACAATAGTCCCACATCACGGAACACAGTAACACAAAACATCCTGTCTCCGCCACTTCCCACACTGTGGAATGAAAACGTACACCGTCATGTGATAGACAACAATCCCATGACTGCAAACATGGAGCAAGAATCCTAACATATATAAAGTTCATGAATATTCTATATCACCACTACAATTTAGCCATTTTGTGTCAGAGACTTCATGCCAAAGTACAATAGACTTGCTTTTTAAACACTCTTCCACATAGACCCAGCAAACCCAACTGAAGTGGCATTTCCTTCAGAGCACGTCCCATGATTGGGCATTTAAATATTCAAGTTGTTCATATAAAGATAATACTGAAGCAATAGCCGTTTCATTCCCAGCAGTTTGTATTGCTAGACAAATGCCTTTATGGCAGCTGTAGAATTTTTGTTGGGTGCATGTGGCACAAGAAGCTCAGTCAAGTAGCTCACAACAGAAAACAGCTGTTTAGCAGAGTGGTCTTTATGGGGCCAACACCAACATACACCCCTTTACATACACACACAGATGGTACAAGTAGCTTTCTCCCTCTCAACCCAGAGAGGATTCTTTGTTTCAAAGTCATTGCTGTGTCAAAGTCCACAGCCAAGTCCTAAGCTTGGTTGCTGCAAAGTCCTGCAACTGATAGGGTTCTCTGAGTTCTGAAGTCTGGCAATTTTCCAACTTCTTCCTCAGACACCTTCAAAGTCTTCCCTTAAATCCGTAGTCCCAACAGATAGCCTTCAGCAGTTCCTGAAATCTCCTCCCACGACCCACAGAGTTTTGCCCTTTTCTACACAAAATTACTTGCCAAATCTGCCCGGTAACACATATGAGAGAGTCACAGGATGGCTGCAGGTGCATTGTGGGGATTACAGTCTTTGCTGATGTCTGTCTTGCCACAGGGAATTGTTTTGGAGAGGAGGGTTGTGAGCAGCTCCAAGAGATCCTTGAAGGCTTCAACATGGCAGAAGTGCTTGGAACTCTGAGGTAAGATATACATGAAGAAGCTATGGTAATCAAGGAACTCTTTCTCTAGTGAAGCTGCATGCAAGCTGTGCTGCTTGTGAAATGGCCATTTTTCCAACAGTAGTTAAGCTCGGGCTCCTAACTGGTTTTGCTGTTTTTATAACAACCATTCTAGGAGTGTTACAGTGGGATAAATCTGACTCGGGGGCCCTGGACATGCCCATCTCTTGATCGGTTGGCCTGAGTTTTTCGTTCCTTAAAACGTAAATTGTATGGACCCTCTTTGGAAATGGCTCATTCCTTATGTTAGTTAGTCATGATTGGCTAGGTAACCATTGCCAGGATGCATAGCTTCTGTTCCCGAGTGTGAAAATATTTTTCGGGTAGCACTTGTTGCTGCTCTTTTTGGTGGCTTAGGGGTTTGTTCTCTGCCTTTCTGAGCTCCTTTAAGAAAAAGATTTTATAAGCCATTTTACTTGGTTTTTGCTTGTGTAAAGATACAAAACTTGCTTTGTGACTACAGTTTTCTAAATGAGGCAAGAAAAATATGATGATAAGTTTAGGTTGTATTCCACTAAGTCAGAGTAGACTAATGAAGTCAATTGACATAACTAATTCAATTCCATTGATCTCCGTGAGTCCACTCCGAGTATGATTGGATCATATACCACCAGTTTTCTAGGAGCTATACAAAGATTAAATGTCAAATGCATCTCTGTCCACGAGGTAACAGTCTAACATTCACAAAACAAAAGGAAAAGGGGATGGGGTAGGAACTGGAAAACAATCAAATTCAGTCACTGATGAAGGCTCTGGGGAAACAATTTATTATTTATAAACCACCCACTCATATAGGACATCAAGGTGGTGTACAGAAATGTGTAAAAATAGAATAAAACATAAAATAGCATTAAGAACAATACAGTGATGGATGATATCCACTCCTGAGATCCAACTGCTGCTCCTTGAATGGACCACTAGGGACAATAGCCACTCCTACAAGTGTGCGTCCTTCCATCTTTGCCACTAGATCTTCCTCTTATTTGTGTTTAGGATTATTTAGTGTTGATTGTTACAAACTGACTGGCAATAAAATGCTTGTATCTGGCATGAAGCAGCTATATTCATAACATTCTCTCTCACACTTGTCCACCTAGTGATGATGATGGAGAAGATGACGACGATGATGAAGATGACGATGATGAAGAGGAGGAGGAAGAGGAGGAGGAAGAGGAAGAGGAGGAAGAAGAAGAGCCAACTCAGTTGCAGGAGAGAGGCCAGGGAGAGCAAGAATCACTGACGCCTAAAAAAATCTTGGAGGCACATGTAAGTATGAACAGATCCTGTTACTTTCACATAGAGGGAAAATAGCTGTGGATGAAGTGAATACAAATCAATACATTACAATATGTATAAACAGAGAAAAAAAGAAAGAAAAGAAAAAAAGACCAAAAAAACACACAATACATCCGAACAAAAACAAAAGCAAAAACAATTAAAAAACACCTCCAATATTTCCATATCTTTATCTTTCATTAACTTGTTTCATCGACCTCCTCACACCTCCCTCCTTTTTCTTTTTCTTTTTTACTTTGTTTTGTAATTCTTAAATTCTTAATAAATTTTATTTTTTTAAAAAAAAGCTGTGGATGAAGTGATATGAGGTGGGAAAGTGTTCTGTAAGATTTCCCCTGCCATATTTTTCACTGTAATTTTTCCATTTCCAAATGCAGCGTTGCATAAAATTAATTAAAATGTATCGAGTGAATACAAGTCAAATTGGGCTGCTAAGCAAGAATTTCGATTCAAATATTTTTAGCTACTGGAAAAACTTTCGAGTTGTTTTTACAAACTTGAAGCACTACAGCCCTGATTCACAGGTCACATTAAACCACAGGTTAAAACAAATTGTGGTTTAATGTGAGCAAGTAGCATGCTGAAATGGACTGCTCTAAAGTTGCTGCTGTATCACTGTCTTCCAGCCTAATCAGAAGCCCAGGTTCAGATGATAAATCAAGCCAGACTCTGGTTTGTTTCAGCCACGGCAGGAGAGGAGCACCGCAGGAACATTTGAGCAGTATGCATCAGTATTCTGCTTGTTCACATTAAACTATAGTGTTAAATTGTGGTTTAATGTGAATGGGGCTAACAAAAGTTAGCCTACTAAATTTAAAGCAGAAATGCTAAATCAGACGCTAGTCTGAGGACTAACTCTCCAGGGACCACATGCCTTCCGAGGGCTAGGACTGTCAATGAGTGGCACCATCCCACACTCTTGGACAGATGCACAAACAGTACACACACAGAGAGAGCTCTCTTCCCCTTTCTCTTTCTCTCACTTTGTTTCTTCCCTGTGCGCCATCCCTTTTTTGTCCATTGGAAGGGATAATTCAGGAACAACCGAAGCAGCTCCCTCTTCATCCCAAACAACAGAGCGGTTTGTGGGGGAAACCCCATAGTTTTTCCTTGCTTTCCCACAATTCTCCCCCACAACTGAGCAGTGGTAAAGAGGGAGCTGCCCTTGTAGGTTTCACTGCGTCCAGGCGTTCCAGTTGTCTTGAGGCAGTGGCTTGTAACAGAGAAAGGTTTCTTTGACCCTCATTTTTCCTGAGGCACAAGACTTCAGTGATAGGAAGATATTTTTGCTGTGGCCTTAGTACGTTCGATAGAAAGGCTCAGCAGGGCAGATTTAGGGTGTTGTAATATAGCATTAGGCTCTTCTGCACTAACTTATTTATGACGACCTTCCATGTTGCCGCAACTCTTTTTTGGGACCTGCCTTTCCCTCCACTTCTCATCTACAGCACTAGAGTTTTGGCGCTTGTGAATTTTCTGGGGAATTACTAGGGCGCACTAATTTTCAGGGCCGTCTCTTCCAGGATTCTACTCCAGTGGTTTCTCCTTCTCTCCCTCCTGTGGATGTTGGCACTTTTCTTGCTTTTCCATCTCCAGAGAAACTGTTGCGACTAGGCCCTAAATGCTCCACCTTAATAGCGCAGCAGGTAAGTCACAGCTGTTTTTCATGAGTCGTGGGGGGTTGTTGTTTTTGCAAAGCTACAATTTGAGATTGGTCTTTATTAGGTGCTTCAGAGGATTCAGAGTACAAATACTTACATAACTTCAGGAAGGCTACAAAATATGCTTGAGTATAATTAGACTTATCTGTATTCTTCCCCCTGAAAATCATAATCATAATATTTATACCCCACCCATCTGGCTGTGTTTCCCATGCTTGCTACTTGTTGAAATAGCTGGGGATGCAGGTGTCATGCATGGGCTGCAATTCCAGGCATAATGGCCATGGACTAGTTGTTCTTTCAAGCTTGCCCTTGATTCTGCATTTTTTGATTCTGGAATTACGTTTCTTCTAGACAGACACATCTGACACAGAGAAAGTTGTTACGGTTTTTCTGAAGATATCTTCTGTGTTCAAAGATGAGCCAACAGTAAAATCAGCAGTGAATGAAACAACAGGTGAGCCTGGGAACTTTGGCCAATAGAATGATGGCAAAGAGCAGGCGATCAGGCTCAGTCGCTATGGCCGGGGTGGCTAACCTTTTTTTTAGCTGAAGGGCTGATTGGCCAGTGGTCAGTTGCATTGACTACAGGGTTCAAGAGGGCATGACCAATTTTTAATTATTAGTTTTGGTAAGAAAAGACACATTTTGGGGGTCTTGAGGTGGTCATAAAAACCTTTTTGGTATCACAGCAGGGAGCCTATGGGAGCAGTCAGTAAAAATTAAGTATTTTTTTATAATGACCAATTTTTTGGGTGAGGGATATTGTGGGGGACACAAAAATGCTATAGGAAGAGCTATAAGCAGCTGCAGATTAGCCACCATAGGAAGATACCAGCTAAGTTCTGTGACCCACCAGGTTCTTAGTGTCTTTCTTTTGGCCACCTGCCTTCAGGACTGTAAAGCTTGAGAGCCTCTTTCCCTGAAAAATTGAAACCTGCCGTTCTCTTTTTTCAGATGCCATGATGAGAGAAGCTTTTTCATCA
Organism: Podarcis bocagei; assembly: GCF_964188305.1. NCBI lineage: Eukaryota > Metazoa > Chordata > Lepidosauria > Squamata > Lacertidae > Podarcis > Podarcis bocagei. Next base: position 34,404,670 of record NC_138135.1, on the reverse strand, counting down.
GCTACCTTCAATTCTGATGCTTTCATTACCAGCCTCCTGATTCACATGGGTTTGCTCAAGGTGAGAGGAGAAGCAAATGGCAGCTGTGAGGTGTGGTCTGTATAAGCAAACCGCACCCTTGTTCCAAAAATCAGAGAGATTTAGAAGACCAAGATAGCTGCTTGTGGAAGATGTTCTTTCTCTGTGACTATATAAGGCTTCTATGCATATCTGGTGATAAGCGATAACAGAAATCTGTTCTCAATACCAGATATTCTAAAATGGAAGTACCCATTTCTGCTCTTGGCAAATGGAAGGCATGTGGTAGGAATGGAAAGCAAATAATACACTTGCATAGACAGGGCCTTGATCAAGTACCTATTGTGCTCAAGCAACAGCTAAGTGTGAAATTTTACCTTCTCCTCACCCATCTATCCCAAATGCATCTGTTTGAGGGCTTTTTCTGCCCTTTAAAAAGGGTATAAATGATATGGCAGCTGGATGTCCTGTAAGGCCAGGAGGGACACTGGGCACATGCTTTCATTTCTCAGGCCAAAAAGAAATTGTCTGGGCTCTGAAAGGCCCTAGGGTAGGCAGCCACGAAGGGATGGGAGAGAAACAGGGGACACTGGTATCTGAACTGCACCATCTCAGCCAATTTATATACTCAACACAATTTAAATATACTCCTTGATTGTAAAAATCAGCCGCCTCTTGGTGGTCTCTGAACGATCCCAGATACTCATTTGTATCTCATTCATGTCTGCTTGTACCTTCCAGAGCGAAGAGAAGATCAAGGCTGTACCAAGCCTTTATGGCCCTTTGATGACTCTGAACCACATGGTCCAGCAGGATTATTTCCCTAAATCTCTTGTGCCAGTTCTTTTGGCCTTTGTTACAAAGTGAGTATTGCGCCTTTCTCCATAAGAACAATTAGGAACACTAGCTGCTCCCAGAGAACAGAGACACATCATATTGCTGGATCCAGCAGAAACCTCTCAGCACAACACATGATATTGCAAAGGGCTTAAACGTCAGCCATAAACTGTAATGACAGCTTACTTTTTTGCTGAAAAGCCTTTTTTGGTTGGTTGGCTGGTTTTTTTAAGGGTGATAGGTATCCAGCCTTGGAATCACACACTCATCTGGAGAGGGGTTGTTCATTCATTATGCTTGATTTATTAATGCCCCTCCATTTGTTGCCTATGTGAATGGCCTGAGGGACCTGAGAGAGAGGATCTCTTTTCCAGAGCCATTCACAGTACAACCTTGTTCAGATGTTTTAATGTTAAGTGTTCTAACGATTGTTACAATACTGTGGTTAATCAAAACTCATATTTTATCATAAGGTCTCAATAATCCCCTTGAGGTCTGCCTTTCAAAGAGCAGAATGACATGAGAACTTTTCATTAACAGAGCCTCCCACGGGGAGTTCTGAAGGGCTCAAATTTTACTCCTTAACTGTAAATTGCATGGACGATGCTAGCAGATTTGTTTTTGCCAAAGCGGAACTTAATGCTACTACCTTAACTATAGCTTCTGTTTACCATCCCTTCCTAAAAATACCCTTTCAAAAATACCCCTTTACTCAGCCTGGATAGCTCAGTTGGTTAGAATGTGGTGTTGATAATGCCAAGGTTGCAGGTTCATTCCCATATGGGACAGCTGCATATTCCTGCATTGCAGGGGCTTGGATTAGATCAGGGGTGTCAAACTCAAATTCATCGGGGGCCGCATCAGCAGTTTGGTCACCCACAAAGGGCCGGTTGTATCTATAGGACTATGTGTCCACTCTTTATTATCATAAATTATTGTCACTGCATTCAATTATTACTGTTTTTTTCTAATAATGTAAGTAATAACTAGCTCTGAAAGCAGAAACATAGTCAGAATAATGGCAAGTAGATATTCAAATGTACAATTATTGTACAATTTATTGAAAAATGATTTTTGGTAACAGACAGTAATTTTTTAAAAAACATACAAATATTGCCAAACACTGTTTATTACACATATGGCAAACACAAGGCTTTAACTTTTCTGACTAGATGGCTGACATCGTTTTCCTGAGGTCAGTCCATCGATGTCTGGCGTTAGGTCTTGTGCTGTAGCAATCCGCAAAACAGCATGGAGGTTATCATCAGTGATGCGTGATCTGAGCTTGGTCTTGTTCAGATTCATGACTGAAAACATCTGTTCACATAGATAGGTGCTCCCAAACATGGACAGAACACGTGCAGCTTGAAGTCGGAGCTGTGGCATCAAAGCAGGGGGGAGGAGACGGTAAAAGTCGTCGACTGTCGCATCCTGGAACTTCGCTTTCAGGCTGCTGTTGCACTGAAGTTCTATTAATTCCACTTAATTCTTGGACCTTTTGTTGCTTTTCCAGGTGGCTAAGGTTAGCAAATTTGGCTCCATGTTTGGTCTCAAAGTGCCGGCGTAAATTGTATTCCTTCATCACTGCCACTGCCTCATAGCAAATAAGACATACCGGCTTGTCTCCATTAATCACAAACATGTATTCACTTTCCCATCTCTCCTGAAATTGCCTTCCCTCTGCGTCAACTTTTCTTTTCTTGGACATTTTTGGGTTATTTGATTGTAGTTTATAGTCCCTATACCACTGTAAAGTGACACGGAAGTGGTCAGTATATCCAAAGTTTACCGCTCAGACTTTTAAGCAGAATAATAATAAGCAGACCCCCCCCCCTAATAAGCAGACCCCTCCCCCCCCCACATACATCATATGTACTTACAGTATAGGAGAGAAGGGTTCAGGCAGCCGTTGGATCTGTCACATCACAGGATGGCATGCGCTCAATATAAAAACAAGGGGAGGTTTCCTGAATGCATGTAAAGTGGAGGTTTCCTGTGTAGAACGGCCGGCGCCGCTAGAGGGCAGACGTTCTCTGGCTTGTAGGCTGCCGCGCATGCGCTGAAGAGGCGGCTTTCTTGTGTCAAAAAAAAAAAGTGAGAATAAAAGGTGCAGGCCGGCAGGCGGCGGCGGCTACACGGGCCACATGACGAGGTCTGGCGGGCCGGATTCGGCCCACGGGCCTTGTGTTTGACACCCGTGGACTAGATGATCCTCAGGGTCCCTTTCAACTCTACAATTCTGTTCTAAACTGATGTCTTTTCAAGAAGGTGCAATAATGTTAGATGGTGATTTAAATAGGATTTGTGATGTTCACATGGATAGAAGGGGTTCCACACCTTCTAAAATGAAAATGCAAGCCAAGGCCTTTTGCCAAAGTGCTACAAGGCTTTAATTTCATTGATGCTTGGTGTTTGCTTCATCTGACCCCAAGAGACTTTAGTTTCTGTTCTCATCCATATGAGCAGTACAGTTGTATCCATGTTGCTCTTTTGTCTTCCACTGAACCTTATAAGATCATGCAAGTGGGCATTGGCAGTCAGATGGTCTCAGACCATGCCCCAGTGTGAGCAGTAATACAAATATTCAATAAAGTTGCACTCTCCTTTTCTTGGCAATTATCCCCATGCTGTTGCAGCACCACCTAGTGGTTGACCACATTGTGGCAGAGTTGAAGTCATATTAAATAATGAAGATAGATAGATTGTGTGTGTGTGTGTGTGTGAGAGAGAGAGAGAGAGAGAGAGAGAGAGAATATATTGTCCTAGATAGACGTCTGTCAGTGCAGAACTTCTTTGTTCCATGCCTCACTCTTGCTACAGGTTGAATCCTGTTTCTGCACCACAACCCCATTTTCCCGCAGTACACTTTGCTCTGTACTCCATAGTTACACCAGAATAATCCTGATAGGTCAGGGGTGGCTAACCTGTGGCCTTCCAGATGTTGTTGGACTGCATCTCCCATCATCCTGCATGGACCATAGCTAGGATGCTGGGAGTCCAACAACATCTGGGCAGCCAGTTAGCCCCCGCCTCCCGTTTTAGACCATGGGGCCTACATGTACATGGGACACATACAAGTGTATCTGACTGTTGCATTGTGGGAAATCTTGAGTATTTTTTAAAGCACCTAGCGATTGCAGCTGCCTATGGCAGATTCCAGGGCTACGTAACTGAACTCTTTGTCCCTTTTGAGAATATCTGTTGATCCGAGTACAAGTTCATTAACATTGATCCCTTCTCCTATTTCCATTTTATCTTTGCAGACCCAATCATGCTTTGGATTCCTGTTCCTTTGCCCGCCACTTGCTCTTACAAACCCTCCACCAGCTGTAATACCCAGGAAGCTGTTTCCCTCACGTTATAGGACTGCCATCAGAGTGCTTGAGATGGAGAGCAGATAAAGACAACGGGACTTACGGACAAAACATTCTGCCTCTCTTGACACCAGGATGTCTGGCCACCTACTGCTACCTAAAGCTTTGAGGAAGTCTGCCATGTGCTTTTTTTAAACAAACGTGTTTGTGGTTTTTTGAGGGGGCTGTGTGTTTTTAAGCTCTCTTTTTTCCAAAGTGAACTCTGCCTTTCCCAGTGTAAATACTTTGTTGTTTTCCCCCATTCCCTTTTCTATGAGGTTAGTCTTCCCTCAGCTTTTCTGCATTTTGTTTAGCTGAAACTTCTGTTTCCAAATTCAGGGCTTTGGACTCACTAAATGGCTTAAATGGGACTGTTTGTCAGAGGACCACCTCTCATGGGGTAACAGAAAATCTTGACGCTAACTTTTTTACTGCACTGTCCTATGAGCTTTGGGGGAGCAATTCTTCCAGCTCTAGGCCAGCACCAGGTATAAAGCAATGTCACTATTTTTGCTGTTTCTCATAAATTTAGCTTATTATATTGTGTGGACCGTGACATATATTCCTAATTGGGGATATTTCATTGGTTGTTGGGTCATCATGAGTGAGCCTTCCCCCATTAGTCACTGATGTTTCTCATTGAAATGACTGATTCTGGTGGCCTGCAAGAAAACTGCTAGTAATATTTCTAAGCATAAACGCTCTCAATTAAAATAGGTTTGGTTCAGTATAAGAAAAATCAATATTGACTCTCCTCGGAATCATTCTGTTCATATTTTGTCTTATACCTTGAGTAAAGAAAGTGATTGTGTTTGGATTGTTAGAAGCAGAAATTCGACTCATTGGACAATGCAGAAATGGAAATAAGCAACCCTTCATATAATTCAACAATACCGCCATTTTTAATTACTTTTTAGTTCAATTTTGTTGTCCAGGTTATTTATTTTAAAACACATTACCTTGAAGCCAAGCTTGAATCATTAAAAAATAAAGCGAATAACATCTATCCATGCACTGTTGATTATCAAAAGAGCAATTGTGTCATGAACTATAGGCAGGGGTTTCTTCACAAATACTAATTCATTAATATATATGAAAAATTTCTAAAGATGGCAGTTGTGTGGAGCATATTCCAGATAGTCAGACAGCAGCTACGATGGCATCATTGTGTGCTTTCCCCCTCTGGTCTTCAGAAAAATAGGAATCTCTTTCATAATAAGTGATATAGATGGGTCCCCTTTCAGGTTCAGCCAACAAAGCTACTAGTTTACGCTAACATGAATACCCAAATAATATTTCTTTCCTGGTATTGTTGTAAAAGTTAATAACAGGTGACTTCATTTCTTTGAAAAAATCTTCACAAAGGAGGAGACAGGTTAGAAAAGATTTCTTCCATCGGATTCAGCATTTCTTTGTGGTCATGTAAGAAACGTTTTCGTCCACAGCTGTGAAGGGTTTGGATGCCATTCACGACACCTGGCCATTTTAACAAATAACTAATATTCTGTAAATATCAGAGGCTTGCATAGGCTGGTGTGGATGAAAATCTGGATGGGACAACAGGAGTGCAGTCTATCTTCTCTTGAGGCCATTGGCTGGCAGCTGTCATATAAACATGCTGGTTGTCCTCTTCTAAGTTCTCATAGACTGGCTCTGTGGTCAGCTTGGACTGGGCAGTGCCTTGGCGTTGGGAAAGCAGCCCATCTTCATCATAGTAGCGCTGGAACTGGAAGGGTCGGATCCGCCACTTGTAGAAGGCAAAGAGAGCCAGGGCCATCAGTGCTAAAAGTGCAGTGGTGATGCCAATTCCCAGAGCTAAGTTGTGCTGAGCTGGAACTTGGGCTTCAGTGCGCCCTGTAGCACATTGCTGGGCTGTAGGAGCCACACACTCCAGGAGGTTCTCGTTCTGGGGAATAACGCAAACCCTGTAATCAGTCCCTGGTTGCAGATGGTGAAGTTCAATCTCAGTTAAACGTCCAATCACTCGCAGTATGTGCTGATCCACAGAAGACGTGTAGCGCACTTCAAACTGGTCATGATCCCCAGAGAAAGACCAAGTAACCACCAGGGCAGTGTGGTCTTTTGTTCTTGTGTGAATGCTACTAATATGGTCAGAGAGGCAAGGGTCATATTTCTCCAGTATGTAATGGGTCTCATGAGTGGTTGGTCTTGAAGTGGGATTATTTTGTGTAGTTGTTCCTGCGACAGAGAACATCCTACTGGTAACGGAAGTAGTGAAAACAGTGATTGGAAGGGTCATAGCTTGTAGCAAAAGTCGTTCACCGGGTAGAGTAGCTACCGCAGGCATGGCATTTGTAGAGGAGCTGGTGGTGGCTGAATCGGTTTGAAAAGGTGGACAAGTCAATTTCTGTAACTGGAGGGGAAAAGAAGACAGGAGAGAAGTCATCTTCCAGTATCAACTATAATGTGTGTCACACTTGCTCTCCCCTTTATAATGTCTAAATGAAGGCTCTTCGTTTTAGTACATGACAACTAAGTGCAACGTACAAAATGTTACAGCTTCCTAAGAAAGCTCCTATGACTTCAGAGTTGAATTTAGCATTGCCACTACTTCCTTCAGTGACCCATTTTGCTGCAGACAGAGAATGCTTAAAGAGAAATGAATGTGGTTGGATGACAACATTGCCTGTGATGTACACACTCGTTTATTCTGCCCCATTGTTGTCTGCCTCTAGCTAACAGGCTTTGCATATTCTTGAAGCATTATAAAAACCTACAAAACCTGTTTGCCAGAGACTAGTGGACACACCCCAAGCAAGTGTTCCTGTTTCATACCACTTTCAACTCTGGGGAAATTGTCTTGTGGCCCAGCTTTAGACTATCTCTGTCTGTTATACAAAGTAATCAAGGATCAGTGCCCTCAGGTGGCTAAAACTTTGCCCTTGAAGTGTAATAATGTCCCTTGCTCCCCTGGATGGCAGATGGAGAAGGGTGTCTGTTCCCACCCCTCTTTCTTCGACAGTTCTATTTGCAAGGTGTTTCTGGGATCTGTCAGTGTGATTCAGATTGTTCATTACCTCTACATTTGCCAGTTGTTGTCCCTGAAGGGCTTCTGGGGAACTGCATTCCACTGGGCTGCGATCTTTTCTTACCACTTGCTTCTGCCAGGTGCGAAGCCAGATTAAGTTGCAGTCACAGCGCCACTTGTTCCCAGTCAGATACAAAGTCGAGAGATACTTCAGTGATGACAGAGGTGACAGCGACTCCAAACTATTGTTCCTCAGGCTCAAGACCTCGAGTCTGCGTAGCCGTTTGAACGTTGAGCTGGTAATGTTCTCCAAGCACAGGTTTTCTAAGAACAGCTGCCTCAGAGAGCTGAGCTTCCTCCCAAAGGAGAGAGATGTCAGCTCCTGGATTGGGTTGCCACTGAGATAAAGGCTGGAGAGAGTGGCAGAGGTGCGGACGGCAAGCGGCACACTTTTCAGCCTGTTCCAGTCGAGGTAGAGGATGCGCATGTTGCCCGGGAGAGCTCTGGCTGACATGTTGGCAATAAGGTTAGCACTGAGGTGAAGTTTGCGTAGTTGCTGGAGACCACCAAGGGCCTGGTCTGAAAGTTCAGTCAACAGGTTATGACTCAAGTCTAGCAGACTCAGTTGCTTCAAAGAGGAGAATGCACCTAGGCAAAAGAGAGAGTGGAAGTAAGAGCTGCCTTGAGCTGGGAGCTAATAACTCCATCCCACTTCTGCCCTCCCCAGGGTGGTAATGATGTGCAGGGCACATCTGTGAACTGCTTTCCAGCACGGGTGAAAAGTGCTTAAGCAACCAAGTGCTTAGGTCTAGGGTTCCTTCTCTGGCTGTGTGTTTATACTTGCTTGTGCTCAGATTAATGAATAAAGCTGTTGCTATATGGGAGGCCTATATGGGAGTGTGTTTCACAGAACTTTTGAGAACCAGACATCACATGGTGCTAGCAGTGGGATTTGAACATGGCACAACAGAAACTAGCCAACCATTTGGTCCTTGCAGAACTGTGACTTGAGAGGCAGCATATAACTATTTTAATTAATAGATAAAAGGAATATTACTGGCCTGTTTCTGCTTTTCATGGTCACATTTGTGTCTGATTATATCTAGTTTGTTCCCAAGTCTCCCCCCACCTGACACCTCGGGATGATGCCAGGTTAACTTGTCTTTCCTCATGGGCAAGTTGCACTAGTTTGCTAATATTCTGGTTTACGGTGTGTGTGGTGTGTGTATGTGTATAATCTCTAGAGATATTCAGATTTAACCTCTTGGTCCCTCCTGCAATATTGTGGCACTGAATGTGGTCTTGTGCTCAGTGGTGTCATCAGCACAGGACTTTCAGGCCCAGCTCAGCAGAATGAGCCCAATCCAGGGCCCAACTCAGCAGAATGAGCAGCAAGAACCCCAAATGCATTTTGAAGCAACAAACTAAAGAAGGTAACCATTAGGGGCTGAGTCCAAAATTACAGGACTTTATCCTTGTTTGTGTTAGAATTTAATTTTATAAAATTTGCAGAGAATGTCAAGAGCTCTCTCCCTTCTTCCACACCAAGAGGAAAATAATACTCTTCTTTTGTGCCATAAGGAATACAAAAGGCAACAGGAAGGGCACCAGAATAGGCTATAGGCCACCAGAATCTGGCCTATTACACACACAAAAATGAGCAATTCATTATCAGTAGCAGTAATACCATGGGCCTACTTTATTGCTGTTGAAAGGAGATGTTTGCCTCAGCTGAATAGATCCATATTGAATTTATGCTGGAATACCATATTTTTCCGTGTGCTGTATAAGACTAGGGTTTTTTCCTTTAAAATGTCAAAAATTAGGTGGTGTCTTATACATGATGCCATCTCCCCCCCATTTTCTTAAATCTGAGTCCCCAAAAATAAGGGGCGTCATACGGTAATTCATAGCGCGCTTGAACTAGCCAATTTCAGTGAAGTTACTCCACATCAGCTTTGTGCTCAGCTTCTAAATTGGTCAGCTGCTGGTATATATCTAAGTCTTATGTGTCCACTCATTCATCCCAAATGCATCCTTTCCCTACAATTCATACCCTAAAACTGTTGGGAATGAAAGTGAGAGGGATAATCACTACCTTATCTATCACACCCATCTATAAATACCTGGCGAAAGGTAAGCAATCCGATTGTGTTCCAGGTGCAGAAAGACTAGATTGGTCAGGTTTTCAAATGCCCCTTCTGGGATCTCTTCGAGGAGATTGTTGTCCAAGTGGAGGTGGTATAAATTTTTCACACCGAGAAAGGTTCCTGCTTCAATCCGGTGCACTTGGTTGCTCCCAAGGAAAAGTGTGGTGAGCTCAGGCAAATCGGGGAAAGAGGCTGCCAGCAGGCTGCCAAGCTGATTGAACTGCAGATCAAGCTCCACTGTGGCTTGTGGGATGCCAGCGGGCAGAGAAGAGAGGCTGGCATTGGAGCACCGAATAAACCAGTCCGTGAAAGAGCAGCTGCAACCGATGGGGCACTGGGAACGGTCCAGGAGCTCTGGGCTGGCAGTGATCCACAGTAGTGACAGAGTAAAGGCCACACGCCAGCGCTGAGCCATAATGCTGTAATTTAAAGCAGACTGAAATAATTAAATACACTTCAGAAACCAGCAGGTAGTCTGGGATGCAGCTCTGCTCAGCCAGAGCCTTTTCTGATCAATTGCATGATGCAGATGTGTCAGAATTATACATGCATCCCACCACGTCGCCCCAGCTCAAAAGCTTACATTGCTGGGCACTAAGTGGCTTTGGCAAAGATGTGTGAAGTCACCTTAATGCTGTTCAGTCTTCATACTTAAGGTTAAAATAGACTTCCTTGTGCTGTTCTGGCAATTGTCTGAGCCCTAGACCAGGGGTGGTCAATGTGGTGCCCTCCAGATTGTGTGGGGTTGTTTGGGGGGGCAGGGGCGGAGCAGACTACAACTCCCATCATCCCTGATCATTGACCGTGCTGGCAGGGCCAGATGGGACTTGTAATACTTATGGAGGGCACCATGTTAACTTCCCATGTCCTAGACCGACAGGACAAGAAAGGAGCAAATCTCTTCACCCCTTCACAACCCAGAAAAGCTTTTATAGTAGAACAACAAGATTTCTCTGCAGTTGACACTCACTTGAATAGGCCTTCAGGCAGACTCTGAGACTGATCATCACACTTTCCCCCAGTTGCTCTCTAGCCATCATCCTTGCTGTCTCTTTGCTGGCAATCCCTTGTGGAACCACCAAGCTTTTCAAGGCAAGGGAGAGCAAGAGTCACTCGGCCTTCCGTGGCCCTCCCCTACCACATGAGCACTAACTGACATACTCTCCAATTCCTTCTTACCAGAGTCCTAGGCGCAGCTACCCCTCTAGAAAGTAGTTAACTGGCCTCTCTGGAAGCAAACAGTGAGGGTGTTGGGGCTTCCTCCCCTCCCTTTGTTTCAGTCAGGGGTATAATTTACAGCTAAAAATATACTGATTCAGCAATCTGGAAAGCAGGAAACACTGGCATAAGACCTCTTTGCCCTTGATTTCCCTCCCGCTGGTGGTATTTGAAAAGTGTCTGCTTTTAAATTATCTCTGATGAGTGTTGTGGCAATTTGAGCATAAGCTACTATTCTCTACATGGGCATGAGATGAATGGGCTCTGTGACTTCAGTCGATGTGGCCAAGAAACACAGGAAGTTGTGAGACTGGGGGTTTGTTTTTTGCCCTGAAAAATAGATTTATTTGAGAGAGCGGAGTAGAAACTTGCTCTAGCTTATAAATTAAAATGGCGATTCTTGGGATGTGACATTCTGCATCAGATAAGTGGTTCTTACTCATTTTTAAAATACCTTTGTCCATGCTAGCTTTCAGGCCAAGCCTTCCAAAGGCAGCCAATATGCATAAATAAAACACAACTGAAACATACTGTTCCACTCAAATAAAACCATATGCAAATTGTGATTTTATGGATGTGAGTAAAATATAAATCCACACATGGAAAAGCTATAGGGAGAAGAACCGGGAAAGTCCCCAGGCATGCTCTATAATTGATGTATAAATTGCCCAAGATTCTCCTGTCCTAACATGTTATATTTGCTATCTGACTCTACAATACATGAAACGGCCACATCCCCTGTCTACATAATGACAACAGCAGTGATGCCCATTAGGTGGTTTTATATGGATCTGAACATTTTCTAGAAGAGAACTGGTGGCCTTTGTGAGGTTGCTGAGCTTTCAGACCTCGTTGGAGTCCAACTTCAGATTGAGAGTCACAGGTTCAGATTGAGAGCCACAGGTTAAGGGGCTTTTCAGTGATGGAAAAGCAAATAGCTTTTAACTCTCGGTACCACATTAGCACTAACTTTGATGAAGAACCTGCAGGGAGTACCTAATTTCCACTTAATTAATGTTCATCCATGCTAGTTAAGCTCTCAGAACCGGGGTAGGGATTTCTGCAGATGAAACTCACATCAGTGGCAGTTCTGGTCTTGAAATCCTCAATGCATTTACTAGTGAGTAAGCTCACACCGTGACTTGCTTTCAGGTTACTGTGCACAGGGCTGCACTGTTAGGAATCAGTGGAGGTTGGTCTATTATGGCAAATGGGTCACTGCCCCACCAACCTTAGTCCACCCTCAGCCAGCTCCTGCCTGCCAGCCTTCTTTCTTACACCCAGACCAGAAGGAGGCAGTTTCCTCTTCTTCCTCAGTCTCAGTGTGGCCTCTTGCAGGACAGGCAGGAGGATGGGGGCAAAATGAGAATTAGTTGGCTCTGCCATTGGCTCTGGTTCTACCTAGTGCTGACCTTTATTCCTTCCACCCTATCAGTTCCAATGAGCACCAGACACCACAATTAGGAATACCAGGAAGACTGTTTCAGTCCAGCAAACACCTGAATTAACAAAAATGGTGAATTTTGATTAATTGTAGCAAAGTGATAGCCAGGTTATGCTTTTACATAGTTCTAGATTTGTATTCAATCACTGGAAGGGGGGAGCAACCATTTTTCAGAGTGATTCCATTGTTCATATGTTTCATAATATATTTTAAGTGAGATTAAAAACCCCTAAAAGAAATTATGATGAGAGTGTCCTGTCACTAAAGACATAAAAATAACATAAATACAAAACGGCCCAGTATGAATGGAGAGAGCTGGGTCATTTTTCATTAGTGATGTAATGAACATTAATCAATACATGCTAATGACATTTGCACAACCACAACACACGGTACACATATCTTTTGGGCAGATGGTCCTTGTGCACACACCATCATCAAATGTCAACCTGAAAATAATTCAAATACAGCATCATGCACTTTCTGGGAGGAAAACTCACTACTGTTATTTCTTTCTCACCCACCCTTCAGCGTGGGTTACAACACTAATACTGTGGTCTCAATTGCTGGGAAATGCAAGGCAAGTGTGCCAATGTAAAGACCTGAGATCCTTCAAAGTAAAAACAGTCTATTCACTGCATTATACAATCAGAGTCTCTCATTCATCAGGGGATGGTTGTACCTATTTGGAACATACATATTGGTTTCACAATTAAATCTGGATACTTTTTCCCATTTTTGCTATGCTACATACCGTAGCTTTCAACAATCCCCACTGCCACTAGCCTGCAAAACACCCCAAAACCCACTTAAATTTTATAGTCTATGATAAGGAAACCCCTTTGCTAAAACAAGTATCTCTTTAGGGGCACAAACTGGATTCAGGTTTTTATCATTCTCATGTGCTGCTCCCTGTTGTGTGGCACCTGCATCCTCATCAATTTGAGCCATGAATCTCCCTTACCTGCTGCGTTGCTTCTTGCTAAGCTGTCTTGGAGCTGCTTTTGGATTGTACAGCCAAGTAGCTGGCTTCTCTCACTGCTCTTTCATACACTTCCCTTCAACCGCAAAGTCTGATATAGGAAACTGGGTTGAACAAGTGTTTCCTTCTATTGTTTCTAGTGAAAATGGTCCTGCAGCCCCCCACCCTATTAAAAAGTGACCCAGTGCACCAGATACTGTCTTAAAACACCAGTAGATAAGGCAGTAAAAGGGAAGTGGCGGAGTGGAATCAATATTTCTTTATTTCTCTTTTTCAGTTTCTGAAAAAAGGCAAATGTTTATGAAATAGGATTCCAACATTTTACATGTGTTACCATCAGAATGAAAAAAAAATAGAAATAGAAATACTACTTCTTATTGTTTGTTAATTTAAAAAAAGGGAGGGAAAAACCAAGGGTTCTAGTAACGCTGTGCATTACTTGCATCACAAAATGCTATGTCTGCTTGTTATTCCATGACCCAAGCTATGTACATCATGAGTAAAACTAATATTGATCATTGATTCTACCACCAATATTACACTCACTTCCCACACCAATATTACTTTCAATTCACCTCTTACATAAACCCCTGTGACAAACATTATTACCAAAACTGGATATTATAAAAAATACTGAGATGTGGTGAAAGATGCAAAGGAAGATACTGGGAGAATGATTCAAGAACACCTTTACAGGACGATTCTATGTTAGTCTACTCAGAAGGAAGTCCTATTGAGTTCCATGAAACTTACCATACACCCAGATACATGCCTGCAACCAGTTAATATAGTCATATGATTATTTAAGTATATGGTATTAAACATGAATGTTCAGATTTTGGGAATAATCTACTGTTTGCTTTGTGCTTTGTGCTTTTGTTTTTAAATTATTTTTCCACTATTGATCACTTACAAGGCAAACATACTATAACCATAACAAACATCAACTCTAACAAACACTGCAGTACCATGACATTTTGTGTTTCTACATTGTGCCATCTTGGGATTCACATGTCTTGAACTGCCTTGACCAGGGACTCTATCCATAATAACAGAAGCAAGACAAATGTGCTACAACACTGGGAATAATTAATTTGCTCAGGAAATTTAAGAACAGAAATGTGAGTGTTGCTGGGTGCTTTTGATTAATAAATACATGGTCATCCCATTGTTGTTTAAGTGATATACTATTTATTTTTAGATTTTAGAGTAGGGTTAAACATAGCGTTAACATGGAGATGAGAAGTAACATAATTCATATCTTTTAAGATCATGCAACTTGACAGAACCCCAAAAGGAAGAGCAATGTAGAAAGAAGTAAGGGTAAAGGACCCCTGACCATTAGGGTCCAGTCATGACCGACTCTGGGGTTGCGGCGCTCATCTCGCTTTATTGACCAAGGGAGCCAGGGGTTTTTCCGCAGACAGCTTCCGGGTCATGTGGCCAGCATGACTAAGCCACTTCTGGCGAACCAGAGCAGCGCACGGAAAAGCAGTTTACCTTCCCACCGGAGCAGTACCTATTTATCTACTTGCACTTTGACGTGCTTTCAAACTGCCAGGTTGGCAGGGACCTTCTGATCAGCAAGTCCTAGGCTCTGTGGTTTAACCCACAGCGCCACCCGCGTCCCAGAAAGCAGTAAAGAAACCCCCAAACTGCTTATAATAGCCCTTCTCCAAGTGGTACACCAACGGAAACACATCTCACGTCTAACCCCGCACTTTCCTGCGGAATAGAAAAACCACAGATCTGTCACCCATCTTACAGCCTCAAGAAAACAAAAATAAATAATATTAAATTAGAAGGACAACAGCAAACACCCATTCAACAGAGAAATAGCTCATTCTACTTTTTGAAACCGAATAAGACAGCTCTGCCGAAACAGAGCCTCAAAAAATTAGTTGTAAACTCATAAATGTTCCTCTCCACGGAAATCTTTAGTAAAAGGCGAAAGATTTATACGATCTGAAGAGAAACCAGAGTATACTGAAAGACCGTCGGGCGCCTCTACCGGAGATCAGTCAACAGCCTCGCAGGTGAGGGCGAATACCTAACGGACCTGTCCAAAGTAATCCCTTGAGTAAACACTAGATTTCCAAGGTGACAAGGCCAGTTTAATAATCGGGTTCGAAACAAAAACATTAATAAAAGTATTTAAAATTTATCATCTATGGCCTTCCGCGCAATGTATGATGGGATATGCAAATTAAGCAGCGCCGCCTTCGCCTCCGAGCCGGCTCTGCTTTCACGTGACGTCTGCACTTGTCGCGAAGGCTGCCGGTTAACGATCGCCACTGCGCATACTCAGACCTCCGGTGATAGTTACAGAAATGGGGCGGGGACGAGAATATGAATGAGGTCATTTGTTCAAGGAAAAATTGCCTTCGCTTCTGCCTGGGAAGCCGCTCAGAGAAATCTGTGCATGCGTGCAGGAGCAGATTTGTACAGTATATATTCATATCAGCTCCGTTCACTGTAAATATGCATTTGATGCACGAATAAAGATACTATTTGCGAGAGAAGGCTCGTAATTATTTGAGGAAAGTGCAGTGTAAATAAAGAGAAGTGGGGAGAGAATTACGATCCAGTGAGGTGTAATGGTAAATGCGCATAACAGGGCCACAACCTTAAAGCTGAGAGTCGGGGTGTGCCGGCCACCTCTGCTGGCTTTTCTTTTTAAGCATGGGGCTTAGCGTGGAAAAGCTCTTTTTGCTACCCTGAACAGAGGCCACTTCCAGGTGACCTCTTTACTAGCATTCCTCCTGATTTGTTATATGACATTGCCTCAAGTAAACGGTATCGCCCACTCCCCAGTGCATAGTGTCCCTGTCGTTTTCCTTATCGCAATAAGTCTGATCGGGCAAGGGAGACGAATCAACTTTCCTTGCACAACTTAAATTTGCCGTCAAAACGAGACTGAATCCCATCCACAAATGGCAGTCTGGAATCATCCAGAGTGGTAGGGTGCTTCCAGGTGGGTGTATATTGTGGAATGAATGCACCTCATGTATGCACATTTTTGCAACACGCACCCAACGTTGGCATGTTAGCCTGTTGTTTTTAGCCTACTTCCATACAGAATTGAGCATTTAACCTGATTTGTTTTCACAGCCTGGGAGCCTGGGTTGTGTATTGAGCGTTCATTCTGATTTGTTAAGAGGCAAGTTATATCACATTGCATCAAACCAGGCTTATCCCATCATTTTCAGTGCACTTGCTTACCACAAAAGTCTGATTTTTGTGGGGAAAGTAGCTTTATTGCAGTAGAGTGCCAAATCCTTTTAAACTGCCATCTGAATTTTGCTGGTATCTGTTTGACTCAATTTTATGGGTAGGATTCAGTCTGGAAGCCCTTAATCTTGATTTACCCTTTCTGGGGGAAGTATGAGAAATGAAAAACTGTTGTCAATAACCCATTTGCAATACCTGAATGACCCCCTCCCCATTTACAACACAAACTACCTGGAAGCACTGTTATGCTAAGAAATTATATTTTTTATATTTGCTATAAAGTAGTTGACAAAGACTGTGTAACAGAAAAGAGTCATGAACTGAACTAAACACTGAAGACTACAGGAGAACAGCCAAGGATCACATTATAAATGAGAAAGTTCTGATTTGTTTATTCACAATGGTTCTATTTAACTATTAATTTCCTGGATTTCCTCCACAAATAGTACATCTGGGTTCGGAGAGTGAAAAATTTGGGCTACCAATGACATGTGAGCACTGCAAAAAATAAAACAAAAAACACCTCACAATAAACACTCATTTGGAAGCACCCTGAGTGGGAGGAGAGATGGAATATAAATGTGAGTAAATAAATAAAACATATGTATGTTTCATAAACACAAGGCTTTTACTATGCTTTTAATACTCTAAATGCTATGTTTAAACCATGGAAGATTTGTTCTAACTTTCACTGTGATTGTGACAACAGTACTGTATCCAGAAGGCAGTGTGTGCCATTCGCCCCTCCAGATTAATTCACTAAAGAAATCATTAAGCACCCTTATGCTAATAAACCTATTTTTTATATTTACTATAACATAGCTGACAAACAGAAAAGAGTCACGAACTGAACTAAACACTAAATCTCTATTGAGAGCCTGTTCTGGCTGAAGAACAAAATAACAATTCTCGTAATAAAATACAGTGGTACCTCGGGTTACATACGCTTCAGGTTATATACGCTTCAGGTTACAGACTCTGCTAACCCAGAAAGAACTTTGCTTCAGGATGAGAACAGAAATTGTACAGCGGCGGTGCAGCAGCAGCAGGAGGCCCCATTAGCTAAAGTGGTGCTTCAGGTTAAGAACAGTATCAGGTTAAGAACAGACCTCCGGAACAAATTAAATACTTAACCTGAGGTACCACTGTAAATGCATTTGATGATCCAGGCCCATGTTTTAGCCCTGCATGGAAAGAAATAATTATACAGTTCAGCTAATTAGTATTTGAAGCTGATTTAATTATCCTGTTTAGAAAATGTCAGTCAAGTGTAGTTGCAACTAACTTTTGCTGGATTGGGCCCTTGAAATCTGGAGTTTCCACTGGCAAATTCTTAAGGTCAAACAAATAAACTAAAATCTGGTTGGTTTTGTTTTTTAAAAATATATATTTTATAGTTTTCAACACTACAACAAACAACATATCATGTTACCTAAAAGTTGAGCAACTAAAATTTGGTTTTTGACACATTGTGGTCCAGGAACATGCTAGAAGTGAGTCCCAGACAGAAATTTGAGATGGCTAATAATAATAAACTGTGATAGGAATTTTGAGGTCTTAGATATATGTTGAATGTTCATAAGTGTACCAACCAAGTACATACATAGATCAGCACAGGAAGACCAACCTGGAACCTTTTTGATTCCTAAACTGACCAAATGTTTTCTCTGCAAGGTCAAAGTGGGAAACCTCCCATTGTCTCTTTCCTCACAAATCCTGTCTTAAGGGCACATTTAAGATATGAATAGGGTGTGAACCTGTGACCTGGCCCAGGAACTAAGTATCACTACAAAAGAATGGCGGGCTCCCCAGGCAATCCAATCAAGTAACCTGCCAGACAGAAGATAAACAAGGACAGGAGAGAGAAAAACAACATTCAAATTTCTGTTTAGACCGCCTTTTCTGTGATGTAGGTATGATGTATCTGAGGGGTGGTCTTAGGTTACACCCCTCCTGTGATGTATGTATGATGTTTCTGGGGGTGGTCTTGATCCACAGGGTGGCAATTTCTAAAGTCTTTATAAGGCCTTGCACGCCATTTTTCGGGGTCCCTCCTCTCTCCTGCGGGTGAGGGGAGCACCCTGTTGCAACAGATCAATAAAGATCAAGCTTACTAGCTGCTTTGCTTCTCAATATTCTCTGGTTGGCCTGTTATCTTTTCCTACCAATAGGAAACCTATGTAAGGACTTTATAGGGGCTCTTGGATACCCCATAAGGGAAAAGGGCAATTTTTGTTTACAACAAAACCCTGGAATCCAACAGGTATTTCCTTTGTTTTAATTTGCATTTAATGTACTGGAGCAAATCATTCAAATCAATAAGGATATTTGGAAATTTAACTTGCTGTGTGTGCATATATGCGTGCGCACACACACTGAGAAACTGCTTGCAGAGCAAGGACTTCGTCGCCTTCATAAATGAGAGGCTGTGTAATACAGGTTGGCCTATTTGACAGCTTGAAGGGGGGAAGCGGCGCTCTGCAATTCTGCTCCATGAGCTTCCTTGTTTCCGTCTGTGGAAGGGCTGCAGCTTGCCCAAGTCTAAAGGTATTACAAAGAGTCCAGTGTTAATGCAAGGATGAACAGTTCTTGATGTGTGTTTCCATTACCAGCCACTGCAATGGCAGGCAGGAAAAAGAGGACTGATTAGCTTGTATCAGAATCCTGGATGGTTTTCACTCCCTCTGAAGGTACGTAGCTTACGGGTAATTCCAGATTCGCTTTTGTCACCTAAGGCTCAAGTGGCCTTGACGGTGCAGAGTGCCTTCCATTGGCTTTGAATGGTGGCCCAGCTGTGCTCATATCTAGACAAGGACAGTCTTAACTACTGTAACTTCTGTTGTCTTTTATCGGCTGTAGGCTGGATGACTGCAGTGCATTACCGGTATATATTGGGCTTTCAGGCATTTATAGCCTCTATTAGAGGGTTAGGATCTGTAAGACCTGTCTTTTATCTGTATAGGTGTGTTTTTAGGTTTTTATTGGTTGTGCTTATTTTAATTGGCTTTAATGTAAGTCACTTTGGGTCACTTTTGTGATGATAATAAATTCTCCCTTTGTAGGCTGAAATCCTGACATTTTGAAAGGACATTCTGAATACAGGGCTTCCGTTGGCGGAAGCATTCATGAGATGTGTTCCGAAATTAACCATGTCCCTTTTTTTTTGACATTCAAAGCAACAGTATGGCAGCTTTACAGGCATTCCCAACGGGTGTGTGTGTGATCATTTCAACCCTATGGCAAACAAACCAACATTCTCCCTTCAGTCCCACAACCTTCCATAAAGACAGTTTCCCAAACTTTGTGAAAATTCTAGCTTTCCAGTGCACCATAAGCAGCAAAGGAAATTATACACAGAAAACAAATTACCTCATGTACATGGAGTTACTTGAGTAGTTTGAAATAAATGAAGGAACTGTTATTTCCAAATCTACCTTATGAGTGGTAAAGCAAGGCCTTCATCAGGCAGGTAAATATTGCCGGGGCAACCCCCTCAAAAGGGGGTGCAATGTGATAATTGATCAGCTGACAAGTCCATTCTCATTCCCACCAGACTGCTGGGGTGAGCAGAGAGGTTTTAAACCCAACAAGAGGTTTACCTTGTTTTTTGTTTTTGTTGCCAAAATTGGTGGGGTCTTAGGGGCCCAGAAAAATTTGCTAGGAGGGACAGATCATGCTCTCAGACTGAGGGTTAGCCTAAAATAGTCTAAAATATGCCCTGAGATTATGTAGAGTAAATGCACTGAAACACTCTCCTAAATAAGTGCCATTGCATATATGACACAATTCCTACATGGAAGACTCTTGCATCTAAGAATTAATGTGACTACAAAACGCCTTGCAACATGTGTGGGACGTGAATTAATTACAACAACAACTTTACACACAGTTCTTACCCAGTGTGCTCAAGGGGGATACCTATACACACGATAAATAAACATATTGAGTTTGCAATCCATATGCTGGTTTCATATTAATTCCTAAACAGAAGTACAATTTTTAAATGTAAAAATTTAAAAGGTACTCTGTGAAGGTACTCAAGAGACATGTGGATGTGCTTTCAAATTATTCTGCATGCTATTTTATTGGTGTACATAGAAAACTCCTCAGCTGACTCCTAAATTTATAGGTAGCAGCAACTGATAAATTAAAGGTACCGTAATTGCAGGTCTTCCTTTTTGCTGCTGCTTTCCCTGCTTCCACCCTCCGTGTGTGTGTGTGTGTGTGTGTGTGTGTGTGTGTGTGTGTGTGTGTGTTTGAGAGAGAGCAAGAGAGCGCACACACACCACTGTTGAACAAGAGCTCAATCAGCTCTTTTCACTGCAAATGCAGATACCAGGAACGTTTACAAGGTTCTGATAGTTTTCACACCAATATTTCTTTTATTCTTCCCAACTTTATGTAGCCTTATCCAGGTAAGGAACTAGGGAAGTTAGTGGGCACCTTGGGGAAGGGGAAGCATTTTGTCAGTTGTAGTCGGGGATAATTATAAAGCCCTTGTTATAAGAATTTTAAGGTCATATATATATATATATATATATATATATATATATATATATATATATATTTCATAAATGTACCAAGCAAGCACATACATAAATGTATAAACCACATGTCTGAAACCGCACAGAAAAAAGTCCTAAAACCATTTTGTCTCTCCCAAATGACCTCAAATATTTCTCTGCAAGGTCGAAGGAAATGGGAAGTCTCCCCATTGTCTCTTTGTTCACAAGTCCTGCCTTAAGGGCACATTTAAGATATGACTCTGTGACTTGTGACCTGGATTCAGAAACTGAGTAGTTATCATAACAAAAGAGTGGCCAGGATGCCCAGGTAATCCAGTCAGGTAACCTGGCAGACAGGATAAAAACAACGCACTCAGATTTCTGTTGTAGTCCGCCCCTTCTCTGATGTATGTATGATGTATGGAGGGGTGGTCTTGGGCTCTAGAGTGGGCAGTTCAAAAGTCTATATAAGGGCTTGCACACCTTTGTCCTGGGTCGTCCTCCTCTCTCCTGCATGTGGAGGGAACACCCTGTTGCAACAGCTTTAATAAAGATCAGGCTTACTAGCTGCTTTGCTTGTCAATATTCTCTGGTTGGCCGCTGTTATTTTCTCCTACTGATGGAGAACCTACAAAGGACTCTGTAAGGGCTCTTGTGTACCCCATAAGGGAAAGGGAGCAGTTTTTGTTTACAACACCCTTTTGCTGCCAAATAATAGGAAGCTTTCTGGTTAAAGGAATAGGGACACTTCATTCCTAAGTGGGTATTTCTCCACAACATGACTGTATGAATTAGTTGTACAGTTCAAGATGTAAAATCTGTTCCTAAGTCTAATAAACTTAGAAGCAGATGTTTTAAGTCAGCATTGTGCAATGGGGTGGGTGATGTATTTTTAGTCTTTAAGTATTTCAACATTTGATGAATAATTTGGGATGCTTTGTGTCTAGCCAGCTGCACTGCAGAGACAGACAGACAAACCGGTCATAGTAAACATGTGACTCAGGAAATGGAGATATTGAGACCCAATACCACCAAGGACATGAGACTCAAGCTTAGCACATATTCCAGAGAATTGGGGGAATGTTAGCCTGACCTCAGCTGCTTTGATCTCTTTGAAGTAAAAGAAGGGTATAAATATTGCAGCCGGGTTTGTATCAGGCTGCCTGCTGGCACAGAAGGAATAAAGAGAGAGATGGATTAGAAGACAAGGCTTCTTAGACTTGGTCTGGGGTACGGATGGCATATCTATGTCCCTCCCTACGTTGCTGGACTCCAGTTGCCATCAGCCCGAGCCAGCAAGGTTAGTGGTGAGGGATGATGGGAGTTAGATACCAAGGACATCTGAATCATACTGTGCTCCTCTGACAGGGATGGCTGTGGAATCAGCCAGGTTTGGAACCGTCCATAAAAAATGCAACACTTAAAACAGTACCATACACCTTTGTAAACTCCACTTTCATTGTAATTAGTCGCTTAAAGTACAGGAGCTTCTTTCTCTCTTAAAAAAAAAAATGCAATTCATAACACTCCCAGGATACAGTTGTGTTCATCACTGGTATTAAACATTCTGTTTATTTTATGTGTGAAGAGTGTATTGTAACTGACAGTTTACTGAGAGGAAGTAAGGAGAAATATTTTATATTTCCACTAAGCATGACTATCCCTTAGGAAATCTATTTTTTTGTATTATTACTTGTAATGGGTGAGGTGTGGAATGAATTAATGAATGAAGTGGTGTATGTATGTAAAGACTCTTGTATTCTACAGAGAAAGGGGTCTTCAGGGAGGAGTGAAATCTTAACCTTGGCAATAGAGGAAAATTGACAGGCACAGAAAATAACCAAGACATGCAGATTTGAGAGAACAGGCAAAGAAAAATGAAAATTCACAAAGAAGGTCGCGCAAAAAGAAGGTGAATGAAGGGAAAGCAAAGAAATGAACCTCTTGGCATCAAGTGATGGTTTCATTTTGTTGCATTATGTAAAATAACCTCAACATCAGTTGAGGTGGGGTGGGCAGAAGAGAGGGCTATATACAGTATAAATCAATTTTATTGCCCTGTAAATGAAAAATTACTGATTTTTGCTTTGGGCTTTTGTGCCCAGTTTATGTATGTTTCTAAATCTTCAGGGATTTCTTCCTCCATTTTAATTTTGTCTAAACTATGTTGATTTGTGATTCCAATTGCACACACCCCTCCTCCATTTCCTTCTCTCTCTTGGTCTCTCTCCAAAGCCCCTGCTGTTCTCTTTACTTTGGCTGAGAGGCCTCCCTAAGGTAGGTCAGATTCACTTCTAACAACGGGAGCCTTAACATTTGTCTTTTAAAAAAAGCCATTAAAAAATACACAAAGTGAAGAGCAGTGGAAAAAAGCAGGAAGCAGCAGTATTAAAGAGCTAAATTTATTAAAGTTGTATTCTCAACATCAGATTGCTTTAATTTGTCTTAATTCGCAAGAACTGTGATTTGCTTCCAGTCCAGGAGTAACATTGCAAATGAGGGAGAATGAAGGTTTCTGGTATGGAAATTGCCTGTCTTGGATATATTAAGGTTTGGATTGGCGGGGAGGGGGAGGCAGTGTATCTTAAGATCACTTGCTCAGTTTATACTCCTTTTTATTACATCACAGTGACAATATTAAGGTAATCCGTGTAGAACATTTTTAAAAAAATACAGTGGTACCTCTGGTTAAGAACTTAATTCGTTCTGGAGGTCAATTCTTAACCTGAAACTGTTCTTAACCTGAGGTACCACTTTAGCTAATGCGGCCTCCCACTGCCGCTGTGCCACCGCCACACGATTTCTGTTCTCATCCTGAAGCAAAGTTCTTAACCTGAGGTACTACTTCCGGGTTAGCGGAGTCTGTAACCTGAAGCATTTGTAACCTGAAGCGTCTGTAACCCAAGGTACCACTGTAAGTGGTTTTGTGCATTCAGCATGCACACCCAGTGCACAAGTCCATTTGTTTACCTGTTACTAAATAAGTATGGTGGGAACACATGCTGAGGCTTTGCCTTGTGTTTTCTAACACATTTTAGGATGCTACGTTATTCAAACCATTTACCCATCCAGCCTCCCACCGCTCCTCTGCCTCCAGCCAGTCCACGACAGCAGCAGAAAGTTTAATATTGCCTTACGACTTGGCTTTCTTGCATATTCCCTACTCAGCCGCTTCCCCAAGATGTGGACCTCTGTGCGCCTTCTTCTGTTGTCAACCCTACTCACTGGAAAGACGGTTGCTGAACGCTGCCCACAAATCTGCCTCTGTGACAGCATCAAGCATCAAGTCATGTGCTTGAACAAGAACCTCACCAAGGTGCCCATTAACATCCCTCAGGTCAGTTTGTGGGAAGCAGTGAGGGACGTGCAACACAAGGTTTGCGCAAGTGCACTTCTATGAAGCATCCATAGGGCCCTTTCCTCCGACATCCTACTTGCAAAGTTCAAACTGGAAAGAGTTTTGGGGGGAAATTGCCTTGTAAAGTGGTGGATGCTCCTTTATTATTCAGCCAAGGCTGGAATGCTACCTATCAGAGATGTTTAATGGGTTTCCTGCATTAGCAGTGGGTTGGAGTTGATGAGCCTTGAGATTCCCTTCCAACTCTATGAGTCTATGAAACAGCTCCAGTTTCTTTAAAAGTTCTAATGAAGCCATCTAAGGTCTCTCTGACCCAGAGACTTCTTTTTTAAGAACAGCTGCTGCCTCTAACAAATTTCTAATATTAATAATATGTCAGTTCATCCATTTACATCATATCTAAGGATTTTATCAGACATTCCTTAATCAATCATATACCTTGAGCCTTGCACTACTGGAAAGAACAATCTCAGCAATTACAAACAGGTCAAAATAATACACATACATTTGATACCTACACTGTTAAGACAGTGAGATGATTAATTACGATAGCATTAGCACCTAAGATTGGCCCTATCTACATCCAAAACCTGTATACCTCACCCATGTACAAGCTGGGAGAGGCTTCCTGCCTGAAACATCTGCCAGTCAGTGTAAGCAATACTGAGCTAGATGGACCATTGGCCTGACTCAGCATAAGGTAGCTTCTTATGCTCCTAAATCATAACAAGCCAAAGAAGTCATCATATTGTTATGACAGACCAAGCACTTTCAGAAATCCAAGAACCCAAGTCTCTGTTCCAAGGTATTTTATAATAGTCAAAATCATATCACAGACTATACAACTGAGAAAGTACCCCCTTTATTAAAGTGTATTCTATAACCACCTTCTCAAACATGTTGCTTGATGTGGCCTGAAAATATTACCTGCTCCTTTTTGTACAAACTGCTTTATTTGAAGCTACTAATACCCTGTGGCTACCCAGACCTGAGACTTCCAAAACTCTGGTCTCAAGTAGACAAATTCCCATTTGGTATCAGGTCCATGCAACTATACATTTATGCTTTTCCCATCTTAAAAGGTCTCTCAATCTTTTCTGGGATTGAAATTGAAGTCTGTTGTTGTGGATTCAAAAGGTGAGACCTATGGGGAAAAGTCATTTTCTATATCTACTCCAAGTATGGAATAGTTAATAATATGCTAATTCTCTATTATAACAAAGACACAAGGGAGTGGGGAATTGACTTTTCATCCAGAGGCAACATTGTTCCAAAAGAGTGTGAGCAAGACAATTAGTTGAGGATAAAGCTAATGTTTATCTGTGTAATCAACAGGTCACTCAAAGACTTGACCTCCGGGGTAATGAAATCAAAGTCATCTCTGCAGGAACTTTCTTGCCTATTCCATACCTCACCCACATGAAACTTCAGAGATGCAAGGTGGAAAGCATAGAGGAAGGGGCTTTCAGGGGATTAGGACGGCTTGTCTACCTCAATTTAGCTTCCAACAATATAGCATTCATCTATCAAGAGTCTCTAGATGGCCTCTCCTCCCTCAAGCAGCTTATCCTAGAAAATAATAGCATTGAGGAAATAAAGCCAGGGGCTTTTAGTCAACTGGGCTTCCTCACCTTTCTTAACCTGGCCAGAAACTCCTTGGTTTACCTACCAGATATGGTCTTCCAGGGACTTCAGTTGATCAAGTGGATTAATTTGTCCCACAACTCACTCAATGTGCTTGCCAACGAGGCCTTTGGTGGATTATCGACCCTTAGGAGGCTAAGCCTAGATCACAATGAACTTCAGTTCCTTCCTCACGAGGCGCTCTCTAGATTGTCTGGCACAGCCCAGCTAGACCTCGGACATAACCCCATCACTTATATTGGTGAGGAGGCCATTGAGATGGCATCCCTGAAACAGCTCTTCTTGGACAACATGGCCCTTCAGGAAGTCTCACACAGAGCTTTTGTCAAGAGCCCCCTGCTGCACACTCTTGACCTGCATAACAACCAGCTGTCCGTGTTGCAGCCACAGACAGAGATGGCCCACCTCAAAAAAATTGACCTAACAGGGAACCCTGTCCTTTGCACTTGTGAAATGCGCCCCTTCAAGGAATGGGCTGCGAAAGCAAGAATACATGCCGATGTGGTATGTGCTGGTCCTGCTGCCGTCAGGGGAGAGCACCTGGAATCCCTGAGGGCAACAGATATGAAGTGCAGAAGTCACGCATTGGGTGAGGAGCTGCTGCCTAGCCTGGCCACGGTCACCAGGGAACCAGAGAAGGATGCTGTAAGATGTCCACAAGGATGTACTTGTTCACCAGATTCCCAGCATGCAAACTGTGTCAGGAGAAACCTCCAGAGTATTCCCAAAGGCTTTCCAAGCAACACCCAACTTCTGGACTTGCGCCATAATGAGTTCCACTTGGTACCTCAAGACTCCTTCCCTGGCTTGAGAAACCTGACCTCACTCCATCTGCAGAACTGCAAGATTGCAAGGCTGCAGCCTGGTGCTTTCCAGGACTTGAAAAACCTCGTCTACCTTTACCTGTCTAACAACAACATAGATTCTGTAGATGCTGATGTTTTCAAAGGGCCTGCTCAGCTTGCATATCTCTACCTGGACCACAATGGATTCAACCAAATATCCAAAAGCTCCTTCACCCTCTTGCCAAACCTCTTTGCCCTCCACTTGCAACACAACTCCATCAGTCAGCTGACCGATAATGATCTGGCTGGGCTGGAGAAGCTACGCTGGTTATACTTAACAGGGAACCGCATCACTCACATGTCTCCCAAGGCTCTGGGACATGTCAAGCTGCTGGAGAAGCTGCATCTAGACGAGAATCATTTGCAGGAAGTGCCCACCAAGTCTCTCAGAGGGCTGCCCACGCTTAGTGAACTGAAGTTGTCCAAGAATCCCATAAAGTACATTGGGGATGGCGCCTTCCTGCCAGTGGCAAGATCTCTGCAGCACCTGTACTTGGATGAGATGGGGCTAGAACAGGTAAGCAGGGGTAGGAAGATTGGAAATTAAGACCTGCCTTTTCTTGCCATCATAGTCCCAATAACACCCCTTTGCAAATGTTTCTTTGCTTAATTTTATTAAATAGCAAGTTCTCAGGTGTCATAAGAAGAATTTGGGAAATTGTACAAATGTGTTAGGAGGCCCTATCCAAGCTGTAGGCCCTATCTTGCCACCTTCCCCAAATACAGTACAAGCTTCACCTGGAGGGGATAAACTTAATCAAGTCAGACTTGCATTGGTTCATCTAGCTCAGTAACCAATTGACAGCAGCTCTCAAGGGTTTCAGACAGGGGTTTTCCCCAGCCCCACCGGGCAATGCCAGGCATTAAGTGCAGGGCTTTCTGCATGCAAGGAAGGTAGAATCATAGAATCATAGAGTTGGAAGAGACCACAAGGGCCATCGAGTCCAACCCCCTGCCAAGCAGGAAACACCATCAGAGCACTCCTGACATATGGTTGTCAAGCCTCTGCTTAAAGACCTCCAAAGAAGGAGACTCCACCACACTCCTTGGCAGCAAATTCCACTGTCGAACAGCTCTTACTGTCAGGTGCCTGCCTCTGAGCTAATGACCTCCCCCCGGACCACAAAATCTGCTCTTAGGCCTTTAACAGAGATATGCAATACAATTTCTAGCAGGTGTGGCTTTTCCACACATTGCAGTGGCCACAGGAGAGGCTATCCCTACTCAAACTCTCTCTGCTGCACAGCTGTTCCATTTCATCTCATGGCTCCTGCAGGCCAAGGGAATGGCCATTGCCCAGTTATCAGGACACAGGCTTCTTATGCAAAAAGGTCCCAGGTTCATTCCTTGACATCTCCTGCTATGACTGGGAAAGATGCCTGCCTGAATAAAACCCCAGAGTGCAGCTAAATGAACCAGGGGTCTGACTCACTGTGTCAGTTTTTTAAACAGCTTGCATCCAAACTACCTGCACAATGTATAAATATGATCTCGGGGGTTATTGCTGTTTTTCTTTTGCTTAAAAGCTGCCATCAATTGGATACTTTTCAAAGGGGCTGGGAGAAGGTACAAAGCCTGAAACCACGGCAGATGATGAGCAAATTTAAAAGCTAGAACTATTATTTCCTTTATTCCAGCACCCTTATAGCTATAGGTTGAAGATGCTCAGATCTGGTAGAGCAATTCCATTTCCCCATCCAAGTTTTTTTCCTTAAAGTAATATGGAACGACCATAATTTGATCAGTCTGGGGTGGGATGTGGAAGCTAAAGTGCCTGGATAAGTAGAAGAGCACCTTCCAAAGGGTTCTGGTGGGACACGCCAAGTGGGTCAATGTCACCAGAAGTTTCAGATAACTGGCTAACGTAGAATTTGCTGCTGATGTCATTAAGCGCCTGACAGCCAAACTCGCTCTGTGTTTGCAGATTTCCTCTGGTGCCTTCACTGGCTTGGGCCCACAGATACGAAGCCTGTATCTTGAGAAAAACGAAGTGCGCAGTCTGCCGAACTTACACAGCTTTACAGCTCTGGAGGTCATCAGCCTGAGTGATGTTCCTTTCTCTTGCGACTGCCAACTTCTCCCGCTACGCAAGTGAGCTGCTAGTTCCCACTACTGCACAAGGGCTTGTAGAACAGCAGTTTGGGTAGAACGTTTGTCTCTCTTTCTTATTTGGCAGGGCTTCAAACGCATCCTATTAACATGCTCAGACTAGCACTCTTGCCAGCCATCTCAGCAAAGTGATTATGGGCACTGTTCTAGTTTCTGTTGCCTAGTCACAAAATTGTACAGTAATTCAACATGTTCCTCTTTATTGCCAATAAACCAAGTAAGGGATGGGGAGCAGCAAATACGAAGCAACTCTTTCATTATACCAACTCACTTCAAATGCTATTGCACCTGCTTTCAAGCCAATATGCTTTCAGCTGACTCAAATGCTGCAGTGCATCTAGACTAAAGCTAGGTAAGAGATAGGCAACCCAACACAATTTGAAAAGGTGGTTCATTCGTTTACGCATCAAGCTGATAAGCTGAGCTCCATAGTTGCTTAGGCTGACTTAGAATTTTTTTAAAATTTTAAATTAATTCATTAAATTAATGAAATCATCGTCTCCATACCTTCCTTTCTCCTCCTCTGTGTTTCACAATAACTGAAGATCCTCTTGTATCAAGAAGCAAGCTTTCAGAAATGTAGGAAAGTGTGTGACTGTGAAGATACAAAGGCTTAGTACTTTGGCTGATTATATTGCCTCGCTTCTTCCTCCTTTTCAGGTGGCTTGACAAGCTGAATCTTAGAGTAGGAGCCACCTGTGGCTCCCCAGCAGAGGTACGTGGCCAGAAGGTGAAGCTCGTCACTATCTTCCAAAGCTGCCCAGGCTGGAATACCAAGAAGACAAAAAGAACCAGTTCAGCTAAAGCCAAAGCCAAGGCTGGAAGGAGCTCCAGTAAGAAGAGGCAGCAGCAAGCTGGGAATATACGAGTCAAGAAAAGCAGGAAAAGCAGAAGCAGGAAAAGCAAGTTGCTGAAAATGCGCTTCTCCATTAATAGGGGGAGAAAGGCTTGAGGGGGGGCACATTTTTATGGCCTGTAAATCCCTCCATACTACAAAAGGTGCATTTTCAAAGGAATACTTGATAATTATACTAAAAGTCAATCTTAGATGTTAAAGAGGCAGGCAAGTGGAGCGTTATGCTATAGCTGTCTGCCTGTACAATCATGCACTGAGCATGGTTGAAATCTCCAAGATGCTTGTACTGTATAGGCAAATGTGCACACTTAAATATTCTATAGTTTATTCTGCTAGTCTGGAAGTAGTGGCAGGTACCGAGTGCTCCTCTTGTCACCATGATTTAGCCAGACATGTCCTGCACACTTTCCAGTCTGTTTGTATTTAACAAGGGCTTAAAAAGTATTAAGAGCTTGCCATACATACATACGTAATGTAAAGCTTTCTCAAGGTTGCTGAATTTTTTTGCCCACAGCTGAACTGTGTGCTGTTTCTGCATCTTTGCTAAATTGTAAAAGAACCCACAGTCTCAACCAGGAGCATTTTGTTGAAGTAGAAACAGAAGTTTCTGTTAGAGGAGATAGTTAGAAAGTTGACTTTGTGAAGTATATTAGTTATTAAAGTCAATGCTCTTGTGATGCTTTTTCTAAGCATTGAAATATTTGGGCTAAGCTACAATTTGGCTAAGTCTTTGTCTTCTGCTACTCATTGTATTCAGTTTGCCAAATTTACGCACTGATGTTCTACATGCCAATAGCTTTTGGCACTATTTACAGAATTTTGCAATTCAGAATTGAGGAATTTGTTGTGAATTCTAGCATAGCTTACCACAGAAGAGCAATAATTGGGTAGTGCTAGGAGCTCACCATCTGTAAGCAACCAATGCTCTTCCCAAGGTTAAACTGCCTCTTATCTCTGGTGTGTTCTGGAGTTATCTCTGGAGGCGACAAACATTCTACAAGAGACAAAATATGGGGGATTTGACGCAATAGCAAAAGAATGTGCATTGAAAGAACCATGGGATAAGACTGTTCCAAAGAACCAAGATGTCTCCAAACAAAAATGAAATCAAGCGTTTCACAGCAGGAAACAAAAGCAGCCGTGGGGGCAAGTTGTAGCACAGCAGATTTACAGCCTTATCCTAACCATGCTTTTTTCAAAAGCAAGTTCCTTTGCTTGCAAAATGACTTCTTTCTAAGCGTCCATGCTAAAGTTAGCAGCTGAAAGCCGCATATCAGGAAGCACCTTTTCACTGTAAGAAGCATCAGACAATGGAACAAGTTGCCCAGGGAAGTAGTGAGATTTCCTCCTAGGAGCTTTTCAAAACACCAGGATGATGGAAACACACGCTTAAGTAATGGGCATGATTTAAATCCCAGGAAGCTGCCATTGCAGGGAGCTGGCCAGTATTTATTCCAACCATTATTTCACAAGGTAACAGCTTAGCAGGATTAAAAGCGTCATTATTAATATTTTATCAAATGGCAACTCTCTTCTGGAGATATACCACGGCCCATCTGCTCTCGTGGTGAGAATTTTAAGACTGGTTCATAGTGGCCATGTGGCTGCTCCTGTGAATGTAAATCGGGTAGTTGTTGCTTCACTTCTCAGAATAGATTCTCACAGGCCTAGGCCACTTTTAACCTCACCAGGGACCAGTGCTGGACTATGGCTGTCATCTGTATGGTCAGGGATGCTGGCAGCTACAGCAACAAAACAAGGAAGGAATTCATATTCTTAGACGGAAGTGCATTGCCAGTGCAATGTAAGAGACAAATCTTAAATGTCACTCTAGTAAAGAATAACAGGAGGTACCACAGCTTAATGACATTGAAATCGAAACGAAAACTCCCCCACAGCTTCAGGGCTGTTTCCTACATGTAACTAAATGCACAAATAATTATTTGTATGTGAAATACAATTAGAAGCAAGCTCTTTTTATATGGCTATATAAGTATCATAAACAATAAAGCTAAAATATAAACACTTCAGTTACAGCTCTAGCGTGTGTAATTTACTTTTATTCTTTTTTACATTTATAAAAATGAGATTTACTTTCATTCCTGATGTTAAGAAGCACAGACTTACTTTCTGCAAGGAGAAAGTTGGTAGAAGATGGGTAGAGTCTGTACAAAAACATACGGTTAGATCAGGACTCTTCCCGTACAGTCTACACATTTATTGTTGAGGAAGGAAATGAAAAACCACCTCACCAGAAGCTTGGGAATGAGGAGGCCGACAGGGATGGTCCACACTTCTGGACTATTTCAAGTCCCCACCCAACAGCCTTCTTTCATTTCTGGCCAAGGTGGGAGAAACACGCTGACTTTGGGGCCCATCAAAATGTCCAATCAGAAGAGTGACAAGGATGCTTGATAAAGATGGTTTACATTAGGGCAATGCAAAACTTAGATCAGAATCCACAGACAGATCTCTGGCTGATTTGCAGAAGACTGACATGGAATTCTGACTCCCAATTGTTTAACAATGGCAACAACAAAATGAATTTTTCTACCTAAATTAAGCTTCTGTAAAGAGCTCAGCCCAGTTCTGGTCACATTCCTAGTCTCAAAATGTGCTCAAAGGGACCTTATTCTTTAATTCTTCCTATCTGCTGGCTATGGTTGTTAGATCTTTTGAGTTCTAGCTAACAGAAAGAAAAAGGCTCAGCACAACCAACAAGCCGTAAGTCTACCCACCCTGCTTTAGAAACGCAACATGCCATAATAGCACATTCCAATCCCTTTAGATTCCAGCTGTCACACTTTAGGTAGTTTGGGAATAAATGCAAATAGGAAAGGGGAAGGATGGAAGAAACACAATTTGGGGGCAATGGCAGCAGAGAAAGAGGAGTTGAGTCAGAAAAGGAAAACTAAATGTCATTCCATGCATTATGTTCCTAGCACATGTCTATAGTGCATATGTCTAAAAAGATTTGCGTGTTCTGGTTTGGAAACACTTTCTCTAATATATAGTATTATAAAAGTGAAAAAGGATTATACTTTTGGTGTTGTGGTTATGACCTGTCTGAGAAGACAAAAGGCAAAACAATCCCCCTTGCAGACAGATGTACTTTAGAACCAGCAAACAATGCACAAGTTGCTTCTGTATGCCCTTGGTACCCCTATTTTCTTGACCAGAGAAGACCAGAAAAGACTCCAAACACAAGGTATTCTGACTGAGTTTATTCAACAAAAGGGCAAAATAAACACATGAAGTTTTATTTACAGAAAGGGTTGCAATACATTTTTCTCCTCTCATTATTGTCAAAGAATTGATTCATTCTGTTCATAGTACAAAGGGGGGGGGGCAAGTGTATACTCCTACTCCTCACAGAGGAAAATGTGATGCTCCAAAGTGCATTGGGCTCACATGTAATTTGATTTCATGTGTCCTGTGCCTTCTTAGACTCTGTGGCCAAAATGGCAGGAAGAAACAATGTAGCACAGAGGAAGACAGAGGTAATTTGGGAGAGCAGTTCCCAATACAGTGGTACCTCGGGTTAAGAACTTAATTCATTCTGGAGGTCTGTTCTTAACCTAAAACTGTTCTTAACCTGAAGCACCACTTTAGCTAATGGGGCCTCCCGCTGCTGCCACACCTCTCAATTTCTGTTCTCATCCTGAAGCAAAGTTCTTAACCCGAGGTACTATTTCTGGGTTAGCGGAGTCTGTAACCTGAAGTGTGTGTAACCTGAGGTATCACTGTACCATGTAATGGATGTGGTTCTCTACTGGATTGGCACTTATCTAGATTCTGGCTCAATTGATGCAAGTTTAGAATGACTTGGAAGCCCCTCCCTACAGAGATCTGAAATGGAGAAGTTCATCCTTGGCTCCTGCCATGCCAGTCAGAAAGGCATAGTGGGCTTGCCTTTTTACATAATTAAGTGGAATTTGTTTTGAGAGCTTTTCCTTTTTTATTTTGAGGTGATCCATCAACTATGAAAAAACTACAGCTTTATAAACTGTGGTCCATGCCCCCGCAAATGAGGCCAGCATTTTCCTGATTTCTTCAAGGACTGTGGCAAAAGAACATCAAGTCACTTTGTCGCATGAAGCTTTAGTCTACATCTTCATCCTTCAAGCAACTGATCAATACTGGGCTTGCTGGAGCTTCTGGTTCCATGACTTCATCCTTTAAGCAGCTGAGCAACACAGAGCTTGCTGGAGCTTCTGGTTCAATATCCTTATCCTTTAAGCAGCCGCCCGGCATAGGACTCAGTGGGGATTCTGTGTCCATATCTTCATCCTTTAAGCAGCTGATTGGGACTGGTAGCAGTGGGGCTTCAAGTTCCATTGCTGAATCGTCAAGAATTTCTTCTTTCACCTCCACAGCAACAACTGCAAGAAACAGAGAGATGGGCTCTATTAACATCGCAGGAAACAATCCTCAGAGCATGCACATACACATGTAAGAAATAAGCAATAGCAAAAGCTTGTGGTAAATTGCATCCATATGTATGTACCAAGGCTGGGAGACCTGTGACTGGAGTTTCCTAGAACAGCAAGCAGATTCTGCACTGGAAATGGTGAGCAGGAAAATAGCTAATTTACACAACCACCACCTTCCCATCTCCAATCCCACATAAGGGGGGGCAGCAAAAAAGTAGGAATAAGTGACACCCCTTTTAACTGACTTTCATCAGAAGCTGGTTTCAGTGAGGTCTTGCTTGCAGTTTGTGTGCCCTCCTTTGCTTTAGGGGCAGCCCTTTTCTTGGCAGCCTGTGCTTTCTTCTTTACTTCGGGGGCAGCCGTCTTCTTTGCTGCTTGCTTGATGGAACGGGCTTTAGCAGTCATCTTCTTCCCTTTGTATACAGAAGAGAGGAAGTTATAAGAAAACCCACCTTTGTGACTGTTTTGCTTCTTATATTAACATCTTGTTGTGAAGGGTTGTTTTGTGTGTTGTTGTTTTTTTGGTATGGCAGCAGCATTCAGTCAAGTGAGCTCTCAGTGGAGCTGAAATTACTCAAGACACTGGCTGACTACTTCAAAGAGAGCTAGAATTAAGACTCATAGGAATCTCGCAAGATAGGTTAGGCCACTCAGTGAACCGAGCAGGATGCTGAACAATCAAACAATTCTCTAAACACACCGTTACAACACTGACACAAGTGCTACTGATCGTCATTTTTGTTTAGTTTAAACTACAAGGTGAGCTTTACAGCTGAGTGAGGATTTGAACCCCGGTCTCCTAGATCCTAGTTCAGCACTCTAACCATTACACCACACCGGCTCTCATATGTTTAGTATATTTAGCTGGCGTTGGCCATCAGGCCAATGGTTCAATTAGCCCACTACAGTCACC
Source organism: Podarcis bocagei (assembly GCF_964188305.1). Lineage (NCBI taxonomy): Eukaryota > Metazoa > Chordata > Lepidosauria > Squamata > Lacertidae > Podarcis > Podarcis bocagei. The sequence goes on along the minus strand of NC_138135.1, from coordinate 34,369,785 downwards.
TGATATTCAGCCAGAGCTCATTTCCCACCATGTTAACAGAGGCCCTTTTAGTAAGAGATGTTCAGGGTTTCAAACACAATTGTTGTAGCCACAATTCTTGAAGAGCCATAGCTCATGTTCTGCGCAAACAAGGTCCCAGATTCAGTCACCTAGCACCTCCTCGTAGAATGATCTTTGGTATTACAGAGAAGGGCCCTATTCGGCGTTACCTCACAGCAAGCCAACCTCACCGGCAGCATAAGAAAGGCATGCTCCTTTAAGGCTCAGGTTGGGTGACAGAGGGACAATGGGATGATAAAAGGGATGGTGGGAATTGTAATGCAACAAAATTGGCAGAATCACAGGTTCATCATCCCTGTCATAGAACCAAGTCATATATGTGGTCCATCCAATCAAGAATCCCAATTCCAATAGTGACAGCTTACAGTGATTCACAAGAATGCATGGGACTAAGGCACAAGCTAATGATGAGGAAGTCCATTTCATGCCCTGTCAGACAGTCCCACCATCCACATTTCAAGCTACTCCATTTTGCAATGCCATCCTCACAGAAGATAGTCCAGTACCTTAATGTTCCTTCCATGTGCACTGGTAGTTCTGGGCAGCATACTATCTGCAGCAGGCTTATGCCTTAGTATCAAACCTTGCAATATTTTCTTTGTTACTAAGATGAATCACAGAGACAAGGTTGTTCCAATTGCCACTCACTTTTCCTTCCATATGGCTTTCGCTTCTTCTTCGGCACCTCCTTAGTTGGCACTGGTGACATAGGCTCTGCCACCGAGGAAACAGATCTACAATCAGAAGCTACACAGGACACAGGAGACGTTAAGCAGTAGACACAGCTGCATAAGGTTTCCAAGCAGGAGGGTTCATGATTAGTTCCCAGTTTAAGAGGCTCAGAATACTTTGTATAAAAAGGTAGGGGAGACAGAGAAGGACAGTTTTCCGTCTTGTCTCCCACAAGCCCCCAAGTTTGCTACCTTTGTACATTTTATTCTGGGGCCTCACAATGATTTAATCTTGTAAAGAACGTCAGTGGCTCAGAGTAAGGTAATTCAAAGGTAGAGGAACAAAGCCAAAAGGCTGCTCTAGTCCTCACTGAATGAGCTGCATGTATATGGAGCTGGTATTGAGAGCAGAATCAGTTTAACGACCATTTCTGCTTGAAAACATCCTCCCTCCCTCAAAATAGGGGGCTCCTGTTGTTTTGATTTCAGCTTCATCTCCTCATCAGCTACTGAACCTGCCCATTCTGGTTCCCAGCCTTTAACATGTCCAGGTTTGCTATGCAATTAAGACATAGTGTGGGTCATGTGGAAGGTACCTCTTTCTCGTAAGAGAAGTAGAAAGAAGAGCAATAGGTCAGATTGCCACCAACACACCTTGAGTGAAACTGGTGATGCTGGATGAAAAGAAGATACATTCTCTTACCTGGTGCTACTGGGGGCTGTAGCTGGTAGCCTATCAGCTCACACCAGCCCACAGGATAGATATCTGGGGACTCACAGTCCACCCACTGGTCATATTCGCTGTCCCAACCATCGAAGTGTATCCTGAGGAGCCGATGTACCACTCGCTTCACTGTGGCCACACAGATAAGCCTGGGCTCCATCAAGTCTACTGCTTCTAGCTTGGCACCCATCTTGAAGCCATGGTTTGGGCAATCCTGGGAAAAGGAGCAGCACAATATACCCAACCTCAAATAATAATATACATCCATGAGGGCTTCCTTCCTTCCATTTATTTATTGAAGGCACTCAACGTTCTTGTTCTAAGAAATCCAAATTCTGCATGCTGCTCTCCGATTTAAAAATTTTAAGTGTATGCACGCATGCGAACACGCGCGTGCGCACACACACACACACACACACACACACACACACACAGAGCGAGCTGCAAATTTTTTTAATTAAATAAATATTTTAATAATTCTACTGGGGGAGCTTAGCAGTTCAAGTTGAGGGACAGTAAGAGTGTCCAGAAATGATATTTGTAATGAGGTAAGGAAGGAATTTAAACCGGGGGGGACAGCCCTACACATTTAAGTTAGCAGTACCAATGCCAAGGTTATAAATGAGAGATTTGACTCTGCTGCAGAGTGAAGTCTTCTTGATCTCTTTTCAGCAAAGCACACTGTCAAGGGTGATCACTGAAATTCTACGTACGAAATGAACCTTACTTCCCTATCTAGACTAAAATATCCCAGACACTTGGACCTTTCCACTTAGGGAAGCCATTCACAACCCTTGATAAATCTGATTGCCATTTTCTGTAGCTTCAGGGAAACACCTTACACAATATTTCGTAAGTATGCTTGCATCTGCATTGTATATAATGGCATTTCTCATAAGGCCATTTGCTTCTCAACAACAGAGCCACTAGTTTGGGGTGACGCTGATGCCTTTGTGAACCTGCCCTTCCACATGCTACTCACCACGTTGAACAGATGTGCTGGTGCAGCCTTTGACTTGGTCTTTTCTAGATAGCTTGTCCAACTGAAGGTCTTGGCATCATGCCCTGAAGTATGAAGTTGGGGGGGGGGGAATGTTACTGGAATGAAACACCTCCTTCATAAACACCACAACCAGAAGTAGCAGGAGAAGCATGCAAGTTATTGTCTATCCCCTCGCACACATTTGCCCAAGAAGCAGCCAATGCCAACTACAGTGGGGCAAAGCAAAAACAAAGTTTGCTTTCCAGAGTGGAGATCAGACAGAACACAATGCAATAGCTATTCAGAAAACCAAGTGGTTCTTGTTTCCAGAGGAGTGCAGAGGCAGTAAAGGATGAACACCAGCTTTTGTATAGCCCTCCGATGCCCCCAAAAGAGAAGCATGGAAACGGCAAGATTCAGAGGCAGGCATTCTATTCAGAGCAAACGCAGGAGGATAGCAAAGCAGAAACTGAATTCCAGCCAAACTCCCAATTTTCTTGGGCAGGAACAACAAGAGAGATCGCCATCTCAGTGGCAAAGAAGAAACAGAGTATGTCAGTTTCACACTTATAGTCTAACATAAGCAAGGCTTTCTTAGCATTCTATTTTGCAGGGAAGGAGCTCAATCTGCCACGGAAGCAAGCAAAGAGAAGGAGAGCTTGGGGTCCTCACCTTTCGGAGTCGTCAGTTCAATGTTGTTCTGCTTACAGAAATTGACAGGGAAAATGGAGTGCAAGGAAGCATGGTAGCAGAACCAATCAGAACCATCCTCAGAGGCTGCACCATCAATGCCGATCATGAGATAGCCATCTAAAAGGACCTGAAAGACAAGCCAGGGGTGAGAAAGCGAACCTGAAGGTTGTTCTAAAGTATTTCATAATAGCAGCTTCTAAACTCAACAGAGAGAAGAGCTGGAGCACTCTATGGTGTTAAGTGCCTAAATATAACATACTTGCCTCTTAATTTTCTCACTCATTTATTTCTAAAATATTTATAACTTGCTTTTCTTTCAAAAACCAAGATCTGCACTCACATGTGTGTGATTTGAACATCCCATCAACACTGTACAAGCATTACTAGATTTTTTAAAAAGCAGACTCATAGCACATAGCCGCTATTTTGTGACTGTTGCCTCCAACGTTTTCTCAAAATTCGAAATCTGCCCACTGGCCCAAATCAGTTGGCTCTAAGGTATGTAAACTAGAGGCTTAATTTTTTTATTTCGTAAAAATTTATACACCGCTTCCTTGTAAAAAAACAACAACCCTAAAGCAGTTCCTTTCTTCCTTCAAAGTCTAACTCCCAATTCCTTGAAAGCGCTGTGCTTGGCTGAAGCAGCCGCTCCTTCTTTTCAGACTGGCATACCTTACGGACAGTAGCCACACAAATGTTGCCCATATTCAAAGGGTCAATGGCTTCCAGTTTCATGCCTTCCTCAAACCAGCGACCTTCTGGGTAGACAGCGCGCACCTGGAACAGATTACGGATGAGAAAGAAGTTGGTGATAAAGAAATAAAACACATGCAGGGACATGTGTGGGTAACCAGAAAGACTGACCTTGGTGATTGGGGCGTAGGAGTTCAAATTGCTTTCCAGCTTTGCTGGCTGGCCTTGAGGAAGCAGCACTCTTGTTCTCAGTTAATTATCTGATACACGAGAACAGCAGTGACCTACGTCACAGCATGGTTGCAAGGCCAAGTAGGATAAGCACGATAAAGAGAAAGACAACATCTCCCATTGCTTAAGCTTCCTCCAAGGTCTAGTCCTTCAAGAGTGGAATGACTCTTTCCAACCACAGAAAGTCTTCCCCATATTTTTGCTGCAAGCCATCCCTGTTTTGCTTTCAACCCACGTAGGTCCTGTATCCTATCCCCAATTGCTCAACATTGTGATTTGTTTATTTATGTATTGTCTTTTAAAGAGCATCTCAAAGCACAACAGAAAAAAGACAGCAATCCATTAAGCAAAGTAAAACAGTGTTAAATCTTTGAAAAATAAAATGCAGCAGCAATTGAGGGCAAATTAACAATAATACCTCCACTACCACTACTACTACTAATACTTTATTTATTTGCTGCCCATCTGACTGGGTTGCCCCAGCCACTCTGGGCGACTTCCAACAAATTATAAAACCACAGTAAAACACCAAACATTAAAAACTTCCCTATACAGGGCTGCCTGTTTATTTCCTTGACCTCTGACAAGAGGGAATTCCACAGGGTGGGTGCCACTACCAAGAAGGCCCTCTGCCAGGTTCCTTGTAACTTCACTTCTTGCAGTGAGGGAACCACCAGAAGGCCCTCAGAGCTGGACCTCAATGTCTGGGATGAACAATGGGGGTGAAGATGCTCCTGCAGGTATACAGAACTAAACTATAAAGAACTAAACATCAGCCTGGGAAGAGGTACTTCAGAAGGTGCTGAAACACCAACAGTACTGGCGCCAGTCTCGGTTCCAGGACAAAGTGATTCTATGGAGAGCCACCCCTGACTGGTTCATTCAACACTGAGTTCCTTGGGCGCTACAACAGCTAGTCCCTTGCAAGGCAGGAGAGAGATTTCAAGAGCTCCATAAACTACAATCCCCCAAATGGTGCAAATCCCATCTCACTTGGAGACCAAAGAAAAGAAAGAGACCATAAACCTTTCCCACCTTCTTGAAGAGATATGGAACAGCATCACAGTAGATCTTCCGGAAGGTAGGGTGGTGTGCCATGTCATTAGATTTTTCTTCCAGCAAAGACATAAAAGGATATTGAAAGTAAGAAAGAGTGAAACAAGACACCTCAAATTTGCTAGTTAGCGGTCATCTTTTGGCAAGGAAAATTCTTCTTCTTCTTCCGTTTAAAAATAGTTTATTTGCCACAGCATACATTTCAAACATTCTCATCATCTTAAAAACCGTCAAATAACCAATCTCATTAAAAGGAAGGAATACATTATATCTGCAACAATTTGAAAGGTTAAAATATATACTTCAAGAAGAAGAGTAGTTTTTCTCCTATGTAAATCCTCACCCGTTCTCTTTATGCTATGGCCAACCCTTCTAGACCAGCCAACAGGGTGGATTAAGGGGCTCCACATGTGGCACCAGAAATCATCAACGCTGTCCCCATCTTCATAGAGAAGCCTCAGGCGGCCACCAATCACAGTGTCCACGACAGCCACACGTATCCGAGAAACACGTGTCTTGTCCACCACTTCCAGTCTCATGCCTTGGCGGAAGGGATACTTCATGTTCTCAGTCATCTGAGTAAACAAGAAGAGAGATGCTCTGCTGTCTTCCATGTCTGCGACTCTCCACCACAGAGATTGCGCAACTCTCTGCACTTTTACGCTTCCTCCTCTAGAGTGCAGCCTTGCAGTTTTTCTTGAACATGGGATGCCGCATGAATCAACCCCCCCCCAAATTGCTGATGCCTCCATGTCAACAAAAAAGCATTCGGCCATCCATTCAGATTGGATTTTTTTCAAACACTTTCAGTAGCCCAGGTCATACACCCATAGTTACTGGTTTAGCATGACTGCAGACATGGCTCCCACTTCACTCCTTCTCTAGCTCGAGTGGGAGTCATGAACCATTGGCCTTGGTTTAGTAATACATCTGAATAAATTTTGGCTTCTGGACTAATTTGATTGAATCCCCAGTTCCGATGCAGTATTAGGCCAGGGACCGGGGTTTGTTGGCCCTGCTCAAGAAGCAGTAAAGCAGGCGCCTTCTCTGCATTCATACTAAACCATTAACTATTATTTACCATGAAATGTGAATGCTGCCATTGCCACTTTTGTGTCACCCAGAGCATTTAGATAAATAAAACCACAATCTAACCTGATTTATTACATTTGTATCCTGCCCTTTCTTCAAGAAGCTCAGGGCAGCATACATGGTTCTTCCTCCCTTTAACCTCACAACCACCCAATGAGGCAGGCTAGGCTGACAGAGAGAGAGAGAGGCTTGCCCAAGGTACCCTAATACCACACTGACTGATTTGTTGTGGGGAGAGTCTCAGTCAAAATTCCAGAACCTTCCTTGGGTTCATATTCTGTGTTAAGGGCTCATGCCCCACATCTCTGGCAGAAGCAGATTTAGCCAATGAAGTGCTGTAAACCAGGAGGTGGAGCTATGAACCAGGAAGACACCTGAAGGCAGCCCTGTTTAGGGAAACTTTTAATGTTTGATGCATTACTGTATTTTAATATTTTGTTGGAAGCCGCCCAGAGTGGCTGGGGAAGCCCAGCCAGATGGGCGGGGTATAAATAAATAAATAAATAAATAAATAAATAATAAAATCGCAACTCTGGCATGAACTCTAGCAAACCAGACTCTCGTGTCCCCTGCACAAATCTGCCATATGTGGATACAGTCATACCTCGGGTTGAAGTGGCTTCAGGTTGAGCGCTTTTGGGTTGCGCTCCGTGGCGACCCGGAAGTAATGGAACGTGTTACTTCCGGGTTTCGCTGCTCGCGCATGCGCAGACGGTCAAAATGACGTCATGCGCAGAAGCGACAAATCGTGACCCACACGTACAGACGCGGGTTGCGTTTACTTCAGGATGCAAACGGGGCTCCGGAACGGATCCCGTTCGTATCCAGAGGTACCACTGTATAACTGACCTACTTTACAATGCTACTGGCTTCTTGGAAATTAATAAAATTATTTAATAATAAAAATACAATGTGACTGGGGGGGGATACCCAACTAACTCACACCCAGAGTGGACCTACTGAAACAAATGGGCCTAAGTCCATTGTTTTCAGTGGGTCTCCTCTGAACATGGCTAACATTCGGTATTATCTGTTGTAAAGATTACTGAGATAATATATGAGAAGTACTCTGAACTTTAAAAAAGCTCTAGAGGGAAAAAATATATGAAAAGAATTATTATTAAACAATGACCTTCTGCCTGATCCTACCCATATTTATTAAAAGCAGATCCAACAGACTGCAGTAGAAACACAGGTGCAAATAATTGCAACCTTGATATCACCTAGAAGCGGTAACTCACTGGGTCTCCCCCAAAAAGGAAGTCTCCTTGCCCCTAACAGCCTAATATACCATCTCTAGCCAAGGCAGCCTTGTAAAAGGGGGAGGGAGAAGAAGGCATAATGAAGTATAACACTAATTACCCTCTCACAATGAACATTCTGAAGAGACTAATCAACACTGCTTAGTGATTCCAACCCTGTATCACTGGTTCGTGCCTGTTTGCCTGTTTAAATGTGGAAGCTAAAACTGCAAAAGCTCTTCCTCAATCCGCCATCTCACTATTCAGAGGCACAGATTATGAAGAAAAATCCCTTCTGGCCAAAGATCCCTTTCTATAATGTGCCAGCAGGGGGCGCCCCTCTCCCTCCAGCAGCAAATACAGCTAAACTGAGTTTTTAGGTGAGCTAGTGAAGGCAACAGACCAAACAACAGGGTTTTAATTGCTCTTTATTTAGTCTTTTAAACTGAAGAACATCATGTCATGAATGTGGGAGATTACAGCTAATGCATTCTGTTCATGTCTATCAAACAATGCACTGGGCAGAACCCAAACAATCCGAAGAAAATTCTACCAACTTTATGCTATGCTGCTTATCCCAGACACGGCTCAGTCCTGAAACACATTGTGTGTTTCAATGCACTGCCTTCACATCCACACTATGCATTTAAAACACTGTCATACCACTTTAACAGTAACTTCTCCCAGGGGTTCATGGGAACTGTTGTTTGTTAAGGGGTCTGGGAGTTGTAGCTCTGTGAGGGGTAAATATCCTAACAACTCTCAGCACCCTCTCAGTTCCCAGATTCTGCGGGGGAAGCCGTGAGTGTTGAAATGCTATAAGAGTGCTATAAATGTATGGTGTGGAACTTGTAGAAGGGTCTTTCCCTTATCACCAGGCCTTCCAGACAGAGGTGAGCTCCAGCATGGCTTGCAGCCCATATTAAATCTGCGGCCTCTGACTTTGTGTTCTCTGGATGTTTGGACTACAATTCACATCCGCCCCAGGCCAGCATGAGCAATGGTCAAGGATGATGGGTGGTGTATTTCTACACATGGTGAGGGCACCAGGTTGGGCTACTGGAAGAATGGATAAGCAGAAAGGCCTTGATTCTTTCCTCTGTGTGCAGGGGGGTGGGGGTGGGGGAGAAAGATCTGTTCCCTCACCTTTATATGAAAATCCACAGGGATAGTCCTGGCTCCCACAAGCTTTTTCATGAGGTACCCCTTCCAGTCGGTGTACTTTGAATGGATGGCTGTACAAAAAGGTATAAGATTGCCCAGGTAAATAATACTTTTATCTGAGAATTTTGCTTTTTATCCATTATGACTGTCTTGGTTGTATCTGTACTGTTGTTTTATTATGAAAGTGTGATTTTTAACTGCTATAAATTGCCCTCAGCATTACATATGTGGTTGAAGGCTGGGATAATGATCTTCATATAATTAAAAAATAAACTCAGCACGCCTTTCATTCCTGCAGAAGAATGAAAAGCAGGGATTTCCTCATTTTTCTTCTTCTCTGGTTAAACTTAAAGCCTCCTTTCAGTTTACACTCACCCCCAAAATTACCTGCAGCAACTTGCTTTGCTCCTTCAAAACACTGTAGTCTCTCAACAAAAGCACCAGCAACATCTAAATCTCAACATACTACCACCCTGAACAGGCTCTAGATTTTTGATGGAAACTTTAGAGGTGACTACAGATCACCTTGAAGTGCAGTAAATTTCTTTACATTTTGAAGGGAAAGTTCTGCACTACAAGCAGTTAAATTATCCGACCTGCAATAACTACTTATTTTTATTTATTTCATTTACCAGTTGCTTTTACAGTAAAATGTCTCAAAAGTTTGTAGGGTCCAGGCTGGTTCATATGGGGAGAGGTGGTCCTTGAGGCATTGCGGTCCTGAGCCATAAAGGGCTTTAAAGGTCATAGAATCATAGAATTGTAAAGTTGGAAGGGATCCTCACGGTCATCTAGTCCAACCCCCTGCAATGCAGGAATTTCAACAAAAGCACCCACGACAAATGGCCACCCAACTTTTCAAAAATGAGGGGTGCTAAAAAGTTGTAATATGACTTGGTAATTCAAAAGACATTTTGGTTAAATTAATATAATTTAGTTTTGCATGGTACATAGAATGTGTATAAAATTGCACAGAGGTAATTTAAAATGATTGCCAAGTACTTGTGGTTATACGTTAATATTTTTTATTGTCATCATCATCATTATTAGGCATTACCTCACACTTTCAGAAGGTAAAATTAAAATTCTTTGGTTTTCTTAAAAGCAGTTTATGTGTTTTTTCATCAAACATGACATACCAAGTTAAATGTTGTCCAATCACAAAAATAATAGATTTGAATTCCTCACACTCAAAAACATATTTTTAAGACTGCTTTCTTTTGCAAAAAAATTTACCCCCTAAAATGACACATCCTAGTGGGACAGTCATCTAGAACAAGGGGTTGTACTATTTGGCCTAGAAAGCCCCGCTCCCCAATACACCCGTTTCTCGTTCATCTCTGCTTTCTCAGTCCCCTAAACAAAAATTGTCATATTGTAAGAACTCTCAAATTTATGAGCATACATGCAATTTGATAACTTTTTGCTAATGTTCCCAATGTATTCCAACCTGCAGCATTTAGGATTAACGGGCATGATCCAACTTGAGAAAAGGCGATGATGCAAATTGTGAGTTAAATAAACCCCCAAAGCTGGGCAAGACTCAAAGACACTTACACTGGGGAGGCACCAGGATTTTGCTGTTAACAGCACACCAGCCAATAGGGTGAACGTCCACAGTACCCAAGTTGACCCAAAAGTCACTGCTAGAGTCATTCTCAAAGCCTTCATAACGTAACAGTGCCTTGTATCCTGCAAGGATTGATTTTTGGAGACAGAAAAGGAAAACAAGAGAACATTTTATTACGTCTCGAACACTGTCACCCTCCTTTTCTGATAACTATAGCACTAAGTTCCTTCAAGACAAACTCTGTTCTCAGCGTATGGACCACTGGACGCCTCCGACCACAGGGCTTCTACCACTTGTTTTAGGAAGCTGCTCCACAGCCTGAATAACTTTGCCAGCTGGAAAGATAGCCAAGTGTCCTAATTCAGCTCCCCAAATCTTTTACAGTTATGCCCTGTTACCAAGAATGCTCTCAAGGCCCATCTGGAACCCTGGGTTGGGACACAGCACAGCATAGCAAGTCTGGAAGCCTATTCCACCAGTGCTCTAGCAGAATGCTTCCCAAACTGTGGGTTATGACCTGCAAGTGAGTCACAGGCTTTATTATTTTTACTGGGATGTCTTAAGCCAGGCACAGGCAAACTCGGCCCTCCAGATGTTTTGGGATTACAACTCCCATCATCCGTAGCTAACAGGACCAGTAGTCAGGAATGATGGGAATTGTAGTCTTAAAACATCTGGAGGGCCGAGTTTGCCTATGCCTGTCTTAAGCAGTGGTAATAAAATAGGCAAACATGCAGTTAAAATGCATGAAACTGGTGGCTGCCGAAGACCTGAGGTCCAAAATTCATTTGACAATAAATCAATGGGTCACCTACCATGCCAGGTAAATTTGGGCTTGTGAGTTGCCATACCAAAAAGGTTGGGAAACCACTGCTCTAGCTCTTGCACTGCCAAATGAACTTCCCTAGCAAACTGAGATCTACTAATAAGGCCTTGGTACAGATTCCAACTACTGTGGAGGTGAGCTTACTCTCTACAATAAGCAGGGCCTTCTCTGTTGCAGCCCCAATTCTTTGGAATGCTCTCCCACAAGAGGTGCATGCAGCCTCCTCTCTGCTGTCCTTTTAAAATACAAGCTAAAACCTCCCCTTTTGAAAAGGAAAAGAGAGCCTTTGCTGTGTTGCTAATTCTCTGTTCCGTTACTTCTCTTGGGCTGCTTTTATCAATAATGCTTTTAATGTAAGTTTTCAATTTTTTTGCGCAATAGATCTGAAACCTGTTTGAATAGCTGCATATCAGTGTTAAAAAGTAAGTACTGTACATAACGTTTTATAATGGTGTTGCTTTTATTCCCTTTTAAATATGTTGCCTGCCTCAAGTCTCCAGATGGAAGCAGATGTACATTCAAATAACAATAAGGAAAGTAAATTACTCTTTTCTGTTATCCCCCTCAAGAGACCCACCTGCAATCTTAACAACAGAGGCAATCCAATACACACGACTGGGGAGCACAGCATCACTGTTTAACACTTCTACCTTCATCCCTTTTATCACATCTTCCCATTGATCATAAAGAGGCACCTGATGACGGAGTGGAGAACAGATTGAAGCAGAAAAACAGGGAGGCATAGAAAGAATAGCAAAATGTCAGAATAATTTATATTTGCTTGTGTGTGTGTGTATGAATGTGCTATTGTGCACACGTGTGATGAGCAGGTGAGGGAATCGCTTTTAACGAAGAGCTTTGTGCCCTTAACTCTGTTAGCATCCGTTTCTCTAGCACCTTTCTAGGTAAAAATGTGATTGTGGGGAAAAAGGGGAATTACCTCCAACACCAGATGGAGAGTCTGAAGTTCTCCTGTTCATCTTCACAGACATGAATAGAGCATTGTTAATCATACAGTGTAGGTTTCTCATTATTGTAGAACAGCTTATACTTATTTTATGGTCATAGCAGTTTGCACTAGTTTTAATGTTAGCTAACAATTTGTTTAAATGTTCTCCTTTCTAGCAACACTAAATTTAATTGTTCACATATTTTTAAGCTGATTGCCAAATCTAATTGGGATCCATTTGCAGGATAAAGGTAAAGGGACCCCTGACCATTAGGTCTAGTCGTGGCCGACTCTGGGGCTGCGGCGCTCATCTCGCTTTATTAGCCGAGGGAGCCGACGTACAGCTTCCAGGTCATGTGGCCAGCATGACTAAGCCGCTTCTGGTGAACCAGAGCAGCACGCAGAAATGCCGTTTACCTTCCCGCAGGAGCGGTACCTATTTATCTACTTGCACTTTGACGTGCTTTCGAACTGCTAGGTTGGCAGGAGCTGGGACCCAACAACGGGAGCTTACCCTGTTGCGGGGATTCGAACCACCGACCTTCTGATCGGCAAGCCCTAGGCTCTGTGGTTTAACCCACAGCACTACCAGCATCCCATTTGCAGGATACTATTAAGATTTTTATCATTTGGAAATCATAGCACATAGTTTACAATATGGATATTCAAAGTCATCTTGATTTGATATCCTTGTTTAAAAACAAAATTTAAGCTACCCTGAGCACTTTCCTGGGGACCCTTCTTATCTTATCAGGAGCCTAGGTTCTGTTGCAACACAACACATATGGGCTTGATGGAAAGTAGAGAGTGCTCACATGTTTGAAACTGCCAACAGGTGCAGCCTTGCATCCATGGTCCTGCAGGTACGCTCCCCAGTCAAAGCCAACGATGAGAGCTGGGAGGGGACACAAGAGACCATCTCAACACAGAAGGTTCAAGGTTGGCAAACAGATTCGCCACAACAGGACAAGGACAGATATGGGGACATCTTCTATTGGAGCATCATCCTCTTGGTGTAAGACGCTGCGAGTTTCCGAAGAGCTCAGACATCTTTATCCAATGGAAGGAGAAAATAGCTAGATCTATTATAGAGAGCGCAGAACAGTCTAGACGTTTTTAGACTTATCCAAAAACAGAGACTAGTTTACAAGGCCAACAAGTCTGAAACGCATCGCCAAAAACCAGGAAGGGGACGCAAGTCTCTCTCTCTCATTCTCTCTCATTCTCTCTCATTCTCTCTCTCTCTCTGCCATGCAGGCACTCCTTCACCTTGCATCCACATCTATAGTGGTTATACATTCATTCTTCTCTTTCAACTGGCATATTCTATTCAACCAGAAATACTTTTGTGCATGGTTCTGATGAACTTCCTAATCGCCTTGAGGTTTGAAGCAAGCAACAGCCTCTTACTTCCTCTGCCCACTTGCCAGCACTTACCATCCTGGCCAGTTGGCGTTCCATCTGCCAGTTGCCCTGTGCCCTGCGTATGGAGAAAAGCCCCGATTTTTGCAGACCAGGCTGCCTTGTGCAAGACTTTGGCTTTCTTCGTAGGTGGTTTGCCCTGTGAAAGTGTGACAAGACAAAACAAAACGATAAGGAGATGTTAATTCCCAATAGCCTTCCAGTGACACAAGGGACAGACAAATCTTGCTGCCTGTGATGGATTTGCAGGTTAAATGGATCAAACCAGAAGGGCAGCTTTAACGAGTACAAGAAAGTTTTGTGGCAGCGAAACGGCTTACAAGTAGCTTTCCTAAATAAGAAGTAACTTTGTTATCTGTATCTGAAGAGATGTGGCATGATAGTTCAAAGACTGTTGCTTCTCTTATCAGATGTAGCTGACAAAATTACTCCTGGCCTAGGAAAGCTCATGCGACCGTATGTTTTGCAGTTTTCTAAAGGTGTCAGAGAATTCTTTTTGCCATTCAAATGGAAAAGGAGTGCAATGCAGAACCTTCTACTACTTTTACAAGACAATGACAAAAACAACTATTAATCTTTCCCTTGCCTTTTATACATGTGCTCAGAGTGGTCAACATGATTTAACAGTTGGAAAATATGGAACTCTGTCCCTGAAAGCCTCACTCCAAGTTATGGAGAAGGAAATGATATCAAGAACAGAAAGAACTTATTTCCTAAAACCTGCCCGATTCCTTCATTTTCTTTTGAGGAAAACCCTCTTCTCCTCCAACTCACTCCCTTATCTCTGAGCTATGCTGTGTCCTGTCAACTAGTGGAGCTGTCCTTTTTCTCCCTTCTGGTGCCTCCTCTCATACAGGAAATGCTTGCAAAAGGTCACACTCTTTTTACAGTGGTGCCTCGCAAGACGAAATTAATTCGTTCCGCAAGTCTCTTCGTCTTGCGGTTTTTTCGTCTTGCGATGCACAGTTTCCCATAGGAATGCATTGAAAATCAATTAATGCGTTCCTAGGGAAACCGCCTTCAGACCAGGTCCGGGGACAGTCTGTCCCCGGACCTCTTCTGAAGGCTGGGGGGGGGACAAGGGCTTTTCTTCCCACCCCCAGCATTTTAAAAAACCCTGGGACAGCGGAGGACTTCTCCGCTGTCCGGGGCGATCTTAAAATGCTGGCGGGCGGCATTTTAAAATCGCCCCGGACAGCGGAGGACTTCTCCGCTGTCCGGGGCGATTTAAAAGCCCCTGGGAAGGCAGGCAGGGGGGACAAAGACTTTCGCCCCCTGCCCGCCTTCAGAAGGTGTCCCCGCCCCCCCTCCCCACTTCGGAACAGCTTTCCGAAGTGGGGCGGCTGGGGCAGGTGTCCCCGCCCCCCCTCCCCACTTCGGAACAGCTTTCCGAAGTGGGGCGGCTGGGGCAGGTGTCCCCGCCCCCCCGCCCCACTTCGGAACAGCTTTCCGAAGTGGGGCGGCTGGGGCAGGTGTCCCTGCCCCCCCTCCCCACTTCGGAACAGCTTTCCGAAGTGGGGCGGCTGGGGCAGGTATCCCCGCCCCCCGCCCCACTTCGGAACAGCTTTCCGAAGTGGGGCGGCTGGGGCAGGTGTCCCCGCCCCACTTCGGAACAGCTTTCCGAAGTGGGGCGGCTGGGGCAGGTGTCCCCGCCCCCCCTCCCCACTTCGGAACAGCTTTCCGAAGTGGGGCGGCTGGGGCAGGTGTCCCCGCCCCCCCCTCCCCACTTCGGAACAGCTTTCCGAAGTGGGGCGGCTGGGGCAGGTGTCCCCGCCCCCCCGCCCCACTTCGGAACAGCTTTCCGAAGTGGGGCGGCTGGGGCAGGTGTCCCTGCCCCCCCTCCCCACTTCGGAACAGCTTTCCGAAGTGGGGCGGCTGGGGCAGGTGTCCCCGCCCCCCGCCCCACTTCGGAACAGCTTTCCGAAGTGGGGCGGCTGGGGCAGGAGTCCCCTCCCCACTTCGGAACAGCTTTCCGAAGTGGGGCGGCTGGGGCAGGTGTCCCCGCCTCCCCTCCCCACTTCGGAACAGCTTTCCGAAGTGGGGCGGCTGGGGCAGGTGTCCCCGCCCCCCCTCCCCACTTCGGAACAGCTTTCCGAAGTGGGGCGGCTGGGGCAGGTGTCCCCGCCCCCCGCCCCACTTCGGAACAGCTTTCCGAAGTGGGGCGGCTGGGGCAGGTGTCCCCGCCCCCCCTCCCCACTTCGGAACAGCTTTCCGAAGTGGGGCGGCTGGGGCAGGTGTCCCCGCCTCCCCTTCGGAACAGCGTTTTAAAATGCTGGGGGTCGGGAGCGAAGCGCTCCCGACCCCCAGCATTTTAAAACCTTCCCGGGACACGGGGAGATTTTAAAATGCTGGGGGTCGGGAGCGAAGCGTTAGCTCCCGACCCCCAGCATTTTAAAATCTCCTCGGGACAGGGGGAGATTTTAAAATGCTGGGGGTCGGCAGCTAACGCTTCGCTCCCGACCCCCAGCATTTTAAAATCTCCCCAGGACAGAGACTTCTCTGCTGTCCCTTGGAGATTTTAAAATGCTGGGGGTCGGCAGCGAACGCTTCGCTCCCGCCCGCCAGCATTTTAAGATCGCTCGGGGCAGGCGGGGGGGGGGGAAGGCAGGCGGGGGGGAGCAAAGACTTTTGCCCCCCGCCGGCCTTCAGAAGAGGTCCTCTTCTGAAGGCCGGCTGTGGGCGAAAGTCTTTGCTCCCGACCGCCAGCATTTCCCTATGGGCTTTCGTCTTGCGATGCAAGCCCATAGGGAAATTCGTCTTGCGAAGCGCCTCCAAAACAGAAAACCCTTTCGTCTTGCGGGTTTTCCGTCTTGCGAGGCATTCGTCTTGCGGGGTACCACTGTATTCTAAATTTGAAATAAAC
This sequence comes from Podarcis bocagei, assembly GCF_964188305.1. NCBI lineage: Eukaryota > Metazoa > Chordata > Lepidosauria > Squamata > Lacertidae > Podarcis > Podarcis bocagei. The sequence continues at coordinate 34,353,548 of NC_138135.1, read as the reverse complement.
CACCACCCCTGGTGTCATATTCACAATTTCTTAATTGTACAATATTAGATTCCAAATAAGGCTTACTTATACAAGATTGTGTGTTTTTGAGAGATTAGTCAATCTGGAATAACCACTACTCTGTGGTTATTTTCATTACAATCATTGACAATGTTTGCTTTTTAAATCACACTCCACAAAAGCAAGCATTGGAAAGGGCCTCTTCAGTAACCTGTTTGCAAATATGAAACAGCAGTTACAAGGGCAACTGTTCTGTGCTAAGTGATCTTTAATATGCTGGTGCATGTGGGTGTGCAATTCTATGGGGAAAGCATGGCTTTTCCAACCTCAACTCTCCCCTCCCCTGCCAAAAGCTGCTTCCAAATAATTAGTTATCAAGTGTGGCTGTCTGCTAGGTGCCTCCTAGCACCTGAAGTCCCTGCTTCATGGGAGAATGGCTTTTTGAATATCCCTGGCAGGCATCCAGCACTGCTTACTGTTATTTTCATGCCTCGTTTAGCAAACAGCAGTCTCGTTAAGTGGGCCTTGCTCACCTGCAGCCTTGCCAGGATGCTGGCCTTCTTGGAATTTGAAGAGTAGCTCCTGGAGCAGGAGACACTGCAGAAACGTTTGGTCTTGGAGAAGAAGGCATCTTTTGTGCCCACAATCCCACACATCTCACAGACAGCTGAGGGGGCACAAATACAATAGGCCTCAGCAGCAGGAAGCAATTCAGTTCCACCAGAAAACCCCAGGGCTGCCAACGGGAATGATTAAACTTAGGTTGACTGGGGGCCACCTCCTCCTCCAAGCCAGGAGGAATAGTTTATGTCTCACCCACCCCCAAAACAAGGGGTGAACCTAGGGGGAATTCTAGAGCCAGCTGGCATATAAGAAGGGTAGGTAGCAACAAAGGGGGAAGTAAAGGGTTACTTGTTCCTACTGACACAAACTGCTCATTCTGGCATTTCAACTAGCGGATCAGAAGGAGAGAGCAGAGCCCATAGTGTGCTTTAGGATCCCAAAGAGAGACACCTGAAGGAGTTAGAGAGTGCCAGTTATTGCACTGGCCACTAGGAGCATCAACCAATTTGGATAAAAAACACAAAGCTGACAGTACTGCATTGCATTGCATAGTATTGACTATAAAGCAGAGAGATAAACTACTTCATTAGCTGGGGGCATGGCGCTCAAGAGGGAACCTGTACCTCCAATAGTAATTGCATGGGTTGACCCAAACATCACACAAGCACACCCTATGAGGCTGCCCAAAAGCACCTCTGTATGGCAGTGCTCCAACATAGGAAATGTGTTACAATGCAGATAGACTCCTGATTGCAGTTTTTTCTTGAAGCCAGAATCTGTTAACTTAAATAAATTCCACCACAAAAACTGTGACCTAATGGATTGGAAAGAGCCTCTACTCCACCCTCTCCTTTTGCACACAAAGGATGGCTAGCTTTTGGGTCCTCTGGGTATATATGCGCGCGCGCGCACACACACACACACACATTCTCTCTCCCCCCCCTTTCTCTCTCTCTCTGCCACCATCTTCTCTCTCTCCTGGGGCACCCCACTTTCTCTCCTGGCCATTCTATTTTCATACATGCACAGTCCCATAGCTCACTTCCCCTTCCTTCCTACCCACTTGGTCACTCTACTTTCTAATTCTTTTAAATATTTATTGAATTTCATAACAATTAATGATACAAATCTCATTCATCATGTTATTTACAATTATTCTCCCTCCCCTCCTCTGGACCTCCCTCAACTCCCCCTCTGCTGTGTTATTTATTTAGTTTTATTTATCGTATCCTTTCGCAACTTCATTTGAGTAACAGATATTTTAGAGAAATGATAAGGGGTTTTATTTTTGTGTAGGCCACTCTACTTTCTGTTCAGCTTCTCATTTGTCAACCTGAGCCTTGAAATGCACAGAGTAGAAATAGAAAGTGAAAAAGATTGTCATTCTTTCAACTTCCTCCTTTGCTTCTATGTACTTTTCAAAGGGGAAACCAGAAAACATCTAAGCCACCTCATGATGAAAGGAGCAGAGAGCAGGAGGACCACCGCACCCTTGGCCACCATGCTGGTAACCCCAACTGTATCTAGCTCCATTGTGATATCACCATTCCACAATTTTCAAGAAAGGTTTGTAGCTCATCATGAGGAATTGCTAGATATGGCTGGTACACTCAGCTGTGTACATATAAACCACCTTGTGGGAGTTGCACTGGTCCTATTTCATGATTTTCAGACACACTACCCCCAAATGTACAAGTCTGGCCCTGCACACGTCTCCTCTCAACACAAACCTTCTTACTAAGGAAGCTTAACACCAGGAATACGATAAGAACAAATTATAAAGATTGTACGTTTTTTAAAAAAACGTTTATTTCTCAAATGGATTTTGAGAACAAATTTTGATTTTTTCTGGGCAGAAGCTTTGCTTGTGAAACAGTATAGAATAACTGAATTGTTTAATTTCATGTTTTTTAATAAGACATATATTTTCAGGCTGTATTGTTTTAAAGCTACCACTAAAAACAAGTGTAAAAATTCAAACACAATTTTATGTTCAAATTATAACATACAGTATTTCTACATACAAGTTTCCATAACTGCACTGAATTCATGGGAAATGTATGTCAAAATCTTTAACCAAACATTATTATTTTTTTAAAAAAAGCTTGTTTGAAATTGTTTTCTTGGGGGAAAGGCCCCTGTAGATTTAAAAAGTGGGCAGAACTGCATGATAGTGAAATTTTGAATTCTTCCATCTTTACACACCACTGTTTTTTCATGCAATACCATATGGCTAGGCATACTCCGTATATGCAATACTCCCTCACCATGTCTGTATGAGATAATATATCACACTCTCCCTATTAAAAAGCTGATATATTTGTTTTTGGCTCATCCTCCAAATGTAGTGTATTCCATCAACTATCTCTACCCCCCCACTCTAGAAAGAATAAAGCTGCTTTGTATTCAATCATTTACAGCCTTCCTTTGCCACAAAGCACCAGTACCTGGCTCAGAACCACTTTCATCTGGCAATCGGCTGGTAGGTTTTTGGGCCTGTGGAGGCAATGTAGGCAGTTCCCCAGCTTCTCGATCTGCTGCTTCATTCTCACTAGAGTCTTCCAGGAAGGAGGTACTGCCACTCTCTCCACTGCTGCTGTAACGCCGGCAGCTATCATAACCCCCAAAGAGGTCCAAGTCATCATCCACTTGCTCCTCATTCTTCTGCTCCAAGGATGAGGACTTGCAATGGGCTGGAGACTCCAACTAACAGCAAAACAGACCGGAGTATATTTGAAACACCCACAGGCATGATTGGTGGGAAAGAGGTATTCAGTTCACATATATCAGAGGAAGAATCATTTGAGCAGGCTATTAGCCAAGGAAGTGTCGGTACTTCCACTAATGACGAGGTCCCATACTCCCTCAGTATGCTCCCCTTAAAATATTACATATTCATTTAAAATACTGTGTTGTTTCCTTTAAGCCAAGCAGCTAACAACAACAACAACAACAACAACAACAACAACAACAACAACAACAAACTAGAACAATTTAAAACCAACACATATCAAATATCAAGTGAAAATATTTTTCAGACAGTAAGTGGAAGAGTAAACTGGAAGAGCTGCAGAAAAGGACAAGCAAATTATCATATGCTGGACTAGACAGGCCTTAGGTCTGATACAGCAGAGATCTTCTTTGGTTCTTAACAAAAAGAAAGTTAATTGGACAAACAAATAATATCTGTTAAAATTCCAGGAGAACGGAAGCGTTTTCAACTGGTGCTAAAAAGGCAGAGTCAAGTCCAGCCAAGTTTATTAGGAAAGGTGGGATATATATGACTAACAACATGAAAATGCATCTCTGTTCATTTATCCTGTGCTTTAAAATGTTTAATCCTGAAGTCATGATAATTCTCAACACTTTAGGATTGACTTTTTGAGGTCTTTAGTGAGCACCACATAAATTACAATAGGCACAATCAGAAAACAGTGATGTGGTAGTAGTGGGCAATTGCACAAAAAGAAGAAGAAAAAGTAAAACTGATGTACATCCTAAGGAGTACACAAAATCAAGCTAGAATAATGGGGGGGATGATATAATAATAATAATAATAATAATAATAATAATAATAATAATAATAATAATAAATTTTATTTATATCCCGCCCTCCCCAGCCGAAGCCGGGCTCAGGGCGGCTAACAACAATAAAACAGTATAAAAGTATAGCATAAACAACATTCTAAAATCATTCATTATAAAATTAATTAATTCAGGCCACTGGCAACCATTGGGCCAGAGCTCCGCGAAGATTGCCGAGGGAGGGAGTCAGGCTGTGCCCTGGCCAAAGGCCTGGTGGAACAGCTCTGTCTTGCAGGCCCTGCGGAAAGATGTCAAGTCCTGCAGGGCCCTAGTCTCTTGTGACAGAGTGTTCCACCAGGTCGGAGCCACAGCCAAAAAAGCCCTGGCTCTAGTTGAGGCCAGCCTAACTTCTCTGTGGCCTGGGACCTTCAAGATGTTTTTATTTGAAGACCGTAAGTTTCTCTGTGGGGCATACCAGGAGAGGTGGTCCCGTAGGTACGAGGGTCCTAGGCCTGTATATAACTGTATATCATTTCAGTCTTCTTTAACGTTTCATAACTTCAATCTTTGCTAGCATTTTCCATTTTTTTTTTCTTTCAGGGAACACTGTCTATGTTGATGCATCTTCTCCAGGGAACTCCTGAGCATCTGCTGTGGAATTTCTGCATATTGCAGAGGATTCTGGGGAATTCTCAATAGCTTGTCTCAAGTCCGTTTGAAGCTATACCCTGGTCCACTGGGCCTAGACGTCACCCTGACTACATGAAACATGCCCTGCACCTGCCTCTCTCCTAGGCAGTGCATTATATGAGATAATCCGTAAGTGCAGACATGTTACCTTTCAGGATTGCCAGAATTGCCTGGAGGGCCAGAACACGCTTTTAAACCCACTGACTTGTGCAATCCTTCTACACATCGGAAATTTAGGGGCAAAGCAGACAGGATGTTAAACACAGTTGGCAAAAAGAGAGAGAGAGAGAGAGAGATAACTGTACATCTAGTTCCCCCTCCTACTTGCTGGTTTCAAGCAATGTTAGGACACTGTAGGCAGAAATGTATGTGGAGAACCCCAGCAAAGCAAACAGGTGAGTTAAGAAGACTTTGGGGGTAAGTGGCCATGACTATAGCCCAGCTCTGTAAAAACATGAGGTAAACAGTGAAGAAGAAAGAGTTGTTAAGTACCTTTGTGCGTTTAGCAACATACTGAGGAATCCAGTGCAGTCAAACATCCTACCACCTTGGCTTTTCTTTCTAATTCAAGAAGATTGCAATGTCAAACAGGCAGCAGATACCCATAGTAGCCCACTACAATTTGGGGTGAAAAAAATCTGGCCACATCCAGTAGAGATTACTTCAAGCAGATTAGTCCAATTTTAACCACTTTTTGCAAGTATAACCATCAGGACATTTCCCACCTAATGTTCAATGCATGATTATGGGAGAATAAAAAAAATAATCTAAGCTACAGCTTTTGAATATAAAACCCCAGCAAATAGCTATTATAGACTAAGTAGTTATTCAACAGGAAGGACATGTATTATTATTTTTTGCATATTTGTTGTGAGGGATAAAGCAATATGCTGTATTGATTAAGTCCATTTACCCAGCAAGCCACCAAATCACTACTGAGTTCATGAAGTTCTTTGCCTACGACTACTCATCCAGCCATAATGCACCCTACAGCTGGAACCACCACACCATAAATATCAAATTCCATTTCCTGTCTGAGCTCCACCCTCTTCCACAAAGCATTCCTTTAATCCCAAGAATCTCCAGTTCTACACTCCTAACCAATTAGCATTTTCCAATCAATGTTGCATTAGCAAATCCAACCCTTATTCCCATCTATTGTGTGATCAGATCCTAAAATACATTTAAATTGTAAGTTGCCCCACTGTATTCAGGGGAACTTGCTCTTAAATTTGCACAGGATTGCAGACTAGTGAACTCACCAACCTTTGGGCCCAATCTGGAGAAACTGTCAATGGGCAGCATGCCACAAAGCACACACCAAAACTAATTCTACTGACTACAGTAATTTCAGTGGAAGGATGGGGCCAAGGAAGACCTATCCCGCTCCAGCCATGGGCACAAAACTGGTGACTCCTGAACCATACTGATGGTGCTCAAACAAATATCAATAGCTGGATGCATGCACACAAAAGCTCATACCAATAACAAACTTAGTTGGTCTCTAAGGTGCTACTGGAAGGGATTTTTTAATTTTGTTTCGACTACGGCAGACAAACACGGCTACCTACCTGTAAACAGCAGCTGGATGTTACTCTTATTCTACTGATATTTAACTGTTCACTATGCAACCTGTCATTTAGTTTTAATAGCAGCCAGTTACAAATTTAATAAGCTGTTTGATAAGCAAGAAGCAGCGAATTGCACACAAAGCAAAGCCAGGAGGTACGGTAATTAGCCAATATGCTAGCGCTGTCCCACATACATCTTTCGATACTTCAAGGAAACTTAGGACCCCTTTTTAGGACTGTGCCTGACCTGTGAAGGGTTGAAGAGGGGGCACGCAACTCTGAGTGGGAGCTTGGACTGCAATCGGGGCCGCAACGGGGGTCACCACTGGGGCTGCAACCTTTCGGTGAGAGGAGACCAAAGTGTGTAAAGTGTGTAAAGTGTTCCAAGTGTCTGAAACTATTGAAGTGCTGGAAGTTCCAGAGGACTATGAAGTATTGGGAATGAACTAATCAGGATCAATCTTGAACGCACAGGAAAAAAAACTGTGTAGGATACCTACGTCCCCAATTAACATCCTCACTCCTCTCCCTCCTTCCATCCCCCCCCCTTCCCTTTAATCTCTTTGGGGTGTTGGGTGTTGGACGTGACGCAGGTGAAGTTAGGAAAAGGATCCGAGGGGAGGGTTGAGAGAAGGACTGAGAGCGGACTGAGGGAAGTGGAGGGGACTAATTGATGTTTTTGGACCAAGACTACCCCCAGGGCTTTTAAAGAGAATACTGTGGAACTGTTGCTCTCTTGGGTCACATACGTATTTTGTACGGAAGCCTAGAGGAACGGAGGGGAAGGGGCAGGAGTATAGGACAAAAAGGACCACAAGGAAAACTCAACGGTGAACAAAGGGAGCGTGTCACAAATAATGATGGGGAAGGAAGGGAGGGATGCAAAGAAAGTGGGTGGGACCCCGGGGGAGAGAAAGACATCGCGTCAAGAGGAGATTAAGGATTTAGATAGTTTATGGATTAAAATAAAGGAAGAATTTAAACAGAATGAAACTTACATAGAAAATAAATTAGGGGATATGCAAGACCTGATCGATAAAAAAATAGAAGAGGCAGTAGGAGAGCTCTCATCTAAAATTCAAGACCTGTCAGTAAAATCTAAGATAATTGAGGAGTCCAACAAGAAATTACAGAAAGAAATGAGGGAACAGAAAAAGGAAACAGGGAAGATGAGGGAAGAGTTGGGGGAGTTGAATAAAGCACAGGATAGGATTTGGGACAACCTTGCCATGGCCGACATGCGGCAAAAGCAGCTCCATTTAAAATTTAGAGGCGTGGCAGAAGAAAGAAATGAAGATGTTAGAAAGAAAATGACCAAGGAGCTCTCCAACTGGTTGGGTTTGGAAGAAGAAGAGATAGCACGAACAATAGATAATGCATTTAGAATGTCTAGACCACAACACCTAAAACCCAATAAATTTCTGGGAGACTGTCTGGTGATATTCAACTCCCTAGAAATGAGAAACCTAATCCTAAGGACGAGCTATCGTAATAAACTTAGAATTGAAGGCAGGCCCATTATTATCTATAAAGAGATTCCAATCAGGTTATTACGAAAAAGAGAGGGCTATAGACAGGTGGTAGCGGTCTTAAGGAGAAATGGAATACAATTTAGATGGGAATTCCCCGAGGGGATCACCTTCTTCTACAAAGATAAGAAATTTAAACTGATGGATATACAGGAAACAGAGAAATTTCTGAGAAGATATGAGAGAGAGCTGGGAAGGACAGAGTATAGACTGCGAGATGGGGAGGAGGGGGGAAATGGTCGGAAAAAGGAGGGGGAGGGGGAGGGGAGTATGAAAGACCAAGGAGAGAGGAGGTCAATCTCAGGAGATGAGGATGAGGAAGCCGCAGTGGGAGAAGGGGCGGCTGAAGAGGAGGGGTTCTCAGGAAATAAAGGCGCTAGATTTTAATCCGAGTTCTGACCTGAGGTAGAGTAGTCGGAGAACGAAGATAACACTGGACACTTTAAAATTTTTATCATGGAACGTGAACGGGATGAACGAGAAAGTTAAAAGGAATAAAATTCAGAAAGCTTTGAGAAGCAAGAAATGTGATGTAATCTGTTTTCAGGAAACCCACATTGCAAAGAGACATAGACATATTTTGGTGAATAAAAAGTTGGGTGTAGAATTTATAAATTCGGATGTAAACAAAAAAAAAGGAGTGGTAATATACGCCAAAGAAAAGTGGGAACCAATACAAATCTGTAAAGACGAGGAAGGGAGAATACTAGGTATTCAATTAAATTTCCGAGGGGAAAGAATTAACGTAGTGTCGATATATGCACCAAATTCAAATAGAACAGAGTTTTTTGAAAAACTTGAAAACATGTTGTTAGAACTGGAACCTTATAAGTTAATTTTATTAGGAGACTGGAATGGGGTACCAACACCAAGTCTGGATAGAAGTGAGAACCAGAGGAATGTAAACAGGGGGAAGCTCCCTAAGGCCTTCAACGAGTTAGTGGAAAATCTAGACTTAACTGACATTTGGAGACACAGAAACCCCACCACCAAACAGTTCACTCATTATTCAGAGCCCCACCAAAGCTGGGGCAGGATCGACCAGATATGGGTGACCAGGGCCTTGGTATGGAGAGTTAAGAGATGTGAGATACTACCTAGGACCCTGTCAGATCACTGCCCCCTGATCCTGGAAATTAAAAATGAATTGAAAGGGCAACCCAGGTGGAGGATGAATGAATATCTATTTGAGAATGAGGAGGTGCTGGATATGGCCAAAAAAACTTTAAGAGAGTACTTGGCGATAAATTTGAATAGAGACACCCCAATAGAGCTGGTATGGGATGCCGGTAAGGCAGTCCTAAGGGGTCTTCTGATACAGCAAAATAGCTTCAGAAAGAAGTTAAGGGAGAAAAAGAAAGAAGATATTTTGGCCCAATTGAAAGATCATGAAAGGAAACTGGCCTTAAATCCGACAGATGAAACGATTAACCAAGTGGTGAGGGTGTTGCAGTCCCAATACTCAGCTATTTTGAACCAAGAGGTAGAACAGAAAATTAAATTTACAAGACAGAAATATTTTGAGTCGGCCAATAAAATGGGGAAGCTACTAGCATGGCAGCTCAGGAAGAGAAAGAAACAAAATACGATCAACAAACTTATTGTAGATGAGAGGGTGATAGAAGATCCGAATGAAATTGAAAATAGGTTTGTTACTTTTTTCAAAGAGCTGTATGAAAAAGGAGAAGAGAGTAGTGTAGAAATAGAGAACTACCTGGATCAAGAAGAAAGGAAATTTTTTACAGAAGAGGATTGTATACAACTAAATAAAGCGGTGTCCGTAAAGGAGGTTAGGGACGCTATTAATAAAATGAAGAACGGGAAGTCCCCTGGTCCAGACGGTCTGCCTGCAAAATATTACAAGAAATTGGTAGATCTGTTAGCGCCGGTATTAACGGAGGTAATAAATAACACTCTCCAAGAGGGGAGGATACCTAGTTCCTGGAAGGAGGCGTATATCACGCTAATTCCTAAGACTGAAAAGGAAAAGGCAGATTTAAAAAATTATAGGCCAATTTCATTATTAAATTGCGACTATAAGGTCTTCGCAGACATCATGGCAAGTAGACTTAAAAAATTACTAAACAGATATATACATAGAGACCAAGTGGGATTCCTCCCAGGTAGGCAACTGAGGGAGAATGTTCGGCAGGTATTAGACATCATGGAATACCTGGAGGCAAGACCAGACGTGCCAGCGGCCCTCATTTTTATTGACGCGGAAAAAGCTTTTGACCGTGTCTCTTGGGAATTTTTGCTACAAAATCTAGTTAAGGTGGGAATAGGGGGCCCCTACCTGAAGGCCATTAGGGCGATCTACACAGACCAGCAGGCCAGGCTGATTATTAATAACAACCTGACTAAATTCTTCCCAATTATGAAAGGGACAAGGCAGGGTTGCCCACTGTCACCCTTACTGTTTATTTTGGTGCTAGAAACAGCTGCAAATAAAATAAGAGCAACCCCGAATATCAAGGGACTAAGAATTGGAGAGAAAGAATACAAACTTAAAGCCTACGCTGACGACTTGGTCCTTTTTCTAGAAAATCCTATAGAAAGTACCAGTAGAGCGGTAGAACTTTTGGAAGAGTTTGGCAAATTATCCGGATTCAAGTTAAACAGGGGTAAAACTAAAATATTAATAAAGAACTTGACAGTACAGGAGAGATCACAGCTGGAACAACAGGTGGACATTAAAGTAGTAAACAAAGTGAAATATCTGGGAATATGGTTATCTCCAAAGAACATCAATTTAGTAGAGGATAATTATAATAAATTATGGAAAGAAATTAAGAAAGATATGGACACTTGGCGTAGATTGAATTTATCTTGGACCGGGAGGATGGCATCGATTAAGATGTGTATTCTCCCGAGACTGCTATTCCTGTTCCAGAATTTACCAGTGATAAAAGGTACCGTCTGTTTTAAAAATTGGCAAAGGATCTTGACCAAATATATTTGGCAGGAGAAGAAACCTAGGGTGAAATTTAAATATCTGACGGACCCTAGGGAAAGAGGGGGCTTTGGTGTACCAAATTTAAGGCTCTACTATGAGGCGGCATGTCTACTCTGGATAAAAGAATGGGTCACATTGAAAGACACTGATTTACTAGACCTAGAAGGATTTGATTTAAGATTTGGGTGGCATGCTTACCTCTGGCAGGACAAAGATAAAATTCATAGAGGTTTTTATAACCATATAGTCAGAGGGTCACTCTTAGAAGTGTGGAATAGGAAGAAAAACGTGATTGAACAAAGTACCCCTTGGTGGCTTTCACCTGTGGACATCATTAAAATAAAGAAACTAAATATGACAGGTAAGAGGTGGACGTATGAGGATCTCCTAATTAAATCAGAAGAAGGGTGGAAATTAAGACAGCAGGACGAACTAAAAGAGAAAATTAAGGACTGGTTTCATCTACATCAAATTAACGCACTATGGAGGGAACATAAGAGGATAGGAATGGGAGAAAATAAATCTAGATTCCAAGTAGAGATTATTGAGAGTAACAATAAACTACTGTCTAAAATGTATAGGCAACTGCTGGAAAGTGAAAATAAGGAAGAGTTGATCAAAGAGGTAATGACTAAATGGAATAAAGACCTAGGATATGAGCTAGGCTATGATAAATGGCAAAATTTATGGAAGAAAGGCATGAGATTTACTGCGTGTGCTGATTTAAGGGAAAACTTATATAAGATGATGTATCGCTGGTACTTGACCCCGGCCAGATTAGGGAGAATGTATAGAACAGCAGATAATACTTGCTGGAGGTGTAAGGATAAGGTGGGGACCTTCATTCATATTTGGTGGACCTGTGAGGAAGTGAAAGGTTTCTGGGGACAAATTTACGAGGAGTTAAAGAAAATTCTGAAGTATAACTTCCCCAAGAAACCGGAAGCTTTCCTCTTAGGGATGATTGGGGAGGAAATAAAAAACACGGATCAGACCTTTTTCCTGTATGCCACCACCGCCGCAAGGATCTTAATAGCAAAGAAATGGAAATCCCCCGAAATACCAACAATGAGAGAGTGGCGGGTGAAAGTGTACCAATATCTGGAATTGGCAAAACTTACACAATATATTAGGCGGGACAACCCCATTAAAAAGATAGAGGACTGGTCCAAATTCTTAAGTTACCTTGAGACTAATTTGGGAATTAATAATTTAACAGTAGACGATGTTTAACTCCTACGACGTGGAAAGACAAATGAAAAATAACTGCAGATGATATATGTAGATCATTTAACCCAAAGCCGAGGTTATTGGAAGTCAAATGGGTGTAAGGGTGTGATTGACTCTTTTTTTTCCTTTTGTACGGTTTTTTTATGTTTTCTAAGATGTATGTGTCTGATTTTATGTATGTGTAAGTTTATGTGTTTGTAATAAAGTTTATATTAAAATAAAAAAAAAAGGAAACTTACATGTGTGCAGGATCATTCACATAATAATATAGTTGGGAGCATCAGTCACATGGATTCAATGGGGGGGGCAACACTTTCAACACTCAGAAATTTCAGTCTATTTTTATTTTTTGTCAAGGGCAGCAATACAAAGTAAATATAGCATTGATACTGGAAACAAGGCATACTGAGGAGAGCACAGAAGGAGTAAAATGCATTTTGGGGAGGGAGTGAGCTTTGTCCCACATGTTGGTTTTCTAAAAAGGTAAATAACAGTATATTTAAGTAACATTAAGGCTCCCATCGAAAAAAATATTTTCCCTAAAGGAAAACCTATATTTATTATTATTTATAATTATAACCAATAAAGAAAACATAAAACGCCTAGAAAAAAGAACCTCTATAACCTAAAATACATTTGTGTATCGACTCATAAAATACACTATATATAATCTGATTTGTAAAAAAAATAGACATAGCATTACAAAAACCACCTTTTGATTGAGGAAGTAACAAGTATTCAATGAATTGCTTCCAATATCCATATCTATCCATCTATCTATCTAGACTAGGAGCAACTGTCTTTGAAAGTAAGAGAGAGAAAAAGACAAGCGAGTTAACTTTCAAGGAAGCTTATTTGATCCGTTTAGGGCTAAAGAAAAGTGCCTTTCCTTGCACACAGGGGTCCAGCAAGAAGGGCGGTGGGAGAGAGAGGCACGTGTTGTGGGGCGAACTCCTTTTAGGGGGAAGGGGGCACCGTCTATGAGGGAAATATACTGTATTCCGTTTTCACATGGAACACCCCGCCCCGCCCCTCGCCATAAGCGGAAGGCAGGCAGGTGGGACGTTATTACGGCACCACAGCAAGGAGCTTGGGAGCCCTTCCTCACTGCCGCCTCGCCGCTAACCGAGCAAAGCAACCACCACCACCGACTTACCGGGCCTCCTTCCCGCTCCATGGCTCTCCTCTTGCCCATGCAGACGCCGAGCAACACCACCAGCGACAAGACGCGGCCGGGCGGCGCGCGCTCCCTTCCCCCTACCGAGCGCACGAGTCGCCAATAGCCGCTCCGCCTCCGCGCGCACCTCCAAAGCGCATGGAATCGTTCGCGCTCCCGCCGCCGCCCAATGGGCAGAGAGAGAAGACGCGGCGCCGGAAGAGCCAGAGAGCGAGGCGTGCGGCGTGTAAACAACCTTCGCTCCACAGCGCGCGCGGTTCTGGGAGTTGTAGTTCTTAAGGGGCGCAGCGAAGTTTAACTCAGGCTGTAGACCCGTTGGGGAGAAAAACAACAACACACGCTCTTCATGTTCTCAGTGGGGTGTTTACTGTGCAGAGAATGCAGACCATGTGCCCAGTCCGTTCCTTGCAGGGAAAAAGGCACCGCCTCCCAGGCCATTGTCAGTCGGCCCTGCAGGCAGCAGCCGTCCCTGAGGGAAGCCCTCCAACCCGCTAACATAATTTGGCAAAGGAGCGCTCGACGCTACCCGCTCTCCTGTGCCAGCAGCTGCCCGCCAGGCAATCCTTAGTAAAGGCCACGCTCGCCCTGCGTTATAAGGATTGTGCCTGAAAAGCGAAGCGCCGCCTTCATTTTGCATTCCCGACCGCTCGCGTTCTGGCACGTAGCGAGCGAGCGAGCAGGGCCCAGGTCTCCCTCTATATTGCCTCCCACAGCCCTTTGAATGTGGGGCTGATCACTGCTAGAGCAGACAGCAACTCCTCCTCAGTCTATCCAGGGGAATTCAGTGGAGCTTGCTAAGTAATATTTGGAAAATGCCCCTAAGGGCTGCAAGCAAGCAAGCGGCCACCTTCGACTACAGAGCTAGGCAGAAAGTGGACCGGGATTTTACTGATAGATCTCTGGGTGATTTGAAGCAGGTCGCAAGGGTTTTTGACTCTTTTTGACTCGTTTATAACAATGGCAGCAACAAAATTACTCTCTCCCTCCAAAATACATACATACATATCTACTGAAATAAGAAAGCTGTGTGCGGGGAAAACCTGGAGTTTTGTGTAGAAGGACTGTGAGTTCAGTTCTATACTGACACTCAGAACAAATTCCTGGGTTGTGGGCTCAGAAATTACAGCTCTCACACTAGTTTGCACAAATTAGATATTGCACAAATATCTAAATGGTATAACAAGACGCTTGTTGTTGATAGCTTTAGCAAAATGCTCAGAGTATATAATTACTGTACATATATTACTAATATCTATTACTATACTAATACATCTATATCTATATCTATATCTATATCTATATCTATATCTATATCTATATCTATATCTATTACTAACTTACATTACTAACAGTGAACTCATTCTCTTGAGTGTGAATCCGAACAGGCGGGTTTTCGCCCTGGAAGATCTACTACAGACCAAATATTAACCTTGAATCACCTGGCGGAAAAGTATGCCGGCAAAGCCCCAAAGGTTCTTCATGTGGCTTTTATTGACCTTAAGCAGGCATTTGATCGAATCTCTAGAAAGCAGCTATGGACAAAACTGGCTGCAACAAATATCGATCGTCGTCTCCTTCATCTGATTATCAGCCTCCATACAAACACCTTTCTGAGAATCAGGCTAGACAATAAAGGCCTAGTCTCCAACCCCGTTACCACCACTAGAGGGGTAAGACAGGGTTGTTTATTGGCCCCAGCATTGTTTAACTTTTACATTAACTCACTGGTGACTCACATGGCCAATGATGCTTTCCACCCCCCCAAACTAGCAGGCCGATCTCTGAATGTTCTTCTGTATGCGGATGACGCCGCACTTCTTGCAAGATCCCCTATTGGACTGAGGAGAATGTTGCAAGCTCTACATGAATACTGTGATCAGCATGAGCTCCAACCCAACTATGCTAAGACCAAGATCATGGTCTTCTCTGCCCGACCGAGACTCTATCGATGGTCGATGAACGGGATCCCCCTAGAGCAGGTTAACTGCTTTAAATATCTGGGACAAGTAATACGGTCAAATAGGTCTTTTCTGGCCCATAGAGACTATATAACAACTAATGCATCTAAAGCAGCCATCCAGATTAGATCTCTATATGCTAAGAATCAGGCTCAATCAGTGACGATAGCTTTGAGACTCTTTCAAATGAAAGTCCTCCCCCTTCTTTTGGTGGGCATCTCTTTAGGCTCCCGTAGGGACTTTTTGAAACTGGATTCTATCCAAACGCGATTCCTTAGAGCCATCCTTAGGATTCCCCCCTCGGTAGCGGGTGCAGTTATGAGATTAGAGGTCGGCTGGCAAGCTCTACGGTATGTGGCCTTGAAGACGAAGCTCTGGCTATGGCTCAAGCTTTGTTTTAAACCAGTGGGTATTGCCCCCTTGATATTGAGGGACGATTTCCAATCATCGTGGGAAAGGGAGGTCACTAATGAGGTTCAATCCTGCGGATTGTCTCACCTTTACTTTGAGTCTACGTCGTACAATCAAGCTAGAGCTGTGATCTCCCGGAGACTGAGTGACATTGCTAGACAAGAGGACATAGCCCAGGTAAAACCAGGGATGTTCCTAGGGGACCAGATCTATCGGACCATACCAGCCCCCTACCTTGCAGAAATCCACTATGTGGAATACCGCAGACTTCTTACAGCGGCTAGATTAAATGTCCTTGACTCTGCGATATTGTGGGGAAGGTACAGGGGAGTACCATATGCCCAGAGAACCTGTCATTGTGCCATGGGTGTGGTTGAGTCCACCGAACACATTCTCTTGACTTGCCCTTCTTATGCAGAGCTTAGACAAAATTTTATAGACCCACTTCTATGTCAATTTAGCTCCCTACCCAGAGAAAACCAGGTTTTACACTTGTACTTTTTTCTGACTGACGGTCGAATAAAAGGTTGATGATGATGATGAGTGTGAATCCTTATGTAGACAAAATGGCATTATCCTCACATAAGGACCTAACATAAGGGCTGAGGAAACTGGGAGGTTTGCATAAACAGAAACAATATTTAGAAAAATAGAACCCTAAAAGCGGGCTGGGTCAGCCGCTCACTGACAGAAGGGTGGAGCACTACAGAATCAAAAGTGTTTTAAAGGTATGTTTTTTGGTCTCATTTATTATTTATCTTTTAAACAAATAACATGTTTCGTTTGAGGAACTCTGAAAGACAATTATGTCATCTTAATCATTCTTTCTTTCCCAGTGCTTTTTTTCTGGGGGTATGCAGGGGTACGCATGCCCCCTAAACATTTTGTGAATCTTTGTACTTTTGTCAATTTACTGTATTTATTTTTCATGATTTGAACTATAAAATGGTGTTTTTCTTGAGTCAAAATGAGAGAACCCCTAAACTTTTTTTTTGTTTACCGTATTTTTCGCCCCATAAGACGCACCGGCCCATAAGACGCACCTAGATTTTTGGGGGGGAAATAAAGGGAAAAAATTTTATTTCCCCCCCAGGTGTGCTGCGCTACACCAGGAGCTTGGGGCGTGCTGAGCTCAGCGCGCCCCAAGCTTCTGCGTGCCGGCAAGCAGTCCGCTAGCCCTGGGAGAGCCGCGGGGCTCTCCCAGGGCTAGCGGATCGCTGCGCTACACCAGGAGCTTGGGGCGTGCTGAGCTCAGCGCGCCCCAAGCTTCTAGGTGCGCGCAAGCAGTCCGCTGCCGCCCCAAGCCTCGCGCACCCGGTGGGACCTCCTGCCGGGCGCGCGAGGCTTGCAGGCATTCGCCCCATAAGACGCACCCCGATTTCCCCTTCATTTTTGGAGGGGAAAAAGTGCGTCTTATGGGGCGAAAAATACGGTATTTAGAAAAAAAGCACTGTTGTAGCCTACACCTCAAGTTAAACTAAATTCAGCAGCTGATTCAGGCTGCATTCTCCACCCCCCCCCCCAAATTCCGATTTTTGGGAATATAGCCAGACATCCCTCCCCCACATAATTGGGGTGTTTTCTCTCAGTTAAAGCGTTACACCTAGAATTGCAGCTGCCTATGGTTGCCTGTTAGCGCCTCCCTCCCCCTGTAAAAATAGCGAAATGCTTGCTTCTTGCCACAACACAGATAGAAAACAACCTAATGCTTGCTCAGTAGATCTCACTGTATGAGGACAAACTTGTTATCCAGCACCATTCTCGATAAAAGGCAGCCAAGAATCACGGTCACCACCTGATTTATTTCAATTATGGGACCCTGAGGACTTCCAGATGTTGTAGACTTCAACTCCCATGGCTAATGATCAAGGATGATGGGTGACAGAGTCCAACATCAACTGAAGAGTCAAAGGTTCCCAACTTCTGGCTGATTCAGACTCTCATTCCCAACAGCCTGTGTTTGAATTGCATAACAGGGCTTTGTACTTTTTGGATACTACTCTCTTTTGTAGTCTGAGCAGCTGAATTCTCACTCTTTCTTGAATGAAAAGTACTGAGATAAATTTCTAACCTATGTATGCTCCTTAAAAATAATTACAATTTCTTATTTAAACTGTGTCTTGAGGGAACAGCATCAGCTTGCAATGGAATTAATGTGAAGGAAGGGGGAAGCAGGAGTAGTATCTTGCCAGCTTCCTTAAGTTTTCCAGAAAACTGCTTGAGGTAGGGTAGTGCTTTTCAACCTTTTTGGTATGATCCACAGGTCCAAATTTACTTTGTATTTACTGACCCAGTGATTTATTGTCACATGAATTTTGGACCTTAGCTCTTTGGCAGCCATCAGTTTTATGCATTTTAAGTGAAGCTTTGCCGACTTTATAACCATCCAAGCAAAAATTGTTCTTGATGCCCCCATTAATGTGGAATTCTTTAACTATTTATAGTACTTACAAATTCAATCAGGTTTTTTTTTATGAGAATGTAAGAACACCAGTCATGACTTCAGAATATTGCTTCATAAGCCATAAAAATGTATTCTATAAATATACCAAAGTGGTGTTAGATGAAACTATTAACAATTTTCAGTTTGTCATGTTTTCATTCATGGTCAAGTCTGTTTTGGAAAGTATTGGTGGGATCCCTAAAGCTTGTGTTTTGCCAATGTGTACTCAGTGTGGGACCTGAGATTTTATCTTCATAGCAGTCATTGCCTGAAAACCTCCAGCAAAGGTATTGGCTACCAAATTGCAGCAGCAAAGGTACTGCTTCATTAGCAAGCTCAGGATACTCAGTACAGTGGTACCTCGGGTTACATACGCTTCAGGTTACAGACTCCGCTAACCCAGAAATAGTGCTTCAGGTTAAGAACTTTGCTTCAGGATGAGAACAGAAATCGGGCTCCGGCGGTGCAGCAGCAGCAGGAGGCCCCATTAGCTAAAGTGGTGCTTCAGGTTAAGAACAGTTTCAGGTTAAGTACGGACCTCCGGAACGAATTAAGTACTTAACCCGAGGTACCACTGTAGTGAGTAATTTGGTGATATGAAGCCAACATCCAGTTAATTTCAGTTCCCAAAAAATATTGTTGAGTGTCCTATCATATGACAGTTCAAGAAGTTATCCTTTTTGCAGTGTCTGCAAACACCATAGAATTTTAAAGCACATTTAAAGCATGTTCACAAAAAGAATCCCGGTAACTGTAGTTTGTTAAGGTTGCTGGGAATTATAGCTCTGTGAGGAGAAAACTAGTTTCTATTATTCTTTGGGGTAGTGTGTGTGCTTTAAATGTGCCTTAAATGTATAGTATTTACACAGCTAAATACAACTTTGTGATATCAGTTGCAAATGTGTTTCACACACATTCACACTTCTGATTCTTCAGCAGACAATTTGTGGACAAATGTTGGCTAAGCAAACTCAAATACCTTTGGCTAAACTATTAGTCAACTCTGGGGGTAGATCTGATGATGGTTCACCATAAGGTGCTCATACAAGTTGTTGTTTTGAGTGAGTATTACAATTTGCCTCTGATGTGTAGATGCCACAGGTTTTCTGACCCACTGGTTGGGAAATACAAGTAGGGAGTGATTCAACAAACTATTTTTTGCAGTGATGGCAAGCAAGGTAGACTTTTTAGCTTGCTTAGCAATGCCTGTGATCCTGTTTTAGGGTCCATTTTGTCAGTGGATTTCTAAAATATGTAATGTGGGGTCTCAAAATGGTTTGCCTGTCACATCGACTGATGTGTCAAAATCTGGAAGACATTATTCCTAATTTTAGATATGTGGAGGATGGTTGTAATTATTTTGTGGTGCATATGGTCTAACTTTTTGTTTTTTTCCTTTCAAATATCTGAGGTTGAGCCATTGAGTTGAAAATAGGTTCCACTGCTAAGATGTGGTGGACTTTCTCTTAAACTCCTATATTTTGTCTATAGAGCTAAAATAATTAGCTTTTTGGGTTTTAGAGGAGGAAAGGGACTTGAGGTTGTTTCCAGCTTCTACTTAAGACATTAAAATCAATGCACCTACATTAACAATATTAACCAATTTCAGCGAGTCTGCTCTGAATAGAACCAAGCTGAATGCAATCCTTGGTTTTGAGAAGTGTGTTTCCTGGCATGTAAGGTTTTGATTTTTGGCACTGAATGGGTGTGTTCCAATAAATGTGCCTTAATTTAATTATTCCATAATTAATTTCTAAATAAAAGATGCTGGAACTCACCTTTGTCTGAAAGCTGTTTGTGCCCTTCCACTCCCATCTAATGAGGGGTACAAAACAGTTCCTTTCACAGGAGGGAGGCTGAGGCACTCAATTCAAGTTTAAAGGGACATTTTCATTTGTTAATACTATTTCAGTTCCGATTTGGGAAAATGAAATGAAATTAAAAATGACAGGCCCTCCACTTTACTAGCTGCAACAGTGAGAATAGTACAATCCTAAATTTGTCAATTTAGAAGCCTCACCAAGTTCAGTTGCAGGTAAATAAATGTGTATGGGATTGCAGCTTAAATTATGCAAAATGCATGGATATAAATTACCGTAACCAAATGATATATTTCTGGCTACACATTACTTGCCTTGTTTTAATCCCCATTAGTTCCAAGGTAATCCACGAAGACTACAATCATATATATACTTCCCTGCCAGTCCCATTTAGTTTATGACTGAGAAGACATGCATAGTATTGCTCTGCCAAGCAGCATTAAAGTTCAAAACACAGCTGATTCTTCAGCTAAGTGGTCTCATTGGCTATAATGCAAGTTTGCAATAAATGAATGCCTTTGAAACTTGATCCCATTAAGGTTATTCATAGTACTCTAAACACAGGTACAAGTTGTCTGTCTACACAGGTACAAGTGTTTGCGTTGATTCATGCCGCCCAGCTATTTACAGAGATTATACACTCACTGAAAGTAACATGTAATCACCCTGTTATGTTTAATGATCCCAATGCAATTAGTAGGGTTAACTTTTAAATAAGTGAGCATATAATGGAAAGCTTGTAAAATGTGAGTTTCACAGTTTTGTACTCTGTTATTCCTAAATCCAAATTAGGGTATTTCCCCCCCTAAGGGCCAGTAAGCATTGGTTTTTTTGTTTGTTTGTTTATCCTATTCTCTCTTTTGTCTCCAAGTATCTCAATTGTATCATAGCTTGAGCAGGTCAGTCATAACTTTGTAGTCCTACAATCATCAACAGACCCAGTGAAAGAAAAAAACCTGCCCTGTCTTGTGCTCTTTAGGAAGAATCAGAGCTCAATTGGAGCATTCATTTTGTACGCAGGCAGTTTCAATCCCCAACATCTACTGATAGGGCTGGGAGAGGATCCCACCTGGAACTCATGCTACAATGGTCTGACCCTGTTTAAGGCACCTTCCTAGGTTCCTGTGTTATT
This sequence comes from Podarcis bocagei, assembly GCF_964188305.1. NCBI lineage: Eukaryota > Metazoa > Chordata > Lepidosauria > Squamata > Lacertidae > Podarcis > Podarcis bocagei. The sequence continues at coordinate 34,332,542 of NC_138135.1, read as the reverse complement.
TCCTGCATGTCAAGCTTCTATTATCAGGAGGAATGAGTGCATTCGGATTTTTTTTGTACCAACAATTAGAGGTAACTTTTGAAGTGATGACCATGATTGTCTACTGTTGCCATCTTTGTACTGCCCTTGCTCATTCACCTTTTAAGAACCTGATACAAAGAATGCCTCTTGTTACATGTACACCCCCCCATCACAAGAAAACTGCAACAAGTTAAAAAATGGCAGCTCTGCATGTCAAACAGATTCCTACATGAGTAGGTATAGTTAAGGTTGAAGGAGTCCTTGAAAACCAGGTGGAGGTGGTACTCCTGCTCTGCAGCCCAGGTGTACAATAATTCTCATACATATGAGAATTTATGATATCCCTATTATGGATTTTGCATTCTTGTACACAATGATAATTCAAGATTAGGAGCTGTGGTTGTTTTGCTCAAGGTAACTAGCAAAAGCATGAGAATTAAGGCAGGCTGGATGGTTAGGGAAAAGCCTGTTTCATGTATTTTTAACATTTGAAGTTATTGCTACAGAAACCACCTATAGTTCAATCTCCAATGTAGGTTTGCCTTTTTTCTTTTTAATGATGGCTTCTCTGAGTGTTGCTGTCATGGATGAGGCGTTGCAGAATAATTTCAAGATTTCCAAGCTTGCAGCCTAGGTGAAAGGACCTTCTGGCCCTCCAGCTGTTGCTAAACTACAGCTCCCATCATCCCTGCCCATTGGCCATACTTGTGGGGGCTAATAGTTGAAGTAAATAAAATTAGAAAAGAACAGTCTTGGTATGGTCAAATGGCTTGTAGACCAAGATGATGTCTATGGTGGAAGCATATGCATTTCTGAGGTAGGGAAGTTGCATTCCTGACATTATTGCAGAAGAGAAGGAAAATGAACTTTATATTTCTGCATGGCAAGAAGAGAGCTGAAGTCAGTCAGAGGTGCACACTGGAGACAGGGAGTGGGCTTCTGGCTTTGCTTAGGTTTCCCCCCAAGAAAGAACTTCACATTTAGTAATCACCTTCCTACTTCTTCACCCTTTTCTGCCTAAGAGATAGTAACCTCATTCTGCCTAACTACAGTACACAACAATTTAAATTCTGGGATAGTGTTTATCATTGCAGATTACAAATAAAACATGACAAGCTGCATGTTGTGAAAGCTAGACCCATCTGCATACCAGATAGATATGTAATTTTCTGTTTTAATAAGATTTAGACCCAAAGTATCTTTTAATGGCAGTACACCTCCACTGATTTGCAGAGCTGTAAGCTCTTATTTCCTGTAAAGGCACTGCAAGTTCGCTACCGAAGAATGCACTGAATGTCAGATTAACTCACCCCCTTTTTTTAAAAGAAAGGATGAGGCAAGTCAGTCTATAGAAACTTGATGTAATTTCTATCCTAAAATTAAGAGGGATCTTTTTCAATTCACTGAACTGTGGAGCTGCTATATGGCTTTAGGGACACTGTGTTTCTCTGTCATTTTACTCTGCGCTTCAATTCTTATGCAGAAATCTGCTCACTGTTTTTATAAAATCCTGGCTGGATTTCATTATACTTAATATTTTGTTTGCAAGCATCTGTTATAAATGCTGTAAGTGAGTGTTAGTTCTAATTCATCAGTTTTGAATGAGCATTTGGCTCAAGAACTGGAAAGCAATTTCATTTTACATGTATGTGTGCGATATATGTATGTGTGTGAGCATGCTTGTGGGAAAAGGATTTAAGCTAATAAATTTAAAACAACCTAACAAGGAGACAAAGAATGATGCATAGAGTGACAGTACAAAAACGCAGTGATTATGAAAATTCATAGATTAAAATAAAAGCTGTAGCTGGTGATGTGTCATCAACAATTGCAATTTAAAAATGGAATTTTGTATCTCCAAAATCTACTGAAGAACTACAATTTCAAATTTATCATACTGAGCGCATTGCAACTTTGCACCTTCACCCAGACAGGAAACACTCTAAATACTCATAGGACTGTAGATGCAGAGTTCATCCCAAAACTAAAGCCTCTGGCAACGTTATTACCTACAACAATTTTCTATGAGCCACTTTTATTGTATTTTTGCAACACAAATAATTGTACATTATCCTGAGTTTTATCATCTGTGATAATATGTATTAAATTTTACTTCTTTCACTGTACTTTCCATCCAACCTGCATTGCCCTGTTTATCTACTGTTCTAAAATAGAGTTTGTCAGGGCTAAGGCTAGAGCCTGACTTTGAAACTAAGCCAATCCAGAAAGGGCTATAACAGGCGGAGAAATATTTAGAAGACCTTGTATGTAGTAGCTCAGATAAGCACCAAACTGACAGGAATTCTATAGTACTTAATAATGCAAAACCTTCCTCAAACTCTCAGGACCATCCGCTTCAGCAGAAACAAAGATGCATCTACAGTAGTTAAATGTTAACTACACAAAACACTGTATGTGTAGATAACTATTTCTCCATCTAAGCTTGTGGGCATGACCAAAATCGGACCACCAAATTGCTGCCCCTGGATGGCACTCATTTATAGAGGGAGGCTCAGTCTTCACAGCACTCATCTAATTAAATTAGAACTGCTGGTGTCAGAGCAGACTGCCATGCTTATAATTTGCCTGCAATCACCACAAATTCCTCAGGTCGCCTTGCATGCCAACCCACTGAATTGTGGAATGGTGTCTTGAGACTTCTGTTCCGATAGTCAAACCCTGGGCAGTATTCTGGACTCTGGAGGCTCTTTTGAGGATCAAGTGCTGTCCAGGTCAAATATGCAGACAGCATCCCACCTAGATATGAAGAAAAGTTTCCATAGCACAAGTAGAAGCGAATATAGTGTCACAGCAAAATGGACATTGATCATCTTCATTACAGCCCAAAATACGCATGTTTCAAAAACACACATAATGGTATGTTACTATACATCAAATTGATCGCCGTAGTTTTTTGTTTTGCAAAAGCATACCATCTTCTTTCCCCAGTTTAAAATAAGCACCAATTGAAGGGGAAAAGAAGAAGGGAAGCATAAAAAAATCAGTCTGTCTCACACAGTTTATTTAACAATAGGTAATAAGAAATCAATTAACAGTCTATACAGTGATCGAAAGTTCATATTTATAAGTAATCAACTTTAATTGCATGATTTACAACATTTGAGGGTTTTTTGCTTTCTATTTTCAAGTTTTACAGAAAATGGAAGAGGAGGAAATAGGAGGGGAGGGATAGAGAAAGCAAGCATAAAGAAGAAACCCCAGGGATTTACTCTCAGGTTAAAATTATACCCTTGGAATAGTTTCTTACCCTCTTTATTTTTTCCTTTGTTAGATGTAAAAATAACGAAAAAAATTCTTTCAAGAAAACAAAACCACAATATATATACTACATCCATTTGGCAGCTGCCCCGTGTATTTGCAAAAAGTTGTCTTCTCTCTACATGTACAAATTTTAATACTTGAAGTTTAAGCTCAGACTCTGGTATAGAAAATTCTTGGAGGACAAAAGTAGACTTCAGGAGGGAGACTGGGTTACTTAATAATTTTTACAGTTTTTAAAAGAATTGACATCTTTCCAACCAAAGAGGAAAAATTGGTATTTATCTTTAATATATATTTTTATATATTTATATATATGCACTGTATTTTAAAGCAACATTCACCCTTTTTGTCCTCCAGTTTTAGGAAATGTTCTGTTTTTTCTGTTTTTCTTTTTTTCTTTTTTGCAGTAGGCATGAGAAAAACCAGAATAGGGAAAAAAGTTAACCATCTGCCTCAGTAAATTATAACTATCAATATTACATATTTTCATTAATTTAAAAAAAAAATAAAACCTATTGGAGGCTAGAGAAGGAAGCCATTTGGTCAGCAGCCAAATAACTATCCCCTCCCAAGCACCTCCCCAACGCACGCGAAGGGAAAACAAAAACAAGTAAAAGGACTGGTTATGACCCCAGCCATAACAAAAATATATTTTCTTTGTATTCTATTGTCCCTCAGGTTCATTTTGTTGGTTTCTCATTTTTAAAACCACAAACTACTGCTGCAGAGTTCAGATGTATTCCAGGGAAAAATGTTCTGCTAAGAAAGATTCAAAAAAAATTGTCTTCAGTACAAAAAGTCTTGAGAAAATAAGTTTTTTTTGCTCCCAAAATGCTACAGTGTGTCTTAGTGTATGTCTAGTGTACTCTGTGAAAGGTTTGAATTCAAGTCTGAATTATCTGAGCCGAGTCCCAGTTCTGTGGCACTTGCACCATGGAGGCCTGCCATGCCTGGATTGCTAGCAAGCTGAGAAAGCATTGCACTCTGGTCCGGGCTGGCAAAGTGCCCTTGATCCATGGGGTTAGCCTGGGCAGCTACCAGTCCTGGATGAGGGGAGCTGGTCTGCGGGGAGACGTGATGTGGAGAAGGTTGTGGCTGCATCCTAGGGGACGGACTGGAGTGGGGTGGCTGGGACTGGGGACGTGGTGAAGGGACAGGCTGTGGAGAACGCACTTGATTGGTGAGCGATGACGGAATCTGCTGGCCTTGTAAGTGTGGGGACTGGGCCTGGCTAGGGAGCATGTGCTGTTGGGGACTCATAGGATTGGGCTGAGCTGGTGATCCCATCTGCTGCTGAAGTAGCCTCTGCTGGAACACTTGCTGCAAACTGGATCCCGTCTCTGCACTCATCGCTTGTGGAAGCTGGCTCATTTGTCCCATATTCCCTTGTTGCATTTGCTGCATGTGATGCTGCATCCGCTGTTGTTGTTGTTGTTGCTGCTGCTGCTGCTGAGAGTACCCAACTCCCTGGGGCTGCTGGAACTGATTATGGTTGGCCATGCCAGGCCCCAGCCCTGGTCCTGCTCCCTGACGCTGCTGCTGCTCCATCAGCTGCCGTCTCATTAGGATTTCCCGAAACTGGGGAGACATGGTTGCTGCAGGATTCATATTCATTTGCTGTGCCTGAGGATTCATCCCGCCCATGGCCTGCTGGGGTGGTGGCTGCTGGGGTGGCGACTGCTGGGGCATGCTGGGCCTCTGGACGCCTGCTTGCATCGGATTCATATTTTGCATGCCTTGATTGGGATGCACACCTTGCTGTCCTGGCATGGCCTGCTGCTGCATCCCTGGTTGCCCTTGAGGCATTCCGGGCTGTCCCGGCATGCCCTGTGGATTCTGGTTCCCAACATACTTGGCAGCCCTCTGCTTGATGAAAGCAGCTAACAGCTGAGGGTTGGAGTGCAGGATGTTAAGCACCTGCTGCTGCTGCATGGGAGAGCTGGGGGACCTGAGAGTCCGCAGCAGGTTTTGTAAGGCTGCCTGGGGCACAGAGCTTTGCTTTGACGCAGCAGCGCCAGGGACCTGACCCATTCCTGGCTGCTGCGGTGACATACTCATCTGCTGCCCAGCCTGGCCCATTGACATCATTGGTCTCTGCATTCCTGACTGCAGCTGCTGAGGTTGAGGCAAGCCTCCCTGGGCCCATGCGGGCTGCTGCTGAATTCCTGATGGTCCCATCCCTTGATCTATATGGCCCCCGGGACCTCTGGCCATCTGAGGTGGTGTTACACTCATAGGCTGTATTTGATTCATCTGGGGCATCTGGTGTTGAATTGGCCTCTGGAAAATTGGATGGGCCATCTGCCGCTGGTGGTCAGCTACTCGCTGGATCTGCATGGCTATTTCCACGGCAGCTGCAGGGGGCCCCGGCATAGGTGGCTGAGAAGCCTGAGGAGTTGTTGGAGGAGTTACCTGGCCACCTGCCTTGCCTTGGGAGACAGCACCAGGAGGCTGAGTTCTTGACATGCTATATGGAGGCATGTTATTGGGAGGTACGGGTTGTGGCTGCGAGGCATGCTGGGGTGGAGGCTGCGGCTGTGGGGTCTGAGGAGTTGGTGGCTGCTGGCCTGTCGGAGTTGTTGGTGTGGCTGGTGTTGGCGAGGGCAACCCTTGCTGCTGGCCTACTATGCCGGTCCTCTGCATGCTTGCCACCCTCCTCCGGAGCATCTGGGCCTGCTGCAGGCGGTGCTGAAGCTGCTGCTGACGAAGCTTGTGTTTGATGTTGAGGCAAAAGGGCACTGGGCACTTGTTCTCCTGGCAGTGCTTAGCATGGTAGCAGCAAAGAGCAATGAGCTGCTTGCAAATTGGGCACCCTCCATTGGTTTTGCGCTTGCAACCTTTGGTGTGCTGGACGACCCTCTTCATCTTCTGACAAGACGGCAATGAGCAGTTGGCATTGCGGCACTGGCAGGCATGGACCAAAGACTGGATGCAGCGCTGGATGCTCAGGCGACGTGAATCACCAGGACTCTGCGTAGTGGCTGTCTGTTGGTTGTTGCTTTCATCGTCAATACCAAGGCCCAGTTTCTCCATCTTGTGCTCATGGTTTTTAGAGTTATAGCAGGTGATACATAAGTCATAATCCTAAAAACAGAAATGATCAGTCAGATAACTGGCCTTATTCCCTGACAGAGGCACACATCTCTAAAAAATTAAATAGCTGATAAAAGATAGTCTTAATTAACAATGCAATCTCAAAATGCTAATGATGACCTATCCAAGGAAAAAAAAATCATGAAACTTGGAAAGGCATAAACAAGCATTCACTGAAAACTATGCAATGACTATCAGCCAAAGTGGTTCAAGTGTCAGTTCTCAGGGGAAGAACAGCAAGACTGATATGGTGAGCCACAAAAGTGAAAGGTTGCTCCCATCTCAGACAGATGCAGACTTGAAAGAGGCCAGGAGTCACCAACCAGTGACTGGTAGCCCCATAAAAAGATCCTAAGTTCTGAGTTTTCATATATTTATTTTTAAAAAGAAATCGCTAGACATCCTAGAAAGTTAACGAGGAAAAAGTGCAGATATGTTGCTAAGCAATTTCTGTGAATAGTCAGCCTGACTTCTGCCGCCTGTCAATGTTTTTATTTTTTAGCCAATAAGTGAAGCCAGCTGTGATTAGTAAGTTAGGTAACAAGAACTACTTGGGTTCTGAAGAGCTGTTGTTTCCCCTCTCCCTCAGAGCACTCTTCATGCTTATTTTCTAGTAGTCCTTGGAATCTCTGTAATTTGCCATTTCTTTTATCCCTAGCAACCACAATGCATCTTTCCTATGGTGAATTCATCTGAGATCACGTAATCCCTACAAGTTATTTTCTCAAATACTACTACACAATGAATGTGGGTAGATGCTGAAGAATCCCCGTCTCCAAAAGGAAAATCTGAAATCTTTGCAAAGTGGCTTAAGTATGTCTTCTGCTTTGCAGGAGCTAAAGAACAAGCACCTACTAAGAATGGCAGAGTCAGAAGTTTGAGTTCCTTTGTGTTTAATGGGCTTTACTCCCAGGTAAGTTGGTATAGGAAGGCAGCCTAGGCTTTGGTCTAGGGTTGAAAAATGGGGTGAGAGAGCGCTGTTGTGTCTTTAATAGCTCTATGGTAGGCAGAAATTCATCAGGAAATACAATTATAAGAAACTTCACAATTACTGTACTTTCTCTAATCTTGTGTTATGACATGCCCCCATGGCTGCCATTTTGTCACTGGTACCCACAACACTCTCAAAATTTGAAACGTGTCCATTGTTCCAAAATGGCTGATGATCCCTGCCTCAGGCAAACAGGGACCCTAACAAAAAAGGGCCGTAAGGAGAATACATTTTCGTCACTTTTTTTGGCTGTAATATCCTAAGAAAGCTCTTTACTCTGAAGCAGAGCAATGTTAAAATGGAAGCGTAAGCTATAAAGTATTTTGGTAGTCACAACATAAATATCAAGACACTGGAGTAGGATAGCAAGGAATATTTACTTTTAAAATGTCCTAAAATAAAACCTAATATTGCAGTAGACAACACTAATGAAACCCTCCACTTCAGTTCCAAAAACCTCTTCATGATATAAACCTCTGAATATTTGTATAACAAATTATTTCACCAGTGGCGAGACATACCTCACAGACTGTGCAGTGCCACCTTGTTTCCACGTGGTGTTTGCACTCATTGCAGGTATAAACAAAACGATCCTGGCTCTGAGTATGAAGCTCTACCAGCATGCACATGGTTGACCACATTGCCCTTCGTAGTGAGGAAAACTCAAGGTGTTTGTCTCTAGCAAGGGTGAGGAAGGCATCACGCCCATCCATTAAGTCGCACGGAATGAGTGGGTCAGGTTCAATGATGGGAGGCAGGGAATTGGCTTGAGGACCAGCAATGAGACGGATCACAAAGAATACCTGAAAAAAAGAGTAGTGGATTTTAGGCTTTATTCCAAGAGGTTTGATTCATCACCCTTAACTATACAATGCCTTCTGCTCTCTGTCTTTCAGTCTCATTGTGGAGTCTGAAGTAGTCAACATGCTCCGAACATCAGGAACAAGCCACAACTGTTCTGTATTTTGTCAAGTTTATTGCAGGATGGGACCAGCAGCAGCAGCAGCAGCACAACTCTAGCCCCCCTGTACTTCCTTGGCCCAGTGTTGTAGAGAAAAGAGCTGGGCATTAGGCAACAAGTGCCATCAACCTTATTCTCAATGTCTCTGGGCCCCACCCTGCTGTACATATCAGGGGCCAGGCCCAGCAGCATTGAGAGTAAGAAATTAGGGGACAACTAGCTGTCAAACTTGGCCTACAAGGAGTTGGAGAGATAACAATTTGGCTCTCTGGGCTAGAACGTTTCCCACCCCTGCCCTAAAAGATACCTGAAATAGTAAAACACCTAGTTATAATACTTTGTGTTATACAAAGCAAATTCAGATTTGGTTTATAATGCTCCAATTTGTATGTTTAACTTCATTTACCACAACAAAACCAACCCAAAATCACTTGGCCACAATGGTGCCTCAACAATGTCAGCCTGATTGCATGTCCCATTTTCTTCAGTGTTTTTTTTTCCAGGGGGTCCTCAAGGGTATGCAGTACCAGCACCTCTTTTGTTGTTGTTAAAAAGTGTGGCACTTACTGTAACAACTTCATGGTGAGTACTGGTGCCTATTTTTCTAGGAAAAAAATCACTTGTTTTCTTTCACAGTTTTTCCTTACTCTCACATGTGCTTGATAACATGCTCATAGGTTTACAGTATGCCTTTGAATTTGGCAAAAATGCTCAACTTTCCAATTTACAATACAGCCCTTAAAATATCTATATAGGTTTATTAGATACGAAAAGATTCTGTTTTTGTATATTATCTAAATACCCAGGAGAAATAAGATTTAAAAAAACCTTTTTAACACAAATAGAAACATGTATGCAAGTACTTTCCACAATGTTCCACAGAGAATGTATGTGTGCAGCCTGCCACTCATTTCAATACATTCCGTCAGAAGCCTCAGACCACTGGATTAAATTAACCAAGCATCTAACTTGTGTGGCAAATGAAAAGAAGATTATTATTTGGTCATAAAGTTCCCTCAGTCAACATGGAAGTAATAAACCCCCTACTTTTACAGTCAATGATATATTTCACTTGCACTTAGATGCTGCAGCCATTCAGACACTTTAAATATTGTTCTTACCTCCTTATGCTTTTCCATAGTGGCATACAGTTTCTGGGAAAGGTCGTTGGAGACATTAGGCATTCCAGGTTTCTTTTTATTACCACGACTCAAGCTGCTCTTATTTTTACTGGTCTTCTTATTATTTTTCTTTTTGGCGTTTTTGCTATCTCCTTTGCTGACCTGCAATGTGAATGGAGAATTGAGTCTAATTTGAAAATGGCAAGACACATTTGGTTCCCAAGAGTAAACAAGCAACCACCAAGAAGTCATTACAACACATCAATTATCCATCAGTCCCAAAAGCAAAGGTGGCAACTTAAGCCAGGTAAGGCACATATTCATGTCTTGATCTTATTCACACAAGAGGCAAAAACTATGGCAGCTAGAATGTTCTTCAGGCAATTTTAAGAAGTAATTCCTGAATGAAAACAAAATGCTGGGGGTTGGTTCCTTATTCCTTTCCACCAACAAACCTATTAGAAATTAATAACTAATTCTAGAGGGAATTCCTGAATCCTGGGTCCAGTTTAATATGCCATTTGTAGATTTTAGGAAAGAAAGCGATGAATGACATTTGTTGGGAAAACATGACTTCCTTACATCAGTGCTCTCATTGCTAGTGTTCTCTTCTCTCTTTCGCTCCTCTTCCTCTTGCTCTAGCTCCTTAATGCTCTCTTCTAAAACATTAGGCCAGAAGTCCCCTTCAAAGTAAGGCAGCTCTTTTGCACTTGTCAGACGGTCTTCTGTTGCCTGCTTAAAAATATCCTGCAACACAAAATGTTTCTCAGTACACATCACATTGATGACAGCAGCAAAAGCAAAAATTCTCATGCAGAATATAATAATAATATTTGTACCATGCCCATCTGACTGGGTTGCCCCAGCCATGCTGGGACATTTTAATTCTTCAAAGTTGTTTTTCTTCCAGGATTCTTTTAAAAAATAGTGCTGGTGTTTACGGTGCAAGTTTTTTTCTACCCACCAAATCTGAAATGCTTCATAAGATCCAAATGTTTCTCGGACATTACCTTTTAAGTACTGTTAACTAAGCAATATTCTAAAATATATTTCGACATTTTTCTCAAAATAAATTCCTGTTCCAGTATATGTAAGGGGCAAGAACTAAAGGTGATATTTAAACTAATTCACAACCAACCTTGTAATCATGCACTATGCGCTCTGACACAGATTTATCCAGCATCTTTTTGTACCACTCTTGCAGTCGTTTGGGTTTGGGTATCTTTTGGTCAGGAGGATGGCAATGGAAAATATAATCATCACCTTCACTAGGTGGGCAGGCCCATATATGTCCCGTTGTATACCTAGTAGGAATTAAAGGAAAAAGTCAATACCATTAGTTCTGTTATTCATTATAGTGTTTCACTGTGTTGCCCACTTCATTTATCCATCTTTTCAGGAGCAAGAGTTTCTTTTACAACATCCAAGCAGAGCCAAGGTCAGCCTAGAAATATTGCATCTAAGGAGCAATGTATGATGCAGAAGACCTCTCCATCCAAGTTAACTGGTCAGACCCAAAACTACTTAGTTTCAGAAGCAGAACTGATTCATATACCTTTAAACTATTCTAAGGGATTCAGAAGCCTGATGCGGTAGCCAATGGAAAGAGCTTATTGTCCAACTGAACCAACCCAATCTCTGTTTGAAAACAGTTACAGGCGATGCTCAATAATACTTGCAAAACTGGGAGAAATCTGAGTTTTTAATGGTTTTTATTAATATTGTCTTATTGAATTTAGGCTCCTTTTCTTAGGGATGGAAAAATAGGTCAGATTTAGAATGCTCACCATTCTTTCTAAACTATTTTGCCCTATATACCCTCCCCAACCAGATGCTGGGTAGTTCTTTGTCCCTTCCATTTATCTATAATTCCTTGTGCAACTGCTGCACAACAGCCTTGTAAGGCAGACCAGTTGCACCTGAACTATCTGGTAATCACTGCCAGCACCACTCCCTTTCAACACTTATGACTCCCCCAGATGGGAGGAGATTCTGGGGAGCTCAAGGAAATGCTAGGTCCTGAAGTCAAGTTGCTCAGAATCTACCACTTATGCTTCTTCCCCTTGAAGCAACTTGACCAATATTTCCTGCTGCTTTATCAGCCAATTTCTACTTTAGCTTTTGCTTGTGTGCCCATTTCTACCATTATGGTTACAATTTAATGGCAGAACGCACCCTTTCCTCAGTCTTCTACAGCTTATCTTCTCAACAACCAATATGTGGCGGTCAGCAGCTTATAAATCTGTGACAGTTTATTTTGGGTAGCCAACTTCTATCTGCTTCATTTGATAGCAAAGAACATTTTAAGTAGAGAAAAGGGTTACTTTACCCAGGCAAGAATTATGTAGCAACTATGATTTAAAAAAGCAGAGAGAAACATCAAAACCCCATTGATACAGATCTTAAGCTGTCCCTTTGCTTAGATTTCAAAATTTGTATAATCAGACACCTTTTTCACATCAGAGATATTTGTGGGACCTCTTTTTATAAGCATATCACTAATTATTCTACATTTTCTTCAAATCCACCCCACTTCCTCTGGCTTATTTCACTTTGTCATATACTTAGTTTTGTCTACAATTTGGTTAAATTAATTCAGGTTAATCTAGTTAAATGAGACCTCTCACATCATGCTGGTTTTATTTATTTTCAATCAATCCACCCTGGTTTCTTTTCTCCCCCCCCCCTCCAGACACATTATCTCCTGAAGCACCTCATGCATCAAAATTTCTACTCAGTGCTGGTGACTATCACTACATAAAATGAGACAAAGGCTCTGACCTCAGATATACAAACTTTAATAAAGAGACATTAAAGAAAATAATTCAGGGGAAAGGTAGAGACGGAAAAGAAGTTTTACACCATAGGTGGGTTATTTGACAGCAATTACAAGAGACTGTCACATCACTGATCAATACAATAAAAGACAACATTTAAGACTATCTTTATTTTTGTAAGTCAGCATTGCAGGAATTGTTCTCCTTTAAAAACACTCAGATCAGACTGAAGCTGATCTTCTCTATATACTGACTTCTGCCCATACATTGAAGGGACTCAAAATGTACTGTACAGTTGCCACAAGCAACCTAACTGTATATTCTTGCTCATTAAGGTTAATTACTAATTCTGGCCACATCTATACCCACAATTTACTTCTGAAGATCTATCATTTTCAATCATTTGGGATACTATGGAGTTTATTGCAGAAGAACAGAAAGCTTACCCCAACTTTTTAACGTATTCGAGGTATCCTATTAGGATTTCATGATATACAGCAGTCCTCAGGCATTTGGGGCGGAAGAAGTGAACACTGTCAAGGTAAGATATGTATACTCTCCTAGATAAAGAACAGAGATCATTCATAAATCCAGGCCATAACCAGAAACATTATTCAAATACCTCACCATTCCATTTTTCCCCCATTACCAAGGAAAAATGTCTGTTGGTGTTTGAATTGAGGTACTTTCAACATTTGAGTAATTTGTCTTCCTTCACATTTTTGTTTTGTTTACATAGCTATCTCAATTACATTGTCATTTCCCTGCCCAAACTTTTTCTCTATTTGCCATGTAATATTCTATACTTTGGGTCACCAACATGGCACCTGTGGGCACCATGGTGTCCTCAGACACCCCCTTAGTTGCCACCAATATCCCTTGCCATTCAGTTCTAATTTTTTTTTTTAATGAGCTTTTGGGGGGGCTTACTTGTCTTGTATTTGTTCTGGGGAAGGGTGCCTATTTTAGAGGGTATGCTAACTGCTTTTTTAATATAATATTTGTTATCAGAGATGTATAGGTGTTTTGTCTGTTGGGAGGGGGTATTATGAGCATCACTATTTTCTTCTTCTCTGAAACTAATATCTTGGGGTGTCCATGACAGTTTTAGATCTCCAAAGGTGGCCTTAAAACTCCAAAAGTTGGGGCCCCTTGTTTTATATTGTATTTTACAGCACTCATCTCTGGAAGAAATTAATATCAGAAAGGTTCAGTCACAAACCTTGGTTTGGTGCTACTAGAATGAACCTTCAAGAAGCTTTAGGCTTGCATGCTGTGATTTTATGTGAACTGGAAAACTAGGATTTGTCTTTGGCCAGAAAACGGGATAAAACTTTTGTTTCCAACACTGGCTTGCAGGTGAAGTACTAACCATAGTTTGACAGTTCAGACAAATGACTAACTCTGACTTGCCTCAGATCAGAGAGGGAACTGTCCTGTGCAATGTAGGGCAAAAAGTGCGCATGCAAGTCAAAAGCTCCTTGAAGGTTTGTACTTATAGTATCAAGTCACAGTTGATATTTAAACCAGTCCTGCAAACTTGTTGGGCTAGATATCTCTCTGGCATGCAAGCCTCAAACGTTGGATGTTCTCAAGTGTTTTGTAAGGCAAGTCTATTACAGTAACAAACATATATAGTCTCATTAACAATGCAGCATAATAAATAGAAATAATGTCAGGAGAGAAAAATGTGGTACTGGTTTACATGGTGCCACTTCTAAGAAGTATTAACATCTCTCAAATACCAAGTACTTAGCTTGCATTAAGACTTTAGGCATTACTTGACCTCTATAAATAGGTCACTCATAGGCTACTTTCCCCCACTCAAGAGATATGGGCACATTATGTGGCTAGCACAATGGTCTGAGGATACATCTCCCAACAATTATTGCAATAGTTTAACAATCCATCCCCAAGTAGAAGACCAATATGAGCAGATGAGCTTATTCATTTAATTCTGTAGAAAATACTGAATTTAAGGGGGAAACATTATTATTATTATTATTATTATTATTATTATTATTATTATTACATATAAAAGATAAACAAGCTTCAACAATTATGCTTGCCATGGGGAGTGCCATGGGGAGTCTTCTGCCCAACTCTGATGCTCCAAAGATGGGTGGAGATTGTCCCCTGGAAGCATTTTGATGATCCCTGCCCTCTCCCCAGTTCTAAGGTTAGGAAGGTGTGGGTTGGTTAGCATCTTCATTGCTCAAAGCCCCCACTTTGAACATACGGGCTCAAAACCAACACCGATCTGCTTTAGGGGCTTCTTCAGCGTCTGCTCAATGGTGACACTCCCTCTCTCCCATAGAAGAGGGGCAGTCTTTGGCCATTACTTTGAGCTCCTTTGTTGAGCACTGGTGATGCCAGAATGGTCCTGGCCTGCCTTTCCCAAGGGACTTCTTTTGCTGCTGAGTGGAGGCGATTGCCTCCATCAAGCCACGAGGGGATGGAACAGGGTGGGAAGAGCGAACCTGGCAACCACAATTTTTGGCTTGGCTAGCAAAGCTAGCCCAAAACCATAAAACCTTAAAGATAAAAACATTCCAGTTGCTTCTATGAAGTAAACACATTTGGGGGGGGGGGAATCAACCACCAGAAAGGAAAGTCAGAGATGGAGCAGGAGTAGAGGGTAACTGTAGACATTTACAACGAATCTTGCAGTTTGCTTTGGGGCAAATAATTTAACCTCTCTTAAACCTTCAAAATGGCATATCTAGCAACAATCCAAACATAACTACCATCAAAATAATAAAACTTCATCAGTGTAGTTCTTTACCTCTGATTGGGTTGAGGGCAATCAGATCCATACTCCTGAACATGCATACCAAAAAAGCACAAATCGACACCATCAATCTCCTCAAAAGCAAAGAGGGCTTTTGTTCGATAAGGGAACTGTTCTGCCATCTCTCCACTATCTACAAACCTGCAAAATGTAAAGACATAATTTAAAGGCATTCTTTGAAGACAAGCACAACAGAACGAAGGTAACAGAAATTCTAGTCATGTGGTACAGTTTCAAAAATGCAGATATTGTACCCAAATAAAAAATTGTAACTACTGCTATTTATTTTATAATGGATTTGTTTTAACTGCCTTGTTCTGTTGTAGTTTAACCTTAATGATGAAAACAGCTTTAAATGTCTTGATAGCATAACCGCGTGTCAAATTAATAAACTACACAAAACCTAAATGAGCACACCCGTAACTATGGAGAGAATTAGAGCCATCTCCGATTAGAATTTAACAATAAGAGATGCCTGTTCAGTCTCCTTAACGTGATTAATTTACTACCCTTCATTTCCTAGTCTTTCCCAACATCTCCCACATACCTTTTCTCCTAACCCTTACAATTCATTGTATGAAATCTAAGTAACAAAATATGCAACCAACAGTGAATGTCCTAATTGTTATAATCATTCATACTATAATAGCAGCATTAAAAACACTTCATATTATGACATTCCATGGGGAGTGTGGGGAAGCGAGGAAATATCTTAACATTAGAAGAGATCTGACCACCTTAGCCTGCAAATGAAAACTTAGCAGTTCAGGGTATCTACAGCCTACTGAAATATTATGTTTTACTCCTTAAATTTTATTTTTTAGCTATAAATTATGAAAAGCCAATACTCTATTTAATCCCTATGATCAACATTTTTGAATTAATTCACCTTACTTTAAAAAAAACCTGTTATAATAGGAAAGTCATAGAAATAACAGTTTGAAACTCATAAATGTGAGATACGATTGATGGCAAAGATATTGCCAAGTACTCTTTGATTACGAAAATGATATATTATGCATTGATTTAACACACATAGTAACTGTGCAACTAGAGGATTCATAAGGAAACATAACTCAAAGACTTGAGGAAAAACATACCTTGCTTTCATCCCTGGCTTTACCTCTACAGTTTTCTCTGAAGTATGAACCACCCTAACTATGACTTCGCCTGACTCAGGGTGATTCTGTCTTCTCAGGAACTCATTCACTCTGTTCTCTAAGAATGTACCAAGTCTTGTGGCTGGTAACCCTGAATAAAACAAAGAACTCTCAGCATACTATTACAGTAAACATCAACACCAAAATCGCCTAATATAAATAGGTATAGCTTTACCTTGAGGCCCACTGATTAAAATTTGCATGCTTTTGCCCTTGATGTTAATCTAAAACTTCTGCCTATTAATCTACCAACTGAATGCTGTAGACTTGCCTGGACACCGATCAACTAACCTGCTAACAGTTTTCAATAAAGTTAGTAATTAATATCTACATAATGTTCTCCCCAAGAAAAGAGGGTAGCATCAGGCATATATATCGCCTAAATGAAGAAAACGGAATTCATCTAGAAACATGATTCCAGTACTTTTTGGCCATATGCTTGTCAGGATGTCCCTAGCAGGGCACTAGAGCTCTTTTAAGATCTATCTCCAACATTTTAAACTATTCACCATACTAGCAAGATTGTTCCTGAACGGACTACTTAGGAAAAAGTTATCTGTGTATAGCTCACTAAAAACACTGCATGCAGCAGCATAGAAAAAAGGCAAACAGTATTGGGAATGATTAGGAAAGGGAAATCAAATAGCATGTACAATACAACACCCCCACCCCCACCCCAATTCTCAAGCAATGATCCCAATAAATCCAGGAAGCTTTAATTATGGGGGGAAAGCAAACAGATGTTGAGACTTCAAGTATCAGGCTCATATAGTGGCTTGGTTTCCATTTTAGGATAATGGGGAAAACTCCAAGTGTTTGGCTGCAAGTTAATGTCTTCCATATTTCAAGGATGTACAGAGATCTGGGCCTCCTAATTGCACCTTGTCAGCGCAAGTTACCAGGCGGTTACTGATAGGCAAGGACTTCTATACTTGCCTAATTTCTTATTATAAAAATGACCAAAGATTCAAAATTCCACCTTAAAGGCAGAGTAACATTAGGATTATGTTCCTGATAAAGGAATATTGTCAGTACCCAAATGGAACTGATCTGGTCAATAGACTACCTCAAGTTAATTTCTGTGGCTTAGTGAAAAAACAGCATGTAATAACAACAGTTCTTAACGTATCACTTAGCTATAGGATCTTCTGAAATTAGTAAGATTTATTTCCTAATCGGTAAGTGAGCATCAAGTGGATGCTCTGACCCCTGAAATGCATCTTGTTGGGTCCATGAGACCTTCTCAGGTTCTGTGTCCAGCCTCTGGAACTCCCTGCCAAGGGAAACTCTTCTTTTTATGAAGGCTCTAGGACTTTAGAGGTTTAATTTTGCTAAAAAGTTATGTGGGCAATTGGGACTGATATTTTAACTTGCTATTTTATTTTTGTTGTACTTGAAATTCTCTATTGTATTGATTTTTAATGTTGTTGTTAGCCATCTTGAAGGAAAGACAGGATTAAAATGCTTGAAATAAAGCAACCAAAGGGTTGAGGAAGACAAGGAATATCTTCACTTACTTCGAGCACAAAATTTATTTTCTCTCCGGGTTCGCCCAGTTTTCTTTAGGCAACCATCACAAACAAAGCTGAAATAGAAATGGGGAAAAAAGAAATTCAAAATATATTCTTAACAAAAAGGTGAATAATCTCCACAAAAATATTCCTTTGATATTTTCTAACATCCTGATACCCAGTACTTATTTCAACCATTATTTCTTTTTTAAAAAAAGGATAGCATATTGGATTTGATCAATGTTTTAGTATGTATCAACAATAAATTAGGAAATCACTAAAAGGTCTTATTGCCAAAAATATGTTTTATCAATTAACTTCCCTTTTCCGGTTTAAGATGAGCACTAATTTTAAGCTGATCCAGTGATTAATGTACACTATACTACCACTTCAGCCGTTTCCCTATAGCACTTTCTTCAAAGGAGAGCATAAATCCCAACTAGGACAATATACTGGATGGACAGAATGGAGGATGCTGTGGAGAATGTTGGCCTGCCTTCTGAAATACTGCATCATGGACCATATAAATGATGCTCTCTGTGCATTCTGTGATCTGTGGCAGCAGTAGTAAGGTTATTGGAACTAGAAAAATCAAGCTTCCTGGGATCTGAGTTGTAGAAAGTCCCTCTAAAGGCAGCATTGATATTACATAGGAGTATGTTAACAAATGTCTATTAAGAGGGCAAGTTTATCAACTGACTTGAAAATAGCAACTTAATGGCGTTTTAGAAAAACAATTTTAAGCTGGAATGGTTGCTGTTTTAAACTAGACCACCAGCACTCTTTCCAGATAGAACTGTAGTCATTTTGTCATTTTTTTAATTGTACACAAAAAGCACATCATCAACAAATTACCATCTTTGTAAGAAAAAAGGAAACAAAAAGCAGGAAGCAACCCACCCAGATGGCCAGATTGTCTCATTGTGAAGCACACAAATCTGATGCATTTTTCTTCCACATTCTATACATTCAACAAACCTGGAAGAGAGAATCAAAGTATAAGCAACACAGGAAGTTGTTGAAGATAACTGATTTAGAAAAAATGTGTTGGAACTGAAGATTATGTAGCCCAAGTACAAAATATTCAGAACTGTACAATTTCAAACCTGCTGTACATGTATCTTTTCTCAGCAACAGTCTAGTGTACTATGCCCAAATGCAAACCACTACTCCCCATATGGTCTACATTGATTTTAGTTATGCATTATATAGCTTCTCTTTTCTTACATTCCACAGCAACTAAGATTCCTGTACATCTAAGTCTGAAGGCAGAACTAGGTACATGACAAAGCACAGTTAAATGTTTACAAAGAGGATTGGGAGGCTTTTGAAAAAGTGAAGTCAATTTTTTATACTTCAAAACAAATATATTCAATATAAATTTGTAATATTGACTAAAGAAATCAAAGGTTTTTCTACCCCAAACTCAGATTATGTGGCTATACTTAGGCAGGCAAATATTTGCTTTCTTAAGGTACAACACACCATCAATATTGCAGGTGATAAACTAAGAGAATAATCCTAAAGCCTTCCACTCACCCCTCCCACCCCCCTGCAAAAATAAATGAATAAATGGTGAAAAAAACTTTCATTTTTTAAATGACAAGTGATTTGAGCTGCTCAAGCATGACTTACTGTTCAGGGTCCAGTGTATCATTTTTCCTTTTAGAAAACTGGTCTTTATTTATTGTGCTGAGGAGAAAAATTGATAATCACAGTTGTAACAAAAATAAGTAGCTGCTCATAATAATAATAAATCTTCCTAGCACCTACAGGAAACCCTGCTACACAGCCCAATAGAACTCCATATGCATTCTGCTTCTTAAGAATTAAAAATTTTGAGAGGAAGGAAAACTACAGGTGAATTCAAATATCTAGGGCAATGTAGTGGCTACTTAAAAGCTTGTAAGACACCAGAGTTGCCATTCATAACCTGTGACCACACACTTAAGCACTCTTCCCCCTCTGCAAATGCTTAAAAATCCAGAAAGTCTTAGGGCTTAGAAGTGTCATCAGAAGCTACAGATGATTTCTTCCTCACTAGGTACAGGAACCATGCAGTCACCATGCAGCTTCTAACCATCCAAATTCAACCCTCCATCACAGATTGGGGAGCAGACAAGCACAAAGAGGCTACTAGGAAGTACAGAATGTACTATTTAAACACATTCTACAGTTTGACGTATCATGAAACCCCATTTTATAAAAAACATCATCTTTAAAGACTGACATTTATTAATATACAACTTATGACTAGCTTTTGGGTTAGTGAGACCTCCTTATCTTCTCTCAGCTGTAATAGTTGCTTCTACTATGATAGCCTGGACATAGTTTTCTACCCTCTGGAAATTTCAGAGTTTGACTACTGTTATATGTTGTATATGGGGTTGCCTTTAAAATTGGTTCAGAAACTTCATCTGGTTCCAAGCACAACCGATAAACTGTTAAGCAGGACACACTAGTTTCAGCACCTCTGCAGTATTAATAGTTCTACAAAGTTACCCAATATTTCCAAGTTCAATGCAAATGTCATTTTTATACCTTTAAAGCCCTGAACAGCTTGACACTAGAGTACTTAAGAAGAACCATCTTTTCTTATATGCACCAGCCCACCTTCCAACACCCTTTTCCAGGTGCCCTCAACTCTTTTAGTGAGAGCATCTATTCAGTGATGGTGCTTTGTATTTGAATAGTCTCTCTAGACATAAATATGGCAGTTACTTCTACCTTGATTCAGCTCAATTTCCTTTTTACCAAGGCTTTTAATTGAATTGCTGCTGCAATCTGATCTATTATTTTAGTGACTGTCATATTTCCCCCCCCTTTGCTGCTTACTTGGGTTTATTGTTACCAGACAGGTAGTAGCCATGTTAGTCTGTTACAGCAAAATTAACAGGGTCTTGTGGCATCTTAAAGACCAACACATTTTATTATGGCATGTGCTTTCACGGACTAGAGCTTAATTTATCAGATACATGATTTTGTTTATCGCAATGTTGCTAGCTGTTTCATTCTTTTCTACTATGGTAAGCTATTCCAAAGAGGCTTTGTTGAAAAGCACCCTTTTAGAACAATAGCAAACTAATTAAATAAGGTTAGGAAATTATTGTTAATAACTGTTGTAGCACGTGCTTTTGTAACTTCTACCACTGAACTACTGCAGTGTGTTGTCTATAAAGCTGCTTTAGAATTTTTTTCAGAAGTTGATCCAGAATGTAGCAGACTTTTGCTGGCCATAAGAATTATGCTACACTTAATAGGATTGATTACTGGTTTGTTTCCAACCACAAACTCAAATTTCTGGTTTCAGCTTTTAAGGCCTTACCTGATCTGGGCCCTCATAACATGAAGGAATATCATAGGTACCCCACATGGAACTGAAATTTTGGGAGGTGGTGCTATTACTGTATCCTCTCAAAGAGGTATGGACAGCAGCTGTAAGATATAGGCTGGGGTCCCCAGTGTGACACCTGAAAGTATCACATTGCCCCCAGGCACCCACCTTGGTACAAGCCAAGACCCTTTGCCCCCCCTTTTTAATGGGGAGTTGTGGTCACTCTACAAATATGTATAATCACATTGTGATATTTAGAGTTTTCCCCAGTCTCTTTACCAAAGATCCCAAACATGGAGTTTGCCTTTTGCACAGTTGCCACACGATAGGTCAACATTTTCACTGTGCTACCAATGATGACTTCAAGATTTCATTCCTGGTGAGTAACCATCATGTCAGACTCTATAAGGATATATGTGAAATAAGGATGCTTTGCCCTGTTGACCATTACTTCATACTTGCTTACACTGAACAGCATTTGCTATTTTAATGCCCATTCATCCAGTTTGGATTCTTTTGGAGCTCCTCACAATACTCTTTTGGTTTTACCACCTTAACAATTCAGTATCATCAGTAAAACTGGCTAATACACTGCTCGTGCTTAATTTCAAGTGATTTATGAACAAATTAAAAAGCACCAGTACTAACCCAAATTCTTAGGGACCCCACTTCTCAAACCCCTTCATTATAAGTTGTTGTTGTTCTTTTTTACTATGTATTTTGTGGTTTTTATATTGTAATTTAATGTTGTGAACTGACTGCCCTGAGATCTGTGGATGAAGGGCAGTATACAAAATGAATAAACGTCAAGTTTGGGGAAGGACAGGGGAGTGGCAATTGTTTGTATTTTTGTATTATTACTATTTGTGGGGGAGAGATATTTTGCCTGCTTTAGTGTGTGTGTATCTAAGCATTACCTGTTAACCTTCTGTGATGTTTATTTAACAAAGTTTATATACTGCTTGATTGTAATAAATCTCTAAGTGGTTTACAAGACATGTTAATGTAATGTCAACAAAAAAAGTTAAAACAGGTACTTTAAAATGTTCAAAGATCAAATGTGCATATAATGAGGTAAGGTGATCTCACAAGTAAATGGATCCCAAGCTGTTGAGGGCTTTGTATTAATATATTAATAGTAACGCCTTGAACTTGGCCTGGATATGAAAGGATATTTTGTAGTGCCTATAACAGTTTCTCAGATTTCAAAGAGTGCTCTTGGACTGGGGAAAAAATCTGAACATCTAGGATGTTCTTGGTGGTGATGCTCCAGTTATGAAATTGTTGCCTAGAGAAGCTTTTCCTGGCTAGTTCCCTTTCACCTTTTAAAGGGTAGGAAACTTTCCTTTTCTGGAAGACGTCTGCTGCCTCAGAATCCAACCAGACTAAAAATTATGTCTCTTGAGATCCTGTGTATTTTAGCATTAAAAATGTATTTTAAAGCATTTTAGGCACTTATTCTCCAAAAATCTACTACATATTTTCTCCTGTAGGTTAAATTAGTGGTGGACAAGACTGAAGACTAAGTTTTTAGCTAAGTCTCCTTCCAGGCGCTTCTTGTTTAATCCTCAGCATTAGGAATCAGAATCCATCAGGCAAAGGACCCCCACTTACTACAATTAAGTAATCTATTTCATATATTATGAAACTATCAGAACAACATTACAAATATTGAAGTTGAAGCAAGGGAGCCTTACACATTGACTCAGTCCAGATTTCACGACAAGTCACACATCAGCATGACAAGAGTGAGCCACAACAAGCCTTGAGCTTGTGCACTCCCCTCCTGAGAGTTCCAATGGTTCCACTTCTGGGTTAGATTAACCGCAACATCATGTCATCTGAACTTAACTTAAACTGTGGCTAGCATTAACTATGGGTTGTTTGAAACAAGCATGCTTCATAACACATGGTTTGAAGTTGAGTTGTTGCAAGCCATAGTTAAGGTTAGTCACAGTTTAGGGTTTGGACAACATGCAGTTCTCATCTCATCCTTGTAGCTGTGCCTAAGGAGAAGAGGATGTGGCGTTCAAATATGGCCAATATGTAAAGGCACATAAATATTCTAAGTGTCAGAACATGGTTGCAACCTCCAGCAAACAATTCCTATGAACACTCTGCTCCAACATAACCCTATTTTGAGCAGGAAAATCTGTCATCCGTGTTTTTAAATTTAGGCCTGCTTTCAGTTAGGTACCTGCCTGAACAATTCCTTACTGGATCTCCTGCTCAACAGGTTAAAGGTAGTCATGGTGTGTATGTGTGTGCATGCACATGCACAAAATAGTTAAAAGTTAAAGCAAGTTGTGAAGTCTCTTTTCTACAAGAAGAAGCAACAAAAAATTTTGCAGGCTCAGGTGGGACTGGAATTCTTAAACATTAGGTCTTTATTAAATCTAACATATAAACTGGAATAATGCTTCTACTTTTCAAAAGTGGTTTTTCATATTCTCACCAAAATATGAATGTGTTTTAAAAGCTAAAGCTCATTCTGAAACATAAGATTTGTCTTGTTTTCAAATAATATTCCTGTCCTCTGTTCCTCCCATAATTGCACAAGGCCTCAGCATTAAATAAGGAATTTTACCATAAATTTGATGTAAATTGTTTAATAGTATTTAGAGTATGAGATTGACTAATGCTATGATAAATGTTGTAAGAAATTTAAAAATAATTAGAAAGGAGATAGCTACTCACGTTTGAGGCTGTGATGGGTCGTCCCCCAAAGAAACGCTCTCTCCTTGGATTTCATTGAAGCACTTCTCACAGAAATGATACCTGTCGGCAAGAAGGCCATATTTGGGTGAACTGTTCCGTCCACACAACACAGCCCAAGCCAAGCAACGGAGCCACCAATCACAGCAGGCCAAGGAGGGGGGCGGGAGCAGAGAGCAGGTCATCAACGGCGACAGGGACATTCAATGATGAAGATTTATGGGACCCAGAGTTTGTGTTTGGTTTTGTTTTTTTGTTTGGGTTGGTTTTTTTGCAATCAAAGCCAAGTGCAGACAACGACAAGCATGAAGGAGAAATAAAAAAACAACACACACACACGAACAAAGAAATAGGGATTTGCAGGACGAAAAACAAATACACAGAAGCAAGACAGGACAACACAAAGCAGAAAGCCAAGGCAAAGCACAGATTAGCATTAAATCTCTCAAATGGGATCACAAGCAGCAAATTATAGCAAATAAAAAGAGTATTCCATTTTAGTATGCCCATGCCCTCCTCATTTCAATAATCAATGCTACAATAAAGCAGAGAATCAAAATGAAGAAAGGGTAAGAGCAATTGCTGCTCTGACATCTGCATCAGGGTAGCAACTCTTTTCACAAGAACATCTGCCAGGAGAGGGCTGGAAAGGGGTGAAAACAATCCATCTTGAGAATGCTCAAATGTTGACAGGCCAGTCCTTCCCCTCAAAGCATTTTTTGTTTGCAACATCTGTTTAAAGCAGCAGTAACCATCCCCAAAACAATTTCTATGCAATTGTTCATGATCTGCCAAAATGACAGGTGCTTTAAGGCATCTGACAATCAGCCATGCATATGTATGTTCTTAATATGTGACGTACTGATGTTCCATGCCTCCAAATTGATGTATAATTGACATATTAAAAGGATTCCATCTTCATCTAAATTAATGTTGAATGCTTTACTCAAGATGTTTTTTTACCCGCAAGAGTGCACAGAAACTGCAGCCTTTCCATTGCTAAGCAAGTTAATTTGAGTGCAAACATACAACAAAAAGAAACAAAAACAAAAAACAAAACTGTGACAGTATTATAAAGCAAAGCAAAACCAACACTAGAGGAAATATAATTGCTAAGGAACGGATCACTTCTTCACCACCTATGTTTCCTATCTATAACAGGTTAGTTTATTTATTACACTGATACAATGACAAACATTGATTTGGACATTCAAAAGACCAGTGTCCAAAGAACCACTTAGTGTTATCTGCTTGGGGGGAAGGCTTTGCCTTGAATGTTTTGGACAGCAACCTTCCATTCCACATTGTTTTTGAAACTCCTCTTAATTTCAAAAGCTGTGATATGGCATGACAGTCTGCTGATTAAAGGTAAAAAAATACAGTAGCAATGCCCTAGCCCATGTACACACCTACAGCAGTTCTTTGGATCCCAGCTCATATGTATACATATGAAGATTTCTTTACTCAAGTTGGCATTTGTGATAAAAATGACTTATGGCATGAAGCTGTAAAGTTATAGAAATAAATGAAATCTTAGCTTTAGATTTGTTAAAGAACTAGTTGTCTACTTCAGCAATCCACCCAAAGCATGATTTGCAGCAATACTCCTGACAAAAATCGTGAAAAAGTTGTGTTCTCAGTTTTCCTTCCTCCCTTAGAAGAGCTCCAAACACAGTTTTTCCTATCAGATGTTTTCCGACCCCAAAGCAGAACATGGAACCGTGCTATCACAGAAAGCAAGTCTTCAGAAAGACTGCCATCATCATGCAGGTGCAGGTGGTAAAATTAAGATGCACGGTGATGCTTATTTAATCAAACAACTCCAGAGTTCACTCCTCAGTTAATTTCCACTTCAGAAAAGGGCTATCGAGAACAAACTGAAGGCTGCAGGTCCAGTGGAGTACAGAGAAGTTGCTGGTTTACTGAAATTCCCATAAAAGATGCCGGACCAGGTAAATCTTGGTCTGATGCAGTGCAAGATTTAGCTTCTTAAACAAAAGTACATACTCAGGAACACTTGACAGTTATGCCTCAATAGTTAAGAGATCCCAAGCACACACACAGGAGTGCTACTAGCATAGAAATTCTAGCTGAGAGTGAGAGACTGTAAGAGGCCATGGCAGAGTCAAGTCAGCCCCTCTCTGACCTTGCAGGCACCCTGCTTTTCACGCAGCTCAAACAAAACACAGCTTTACAACTACAGCTTTGGTTGAAATAACTGTGATCTAAAACAGGAAATATGTCTCCCTTAGGACAAGACTGAATGTTAAATGCAGTGAACTCAAGATGCAAACATGCACGCTTTTCTGTGCACTGTTTCATACAGAGGAAAAAATGATGGCTTTACTGCAAGCTTTGAACTTATCTAAAGCATATGGAGAGTTTATATTAACATCCTAATTTCTGAAACAGGAAGAAAAAGTCAATTGATGCAACAAGGCACTTGGCGTGCATGGGAAGTAATCTGCTGAGTATGCTATAAATATAAGTGCATGCCTGCCTATATCTAATATAATTTTTCACAGCAGGTACAATGTTGTACCCAAGCATTTTCTTACCTGTTTTGGTAACTGTAATATGTAGCATCTCGTGGGATTGTGCATAACTGTTTGCCATAGCAACATAAAGTCTGTGGTGAAAACTCCAACTGAAAAGAGAGGGGAACGCAGGTTGCTTACAGG
This sequence comes from Podarcis bocagei, assembly GCF_964188305.1. Taxonomy (NCBI): domain Eukaryota; kingdom Metazoa; phylum Chordata; class Lepidosauria; order Squamata; family Lacertidae; genus Podarcis; species Podarcis bocagei. Next base: position 34,306,104 of record NC_138135.1, on the reverse strand, counting down.
TATCCAAGAAATAAGACACTTTAAAGCAAAGTTTCAAAAGCTGCTACAAAAGCAGCGGAAGCACAGATCCCACCCAATGAGGGCATGCACACTATCTCCAGAGGGCAGGCTGGGCACCAAACTTTCCTAATAGATAAGCTCTAGAAGGTTCCAGACACTGTCCTGAAGAGGCAGAAAGCCCATACTTGGGATTGCCCAGAAACCTCAGGTTTTTGTTTATAAGTATTCATGAAGTATCAGTGGTGGTAGTTCAGTATCAACACTGTCCGCCCCTCCCCAAGCTCCTAGAATCAGAGCACAACTACAAATGTTGTGGTGCTAATGATGATTCCTGTACAACATAACATTTATTAGGCAGTAGTTTTATCCATTTGGAATGCTGTTTACCCCAAAGAAAACCTTGCCATCAAAATATTTTGTACACAACTACATGTAGGGGTAGACCAGGGACAATAAACTTCTTAGCCTTGGAGGACCATCTGCTTTATTGCTTACATGCAGTAGGAAAACAACTGAATGTTGTATTTAATGATGAACATTAAGACTCTGGAATAAGTACTGAACACAATTTAAGACAATCCTAAAATAGTTCACCATACTTGATTTCTATATTAGCATTCAAAACAGACTTAAAGGATCCTTAAAATTAGACATTGAAGTGTTTGGGTAATTTCCTGAAATTCAGCTTAAGATGACTCTCCTCACCTTTCGTCCACAACAATAGCCAAGGCTCTGCATAACTGGATCAATTTCCTGCTCAAACACCTCTGCCAGCTTGGAACAGTACTTATATACTCTAGATGTTTTGCGGTTGTAAAGCCAGGCATTGTTGAACATGAGCCAAATATCATCGACATACTGCCAGGGCTCCTGGTACTGTCCTGTGTCAAGCTTCCTCTTGATTGTAGAAAGATCCATGGGGTTCTTTACTATATCAAAGTAATCCTGAAAAATAAATAAATAAGAATTCTGAACCCTTGGGTGCAGACCTGGAATGTCTTTGCTTATCTCATCTACAAAAGCCTGAAACCCCATCTCAGAAAGTAATGGGTAAGACATTTGCTTTCGGTCAGACAAATTTAAAAATGCCAAATACAGAAGACAACTGAAGGAGACTAATCTGAAAAAAAGAAAAAGGAAAAAGATGGAGCTACAGGATTTTGTTGTTACACACCAAAGCCCTGGAAAAGTAGTTACGCATTGAGAGAAATGTTTCTTTTCAATACACTTACAGGAATTCCTAGTAGTTGGGGATCCACAGGCTGTCGGAAGGGAAGGGACTCTGGGTCCTGACGGTAAAGTGCCTCCAAAGTTGGCATAAGTGCCTGCCTCAACTCTTCTGGCTTGAAAACTTGTGAAAGGAGACACATAACATAAAATTAACCAAGATAATTAGAAATCTCATTAACATCAAGACAATGCTTCATTTCCAGTTTCCCCACTCATTATCCAATGGTGAAGTGTTAGGCACTGACTAATTTACAATAGTCAGAACAGGAATTTGATACGGAACAACAGTAGGAATTAAAAATATTTTACTCAAGAGCTAATGTGCACAGTAAATATAAAGTTTGGCTAATAGTTAAATTTCATAGGCATGTCTCCTAACCAGTGTTTCGCTAGACAAGGCACATCCTTCTATGGATGTCCTATTACCGAAATGTTAACATGTGAAGTTCATGTCTCGAACTTAAGAAAACTACACAGCTTCTCTATGTAGCTGAAAAGAAACAGTAAACTTACTTTTCCTCTTTGACTGTCCTGAAGCTGGTGAAGACTGAGTACCTGGAGTACTAGGTCTTTCCTCCTCTTCCTTCACTTCTTGCTTCACTTCTGGTTTTTTCTCTTCTTGCTCTGTTGATTCAGATTTGCATTCCTCAGACATGGATTCTACCTTAACCTGGAAAAGCAGGAAGACATTTATGAGCAAAAAAGCAAAAAAATAAAATAAATTACCACACCTTCAAGAATAATAATGAAGAAAGCGGCTGGGTGACACTGTATGTACTCTCTCTATTGCAGTGGTGGCGAACCTATGGCATGTGTGCCAGAGTGGGTTGTGATGGTGTGGGTTTGGATTTTTATTTTTTATTTTGGCGGGGAGTGACAACTCAGCTAGCCATCGATAAACAGAAGGCTCTGTCTCTTACCATTGAGGACAGCAGGCTCAGGCTGTGCTGCTGTTTTCAAGATCCAAGATGCAGAGCGGGGTGGGGGCAGAGAAGGAGCCTGCCCTCTGACACCAGGGAGGGGAGTGCTACGGTGGGCCACGCTTGTGCAAAGCAAAACACACACACGGGAGAGGGGGCAGCTTTGCAATGTGCCACATCAGGATGCTTCTGCCTGGCTTTTGCATAAGCCTGATTTCCCTGCCTTTCCCTCCTCCTTTTTTTGAACTCAGAAGGAGGTTGCTCTTTTGCCTGTGCTGGAGAGCACAGACCAGGTGGGGAAGAGGGAGAGCCAGTGAGAGGGCGGGCGAGGCGCAGAAGGAGTGAATGTCATGAAGAGGGGCTGGAAGAAGTGAAGGGGTGGAGGCAAGCTGCTCCTTGAAGACACCTCACAACAGGAGACCTTGCTGCCTGCACGCTGCGAAGCCAATGAGCCCCAGTTCTCCTTCCTGCCCACCCAAAGCCCAACTCAACAGAGCAACTCCAGCTTCCCTGGTGAATGGGTCGGTCAGCCAGCTCCGGGTTTTCCCGAGTCCCACGCTGAGTCCTCTGTCTGTGTCTGTCTGTTTCCTCTCTGCTTTTCTCTTGTTCTCCGATGCCCGGGAGAGAAGCGCCGAAGGGGCCGCAGAGAGAGAGAAACAGACAGACACACACACTTCCCCACATATAATAATAATAATAATAATAATAATAATAATAATAATAATAATAAATTATTTATACCCCGCCCTCCCCGGCCAGAGCCGGGCTCAGGGCGGCTAACACCAATAAAACCACAGTAAAAACATAATAGAGGAAAAAGAGGGGGGGAACCAATTTAAAATACAGGTTAAAATAAAATTTTAAATGCAGCCTCATTTTAAAATAGCTGATAAATCAAGACCATAAGGGGAGGGAAACATAAGGGTCAGACCGAGTCCAAACCAAAGGCCAGGCGGAACATGCAGGGAAAGTATCCCGAGAGTGCTTCACAACACACACAAGTGCTGTCAAATTAATAGTGCAGATGAATTTACAGCAAGGCCACTGGGATCAGCACTTCCAGAAAGCCAAATATTTCACCACCAGCATGAAAAGAAGCCACAGATAAATTATTGTTCTCTGCAGGTGTGGCTTGTGCTATAACCATAAAACATTTTTTTTAGTCTGGGTCTTCTGACGTCACAATGAGTTTTTGCACCAAAAAGAGTGTGTGTCAATGAGACATCAGGTGACCCCACCCACCTGTTAAAATGGACCACAGGATGGGGGTGGTTCAGAATCTGACCAGCTGGCCAGAAACTGTTCCCCACACAAGTGCTACTAATTAAACTGCTTGGTCATCACTTGAGAGAAAACTTCTAACCCCGCTTGTATCATGCATCAGAGACTACAGAGACAGGAGATCTGGATCAAAAAAACAAAACTGAAATGTTTTAAAAATTAGTGCATTGACTTTCCTAATCAGCAAGTCAGACTGGTATAGTAGATAAAGTAGCAATTTGGGTAGACCTGGGCTAAAATCCATGACATTTACAGGGCGACCTTGAGCCACTTACTCTCTTTTCAGCCTAATCTACTTCATAGGGTTGAGTGGATATATTGCAGCCCCCCCTTTCCCGTATCCCTCCTGTTCTTCTTGGAAGAAAAAGATCCAGATGTGATCAAATGAATGAATTCCTAGGCATATCCAGTGTGCATGCCACACTCTCACCTCTGGCTTCTCCTCCATTTGAAGATCTGTTTGTTCTGACTCCTCCTCTTCCATTTTAATCTCCATTTTAATTTCAGGCAAAGGCTGCTGCTGCTGCTGTTCAGGAGCAGCCTGTTGAGAGTTCACATCTGCACTGTTGGTAGATGGTGGGTTTGATACTTGCCCATCAATGTTTGCACCTGGATGTGAAAGCTACAAAATGAAAGCAACAAAACTAGTAAAGCTACATGTCAAGTAGTGCTACACAGTTTTGCAGCAATTGTATTCTTTGCTTTATTTTGTGCTTCTAAGCTAGATGGTATCTCAAGCAACTTATGCCATGTGCATCTCAATAAGAAGAGGCACTACACACAAAAAACCCAATATCTTAATACTAGCCTACCACGGAATTATGTCTAGCTATACCAGTTTCTACACCTTCCTCCCCAGAAATCACACACACATATTTTTATCAGACATCTGTAGCTGAATTAATTCTTTGAAACTCTGCTATACAAAAGACAGCATGCATTCCAAAGTCCAGCATACTGTTCTATACCTTCATGCAATGCATGCTATTGAGACAGCAGAAACCATTTAGCCTTTGATACTGTACATAACAACCTAAAAAGATTTTGCCCAAGGTTGGACTTTCACTCTTAATAGCCCTAGAAAACTTAAACTTCCTTACGGGTGTTGTAGGATGCTGAGGCTGCAGTGCTGCTGTAGGGGTGGGCACAGATGCAGTCGTGCTCTGTTGCGAAAGAGGTTGCTGTGGCAGCTGCTGCTCTGCAGAAGGGGTAACAGAAACTGGAGGCTGCACTTGCGGAGTCAGCTGAGCCTGGGGAGGTGTTGGGGTCTGCCTCTGTGGGGGGTGCATAGTTTGTGATGGTGGTCCAGGTGGCATCGCTTGAGGAACAGTGGCAGGAGCAGACGCAATTGTTGCCTGTGGTGGTGCTGGTTGCTGCTGCTGCTGCTGCTGCTGCTGCTGCTGCTGCTGCTGCTGCTGCTGGGATACCAGTCCTGGGGGTGTATGGTGAGGGGTGGGAGTACGACTTGGTACTGGAGAAGGAGAGTTTCGATGTAAAGTAGACTGTGGAATAGGAGGGCAATGAATATGACTCCCTTGAGAACCTGGCGCTACTACTGGAGAAGTCACAGGACAGGAAGAGCTGGTCATTTGTGCCTGTTGAAAAAAAGAATTGTCAGTATCTGAATAAACTATGTTCGGTATCAACAACTGAAAGTCCCAGGGTCAGATCTAGTCTCCATCAGCTCCTGCTCCCTCAGTTTGGAACACAAAGGAGAAAAGGATGTGGAGGGAGTGGTGTGACTTGCAGGCAGTTCACATCGGAGAATGGATGGAGCTTTGGCCCATCCTCCTCCTTCTCCCACTCAGTGGCACTCCTGTAGAACTACTTGCCAACCAATGAGAATGTGAGTAAAATGGAAGGCAGTGCACAGAGAACTTAAGGATAAGTACTAAGTACGCTTGCCTGAAAGATGGTCCTCACGAGATAATCAGTAGTGCCAGTAACTGGCTTGAATTAATAATTTTGCTCCCTTTTAATCATTCATTCAGGTCTACCACACACACAAACAAATCCACAAAGAGCCTGCCAACAGAACTTCTCTCAACATACTTGAGACGTGGGAGTCTGATTGCCAGGTTGAGTCATAGGCGTGCTTGTTGGATTCATTCCAGGAGACAATGTAGGATATTGGGTCTGCTGAAGGAACTGACTTTGATTGGAAGGTTGTGACACCCCTTGTTGCATACGTGGGGAAAATCCCATCTGTAACGAAGTATTTATTATGAATGAATAAAACATTGTATCAAGCTAATAGTCAATGTTAAGAATGACATAGTATTTCCAGATATTAACATAGCAAATTTATTGATACCCTCTTATCAGATAAGTTGCCAGGGACTATCATGGCCAGAGACTTAAATGGTACTGCCTCTGGATTCTCAGCCCAGTAGCCCAATAAAATTCATTATTTGAAGCATGTTGCAGGTCTAACTTAGTTAACATAACTGGTTAAAATATGAACAGTACTCCCTATTTAGAGAGTGGACTACCAACACATTTAAATACATAGGGTGGTATTCAAGGTAGAGCCACCAAAATTAATAAACATGACCAAGTTAGATCTCTTAATTTCAACAGGTCTACTCTGAGCAGGACTTGTGTCAAACAGCACCTATATAGTTTGGGCACAGCAGCCAACAATGGAAAGCAAAGTCAACCAACCTGGTTCATGGTCCCCGTCTGGCTTAGCTGTCCAGGGTGCTGAAGGGGAGGAGTTTGCCGGGGTCCAACTGACTGCATTTGCATGGTCATCTGGCCAAACTGATTCATTCCTGGAAGTTTACATGTTTAAACAAGATTGGTGAGTTCATCAGAATATTTATACTATGCCACACAAAAAGTTAAATTTGTAAGAATCAGAGAAGGATGGGAATCTTTTAAATAGGCAAGAAAGAAGGAGGAAGATGTCAGGGACAAACCAGTATCAGGACTGTGTGCAAGAGAATAAGGAGACACAAGGGAGTGTGAAGCTTGAAGTTAAAATGAATAGAGACAGGAAGCAAAGGCAAACAGGAACTTTATCATGGCACTGGAAAGAGACACTTACAGCACAGACATTCTGAAACAAATCAAGAGAGGAAAATGTACCAGAAATGCAGAAAAATCAAGAAAACACAGCTTGGGGAAAATGATTACATATGGACATGGCCTGTTGCAATAAAAAGAAAATGGTGGCTCTTAGAGACACTGTAAAGTATGTGGAAAGATTTTGGCAACTGACATTGCTGCTGCTGTGTCCTGCCATTCCACTGCCATGTCCTGCCCAATGCTGCTGTCGGCCTCTCACATCTGGACATACTGACCCAACATGTGCCAGCACTTTGGAATCTATGCCAACTCAGTGCTCAGCTCTGATCTGCTTGTGGTAGCTTGACATTTTAGAATGATGTTGGACACTGCATGATGGGCAATGTCAAGCATAGCATTTGGGGCAATTTACATTGGCAGGCAGCTGCTAAGCACTAGCTCAGCACCCATTCCAAAGCATGCCATGCAGGAAACATATCTGGAGGAAGGTGAATAACTGATGGTGGTGGCATGCTGTGGCAGCACCGAAGTGGGAGCCGAACAGGGTGGAAGCACTGTCAGGTAGGGGACCATGCTAGAGCTAGCATGGGAAGCGGTAGAGACAATGAAAAGTCCCTACTATAGTGCCAAGTTGTTCAGCTCTCTTTTTCTGAACTCTTACCTGATGGTGTCTGCATTCGATTCACCATCTGGTTTGGCACATTGGCACGAATCATAGATGGATCGGGAAGAGGACCGTCTGTAATGTAGTTGAACACCAAAATTAAAGAATTCAGACATTTTCATTTTAAAAAAGTTAGTTTAGGGTAAGGGGAACTTTAATTCTTAAATTCTTGGACATATTTCAGCATTTGGGGAATATTAACTTTTACATCTCGGATGTTAAAAACCTAACAGCAGCACTATCTTTATAAAATTCAGCAGCTGATCAACCAAGTTCTATTTTCAAGAACCAAATGTATCTTTAGAAATGAAATGCCAGGATGAAGGACATTATTCTGAAGGTACTTTCAACAGAATGTGAAAGCATGCACAGTTCTCCAAGCATCCTCCCTGAAATTGACGATTATGTATCACAAGCAGAACAAAGGAAACCTTAAACAGAACTATATATAACTGAAGAGAGATTAAAGGGTGTAATGTCATTTGTGTAGAACTATTCGTTTTAATGATCAAATGATTGCAATTATACAGATATATCAGAATGCTGATAATGAGTTAGCAGTTTTCACACATGCTTGTCCCAATGCCTCCTTTCACACAGACACAACTACTTTGCCATGTTTTCACACTATGCACTTCTGGGCTCTGAACAAATCACACAACTATATGGAGTGAAGGATCATATGGGTTATTCCCTCTGTACCCAGCTGGAGGATGACTGTCACCCCTGTAATTCTTGAGTGCCCAAGAATCAAATAGATTCAAATGTCTATTGTTGTTGTTAAATTCATTGTTATTGTTAAATCAAACTTTGTAAGGGTACAACACTTACTTGCTGTCATCACGGGTTGTGGCTGCCCCATGGGCCCCTGACTGATAGGAGCTGGTGGCATGACTGGGGCATTTGGTATCATATTCTGCCTTTGTAGCCTGGTCCTCCTCTTTTCCTCCAGTTCCTTCTGGATCTTATAAATTTTCTCTGCTAATAAGTGGTAGTACTCTGCCTGCAATGAGAAAAGTATATGAGATGCATCCATAAGGAAAGCTTACAATATAAATATTTACAATCCACCCGAGACTGAAGGAATCCTCCAGCTACACCATATTAAGTTGTAATTTTTCCTGCACAGAAAATAGTGGCCACATTCTCATTAGAATTTCATTTTAATCCATACTAGTAAAATGCAGATCCTTGTGATGGATGCTATACACACATAGAAGGTTGCCCTTCATACTGTACTGACCTAGAAAGGGGGAATGGGGAGAATGTGACTGGGGTCCCCATCAGTAGAGGCCAGGATACTTTGAAGTACCAGGGAGTGGTCTTGTACATGTAAGCCCAGGAAATCAAGATTCAGTGCCTTACTTCCTATGGCAAAACTGTTCAATTTACACTTCAAGTCTGGCAGATTGTGTTCCATAATTCAAGGGCATCATCTAGGCTGCAGTTCTAGGTTGCCTGAGCATTCAGTCAGCTGACCACAAATACAAGTATCTAGTCAGCAGGCCCTATAAAATACTAGCCTCAAAAGTTTACTCCTTATTCCAAGTACCGTACTTTTCGCCCTATAGGACGCACTGGCCCATAGGACGCACCTAGTTTTTTGGGGGGGAAATCAAGGGGAAAAATTTTATTTCCCCCCCAGGTTTGCGCAGCCATCCCCAAGCTAGAAGAGGGAGACGGAGCGCTCCGTCTCCCTCTTCTGCCTTCAGGGACAGCCTCCCTAGCCTCTGTGGGGCAGCGCACTGCTCTGCCCTGCAGAGGCTTTGCGCAACCATCCCCAAGCTAGAAGAGGGAGACGGAGTGCTCCGTCTCCCTCTTCTGCCTTCAGGGACAGCTTGCCCCGCTATCCCGCGAGCTTGTGGGGCTGGCGGGGGGAGAAGCAGGCTTGCTTCTCCCCCCCGCCAGCCTCCAGATCAGCTCCGCCACCCCGCTATCCCCCGAGCTTGTGGGGCTGGCAGGGGGGAGAAGCAAGCTTGCTTCTCCCCCCCCCCCCGCCAGCCTCCAGATCAGGTCGGGGAATAGCGGGGTGGCGGCGCTGCGCCTCCCCGCTGTCCCCCGAGCTTGTGGGCTGCAGGCTGCTGCCCGCAAGCCTTGCGAGCCCGCGGGACATCCCGCCGGGCTTGCAAGACTTGCGGATAGCTTCCTGAAGCCTGGAGAGCGAGAGGGGTCGGTGCGCACCTCTCCATGCTTCAGGGAAAGCCTGCATTCGCCCCATAGGATGCACACACATTTCCCCTTCATTTTTGGAGGGGAAAAAGTGCGTCCTATAGGGCGAAAAATACGGTAACTCATCACTGGAATGAGCCTACACGAGAATATTTTGCTAATATTCTTTGTTTGTAGCTTTGGAACTCAGCCTCTGCCTCCTGCTTCAACTGACAGACAGTGCTCTACTAGGTCCCAGAATACAAGGTCTCAGAGTCTGTCCTTTGCATGCAAATACCTAGTGTCTGGCATGGTGGGCAGGTTTGGCCATAAGGCAACATTGTCCCAACTGCAGCACTTCATTACTGGAGTAAATGGACAAAAGCAAAGGAGTATAACCAGGAGAACTACTGAAATGGGGGCTAGTTTCTCGGTCAGAGCAGGTTTCATTCCTCACATTTGCTAAATACTATCCTATTTATATGAGGTATAGCAGGAACTACTCAGAACCAGGGCTTTGTCACCCCAATCTGGCTTGTTTCTTGGTGAAAATAGCAGCAGTGGGGAACCTCTGGCCCACAGTCCAAACCAGAGTTTCATATTTTGCCTGCAAAGCAGTTCCCTCCAAAGTATGTCACATATGACATCAGGTGTGGGGTAGGTAGAGATGCAGCTGCCAATGCAGCTGTTGATACACAACTATGAGCCTGAAATGGTGCCACTGACTGTGTCCTGGCAGGGAAAGCAGACTTTGCCTCTACAAAGCTAAAGCTTCAAACACTTTAAAGCACTGTGCAGGGCTCTTTGCAATGATGCCATTCTGACATCCAGTGATTGACAGGAGGGTAGACACAAAGCTAGCATCTACTAGGGATCTGGCTTGCAAAGCCTAAAATGTTTCCTACTCTTAAAATAGAATATGTTTAAATCCTTGGAACTTGCTTCAGAGAAAATTGGAATTTGCTACAAATGATGATTCATTAGTATTACTGAAGCATTCCTTCCAAATACTTATTATATATACATACAATGGAAAAGAACATGACTGGCTTTTGATCAACATAATTATAGAAATGACAAAAAGACAAATCAATTTATAAATTAGTACTTTGATACCAGAAAATTACAAAATAACTTACCCTGCTATTTGCTGATTCATACATGTCGCCTTCTACTTTCCGAGCATAGGAAACAAGATTTGCCATGCGCCTATCTTTTAGTGCTGCAGGGTCAGGAGTTGGAAATATGGCTTGTACTCTGCAAGAATATAGAGGGAAACCTTGAACCAACTATTTGTCTCCTGAACTTCTGGATTCAAAAATCTAATGCCCACAGCTAGAGTTTATGTTATTCTTAATTTTTGTCAACTTCTGGTAAAAGCCAAGAACAATCATAGATGGGAATTCTGTAGCTGTACTGGACCAAGAGGTACAAATTGTCTAATTCAACTCACTGAAAGCTTGCAACATCCAGAAAACATAAGATGCCTTAATTAGGAATAGGTATTCAGTACAAATATGAAATTAGCTGCTGTGATGCTAGCTCACAGGCAGAACAAATTCTGGAATAAGAAATTGAAGAGAATCCAGCAGAGTATAGCTTGGTACAGTAGGAAGAAAGAGAGAGTCATGATAACTGTTTCTCAGGCAAAACAAGCTTTTATAACCTTGCTATTTCTGGGAATGCGACTGATCCAGTAGAATCACCTTACAGCCTCAGAGGAAATGATAAGTCTTCTGAACCTTTCAATCTGTAACATGAAGTGGCAGCATAGATCCAAAAGTTCTCAGTTCTAGGTCCAGGGATTCCTAACAAAAGGCTACTTTCCACTCATACGCTCTTTGAATATGGTGTCTGAATAAGAACCAAAGTTTGCCACACTGAAACATCTATTGTCTCAATAAAACATGTCTTGACTGGGCCAGAAGACAGACAACAAAACCAATCCTCATCCAATCAGTGCAGTATGTGAATTATGATTAAGAACTGTCCCTTACTCAACAGTGTGAGCAACACTGTTACCTACAGCACTACTAAACAAGCCCCTGAAGCATGATAGCAAACACGGCCTGGGCTTTTTCTTTTCAATTCAATTGTTTTTCCCCATCATGAAGAAATGGCAATGGTCTAGATCAGGGATAGGCAAACTCGGCCCTCCAGATGTTTTGGGACTACAATTCCCATCATCCCTGACCCCTGGTCCTGTTAGCTAGGGATGATGGGAGTTGTAGTCCCAAAACATCTGGAGGGCCGAGTTTGACTATGCCTGGTCTAGATTACATGGACTACTTATTACATTCCCCTTAATCCATGTGTAAGCATAAAGTAGATCTCTGGATGATTTGCTGAAGATCCACAATGGTTTGCCTCCGAAGAGTTTATCAGTAGAAAAATGAAAGAAAACTTGGGGGGCAGGGAGTGGGTTAGCAGGAATTGATTTTTCTGTGAAAGGGTTGTCAGCTAATTTTTGGTACTAAAATTGTGTTTAGCCTGATAATGTGTTCAGCCTCAAGAGATTCTGAATTTTAAGTATATCCACCCAATAGTTCCTCTAGCTCTTGCTGGCAGAACTTAAGGTTCTTGGGTTTTTTTTTTGGGGGGGGGGGTTAAAGCCTGAAATCTCCTCCAGATTATTACACTCCAATTAGCTGATGCATAAGGGCCTGAGTGGAACAGTGCTAAGGAAAATGCATATAGCCTGGGGAGGTAAATTCAAATTCTCACTAACCTGGTGTGTATCACATTGAACCATAGTTTAAAACAAATTATAATTTAATGTGAAAGAGAAACATGCTGCTCGAAAGTTCTCATGGCACTCCTTCCACACACACTCATGTTACACTGTGGACAAAATAAGCCAGAGCGACATGGCTTGTCAGCCAAACCCGAGCCTGTGGATCATTTTGTCCAAACAGACTATGGACTGAAACCAAGGTTTGTTCCAGACAAGCTTGAGTCTGATTTGCTTCATCTTTAGCACAGCAGAAGCAAGGGAGAAGCAACATGAAAGTTTTGAGTGGTGTGCATCAGCATATTAAAGCACTGTTTAACTATGGCTTAATGTGACATGCAAACTAGGCCACTGTCATTGTTGTAACTGAGATGGATAGAGGACAATACACCAAGTACAGTGGTGCCCCGCAAGATGAATGCCTCGCAAGACGAAAAACTTGCTAGACGAAAGGGTTTTTCGGTTTTGCGTTGCTTCGCTAGACGAATTTCCCTATGGGCTTGCTTCGCAAGACAAAAACGTCTTGCACTTTTTTTTAAAGCCGCTTGAAGAGGCGCAGTTGCGACGGACCGTGCTTCGCAAGACGAAAAGACTCGCGGAACAAATTCTTTTCGTCTTGCGAGGCACCACTGAATGCTACCTTGAGCTCTTTGGAGGAAAACAGCAATGTTAAATAAAAATCTTCCAAATAAATCTATCACAATGAGTCTGTCTCCTGGTCGAAACCAGTAATAATTTCTTCTTCCTTATTGAGTCAGTATAGAAAAATGTTCTGGGCATGTTCAAGATCATGTCTCTTTGGTTTATTGGAAGTCATTTCAATTCCCCTATGGATGCCTTGGGGGGGGGAGTTTATGTGGCGAAGGTTCTAAGTACCGAAAAATGGCTCGTAACCTAGGATAATTTATTTGGGCAGAGTTACAATGCTGTGTGTTTGTACACCCATCACATCATGCACAGAATTGCCATTTAGCCCTGGAAATGACTTGTGTCTTCAGGAGCAGGGTGTGGAAACAATTACTGAGAAATTAAACTCTAATGACAAAAAAAGATAGCTCAAGACAGCATGGATGACATGCTAGAACCAGATCACACTACTTGGCCCCCACTGGCTGTTTCCTCTGAATTCCAACTACAACACCCTTTTAGGCATTTGGTTCAATGTAGAGATTCCAAATGAGCTAGGCAGCAAATTGGAAATATTGCCATCTTTGGTCATAAGGCTGATTTTCTCCTTTCATTAATAACTGATCTTTAGACTCCTGCTCAGTCTCCCACAACTCCCATACAAGGGATACCAGTAACTGTAAAGTTAACGAGGTAAGAAAGTGAATAGTTACATCCATCACCTATGGAAGGAATGCAGCAGATACATTTAGAAGGTTTAAGTATTTTTATTGCACTATTTCAATTATTTCATCTAGAAGTTTGAAGATTTGGTATCAATACTTACAGTTTATGAACAAGGTGATTTCTGAGGTCCTGAGTAATATCTTCATGCCATGGTTTCCGAATTCCAATGCCAGAAGGATGTGTTGCTGTTGGCATGGCCCCCAAACTAGCAACATTGGCATTTTCATTCATCATGGTACTAAAAAAAAGAGGGGGAGGGGGAAGAGGTGATTATCAAAGACACAATAAACCTCATTAAGTGAGACTTTCTTTATATGTAAACACATCACAAGTAATTGTATATGAAAGTGGCCTATTCATGCTCAGATTCCTGCTCAGCCATAGGTGGATAAACATTTCTCTCTCTCTCTCTAAAATACATATGGATGATATTGCACTCTTCTTTCAGGCAAGGTTCTACATTAAGGTGCGTTCCAATATTCATTCACTTTCCACTTTATAGATGGAGAAATACAATTCTGAACATTAGCTGCCATTTCTTGCTTCTGGAAAGTCCTGAGTACTTGTTATTAACCAACAATAATTTACAATGGTCAGGAGTGTCCTCACTTGACCTCTGTCCCAAGCAATGAGCAGCAGTAGCAACATTATGCACAATAACCAACTTTAATTTGTACTATCTCTACCAATCACAACATGTACCTTTTTGTGGAACAGAATTAATTATTTAGCCCGGTATATGATATATATTCATATTATATATCATAGTTCAAAACCTGTGCTATATAGCATGTGTATCACTAGCAGAATGTGCTATTCTACTTCACTGACAACATTTAAATGCCAACACTTTCCAGTCAATATAGAACCGGTGATCTAAGTGCATGTAGCAGCACTATAGAATTCAGTAATGAGACACATGCATATCTACTATGAAAGCAATGCAGCTACTGCAAGGTATTTTGCTTTACCTATAACCTTTACAAAAAAAGTTTTCAGGTAAATGTGGAGCCCCTATAGCAGAACAGAGTATCCCAATGCTAACTCAGTATGCTGACCTCAACAGATTTATATCAGGCAGACAAAAATGCCATCTCTGAGCTTTATTCAGAGGTCACAGATAAAATTTTAAAATATACAATATTTTCCTTTTGTAAAAAACCATCTTGTTAAAAGTTACTATTTTGTAGCTCTGCCACTTTTGTGAATTCTTTCCTCAATGTGTTATTCCGAAAGTTGCTTTCTATACAATTAAAAATAAACTTACTTTTGAGAATTCATAGCTGGATGCAACATTGATTCAGGTAGAAGACTCTGGGCTTGAACACCAACACCTCCATTCACTCCCATAGGATTAGCATCTAGACCAAAAGAAAGAAAGAAAAAAATAAACTATGCTCTACTGTAGATTAATTGCTTTGGGTGCTTAAGTTGTTTCCAGATATTCTAGGGTACACATGCTGCTATCATTGCTGCAAAACAGATTTTGGCCCTACTACAAAACAGCTTCTTTCCCTCCATATGAATGTGTAGGAGAAGCTCAAGGGGGGAGGGAGCACTTATGATGGCAGAGGCAGATTTTGCTTCCTTAACTGAGTCTCAGATTGCAGTGTGTTTAATTTGTTCATCAAATTAAAAATTAACTCAATGGGAATCACTGAGATAACCCCTCACTAAGACTACCCTGAGTTCAACTTTTTGGTTATACTAGAGAACAATGAAACCTTGAAAACTTGCTTTTGCCACATACAAAGCCTCACCTCACTATCACCCATTCTCCCAATGGATACAAAACTTCACAAATGCCTTTAGTAAAATACTTGAATAAGTTGTAGCTTAGGTGCTGATGGTCATATTTTTCTTTTAATGCAGAATTACATATTTTATTGTTGTTGCTATGATTTGGAGTTGTTAGCTGCCTTCTGAAATAAGGTGGGATATACATTTTAAAAATGAAGTTAAGAACATACTTGTAGGATTCATGGGGCGAAGTCCCTGCGGTGACTGTCCTTGCTGCTGGCTCTTCACTTGAGCTTGTGTCTGCGTCTGCATCTGATTCCCTTGATACGTTAGTCCAAGGGCAGCATAAGCCCTCTCAATCGAACTGGGGTCAATCTGGTTAGCAGTATTTATGTTGGGGGTTGTCTGCTGACCAACCCCTACAGAGCCAGAATTTCCAAGTCCTACTGCAGCACCACCTAATAATGCTAGAAAAAATGAAGACATGAAAACGATCAAAAACAGTGACTAGAATGAACATAAAATACATCAATCCTTTTATAAAGTCCTTAGTAACACATCAATAAGGTTTGTGGCATTAAACTGTGTCTGTTGCTGACCTGATAAGCATGGAGGCTGCTGCCTACCACAACTTGGGCAGCTATGGCTGCGTCCTACTGTATTTGCAGACAAGACTGCCATCACAATATGATAGTGAGGCCAGAGTAGAGGGTCCATGTATATCGAGGGTCCCTGCTGTCAGGAGCACTGCTTGTCCTGTAGGAACTTGATCCTGCAGCTGTCTCTCACACCAGCCATTAATAGTATTAGGAGAAACATTATGAGAAATGGAGTGATACTGCAAATCTGTAATGCCCTAAAAATAAATAAATTAGTGACTACTTACATTGTTGATTTCTTTTGTCCCCAGCATTCTTGAGAGGGAGACACACAGGACAGTCATGCCGTGTACAATTCTTCCAGTGCGATATGATTTGTCGTGAAGATGCACAGTGAGCCACTAAAAAGAGGGTTAAAAAGCAATTTTACACTAAAAACTTTAAATTTCTTTGAGCCAGCTATCCATGTGCTACTGATGCACAGAATCTATGCACAATTACTTGGAGTACAGTGTGACTCATGCTTCTGAGTATATTGGACTGCATATATCTATATCTGTATCTCCAGAATTGAAAACTTTCCCCTTAAGTCTTCTTTTGACTGATAGGTCAAGGGAAATCTTAGTTGATTGAAACTTATCTTACCCAAGTACAGATCAAGGCTTTTCTGCTCTTTGCAATAGGTCACCCAGTCTGGATCTCTTATTACTTATTGCACAGTGGAGGCCAAAGTTGATTGCTAAAACTTCAGCATCTGTATCTCTCATCCTGACCTTGTAACTTGTGAGCACAATTTACTGCAAAATTGTTTTTCAGACAGTATTAGCTTCCTACTGTCACAATGGTAACATTTCCGGAGGGGCTTGACTTGACTTGACAAGAACAGGACCAAAGATTTCTATGAGATGAAAAACTTTATACTTACCCTGGCAAGATTTTCCAGCCTGGCAATGTGTCATGTGGTTGAGGACATTCTTCATGGTTCGACAATGAGGGAGGTTGCACTGCCGCACCTCACCATTTGCTTGTTCCCGCCGCTGACATTTGTGAGCATGTAGGAGGAGAACAAGTTGCTGCTGAATGAGCTTGCGCTTTTCTGGGTCTGCAGTTGGTGCTCCTGATCCCATGCCCTGGGGGGCAGTTGACACCATTCCAGCCTGCTGAACTGGAGGTGTCTGCTGTTGACCCTTCAAAGGTAAATAAAGAAGACAAATGGAAGTCTAACCCTGACAGTTCTCTAGAAGTCAGCAAAACACAAAGAAGTTATTCATGTCTTTTGAAAGTTTGCTTAAACCTGTAGAAGCAGCAGCTATATGAATTACTTTAAGATAACTTAATAAAACCTCTCTCTCAGAGAAAGCTCTTATTCCTTTGAAGAAAATCCATTCACAAGCAAAGTTCCACAAGGCAAATTAATGCTCATATAGTCCCTAAAGAAAGCAGCCATACAACACAGCCTACTAATATAATGAGTATGAGGAATGATTTCATGAATCAATATTTTCTAACCTCCAGCAGCCAACACATAAACATACCATCCCTAAATATGGAGCAATGCAAAGGACGGATCAAGCACAGGAGACATAGTTATTGTAGCCACTACCAATGCAACACAGCAAACTAATATTGCTGAGGTTGATAATTAGAAATATATGTCCTATTCTGCTTAGTAACCACCTTGCAATGCCACTTCTGAGGCTGATCTTTGGAAGTGGCAATGCAAGCATTATTCCATATTGCTTTTCATTCAACTTCAGAGAGCTTGACTTGATTTGGTTTTAAGGATCTTCAGGCTTGCTTCATTAACTGGGAAGGAATAATTATTGTTTTTCTCTTTTAACAAGGGGTCAAGGTATGAGAGTTCAGCACAACTAACATTGTACCATCCATGGGAGAAATTCAGTTTTCATGTCAGCTTCACCCAAATACAGTAGTAAAGGGATTTCTTCACTTTCGGCCTGTTTTCAAGTATACTGGAGCTTCACAGCTTGAAACTAACTGGGCACCATAGGCAAAGGCTAACTCCAGTTTGAACAAAAGTTACACTTATAACTGAAATGAGCTTTCCTCTGCATTACTGATCCACATGAACCATGCTTCATCCTTCCCAAACTGACTACAACATAATACTACAATTGAATTACCCTTTAGCAATGCTGTAAATTCCAGAACTTTGACTCTTCACATGTATAGGTATTATGGCGATTCACAGTAAAACCCCACTGTCATGAATGGAACTTCCCTATACAGGTGGTAGGATTGTGGCACTCACAGATAGCTTCACTCTCTTCAATTTAATTGGTGTACCCAATACCAATTGGATTTCAATCACAACTAATAAACTTACTCTCTATTACAGTAATAAAGAGTAATACAACATACCTAATTAGCATGATCTATATCCATACAGTGAAGCTTTTAAAGTGCTCTTTGCCAATGCTATATGGATTATGGTGTACAAGTTTACACTGGCCCAATTTGTACATAACATTACACTATAGTTTATTTTAAACTATGAGAAGTGTGCTCCTGCCCACTCTATAGTCCCTATGGCCTTTTAAACTGTGAATGGGTGTGGGTTATTGTTTTTGCTTGTTACTATGTTATGTATTTTTGTATTGTAAACCATGCTGTGATCCTCGGATAAAGGGTAGTATATAAACTTAATAAATAATAGTAACAATAATTTGTTCCTCCCCTACTCCTGCATGTGCCTACCCCTCTCTCATTGAGGTAACTGACCAGTTCTATGAAGAGCAGTGTTAGAAACAGAGATATTAAAGCTATTCGTCATATGGCCCTTAAACCTAGGTTACAGGCACACTAATGGAATGTTGAAGCACTTTAAAAAAAAACAAAAAAAACCATGATTACAAAGCCGAAAATGAATTTTGTATACTGTCAGCTCCAGCTAAAATCTGACTCATGCCATAGCATGGCAGCAAAAAACCAACAATGCTGCTGTCAGTGGCGGAGATGTCAGGTGCCATCCTGGCACCCAGGCATCTTCATTTAGTTGCAAGTGTCTGATAGCCAGGTGCAAAATGAGCATGGTGCCTGGCTAATTTCGAACGCTGTAAGAGAGGCAAAAATGTTTACCCATTCAAGGGAGTCTAAGTAGAATTCACCTCACATTTGAATTCATTAGGTTAGTCAATTCTCATTATGTGCCAGTGTCAGGAAGCCTCTGCAGAGGGAGGCCGATGTTTCTGCCCTCGCTCTAATTCATTGACATGACTGTTACAGCAGTAGACGACTATACTGCCTATACTCATTAAAACATACTTTAAAATAAACTCTAGTTTAATGTATTGTGTGAACTAGTTCACTATTGGAATCTATTAGATCTGAGAGCCAAACCAACTGTTGCTTATTGGCATGCTGATATGATGAGCAGCGCAACATGCTGCCCATGTGATTCCCAATTGGTTTGGATATGGTTTAAAAGTTAATGTGAACAGTTCATAATGGAAGCAAGCAAAGAGGAGCACTGTAAGATGTTTTGACTTCTCCTAATCTTCTTTGTTCCCAGTATTTTTTTGGCAAAAGTTCATTACAGTTCTATTAAGATCTATACAATGTTATATCACTTTTAAAATGCCAATATCTATGGATGTACAATTTGACCATAAGGTGCATAAGACATTCTTTTTAGTCAGCAATCAGAATTAGCTTGAAATAAGTGAAGAGCTACACACCTGTGCTGCTCAGAGTAGATGAAGATGATGAACGAAGATTTTTAAAAATCCACTTTTTACAGAGCAACACTTGGCTACAAAGATTACTGGCAACAGCTAGCCATTCAGAAACAGCAGTCTAAGAATGTTTGGGGGTCTGACTTACACTCTTGGCTTTCCACTATTTAAGAGCATGGTTCCATGCACGCACTGAAGCCACACATACAATGCAACGTGAGATAAGTAATACTGCATGCATACCTGCAATTCTATCCCCCACAAGGGTGGTAGAGAAATTAAGACAGGCTATACACAACCCAGGAATCAGCTCTACACAGCCTCTTCAGTGCTCCCCTCCCCAGCTCCAGCCTGCTTTTCAGTGTGACACCTTCATCGCCCACCGCCCAGCCCCCCCCCCTACTTCCCAGAGAATGGAGCACTGAAAGCTAAAAAAGGCCAATATAGGCCACCAGAGAGAGAGGTGGTAGCTCTGCATGGCCTTTGCAGACCTCACAATCCAAGTAACACAGTTTGCCCATCTTCACCACAGCAAGGAGAAAGGGACATTGGAAGCTTCAAGGAAGTGTCACACTCTCCATGTTCTGACCAGCCTGGCTCCTCCAACATCTTACCCAGCTACATTCTGCCTCCTCCTCCACCTCTGTATTGTCCAGTAAGAAGAGTATGTTCCTTGATACCCCTGCCTCCAACCTCTCCACCATTCCCAAAACCTGCTGTTAAAAATACCAATAAGGCACACGTCATCTGGAAGGGAATAGGGATGCTAAGAACCTTATGAGCATGTACAGGCACCTTCCCACTCACACGACCACTGACAAATGCATCATTTTTGGTGCCAAAGGGGGGCAGAATAGGACAGAAAGGACTTGTGTGTGTCCCACTGACATGCACAGTTATTGGGAATGGAAACTCTATGTACACAGAGATTCTCTTGTACTGCTGTGTCACTAGCTCAGCACGGGGGGAGGCAGGATTAACAAGAATCAAGTTAAGTGTGTGCACATTACACTGTCTGCTCATTGGGAGCTCAGGTGTATCTGTGGTGCAATGCTCCACTGAATGTGTTGGCTCAATGGCTGCAAAGCATAGATTGGCAAATGAATGAACTGATGCAATCACTCCTCATCAAATACATCTTACATCCTGCTATGACAATGCACCTATGTAAACTCACATAAAGTCAGTTTCCAACAAAAAATAATTTTATGTCATCCATTTCTTCCTATATCCCATTTCTCCTTGAACCTTCCACCCATATTATCAACAAGCACATGAACACAGTTTCAGAATACATCACAGACTGTTATTTCTATATGTTCTCCAATATATGGATGAAAATAGTACCGTCTGCCCCCTAAAAGGCTAGAATTCAGATGATGAAAGGGTAGGTATGAGAATTATGCAAAAGACAAGGAGATATGGTTCAAGTAGAAATGCCATTCAAAAGAAATGCCATTCAACTAAAATGCTTTTTTCCTCTAGGTTGAATACCCTTATTTCTCATGATTTGACACAATATGGAACCCTTTAAGACAAAATACTGGTATATCTTGAACTAGCTCTACAATAATTTGAAATAGAAGTTACTACCTACCATATTAGGCATTACTGGACCAGGCACTGGCTTCTTGTCCATTGGAAACTGGGGTAAACTGTTAGGTAATACAGGCTTATTTTGCATCTGGGGACCAAGTCCACTGGCTCCAATTGGTTGTCCAGGATTCTGGCTGTATGGTGGTACATAAGGACCGGGGTTGTTCATCATTCCCATCTAGAAATTAAAGAATGACAATGAAGGAATATTTTCATTTTTTTCTGTTCATTTCATGGTATACACTATGGTTAACTACTGTTTGGTTCAAGGAATGGACTATCAACAAACTGTAAAGTATTAACAAATTCTGATCTACATATACTCTCTTAATACTATCCATCTCTTTCCAAACCCCAATTCAATATTGGTTGTACTGACAATTAATAAAATTTTGCTATCATTCAATACTTTCCATTTTCCCTTCATTTTAAATCAAGCATTTCATATATATATTCCTCCAGATATTGAATTATATTGACTGAGCACCTCAAAAGTTAATTTATCCTTGAATGCTTATGATCCAAAGGCACACCTTCAATTTTACAATCTGAATATTGAGCCTGATTCTGATCATAGGTCATGAAGAAATTGAAGATTTGAAAGAATGTCTCAATGGTTTGGCAGATTAAAGATTTTATATCAAAGAAACACCCAAGCCATTAATTGTTTAACAAAGAATTATATATCAGTTGATCTAAGAAAACCTCTAAGCAAATTACAAAAATATAAAATACAATTATTGATAGTTCCTAAATGTCAAATTTTTACAAGTGCAGAATGAGTATTATGAATCACCTGTAACAGTGTCAGTGCTCCAGACTGAAGCTGTCAAATGGGCGCGCGCACAAACACACACACACACACACAGCAGAACACGTGAGTATATATGGAAAACACAGCTGAATCTGGCAGCTGCCTAAATTGATGTTTTCTACATTTATTGACTTTTTCACTATTAGCGGTTGAATAGTAATCCAACAGTTCTCCTGACATGTGTGCATACTACACCCTAGAATCACCTAACCTAACATGCTAGTGGAAGCCAGCAATTGTCTCCCACTAGTACAATGGGGCTTCTCCTGCTCCACCAAATCTACTCTGGCGAGTCAAGAGAATCCCTAGAACATTGCAGGAGAAGGGACAGTTCAACCTGACAAGCAGAAATGCATGCACTGACAGAACAATCATTACATCATGAAGCTGAATTCCTCCATATGGTGGTGGTGGTGGTGGTGGTATTATTATTATTATTATTATTATTATTATTATTATTATTATTATTATTATTATTATTTACAATGTTGGACTGGTCTAAATCATGACAATCTTTAAACAGTTATCAAAAAAATGCATGAGTTTTCAGTTGAAATTGAAGCAACAAGGCTCTGCCCTTCTCCCCGGCTCCAAGCTGGTGGACCCCTGCCCATTATAAACAAAATACACAATCTCTGTGCCTCTTTCAGAAGTGTGGTCTACCAGAGCAGGTAATTTTCAATGATTGGTTCTTTATACAGGAAGATTTTCTATGTCTCAGATCTTATCTACTTGTCCAAGTAAGTTCATTTAATACTATTTTGCTAGTAAAGTTCCTAGATAGCAGGAAATCTCTACTGGAAATTATAAGAAAGCTCTGCTGGCCACAGTCCATTTTACACAAAGATTTTAGTTGCAGAGAAAACAAGCACATTGTTTTTAAAAGAGGAAATCTGTGGTTTAGACAAAGTAGCAGGTACGAACATAATTAAGAAACCAGCAGTTAAATAAACCTAGATGGCTACAGTGGAAGAGTCCATTCTATGCACTACTGTAACATACTGGAAATTCCCTTCCAAAACTTTCTGATATCATTATCTTTTACATTATCTAATACTCATCAACACAGACAACTCAGTGCCCTGTTCTCCAGTAGAGACAGCTGATGCCACCCCCTAAAAAGCTCACACTGCTAGTAAGTTGAGGTGGATATAAAACAGATATAACTCTGTAGTATAGTAGTAGTAATTAGGGCTGGGAGATACCTGAAGGAGCATCTCCACCCCCATCGTTCAGCCTGGACACTGAGATCCAGCACCAAGGGCCTTCTGGCGGTTCCCTCACTGCGAGAAGCAAAGTTACGGGGAACCAGACAGAGGGCCTTCTCGGTAGTGGTGCCCGCCCTGTGGAACGCCCTCCCATCAGATGTCAAGGAAATAAGCAGCTGTCCTATTTTTAAAAGACATCTAAAGGCAGCCCTGTTTAGGGAAGTTTTTAATATTTAATGCTGTATTGTTTTTAACACTCGATCGGGAGCTGCCCAGAGTGGCTGGGGAAACTCAGCCAGATGGGCAGGTAATAAATTTGTTGTTGTTGTTGTTGTTGTCGTCATCATCATCATCACCCGCTTTTCAACATAGTGGTGTATCGCCAGCCAAACATCGAAGTTTGGCGATATACCACAATGTTGAAAAAACAAGATGAACTGGCCTCTGCCAGCAAGACACCAGTTGAAACTGCCCCAGCTCTCACAGCCCCGGTGCTCTCTCGTGTGAGCAGCAATAGCACTGGAGCTGCTTTGTGCCACTCAGCTGGGGGGAGGGAACGCCCGTGAGTGGGCAGAGCATCAGGGCTCCTTTAACTGCTCGCTATGGGGAGCAGTAACCACACTATGCTCAGCTGAGCAGTTTCACAGCACCGCCAGCCTGCGGGAGCTAGCGCAGGACTGGGGGCTCCTTTGACTGCTCGACTGATGCAAGGGCAGCTGCACACTCCTCAGTCGGGCAGTTTAAAGATGCACTTCACATATACAGCTTGTTTCTCCCTCTCTGTCATATGAGAACAAAGTGGGATGGCTGTTTCACTCAGCGAAATACCGCTGAGTGAAGGAGACATCGCGGCCTGTTCCTCATACCGGTCTTGGGCGATATATCACCCAGGCCTAGTAGTAATGGGGAATCTGTGTTCCTTAGCCTCAAACATAGAGAAGCATGGAAAAATAACTGAACACACAAGTTTGGTTACATCAGTGGAGAATGGAGCCTCTCTACTATCCTTCTACTGGGGAACAGAAGACAATTGCAAGTTGTTCGGCTCTTGCTAAGTCATCCCATGTGCTCTGTCATCCTTGTGTCTTCAGTTTGTGTACCTCAAAACATGCCACATAGGCAACCCTGAAAATGAAGACTACATAGGTTTAGATCTACCTTGACAGCATAGATCATGAAGTTATACATAAACTGGCAGGCACAATATGTTGTTCCTCTGGTAGTTGCTGTAGCCAACTTCAGAGTGACTGGTTAGAGTTTATTATTGCTTTTTAAAGAATGTTTAAAGTTTTCATTTGCTAGAGCATAGGAGGTGGGAAGGTGCTCAGTATGCTGTGCACAGGAATCAAGTGGACTGCTGGCATAGAGATGAAACATTTCAACGCACCACTGCCAGCCCACTGAATTTTCATACTGGATTCTAGAGGTCAAGCTCCCTAATACCTGTCCATCCTAGAAAGCAAGAGAGCTGGCGGCACAGAAAAGAAGCACTTCATTCCTCTGCCACCAGCCTGCAGTACCTCTATGCTACACAAGTAGGAAAAGGAAGAACAGGGAGGCGTGGAGTGACTCATGCCTCTGCCACTAGTACATTTGCTTTGTTTGCTGGATTTGCAGAACGAGTCTTTATTTTCAAGACATAAAGTACAGTGGTACCTTGGTTTACAACCATAATCCATTCTGGAGGTCCGGTTGTGAACCAAAACAGTTTGTAACCCAAGGTGCGCTTTCGCAAATGGGGACTCCCCCCAAAAATGGGCTAGAATCCCAAAAAAGGGGCACACAGTTCCGGGTTTGATGTGTTTGTAATCCAAAACGGTTGTAATCCAAAGCAGTTGCAAACCAAGGTACCACTGTATAGGAACACAAAAGGCTTGGTGCCTACTGTGTTTCTAGCCTGTAGAATTCTTCACTCTGCTTTTTACCCAGAGCAGGGGCTGGCAAATATTCTATCCATCTTCCATCAGCCCCTCTTTTGAGTACTATTTTTGGCTGGCTGTTAACTTTGTGGCCAATTTATACTATTATTGTCATTAATTTTTAAGTAGCCTTCTGCACAATCATCTCAAAGTTATCCACAAGATAATAAAAATGAATAGTGAAAAGACGGTTAAAAACACAAAACACAGCAGACACATTTAAAACAAAACTCAAATAATATAAAGTAGATACAGCAAAGACCCATTTATCCAGTTGAGAAAGCTTGTGCACTATTGTTATAATCCTATTATTTTTTAATATCTGATTGGTCTGGGAATAACCTCTAGCATTCTCTTCCATTCATGATTTCATGTGAAAACTCACTATGGACTATCAGCAGTCCCTAGATTCACAAGTAAAACTCAAGAGATAAATGCTATGACCACCAAGGTCCCTTGCAACTCTTACGATTCCAAAATATCAACAGATTTTAAGTTTAATGTTTGTAAAGTGTACCCATTTGGATTCATAACTAAACTATCTTCATGAGCCATTCTTCCAAGCCTCTAACTTACTAAATTATCAATGTCATTGCACCAGCATAGCCGACTACTATTAAGTGTAATATGGCTGAGATGTGAAGAGTAGATCTGTTCAATGCACTGGCTCTCTTACAGGGTACTATAAGCAGGCCGATTGTTAAATCCCAGTTAAGGCCATATTATGTTGCGAACCACTCTGTGATCTTTGGTTGAAGAAAACTGTATCAATTTAATAAACAACAACAACAATTAAAATAAACTTGTGGTATTTATTCTTCAGTCATTGCTCAGGGAACTGACAATATTCACATTCACCGATTAAACATAACAATGAGTAGCAGAAGCTCCTATATTTGGGAGGGGGTGGTTCTCCACACACACGTTCTTGGCAGCAAACTGATCCTCTAAATACTCAAATTTGGAAAATTCTCTATAGATGCTAACAGAGCAGATGGCACTGGAAACTTCTGTTTCAAGAATGCAATTTACTCCACCTCCCCTGTTAAATTCAGTCTGCAGCACGTGCATTTTAAAAGCCCAAACTGACCACACTCCCACTGTAAACCAGTGTTAGAAACTCAGAACTTTGTGAACTTAAGGAGGAATAGCCACTTTATCCAGGGACATTTCACACATACATATAGGCCTATTCTTACCTCTTTTTCTTAATGGTGACACAGACCATTCATAATGTAAGTGGGGTAGGTGAAGAGAAGCTACAACAATTACCGTATTTTTTGCACCATAACACTCACTTTTTTCCTCCTAGAAAGTAAGGGGAAATGTCTGTGCGTGTTATGGAGGGAATGCCTACAGGTAGCATGCCTACGGATTTTCCTCCTCTAAAAACTACGTGCGTGTTATGGTCGGGTGCGTGTTATAGAGCGAAAAATACGGTAACTATAACATTGTTCACTGCTCCTGCTCAGGCTGCACAGATAAAGCATGTTGGTTCCTGAAATTCATTCTGATTTTGTAGATAAAATAAAACTTATAGAATTCTACAGGATGTCTTATTAGTGTGTGAAAACAATCAAAATCCAAGGATCCTGAGGCATGCACCTCCAGATGGTGGAAATGTCAGGCGCCATCCTCACACTTAGGCTTCTTTACTTGGTCACAAGTGGCTGATAGCCAGGTGCAAAATGTGCCTGGCTAATTTCAAACACTGTTGCAAGCTACTCTAGCATGTTTGCTCTAAGAAAAGACATGTGAACCATCATCAAGAAAAAATAAAGGAGAAGATAAGATGGACTTTCCCCAGACATATAAGATTACAGCATTTGAATTAAATTCAGTATTTACCAAGAGTTAAGGAGGTTTATTATTGCAAAGCCAAACCTTTCAGTTCATTTTAATATGTGGCATATTGAATCCTTAAGTGGCCAAAACACTTGTTAGACAATGCCAACATGTAAATCAATGGATCAAAATGTGTCCTTTCTTGGAGTTCATTTATGTATCAAATACAGTCAGACCTCGGGTTAAATATGCTTCAGGTTGAGCGTTTTCAGGTTATGCTCTGCGGCGACCTGGAAGTAACGGAACGAGTTACTTCCGGGTTTCGCCACTCGCGCATGTGCTCAAAATGCTGTCACGCGCATTGTGGAAGTGGTGAAACGTGACCCACGCACACGCGTGTTACATTCTACTCAGGATGCGAACAGGGCTCTGGAATGGATCCCGTTCGCATCCAGAGGTACCACTGTATATCATGTCCTTTTTTTACTGAAGCCCCAGAAACTATGCTATTCAATTATGACTTTGTCAGTTCTTGCATACATATAAGTTTTGAACCATATCCTTTATACCACACAAGGATTGGGAACCAGAGAACCTCTATGTGGGCTTCCAACTCCTACCAACTCTGATCACTGGCCACGCTGGCTGGGCCTGAAGGGAATCGGAGTTCAACAACATCTGAAACGAAACACATTCTACATCCTTGGTGTTGCTAATATGGTGCACAACAACATAGGAAAATGCCTTAGACCAAGTCAAACCATTGCTGCTGCTAGGTCTTTATCATCTACAGTCTGACTGGCAGCAGCTCTCCAACATTTCAGACAGTAGCCTTTTCCAGCCCTACCTAGAAATGCCAGGGGTTGTGTACAAGATGTCCCAGGTTCAAACTGTGCACACTTCCTATTGTGAACCTAATCAGATATTAATCCCAATTTCATCCTGACATTTCCCTTTCACATGTGGTTGTATATTTATGTTATTAGGGGATGTCTTGTACAATTGTTCTTTGAAATTATTCAAAAATAAATAAAAGTACAAACAAAAATTTGTCACCAAGTTACATCCCAACTTCATCTAGTTCTACCTGCAAGATCTTGTACTACAGTTGTTGCTTAATTCCACTTGGACTGCATATTGTTCAGATATCAAGGTCTGGTTATTCTACACCCATCAATGATATTTACTGTAGCTCATGTATACCCATGATATGCCAAGTAACTACTAATCCATAATTCTTAACTGCTGTTCAAGAAAACGTGACTCACCTTTTCACACACATAATAAAATTAAATTACAGCTCAAATGCAAGAGTTCTAGAGTATATTCAACGACACCAGAAGATTGTAGAATCATTGTACTGTGCTCAATTAGAGCCAGAACAGGCCAATTTATATGAATGGATGGAAACACACCTCTTTTAAAAAACAAAACACTGAACACCTGAACAGAAGTAAAACAAAAATAAATCCAGAGTATTCCAAACTACTGTCAGTTATATCTAACTAAGTCACTTCAACGTAAATGAACATAGTTCATTCTCTCTCTCTCATGTACAGCTGTTTGGGCTTGATAAAATTAGCATATGTTAACAATTTTCAGTGCTTCCTCCCCCCCCCAATTAAATTTAAGCAAAGTGCATAACACTAAATTGTCTTAAAATAGTTGCAAGTAATAAAAATTTTTTTAGTAAAGCTTTGAATATGATTTACTAACATTTATACCACATCTATAGTACACAGTGCTATATGGTATAGAGTTTTGAGACAGCTATATATAGTATAGACTAAGTCCAACAATTATCATAATCAGATTTGTAAAGCTGATTTAAACTGGGCATTGGGGAAAATTAGATCCATTTTAGAAAATGGAAATTCACACCACTGCTTTCCACCTACTGTATTTAGAATTCAGGATAAGGGCTTTTATAAAAGCACAAGTATCAAACCTTTGTACAACAAAGTGTTAGTTGACAAATATGTTTCCTGCAGATAAAGCACCTATATATTATAACCCCATGAAAGTAGAAGAAAATGCTCGTCCTGATATGCACAACAGCCATGCCATTTTGCTTTGCCATACAAAAGAAGCCAAGTATTTCATTTGAAGATGAAGCTCAGCTATACGTAGGCTACAAAATACTTTCACACTTTTCATTTTTAGACCCCTCAAAAACCTCCTGTTCCCAGTTTACTTTTCTAGACTCCGTTGTGGGGTATCAACAACAGCTGGTTGGAGAGCAACACAGATCAAGCATGCTTGTTGTCAGCTTGTACCAACTCCACCTCAAAAAGTGAAACTTGGGCTCTCTGCCAACAGCCAAACCAGTTGAATACACTCTTGAGTCTCAGCCTCCATTTCAGATTTCCCTCTAATAGACTCTTCAGCTAGCTTAAGAACATACATTACAAATGGGGGTGTCCAAGCCAAAAAGAGTGTCTTTTCTGCTAAAACTGACAGAAGCAGAGCAAAACCATATCTACAATTCACGTTAAACAATCTTCTTTGCTTCTCCAATTACCACTCAAGTAAATTTCAGGATTTGAAGACAGTATACTCCAATTGCTCATTAAACTGAATCTTCACATGTTAAGTATTATTATATTATTAAAGTTCTCAGACTATTAAAGAAATCTTAGTAGAGTTTATCAATCTTGTGAGGTACAGCCAACAGACTAAGCCTGCAATGATATGTACATTTATCAGTAGTCCTACTTTGTTCAATGGATTTGCTTGAGTAAGAACGCACAATACTAAAAAATGCATTTTGAGTAAAAGTGCATTAAAATTTAGCTCTGTAAACGTTTGCATAGAATGAAACTGTTTAAGGGAAAGACATTCAGTGTTCAGATTATTCGTGCCTATGTTACAGGCGGCACCATCCTAGAAGAACATTTGCCTTTCTGAAGAAAAAAGCTATGCCCCCAAATTATGCTTGACACCTGCAGTTTTTCTTAAGAACTTTTGGTAATAAAGAAATAGTTTTCTAAAAATCTGTTTACATAAGCCAACTAATCTTTAGGAACTGAAATTCTCATTATAGAATTATGAAGCTTCTTCAGCTGATGAAAGGTTGTAGCACTGCATTTTGTGGGCTTAAAGTCACAAAGCTAGATCTGGTAGCAGGGTCACTGTCTTTCTAACTGCTATTTGGCTATCTGAAAATGCCTGCAGTTAAGTTTCTCCTGCAAGTTCCAAAGATCTCAGAAGCCCACTCTGCAGTAACTCGGAGCAGTGTGTGGCTGTCCCCACTCTGTGGAATAGAATTCCTGTCAAGATACAACAGGCACCCTCTCTACCTGTACTTTCCTGAAATAAGTGACATGTTTGTACCAACAGGTTTTCCCAGCAGCATTAACTGATCTATGTCATAACTGTCTACATTGCTTGATTTTGTTTTTGTTTCAAATGAATCTGCTATTTTTGTGTTATACAGTGGTGCCCCGCAAGACGAATGCCTCGCAAGACGAAAACCCCGCTAGACGAAAGGGTTTTCCGTTTTTCGATGCGCTTCACAAGACGAATTTCCCTATGGGCTTGCTTCGCAAGACGAAAACGTCTTGCGAGTCTTGTGATTTTTTTCGCTCCCCCCCCCTTTTTCTAAGCCGCTAATAGCCTTTTAGCCTTTAATAGCCGCTAATCGGGTTGATTCGCAAGACGAAAAAACCGCTAGACGAAGAGACTCGTGGAACGGATTATTTTCGTCTTGCGAGGCACCACTGTAACTTGTTCTAATTATACATCACCTTGAGATGGTTTTTAAGAAGGTGATCAATAAATTAATGAGGATTATATTTGCACCTTTAAGTTTAGCCAGTTTAAATCTAGTTATTTGACCAGCCCTTCTATGAAATATGGCACTAAGGTCTGCAGAAGGTAGTGGGATCAGTGAAAGGTATTGTGATGGGATGGTGAGCTGCTTGTGCGTAAAATCGTAGTCCCTCAGAGTTTGTGCAACTCCACAAACCTCTGTCTGTGACAGAGCTCCTCAGACATGTCTGCTCTAGTCGCTTGCAGATTCCGACAGTGGTTGTTTTCGGAAGCGCCTCCAGCATAAAAGCTCCTTAACGGAAATACGTCTTCGGGACTCGCGGCATGACAGCTTCCGGCGAGGAATGGGTCTCCCTATGGGAGCTTCAGACACTTCCCCACTGTTCTCGCTGGACGTGTCCCTGAGCCCTCCCTCTTGCTCGCTTTCCCTGCTAGTTCCTGCTTTAGCTGCTGAGTCTCTCTCAGCCTCCGTGAGACTTTCCTCCAGAGACCCGCCTCTCCCCCTGCTGGTCCCTGCTTCAGCTGCTGAATCCCTCCCAGCCTCCGTGAGCCCTTTCCCCACCTGTTCCTCCGACGGCAGTTCCCTGACAGGTATGTTCCCTATCTTGAGAGCAGAAACACTTTTCAATACAGCAAGGCTACTATTGGATACAACCATATGAAATCAAATTCTAAACTGCCACCTATAACTGTGTTGATCAAATACATATTTGCATCCATTTGAAAGACAGTGTTGTTGCTTTGCAACTTTGTTGTTAATCTATATTGATTTTTTATTGGCTTTAAGCATCTTTAGGTAAACATACCAGTTTTGCTCTCTGATTCAAAACCTTTCCCAAACCAGGGTTAGGGTTAAACAACTGCCACCAAGAAAGAGCCAGTAAGAATTTCTGCTGGCTCAGACCTTGAGGGCCTGATATAATCAGGTAATAAATAAAAATGTTTGCAACTTAGAATTCTAGGTGCTTTGGGAACCAAAACATACAAGCCCCACAGATTGAGAAAAGGAAACTGCATCACTCCAGAGCCACTATTCATGTGTTTCATGTCCATGCAAAGCACAAGAGTTCTCAACAATGTGGAGCAGAAAACTTTTCAGAGCTTTATTTTTCCATGAAAATTTTTCTGTTTTATAAGTTCACTAGCAAAAATTAAAAGATGCCAAATGCAAATATTAAGCAAGCTTGATAGTTTCAAATATTTTAGTTTTGTTTTTTAAATACAAGAAAATATGGCAAACTAGATCACTCTCGGAATTTTTTCCAGGAAATCCATGTTGAAAGACGTGTTACAGTTTTTATCTTGGAAGCCACAGAATACACGTTATTTTTAAGGGCAATACATAAATAGCAACCCTTCCCCAAAGTATCAATATTTAATGGGAGTTATCATAGTGGAGATCAGAAGGTGGCACAATGTATCTTTACTTCAGTAGCTCTTAGAGATAGAGCACAACCTGTTCCCAGCCTGAGTCATATAACAGGAGGTGAACTGACCAGTAAACCCTGAGAAAAAATCCATACCCGCTACTTTGTGGGACATGTTCAGGTGAAGAAAAGGCTAAGGAGTAAACCCTACACAATCCAAAATGGAGTCCCTAAGACGGTTGGATGGTGCCCTGTATACCTCCTTCCAGCAACTCCTGCAACCAAACTTTCCTTTCCTTTGGACCACATCAGTGAAGCCGAGAAGGTTGTTGGATGCCACTTCCTTTGAGCTGCAGCTCCCAAGCATGCATGCTCCCCTGTCCAGGTGAGGACGTGGGGTGAAAGATGCTTGCTAGGGAGAGGCCATGGCCAGCAAATTGTAGGGCCTTGTCACTGTCATATTTGTTCTTTACTCCGCATGTTAAACCTGTTTCTGAGATAGTGCTTCCACAACTTCTATCAAGATGTCACCGAAATCAGCAATGACTGCAAGACTTCCCTTTTCCAAGCATCACTGTCCACCTCATTCACATATACAGTATTTTTCGCCCTATAGGACGCACTTTTTCCCCTCCAAAAATGAAGGGGAAATGTGTGTGCATCCTATGGGGCGAATGCAGGCTTTCGCTGAAGCCTGGAGAGCGAGAGGGGTCTTGCTCTCCAGGCTTCAGGAGAGCCCCGTTGCCAGCCCCGCAAACTCGGGGGACAGCGGGAGAGGCACAGCGCGCCTTTCCCACTGTCCCCCGACTTGGCTAGAAGGCTGGCGGGGGGGAGAAGCCTGCTCCTCCCCGTCGCCAGCCCCGCAAACTCGGGGGACAGCGGGAGAGGCGCAGCGTGCCTTTCCCGCTGTCCCCCGACTTGGCTAGAAGGCTGGCGGGGGGAGAAGCCTGCTCCTCCCCGTCGCCAGCCCCGCAAACTCGGGGGACAGCGGGAGAAGGCTGGCGGAGGGCTTTCCCCTCCTCCAGCCCCGCAAGCTCCCAGAGCGATGCCAAAGCTGCCAACGCCCGAGCTTCCCCAGCCCCGCGCCTGGGGGGGGGGAATAAATTTTTCCCTTTATTCCCCCCCCCCAAAAAAAATCTAGGTGCGTCCTATGGGCCGGTGCGTCCTATAGGGCGAAAAATACGGTACCTTGCTAAAACCATTTCCCATGTAAACCAAAACATTCACTAGTAGACAAAATTGAAGTGATTCTACTTCCCCAACTTCCAAATGTGAACATGTACCTACAGTAGTCACTGGCAGTGAAGCATTCTGCAGTGGGTGTGTCCAACTCATTCAATATATTTTAAAAAAGCTGCCATCTCAAGCACAGAAATAGTGATGGAAGTACAGTAATGTAGCAGTCCTGTCACAAAAACATTCCTCAATAGCAACAAGCTCTCTCATGTCAAGCAAAAAATGTTTTTGCTTCAAGAATTCAACTACAAAAAATGTTGATTAATTCCCTGCATCTGGGGCCAGGATTCCTCTACTCTTCAATTTAGATTCCAGTAAGTTCTCAGACTGAATCAAACACTTGCATTCTCTTTCAGGGTTAGGACACTGTTCAAGTGACCAGCCAAATATACAAGAAATCAAACATGTTGATAAAACATGGATCATTAAGTATTTTTGTAGGGGGGTGTTACATTTACAATGACAAATTTATTTTATATTATAAGACGGTGTTGTTTCAAGTTATGCTAAGCAGTGATGCTACATATTTTTCTGAAATTCCAGATTTCATCTCACTATAAAATCTGGCACTACTTTTGATAATTTAAAATTCATATTTTGTCACTTGAATATGTGTGTAGCCAACTGCACCTACAATAGTAGTTACATTTCATTGCTAAAGCCCAGCCTCTCATGCCTTCCCACTGCCTGAGTTAAAAAAAACAAAGAACACCATACTGCACTATTTTTTTGGTCACACACTTCCATTTCCTCGCTACTGACAGTGTGACATTCTCCCCATAAAAAAACAAGCTTTCCAAAAATAAAATGTTATTCTTATCTTGTCACTGCACCTATATACATCCAAACTTTAAAATCTTTGTTTTACTTTGTTACTTTAGAGCTAGTTATTACCTACAAGACTTATGTCTGAACTATCAACTGAGATTCTGCAGACCTTAGGAACCAAAGATCAGAATTTGCTATATCCCCTTTACAAGCTTCACTCTTTGACAAGCTAAACAGCTCACAAAGATGGAACTGTAAGGCAAGCAGGTTGACTGATCAAGCAAGCTCATCAGCCAAGCAACTTGCAAACCCAGTCTGCATCTAAGTAGTAAACCTGCCAGTGAGGGCCACACTATGGAGACTGAACACATTGTTATGTTTAGTCATTAGAGCAAATGAGTTTTCAAAAGACAGGTTAAAGGGTATTATATGCAAAGACTGCATAGATCCATTCTACTAAAGAAATCCTCACCAACGTGTGCCCTTCATATGTTTCTGACTACATCTATCACCAGGCATGAGGACCCTCTGGTTTGTGGGCCTACTTAGACCTAGCACTGTTCCCAATTTGGCTTGTGAGGCTACTTTCCCAAAACCACACCCACCTACCCCACAAGTGATGTCATGTGGTATCAAGTATGGAGCAGATTGTGCAATGGCAGTCATGATCTACTGGGAGCCTTAAAGTATACTCCCAATTGTTCATTGGCAAGGGAGACTTGCTATCACTGCTGATCAGCTGGTTTTGGCAGTGACAGCAGCCCTGCTGGGATCAGCTGAACCATGGAGTTCCTCATACAGTACTCCATAATGCACTAAATCCCTGCTCAAAGTAGAGCATGAAGTTGGCCTGTATCAGCAGCTTGATGGTAACTTCCAAGTCAGGCTTGAATGAACTAGAATTTCCTTTGTAGCACTACCAAGTAAAAATGTGTCAACTGCCATCACAGTGACACAGAGTAATTTCCAGGTGGGCTGAGGCTCACCTACCTGTCAAAATGGCCCACCATCGGCAGGAGAAACCAGGGTACAGCCCACCAGCTAGATATAGTTCCTCACCCATTTTACATAAAGCACCCAAGTCCTCTATTTGCTGCTCTGTACAATCATGTGTTAACTCTCACTGGCTACCACTCAATGAGAGCAACCTGGCAGTTTGCTACATATTTCCCACAGGACAAGCACCTACTCGGCAAGTACCTATTGAGGACTCATTTTAGATGCTTAATCTAAACACTGTACTAAAATAAGTAAGAGAAAAGCTGTTTCCTATCCTTTCCCCTGAAGTAGTAAACAACTACATGCAGAGGTTACATCAAAGCTACATGATTAGTAATGAAATGTACAGCATTTTTCTGCTCCACCACTTACAAAGCACTAGGTTATTCATTCTAATTAGTGAAGATACTGTTCTTGGTGCCTTATTACACTCACAGTACTGTTTCCCCCAAGTACTGAGATATGTGAAGTCCTGCTGGAGCAAACCTACAGGTCTACCATCTAATTTGTAAAAGTGACTACAAAATATCTACAACCACCATGCAAACTCTCCTTCATTGTTTGGCACCAGCATCTGTACTCAGAAATGCTGCACCTGGAGGTTGAAGTTATCAATCATGGGTAACAGTTGTGATAAACCTACCCACTACTTAACAAATCAAGGAAAATATTGCATGCACATATATTCCCACCCCACCCACAGTTATAGCAATGTTTTACTGAAGAATAGCAATATTAGCCTTCCCAGTAGTTTTAATACTAGGGAAAAAATCATCTTCAGTATCAACACCACCTGTAGGATTATTCTGCAATTGAAGAACTAATACACCAATCATAGGTACTATTGAAAGCTATAAACTCAATACATCATTTTGAATGGCAATACTGTAACTGGACACAAAGACTATGAGGTTTTTTCAGAAATACAACTTTTCATATAATGCTACATGCCTCCTTATCATGTATTAATATGCTTAAATATTCCCAAGTATCATTCATAATTGCAGTGAACAAGCCTGTTTTCTGGAAATGCTCAGGTATTTTGAAATATTATACTTCAAAAACTTTATTTGTGACACAAGAAAAACTTTGTTTTACCTTGCCCATTGCTCCAGGCTGTGGACCCCTCAAGCCTGTCTGTCCTCCCATCTGCGGAGAACCTTGCTGCAATGTCTCAGCCAACAAGTTACCAGCATTACCCATTCCTGGGTTCGAGTATGACATGTTGGAACGTCCTCTTCCTGCTCCAATCGAACCATTCAAAACTTGCCCCTGCATCATGCCTTGTCCATTTCCTGAAGCCAACATACCAGGATTCATGCCAGCATTTATTCCTGCATTCATTCCCATTCCAGGCTGATTTACCGGATTGTTCACTGCTGGCATCATTCCTGCAGTGGGTTGAGTAGACGGACCTTGATTTGGCCCACTTGCACCCATCCCCAAATTTGGAGATGTCAATGCTGCCTGTGCCATGGGGCTTTTGACCATACTGTTTAAGATTCCCATTCCTGGATTGTTCTGCTGGGGCTGGCTGGCCATGCCCTGACCTGGCCCACCAACTCCCATATTAAGGTTTGGTGAGCTACCAGCACGTAACAGTTCAGACAACTGTTTGTGTTTTGAAGCAGCATCTTGTGCCATACCAAGACTAGTCTGCAGCTGATTAATGTCACCACCATTGGTAAGTCCCAATTCTGTGGAGCTGATCAGTTCATCTGGTAAGTCATGTTCCAGATCAAACAGGGATCCAAAATCTAGGGAAAGGAAAAAACAAAAGAAATGGTTTAGAACACTGAGAATATATTTCATATAAAAGTTAGCTCTTTTCAATGCTGGCACAATATCACTTTTCTTATCTAATTAACTATGCAGCAAGCCAAGAAGCATAAACAGGTTTGTTTTTTTAAAGTATTTCACATTTTCCCAACTATATAAAAGCCTCACACAATTGGCTACCCTTCTTCTCACTTCATTAAGACTAAAATGGGGAAAAGATTTTGGAGAACAGAGGAACAATTCTGGGAACACATTTGTAATAAACTGCCATTTGGATCAATCTCAATTAGAACTTGAGAAAATGCTTTAAAGATAGCACATCACTAGTAGATGTGCCCAGCCAGATTATAGAGAATTATTCAAAACACACCCGACCTTTGCTAGCAGGAATGCAATTTATCTGTTTCTAGTACACACGTGTGGTTTTGCCCCAAAATTATTCCCTTTCGGGAAAAGGTTTTTCAAACAATCAAATGATGGGACAGTAGCTACAGCCCTACAATAATTTTTCTCCTCGGATTAAGAACATAACCAATAAAAACCTGATTCTCCATTTATTAACTGCAGCTAGATTAGTGACTGCAAAAAAATTGGAAAACTTTAAATGCCAATCTTTTTGAAGCCTGGATTTCACAGGTATTGTGCTTCCGGTCAGATTAACCATTTCACAAAAGGAATATTGACTGGGGGGTGGGGGAGGAAAACTCACACCTTCTATATGACAAGTTATCCTTTTATTGACTTTGTTAAGACAATCGACTCATGGAACCTTATGAAGAAACACTTTCATTTGATCGCCTTTCTTGGGACATCTAAAACTACAACCATCAGCCTCTATTTTTCTTTCTTTTCTGCATAACTACTAAGCTCTGCATTCCTTGTTTAGTTACTTGAAATTAAAAATCATTTTTAAAAATTCACATTTTTCCTCCACAACCCTACAGAATATGTCAGGCTGAGCAATAGTAACTGACCGAAGGTGAACAATGCTTAGCAAATGGCTTAAACCAAGGGCTCTCCTGTGCAAATCAAATAAAATATCAACTATACCACATTCCTTCATATTTATATATTCAAGGCTTAATTTCTTTTACTCCTGCAATATTCTAACTCATGTTAAAAGCTTTCATTGTAAAAATAATGTCACATAGTGTTTGTAAACTATTGGTTGTGGTGAAAGAACTGGATCTGGCTGGAAGGCCAGATTCCTACCTCCCCTATTCTGCAACCCCTCAGCAGGTTTGCATTGACAGATGGGCAGTGCTGACCATCTATCAATCATCTGACATCACATGGCTCCTTTTCCTTTTTGCCCATGCAGTTTGAAATCAAGCCACTGCAGGCAAGGCACAACATTTCTCAAGCACCAATGATCAGTTGATTGTTGGCACTTGTAAAGCACTGTGCCTTCTTGGCTAATCCCAGTGGGGCTCACTGTCAGTGCACATCACCTGATCAACACTGTCAGCATGTCCCACTTGCAAATAAACAATTGGAAGCCCACTTTAAGCTTCCAATAGCTCATTTGGAGCACATCCTTGCCTACCCTATCCATGACATCACACAGTACTTCAGGTGTCAGGCAGCTGGCTATGGCAGCCAGCCTTGCAGGTCAAACGCTAGGTCTAATAATGTACACAAGCCAGAGGTTTCACACCCATGCCATATGCCAAGAGTTCAAAGCACTCCAGATATGAATTTGGTAAATCTTACAAATAGCCTTGCAAAGTAGGTCTGTAGTTACACCATACTGAAGATGGGGGCAAGAAAACAGTAGCTAATGAAGACACCTAGCAAGCTCACAGCCGAAGTGAAATGAACCAGGAACTTACTGTGGAACACCAGTTTTCTTCATGTGCCACTATAAAGAATACTTCCTTCTTGGTTTTCGTTCAGCAACTGAATTGCCTAGACTAAAGGTCTTAAACACACTATCGTTCACACAAGTATATTGAGTTTGCATCAGCTCAATCTACTTAAACCTAAAACAGCTTTAAGCACAGAAATACAGGCAGGAAACCTTGGTTCTATTCCTGGCCCCCCCATACATGTCAGCAGAGCACATATAAGCACACACTGCTTCTGTTCTGCCTTCTTCTGGGTACTAAAGGACCCATGTGTTGGTGTTCACATGTCATTTGGACACGCCTAAAATGGTCACCAGGACGCGGGTGGCGCTGTGGGTTAAACCACTGTGCCACTTGGGCTTACCAATCGAAACCCCGTGACGGGGTGAGCATCCGTTGTGCGGTCCCAGCTCCTGCCAGCCTAGCAATTCGAAAGCATGCAGTACAAGTAGATAAATAGGTACTGCTCCGGTGGGAAGGTAAACGGCATTTCCGTGCGCTACTCTGGTTTCGCCAGAAGCGGCTTAGTCATGCTGGCCACATGACCGGGAAAAACTGTCTGCGGACAAACGCCGGCTCCCTTGGCCTGTAAAGCGAGATGAGCGCCACAACCCCAGAATCGTTCGCGACTGGACTTAATTGTCAGGAGTCCCTTTACCTTTACCTAAAATGGTTACCACCTGTAAGTACACATGTATCTTTCGATTAAAAAAAAATAAATTCCAAGTATTTTTTCATGATGAAGGGTGGGTGGGTGTGCCCACACACATACATACCTTCCATCATGAAAAAATACTTGGATTTTATTTTTAATCAAAAGATCAAAAGCCTTTTAAACATCAGTGGGGGTTTTTTTTGGGGGGGGGGACTAGGTTTTACATGCTACAAGCCTCAACTGCCAAATGTTAGGCTTCGTGCATCTATTTATGCAAAACCATTTTGGACACACAACAAAGGAAATGAATGATAGTGCCTACAACTAAGCAATTACAGCATCTTTTTGACTATGGACTTTCAGTTTCAAAACCTGTTTCACCCAACTCAAGCTAGAAAGTAGCCCTAGACACCCACTAAAAATGCGCCTGCAAGAACCTGCTCCACCTTTGGAGCATCTTCATACAAAATGAAATTCAAATGTTCAACATACTGTACTCTTCAGCAATTTTATATCTCAATAAAGTATGTACTATAAAAGATATTCCATATTTCTGTGAGAGAATGACCTGGTTCACACATATTAGTTCATGGTTTAGTATTATGTGTGAACTTGACCCAGTTCCTCAAATAAAATAAGCCATGGTTGGCCACCTGACATTAACTATGTTTTAGAGCAAGGATGAGAAATCTCTGGCCCATGAGCCGATTAGGCCCAGTGTGTCCAGATTCTACGCCATTTCCTCCTAACCATGTCTATCTGCCCCACAACTGAAATCATATGCTATGTCCAGTATAAGGAAAGTATGTGGCTCCAATTGTTCCTTTGCAAATGGGGCTCACTGACAGCCCCAAGAGATCTGCAGAACTACTTGGATTCAAACCACACCTGATGTCTCCAGAGGAGAAATGTCCATGTGTAGATGCAGTATGAATGCAAACTTTGCCAGCAAATGGGACTTCAAAAGGGTTTGCTGTAACTGGTCCCACTTACCTGTCAAAACTGGCACGTGAGAAGTGGGAGAATTGAGGAGCCAACCTGCCAGCCACATCCAGTTCTGCATCTCTAGTTTAGAGATGTGAACCAGGACAATTTTTTGACTATGGTTAAAGTGTGGTTGGTTGTTCCACATAAAGGTACAGAGACAGTAGTAAGAGTATAAATGATGTCACTGCTAGATCTCCCTGGTAACATGGTCCTTTCCCCCCAAACAATTCTTCCACCTCCAGATTTTTTAAAGCAACTTGTGTTATGGCAACTATTAATAAAATTGCATTCCTTAACATAAATTTGTCTGCTCTGACCCACCATGACTTCACAGAAGAGTTGTGGAGTGGAGATAAAAATTTAAACAGTGTTTATTTCTCATTACGACTAGCTTTCCGCACTTCACTCATTGTCTACTGTTTACAAAGCTTAAAAGCCTGTTACTAACATTCTAAAGTCATGCCTGCACGAGTGAGTGTGGGGCTTTTAAAATTATTTTAAAAGAAAACTACCATAGAAAACTACCCTTGGGTAGTTTTGTTTTGATTATGCATTTTGTGGTGTTATATTCTGTT
Source organism: Podarcis bocagei (assembly GCF_964188305.1). Taxonomy (NCBI): domain Eukaryota; kingdom Metazoa; phylum Chordata; class Lepidosauria; order Squamata; family Lacertidae; genus Podarcis; species Podarcis bocagei. Next base: position 34,265,407 of record NC_138135.1, on the reverse strand, counting down.
TTTATCCTGTGAACCGCCCTGAGACCTGTGGGTATAGGGCAGTATACAAATTTAACAAATAATAGATAAATTTATCTTAAGATTCTGTCCACGAGCAGCCATTTTATGGATACTCTTCCCCTCCCCCAGTTAATTTTCTTTCTTCTCTGCTTCTATGGTTTCCTATCTAAATTACTATACACGTCTACTCAGAAGTAAACTCCAGTAAGTTTAGTGGGGCTTACAGCTTGGATACATTCTAGGCATATCAAAAAGTCCCAATTTTAAACAGGAAAAAGGGAGGAGGGACACTTCAGGCTACATTGGAAAGGATGAGGTAGGTGAAGTAATGCCAGCAGCAGCAACTGAATGATTTCCCTTTGGACCAAAACCCACCAACACACATACAAAGTCCTATTCTTCCTTCCAGAGGACAAGTGTCCAGTTCATGGAATCTTGCCTGTGAAAGAAAATTAGTCCCTCTTCTCTAACTCCAGTCCAAGAGTGTTTGCAAAAATGTTAAACTTTGTCTTTTCACTCAAATACATTTCATTCCTTGAGGAAGGAGGGCAGGATTTGTCCTAACCAAGGTAGGAGCAACGGAATTATGTGACAGAGCAACACTATGGGTGACTGGTGAGTAGGGAATAAAGCAAAGCAGTGGAAGGAAAAGGTTAATCAACTACACTGCCAAGGATTTTAATAGAGTAAGATTTCCACTCCAGCCAGCCAATGGAAGGAAGCATGGTGTCACAGCTGGGCAATGCCAGTAGACATTTTCTCAGGATATCAGGTAGAGCACAAAGCAGGCAAGGAGGCAGGGGGGAAACAAGCCAATGTTTGCCCGATCATCTGTGGGGACACCTGTGATTATGGTATTGTTTACTATGTTAATTTGGCTTAGCATTATCTGCAAACCAGGCCCAAGCTAGCTTAGCATTCTCATCTACATTCCCTGCTCCCATGTGCAAGTCTTTCTTGAGAGGGCAGTTCATAGACAGCAGGAACACCTGTGAGGAATGCAAACGGCTCGTATTTGCCACATAGTGGCCTGATTTGACATGACCGTGCTTGATGGAGTTTTCCATACGAAGTGCTAACCCCTATGAGCAGTATGCAAATGCCAGTGGCATTCAGATGTTGGGCCCTCCAAATGTTGCCAAACTACAGCTCTCATTATCCTGGGCCATTGGCCATGCTTGCTTGGCTGATGGAAGTTGTAGTTCAACAACATCGGAAGGGTTCTAGTCCTTGGAGTCAGCATACACACATGCAGCAACATCTCACTATGGAGCTCATGGATTATGCTATCCTTCAGCAAACAAGGAAGAAATAAAGAAAAACACAAATGATATCTGCCACACCCAAAGAAACTGCAAGGCAAGCAACCCAACAATGCCATGCAACTTTTTAAAGGCAGCAGTCTAAGGTATGTCTCACTCTAAAGTACAATTGATTTATTTTGGAAGTGAAGAAAGAGAAAGGCTAATACGAACTTCTATTATAAAGCACAATGCAATGAGGGCTTTTTAAAACCTCTTACTACAATAAACAGAGGCTGCCCTTCTCATAGCATTCTGAGTGGAAAGTGTACATTTTCAGCATGTTTAGAACTATAGAAACAAAAACAAAAAAAAATCCATAAAATGTGGATTAGAAAATAAGGAACAGTTATACCTTTTTCTAACACTTTCATTAGTATTCAATTAACCAGGAGTCCTATGATATTCTTAACATATCATTTACTTGCCAGGTGTTCTGAAACTGCAATATGAATGTTTGGTTCACCTGATTTGGTTTTCCCCCCTCTTACAACTGATTTTAAAACTCTGGGAATTTTTAGGTTGAACTAACCTTAAACTGATCATATCAAACATGCACTCTAATAGAATGGAGAATGTGTGTTTCTGTCAGGCCAGATGAGTACTGAACTACACTAAGGACAGCAGTTTACAGGGTTGCCATTATATGCCAACAGTTATTTTGAAAACAATTAGATCCCAGTGTTATGGTTTCCTCTTTTAGGGACATGTTAGTTCTAGGCAAGAACAGCGAGGGTTTGGGGGTTTTGTTGTTGTTGTTTTTTAATGGAGGTTCAAATAATCAGAACCTGCTGAGGTGTGTTGCTTCTTCACAAAATATTAATGCAATTTTAAATCACAATGAATGATGTTCTCAACATTCTTTACTTTAATGTACTTGTGGTGAGGAACCACTGACCCAAGGCAAAGTTAAGCCTCCCAGGCTAGCAAGACCATTTCAGTCAAGCCACAGTTGCTGTATATGAACTCAAGTTTCAAACAGGTAAAGGTCAAGCTGTGGTGGAAGGGGGGTGCAGGCAGTGCCTATCAGCAGTGCCTGCAAATCCCCATGAAGAGCACTTTGCAAGCACCAGTGATCAAAGCCATCAGATGATTAGCTGATCACTGACACAAAGCACTGCACCCACATCCATTAGATTCAATTTCAAACTATAGCAAAAGCAAGTCACCTGACACTGATGTCAGGTGACTGAAGGATGGGTGATCCCACCCATCTAGCAAACTTGACCCACAGGGGCAGAGGAGATAAAGATTCATCTGGATCCAGTTCCCCATACTTGATGTACATGAATAGCTTTCTTTGGCTCTTCACACACACTTGAAGAAACACTCTCATATTGGTTAAGGTGTTTCTTTCATTCATGAAATGGTGGAAAGCATGAGCTTCCCGATACTAAAAACCATCATACTGGAAATAAACTACAGCCCTATTTCCATCCGGCTTCAGTTCAGTATCAGCTAAAACTTAAACAACTAACTTTAAACACTAAATTTAGCTGTTCTTTGTTGTTCTTGGCCTTTATTGGCATAAGTATATATGATTTGTATTTTATTTTTTAAAGTCATCCAAATACACTGATAACCCAAACACATAAAATATATAAAAGACCAGATAGCCACCACTGAATAAATCAGACTGTTTTAATGCCAATTTAAAAAGTTCTGTTCCAGAAGTCCGTTCAACTTCCAAAACATTCGGAAACCAAAGCAAGGCTTCTGATTGGCTGCAGGAAGCTCCTGCAGCCAATCGGAAGCTGCATCGAACATTTGGCTTCCAAAAAGAGTTCCCAAACAGAACAGTTTGCATTCAGGAGCCAAAACTTTCAAGAACTAAGTTGTTCAAAAAACAAGGTACGACTGTATTTCCCAGGAAATATTCACCTCAGGTATCTGAGTGCAGGTTGAACTTGGAATAAGGGAATGGACAAATTGCAAATATATTTGGAACATCATTCAGATTTGTTATTTGGGTAGAATATTTAGTTGCTGCTTACACAACTGAGCATAGAATAATCCAATCCTAATTATATTTACTAGGAAGTCCTATGGTTGTCAATGGAGCTTAATTTTCAGAATGAAGTCTGATTAGTTACAATGCAATACAACACACAGGATCACATAAAAATAAACTTTTTGCAGTTTTGCTATTGTTTCCAGCATTCTATATTTCCATAAAATGAATTTAAACAACAAAAAGAGTATCATTTCAAAATTCTAGCCATTCCTGTGCTATGTTGCATGACAAAGTAAAATATATTCAGTTTAGATTTCTGTAGTCTAACTGTTTCCAAGCAAAGCAGAAGGGTTAAAATTCTGCATTTCTTTTCAAATACAGTATTTAGCAGTTTCACAGTACTTCCAAGGTCTATTTTGGACACAATCATATGAAAGAAAAATCACAGAAGCTAGACAAACAAGAAGTTGAAGTGCTCTCAGGAAATATTTCCCACCTCTGAACCCATCCAACACATCTCTTCCAAGAAATGTCACCTTTTTGATAGAAAATATGGTATGGGGCAAACTGGTTAAAGCGCAGAAGCAATTCAAAATGTGGACCAAAGTTTCCTTTCAGGCTGTTTATATTCAGCCTATTTTTTAACAGACAAAAGTTAATCTTTAGGACTGCTGGTTTTCAGAAAAGTAAAAGTAAGATAGCAGAAAGTTCCTAAATAACCAAAACAAAATCTATTGCAGCATATGTTGACTAGGTAGTAGTCGTCCATCTTTTCAGACCCAGAATCTACATCTAGCCCACACAAGCATTTGGGGATGCAATAATTCTTTCTTTTGTAATCATGTATTTGTCTGGAGGTGGTTGGAGGATGGATGGCAGGTAACAGATTGAGGTTGAATCCTGACAAGACAGAAGTACTGTTTTTGGGGGACAGGAGGCAGGCAGGTGTGGAGGACTCCCTGGTCCTGAATGGGGTAAGTGTGCCCCTGAAGGACCAGGTGCGCAGCCTGGGAGTCATTTTGGACTCACAGCTGTCCATGGAGGAGCAGGTCAATTCTGTGTCCAGGACAGTTGTTTACCAGCTCCATCTGGTACGCAGGCTGAGACCCTATCTGCCCACAGGCTGTCTCGCCAGAGTGGATCGTGCTCTGGTTATCTCTCGCTTGGACTACTGCAATGCGCTCTATGTAGGGCTACCTCTGAAGGTGACCCGGAAACTACAACTAATTCAGAATGCGGCAGCTAGACTGGTGACTGGGAGTGGCCACCGAGACCGCATAACACCAGTCTTGAAAGGCCTACATTGGCTCTCAGTATGTTTCCGAGCACAATTCAAAGTGTTGGTGCTGAACTTTAAAGCCCTAAATGACCTCGGTCCAGTATACCTGAAGGAGTGTCTCCACCCCCATCGTTCTACCCGGAAACTGAGGTCCAACGCCGAGGGCCTTCTGGCGGTTCCCTCACTGCGAGAAGCCAAGTTACAGGGAACCAGGCAGAGGGCCTTCTCGGTGATGGCACCCACCCTGTGGAACGCCCTCCCACCAGATGTCAAAGAGAACAACAACTACCAGACTTTTAGAAGACATCTGAAGGGAGCCCTGTTAAGGAAGCTTTTAATGTTTGATGGGTTACTGTATTTTAATATTTTGTTGGAAGCCGCCCAGAGTGGCTGAGGACGTCCAGCCAGATGGGTAGGGTATAAATAATTTATTATTATTATTATTATTATTATTATTATTATTATTATTATTATTATTATTATTACTACGTGGTAGTGCTGTCATAGTTGCAACCAACAACCAGAGTCTACGTCATTAGATTTGTGAAACACTATCCTCAATTATACCAATTATATGTAATTGCCAGAGAGGAAAAGTTGTGAACAGTAGCGCCAAAAGGCCATGGAATGCAACTAATAACTATGGGTCACTTTCCTGTTTCATTACCATCCTGCAACTTTGACTGCTTTACAGGCAGTCCACTGTTTACGCGGGGGTTAAATTCTGAGGCACTGCACACGTTGCGTATAACTGAAACCTATTGACAAAGCCTGCAAATAACCCGTTCCACCTCACCCTTTTAATGACATCTTTATGACGTTTCCGGGTCATTTCTGGATTCTGCGATGTGCATATACATGGTAGTGCACATATAAAACATGCCCCTTTCCCTAATCGCCACCAACCTCATTTCAGAAAGCAGGGAAGCTCAGAAAAGGGCAGGTTCATGTGAGACACTAAATGTGCCCCAAGTGAACACCAGTTATCAGAAAGTGAGTTACTGCCACTGGTGGTGACTAGGATCTGCCTCCATGTGATTAGATGCCAAGTCAGAACCAAAAATTTTCATTACACTTCTCAGCATGAGTTTATTCCTTTAAAAGTTAAATCTACTGGATATGTTCAATTCAGTGCTAACCAAACTAAGTTAGAGCAAGTACTTTATACCAGATGACTCCTGCTTTGTTGTGCAGAGAGCTCTGCAGTCAATACCCTTTCTGCAAATCAAGTCCCAGTAAATTAAGAAAGTGACTAGTCTGCAGACAGTCCATGCATGCAAGTCTTTATCAACAGGAGATAGCAGCTCCTTCCAAAGACACTGCCCTTTACAAGAGGCTGAGACTCAGAGAAAGCTATGAACCAAACCCTAACTAGTTGCCTGCAGTAGCTGCTGCTGCCTTAAGAGAAAATAGCCTGGAAACTACTTTTATAAGGGGCTTATTCAAAGGCTGTACAAGACTGCTTATGATTACCTGGTGAATTGAAACTAGTACAAATGACCCATAACTTCTCATGTTCTTGGGATGAGTTCAAGCAAAGTCCTGCACATTATTGTTTAAGGGGAGAAAGATATGGATGTTCAACAGCAAAACCTCAGAAAGTTCTGTTTTGCCTTTGGTCATTTAGGATCTATGAACAGAAACCAGATTCGAACATCTCCTATGCAAATGACATGATTTTTCAGTATGTTCCTCTGAAGTTACACCAAAACAAAGCAGAAACCTATTGCTTCTCTCTCAAGTTTTTTTTTACGTTCCCCAATCATAGAGCAATGAGAGGTTACTGGTATTTTCTAGATTCCCCCCCAAAAAACTTCTTTTTTACATCAACTATAAATTGACTGCTAAGCTCCTAATGAAGGGCTAATCAGGAAGCTGTTAACTTATCAGCAAGCTTCTTGCATATACATTCAACTCAGCATGGAAATTTGATAAGACTCCTGGTCCTACTCTTACATCTCTAGGGCTACTACATATCTGACAACTAAGGATAATACCATGCATTTCATAAAGTGGGCTCTGATCTATAAAAGCCTAGGGGACAACAGGTTTTACTGTGCAATTATATGTCTTACAGTCAAATGTGTTCAGGATTACAGCAGGACCAGCTCTGGTGGGCTGCCTAACAAGCTTACCTGGTGGTTTGAGCCATTTAAACATTTATCACAATGCCCAGCAGCACTTGATGTAGTGCTGAACGTCTATTGCAACTTTAGTCTTTAAGGTGCCACAACTAAGTAAATTTTGCTGCCCCCTTGCAAAACAAATGCTTTAACACTAAATATAACTTAGTAAGTAGAAGCTTGTTCTTCAATCATCCACATACTACAGATGAAATGTCATTGTGATCCAAAACTCAGTGTTTTATTTTATTTGGAGGGATGCTTCACTTACAATGCATATCGCTCTGATTATTTATGCAGCTACTAGTTTGATTTTATACACCTAGAGTATTGAATGTTTCCAATTCCTACAACATACTTAGAAATATATGTTTTCTACAGGGTCTAGTATAAACTTTTGCATTAGTATTGATCAGTGATAAATGAGATTGGTTTAGGAAAGTCTGTCAAACATATTATTTCTAGTGACTTGTTAACAATTAGTCTGCACCCATCTGTAAACTGTTTAGCTTCTGTTTGGATGAATTGGTAGTACTGATACTAATGATGTAAAAAGCTTTAAAAAGCAGTCTTAAGTGTTTGAAACACACTGGGACTCCACCATTTGGAAGTAGATACACTATTTACGGTGCCACAATTTAATACTGTTGTGAAGCACTATTTTAATCATATTTACTTGGCATTAAGGCACCACTGATTTCACTGGCACTTACTTCAATATGTGAGTTTTCAGGAATTGCAACTTAGTATTCTCCTGTATTGTTTAATAGTTACCTTACAATTGCTAAAATCCAGTGATACATGCATGCACAGTGAAATAAGGACATCAAGAGCTACACTCTATAAAACTAGCTTACATTTTTCAACTGCCTACATTAGAAAACAGTAAGGAACATTGGACATTAAATTGCTTATAAAAATATTATAATTCTGCCAGAACTACTTGCTCTATTTCCAATGGCCAAATGTCTGTAGTCCGAAACTAAAGCTTATTACCACCATTTCTGCTGGGCTCCCAGGTCAAAGGTATTCACCACTGGGGAAATGGTCTCCAGGCTCAACTGCTTGCTATGAAAAAAGACAAGAACCCTCTGCCACCTCTCCCCAGTGCTCCTGATCCCAAGGACAATAGCAAGGTATTCCTGCTATGTGGTGAAAGCGACAGGAGAAGTAAAGAGGAGTACAGAGATTGGTCTCATCCACTATCCACTTTACCTGCAGTCTTAACTCTCCTGACATGAAGGGAACTACCAGCATTGGTGCCAAAGGCGTGAGAAAGAAAAAGATGAACAACTATTCCTTATCCACAAGGTGGGTAAATGCACTATAGCCCATTGTGTGTGTGTGTGTGTTGCCAGTGGTACAATAGTAACTATTAGTTTACAGTAGCTTTCTATTCCCATCTTTCACAGAGAAAGCTAAAACGAATAGTTTACAGTAGCTTTCTATTCCCATCTTTCACAGAGAAAGCTAAAACGTATACTAAATAACTTATACTTTGCAGTCATCTAAACTTTCCCATTTTGTTCTACCTTTTCCAGCTCATTCTTATGGATTTTGCAGGTGGGATATACTGTTTCCAATAACCTCTGAAACAAACTGATATCAAAAGCATAATTGAAGTGATTTGTTCTAAATTAGAACACATACACCAAATTAAGTTTGAAATACAAATCATACTTCAGTCATTTGAAAGTAAGCTTATTTGTCAGAAAAAAAACACAACTTTGAACATGACTGAGTATAATGCTATACATTTTGAAGATCAGAATAATAATTCTAATTAGGTACACAGACACAGAAATCAGCATACAACAAGAAGTTTAATGCAAAAACAGAAAAGTAAGGCTAATGAGATTAACAACAAGGATTTATGATACTGGAATTAATACATCTCAAAGGTAAGGGGTTTCTGTGTTTTTCAAACAGGAGATCCTACTCCATTCCAAAATCGATTTGAAACTGAGGGACAGTTCAAAAGCACATAGGTGCAGTAAAAAAAATCCATGAAGCCTTTGAGTATGCCTAAAGCACCTATTTGAGTCTTGACATAGAATCTGAATAGCTGTGTACCTGCAAAGCTATTCTGAATGTACACTGCACACATTTACAGTTTTGCCTGCTGTTGCAAACCAAACAGAAGAAGCAGGTTTAAAATGCAGGTCCGTTACCTACTTTCTGCCTCATTTCCCAACATCAGCACTGTATGTATCTGGATGATATTCCAATTTTTACTCAAGAGTTCTTTACATACCTAACCTTCAAAAAGACAACTGAAATGCAACCTTATAGGTTTACACTAACTAAAATTCTCAAATGTGTATTTCATTTCACAAAACACAACTAAATTAAAACATATACTGTAGGTTTAATAAGAGCTTTCATAACACAATGCACTACTTTATGGATATGGCATACAGTAGTTGTGTTCTCTCTCAATGCAGCACATGCTTGTGTTGTGTTCTAACCTGTGTTTTCAGCTGAGCTCATACAGGACCACACAACTTTGTTATAATCAAATAATGAAAAGACATCTCCTTCCACTCAATATGAAAGCTATTAATAATACTATAGCAAAACTCATTTGTTTGAGGAAAGGGGGAAGCACCGTATTCCGGAGTTCTGATAGCAGTCAATACAGGCAATGTGGGAATTCTAAGCAATAATACTGCTGTTCAGCATACAGACAGAAAAGCTGCACAAATTGCCAACTTTATTCTTATGGCAATGACATATCTAGAAATGTTTCTATTTATCAACAGTCTTTTTTCTCCAACATTAATATCTCCATATACTCTAATGATTTCAGCATTGATATGAAGTATTCTACAACTATATATGCTTTTAAACTTGTATTAAATATGTTTTAAGGCATCAGAACAAGAACACAGAAATAAGGCAGCTAGGGCTTCTATTAGCTAGAAAAAGATGCAGCACTGTGACGCAGCATTATAGGGGGGAAGACCACTAGTTTGTTTCCAAAATGAGGTTTACTACCGTACCACATGTTAGTATATTTTAAATTACTTCTCTGCATGTCCATATTCTGAACACATAAAGTAAGAGTCACTATCATATTTCCACATTCTAAATATGAAGTAATGTATCTGTACAATCTAACCTCTAGATAAAGTACTTCTGGAGATTAAATTTGACTAGCCCTGGTTGCAATATGCTGAATATACTTAACATTTCTCCAAACACGGCTAAATTAACGTTACACTTAACATCTCCAGTTGACTAGTATTTCACTGAGGATTCAATCAAAATAGGCATTATAGATCATTTATTACTAGTCAAAAGCATGAGGCAATAATTACCTTTTTAAAGGAGGTAACAAACCAAGTAACCATTACAAGACACTAAGATTTGTCTAGTATACTTCTCAAATAAGGTAGGAAGATATGTGATAGCTTACCAATATTATAAAAGAACAAAACAACTAAAATATGCTTACTGGACATTAAGAGTAATGCAATTCTCATAGGCAAAGGAATCATTCACTGAACACAACTACATAAAGGATGCAATCTTGAGCATATTCACTGTAATCCTAACCCCTGTAATCTGGGAGTAAACTCCATTTAGTTCAGTAAGACTTCTGAGTTAGGAATCTCAAAATAGGACTTTCTCAAAATAGGACTTACTTCTGAGTAAATATGTGCAAGATTGTACTGACTTTTAAGCACAGGCATGTCCACTCAAAAATTAAAACTACTCTTACAGTGTGCATAGGGTTGCAGGCTTTAAGATTTAAGTACATAGCTTCGTTCTGTCTAAGAGAATGACCTGACATGAATCTAAATACCACTCTGTAGCATAGTATGAAGAAATGAGTATATACTGTGTTACCTATGTAGTATTTGCTTTTTGGCCAGAGCTTCTAATTCTGCTTACCAGTACAATGGAACCTGTTGATTTTCAGGTAAGTGCAATATCCCAATAAATGGTGTAATTAATGCTGCTTCATTTGAAATCCAGTTCCTAAACTTACTATAGTGCTCTTAAGGAGAGTGGATTCAAGAAAAAACATTGCTCAGCACCAAATGCTTAAAACAGCTTTCTGAAGTATGCTAAACCAACCAGTATTCAAACTAAAATACAAGAAAATGAAAACAACTTGTTATGCATCAAGTAATATCAGCCATTTCCCCCCTGACTTCATATATGAAGTAGTGCTAACAAGTTCAATGTACAAAACTGGCTACCATCAGTAACCACAATGCCCAGATATGTGGCTGAAGAGCTCCTCTCCTCTAATAAAGTTAGTTAAGAACTACTGCACTGTTTGATCACTTACTCCCCATACCTATACCTTCAGAAAAGCAATACCAGTACTTGTATAGCCAGTTGCATTCTACAGTGATTTAGTTCCCTGAACTTCTAAAACAACCAGTAAACGTTTGTTACCAAATGAACACCTGTAACTTGCATCCATAATTTCTAAGGAGTTCTAGAGTTCTAACTAGCTGGCTTTTACGAACCTCAAGAAATATCATATTAAAATACAGACAGAAGAGTTAAGAATAGTTGTACTCATCCTCACACATGCAGAGAGACTATATGGGAATTTCAGACATTTTGGTCTCAAAGCAAGGAAGTAGAAGATGCAAAAGAAAAAGGTGGCTCCATAGTTTCTCAAGGCAAATCAGGTGAACTAGTTAACAAAATGTCAATACAAACATTATTCGCCAATTAATATTACGACTCTTGACCAAACAGAAATGTTGGCATTTAAGAACGCTTTGTGGTTATGAAAGAAATGGTGGAGGAAACAAACTATCCATCATAATACTGCTCAGAGCAAAAAAAAAAAATATTTCAAGACTGAATGCCTCATCTTTAAAAAGCTAGATTTTACAAAAATCAGGACTCTACATGCACAAAAATGTAGATAACAGTTGTGTAATGATTTACACTATAACTAGAGTTTAGGATTGTTGGTGTTTTTTTTAACAAAGGTTTCATTTGCTGCAGAACAGTGAAACGGGCAAGCAAGTAACACAGACATGCTTATAGCCCCTTCAATGAAAGGGCAGCAGCAGCAATTAAACACCCAATGTGATTAATGCAGCAAGGTGCAGAGAAAAGTAGGTACACAGAAAGGCAAAAAGAGACAGTATAAGAAGGGTACTAGACAACAGACTGTGCAAAACATGGGGACATTCAAGAGGAAAGGAAGGGAAGGGACCCATATGCAGTGAGGTAAAAGCAAGAGAGACTGACCTGTGCCATCGCTTGCAGAGACAGAGAGCGCCGGTGAGGAGAGTTTAGGCCTCTTGGCTGAAGGCGGGCCCGACTCCACCACATTCTCGGCCATTTTTAATTCTTTTTAGACAAACAGAGCCCAAATTAAAGATGGGGTTCGTCAAAGTCGTCAGCCTTCTTCTTGGATCCGGAATCAACCGAACAACAGTAAGAGAAGGAACTGAAGAAGAAAGGGACAAAGTTCCTCTTTTTCTGCCCCTCGGGATCTATCTCTGTTGGGTAGCAGCGACTAAGGGGGAACAGAGATGGGAAATAGGGTGTGGAAGCAGTCTTTCCTCCGGCCCACAGGGAAAAACAAGGATGAAAAGAACAGGCAAACCCTTCTCCAAACACAAATATGCGGGGTTGGTGGGTTTACAAATCGAATTAAATCCGGCTGTGGGGCTGCTGGTGCTTCCTCGCCGCCGCCAACACCACCATCTTCATCCTCCGGGGGGTCGTCGTCTTCTCCTCCTCCTGCTGCCTCTTCGCCGCCGCCATCAACCTCTTCCTCCTCGGCGTCGTCCTCCTCCTCCTCATCGCCACAAGGAGGCGGGCGAAGGAGGAGAGGAGAAAAAAAGGAGAAAGAATCTCTCTCCTCTGCTCGCAGTTCCTTCCCTCTCCTTCCAAAAACCAGCTTGCAATGCGGGGGGGGGGGAGAGAAATGCCCACTGCTAGTGAAAAAGGGATTGGGGAAGGGGGTCACAGACGGAGCGTGTCGAGGGTCCCCAACTCCCCCTGCGCCTTTCTCGCCAGTCACTAATGGCTGCAGAAAGGGGAGCCGTAAGGAGGAGGAGGAGGAGGATGAAGCTAAGTCCCAGGAGTCTCCGCTTCACATCTTGTTGTGCAGGAACAAGGAGGCGGAGGAGGGGTTGTTGTCCCGATGGAGGCAGCAGAGATCCCGGGATGGGGGCTGGAGAGGGTGGGCTTCAGGACTCGCACCCCGCGCCCCCACCTTTTCTTCCTTTCTTTCTCTGTAGCAGGGTGCCCCCCTTCTGGTCAGATGGAGGGATCGATCCCAGAGCAGGAGGAGGAGAAAGCGGCGGCGGCGGCCCCTCCCCCCCTTCTCTCTGCCTCTTCCCCCTCCCTGGGGGGATAAGGATGGTTGCGAGCGCTTGGTCTGCGGAGAGGACAAGACTCTCCTCGGAACCGAAGACGCGATGCCTCAGGCGTTTCTGGAGCGGCTCCGTCTCATGTCCGCCATGTAGGACCTGGGGAAGAGGGAAGGGGGGGCGCAGAGAAAAGAAACAGCTTTCCAAACCGGAGCCAGGCGGCCTCCTGACCCCGCGAACGGGCTCAGTCGCCAGGAGAGGCTGTGGGTGGGGTCCACCCGGGGTCCCGAGTCACTAGCCGAAGCCGGGAGTGCGTACTCCCCTACTGGCTGCGAGGCTGGTGTAGGGGGTGTATCACGGAGGTTTCGGGTTCCCTCAGGTCTGGCCGGCCAGGGGCCCTGAGCGGCTGTCGGTCTCTGTCGTTGCTTTTCCACCTCCCAGGCTCTACCCGCCCAGCTCGGTCCCTCTCGTTCGCTCCCTCCCCTCAGTCGCTCACACACAAACAAAATGGCGGCTGTTGTTTCTTCACTCTCCCGATTCCTCAGAGGGAAGCGAGCGGCGGCGGCCGGAAATGAGCCAAGAGAAAAAAGGGGCGTGGCCAGAAAAAGGAGAGGCGGGGACGCACGCAGCTCGCACACACAATGGAACGCGGAGGGCCGAGGAGGGGGAGAACCCGAGGCGGGGTCAGCTGCGGTCACGAGACTTGCTCAGCCACTCGCCTTGCGCTCCCGGAGCGATCCCTTCCGCAAACTCTCTCGCCTCCGCCTCTTAAAGGGGAAGGAGAAGCTGCTCGCCCGCTTCCCTCCGCCTTTACTTGTGTTTTCTGTCGGCCAAAATAGACCGCGAGGTTGCTGCTTGGGACAGGCCTATTGTAATGGGGGAAGGGGGGGCGCTGAGCTTGTGTACTCTGGACCTGGCATTGCCCACGGTACGCATCGGAAGCCCTCCGTAGGAAGACAGGCCCTGGCTCCTCGCTTCCCTCCTTTGCTGCTGCAAAGACAGCGGCCCAGAGTCACAGCCGAGGGTGGTTTGGTGGGGGGGCGGCGGAAGAGAGCAGGGTTTGGCCGGCCTTCTAGCTTCTCATGTACGGTGCAGGCACACACACACCGATGTGATGAAGACGACGACTCAGGGTATACGTGCACATATAGACATAGGACATGAACCGTAACCTGTGATAGTATGAGAACAAAATCATCACACAGCCTCAAGGTGGAGGCGCAGAGGTCTTTTATCAAGCGATCTTGCACAATTGCATTTTCCTGCCAACATCCATGTCTGTTCCTCGTAAAGAAGGAAAATTCACTGCGGGGGGAGGGCTTTATTACGCGAAAAGACGTGGGGTAGCATTGTGTTGGGACTGATACGTATTCCCTGTAATGCCGCGAGTCTGGTTTATAACGCTACGCCTATGTTTTTATCGTGATTTGCCACCGCGCTCTTTCGTACAAGAATCCATAATTAAGGCAGGGATGGGGTGGGGGGGATCACAGTAAAGTAATGTATAGACTAGGAGAGCCTTCCGTCGTTCGGTATGTTGTGTGTATACACATGAGCCTTTCACTGCAGACCCCCGGGAGAAACAGCAGCACCTTCCTCACATATTCATTCCTTTGTAAAACGTAGAGAAGCGAGAGGGTTCCGTGTTCTTTCCTTTCCCTCTTCGTAGGAGAGGTGAACAATCAGTTCACAAGACCACTGGACACATGGCTTGCTTCTTCTAGCTTGGTTTTTTATAAGTGCCTGTAGGAAACGCCTCACCTGAGCAGCGCACATACTGTAATATGGAATGCCTGCTACGTTCACTTTTCCAAGGGTTTTCTGGTCTGTGCTTGCGACAGACAGTTCTGTTAGTCCGTTCATCACAATAATTGTTTTATTAAGGTTAAAAGGACAGAGCAAATCAGAGCATTCCATCACTTGTGTGAATTGGTCTTTATATGACACTGGTAGTGGACTGGACTACTGAAAGTGATCCATAAGATTACTTACGATATGGTGACATAGAAGGGGTGTAAAATCCAGGCAACTGTGGCCCGGACCTAGTTGCTGGAAAGGACAGGACGGTACGTCTCTCCTTGGGTATGTGCTGCTACACAGAACACCGAAGGACAACAGGATTGTGGAACACCACTGCTGTCTCTTGCTCCTTTTGTCTGTGCTTCTTTCCCCATCCCAGTTATTTCTCTCAAGCCTATTTTCAGTGAAGCTTAACTTACGTTGCTCTCAAACTTTGATGGAGATGTGTGAGCAGCACAAGCAGGAGCCAGGAAATCATCTTCAGTAGGAGGGGAGATACAGAAACAAACCCAAGGAAGAATACTGACACATCACTCCCTTTCAGCCTAGTCCTAGTACAGCTTGCAGTTCCTAAATTTTCTGTTTCGTTTCATGTATCTGCTGCTTTTCCACAGTGGACTGTGCCCAAAGCAGCTCACAATAAGCACCAGATAACAGAAAAGACCATTAAAACAATTCATTACAAAACATAACAAATTTAAATAAGGGGAAAATGAACCATTCTTCCTCAAATTATTTTGCATGCAAAAAATAATGTCCATCTTCATAGGCAGTTCCTGAAATGTGTTTGTGGGTGTACCAAATAGAAAGATTTGAGAAAACATATCTCCTGCCAAAGTCCTATGCTCTTCTGAAGAATGTCGGGATATCAGAGAGTTTTGTAAAAAGTATTTGCGCCCTTGGTAATCCACTGTCTGTGAAGCATTCAACTGATCTCATCATTAGGAAACAAATAATACCTGGTCTGCTTCACCCAAACTGCACAAAGCTTTAGCACACTAGACAGGAAAACAGTGGTACGTTATGACACAGTAAAAGAATACTACCATACCTGGGCTTGGGGTGGGGATGGGGAACTAGTGCCCTCCAGATGTTGTCATTATCATGGCCAATATCCAAGGATAATGGAATCTGTACCAGCAATGTCTGGAGGGCCTCAGGATTTCTGTTTGAATCCAAGGCTGTGGCAATGGGGGAAGCAAGGTCCTCTTGGGGTTTCGATGCTGTGAACCCCTCCATCTCATGCTCAGGTTGTATAAATATATGATAAAGACACCATAGTCTCTGCTTTGCCTTGCTACCAAAATGAAACACGAACCCTGGGTAAGTGCCTGGAACCCCTGGAATCTCGTAGTGCTCAGAGATTGGGGTGGTGTGCGACAATATTTTAACTTTTGAATGTTTTTTGAGTGTGGTGGTAATTTTTTCTTGGTTTTCATGTTTGAGTTTTTTTTTTTACTTACAATCAAGCAGTGTATACATCTTATGAAATAAATAAAAATAATAAATTATGTGTAGTGAATAGGCTGGAACATCACACCTCAAGTAAAATTTATGAACTAATAAATCACTGTTAAACTTCAAGGGGGGGCGGAATCTGTCTTACCAGGTCTAGTGCTATTCAATATTTTAATTCATTACTTAAAAGAAGGGAAATGCATCTAATTTATACATGCAACAGAACAAAATATGTGAATTTATTGAATAACCCTACACTGAATCAGTCTAAATGTGTGTTTTTCCTCAGCCTCCCTTGCAGTCCCCCCACCCCCCGGCCTGGGATAAACTCCAGAAGGTAAAATGGCAATGGAATGGTAGATACTAGGAAGAAGGGTTTGGGGAATCTGTGTATGTTATCATGAGCAGCTTCTATCACCAAAGTATTGCACTCTCCCAAAATGTTTAGAGGTACCAAGGCTCCATCTCTCTCTGCAGCATTGCCTCTGTGCCACCCATGTTTGCTTAGTTATGTCCCACCTCACTTATGCCTATCTACCTGTCCTCCCAGTTCTAATTTATATACCCAGATACAGCATCTTGCTCCCAATCTAGGTGGATTATGGTTGATAATCTAGCTTTTCGGCCTGTCAGTTGCTTGGGACTAATTCAGTTTTTGCTGCAACCTGCTACATTTAAGCTTTGCTGTGCTGACTTCCAGCTTGTTTGACCTCAACCCTGCCAATGGTCACAACTTGAAGGAAATAGTGAAATCTACATCTAAAAAGAGGCAAAAGTTTGTTGGGAAGGTTCAAGTGTAGAGCAGAGAATCCTGCTTGTGCACAGTTTGGCCTTGAGGTCTCCTTCAGTCCATTATTCTTCATTGAGCTATTCCAATACTTCTAAAGCATCATCTTAACAGTATCTATCAATCTGCTTCCAGTGAAATCTCTAGAATCTCTTGAATTTTTTTTTTAATAAAAAGACTGGTGTATTATTGTGTTCATTTAGAGATTATAGCTATGTGGTACTACTCTCCAGTGGTTCATTCCTATCTGGAAAATTGGTCGCAGAAGGTGGTGCTGGGAGATTGCTTGCCTATCCCATGTCTTCTGGCATGTTAGGTACTGTACTTCGGGGTTCCATCTTGTTTCCCTTGTTTTTTAACATCTATGTCAGTGGTTCCCAAACGTTTCTCACTATGGACCACTTGAAAATTACTGAGGGTCTTGGTAGACCACTTAATGGCTCTCCTGCTTCTTGTAGCAATTGTAATTAACAGATGCTGTTTTATTTTTTTAATGTATTTTTACTGCTTCTTTTAATTCTTATATTGTATGCTATTGTATTATAATTTGTAATAAAATAAAATCCAATATAATAAATAAAAGAAGTGCTAAAAATACAAGAAATAAAAATACAGTTAAATTAAATGTGAATATTTAATGCTGTGGATATGCCTGTCCTGCTAAACTTCTTCATCCAAGCACCCCATTAACTTTGCTCTTAATCTTCTCTGTTCCTTTCAAGACCACATTTTAGCAATTCCTGCGTAAGTGGATATCTAGCTAACGGGAGATTTATCCTCTTCACATTTTTTGTTATTCTATTAGACTGCAAGCCTGTGAACCTGCACGTCAGACCAACTGGGCAGCTGTGTAACAGACGTGTAATCTTTCAAGGGAAAACCATTCCCATATCTACCTTCTGATAAATTCTGCAGGAAAAGCACATAGGAGAAGCTGTTTCCCAGGAACCCAGTTGCATATTTGACTCCTGCTGCTAATGGAAAGCTGTGCCTCCACCATCCACTGACACCACCCCAAAGAGACAAGAAACATCCTTGCAATGTTTGGGTGCTCAAAAGCTAGGAACAGTTCAATACAACCCTGAAATGAAACTTCATTAAGACTCCATGACAACCACCACTTGGTTAGTAATACAGCCAGGCAGCACATTGGATCCCGCAACCAATGTCTGACTGAGCAACAGGACAGTCTCAAATTCAGTCTTTCAGATACATTTGCAAAATTTACTAAGATAGGATTTATACTGATCTTTCTGCCTCTATGTATAAAACTAAGAAAAATGTTTAAAGGAGCCTACCCTGCTCCACTTTTTTAAAAGTTTCTCTCACCAACCAAAACACAGTATTCTCCACCCTCGTGTGTTCAGGGCGCAGGTGCAGAAACAAAACCAATAAAAAAAGGCCTAGAGTCCCTCATGTGTTTTGAAAAGACAACACCTTTATTGGTTAGTGGGCATCAATGATAGTATGGCACGGGGCAAAGATCCTATCATTCAGTGCGCTAATTCCTGGACAAGGCTCCATGCTCAAACCATCTGCTGTGAGTCAGTCTCCTTAACGGCCCACATCAGTGTGGACTGGTCTGCTTACAGCAACCTGGGAGCACAGCGACCCAACAGCCCCCTCAGCTGCTGGGACCATGGACAGAATGCAGCACCCTTAGATTTCCCAAGAGATACTGCCATTGGCTTCCGCATAGTAGGCCTGCCCACACACCAATGCAGCCAAGTGTCACTCCTGCACCCACAAAAGGGGAGAGATCATTTACTCCTGCCTGCACAGGGGCACAAATTGCAGCGCCTTGGTAAGTCAGGAAGTACATCACGGGATAACACCAAACCAGTGCTGCAACACTGATATGGCTCCATCTCCCCTTCCCCCAGTCAGATTGTCCCACACAAATGCTGGACTTAGACATTGCTAGGGGAGTAGAGAAAAAAGTCATAGAGGAGGGACAGCTGCCCCTCTGACACAAAATATAAAACAGCAATTGGATTTCTCTAGTCAAGAAACAAGTTGAAAAACTAAAGTAGAGTCAGTTTGAACATGTATGACCCTATGGCATGTCAGACTCAAGTAATGACTGGAAATATGTAGTTATTATAATTACTTGCAGTATATTTTATGGGTTAACGACTGCATTGTGGGAGAGAAACATTTGGTAGAACAATATCCTGCTGCAGATATTTTGAATTAGATTACACATCATAATCTAGTCCTGTGTTGAATTATGCTTTTAAAATGTTATGTTCCTTCTTAAATATGTGTTTTATTGAAGAGATGTATGTATCTTTGTATGTTACCCATGAAAACTGACACTTTAATGAGGGTATAAACTGAGATCTGTATTATTTTTTAAGTTATGCTACTTACAGACTTCATTGTTATTTTTCCTCCCCCCCCCTTTATCTTTATTGTGGTCCATAGACCCACAAAACAGTTGCAAAACAAGATACTGTACAGTTAAGACAACCAAACAATAGGCGAAAGAGACCGAGGTAGTCGTTTTGTTATGTCTAGAGCATGATGGTCTTTTTTTGTTACGACCTCAGAAAGAAACTTTGCCACGGTCAGTGTAATATCATTTGACCTATCCTCCAGAAGGTATTTAATATGGGAGGCTTCACATTTTCCCGATATTGTTCTAAGGAATTTGTACCTTAACCTTAAAAAAAGTGAGATCAGCATTTGTGCTAAAATTCCTCAATACAGAGGGTAATTTATCTGACTTACTAATTTTAGTTACTAATTTTATAAGTTTAAATAAAACCTACCATTTGTGTGTGTGTACACTTATATGTACAAGCAAGAACATATAAAATTGAAGTTAAGAGAAATCCAGGCCTATTGTTAAAGACTGGAGGAGTGCTACTCAAGCTCCCCCTCCTCACACATAGCATAATTATCACAATTTTCCTTTGTACAGTATATAATATAAACACTCAAATACATAATTTAGTGCAGACAGGAATCACCCCATGGACAAAATATATGCTGCGGACCAAACTCTCAAGGAACCCATTCACCTCACCTTGCTCTCTTTTTCCTGTATTTAAATTCTCTCCTATCATAGTAGGATGTGGTCTTCATAGTACCACATCAGCAGTCATGCCAGTGAATTAATTTCTTTATACTTTTATTTAGACCATTTATATACCACTTAACAGATAAAAGCAACAAGTATTACAAAAATACATAGCAACAGTGCTTTTTTTCTGGGGGTACTCAAAAGGCACATTTTTAAAAAATGTTAAAAGTGTGGCACTTACTGTAACAGCTTCATGGTGAGTACCGGCACCATTTTTTCATTATTATTTTTTTAAGCATTGCATAATAACATATACAACTGTAGAATTAATAATTACTAACCTTTCTAACCTATCTTCACTCTCAGCCTCCTGGCTCTTACCCAGGACACAAACAAACTCACAACTCAGTCACAAAATATCAAAAAGAAGGATTCTGAAAACTGCTGACATCACACTAATTTTTTACTCTAGACGTACTTTTTTATGGGCAGGCACCAAGGTGAATGGAGCTTCCTCAGCCTATGTCCCATTCAACAGTTAGCTGCCCTCTCCACAGCTAGTCCCAGGTTATGGCAGCTTTGATGAGTTTCTCAGTGAGTTCCAAAGATGGAGAAAATAACATTCCTCCACACACAGTTCTTTCTGTCGTTTTTTGCCCATTTCTCCAGCTGCTTTCTTATGATTCTACGGAGGGGCTTTCATTTGTGGGCAGGCACCAGGATGGATGGCACACCCCCATGCTGCCCACAATTATGTCCCATTCAGTAGTGGAGCTCCAATCTCCACATCCACTTTGTATGCAGCATATGACCATAGAACAGTTTAAGGAGCAAAAACACATGGATATGTTGATTACAGAGTTGTGCCCAAATGCCCTCTCAAAATTATCCGCCTGATTTGTAGGCAGAAAAAATGGGGTATACCATTTCGCCAGATTTATCTAGATGGAGAAGAAATTATCCAATAGTTTCTCAATGAATGAGCCTCGCCGATAGCAGTGGCAGCAGCACAGCTTGTTTGTTTTCCCCTTGTGTGCCTGTGAGAGTTTTGCTGCTGTAGGATCGTTATGGAGTGCTGCTTGGAGCCAGGATGGGGGACACCACAAAAAAGAAAGAAAGAAAGAAAGAAAGATGGAGAGTATTTGGATAAAATTCTGCAAAGTGGCCTTCTTCTTCTGGGAGAGGGATGAGAAACAGCAAGTCTCATAAATATTCACAAGAATGTTTTCATATGCATATAAAGAGGTCCAAAATGCACATGTCTTAAGCATAGGCTTGTACTCTCATCACCCCTGATCCCTGATCATTGGCCATGCGACATCTGGTGAGCCAAAGGTTTCCCACACCTGTATTATACCTTACTCCTGTTGGATATTCAGGTGGAATTGACATTGTCCATATGTTCTGAGGCCCTGGGAGTTATTAACATATTTTCCTCAAGACTTGCAGGAGAACAATGCAATGGTATTGCATGGCAGACATTGATCCAAAGTGGAGAAGCATCTGCAAGTAGTGCTGTCATTTTTATTTACCAATTGCCTGTAGTTTGTATTGCTCCTTATCTCTTTATCCATATCTTCATGGCTGCTCAGTATCTGCACAGATAGAAGTCAATAATTAACCTAGGCTCAGAGCCCAATTAATTCCTATGCAGACAGTATCAAATAACAGGATTAAAAATCATTTTCCCTTAGCACTTTATTTTTATCACCTGGTCCTTACTAATTCTCATGTAGCTTTTGCTGCGAAACCTTTTAAAAACTGCTGCTATTTTGCCCCAGTTTTGTTCCCTCTGCATGCCTATATTTAAAGCAATTTTGTTCTTCCCTCACAGATTTTGGGGAGGTAAGCACGTTCGATGAGATCTCACTGATGAGCAAACATTGCATCAGTTTGATAAAGAGATAGAAGGTCTGAATAGAAAAAAAGTGGACAGTTTGACATTTTCGTAGGTAAGTTACCATTTCAACAGCAAAAAGGCACCGAGCCATCTGCCTTTGTGTAACAAATTGTTCCTGTTTGAACGATAATCAGTAAAAGATGAGAATCAGTAAAATCAGAGGGCATGTGAGCAATGCCAGCTCAAATACGCAGAGTGGTAGTTTAAAGCCCAGAGAGCCCGTGAAGCCACTGACTGAGTTGTGTGGCAGCCAGAATGACTGCAGGGGAGGAGTAACCCTCCCACAAGATCCTGGGGTCCCTTCCAACTCTACAATTCTACGCCTCTACTTGCTAGTCTGTAGCAATAGGCCTTAATTCCCCTTAGCTTCAATTACTAGTTCTTACTAGTACTAGTGTGTGTGTGTGTGTGTGTGTGTGTGTGCACTAAACAAACGGTTAGTTTTACTTAAACTTGTAAAATAATTTGTTGTTGTTGTTTAGTCATTTAGTCATGTACAACTCTTTGTGACCCCATGGACCAGAGCACGCCAGGCACTTCTGTCCTCCATTGCCTCCCGCATATAAAATAATTTACTTGTTAGTAAAAAGAGAGAGAAATTACCCTCTGTACTGTGGAACTGTTGGATAGATACTCATTTCACATCTTCTTTTCTTTTTAAGATGAAGGAGCAAATTCCTTGGTACAATGAAGTCTGTTAGTTGCATAACTGAAAACAGAATCTACATCTCAGAGTTTATAGTCCTTTGAAAGCGCCAGTGTTCTTGGCTAATATATATACATACATAAAACACACACACACACAAAGCCCACATAACATTTTAAAGCATAATTCAACACAGGACTAGATTATGATGTACACGTTCTAATTCAAAACCTCTGCAACATGATATTGTATTACCAAATGTTTCACTTGCACAGTGCAGTCATTCACCCATAAAATACCCTGTAAGTGATTACAATAAAGGCAGGAAGAACATCCAATTAACTACATATTTCCAGTCATTATTTGATTCTTGGTTGGCATCCATCTGTCTTGGAAGAGTGTACTTTTGAGGGGGTGAAGACAAAACGTTGGAAGTTACAGCGTCTACTGTGGCTGTAGAGGCCAATACAGGAGAGACATGTTTCATTGCAGTTGGAGCAAATAGAAGTGTCTGGTTGTGCTGCTGCAGATGCACCATGTCGTTGCTTCTCTCTGTGCTCCTCCCAGTGGTCCTTCTTTGGTCACTGCTGTGGATACACAACCTGATTGTCTCTAGGCACTGCAGACGTCTGCAAGGGATTCCCAAATGGCAGGGTTAATGTTGCCAGCCTTCATGTCATGTTTGCAGACATCTTTGTAATGCAGAGAAATTCAATTGCTGATTTATATGTTGTTTCAGAGGCAGTTGTCACTTCTCTATGGCTTCTCTCTCTACTCCTCTAAGTGATGTCTAAGTCCAGTAATTGTGAGGTACAAGTAGACTGGGGAAACATTAGATGCAACTATGCCGGTGCTGTAGCACTGGTTTGGTGTTATCACTTGCCAGTGATGCAGTTACATACCCTCCAACATTTCTCTGATTAAAATAGAGACATCCTATTCAACAACAACTTTTCTATTTATACCCCACCAAACTAACTGGGTTGACCCAGCCTCTCTGGACTGCTTCCAAAACATATAAAAGCATAATAAAACATTAAACTTCCCTACACAGGGCTGCCTTCAGATGGCTCAGGGTTGGATAACTCCATACACTCCATTTCTCCAATGAAAATAGGGATGTCCTAAGTAAAAGCAGGGCATCATGGAATCAAATCAGAATCTGAGATGGCTTCTGTAAATTCAGGACTGTCCCTGGAAAACAGAGACACTTGCAGGTGGTTACTTTTAGTCTCCGTCTTAATAGTCTTCCATGTGCAGCAGGGTTCTCTTTCGATCAGGAGCGAGGGACCTCGGGTCCAGAGGCCACATACAGCGCTCCAGTCTTCTCTATTTGACCCATAGGACTCTCTCTAGGTCGTGCTCCCTTCTTGGCCAAACCCTATTTGGGCCTGGCTGATATTTGACCTTGAACTCTGATGACTCCTGCTTTCCTGGATGGAGGACAGAGAAGGTGTCTGAGTGAGTGCAGAAGCTAGCCTAATGTACAAAGGTAATATTTGCATGCATGGCTCTGCTCACCTTTGACTCTGCTCCCTCCCTCCACTAGCCTGTGGCCCCCAGAAGGTTAGCCAGAAGGGAAATGAGGCCCTTGGGTTGTAAAAGATTCCCCAACCTTGCTTTACATGGTAAGGGAAAATGCGGAAAGTCAGTCCTGTTTCATTTGGCAGCCCTTCTGCACTCATTCAGCTGACCAGAGCCCTGCCTTTGACTTCTGCCCCCAAGTCCAGGTCTGATGGGACAACTTCCCCTTGTGATCCACCTTCTCCATGTGATCATGGACTGCAGACAGAATTGGAACACTGGAGTGTGAAGAAGCTATGATGGTAATGCATAAATCTGCTCTGATATTTCCTTTCCACTGTACTATGTGAACAGAAAATGTAAACTCTGTTACAACTTTTCTATCTTATGAAAGATGCCATTAATATGGTTTTACAGAATGTAATTTAAACAAAAGCATGTGTTCCAGGGGAAGAGGAATCCTCTGGTGAGCAACCAAGCCTGAAATGGAGAGCAGCATAGTTGTGGGTTTGCATACTGCAAGAATGGTGTGACTAGGAAAGCCTTCGGGCCAAAGTAATATGAAGAAGTGCTTTTCCTTCCCAGGTGTACTTTTGTCATTATTAATTTCCAGGAATACACAAGCAAAAAGCAGAAGCTTGAAAATGCACCGGGAATAAGCCATACCCCACACTGCGTAGGTTAGTAGCTAGGGATGAGGGGGAAATTATATTCGGTTTGCATTAAAAAGCAACCGTATCAAATTCACACTTACTGAAACAGCTCTCCTTCAAAATCGGCACTTACCTTAAATTTTGTGAAGCACTTCTGCATCCAAACAGTGTTTACAAAGATGCATATATTAGGTTAAAGGACCGCAATTTGTGCCCCTGCACAGGCAGGAGTAAGTGATCAGCCCACTTTTGTGGGTGCAAGAGTGTCACTTGTCCACATTGGTGTGTGGGGAAGCCTACTGTTGGGGAGTCAATGGCAGTTCCCCTTAGGAAATCTTGGGGTGCTGCATTCCACCCATGGCCCCAGCGGCTCAGGGGCTGTTGAGCTGCAGTGCTCCCAGGTTGCTGGAAGGGCCCACCAGACCAGTCCACACTGATGTGGGCCTGCAAGGAGACCAACCCTCAGCAGGCGGCCTGGGTATTGAGCTGCATCATCACCCAGGCATTGGCCCACTTGATAATGGTATGTTTACCCCATGGCACACTATACTGTAGTTCGTATGCTATAACCAATAACAATGTGATCTTTTAAAACTCACTCTATGCCATTTATTGCTTCTGTACCTGCATCCTGGGTGTGGGGTGCAGGCCCAGAATAATGTTTTTCGATTGATGAAATAAACTTTTAAAAGGTGGAGCAGAGTGCACTTATTTAAACATTTCTCTCAGTTTTATATGCAGAGGCAAAATATCAATATAAATCCTAGCTTAGTAAATTTTGCAAATGTATCAAAAAGGCTGAATTTGAGACTGTCCTGTTGCTCAGTCAGACATTGGTTGTGCGATCCAAATTGCTGCCTGGCTGAATTACTAACCAAGTGGTGGTTGTCATGGAGTCTTAATGAAGTTTGATTTCAGGGCTGCATTGAATTGTGATACTGGCCCACTGGCCCTAACCTTTGAGCATCAAAACATTGCAAGTATGTTGTAAGGTTTCTTGTCTCTTTGGAGTGGGGTCAGTGGATGGTGGAGGCACAGCTTTCCATATCAGTAGGAGTCAT
Source organism: Podarcis bocagei (assembly GCF_964188305.1). Lineage (NCBI taxonomy): Eukaryota > Metazoa > Chordata > Lepidosauria > Squamata > Lacertidae > Podarcis > Podarcis bocagei. The sequence goes on along the minus strand of NC_138135.1, from coordinate 34,239,594 downwards.
ATCTGCAACCTAGTTCCTGGGAAACAGCTTCTCCTATGTTCGTTCCCCAGTGGAATTTATCAGAATAACAGAATCATAGAAGCAGCAGGTAGATATTTACATCCTTGTTTAAATCCATTGTCTGACATGCAAGTTTATTGCACCAGTTAACCATGTATGGCTGTTAAGAGTGATTGAAAGCCTTTATTTGCTTTTCTTCCCCCTTCGATTCAGATGTTGCTGAACTACAACTTCTATCCTCCCTGGCAAGCATGCCAATAGCCAGGAATGGTGGGAATAAACTATGGCAATGATATGGGCAATTGATTGCTGTTAATTGCATTTCTTCAAGTTCGAATGAGAGTATTAGCTGCAGCATATACTTGGGCTTATTAATAATATTAATTTGACTATTACTGTTATTTAAGCTGTAATAAATAAAAGAGAAGGACACATAAATCACCAGGATATTATATTATTATTGCACATCTTACAGGATACAGAGGGTATACATAATACAGAACAGAGCCAAGACAAAAATTATCAGAATACATACTTCTGAATGTTTCCACAATATGTATCTTGTGTATGCTGAGATGTAGCAACAGCCATTGTAGCCACACTATAGTCTGTTGAATTTATCAAAATTAATTTTGTAAAGTGTTTTTTAGCACTGTCCAGGCCTCCAAAACTCTGGGCCTTCCACAGATCTGGGGTCTGGGGTTTTGGCTCCATTTCTTCAGCCCTGTGATAATTCATCCTGATTTACTTGTGGGGTATTTATACCTCTTCCTGTATTTGTTCACTCCACCTCACTTCCCTAACTACAAAAAGCCTGATTCTTTTTAATGTGGATTTATTGCACTAGGGTGATAGAGCATGCCCTCCAAGATTTCCTCCATGAAAATAGGGACATCCATCATCATCATCATCATCATCATACTTATACCCCACCCATCTGACTGGGTTGCCCCGGCCACTGGGCAACTTCCAACACATATAAAAACAATTAAAAATTTCTTTTTTTTAAACTTCCCTATACAGGGATGCCTTCAGAAGTCTGCTAAAGGTTGTATAGTTACTTAGCTCCTTGGCTCAGAGGCTGCATAACTCCATACCCTCCAACATTTCTCCAATTAAAAATAGGGGCGTCCTAGGGAAAGCTGGGACATTCCAGGATCAGATCAGAAACTGGGATGGCTTCTGTAAATCCAGGACTATCCCTGGAAAATAAGGACATTTGGAGGGTCTGATAGAGATCTTTAATCCACTTTAACTGCACAAACCTAAAGTTCTGGAATGTGCTTAAATCCCTCTTGTAAAATAGAGTGATCACCATTTAACTGGGTGATCTGTCCATTAACTTCTGCTTTGCCACTGGGACCGGCTGACTTCCTCCCCCACCTGTGGCCATTTAATGCTATGTACACATTAGTGGATTGAAACATGGAGGGGTTGTTTCTCCCCTTCCCTTTGTTTCAAGTCACCTTTGTATATTTCTACACACCGGAGAACAGGAAGGGATGTCTACCCGATGCACATTCCCTGATTTGCTTCCCAGTGAACTTCTATTCAATTAAGCTGTCATTTGCACAGGCGCAATGGCTGTCTCAAATGTACATACGTCTGCTTCACTGATGCTTCAGACTTTCAAACTGAATGGAAGCTGGTTTGAGGGGAAACTCACCAATGAGCAGTATTTCTCAAGAACCTACAAGGTACATAGGGGTTGTAGCTAACGTCACTTGTACGTGGCTTCAGACAACAGCGATGGGAGCGCACTCCAGCTGGAGTAACCGGTAGCGTGTACACAACCTAACTTGCAAAGCCAGGCAATGCAGTTTTGTTCTCTGCAGCCCGCAGAGCTCTCCACTCTGTTGGTCTCCTTTGCTTCTGACTTTGTCATGTACACTTAGCTATACTCTTTGATGCCATTTCTTCATTGCATCACTTTGGAAGTCTGGTTGCTATGGCAACTGAGCACAGCTTTAACAATCTGTTTGTGGTCCACCTATTTCAAGTAGACATTATTCTGGATTCTCCATATTTCCATTATTGCTATTCAGTTAGGTATGTAAAGCACAGGACAGAATGTTTTTTCTTTTCTTTTAAAAACCAATCATTTGCTGGCTGGTAACTATCTAGTTCACGTAAACCACCTTGCAATGTTAGCCTGACAAAAATAATCCTCTGTGAAATATTGTGCTATCAGAGACACATTTTTAATGGAATCTCTGAGGAAGAGAAATATTTGAAAAAGGCCATATTTCTCCCAATTCTGAAAGGCTTTGTACTGAAACTTGAAGCTCTTCCTTTAGCAGCAAAGCTGTACAGACCAAGATCTTAGATAGGAGCTTAAGGCTGCACCCTTTCTTCACTCTCAGCCATGTACTTTCCCCTCCTCATGAGTAGCCTCACCTGCAGCTAGCCAGGCACTTCCCAGTCACCCTGAAAGTGTTGCCTGGCTAGCCTTCTCCTCTGCCCCGTGATCTTATACTTGGTATTAGTGCCATAGTTACTGGGGAAGGGGGCTAGCCAGGTTTTTTGCCCCGGGTGAAGCCCCCAGAGGGGCAGCATTGAGGCTCCCAGCCTGTTTGTCTGTGTACTCATGTGTGCCAAACTGGGTCTTTGACCCGGGTGAAATAAAGCCTAGTTCCGCCCCTGTCTGTTACGGGGCAGTGGGTGTCCGTCTGAGGGCTGACCAAAAATTCAGGCAACTGATGTGGAGACCCTCAGTCCTGGGTCAAGGATGTCTGGAGCCACTGGCTCCTCAGGGTCTCTGGAGGTACCAGAAGATGTTGCTGCCCCTGGTCCTCCTTTGAGCAGCCCCCACGTTCAAGGTCTGAATGGGGTAAAAACCCTTATAGAAACTGTGTGTGTGTGCCCCCCATGTCATGTGATTGATTATGCAGGGTGGGGCTTACCTGCCCCCCCCCATATTTTATTCAAGTTGGCACCCCTGTTGGGATGGTTTTGGAATTGTCAAGAGTTGTCTAAGCCTTCTTACATTTAATGTTAGTGTTGTCTAGGATGAGAACATGGCCCAGAGGAGATCTTTCACTGTCTCTCTCTCTTGCACTGTTAGGCTGCAATCCTACATCCACTTACCTTGGCGTGAACCCCATTTATTTATTATCCACTCTTCAGCTTTAGTGTGGGATAGAGGGGTTAAAAGTGTTATTTAAAATAATTTATATTTTATTTATTAAATGCATATACCACTTTTCTACTGAAAGAAACTCAAAGCAGCTTATATCAGAAATATAAAACATAATAAAATACAGTTACTATTTTGAAAACAACTTTTAAAACCAGCAGTTTTATTAATTTGCACAATGAATGCCCTGCCCTTCAATGGGTACCCAGGATGGCTTATCAAATGTTAACAGTACAAGAAAACAAATTCGAAATAAATTGGTAAAACACCACAATACAGAAGAGCACTAGAAAAGCAGGCAGCAGAATACAAATGAACCTCAAGTGGCATAAAAGCTGTACAGAGGATTAAAAAGCCTTGGAAAATTAGAGCAAGGTTGAATTATTAGTTGTGCTGCTTTAGTTAGCTTTTGGGGGGAGGTTGAGAACAGCTGGTGAAGGCTACCTCAACATTGAGTGAGGATGAATGCCAGCAACTTTTGATAGGGTGAGGAATTTATCATTATGATGAGGTGGCAAAAGGTTTTTAAGTTTCAGTGCTGTTTGTTTGTTTGATATGTCTGCCACTTTATCTTGCTAAGGGCAACACAAAGTGACATACAATCAAACAAGACTCCCACGAGAGGTGGTTAACTGTCCTCCCTTGGAGGCTTTTAAGCAAAAGTTGGATGCCATCTATCATGCATGATCTAGTAGTTGATATTCCTGCATTGCAGGGAGGTTGGACTAGTTGACTCTCTGGGTCACTTCCAACTCTGACTCTGTGTTAAGACAAAATACAAAAATTCCTTCCGGTAGCACCTTAGAGACCAACTAAGTTTGTTTTTGGTATGAGCTTTCGTGTGCATGCACACTTCTTCAGATACTATGATTTGCTAATTTCTTTCTATGATTTGATAATTTATTTCAGACAGCCATGCTGGAAAATCCCAGCCGCCCTGGGACAAGAATTCTGCATTCAGGTTGCCACACCAAGTAAGTCCACTGTCACCTGACATACCTTGGGTAGCGGAGGTAGCTCAGAAGGGCCTCAATTAAAGAGTTTAGAGCAAGCGTTCCCAAACTGTGGTCTGAGGACCACCTCAAATGACGCCTGTGAGCTTCAGTTGGGAGGTCTGTGATGTGTCTGTGAAAAGCACAATTTGAATTCTATGGATTTCAAATTGTAATTCAATAAAATATAATAAAAGAAGCAATCAAAATGCAATTAAAAACTGTATCGCATCTAGCACAACACATTACAATTGCCACAGCAGGCAGAAAAAGAAGGGCTTCTCCAAGACCCTCAAGCAATTTCCAAATGATCTGTGGGAACCACTGGCTTATAGTACAAGCAGGCACATGTGTGGACATGTGGTCCTGCAGATATTCCAGTCTCATGCCATGAGGGGCTGTAAAGACTGAAGGCAGAACTTTGAATATGGCTTGGAAACAACAATTAGTCCAAAATACATTTGTGGTGTTGTTAACTGTGACTGGAGGTTATGACCACATTAAGCCCTTGCTTTGCCAACTGCACTGGCTCCTAGTTCAGCTCCATGCTCAATTCAAAGACAGTTCCACAGTCTAACATGTTACAGCAGTCTAATATGGAGATTAGCATGGCATCAATCACTGAGGCCAGGACATTGCTGTCCAGGTAGGGTTGCAGCTAGCATAAAAGTAGAAAGCTAACCTACACTTCTAATGACAAAAAAAAAGATCATTTAGCACCCACAGACTGTCCAGTCACTGCTGATTGAGCCAGATGGACTTTGGTCTGATCTAGCAAGTCAAGCTTTATGTGCAGCCCTGTGCCAATACACGCTAGTTAGTTTTTAAGGGCCAGATATTTTTGTACAAGAGGCAAAAAATGCAAATCCCCCCAAGTACAAAAATATAAAAAATCCTAATTAGTAGGTAGGTAAAAACTTTAAATTTGCCTTCTTTTAATGATGCTTGGCATGTTGTCCAAAGCATCTGCCCAATACAACACTTTGTGATATGTGATACACAAATGTGCTTGCTGTGTTAAAGCTGTGATCTTATGAATGTGTACCTGCAAATGAGCCCCACTTAATGCCTTGGCCCTCCTTTTTTCTGAGGAAACACGAATAGGATTGTGTTGTTTTGTGTGGGGCTAGGTGACCATAGGGGCTTTATTTAAGGCAGTCCCGGAAACAGTTCTAAATGCCAGGATTCAGTTGGGAAACGTGAGGAAGAGTGACAGAATTAGTATCTGAACACACACATTTGGGCCTTTGACCCACTCCATGAGTAACCCCAAAAGCTTTCAGAATGCTGCCCTGAGTCATTTTTTTACTCTTAAAGCAAAATGTAAAAAATCTCTCTCACACGGAAGGGCGCGAACACACACTCTCTCTTTCCTACACTGGAGCTTCTGTTGATGAGAGAAAAATCAGCGTAGGAAATAACGAGGCAGTAAAATGGCACTGTCTTTGAAAACTGCACTGTAAAAGCACATTGTTTTGTGGCGAAGCTAGCTGCGTCGGAGCCGCTCTGACTCCAGCCCTCACCCCGCCCCGCGCTTCTCGCAACGCTGAGGCATCCTGGGCCAGCGAAGAGAGAGGCTTCTCGGGGGCAAGCGAGGCTTCTCTCGTGCCCAAAGCTCACCTGGGCTGAATGCTACAGCCTGGCTCCCTGCCAGCTCTCAGCCAAACGTGTCATATGTGAAGCAACAATAGACGGTGTGCCCTGAGCGGGCGGGCGGGCGGGTTTGCATTTCCCCCTCCATAGGCAGCTCCCGATCCTCCGGGATTGTGCGAGTAAAAGGCTTCCACTACAGAGGAGGCAACTTTCCGGGCGGACTGGCTGCGCTCTCTCTCGTGCTCGCATTTCGGAGTAACCTGGTTTGTTTTGTGACGGGAGGGCCAGCCCCCTCTGCTCGTTTATGCCTCCGCAATAAGCAGCCCCTTTCAGAAAACGGCCCAGTAGCAGAGAGGTCGTCGTCCTTTTATCCATTATGTGCTCTCGTTTTCTGAGCCTTTCCACTTTCGCGTCCGCCGTGGCGTCACTTTGCTTCTGCCCCGTTGCAAGGGAATGTGCAAGAGAGAGGTTCGCTGACCTTTGACAAAACATCCCAAGATACTTGGTTAAGAGAGGGCAAGCTTTGTGCAAAAACTTAAAATCGGGAAATGGAAAAAGCAAATGCTAGCGTGTAGCATTTGGAAGGAAGCATTTGGTAGGGCTCCTTTAAGAAATCGACTAGCTTTCTCTCTCCCCCCCCCCCTTTCTTTCTTTTTATGTAATCACTGAAGGCCAGGGCGAGGCTTCGTCAGCCAGTGAATCAGAAAGCTCGCTTCAGACCGTGCTCGCCCAGCTTTCTTATCTACATTAATGTACACCCACAAAGTGCTGCATGCATGTGCCATGACCGGGAGCCCTGGCTTTCAGAGACTATTCTGGCCAAACTGGGGGAGCAGATGTGATTGTTATTCAGTCAAGGCCTCCTCCCCCCCTTCTTCCTGAAAGGCATGAAGGAAAAGGATAATGCAGTTTACCATTTGCGACGATAGCCAATCAGGTTAGAGGCAATTTTACTCTCAGCCAGTGGAACAACTGGTGATGGCTGTCTCGGCCAATCAGATTCATTCCTGAAGCTCCACTTCAACTCCCATAGGGAGCTGGTTAATTGCAGGTTAGTGGATGCCAAGATCTGTTCCTTTTCGCCTAGTGTTTCTTCTCTCTGGCAATCGAGAAACATCACCTCCTGCCTCAGCCATGGCTTCTTGTTTGTCAAGAAGAGATTAACCTGGAAATAAATAGAAGGCAAGCTCGCATTCATTTAATTCTGGCCTTCTAGAGCTCAAGAGCAAAATTCTCCAGCCTTTCTGAGAGGGGGAAAAGCGTCACAATCTAGGGCTTGTATACATAGAGTATACATAGAGTAGTGTAGTCGGATAAGAGTCCGATAAAAGATTACATATATATCATTTGTTTAATGGCATTAAAATAGGTTTCTAGACACTACCTATATCAAGTTATGTAGGATTATTGTACACAGAAGTAGATGATTACATGCAACCTGTCCAGAAAATAATTTTCAATGCACGCTTTGCAAATTTTGCTCTTCAAGAACTACTGAGCTTGTCCACATCAGAGCAAAATATCAATTTGCGCCTGCTTGTCTCCCCATTAATGTGCAGGTGTCCCTGTGACATCTTCCTTTTCCCAGTATTGGCCTGGACCTTACCTTCTTTTAAATGTGGGGGTTTTCATCTGGCAGCTTCACACTTTCCAAGAATTTCCACCTTTCCACTTTCCACCTCACATTTAAAGGTGAAAAGGTCCAGGGCAACACAGTGATGGGAAGGATGCCATATGAACAGGCCTACATTATTGGGGAGACAGGCAGGTGGGAATTCACATTTTGCTCCAGTGTTGACAAACCTACTATGGAAGCAACCCTCACCCTCCAAACAGTGAACTGAGTAGCTGAGAACTATTCCTAATTTGAAAGGGAAAAAGGACAGTATTCTGTTTCCACATTCCCCAATATAACTAAGTTACCAAAACCAAATTAAAACAAAAATAGAGCATTGGCTGGACCACCTTATGTAGATGAAAAAAATAATGACTCCCAGACCCACTGTCATTAAGAGCCTTTTAAAGGACCTGATTCTTTCTAACATGGCACAGCCAGTACTGAAAACCCACCACTGCAGTCAGCTGAGTATCCTAGCCCATGGTTGCTTAGTTATCTGCATTATAGTACTACAAAACAATATTTTACAGTCATTGATTCTTGTGTGGCAAAGAGTGGTGTCTTTACTTTGTGGTGAGACTTCCTGCTATTCCTGGCTTCCTGCTAACATTGAATATGGTAGATATTTCCTCAATTGATAGTTTTATTTGTTAAGTTTCTTACCTGCCCTTGTAACGTCCCAGGTTGGGTTATAGCAAGACAATTGTACAATTAAAAACAGATAAGTAAAAACAGCTCACATACAATTATAAAAACAAAACAATTCTATTCAAAAGCAGTACAATACAGTATAGATTAACACAGAAGGGATAGATCCTACAAAAATACATTAATTGCCAGATGCCATTGTAAATAGGCTAGAATCTTAATTTCCCAGCACTCTTAAGAAACTACAGTTCCCAAGATTCTCCATGACAGCTATGAGTGCTTCAAGTGTATTGTGTGGTTGTGACCTAAGTTAAGGAATGGCTTGCTTTCTCTGCTTTTCTCTGTTCCCCTCTCCCTTCAATCCTTTTTCTGCAAAGGATATTTATATGTGAGCTAGGGAGAGTTCATTAAAAAATAAACAAAGCCATGCTATTATTAAACATTACATGCATATTTGGAAACCAATGCATATAGCATCATTGTGAGCATGTTAGCTTTTAAGCCTGTAGGAGCAGAATAAATAATCTCCTTTTGTAAAGAAACACCCGGAAAGTGGTAAAACTCTGCAGCAGTGCATGGAGGGATAGGCAGAATGAAGATATTCAGTTTGTGGTAAAAAAGAGTCTGTAACGTGGAATGGAGCAACAGAAATCATGGAATGATTTGCTGCATTTCTGTACACATTTATGTACACATTTAAAATACAAACAACCTTCCCCATATCTGGTCATCTGTATTCACCCTAAGAATACAGACTGCAGGACCATCTACTGAAATTGAATGTTGGAAAATTCAAGACAGAAACAATAAAGTACTTCTTCACACAGCACATAGTTAAACTCTGGCATTTGATCGCACAAGTGGTAGTGATGACCACCGATTTGGATGGCTTTAAAAGAGGAATAGATAAATCCATGGCAGTTAACGCTCTGAGTGGCTGCTGGCCACAATGACTATGTTTGACCCCCACTGTCAGAGGCAGCATGCTTTTGAGTACTTTGAGCTTTTGAGATTGTGGACAATTGGTAAGAACTTTAACACCAATACAAATATGCCAAATTGGAATTAGCAAATCTTGCACTTTGGAATGTGGTCTGAATGAATTGTGGGAGTAGCTTACCACAGAAAATAATTGTTTCTCATTACATGTTCATTTGCATTATTGATCTTGCTATACCTATTAAACACCTAGAGACCACTAGATAAGAATGTTTTATATTCTGGCTGACTGGATCTTGCTTTCATTTGAATTAGTGAGAGGCAAACTCCCTGGGCTAATTTCCTAACTTGATTCAGGTAACTGAGCTATTTTTCTTAAAAGTCAGATAATAGCTCAGTTGTTTCAAGCCCAATTCCAAACGTTTTAAAAACCTGTTGCACTTTCAGTTACATCAGTGGGAGCGCTAGGGGGTCTGAATTCTCATGAGATTCTCCCTGCTGCCACTGCAGCAGCTGGGGAGGAGGCAGTTATACGGTAAGTTCTTCTCTGGGTCAGATTACAGTCCAAGCTGGACAAAAACTATGGGGCTGTAACACTCACCTGAGACTGGAGGCAAGCATTATGAATTGTCAAGGTTTGTATTCGGAACTAGGGAGCTGAGGACCACAACAACATCAGTAATTCAAATGGATTATGTATTCAGTTGTGATCTACATAATACTGTGATACACATGCAGACATTTCTTGCATTGTTTGGACATTTTAGCATTGCATGTAGAACAAAAAGCAAACAAAGTAAATCTTTCTATTCTATGTATATCTATTCCCTTAACAACACAATCCTATGCATGTTTACTCAAAAGTTGTCCCATTCCGCTTAATGGTACCTACTTCCCCATCATTCAGCCCGGACACTGAGGTCCACCTCTGAGGGTCTTCTGGCGGTTCCCTCATTGTGAGAAGTGAAGTTACAGGGAACCAGACAGAGGGCCTTCTTGGTGGTGGAGCCTTCCCTGTGGAACGCCCTCCCATCAGATGTCAAGGAAATAAAGAACTACACAACTTTTAGAAAACATCTGAAGGCAGCCCTGTATTGGGAAGTTTTTAATCAGTGACACTTTATTATGTTTTTATATTCTGCTGGAAGTAGCCCAGAGTGGCTGGGGCAATCCAGCCAGTTGGGTGGGGTATTATTATTATTATTATTATTATTATTATTATTATACAGGACTGCAGCATTAGTGACATTTCACTAATCTACTGAAGAAGGCTCTGCCCCATATGAGCTTAGACAACAGGAATATTTTGAGGGTGGCAGAACTACCAAAAGAACCCCCTCTGCTGATCTTAACAACCAAGGAGGTTTGTGTAATAGAAATGGGCTAAAGACCTTTCAGTCCCTTCTACCATGTGCCAGTCTGGGTAGCCTAGTCATGCCAAAAGTTATCAAGTAGACTTCCACCAGATCCTTTATGCTCCCCCTTTAACTCTGGATAGGAGTATTTTCTGGGGGTCAAAGGCAAACACTTACAACAGTAAGCCGTGATAGCATCCAGCTTATTTGTCTCTCCCCAGCAATCAAAATACAGTGGTACCTCAGTTTACGAACCTAATCGGTTCCGGAAGTCCGTTCTTAAACCGAAACCATTCTTAAACCAAAGTGTGCTTTCCCTAATGAGACCTCCCACCACTGGTGCCCTTCCACCATTCAGCATCCATTCCTAGACCGAGGTAAAGTTTGCAAACCGGCCACTGCTTCTGGTTTTGCGGAGTTTGTAAACCGAATCGTTCGTAAACAGGGCTGTTCTTAAACCAAGGTACCACTGTAGCTGGCTTTTGTCTGTCTAACCCTAGGCAAACTATGGCTTGCTACAAAGGATCAGAAGTTACTAACTGTTGTGTACAAGAGAAGTGAGAAAGATGGCATAAACAAGCCTGAAGTTCAGAACCCTTCTTGTTTCGTATTGTAAGAGCATGGTTTGACATTATGTTTGAATGACCCATATAACTACCATCTTCAGCCCAACAAGGAATCTGGAAATATGGAGTACATCGTCATCAGTACTTGCCATGATACCCAGCTCTATTTCGCCTTTTCATAGATCTGGCTGAAGCAGTGACACCTCTGAACAGGTGCCTGGAATCATTGAAGGAACAGATGGTCTGAAATAAACGTAAAGTCAGTCCAGATTATGCTGTTAGACAAGAAACCCCAGTACAGGTTAGCTGGAGAATATCTTGTTTGGGTAGGATTGTACTCTTCCAGAAGAATACGTTTTGGGGCACTTCTGGGCAGTGTTGCTTATACAGCCCCAAATAGCTGTGGCATTTGTTGCCTTAATATTTGTTTGGTTCATTACATATGCTCACTATTGCAACGTGAGGATGTAGCCACTGTAATTCATACCTTGGTGACATCCAGATTAACTGATGCACTCTGTGTGACCACCCTTGAAGCATGTAGACTTCTTTTACCTTAAAATACTGCCAGCCTACACTTTTTTGACTGGAAGAAGTCAGCAGGAACATATTCTGTCAATTTGTACCATAACTGAATTGACTACAACACAGTTCAACTCAAAAGTGTGATTTCTGACCTTTAAAGCTCTACATGGTCAGGGACTGAAAATGGCTCAGGAATTTATTCTCCAGCTGCTCCTGCAATTTACAAGAGAGGGCCTATTCAGTGTATTCTTTCTGAATGCTAGATTAGTATCCACTCAGAACAAGAACTAATAAATAGTTGCCCCAAGAATACCATCACCCCTCATCAGTTTCCTTTTTTTCCTTTTTCTAGCTTTCGAGGCCTATTTGGTAAAAAATGCTGTCTTATGCTGACTGGTTTTCCATAGCTCAGTGATAAGGGCACCTACCTAGCATGGAGAAAGTCCCAGCTACAGTCCCTAGCATCTTCTGGTAGGGCTGGGAATGTTCTATCTGAAACTCAGGAGAGACACTGCCAGTCAGTGTGACCAGCGCTGCGCTGGACCAATGGGCTGGCTTAGTATAAGGCAGCATCCTAAGACAATCCTCTGCTGCTTGTATTGATTTTAATTGGTTATCCATGCCATGTTTATTATTTTTTATATTGGAATTTTATATTGTACACCACTTTGTGAACTAATAATAAAAAGCAGCATATAAACGTGAGTGAATACTGTTACTTTACTGTTTGTTTTTTAAATGCTTAATTTTCATTCACACCCAGTTGTTCATCTCAAATTGTAATTTGGGGAATAGAAGGGAAGAAAATAAAAAAGGGCAAGACAGTAACACTCCACAACTCCGGCATGTGAATCAATGACAGATAATCTCTTTGTACAAAGCAACCGGTATGACAGGTTGTGTCACTTAGTAGCTCTACGTGTTTTTATTTCCCCCCTCTTCTCTTTCCTTATCCGAGTTCCATTCATAAGAGTTCATTTGTATTGTATTTGCAACCTATTTTCATTATTCAATTCATGCAGCGCGTATGCTTAGCACTGCTTTCTAACATTGTGACAGAATGAATATGTAAATTTGTTTTTCAGGGTTGAATTTAAGATCAGATATGCAATTGTTCAAGGAAAGTTAAGACCATTTAAATCTCTGCTCAGTGGATGATTCATAGTTCACTGTGACTTACAGGAACAACCAGTAAAATTGCATGCAACCTATCAGGCTGAAGATGGAGACAGTCAAAGGCCTTGGAACCGGGCCATTGCCAGTGGGTAGGGGAAGAAAGTACTGCACAGAGCAGGCACCTGAAGAACAGGAAGTGTAGGAAAGACAGGCTTTTGTCCCTTCTTGATTAATCAGCCTGCAGTGAACCTAAAACCATTTTCCTTCTGGACTTGATATTCTTATGTACTAAATAACACCAGTATTGGTATGCATATTCATAAATATAGCTTGATGCCCACTACTGAAATTCCCAAGTGTTAACTTGAAAGTCCCTTAGAATCAAACCTTATTAAGCACCTCTGTGTATCTGCATGTTCCTCTAGTTTTTTGTATATATGGTTACAAATATATTGGATGGCCACTAGCCATGGATGTTTTACTTGATATTCCTGCAGTGGAGGGGGTGGAACTAGATGACCCTCAGGGTCCTTTTCAACTCCTATGATTCTCTGATTCTAAGTGTAACTTGTATGCTTGTATCACAACCTTTCATTATAGAACAGCAAACTGTTTTACCTGCAGGGGGATATTTGAACACCTCTCAGTGAAAAGTATTGTGCATAACCCTGCAGCATCTATTATAGACTGGCCACCTCTGGCAATATTTTAAAAAAATTAACAGTGTGACCACAATAAAAGTATTTTTCAAAAGGTGCACCTCTCCGTATTGTTATGGAGCTAAGGGATTAAACTGTTTGCCTTCAGTACTGTTTGCCTTTCAGCTTGGAATCAAACTCCACTAACTAGAAATTTGTTTGTGACAAAATACAGCCGTAGTAGTAGAGGTACGGTCTCCAGTCTGTCAACATGCTCAGAAGAATAGGACCATGGGATCTCACCTAGTAGCTCCTTAAGCTTTTCGAAATCAGCCTTCTTAAAGAATGCATGTCCGACTACACTCAGCTTTCCCTTGCCTCTGTATCATGAAACCCAGTAATTCCACTTTGTTGATCAGTTCCTTCCTGCTGGTGAGGACCAGGTGCAAGATAGATGAACCCTTTGTTGCTTCTTCCATCTTATGGGAAAGGAAATTGTCAGCGGGGCAATGCAGGAATTTGTTTGACCTTGCATTCTTGTCAGTTTGAGTTCCAACAGATAGCAGGGTTGTTGAAGTCTCCCACGACTACTGTAGGTCTCCTTTTTGAATGTTTGGCAATCAGCTATAGGAAGGCATCATCCAAGTCTTCAGGCCTGTATGGAGGTCTATAGCAGACATCCAAAGTAAGGTCACTGTTATTTCCCCCTCCTACAATTTTTACCCATATAATCCTTTGCTCCAGCTGCTGACTGACAAGAGTCCAGCACAGATTTCTGGCCTAAATTTTGAAGTGGAATTCCAGACAATTTATCTGAAATACTATGGGACTGTGCTCATGTGGTAACTGTATTAAGACTGTTAAAACTGCAGAGAGTCTCCTTTGGTGGAGATGAGCTTCTAGTCTTTCCTTATCAGCTGAGTCAAAACAGCTGCTCTCTCCCAGCATCTGTCATCCAATTAAAATATATGGTTTTTAAGCCCACGTAAAAGTAAAATGAAAACAGATAAAACAGATATGCTCCTTGCCTTTATGTTGCAATTAACATTGACAGCTGAGCCAACTGACTTTAAAACTATTCAAAATAAAAGCAAATGAAAGCAGACCATAGAGCTCAAGGGCAAGCTGCCTTACTTGTTGTCATCTTCAACTGGAAGTTGAAGTAATGAAATATCCCTGCTAATGTGGGGTTGAAAAATGCTAGAGAAAACTTTTATTTCTGTGCTAAAGAGTGTTATGTCCCTGCCACTGTTAAATAATCAATAAAAAGGCACAAGAAAAACCAATGTTCACGCAGCTTTAAAGTGAAATTTCTTTCTGGGTTCAAAAGTTCAGATAACTTTCTTAATTAGAACAGTCCACCTCTGGAAGTATATGCAGTCATTTTTGGCTGAAGCAAAAGCAGCGCCAGTGCTTCAAAATGATATATAGCTATGCTTTTTTGAAAATAATAAAACATTTGTATAACATAGTGACATTCCCAACCTTTTTTGGTTAAGTCTTCTTCAGGGGCACTTCTCAAGACAATTTCTCAATAAAGGCAACTACTTTTGAAGAGAATGTCCCAAACAAATTTTTTACCAAAATGCACTGCAAATTTTACTATCTTATAAAGGTACATGTATGTGTAAATTCAAAAAAATCAAAACATGAAAGTAACTATGATAACTTTCTTAGTTTGACTTTGTAAACTCAAGGAATAACATTATCAGACAGGAGACAAACATGTTTATTACTATTCACAATAACTATTTTAAGGTGAAAACAAAAAGCAAGGTAAGTGTCTATTAAGTTACACAGACTTCATCAACCTGCTTGCAAGACGAAAGGCTTATCTGAAGACAGAACAATAAACGTGGTGGTCTTCTCTCTCCTACTAGTGCCCATACCTAGAAAGAAATTTATTCTCGTTTTAGAACTCAGCAGCAGTTATCAGTACATAATCAGCTTTTAAATACACTCTGAAGTTGGCTAGCTGTAGGATCTATGGAACACTATCTGCAAATCTGGAGACCATCAGGTCTAGATAACATGTCAGAGATGTGCCAATTCCACCTTTAAGTTCACTTAATCTGTACAGGCTGGTTATTCTGCTATTAAAAAGATGGTGATCAGATTTAAAAAGCAATGAATCAGTAGGAAACAGACATCATACCCCTATCACATCTGGTAATTGTCTATTGCAACTGACCCAACATATAATCAGGGTGTGTGTGTGTGTGTGTGTGTGTGTGTGTGTGTGTGTGTGTGTACACACACAGGGCATATCTCAGAATTTAAATGTGTGGCAGACCTACACAAATCCTCTAGCATATGGTTAGGGAACCTCTGGTCTTCCATATATTGCTGGACTACAACTTCCATCATCCTTGACCATTAGTCATACTGGTTGGAGCTGATGGGAATTGGAGTACAACTGCTAGAGGGCCATAGGTTTGCCACCACAGCTCTACTAAGCAAATACTCTTTACTCCAGAACTATATTTACCTGCCACTTTTGCAGAGTGAAGAGATGATTCAGTCTTATTAATTCATATCTCAAAGTACTTAGGGGACAATGTTTAATAGGGGAAGCCTACCTTAGTATTTGTGTAATGCAAAAAATAATAATTAACTATAACATAGACAAAGTGGACAATTTCCTGATATTACACAAATTCCACATGCTTCTTACTACAAGCAGTGAGCTTGCACATGTCACCTAATATAACATGCTTATGGCCAGAAATAGTAATAGGTCCAGCTAACCTAGTCAGAACTTTAAGACAGAGACCAGTAATCTAATGCTGCTCTTTGGTTCTTTATAGCAAATCAATGCTCAACATGCCAAGTTTTCCATTAAAATATACTTGATCAACAACAATGTGTCTTAAAAAAAGGGAACACTGAACAGATCCCTTGGTAGAAGGGAAGCTCAATTTAAATGGATTTGAAAACCCAAACTACTCATGCAGTGAGATGTAAACTATGCTTTCACTCAATGCCACTTTTCTCTGCTGTCTAAAGGGATATTAAGAACTATGCTAACTTGCACTTGTTCATCTATATCTTTGTAAGGCAGATGCAGTGGTGGGAGGTAGAAGTTCCTGTTTCAGATTCAAGGTGAGCTGTAACTACATTGAGAATGTCTGTTTTGAATTAAGGGGTATAGCATGGATGTTTAACTCTACTCCCCTTGCTAACAAAAGGCATAAGATACTTACTTCTGGAATTCCCATTCTCGGTTGTCTAATGGACACACCTGCCGAGTCTTAAGCCAACGAGAGATACAATGGAAGTGGAAAGCATGCTGAAAAAAGAAAGCCCAAATTACTCAAACAGCATGCTGCAACCTGGGTGCACTGCAATTTAGTAAGTTATATTAGGAAATGATGAGATAACAGGAGAGAAGAGAAGACAGTCAACATCCAGAATTGTAGAATGTGAAACAGTTTCTGTGAGCACAACTATATAAATAACCAGAGGAATTTATAAATGATAACTAGTCACAAAGGAAAATACTAAATTGGTTTTCTGTACAAGCTTGTGCTTGCTGAACACAACAGAATTTTGGGCTACCTTAAAAAAGCTTTAAAACAACAACAAAGAATGACTTTAAAAAAGATGGGAAACAAAGGGGCTGAGAAAGGCTTTCACAGTGAAAACAGACAAAATGTAACCTACATTACATCTACCCTTCTCTCCTCATAGTCATAAGTTTTTCTTCCGTCATACGAATCTACTTACTTTTAATTCTATTCTTTTTATGTTTTACCACCGCTTTTCTGTAAGCTAGAGTAGATATTTCAGCATATGTATGGGAACACGCACAAACAGAACCTTCTTTGCAGTTTTCAATGCTTCAGGTTTCACAGTCAACAAGGCAAGCTGCTTTTAAAACAGAGTATCTGCTTTCCTCATAACTGAAACAGCAGCAGTGAAAATGATAAAGAAAGCAGTATCTGAGCATCTGGTTCCCTTATGTACTCTTTAAGAGTTGCTTTGGAGATTATGGCCTTGCAAAAAACTTTGAAGTTCTTAAAAAAATTGCAATGTATGTACATAATTTGGGCTTCTTCCATGTGAAATTTATAACAAGTAGGGCCCCATAATAAAATGTCTTGTGCGTGTGCGTGGAAGAGGGTGAAAAAAATCAAAAACTAGCATCAAAGGACAAGATTCCCTGCTCTAACTTCATATACAATATAAATAATTTTAAAGTGCAACCAGTCTGCATATAAGTCAAAAGAGCATAAGGCTTCTTCATGCAAATAAGTGGTCTGATAACACTTAAACAGACTGGCCATTGCTGAAAGCTGGTAGATAAAAGGCTTTTCCTCTGGGAATTCAAACCAGTGCAGCTTCATCTCTGACCTGCAATAGTAACAGTAGATTACATTGCAGAGCTTTGGAAAGCTACCCTATTTAAGCACAGCCTTCTGATCTGCAGTAGAGGTATGATACAGCAGGGCCACTGAATACTATATTCAGTCTATCCTGTAATGTGAGGATATTGTGGGGGTAAAACTATATGTGCAATAGGAGTCCCATATGACTGGGTACCATTGCAGGTTTGCTGGAAGTCACTGAACTGTAGCATTCAATGTGAATTACACTTCAGAGCCATTATAAACCACTTTCCCCTGTCTACAGGTTATCCCAGTCAGTAACATGAGCACAATGAACTACATTGACTTTGCATTTTTAAAAATGTTTCATACTAAAAAAGAACTGAGTTATAAAAAGCAGGAACTCTTTGCTGTTAACTTTTGCATTTTTGAGGTGGTGGTGGAGTAGACACACTTGTGCCCAATCCCGGTTCCTTTAAAATCTTGGCTTTCACCATTTATTTCTATTGGCAGCTTTCATTTCCATACACTGGGACATCTGTGAACCAGGAAATTACCTATCCAGGCAATGACTGTTCTCATCACCCTTCTTATATCTGTCCCTTACTCCCTCCTCCTTTCCAGCGACTCTATTCTATTCTTCCTCTGACATAGTTTTCTGTTGTTTTCAGCCATAATCCCATGCCCATTGAGCATGCCCAGTCCTCAATGGACTATACTGGTTCCTTCTTCTAAATATTTCCAGTACTTCTGCAAACCTCATGGTTCTTCTGTACTGAGTTGGCTGATACTTTCCTCTTATGTATGGGTGCTGCCAATTTGTCTATATAAGTGTGGGAACTTGTTCCTGAAAATTAAAAATACAATCTAAGTGGATCAAGTAAGCCATTATGTATTTTGTGATGATTGATCAATTTGCAGGTCATAATTGCTTGAGAAGCAATGCCAATTACCTTCCTGCAAAGACAGTTAAGGAGGACAGGGTGCATGTGCCCTCTTCATTCTTATATTCTTATTTTCCTTCTATCCCTAACTACTGTTTCACATCTCAGCCTTGTATTTCATTTGACCCTTGTTTTCTCAAAGTCTCCATGACTTTGATACCATAAACTTTACTTCTTGATGAAATATACTTCTAGGTAGTTTCCTAGACTGATATGAAAGTAGAATAGAGTCAGCCTTTGTTATAGTTGAATAATAGAATCCTTACATTGCAGACACCCCATGCAACAGTGCATTCTTCGGAGGTAGCTGATGCTTGGTTAGCTTGACATTCTATGCCTGTGAGAACAAGATTTATGCACATGAATTAACATGATTCATAGCAAGTGACTCTAGTAGATGAAAAACAATGTAAGTTGTTGGTCAAATGTGGGTATTTTAGAATATCAGAAAGGAGGCAGCATTGACAAGGGAAGTTCAGTATCACATTTTTTATTCATTCAAATATTTCTAGGCTACCTTTCAAGACTGAAGCCTTTCCAAGGAGGCACACATTAATATTCAGTTTCATCAGTGAATATTGAAAACATACAATCCAATCCAAATTACAACAGAACATTCAATGTACATAAGAGAAACTCTTGAATTTCCATCTTTGTTATATCATGACAGAAATGGCTGCAGCATGACAAATTTATAAAAGTATGCAGCAAGTGATATAAGTTTTCCCACTGTCCGCCACAGTGGGGTGAACAGATTCCCTTCCTCCACAACTGCTGGGACTGGAATGGGCTTGTGAGCTCAGCACAGGTTGGGGAATAAAGTTGTCCTCCACTAGGCTACTGTGAGCTCTCACCCTCACTAGCTGTGATGGGTCTAAAATGACATTCTTGAGTTGAGCATTATTGGAGGCACAGGGTTGTATCCAGTATTAGTCATATGCAGCATGAGCCCACTGGAGTGAATAGACACACCTCACAAATCAGCATCCGTGTTGGGTTGCTTCTCAAGTTTATGGGAAATGTTTAGTCTGATACAGAGAGGATTCTCCAGGGGTTGGCAAACTAAGGTCCATTAGGGGTCGTTTAACCGGCCCATGGACCCCCGCTGCCCGCTCAGTCGGATCCCGTGCGCCGCACTAAGCGGGGAGCAGAGCGGGGACCACCTTCCGCGACGCTGGCCAGCTTTCCATTGGCTGCAGAAAGCTCCTGCAGCCAATGGAAAGCTGCGCACGCCTCCTTCGTGCCAGAAGGAGCGCCGGAAATAGTGTTTGCGCATGCGCGCGTGTGCACTCTGGCCCACCGCAGCGTCTGTAGGACCGTGAACCGGCCCAAGCCACAAAAACTTTGCCGACCCCTGTCCTAGACACAGAAGCCACTTGTTATCAAATCAAGCACTGTAGTATACAAAGACCATTCAAACAGGTGAAGAGCTTGATTTAAAATTTAATAATTTATTTATAGGAATTTCTATACTACTCAACAGTTAACATACAAGAATGATATTTCTATAAGATCTAAGGGGCTAAATTAATTTTATAACCGTATTTTCTTTTCTGAAGTCATGGTTTTTGCCACTACATAAGGAAGTTCAGTTCAGTGAGGGTCTGGGGATAAAGAAGAGAGTTCTGAAGCCTATGACACCATAATAAATAGGGTTCCTAGGACGAAACAAGTACAACTAGTTTAAATTTACATTGCAGATGTGGTTGTAATTGTAATTGCTGCCCTAACTCCATCTCTGTAACCTAACATCACAATTCATCAAGAGTCACTGGGGCAGCTGCAAAGTTATTTCCGTCATCACTTCCCTTCACTTTGCCATGAACCTGCCCATACATAGTTATACTGCTTACCTCCTACCTCTATCTACAGGTACTTACACAGATCCATAATATGGTTTCTGCAAATGGCACAGTTGTCAACCACGATGTCCCAAGCCCAGAGTGCAACTGCATTCCACTAGAAGAATAAAAGACATTTATCTGAAATGCATACCAACAATTTTTGAATGAAATGACTTTCTCCATTCCTTGCAATCATTCCTCCTGATTCAAATATTAACTTTTCATCCGTAGAATTAGCAATAGAATTATTCAACCCCAGTACCAATGCACATTTACAGCCTACCAAGAAGCTCATCACATAGACAGACCAGTTTGCTTAAGAGAGATGGCTTTGAACTTCATCCAATGCTGTAGTGAAGTTTTCTATGCACAGACTTTTAAAAAATAATCACTTTATGCACCTGAATTGTAAAGAGGAAATATCATGGCCTAGTTTACAGCCTGTTATTTTCATAGAATGCAAGTAAAACAAAGCAAGTACCCAAGCATGTCAGAGAATCACTATCAATGGCCTGCAAGGGTCGAGTATTGACAGTGATTATCTTTCTTGTACCTGGGCCACAAGTGAAAGGCTATCAAGACATGAAAAAGAACACTATAGTTCAACCTATAGTATTAACAATTTTTAGGAAAATCACTAGGATTTTTTTTTGTGCTGTAATCCCTACAACTGAGACAGGGTTTCCCTCCTGAATAGTACTTTCACATATATAACTGCAGATCTCAAAACTGGGTGAAGTGACAGCAAGCCAGACTTCATAATGACAAGTTTAACTTGCTCCTGCCACTTTTATGAACCAGTAGTGTTATAATTACCTTTTTAATTACACTAACTAGTTCTAAAGAGATTAGGAAGTAGCTAACTATTCAATGGCCTGAACTATAACTGAGTTATAGAAGAGCCAGCTTCCTGACGCTTTCATCACTTCCTCCATGACTCTGGTAACTTCAAAATAAAGATGCGTATCCCGCCATACCCCGCTCCCCACAAGGCTGACTTTCTCCACTACATGTAGCTCAAGTCAAAGAGAACAGAAGTGTCAGTAACGACAACTCCCTCTCAAATGGGACTTGCGAGTAGAGTTCACGGAAACTAGGCCTCCCTGTGCCACCAGGTGATAATAACAACCCACCTGTTTACTGCCTGCGCTCCCTTTCTTCTGTTACAAACCCTCTTTCGGCCCTTGTGCCAAAGACGACCCTCGTCGCTCGCAGGGCCTCCCTCACACGCCTTCCCCCCATACAGTACGTTAAAACGAAAGGAGAGAAACCGGTCTCGGGCGAGAATGAGGCCTAGCCGCTGCCACCAATACTCTCTCCGTTGGCGCGGCCCCGAGTCCCGGCGGCCGTCACAGCCCTCTCACCTTCTTTACTTCAAAGCGCTTCTTGCCGGCACCACTATTGGTCCCACTCGGTGTGTCCACATCCATCGCAGCAGCCATTTTGGATAAGCCAATCCCGGCAGAATGCTATCAGCGCGCCTGCGCGGGACTTGGGAACGAAGCCGCGCGGCATTTTCTCCTCTGCGTTGCGTTGTTTTGGCTTTTTTTAACCCTGCCTCCCTCCGTGGCCGCCTCCCTCCTCCTCCTCCTCCCTCCTTCCTACAAACAGGTGTGTGTGTGTGTGCGCGGGAGAGAGAGGAGGGGCCTGGTCACGTGCCGCCCGTCTCTCTTAAAGGCGCTCGCCAGGGCGGAGCCCGTTATGCAGGGCCTGGCGTCGTCTTCGCCTTCGCTCATCGCCGAGTTGCCCAACCCAAGGGCGGGGGGAGGAGGAGGAGATGAGGGGAAGGGCCCAAGCGCAGGCTCGCTTAAAGGGATACCCGCAAATTACTCAATGTCAGCTCCTCAGGAGCGGAGAGGGCCCCCAAAACCGACGTGAATTCGGCGCCAAGGCCGAGTGAGGGGAGCTGAGAGTCTCTGGCCTCTGAAAAATCACATTAATCGGTTCTCGCCCCGTGAGGGGGTTTCTGCGCTGCCTCCCCCCGGGCGCCCCGCTCTCCCCTCCCGGCGCTGCCCATCCATCCGCCCGCTCTACTGCCGCGCAGCCCTAATTAGGATGACTAATCCTTGCTAAACCAGTGGCGTAGCTGATCTCTCGAGAATCCATTATTAGCCTCCGGCATTGTGTACAGCGCCACCCCCACAACACTCCCCCCCCCAACCCCAGCGCTTTTGTCTTTAGCAGGGAGATGCAGCTCGAGTCCCCCCGCGCGACTCGGGGCTGCGACGGATCCAGCCGCGTTCGAAAGCCCTCGAGCAGCAGATCTGCTCGAAAGGAAGCCCCCCTTTAGGCGAGCGGTGGTGGTTCCAAGTAGCTCCGCGCTTGAGAGCAGAAGAAGCATGCACACAGATGTGTCCTTGGCATGTTTATACTTGTAAGCAAAGACCCGCGGAGCTCCAGGGGTCTTGCGTCTGAACCATCGTCGTTTCTGCACAGTCTATCCAGGCAAAGCGTTAACGCTGAATGAAGTCCTGAAATGGCTTGGCTGTGAGGGCACCACGGGCAGCTTCTCCCCGCAGGAATATCTGCGCAAGCTAGGGTAACTTCAAAGAAGTTGCACCAGGGCATTATAAGTCACTTCTTATACTCCATATGCGCCTTCCTTCTTTTGATATCTGGGGGAGCAATAGGTGAGGTCCCCTAGGCCCCTGGCAACAACCCATGAGGAAAAGAGAGACTGAGTGCAAGAAAACGCCACCATCGCACTTAACACTGATGCTCCAAGTGCTACAATAAGATGTACACTTACTTGAAATTGAGTGCCATTGAAGTGAGTGGGATTTCTCCTGGTAAATATAAATACAATTGGCCTGCATGGTTAATCTTATTTGTTCCTGCACTAGCAGTGTCCACAAGAGCGTATATGCAGCTTAACTGAGACTTTTTCAAATCCTGGAACCAGACTAATCAGGTTGGCAAAAAATGTACATTCTTCCCAGTGGACACTAACAGGACCACAATACAGTGGTACCTTGGGTTACATACGCTTCAGGTTACATAGGTTACAGACTCATCACCCAGAAATAGTGCTTCAGGTTAAGAATTTTGCTTCAGGATGAGAACAGAAATTGTGCTCCGGTGGCACGGCGGCAGCAGGAGGCCCCATTAGCTAAAGTGGTGCTTCAGGTTAAGAACAGTTTCAGGTTAAGTACGGACCTCCGGAATGAATTAAGTACTTAACCTGAAGTACCACTGTACTAGAAATAAAGAAAACATTTAAGAATATTGTTTAAGACTCATATTCTCTTTTCCAACTCTTTTCTTTGTAAATTGCAAGCTGTTTAGTGTACAGTATAAACGCGTTGAGAATTTTGAATTCTAACTTGTAGTCATAGCTTGGATCCTGAATGCCTTGCGAGTCAAACGTTTTGGCTCCTGAACGCCGCAGACCCAGAAATGAATGTTCTGGTTTGCGAACGTTCTTTGGAACCCGAATGTCCGGCACAGCTTCTGATTGGTTGCAGGAGCTTCTTGCAGCCAATCAGAAACCACGCCTTGGTTTCCGAACGTTTTGGAAGTCGAACAGACTTCTGTTCAACCTCCAAGGTACGACTGTACTAACAAACCCTTCCTACAGTTGCTTTTGAACTCTCCTTTGCCATGTGTTTACACTTAAGATGCTGTTTTCCAAGTACCAAAAACATGTCTAAAACGTACATAGTTTTAGGGTACACAACACACTTACCTGCAAAGATTATTGTAAAATCTAACTTTAGTAGATCTAGTTTTATACAACAGGAAGAAGAATGCAATGTTTCTGCAACAGCCAAGAATGTTTTTAAATTGGTCATGTTAACCATCTGGTGGGGCTCTGGCCTAAAATGTGGAATAGTTAAAATAAATAAATCCCTACAACATTCAGGGATTTGGAAATTGGAGATTTAAAATAAATAAATAAAACTCTTTCCAGATTATAATTAATTTGTGTAAAGTTCTAGATTGCCAAAGTATCAGTGTTATCATAGAAGATAAGGCTAATACTCCAGGTATGGGAGGGAACCAGTGGAGGAACAAGGTTCACAAGGCCAAATAAATATTACAGATACCTCATGATTCTAAGCTACACCTGCTAAAATGCCCTCTTTCCATTCAGCTATAAATGTTTCAGGAGTTCTGTCCATTTCTATTTGGCCACCTTAACTAAAATATTACAGTATAATGCACAAGTGTAGCTTAAGACTAATTGCATGTAAATGAATTAATAACTAGAGACCTGACTGCTGCTGCGTCACATTTTAGAAGAAACTGACAAAGTCAATATGATATTACAACATTTTTTTATTTGGTAGCACATATCTTTTAAGCTCTAAGGACTTCAGCTAGTATTTGACAAAAAGTAACAGTATTTAAGTTACATGAAAGCTGTATTCATTCTACAAACATTACATACAAAATAGAATGTAAGTACTTTATATCTGTATTCTGTCTTACAGCTTTTAAAACAATGAGAATAGTAGAAATAGAGATTGGTAAATGAAAATGTCCAATAAGAGGGCTAAAGTTTGCTAAATACTTCCTTCAACAAACAGAAAACACCACTTCAAGCTTTTGACCACAGTTCTGTAAAAACTGCAGCAAATACAATTAAACTGTTTAGTCTAGCTTTCTAGTCAGTGTATCAATAGATAAAGTAACTTGTGTATAAGGCCTTGCAACAAAAGAGGAGTAATACAATATTTTGGGCAAAGAGAACTAAGAGGAAAAATGTAGATCCCAGATATATATTTTTTCTCTGTAGAAATTATTTTATCCCTACTAGGCAATATCCTCACATTTTGCCCAGCCAATTTATCATTTTTATAAAGGGCCTCTTAATGCCTTATCACCAAGATTTCCCCCCCCCCACACCTAACTGCTGATGTTCTGTAGTGTAGACACACACTTCCAACTTCATCCTCCAGCTGGTTAATGCCCTAAGGGCCAAAAAGAGACACAGCCAAGCAACCTTCTTTACAAGTTCTTTATACCACCAGTTCTCAAAGGAGGGTAAAGCTCACTTTTCCCCTCACTGCTACCTGCCCCACACCCACTACAGGTGGACAGCAACCAGTGAAATGTAAACATGTCGGCAGGCAGGTGTTGAACAAGTCATCATGGCAAAAGGAACATGAGCTGCCTTTACCTAAGGGAGGATCAGCCTAGCATCAGGCTGGAACAGAAGCATATAAGATTCCTGAAGTGTGCCTTCTTGCATGTGTCTTCTGTGCTGCAGCCTCACAGAGGAGCAGCTAAAAATTGTACATCCTAAGTCCTTTCTTTTACAAAACCTAATGCTTAAATTTAGATGCTGTTGTCCTTTTCAAAAAATAATACATAGCTGTACATAGTCATTTAAGTCTAGAATATTTAAAAAAGGAGGACATACCTTCTGCTATTGGTAGAAAACTAGAAAGTCCCAATTTCAGTAGTGCTATCACAAGAAGATGAGCACTGATGGGCAGAATGCCTTCTGACTGGCAATCACATAATCAGAGTTTTAAAGCAATGTTTTTAAACGACACTTTTTACTGATAGAGAATTTTTTTTTGTTCATATCAGAATAAAATATTCTGTACATTATATATAAATATATATATTATAATAATACTCTTTACAAATATAAAATATCTCATTCAGAGATCCAAAAAGTGCTACACAGACAAAGTCTGGTTGCTGGATAATTCTGTAACATTTTCTCCTTTACATTCAAATGTAAAAGATTTCTGTTGATCTAACTAAAACAAAACTTTGCTTTAATCTCATTCACATTAGTTTTCATTTTTTGATCTTGTGCAGGCAAGACAACTTTTAAAAAAATCACATTTATCTAAGGATAGCATCCTGCCTTACATTGGGTATGAATACCCACATACAAAATACTGATACCTTGCATTAGCTCAGAATGATGCAGTCACATTTAAATTGCTGCATTTCTCAGGGAAAAAATATGGAAGTGGAGAATTTATCATTGCCTGGTCACCATCTCTCTGTATTTGGCCAAGGAAACTTAGACATGGCTTATATTCTAAAGGTGGTGATGAGATTTCCGCAAATTCCTCACTCCCAATGCAGCTCTCTGCATCATGACCCACAACATTCCCAATAGTCCCACAACCCTAAAGAGAAGATTTTTGGAGGATTCAGTGGGCTACAAATAGAAGGAGTCAGAAAATCTCATTCTGTGAACATGAATGAATTCTGCCCTTTTCAGGGAAGGAAAGTTAGGTTCTAAGATACTGAATGCAAAATGCACATATTATGTACTTGGTTATCTACCCCTAAATACAAACAGTTCCAGAATGTCGTTGCCAGTGACTCTTCAAAGAACCAAGGAAAAAGAGGCAGAAAACATATAGAAAAAAGTAACCCAAACCCCATGGCAAGCTTCCTCAGTGAAACTACATGCAAGCCCACCAAATTAGCTTATACACCTAAAACACTCATTTGTATGCCTTGTATTGACTGATTTAAAAGTTAGGTCTGCTTAAGCTCACTATATCAATGCTCTTAGGCACACCACATTTTCATAGGATTGGGTTGTGAGTTGTTATTCACAGAATGACTTTGACACCACTTCCTAAAGCTAAAGCTCTTCTTTTGCCTTCAAAGAAAGAAATGTTACTTAAATGTTTTGTCTCTCGGTTTTTTATTCATCAGCTGGAGCATTTGCGCTGCTGCCTTCAAAAGACCACCTTTTGCAAGGGAGAAAAAGGAAAGAACACTCTTTTCCTGCTTTTGAAATTAAAACTAAGGGCAATCTCATCAGAAGCCGAAATCCAGCTCTGCCCCCACAACCCAATCTGAGAAACTAAGGAACAACCATGCCACAATTCAATATATCACTGTAAGTGACAAACAAGATTTGCACAGGGGCAATAAATAGTCCAGATGGTGGGATGTGAAATCCAGCTTCTGTGCCTGATTTGCTTTAACATTTGCATCAAAGTCAACAACTTGTCGTGGAACTACATTTTCCCCACTTAAATACTTTGTTCACACTGTCCAAGAGTATTTACACACATTTCCCTGCAGGTAACATTTTTCCAGCGGCACCACTCTAAAAATCCTATAAATACACTATAAAGTCTATAAAGGACTACATAATGTTTGGGAGAGCGTATTTCTTGATCTGTACCTGAGCAAGGTGTCAAAGGCAGTGAAGGACAGTCAAGGGCGGCAGTCACAAACCTGCTCAATGTCATAGATCTCCTTTGGGCAGTCTGCAGACAGGATTAATGGTGTGTTCTCTGTCACTACAACATCATCTTCTATGCGTATACCAATGCCACGAAATCTTTCAGGGGCACTCACATCATCCTCGGGGATGTAGATGCCTGGAAATAAATGTGGCAATCCAAAACTAAAGGGCCTGGGTTAAAAACTACGTCACAAATATGCAGCATGTCACTAATGATTTATTTTAAAACATTTATAAGCCACTTAATATTTCAAAAAACTAACACAATTTAGAAGGCAGGATACATGAATACAGTCGTACCTCAGCTCTTGAACACCTCGGGAGTCAAACGTTCCGGCTCCCGAACAATCGAAAACTGGAAGTGAGTGTTCAGATTTCCAAATGGTTTTTTGGAAGCTGAACATCCGGCGTGGCTTCTGCTATTGTTTCCGGCACGCCTGTGCAATCAGAAACCAATTGGAAGCTGCGCCTTGGTTTCCAAATGTTTTGAAGTCGAACGGACTTCCAGAATGGATTCCGTTTGACTTCCAAGGTATGACTGTAAAGGCTTCATTTTCTTAGATTAAGGAATCAACTGTCCAGTCCTCTCTGGTATTAATAAAGAAACGCAATTGCACTCATCTTCAACCCTGATACAAATATATGACAGGACTGAGGAAGGCTATGTGGGCTCACACTGGAGAAAGGACTCTAAACAAGCAAGAAGATTGTGAGAAATAGCTTTGTCCAGTAGTGGTACAATACAAGGACACACAACTCTGCATATTGCATTCGTTGGTACAAGATGGAGGTGGGTGACATAGTCTATTGGTTAGTTATTCATGTCTCTGCAGTTGCCTGCTATACAGTGTGGACCAGTCATATAGTGTAAAAAGAAAATATTTGCTGATAGTTTTCAAATATGCAAAAGGCTGTCAGAAGAAGAGCACAGCCACCAAATTCACTGAAATGTATGTGCAACATGTTTAAATCACAGAGGAAAAGGTGTAGAGCAGTGGTCCCCAAACTCCCCCCCCCCCCTCAGACCACTTGCAAATTGCCAAGCATCTTGGCAGATCACTTAATGTTTTTCTGTTTGTTGTAGCAATTGCAATTCACTAGGCAAGGTGCTGTATGATTTCTTATTGAATTTTTATAGACATGTCGCAGACCACTTGAATGAAGCAGGCTCATGGACCACAGTTTGGGAACCCCTGATGGAGAGTTTATGCAGTAGGAAGAACCTCCCCATTCTTAGCCCCAATTCATACATTTGCCTTTTAATGAGGCATCGCATTGAAATCTGTTCTCCATTGGCCTGAGTAGCTGCTTGCCTTGAGAAGATTGATAGGCCTTGAGATGCTCCTGTGAGCCCTATCCTGACCCACACTTTAGGCAAGGTGAGATCTGCCACTGCTCATTCAGTGTCACACCAGTGTAGCCTGCTGTGGCTATTCAGGTCAGTAATCTTGGTTTCTAATAAAGGTATTTTTATTAACGAGGGCTGCCAAGGCAGTTTACAGAACCAAATTCAGAAAACTAAACAGTAACAGTATTAAAGCAGAGCATCGAAGACCCAAAAGGGTAGAGTTAAAACCCACAACCTCCATTTAAAAACTATTAAAAGTATCCTGCCTAACAGTCATCAGGGAAGAGCCAGTCTAACTTCCCTAAGGAAGGTAATTTTATAATGGGACCTGCCACAGAAAAGGCTCTGTCCCACATTCCCACCAACTGAACCGCTTTTGCTGATGGAAGATGATCTCAAACTAAAAGCAGCTTTGTATTGTTCTTGCTGGAAAAAAACCTGCAATATGTTGCACTACCATGCAGGTGAATATGAAATGTCAGCAGCAACTCTGAACTTACACAGCGATCCTAGATATACAACCATGATTCTGAGCCGTACCAATGCAGAGGTTTTTCTGGGGGTTTCCTCATTAAGTGCATCTAGTGTTTTCTTCTTGTAGAAGACACAGCTAAGATACATCCACTGTAGAATAAAGCTTGTGGAATCTCTTTCCTTAACAGATGTTAATGAACTAACCTGGCCCAACCTTGCAAGTATTGCAAGTTCTACTGAAATAATACCCTATTTTATGTGCTCAGAGCATTTTGGAAAAATGTAAGTTGTTGTGTTTAGTATAATGTCAGTGCCCCTAGAAGCTCAAGTTTTGCTCAGCCTTCAGGTTATTGTCCTAGGTTTTACCAGATGCTGCCTACACGTCTCCTAGCTTTTCATCGTTGCTGTAAAAGCTAGAAATGTAAGAACTTTAGAAATGTGAGAACTAGGATTTTCAGGATGGCAAGTTAGGAGAAAATACCATATATGCCAACCGAATGGCAATTCTGTGAACCCATGGTATACATGCACATACATGTATGTTTATAGGTGTAGGCATTTGTATACACAAGTGTCTATACATGCACACACAGTCCTGCAAACTTTATTCCAGCATTGTTGAGAAGGTGTATTTTTACCTGGCTCAATGGTGATCACCATGCCTGGCTGGAGGGGGATCGATCGAGATACATCGGGGGTGTCGTGAACATCCATTCCCAGATAATGGCCTACATGATGAGGGCAGTATTTCCGAACAGCCTACAAGACAAGGACATGTTCCTAAAGCAAGCAAAATGTGAAGGGATGCACACATTCCTTCAGCGCTGAGAGTGGAAACATACATTGAAAGGGAAGTATGCAACTAATTCATAGTTCTTGCTTCTGTACAACTAGCATCATTTGATCCCTCTCATTTGCCTTCTTGTTCCTGAGTCTCTCACACAAAACAAAAATGTTTTGGTCCCAACGTTCAAATTCACAGGCAGCTGGTTGAAGATAAAAAGGAAGCCTCTAACACAAACAATATAAGGAACTTATTGTTGTGACTAGAACTAGCTCAGTGACCTTCAAATGTTTTGCATTAAATTGCAGACCTATCAGTAGGAATCAGCTTCAATAGCCAAAAATGCAACCTCCATTTTGAGATACAGTTTTTCTCTGACCTCTTAGGTGCACTTAAACTGTGCTCATGAAGCTCTCTGAAACATCTCCCTGACTACCACTGGAAGGTAGGAGTACTGCAGCTAAAAGGATCACTTGTCTGTCTCACCACAATAATTCAGATTTTCCAACAGCTAATTCACAAAATGCTCTTTTTAACTGGGCAATGTGTAGAATCAGGATCTTCACCTTCTTCCACTAGCCAACATGGGCAGTGGTTGGAATTGCTCCTAGTACTTGCCTTCTCCCAGTGAAGGGGAATAAGAGGACACAAAGCGACTGCTGTCCATCTTGAGCAGACAAGTGCCTTTCTCTAGCAGGTTGTCCCCAGGGTTTGTTTTTGTTGCATGTGGGGAGTGCATTCTGCATTTTTTTGGTTTATTTGTTTTTGTACATTTTAATTGCTTTTTCATATAAACAGAAGAAAACTAGGACAAATTCAGAAGTATTGCCATAAAGTTGCTATGTCTGATTTCCAACCAAACTGTAGCACGTATACTTTGGAACTCTCTGCACACTGATATCACGCAAGCACTTTCACTGTACAGTGGTACCTCAGGTTAAGAACTTAATTCATTCTGGAGGTCCATTCTTAACCTGAAACTGTTCTTAACCTGAGGTACAACTTTAGCTAATGGGGCCTCCCACGGCCGCCTCGCGATTTCTGTTCTCATCCTGAAGTAAAGTTCTTAACCAGAGATACTATTTCTGGGTTAGCGGAATCTGTAACCTGAAGCATCTGTAACCTGAAGTGTCTGTAACCCAAGGTACCACTGTACTCTATTTGCCACCAGTTTAGAACATTTTTGTTTAGCCAAGCCAATCCAGACATGTAGATGTTGATGCATTTTAATCTCTTTTTCATTTTCATTTCATTGTTTTTAAATGTCTTTCATTACTTGTTTTTATTTAGTTTTAATATCTCTTTTACACCACTTAAGAGATTTTGTTACAATCAAGTGGAATATAAATTTTTAAAAATAAAATACTGTAATTCCTCCCCCCCCCAACCCTAAATCTTCCTCCACAATAAACATGTTCTCAGGTGGCTGACAATAATTGTTTTGCACAGTAAATAAAAAAGAATGCCATGTGGAATAAAGGTCTTCACTAGTGGTTTGAGTTCTAAGTGCTTTACATTTTTCTGTTAACTTCTCCATCAAGGCTAGGGTCTAATCTGTTTTTACCATTTGTCAAAGGAATTTAATGTACCTCCAATGTCTAGCTACAATGTGTTTGGCTGCCACAAAAAAGAAATATCAAGAAGTTCTTAATACATCAAATTCTCAGCCTCACCTTCATAAACTGAAAGCAGTGCTAGCTCAGTATTGTTGTCACTGAGCTGCAGTGACTCTCCAGGTTCTTTTCTACCTGGCAATGTCAGGGATTGAACCAGGGAGTATGTGAATGCAGCTGACTTATGGCTCATCCTCTGTATGCATTTATAAAAGGATATATTCAGCCTGATCCAAGTCACAGGATTGGCTTGTACTTTGAACAGGGTCTCTCTAATTTGCAACATCTTTCAACGTATCATAGAAAGGGAATTGAATTTTACTTTTTTTAAAAGCTTCCTATAGAGGTGAATAAGTGTTAACATCTGATCTCCCTCAAATAATTCCAGGGAGTGGCAATCAAAAGAGGGAAATAACCTGTGCTGAAATACTATTTGTGCTTGTATCTGTCCATCAAAGAACAAAGCAAGAAAAACACGCCTGTTGTGTGCAGCATTACCCAGCGAAGCAGAATCAAAGTGACTTGTTAATAGACACTTCCAGAATGGTCAGATTCCTACTTTTTATGAGAACAAAATCCCTCTGTGAGCATACCTCCCGTAACTCTCACCACTACCACAAAATGAAGCATTTCCCTCTCCTCGTCTGCCCCCTGTGGCAGTTCTGTTTAATGATATCACAGACAAGTTAGAACAGTCCCACCCTACTCAACTGACACTTGTCAGGAATTAAACTATTGCATGCCTGACTTAGCTGAATGTTCTGCCATCTGCTGCACGAGAAAGGTACTGCTACCAACCCTTGGTTTTACAAGACACATCCTTTCTGGACCTGCAACAATACCAGAAATCCCAGAAACACCCACATTGGCAGGAAGTTGGCACTTCAAAATTGCAATGGCCAGTTTTGAAGTGCCTGTTTGTTTGTTTTTTTAAAATGGAGAAAGGGAGCAGATTGCTTCCTTCCATCATTATCTACTCAAAGTACCTTGAAGAGGTGGTTCTCAGTGGTGCTTTTCTGTAGGATCCCCAAATCTTTTAGCTTCTGTCCAGTGAGGGTCAGCATGAGACTGTAAATGTTCTCTAGGCTCACGCCTGGAGAACACAGCCTCAGGCAGGACTTCTGGACTTCCAGTACAGCCTGGTACAATTCTGCTTGGGGACTGGTGAACCTGAGAATGAGAGACAAATGCAAACCACTTCAAGCAGGGTTTGAACAGGAAGGAAAGCCTGTCCAGGCTACAAAATAATGATGTGAGGTGACCCTACCGAAACTGTTCCACATCAGAATGCAGGTGGAGAAGTGCACGTTCAAATGCTCGCCTCTTATCAAATACGCTCTAAGCATCAAAATCTGGTATGTTAAGGAGAAGACAAGGCTTAAAATGCTGGCTTTCCACACAGGAAGGGGAATGAGTGCCCTGTCTGTGGTCTTTTTTAAAAGTAACCTTTACTGTGTTTTCCCGATAGAACATACAAAGTATGCACAAAATATGAATACAAACTAACTATCCAAACAGAAGCCCCACCTGCATTCTGAAGTGGAACAGAACCATGCGAAATATCTGAATGAGTAGAGTAGTTCTGCATCACCACAACCATAAGCCATTACCCTCATGCTGAAGTTTGTGAAGCAGGCTGATTGTTGTGTACTGAGCAAGAACATGAAAGTATAAGCAGGGCAGAAAATCCCCTGAAGCACAACCAACTAGAGAAAGGACAGTGGTGAAGCAGAGACACTTTTCAGGAAGCTCAGCAGAGCAAAGCTACCACAGGTTTATTGAAATTGTACCTGGATTCATTTCCCCAACACCCTCCCAAAACTCCCCAACAGATAAGATGCAGGCATGCTCAGGAGGCTGCAAGCTGCAGCTCTCTCGTGACCTCAAAAACAGTGCGCTATTCTCCTGCTGGGAACAGAACCTACCTGCCATTGATAGGCCAAGTGCGGGTGATGTCGCTTACATAACCAGAGTATTCGCATCCCCCATCCAGTAAAACCATTTCTCCATCCTGGGGCAGAAGAAAAAGCAATTCACGCAACCAGAGGCAGAAAATAAGAGAGAACTCTTTGAACTTGAATTTATGCATAATACTGGGTGGGATAAACTACTACTACTTTTTCATCAGACAGAAGACCAGGGTGTTGGAAGCTGTTTTCCAGCTGTAGTCCTGCCCTTTCCTGAACATCCTGTCTGCCTAGGTTAGGCCAAAGCAATTTTTAAAAGTTGGTGCCATGTTTGCTCAAGACAGTATGAGATGCAAAATAAGCCTCTTCTAATCAGATCAGCTTCTCCTAGTGCAGTGCTTTAAAGAAAAGTTCTGAGTTGCACAGAACTCTACCAGCCAACAGATTAGACAGATGGGCGATTCTTAGCTATATAAAAGAGGAAAAGCTGTTTATGCACAATTACAGATTGTTCCAATGACCCATGAAGCCAACTGCAGGTAATGCAGGAATGCAGACCTGTGACCTTCCTTTGAGCATTGGCCATGCTATCTGGAGATTATGGGAGCGACAGTTGAACCATACATGGAGGGCCACAGGTTCCCCATCTGTGTCCTAACGATAAATGAATATGTTTGAAATGTTTTGCTTGCCCATGATTTAGCTGAAGTAACTAAAATCTTTGTCATAGATGCCGACTTCATGCTCTCTACCTTATGTAAGTCCCTCTAAATGTAAATGGTCACCCTATTTTGATGGGTTCTTATTAAAATCACAGACTGCTTGCAGTATGAGGCCTGCCTGCTGAGACTTGAATGGGACAGACGTAATCATCACACTCACTGTCTTTAAAAAACCACACCATTAACTTATTTTAATAGGATTGATATAATATTATTTTATAACATGCTGGAAGCATATTAAAACCTTATTGTGATCTCTGTGACAGTTCAGCTCAACTGGATGGAATGCGTACAAAAGATTCTGTTGTTCTGATAAACCTCGAAATCCATTTCAGGGCAGCTGTGATCAGTGTTCTTAAGTTCCAGAAGGGAACGGTGGAGATAAAAGACCTCGTTTTAAGAACTGAGTCTCACCAGTAATATGCTGCTCTAGAAAGAGTCCACCTGCTGCCCTGCGACAAGGGGGCCTCCCTGTGCTTGTGTGCTTCAGCTGTTCATTATCATTCCTATATCCCCACATTCTCCCTCCAAGTAATCAGAACAGTGAAATCCCTTCCTTAGTCAAAAGCCTCCCTTCCCCCCAGCAATTATTAGTCACCTGTTAAAAAGCATCATAATATTGGGAACTGGCAGGCATCATGTGGCCCCATTCACCAGTTTCTTTGTAAGGGAAGGAAGGAAGAGAACATCTACTTCTGAAGAAATACTTTTCTTAAATGACTGAATAATCAAGACCTGGACTCTGTGACACTGCATTCAAACTAAGAAGGGGGAAACAGTGTTAGGGGAATTCTGCAGGGACCATCCAGATACGAGAACATGCATTACATCTGTTCAGTTTTTGTGTGCAGAAATATAGTCCCTTATTATTCCCCCCACAAGGAGCATCATATTTGATCTAGATGTGTGAGAATGTCCCAGAAGTTCTTTGCTTGGCTTTCTCGAGAGGGAGTCCCTGTCTCTAGATACAGGGTAGGCAGAAGTACCCTGGGACAGAGTAGAGCTGGTTTTACTTTAGTAATGTGTATCTCAATAAACCATTCAAGAACAGGACTGTGTAGTCCTCTTTTTAAGATGTCTTAGTCCTGCTCTTTCTTCACTGCTTTCTTCAATGGGCCAATGATCACACGCCCCTCAAGGACAGGCGCTGCTGCAAAACCACTTGAGTTTGAGGCTTTGCCATCATGGTGGTTAATATATACAAGTAATAGCCGTGTAACTGGGCCAGACAGTGTGATTATTTCTATGCCAGCAACCCTGATGGTTGATGGCATCAGCCAGACCATTCAGTCGGGTTGATTCATGCAATACGAGCCACAATAACTTACAGCAAACATGGGACCCTCCCAAGCTTATGACATCTGAATAGGTATCTAGTCAATTACCAGAGTTGAAGAAAGGGTGATACAGAAGATGACTGTTTGAAAATATTCTCTAAGGTAGATATTTTCTACACTGACTTGGAAATTGGCTCTGCTCCCTGGAGGACTCTCTTTGCCTTCAAACACATTTTCGTTGCCTCCAGCATCTTTCTTCTACCCTTCACAAATCAACCAATGACACTGGTACACAGTAGGAAATAATGTAACAGCCTTCCCTTAACCTGGTGCCCTGCAAGCGTTTTGGGCTACAACTCCCATCAGCCTCACCTAGCAAGGTCAATGGTCGTGGATGATGAGAGTTGCAGTCCTACAACATCTGGATGGGTTAGGCTGTAGCTAGACTCTAGCACAGTATAGACACATTGGATTTGCAGGACACTTCCATGGTACAGTGGTACCTCTAGATGTGAACGGGATCTGTTCCAGAGCCCCGTTCGCATCCTGAAGCAAACGCAACCCACATCTGCGCGGGTCGCGATTCGCCACTTCCGCACATGACGCCATTTTGAGCATCTGCGCATGCGCGAGCAGCGAAACCTGGAAGTAACACGCTCCGTTACTTGCGGGTCGCCGCAGAGCGCAACCCGAAAATGCTTAACCTGAAGCTACTTCAACCCGAGGTATGACTGTATGCTGATTACTAGAATAATCGGAAAGGGTGATGTTTGTATAGCTCTCATTCAGAATGGGGGACTCAAATTGTACCTCCAAAATCAATCTGCTCCCACACTAGCAAGAAAGGTTAAGTTTAGTATACATGTGGTCATATAGCAGGGATGGGGAACCTTCGGCTCTCGAGAAGATGCTACATTACAGCTGCCATCACCCCTGATGGACTGGACTGGCTGCAACATCTGTTGGGCCACAGGTGCCCCACTCCTGTCATACATGGAACTGTTTGTAAATTACTCTTCAACATAAATAAATCACTCAGCCACCATATCAAAATTCAGCATGTAGCAATTTTTGAAAAGTGTGAAAACCTGGCATGTTTGCCTCTTATGGTTAAAACATGAGACATGAAGTTTAAAGCATAAAAGAGACCAGATATGCCAACACAGAATAAGCCAATCTGCACATGGGGTGGAATGTTGGGCACCAGGAGTTCCACTGTCTCTCTTTGCATTTGGGAAAGGGGTGCTTCCAGTAAGCAGGCAGGTAAAACTGATGCTTGCTGAATGCAAAAAAATTGGAGAGAAATCACAATTAACAGAAAAAAGACAGGGAATGAAATCTTGCTTATGAAACAAGGCTTATCTGACCAAAACACTATTTGCTCACTGAGCACACAGTGGTATGTTTGGAGTGCTTCTGACATTCTGCACATTTCAAAATGTATTGAGCCAAATAAATCTGGTTTTGGCAACTTCCGAGATTTCATCACTCCTTTCTTTGCTTGCAGAATGCAAGCCTCCTTTACTAAGACACACACACACACAGAACGATTTATGTGCAGACACCCTCTGAAGGCAATTACTATCATTGAACAGTGAAGGTTCAGTTGTCAAACCGAAGATCTTAATGGGAAGATTTGCCAAACAACAGTAGTTTTGGAACCAGTCCACGTGAACTCTGTGAGGACAACACCCAAGATAAATGTTACAGCTTCTCGGATTCAAGTCAGATATGCAAACCTAACAAGGAAAAAGCACTGCAGAGTCACTCCATAGCTCAGGCTTTGCTGAGGCATACTCCTGACCACACCCTCTCCTCCATGTTAAGCTAACTATGATAAGAGATGGCGTGGACACACACCCAGGAAGCAGAGGTCACAACTCTGAGGGGTGCACAAAACAGCAAACATGGGTCAGAATAAAACTCCAAATAGTTTTGCAAGGCTTCAGAGAGATGAAGTTATCAGTAGGTTGCAGTAAGAAGTGTCAGAATCCGTTTGGTTACCTTGATGAGCTGGTTGTTTTTCACATAATGCAAGGTGTTGGATCTGTTGCCACCTGCAACCACAGGAGGATAAGCCAAAATATCAGCGCCACGAGCCCGGCACTCAAATTCGAACTGGAATAATTAAATTGGAAATAAGAAAACCCATTAATTCTGGCTCAGGATTGCACAGTACACATCTGAGCCCTTTTCTGCTTGTGCATCGGACAACAAACCACTGAGGTGTAGAGGATACAATGCTGGGCTTGAATTCACTGGTAGTTTTTAAGTGGCTAAATCAATTACAGATTTACACAACTCCCTTTGCCTCAGACAATTCTCCCATTTGTTGTATTTATCTTCTTGATGCTGCTTCTGATTTGGGCTCATTGGATGAACTGATTGAAAGAAATGTGGAAAAGCAGGAGGCACTTCTAATTCCATTAAGCACATTCTCTGTGGCAGGCTCAATCCATATCCTAGCCAATTCATTTCTTATGCAGGGAAGAAAGACTTATATCTCAGTACAATGCACAATATAGAAATATTCAAGTCATTATGCTCGTGTGAAAGAAATACACATTCTTGGATATGAAGGTATAAAACCCTCATATGAGTGCATATGAAATAAAAATGTTTGTTGTTTGACTAACAAATGCAAAATTGTAAACGCCTCTTAAGGTTTGTCAGGTTTTTCCTAAACTTCTCTGAAGCCTCACTCCCATGTCTGTTATCCTTTTGAAAGGAATTAAGTTTAGGGAAAGGTGCATAATGAGTTGTAGCAGAGCAAAGGCCTATATGAAGCTCTCATGGTTGTTTTAGAAGGAAAACTAACAGTGCAATCCTCCACATGTCTACTCAGAAGCAAGTCCTAGTGAGGCCAATAGGACTTATTCTGAAGTATAAAGTAAGGTAAAGGTAAAGGACCCCTGGACAGTTAAGTCCAGTCAAAGGGGTGAGGCGCTCTTTTTGTTTCAGGCCGAGGGAGCATAAATTCTGGGTCATGTGGCCAAGCATGACTAAACTGCTTTTGGCACAACAGAACACCAAGATGGAAACCAGAGTGCACAGAAATGCCGCTTACCTTCCCGCCACAGTGGTAACTATTTATCTACTCATACTGTCATGCTTTCGAACTGCTAGGTTGGCAGAAGCTGGGATAGAGTAACAGGAGCTCACCCCGTCGCACAGATTTGAACCACCAACCTTCTGATCAGCAAGCCCAAGAAGCTCAGTGGTTTAGACCACAGCGCCAGCAGTGTCCCCTATGAAGTATGTGTGCATAGAACTGCTGCCTAAGAGGTCAATGCAATACTAAGAGGGGGGATGTTATTGTTTTGTTTTTGTTCTATTTATCTGTGCTTTTATCCTGTATTTTTATCTTGTGAACCACCCTGAGGTCTTATGAAGGGCAGTATATAAATTCAATCAATCAATCAATCAATCAATCAATCAATCCCAACTGCATGAAGAATTATGATGCTTTCTCGGATACTACAAAGCACATACCTTAGCATACAGAAATGCTTCATCCACTGGAGATTTGCTTGCAAACATTGTCTCAACAAACGCCTGTCAAAAAGTCAAATATAGAATAAGCATAACTTAGGACCCAAAACCGATCTATGGCCTGTGATGACATTCATCTCTACAGCTATTCCCAGAAGGCTTTTACTGCTGTGAAAGAGGCTGTGAAATGCCTCTTTCACAGCATTTCACAGCCAACACGGAGCATTACCACTATTCTGAATATGGCCACTTGAACTGGTACATAAAACCACCAATGTACGAGCTTAAGAAAGTTGTCCTAAATATCAGCAGAGACTGCAGGTAAGAGACTTCACATGCCACATTTTATGACAATGACCTGACCCCAAATCCCCACACCCATTTCCCATGCTAGCTTTTGCACCACAAAAGAGGGAGGTATTTGTACAGTGGTACCTCGGGTTAAGTACTTAATTCGTTCTGGAGATCCGTTCTTAATCTGAAACTGTTCTTAACCTGAAGCACCACTTTAGCTAATGGGGCCTCCTGCTGCCGCTGCGCC
This sequence comes from Podarcis bocagei, assembly GCF_964188305.1. NCBI lineage: Eukaryota > Metazoa > Chordata > Lepidosauria > Squamata > Lacertidae > Podarcis > Podarcis bocagei. Next base: position 34,200,017 of record NC_138135.1, on the reverse strand, counting down.
GCCGGAGCACGATTTCTGTTCTCATCCTGAAGCAAAGCTCTTAACCTGAAGCACTATTTCTGGGTTAGCAGAGACTGTAACCTGAAGCGTATGTCACCCGAGGTACCATTGTATTAGGATTGTAAAAAATTTCAAAACCATACCCCTGTTTCTGTCATTACCCTCAAAAGCTCACAGAGGTTTGTTCATGAAAGTCTGAAACAAAGGCGGGTCAATTATGTACAGCATCTTTCAGTTTCTCACACAGTTGTTAGCTTGCCTCCATGGCATAAAGCCCACCTGGGTCTGGATGTATATCTGCCAGGACTGCTGTAAATACATTCTAATCCTGGTGAGGAGGGAAATATGGTGGCAAGATTCCAAATGCTTGGGATCTCTTCTTGGCTTTGGGAAAACCACCATTAGTCAGGTATGTCCTCCACATCTAACACCCAGTTAAACAAGGTAGCCAAACATGGGAGAAAAACACATTGCATGCGCCAAGATCTCAAGGCAATTTGTCCAGACACAGATCTCAAGGCAATCTGTCCAGACCAGTCACTTCTGCCTTTATGGTACAGCAGCCTCTGGAAGCAGAGCCATAACTACTCAATTCAATTCAAACCAAGCCACAGTTAGCACAAGCCATGGTTTCTGATACTGATTTGCTTTCTAATCTAAAGTAGTGATTCTTTACTTGAAAATTCATGCTTAACCTTCATTAATCTTACGTAATCATGGCTTAATGTGATGCCCAAATTAAGCCTGTATCCTCTGTCACTTGACACCAAACCATTGTTTTATTTTACAATGCAATAAAGTAATGTCCTTAATGAGTAAATAAAGTTGCAAAGCTTATCCAAAGCAACATGAACATTTATGGTAACAAGCGTCAACACAGCAACACAGTATATGCCAACAAAACAAAAAGTTGTAAGATTAAGAGCAATAATCGTGTTGGATTTACTTATAAAGCCCCTGATCCACTTTCACAGGCTTTGGTACCCACTTGTGGGTCCCAGCCCATAGGCTGGTAAACACTGTTCTAGAGAAGAAATCTGAATGTTGGAAGATTCTGGACAGAGAAATGGAATCCACCACTACAATACATAATTATGAACACCAATTTGGATAGCTTTAAAAGGGGTTAAAAGAATTCATGGAGAATAACACAACCAATTGCTGATAGCTGTGCTGGCTGTGTACCACCTGCAGTGTCTGAGGTGCCAGGCCTCTGAATACTAGTTGCTAGGTAAACAAAAGTGGGAGGACTGTTGCATTGATGTCCTGTTTGAATGCGTCCTATAGGCACCTGACTGGCAACTGTGAGAATAGGGTGCTAGAATAGATGGGCTTTTGGTCTAATCCCGAAAGGCTCTTTTTTATTCTTAGCAATATTCCTATTTGGAAAAGGCAAACTAGGAATTACTATCATTAAATATATCATTATAAAAATCTATAGTCAAACAGCATGTTTTCAAATTTAATTTGAAATTGATCTTATCCCACAAGATCAGAAATCATTTCCATAATGGATTATTATGGATTTGTAAAGGCTAGTTCTGCTTCTTAAAAATGCCCCTCAAAGTTTATTTCAAAACACTGCATTCTAAGACCAACCACGGGATGTCACTAGATACACAACCCAAGATGGAATTGGCTCAGATTGTGAAACTAAGTAATAACGAAGAAGATCAAGTACATTTGGTTCCCACCTGATTGGTGTTTTGTTGAATTACTTTGTAAGAAATTAATTGTTGTGTTAGCCAATAAATTGTTGTGCTGCTATATTGGAAAGCTTAGTATACAAATAAAGGTAAAGGTACCCCTGCCCGAACGGGCCAGTCTTGACAGACTCTGGGGTTTGTGCGCCCATCTCACATCTATTGGCCGGGGGCCAGCGCTGTCCGGAGACACTTCCAGGTCACGTGAAGAATGTATCTTCCTTGAGATTACCCATTTATAAAAGAACAGTCCCCAGAACCATCCAGCCAGAAGCAACCCAAGTATGTCCACATCCCATCTCCCCTTTGAAAAGTGTTTCTGCACCATGCCAGATTTTCTGTTAACATCCTGTTAGGCACAACTGCCTTGTCCCGTACCTGTGATGTCACCTTGCCAGCAATCTTCATTCTCTTAATCTCTGCAGCAGATTTAACCAGTCGTAGGTTTTGCACTAAGTGCCTGATTGCTCGGATACGATTCTTGCTTCTAGCTTTGACTTCTGCCAGGTGTAGCAAGTAATCAGAATGGAGTTGTGGATGCACAGGTTTAGCAAAATCATACCAAACCATGCTAGATTCATCTGTGAAACAGAATATAAACACATGTTAGTTTAATTAGCCATATATATCTTGGGGGAAATCAGTACTTTGAAAATCTGCCTGAAAGGAATTAGCAAGAACTATTGCTGAAACTATTCTTTTTATTCTAATGCACCATCCACTTAGAAACAAAATTGTACGACTATATATTTTGGAAAGTTTGCCTGTTCTCCATGCATCTGAGGACATCACTTAAGGTACCTTCACCAAGCTTTACATGATGGTTCCTGGGATCAAACAGCAGGTTTACATCTCTGTTTGAATACAATTTTGAATCAAGGTAGCAGACTGAACCTTTCAAACCTGCACTGATTTTAATACTTATAATTCCTGAGCAATGCTGGGTATGAGGCTTCCAGCTAACTATAAGCTGAGAAAATCATAGAGTTGGAAGGTACCTTGGATGTCATCACACACACACACACACACACCGGCTCAATGTAGGATCTAAAATGCAGGATACAATTATAGATATTTCACAGAAGAAAATTGTCTGTGTAAATAGGATATCCACTTCCCTCAATGTAAATATGTCATCTAATCTTATGGAAAACCAGGCCTTTGGATGATTTATGTCAGAAAGAAGCAAGCCTGTCAAGTAGACACATTATTCTTCCCTAATAGTCATTATTCAAATAAAGGGATCCTGAAGGGACAATGCAAATGTTTGCCACGGTACTGAAGACTTCTGTGATTTTTCTACTATATTAGTAAAGATCCCTGAGCCACAGGCCATCCAACAACCGCAGGAGAATCTAAAATGTTAATTATGTAATTTTTCTCAAATATTTTTAAAGGGGTGTGGGGGAGAATTACAACCAGGTAGCTGGGAGCACAAAATTCCTTTGCATGTTTCCACTATGCTCTCCACCTGTGAGCAACCTGCCCAAAGGCTTTGTACACCTTGCCGAAACTCCTACCAATCCACATCTCCTATATGTTTCTTCTTCTTCTTACCTTTCAATTTAGCCACCAGGTGCCTAAACTCTTCTATGGTATATGCTTCATCCACGCCCGTGAGAGCCACTGCCCCATCTGTACCAGACCGTGGTCCATCCCATAGCTCCCTGCTTGGATCCCGCCGTGGGACAAACAATAGAGCTTTGTGGGATGGCAAAGGTTTGCCAGGCACAGTCTGTAGCACCAAGATGCTGTCAGGCTCCTGGAACCCGCACAAATACAGGAAGTTAGTGTCCTGGTGGAAGGTGTATGGAATATCATTGCTCATGTAGTAGGTAGGATTGGATAGCAGAATCACTGTGTGGTCCATGCCTGGCACCTCGCTGTGTATCTGAGCCATCAACTTGTGCCTACGGAGAGCATACTCCACTTGCGACAACCCCGGTGTTACTTCTCCTGTGAACAGAAATCAAAATAGCTATTCTTGTTTCAAAAACACCTCTTCATGCTGTTAATTTTCTGCGCTATGCTGCTAAGCAGCAAATTCTCTTCCTCTAGCATGTCATTGCTCCTCTCAATTGACTCTCCTTTCCACCTCACACCCCCTTTTCTCCTCATCACTATTCTTTTCCCTACTCCAAGGTGGGAAACTTGCTGGACTCCAGCTCCCACCAGCATCAGCCAGAATAACCAATGGCTGGGGTGATGGGAATTACAGTCCAGCAACATCTGGAGGGCTACAGGTTGGCTACCCTTGCCCTGCTCCAATCTGTAAACATTCTCAGCGTATTTCACAGTCATGTGTAAGAAAAAAAGCTCCATTTGAAATTAACTAACATTAATTCTCAAGGCATTCCACAAACTAACATAAGGATATTAATTTTTAGATTGGAGAATAGGTGATGATGGAGGAAGAAAATAGGTACACTTTAACCCAATTGAAATACTACACTTTTTCAGCTTCTGGATATTGAACAGGCAATGGTAGTGCTGGGTGCAACCTTTCAGGTGAAGTCAGAAGAGATATTAGATTGCCCAGCGAAAATTTCTCCAAAAATTATCAAGTTTCTAACAGTGAACAATCATTGGACTATTTTTAGTATTATAAGCTATGTACCTAATAGCTCCAAGGAAAAATTCTCTCTCTCGGAACTGCAGATTTAATCTGTCAACCACATTTTATCTGCAAAGAATGCAAAGTACAGAGTCTTTTTAACACAACTGGACTGAAGAAACAAGAGCTGCTGATTGCAAATGAGGTACACTCTTGGCATAATCTATGACCACAATCGTGCACTCATACATGTTAATGAAGTTAAGTGGGACGTTTTATGTGAGAACTGCACCCTTAGGCTACAATCCCTAAGCAAGCTTACATGGAAGGAAGTCGCAGTGAAATTGATAGGCGGCTAATGCTGCAAGCAGTTATATGAGGTTCTCAACCTGTGGGTTCCCAGATGTTGTTGGACTACAACTCCCATCATTCCTGAGCTCTGGCCTTGCTAGCTAGGGGTGATGGGAGTTGTAGTTCAACAACATCGCGGGACCCACAGGTTGAGAAAGGCTGGGTCTTTGCCTAGATGTTTATGCTACCTGTTTCATATGGCTACCTTGCATTCAGAATTTTTTCTTTTACAATAGTCTGGGTTGCCTCTAATGATCCCATGAGTGGCATTCTACTCCTAGAAAGGTCACTCCCAACACCTGCTAATGAAAGGGGGTGGAGGCAACCTCTGCTCGTTCCAGCCTTTGCACCTCCGCTGAAGGACCCTCCGGAATAGCATGGGAGGTGGTGCAGGCAAGAGGTAGAACTGGTGAAAATTATGCCTCCCACTTCCACTAACAGGTGCCTCCACTGGATCAAACCCATAATGAAGAAAGTACAGTGCAGGCTGAAAAGTACACTCAGATACAACATGCCAGTGAATTCCAGTTGCTGTAGGAAAACAGTAGGGAAGGGTTGTTTTCTTCATGTTGTGTTTGGAGGCTTCCTGGAAACATTTGGACAGTTGCTGTGGGAAGCATATTGCTGGACTACATGTTCCGTTAGGGCCTCTCTTATATTGGAATGGAAGAATAAGGGTTCAGTTTTATAGTAATCCAGTAATATTTTGTCCCAGTTTGCAGACCACTTGAAACCACAATTAAGCTTTAGTATACTTGCAACGTGCTAAATATGGGACCATAACTGTGGACGCTTCGCTCCTTCCTCACCATGGCCACTGCCATGCTACTTGGAGCTAAGCCATGCTTTGGCTTCACATCATAACTGAACCTGGGTTTATGGTTTGTCTCTTTCCATACACAGCATGAGCCTGGGTTCAGACATAATGCAAAGCCAAAGCCTAGCTTAGATTCTGGCAGTGTAGCAGCAGCAGCAAGAGTGGAGCAGAAGGAATAAACTGGATGTTATTTTAGTCACATGCAAGAATATGTTCACCTTTAAACCATACTTAAAATGACACGTGAACCAGCCCATAGTAATGTAATTTTAACTTACTAGTAGAAAGGCAGGGTATAAAATAAAACACAAATAACCACACAGTGCATTCCGATACTAATTTGATTGAACTCAGTGGGACTTAAACATGCATGACAACAGGATATATGTTTGGAGAGAGAGGGGCAAATCATAGAATACAAATGGAAAATAAAGGTGTTTGAGATAAAGGAAAAGGATTGTCACTTTTGGAAGAAAGCATGGTTGAATAACCATGAGTTTCAAGTGTGGGTGAATGATTCCTTTTCTGGTACATTGATTGCTAGCTATACAGTCGTACCTTGGATCTCGAATGCCTTGGCTCCCGAACAAATCGGCTCCCCAACGATTGAAACCTGGAAGTGAGTGTTCCGGTTTTTGAATGATTTTTGGAAGCCAAACGTCCGTTGGGGCTCCCACAGCTTCTGAAGCCGCACTTTGCTTTTGAATGTTTTGGAAGTCGAATGGACTTCCAGAATGGATTCTGTTTGACTTCCAAGGTATGACTGTACAATTAAATTTTACAAATGTCAATCAGGCAGACAGAGTTTTTTTTTTATTTACAAACTTTTTTATTCCACTCTTCTGTCAGAAGCACATCAGTAAAATGACCTAAAGGCCTATTGGAAACAAAACTGTCTTCCCTGTCCACTTGAAGACCCATAAATATGGGCCCAGACTGACATGGGAAGGTATTCCAGATTTTCAGTGCTATGATAAGGACCTGACATTCTGCCCACCTGCTGCAACTCTGAAGGTAGGAAAATATGGAACTGGTGTTAAGAAAAGTTCTTAGGGAAGGAGGTAAGTTCTGTCAATCATAAGAACTACAGTAGTACCTTGGGTTAAGAACTTAATTTGTTCCGGAGATCCGTTCTTAACCTGAGGTAGCACTTTAGCTAATGGGGCCTCCTGCTGCCGCCACGCCACTGGAGCATGATTTCTGTTCTCATCCTGAAGCAAAGTTCTTAACCCGAGGTACTATTTCTGGGTTAGCGGAGTCTGTAACCTGAAGCGACTGTAACCCGAGGTACCACTGTATGTGTAATTTTTTTCCTGCTGCTGCTCTCATGGAAATATTTGTTTGCCATACCTGCTTGGTTTACATGTTGCCTTTGCTCACACATGTACACTTTCCATTCTCCCATTTCACTGTTCTATACTTAAAACTTTTGCTGTATTTATCTCAAGTTTTATCTCATATTGGGATGCTCTATTATTTTAAGCAATGATTCTGAACTGATTGAGAAATGCATACACTGGGATGATACCTCTTTGGAATTTTAGGAAATACTTTCTGAATGTGAATTCCACTAAGGATGTACAATTTTCCTCCTCTTCATGCAAAATAAAAATAATCTAATGACACAGCTTAGAAACTAGTGTCCGTGGATGCTATCCTATGCAAACACGGCAGGGAGTACCGTATTTTGCGCCCCATTCGACGCTCCGGCCCATAGGACGCACCTAGTTTTTTGGGGGGGAAATAAAGAAAAAAAAAATATTTCCCCCCCCCCCCAGGTGCGGGGCTGGAAGAACCAGGTCGGGGAACAGTGGGAAGGCACGCTCTGCCTCCCCGCTGTCCCCCGAGCTTGTGGGGCTGGCGATGGGCAGAGCTGTGCTGATCCCGGGATGGCAGGCGGCTCTGCGCCGCCATCCGGAGCGGGGCGGGACTTAGCGCCCCACTCCGGATGGCAGCGCAGAGCTGCGCTGGTCCCAGGACTGCAGGCAGCTCTGCACGGCCACCGGGAGCGGGGCGGAGCTTCGCCCCCGGCTCCCGGTGGCCGCGCAGAGCTGCGCTGGTCCCAGGACTGCAGGCAGCTCTGCGCGGCCACCGGGAGCGGGGCGGAGCTTAGCGCCCCGCTCCGGATGGCAGCGCAGAGCTGCGCTGGTCCCAGGACTGCAGGCAGCTCTGCGCGGACACCGGGAGCGGGGCGGAGCTTCGCCCCCGGCTCCCGGTGGCCGCGCAGAGCTGCGCTGGTCCCAGGACTGCAGGCAGCTCTGCGCGGCCACCGGGAGCGGGGCGGAGCTTCTCCCCCGGCTCCCGGTGGCCGCGCAGAGCTGCGCTGGTCCCAGGACTGCAGGCAGCTCTGCGCGGCCACCAGGAGCGGGGCGGAGCTTCGCCCCCGGCTCCCGGTGACCGCGCAGAGCTGCGCTGGTCCCAGGACTGCAGGCAGCTCTGCGCGGCCACCGGGAGCGGGGCGGAGCTTAGCGCCCCACTCCGGATGGCGGCGCAGAGCTGCGCTGGTCCCATGACTGCAGGCAGCTCTGCGCAACCCTCGGAGCCGGTCTCCCGAGGGTTGCGCAGAGCTTCCTGAAGCCTGGAGAGCGAGAGGGGTCGGTGCGCACCGACCCCCCTCGCTCTCCAGGCTTCAGCGAAAGCCTGCATTCGCCCCATAGGACGCAGGCACATTTCCCCTTCATTTTTGGAGGGGGATAAGTGTGTCTTATGGGGCGAAAAATACGGTAAGTCCCACTGAATAAAGTGTTTCTTACCGCTGAGTAAATATGCTTAGGACTGTACTGAAATGATCCTTACCTGGTTTCAGAAGATGTGGATGTGTGAAAGGGCTAGGTTGACCTAGGTACCGGTTTGGAATCTTCCTTTGCTCAACAGGCTGGATGGACAAATTCCGAAAGAAACAGAACTTGCAGTCTAAAAGAAAACAGCTGCATTGTGTCAAGCTGAAAGACCTTTCTAGGTGTAATACAGTCAAGTCACACGCTTGCCATTCTTAAGCACTGTTCTTTTCACCTTTCTTCTAAGGCAAATCCACATGGAATAACCTGCAGTGCAAGCCTATAAATGTCTACTCAGATGTAAGCCCCACTGAATTCACAAGTACTTACTCCAAAAAGTAGCTATGGATGGGAGATTCAAAAAGATTTAAATCTTCAATTTACTTACAAATGTGACAGAACAGAATTGCACAAATTCTCTTTAACTTTCAGAAAGGACATCACTTTTAAGATTTTTGTTTGTCTGTCCTCAGTATTTATTTCCATCTCAAAGGCTGCAAATACCTTAGCCATGGAACTTACCCTTCTTTTACCAGGGTAAGGTTAACTGATACTCTTCTACTAGAGGGGTAGGAAACCTGTGATTATCCAAACATTGGTGCTCTCCAGCTACCATCAGCCCAAGTCTGTATGGTCCATGATCAAGCATGCTGGGAGCTGCAATCCAATGACTTCTAGGGAGGGCACAGTTTCCCCACACCTGTTCTACAATATAACTAAAATATTGCAGTGATGCTTCTATTAACTACTAACCATCCTTCCAAAACCATACAATGAGATTAAAGTGTGTGTGTGTAAGAATGTGACAGTATTGCAAGTTACATTCTGGTATTCCATTTATCTCTTCCTGTGCAACACAGTATTTTTAGCAGTATTTGTTTTGTAAGGACACTGTCCTAACTCTCCTCTGCCCTGGTAGACCTTGTAATGCTTATGTTTCTCTTCCTTGGAACTGAGTAGGAACTACCACATGACACAAAAACATTTTACCGCTTGTCCAATTATTAATGCACTCTTATCAATATAGATTTTATTCATATGCACTTGGAATATACTGAAAATATTGAGAATCAGACTTATTTGAGAGTGGAGGGTATCAAAGTATTTCACTCAAGTGCCAAAATACTATATTTGAATAAACTGCTAACATTCACAAGAGTGGGCAACTAGGTGGGTACATAAAAATTGCTAATAGACGTCATTATAGACCAAGAATACAATCTAGAGAAAATCAGTAGTAGCTGAGGTTGTAATCCTGTGCATAAAAAACATTGAATTAAGTTGGGTTGGGGGTGCCAAACTCTGCATAGGGCCTCAGCTGTGGAACCCAGTCTCTGCATAGGTTCAGGGTCTCCTATACACACTTCCTTAGGAGCAAGCCCAGTTGCACACAATAGGTGCTTCCAAGTAAATATGCATGAGATTGGACTATATACTCACTGAAGTAAATGGAAACTAGAGTGATGACTGTCTACTAGCAGGAATTACCCAATTATTACCCCTCATAAATCTGCTCAGGAATGCAACTTTTCAGCTTTATACTTTGCATGTTTACTCAGAAATGCAATAGTACGTATTCCAATATAAGTACTGTATGAATAGGCTGCCCACATTTTCATGTAGAAATAAATCTAACAGAATTTAAAGGGTCTACCATCAGGTAAACATGCAGAGGAATACAACCTCCCTCACCGCATGCATTTTGCAGCAGCATCCCCAGGTGCAAATACTACTGAGCTCCGTAGAACTTTCTTCCTAGAAGGGGTGCTCAGGACTACAAACTTAACACCCAATCCAGTCATTGCATTCTCAGAGGTCCCACTGAATTCAATGGAACTTAATTCTCTCATAAGTGTTTGCAGAGGATTGCAGCCTGATCTTATGCAGAGTTGGGCATGCCTAAGCCTGCTGATGTCAATAAAGTTAAGTGTACCTTGTATTGCATAGAATCCAGCTACCCAGAGAGTTTGGACTCTCTATTTTACACCATAAACTAGCAATTCAAGCATAACAAGTTTTTAAAAATAAATTTAATTTTCCTTTGAGTTTTCTTTAAAACTCAGTGTGATCATAAAGGTTTTCCTATCATATAAATCTTCATTTTGTACACATTTTGGAAGGTGACATACAGTATAATATGAAAAATATAAAAGAACTAGGTTACTTTTAGCATTCAGTTTCTCAGTTAAAAACCTTTAATGTATGTCCTTTTAATCTGTAACGTGTAACAGATTGTTTCAAAGGTTGACAAGGAAGCTTAACCTTATTATTTTTTTTCCAGTTCAACAATTCAAAATTAGTAAGATAAACAAAAGACTTTGAAACAATGGATATTTTTATTTGCTTTTATAGAATTGCACAAATATATCAGAAATGTACAAATAGAAGGGCCAAAATAAAGAGCTTTGAACAAATGCAAGTATAAGAGAAACTATACCAGGTAGTTTCACAAACTACACAAAAGACATAAAACTGAAATCCAGCCATACTTCAAAAACCAAGTCCACTAATCTCTGTGTGGAAGAGTTAAAACACATTTCTCCAGCTAAGAACAATGAGACTTAAATGATTATATAACTCAGCTAATTCATGGCCAGAAATGAATTAAGGTAACGAATTTCAAATTAAATGAGAATTTCTACTACATAATATTTTGGCCCTATCTTGAGATTTTAATGAACTGCATTGTCTGAAAACCATGCTCTTTTTACGACCTCAGTTCTGAATTCAGAAGTTGATGTAGTTTTAGCGACCCTAAACACCCGAGAACCTTTGTCTTTTGTCTTTATATGAAGTATTCCGATTAACCTAATATGACCTTCTGAAGATTTTGTGTCTCATCATAGAAATGTATTTTAACTGGATTAATAACCCAGTTACATAAACTGGTTTCCGTTGTCCATAGTGGAAACTAAAGTGCACACACAGTGGAACCGAGTGCCTAGCATAAGAAACTTCCACCCTCCCCAGAACGAAGGAAGCTCATCTTTAGAAGGAAAGAAAGTCTCTGACCTGAAAAGCTGCACATGCCCCTTACAGGCTGCATAAGTCTCTGTGCTAGGAACAACACCATGGCTGAACCTGCAAGGACAGCACCCACCACTACAGGGCGATCTCTGAGGGGAAACCGGCGTCCCTCTTCCTCTCTTTCCCAAGTCCCCACTCCCTAGCATGCCAGCCTAAACTAAGCTCAAATAGACTACAGGCACGTTGAGAGGGTCTTCTCTGCTTTGAGTCGAAGCTTGATGGCGTCATTACGCCCATTTCGACCGGAGATTGCATCCCACTTCCTTCCGGGTGCACACTCGGGAATTTTTTATTTAGGCGACTAAATAAAACGCCTGCTTGTAAAAACAAACACGGGGAGACCCATACTCGCGCGCAGAGAGCCCGTTTAGGTCCAGCAATTGCCCTCTAGCGAGTAAAATAACTCGGTGTTGCTCTCCAAGTGGGAATGGCGGGGGCGGGCGGGGACAACGAAAAGAGGCAAACGCCTTGGGCGACTCGGATTTCATTTCTGGAAAATTCCGGTCCGCCCCGCGCGAGCGTCGCTCGAAGGGCCACGGCGGGTGGGTCCGCGAGGGCACAGTGGGAGGAGCCTCTCGGGCGTGGGCAAAGGGGGAAGGCGGCCAGCGGCAGCCTCGAGCGAGCGAGGGAAAGCTGACAGGGGGGCGGGGCAGGAGGGGCGGGGAGCGCGTGCGCGTGGCGCCGAACTGAATTGCGCGTGACAGGCAGCGGGGCCCCCGAGCGAGCGGGAGGGGAGGGAAGAGGGAGGCTGGGAACTTTCGTTACTCCGCTTGGAGGGAAGCTCAAGCGGCGGCAGCGGCAACCACCGCAGTAGCAGCGAGGGGGACGCGCGGGAGGGAAGCGAGCGAGCCATGGACCTGCGGAAGGTGAGCGAGCTGCGGGCCTTCGTCAAACTCTGCAAGGAGAACCCGGCCATCCTGCACAGCGACGACCTGCGCTTCTTCCGCGACTGGGTGGAGGGGTAAGTCGGGGAAGGGGAAGCCCCTCATGGAGCGGCGCTGGAGGAGGGGGAGCAGGGGGTGGGGGTGGAGTGGGGTCCTCCGTATCCCCGTTTCTTCCTCTCTCCCCCCCCCTCACCCGCGTTTTCAGGTGATGAAAGTGTGCTCAGTTTTCGGACGTTAGGGCTTGGGGGGGCTGCTGCTGGGTTTTTGTTTTTGGCGGGAGGGGGGTGTTTGGTGGGCGGCGAACCTTGGATCAGGCCTCGAGAATAAGAGAGAGGTCGGGCTTGAAAAGCGCGGAGCTGGAGGAGTTGCAGGGACTTGTATGGGGCTGGGTAGGTGGGGAATTCTTCGGAATAATTTATTTGCCTTGCGAAAGGTGCCTGCTTTGGTTTGAGTCTTCAGTCCTTTCCCTGGAATCAGAGGCTGTTTGAGGGACGGATGGCCGGATTTGTGGACGGAAGGCCTAGCCGTGTCATTGGAAACCTGTTCTTCTCACGTCCAGTTACTCCACTCCCCCCCCCCCCCCACCTTTCTCGGCAAGGAAAGGGTTTCAGGCTGTTACAATTAACATGTGCTCTTTAATCCTCTCGGTGTACGAACATTTCTGCTGCACAGAAAACGTTGTTTCATGCCTGAGGAAAGGATAAGAGAAAGCTTTCAGATCATTATGATAATTACTCAGGTGTTGCACTTTCTTTATTCGTCTTATATGTATTTTGATGCTGGAATATTGTCCCCACTTACTGTACCAGAGCACATTTAGTGAAAAACAAACATCATAATCTACATGCCAAGCACATTTTTGCCTATGCTTTTCTTTCCACCTGGAAGTTCCTTTTTTGTTGAAAAAAGCATGCATTTTGGAGTAGCCTTAAACTGAGTTGCTTAGGATTGTTATTTCATCTTTTAGAAAAAAAGACTGTATTTATCAAACGACTTTTTGTGGAAGTGTGTGTAACACAAGCCACAATGCACCTTGGATTGTGCAAATATATTGTTGCATGCCACTCCAATCTTGGAGCAGGGCGGGATTCCAGGGGTTCCAAGCGCTTACCCAGGGTTTTGTTTCCTTCTGGAATGAAGCACAGCTGATACTTTAGTGTCTTTATGATATATGATTCAGGCAGGTAGCTGTGTTGGTCTGACAGTCGAAACATATAAGGTCCAGTACCACCTTAGAGACCAACTAAGTTTGTTCTTGGTGTAAGCTTTCATGTGCATGCATCTGAAGAAGTGTGCATGCACACGAAAGCTTATACCAAGAACAAACTTAGTTGGTCTCTAAGGTGCTACTGGACAATCTTTTATATGTTTTTATGATATATGGTTTGTTTACACATATATGCAACCTAAATCTACAATGGAGGGGATTCAAACAGAAATCAAACCGTGCTCTGACTCTCTCACCAGCTTGCAGCTTTACTTCTAGGTCACATCATTGCAACTCAGCTCTAAACTCCAGCTTTGTCCTTTTAACTAACAGAGCTGGGGGAGGGGCACCCCCAGCCGTTTGCCTTCTCACACAGAACCCCTTCCTCTTAATGCCTCATCACCCAGACTTTCACCTCAACACAGGAAGCTAGCCTGGCTTATATTTTAACACTTGCTAGATCCAGGGGTTAGATTAGAAGGATCTCACATAGAGCCTACTTTCTCCCCACCAACTCATAGCAATATGTAACTGTTTTTAGATTTAGTATTCAATTTATGTAAAACTAAGGTAGATAGAGCTGCTTTCATATTGTTGTAAGCATGGTTAAAAACATTTAACTGGATTACTTATTGAAATCTGTACAATAGTAAAATTGGCTGTTAAAATTTTCCAGATGGTTCTCTAATATCCCCTCCATGATTTCAGATCCTGCTTGAAAGCAATCAGTGTTACATTGCCAAGAGTGCCATTTATGCAGCCAACCACATTCTAGCTAAATGAATTAAAAACCATTATGGAGTCCTGTTTCATAGCCCAGGAAAAAACCCTCAAGTAATAATGTTGATGATTCTGTGAAGAAAAACAGTCTAGCTTTGGCTTCTGCAGACCTTAAAGTATTGTTCCATGACAGTGCAAAAGCTTGCATTTCATGCTGTGGAGGGAGGGGTGTAGAAAGAGTTGTGGCTGAAAGAGCTATGATTTGGAGGAGTGTAGAAACAAACATGGCTGTGTTTACTCTAAGGTAACCTGTAGCTCTATCTATTGGGTAGTAAGAGTTCAGGTTTTCTGCTGGAGTGGTAGAGCTTGTTCATTTGAAATCTCTTTGTGTGTGAAATGGTTTTTATTTTGAATCAAATAGTTGTTTAATAACACAGTCTTGTAGCATTAGGAGGCTTTGCATGCATTGTAATCAGTGGACTCAGGTATGCCTAACTCATACTACGATTGGGCTATAAAAGTATCAGTTACCGTATTTTTCGCACTATAGGACGCACTTTTTCCCCTCCAAAAATGAAGGGGAAATGTGTGTGCGTCCTATGGTGCGAATGCAGGCTTTCGCTGAAGCCTGGAGAGCCCCACCGCCAGCCCCACAAGCTCGGGGGACAGCGGGAGAGGCGCAGTGCGCCCTTCCCGCTGTCCCCCGACTTGGTTAGAAGGCTGGCGGGGGGAGAAGCCTGCTCCTCCCCCTCGCCAGCCCCGCAAACTCGGGAGACAGCGGCAGGGGCGCAGCGCGCCTTTGCCGCTGTCCCCCGACTTGGTTAGAAGGCTGGCGGGGGGAGAAGCCTGCTCCTCCCCCTCGCCAGCCCCGCAAACTCGGGAGACAGCGGCAGGGGCGCAGCGCGCCTTTGCCGCTGTCCCCCGACTTGGCTAGAAGGCTGGCGGGGGGAGAAGCCTGCTCCTCCCCGTCGCCAGCCCCGCAAACTCGGGGGACAGCGGCAGGGGCGCAGCGCGCCTTTGCCGCTGTCCCCCGACTTGTCTAGAAGGCTGGCGGGGGGAGAAGCCTGCTCCTCCCCGTCGCCAGCCCCGCAAACTCGGGAGACAGCGGCAGGGGCGCAGCGCGCCTTTGCCGCTGTCCCCCGACTTGGTTAGAAGGCTGGGGGGGGGGAGAAGCCTGCTCCTCCCCCTCGCCAGCCCCGCAAACTCGGGAGACAGCGGGAGAGGCGCAGCGCGCCTTTGCCGCTGTCCCCCGACTTGGCTAGAAGGCTGGCGGGGGGAGAAGCCTGCTCCTCCCCGTCGCCAGCCCCGCAAACTCGGGGGACAGCGGCAGGGGCGCAGCGCGCCTTTGCCGCTGTCCCCCGACTTGGCTAGAAGGCTGGCGGGGGGAGAAGCCTGCTCCTCCCCGTCGCCAGCCCCGCAAACTCGGGAGACAGCGGGAGAGGCGCAGCGCGCCTTTGCCGCTGTCCCCCGACTTGTCTAGAAGGCTGGCGGGGGGAGAAGCCTGCTCCTCCCCGTCGCCAGCCCCGCAAACTCGGGAGACAGCGGGAGAGGCGCAGCGCGCCTTTGCCGCTGTCCCCCGACTTGGTTAGAAGGCTGGGGGGGGGGAGCCTGGTTTTGCGGGAGGCGGGGGAATCCCCCCGCCTCCCAGGAAAGCCAGGAGAAGCCGTGCAGCCCTTTTAAAAGGCGCGCGGCTTCTGCCGGTTTTGCGGGAGGCGGGGGAATACCCCCGCCTCCCAGGAAAGCCAGGAGAAGCCGTGCAGCCCTTTTAAAAGGCGCGCGGCTTCTGCCGGTTTTGCGGGAAAGCTAGGAGAAGCCGTGATCTCTTTAAAGGGTTTGCACGGCTTCTGCGGGCTTTGGGGAGAGGTGAGGGAATCCCCCCACCTCCCAGTAAAGCCAGGAAAGCCCTGTGAAGCCCCTCCGCCAAGGAGAGGCTGCACGGGGCTAAAGGGGAAGCCAAAACAGCGAGCGGGATCCATCCCGCTCGCTGCCTTGGCTTGATCCATAGCTGCATGCAACCTCTCCGGCAGGGAGAGGTTGTGTGCAGCCTGTACGCTGCTCTTTGGGGCTGCGGGGGGGAAAAAGATTTTTTTTCTTGAATTCCCCCCCTAAAAACTGGGTGCGCCCTATGGTCCGGTGCGCCCTATGGTGCGAAAAATACGGTAGTTTTTGAATGATAAAGTCTTCCTAACAAAGTGAGCAGTGAAACTGTAAATCAGATAGGGTGGCCAGAGAATATTAGTAGTTCTTATTTGGTGGTTACTCTTCTGGGTTAATTTTATTTCAGTTAGAGTTAACATTTAATATTATTCCTAGAGGAGTGTGTCAGAGATGCTCCTTTCGTCTCAGAAGTGTTTGACAGATGCTGTAAATGTTTCTGGAAAGCGCACCATTAATTTATTGAAACAGGAAGTGTGATTTCCACCACTACCTTTTGCTGTACATTCTAGGGCAGGGAGGTCCAACCTTTCAGACCAAGTGGGCTGCAAGAGTACTTGACACGGAACCCACAGGCCACACCCTGCATTGTTGTGCTGTGGGGGGAGGCCAAAATTTGAGCCCTTCCCAGCCCTGACGCCTCCTTCCCAAAGCCTCACACCTTGTTTACCCAGTTTTGGGAAAGCAGTGCAAGGAGGGGGGGGGTACGAAGATGATGTTGTGGGCCCTCATAAAAGGTCTCAAAGACTCCTTGTAGCCCTCAAGTCATGTGTTGGATCAACCAGTTTTAGGGAAATCAGTTGTGGTGCAAAGCACATGCTTTGGGAATCAGAGGTACAGAACAACGTAGAACAAGCTGAGCACCTGCACCCCTTGCTCTAGGAAAGTTGCTGGGGATAATCTACATTCCACCTCTTCACAGATATATTTTTTCTAGTGTTATTGCTTGTAACCTTTGTACATAATCACAGTTCTGACTTGAAAGTATGGGTAAAAATGGAGTGTTTTGTTCAGGGTAATTTCCTTAGTGTTGTGGAATCATACTGTGGCATGTGGAAGTACAAGTTAAATCTAGAAATGCTTAACCTTCCACAGCTTTTTCTTTCTTTCCAAATTTCCTGGATTAGAAGGCAGCAAATGCTAGTTAATTGACATTGCTATGCTTAAAGGGGTTTCAGTTGTTCTACCCTAATAACATAAAATTGTGCTGAAGCATTCCTGAGTAGCAATTCAGAAAAGCAAATGGGGCTAATTTTAAGGTAATAGAATTTCTCTTCAGTTATTCTTTAGTCATGAATAAATATTCATTGATAACTGTTACTTAGTGGTTTATACTTTTCATTTATCGTAAACCAAATGTTGTCAAACTCTGTATCTCACCAATCTCTTTCTTTTTTTGAAAAGTATGGGAGGTAAAATACCACCAGCTCCATGCAACACTTCTGAGGAAGGAGCTGCAGAAGGAGCTGCAGAAGGAACACATGAGGTAAGAGAGAGGCACTTGTTAGGATTATGGCTTTTATGTTTGTACATACAATTCCTAATGTAGGGTGCAATTTGATATAAAAAAATTGACCTGCATCTCAACTTTGTGCAATAGTATGGATGCTGTCTTATAAATCACAAATGGGGAGTTGCCTGTAGTCCAAGTGGGAGATAACCAGAGCATGTACCGCTCTGGCAAGACATAGTACAGGCAGGTAGGGTCTCAGCTGGCTTACCAGATGGAGCTGATAGACATCTGCCCTGGACACAAGTGTGTGTCTCTCCTTCATGTGTCAACAAGATCATTAGTAATTACTCAGGCTTTCTTTGCGCATACCTAAAGATGCATGTTGGATACCACATCCTTTGTTGATTCCATGATAATCATTTTTTGAGGCTTCTGTACATAAAGGGCATTAGCCAATACAGAAAAATCATTTGGGAAGATATAGTATAATGATTATGAGTTTAATTTCCCTTTTATACGAAACCCTTGTTGAAAACCAATTTTACCCGCAACAAAATTTGGGAATTAAACAGGGATATGAACATTGAAGAAGATAAATTGAACAATTTATGGACAAAAGCACTATATAAATCTCTGTCAGCAGCTGAGATACATTTCAGACACCGTGATAAATCATTATATCACGATATTTAGCTGCTGATATATTATGATGTTGAAAACCAGATATCGCCCAGCCCTAGTCGTGGGTCAGCCAACATAGAGGAAAGGGTAAGAGCAGGAGAGCTTGCACATGTCATACACATTACTTTTTTGGGAGTAACTATCCCCCGAACAGGAGGTCACCCCATTATGTTTGTTGGCTTTTTAAAGGTCTTTATGCCTTCCGAAGTGGTTTGTCATGTGGCAAAGGCTTCTGTTCTTTGGAAAGCAGAAGTCTAAAGTTCCCTTGGGTGTGTAGTTAGTTGCATAGTTCTTTGAATCCTGACAACTGGCAGTAGTGGTGGTGATGATTGCTGTCAGACTCTGCTAACAAATACTTCGTTGGTCAGATATGCTCCTTTTCTGATGGGGCCCGTTGCCCTATGTTTCAGTGTTACTTATATATGTTTCCAGATCTTCCCAGGTGAATTGTAGAACAGTAGAAAGTCTAGATTTTCCAGTAGTCTGTAGCAAGCAGAATTTAAATAACCAAAATATCATAATTACATTTTTGAGATATTCACCTTTTAAATTTAAAACTTTCCAGCTGGAAAAACAGTGCAACAATTCTCCAGTTCAGTCCCTGAAAATAATTTATTCTGGAATTGTCTGAACATCCTACAATACCACCCTAAGCAAAGCTTTAAATGAGCATGCCAATAATTTGATATCCTTTTCATTAGGCGAAAGCAGAAGAAAAGAAGCCAGAGGAACCGCCAAAGCCATCAGAACCTGAGAGTGAAGAGAGTGATGTGGGTGAGTTATTCAGTACTATATTGCATGGTTTCTGTGTTGTAGATGCAACGTTTTGGCTTCATTTTTCCTATTTAGCCTCTTATGTGGCTAAACTAGGATTCTTCTAATTAGTGGTGGTTTTGTTTGCAGAAATTGATAATGAAGGAGTGATTGAACCAGACAGTGATGAACCTCAAGAAATGGGAGATGAAAGTCTTGAGGTAATAAGCTTAATTGAGATTCGAACTGCCTCTATTTGTAAAACCTCATGTAGCTTTTTCAATCGATCAATCAATCAACATTTCTGGATTGCACAGCATGAAAATTGCTTTATAATATTTAAGAGCTATCTAAACAAATCCATCATGATGCAATCTGTACTAATATATAGGAAACCAATGCAGAACGTGGATTTGAAATTACCCTTTTCATGTTAAGAAAAATAACTGATATCTTAGAAAGATTGTTGTGGCCAAAACAAAGGTGGATCTGGCCATCTCATGTCTGCACATACACTTCTGTATCACATACATGTGCAATACGCCAGGCAGAAGAAATAAAGCAGTCCTGTTGCTTGCGAAATGGAGACAGGGAGCTAGTGGGCTAGCAGGAAGAGCTTGCTGAGCTGGATCAGACCAGCAGACTGCCAGTGCACCAGATGTGTTCTACCATAACTAAATAGTCACTGATCTAAAGGATGGAAAAATAAATAAAACGTTAAGACAATTTCAACTCTCCTTCATACTCTGTGTGGCTTTTTAAAAAGAAGAAATTTATTGTTGATATATATTTTTCTAATTGCCTTTAAGTAGTTTTGAAGCACATATCCCTCTGCTGAGATTCGGTTGAGTCGTATATTGATACTCTAGACCAGGGGTCAGCAACCCTTTTCAGCCGTGGGCTGGACCACAGTCCCTCAGACCATGTGGTGGGCCAGACTATATTTTGGAAGAAAAAAGGTGAACAAATTTCTATGCCCCACAAAAAACCCAGAGATGCATTTTAAATAAAAGGACACAATCTACTCATGTAAAAAAACACTGATTCTCGGACCATCCGCAGGCTGGATTGAGAAGGCGATTGGGTGGCATCTGGCCCATGGGCCTTAGGTTGCCTACCCCTGCTCTAGACCTTTTAAAATTTCTAGAATTAAGAATGTTTTCCAAATACTTCGTGTGAATTTGAGTCACTTTGTTTCTCTCTCCTTTAGGTAACGGAAGAGATGATGGACCAGGCGAATGAAAAAAAGATGGAAGCTATTAATGCACTGGGTGAAGGTGAGTTCTTTATAAGGAAAATTAATTGCCTGACAAGCTTTTTAGGGGTAAACAAAATATGTAATCTAGTATACTTCTATTTTATAGGGTGGATTGTGAGTTTCTTAATTCCCACAATGTTAAGAGAACAGTATTCAGAAGTTGGGTCTTTTCAATAAGTACATAATTCAAACAAAAGTATGTTACAAATTCACCATAACTTCGATTCAGACAGTGCAGTGAATGACTGTCTTTAAAATACAGTGGTACCTCGGGTTAAGTACTTAATTTGTTCTGAGGTCCGTTCTTAACCTGAAACTGTTCTTAACCTGAAGCACCACTTTAGCTAATGGGACCTCCTGCTGCCGCCTGCCGCTGGAGCACGATTTCTGTTCTCATCCTGAAGCAAAGTTCTTAACCCAAGGTACTATTTCTGGGTTAGCGGAGTCTGTAACCTGAAGCATATGTAACCTGAGGTACCACTGTAATTTCATTTCCCATCTGATCCAGAAAAAGAATAATTTTATTTAAAATGCTTGAGACTAAACATCTTGTCTTGACACCTAAAATATGATGTTATAGCCACTAGACTATGGGTAGGCAAACTAAGGCCCGGAGGCCAGATCCGGCTCAATTGCCTTCTAAATTCCGCCCGCAGATGGTCCGGGAATCAGCGTGTTTTTACATGAGTAGAATGTGTCCTTTTATTTAAAATGCATCTTTGGGTTATTTGTGGGGCATAGGAATTCGTTCATCCCCCCCCCTTCAAAATATAGTCTGGCCCCACATAAGGACTGAGGGACGGTGGACCGGCCCCCTGCTGAAAAAGTTTGCTGACCCCTGCTGACTAGACAAGCTTTCTGGGGAGAGGAATTCAGTAACCAGGATGTCAGAAGCATTGCCTACCACTTGATTGCTCATGGTGGTGAAACTCTGAGAAAGGCTTCTCTGTCAACCTGCATGGGAAGATCTCAGCTCCCATGTAGGTTGACAGAGAAGTAGTAGTCCTTAAGGGACCAGTGTTTCAAACTGTAAAAGGCTTTAAAGCAAGGTTAAAGAGAAATCTTATTTATGTTATGGGCCACTGACCTGCAGGTAAAAAAATAATGGAGGGCCAGGCAAATTGCCTCTCACTCATGCAGGTCCTACCAAGGTGTGTCTGTGTGTCTGCCTCACTCTCACACACTATTTTTCTCTCCCCACGCCCTCCCCCCGAAAAGGCAAGGGAGGAAGTGCATGTTGTTGGGCTCCGTTGCCTAAATGCAATCCATATACATTTCACATAGTCATTCCATGGAGATACCACAGTTGATAGTATCAAAAGATGCTGAGAGAGCTAGGGATATCAAAAGGGTTGTATTCCTCTTCTCTTGGCACTGGTTATCGCATAGGGTGACCAATGCGGTTTCTACAACAAAACAGGACTTGGAACCAAGTTAAATTTGTCTAGAAAACCCTACAAATATTTGGGGTTGCACAGCAGCAATTCCATTGAGTGCCTTGTCCCAAAAGAGGATGTCTGCAACTTGCCAATGAGACAAGACTGATGGCCCTATGTACCATTCCCTTTATTCCATATGTCCAGTACTCCTAATTAAGACAAGTATATAATGTAGATGTCTTCTTTGGGGGTACAATTGAAGCTTTATTTATATTTCCAGGTGAACTTCAGAAAGCCATTGATTTGTTCACAGAAGCCATCAAGTTGAATCCACAACTGGCTATCTTGTATGCCAAACGAGCCAGGTGAGACTTTAAATTTGAAAACAAGTGCATTAGAGGATGCCAAACTACGTATACCCAAACACAGCTTAGTCTAGACTAATTAACTCCAGAATTCTCTTGCTAAAGGAATTGTTAGTAAAATGTACATATTGTACAAAATGTGACAATATGCCTTGACCTGGCTGCAAAAAAACTGTTAAGCTTCTTGCGCCTCTTTGTTAAATCTATTTTGATTAGCTCCTTTGCAAGCCAACATACAGTCTTTGACATTTTGAGGTGCTGTTATTCACCTGAAAAGTCCTGTTGGTGGTTGTGGAAATACTTACCAGATGGTCTGTAGAATAATAAGTGTAAATGTCAGTTTTCTAAATTGCTATGTGCTCATGGTTGTCTTTTCTTCTAATGACCCTGTTCCATGTTCTCCTTCCCATATACCTCTTCTCTTTCCCTTGTCCTTAATGCTACCATACCTGTATACATAAAATCAGATTACAGAATGACTTTATGAAAAAGCAAGCATTTTTATTTTTCTTAGCATGCTCAGACATAATTTAGATGTCATATTCCTAATTTTGATTTTTGTCTTGAGTAAGGTAGAATAAGTATGTGCATTTATTAAAGGACTTAGCTAAATTAAATTGGAGGTTGAGATTCTGCTTAATGTTGCTTCATAGAAGTCACTGTCAGATAAAAATTGAAGCAATAGGTGGTTGATGCCATTAATACCAATCTTAGAAAAAGAAAAGTGTATAAGCCATTAAACCACATTATTATTGAATTTTTTTAAATGAGCATTAAAACCTCAGCATACGTGTTAGAAGAGGATGTATCCAAATTACTGAAGCAGCTTGCAGTTTTTGGGACAGTGGAAGGGGAAAAAATACGATTAGGCAGCATGACTGTCATGTAACTTGTAGCATCTCTAGACTCCATTCTGAGTACCCAAAAATGTGCAGCTGATAGTTCCTTAAACATATTTGATTTCCTTGTTGTCGACAGTGTCTTTGTGAAAATGCAGAAGCCAAATGCTGCCATCAGAGATTGTGATAGAGCCATTCAGATTAACCCTGATTCAGCACAGCCTTACAAATGGCGAGGGAAAGCCCACAGGTAAAGAAACTAACTTCTCTTTACATTGTACTCCTCTGATTAATGAAGATACAAACTTTCCGGTCTGGTTTGCTGTTAAACATAATCCAGTTGTGTAGCTGGTATTTTTTAATAAATTGATTCAACTTGTGAGTGTTTGTTTTTATAATTGTAAATTGTTGCAACCTGCCCCAAGACCTTATTATGAAGGACAGGTAAGATAATCTGAACCATATATAAATGCACATTTTTGTACTGTTCTGTTACCACTGTAAATTCTCCTTTGCTTCTTCAATGTAAAACTTGGAATTAAGGGACAGTTTGGATTTGCAAAAATACAAGTACAGTGGTACCTCTGGATGCGAACGGGATCCGTTCCGGAGCCGTGTTCGCATCCTGAGCAGAACACAACCCGTGTCTGCGCGTGCGTGACATCATTTTGAGCGTGTTCGCATCCTGAGCAGAACAACCTGTGTCTGCGCAGGTCGCGATCCGCCGCTTCTGCGCATGTGCGTGACGTCATTTTGAGCGTTTGCGCATGCGTGAGCGGCAAAACCCGAAAGTAACCCATTCCGTTATTCCCGGGTCGTCGCAGGACGCAACCTGAAAAGATTTAACCCGAAGCGACTTTAACCCGAGGTATGACTGTACCATAATAATGAATTGGAAAGTTTCTGTTTTCAAGCTGTGCATATCTATGGGTTTTCTTTTAGCCCAAGAATGATGAACATTCTGGATGTTTTTGGACTCAAAACTCCCATAATCCCCAGCCAGCATGATCAGTGTTCAGGGATGGTGGGAGTTGTGGTTTTCAGAAGTTGTTGGACTAAAGGATGCCCACCCCTATTTTATGCCATGGGTTAAATCTGATTTTAAAATGTCTTGAATCTTGTCATTGCCAGGCTGTTGGGTCACTGGGAGGAGTCTGCACATGACCTGGCATTAGCCTGTAAACTGGATTATGATGAAGATGCTAGTGCCATGCTGAAGGAAGTGCAGCCCAGAGTGAGTGACAACAGGAATACATATTTTCTTACATTTTCTATCCTGGCTTTCTTTTTTCGTGGACCTGAACATAGTGTATATGTGATTCCCCAGAGCTCCTTAGCTTGAACAGAGTGGTGGCCTCACGTGCCTTCAGGCTGTACCTTGGGACATCAATAATTTATTGCCTTGTTCGTGGTTTGTCTTCTGTGGTGTTAGGCAGAACTTATTTCAGAAATTGGTGTCTGTTGGAATTATGCGTGGCCTCATAGTTCAAAACTAAGGATGCTGTGGTTCCATCCTCTAACTTCCAGACGATTGCTGAAAGTAGACAAGTTTGCCATGTGTCCACTGCATGTCTCTGAGTAAGCTCCTATAACATCTGAAGGGGAAATGTGTGTGTATGATATGGGCATGTGTTCCCAATATTTGTGGGAAAGGAACAGTGGGAAAACTGTAGATACATCTGCTGCATAAAATGTGGATCATTCGAGATCAGTGCATTGGCTAGAACTCAATATTATTATTATTTTACTGATTTGCAGCATTGCCGCATGGGAGTGCTGTCAGCTGTGGTTACAAACAGTTCAAAAAATTATTAACTTCAGCCTTGTCTCTAGAGAATCACTCCTTGTTTTTGCAAGCTGGTCTATATATTCAAATAATATTTTTGAATAATTATTTAACTGTACTGTTTCATCTGGTCTGGTATTCTGTAGATCATATGTGGAGACCTTTGGCCCTCCAGATCTTGAACTAAACTCCCATCTTCCTGACCATTGGCCATTCTTGCTAGGGGTGAAGGAAGTCTTAGTTCAGCAGTGTCCATAGGGCCAAATGTTTGACCTTCCTACTGTAAGTTTAGGATTGACATTAGCAAGGGATAAATCTTAACCTTGTACAAAAGGAAGACCCATCAAGTAGGTCATAAATTTTGATATCTCATAATCATGTGTATAATTGAACATTTCTGAAGCTTTGATGTGACAGCCTGGCTTCTGCTTCCTCTCCCTGCCACTGTGTATCTGGAGCTGCTCTTTCCACTGTATTATTTCGCACAGATAGAATGAAAATTTGATTCAACAAGCCTGAGTCTTCCACATACTCTTTTTACTTCATTGACAACTCCTAAAGACTGGCATATGTCTCCCCTTTTCCATGGCTTTTATGGATGAAAAGAAGAAAAGGCATTTCAGAGTTGTAGGAAACGCCTCTGCTCTGTCCATACTCATTGTTACAGTCTCCATGTCTATTGCTTTATTGTTTGCCACATGAAGAGGAGTGAGGATGTTTAGGAAATGCCTGTTGTTGCTAGGTGGGCAGGACCAACTCCTGTGAAGACGCCTTAGGGCAGTTCCCTCCTCCCACTCATTGAAACTCCAGCACAATGATAATAAAAACATGAGCAACTAATTGAAACAGTATAATTTCACAAGACAGAGGACCAAGTAAGATAGGCTAGTCTCAGCCACAGGGATTGAAATTAGCAGGGTGCCAGGCGCATTTCACGCCCAAAGATTCCCCATTTGCAAAAAGCTCAAAAGGTCTAGGTGCCATTTTTTGTGCCTGGCTGATACTCAAGGATTTCTGAAATGTATATGTTTTGAAGCCTCGAAGGATATGTCAGGGATAGCCAAAATGTTAATAAGGAGTTTAACAGTAAAGAGTAGGGTGTGGTGTACCAATATTTTTGTTGTAAGCACCAAATGAAACATGTATTAACAATTTCTGTTAAAATGTGATATTAACAATGTGTCACTTATGTGATTTGTGTATTAGTTCATGTGTATCAAAATAATAACTAAAGTGTGTTGCCAAAATTTGGCTCCTAGCTTTTCTATCTCAGTTTCTAGCACTGCTGAGCCAGGGCAGACTTAGAATCCTAGAATTGTAGAGTTAGAAGCACAAGGGTCATCTAGTCCAACCGCCTTCAATGCAGGACTCATTTGCCCAAAGTCAGGCTTGAACCCATGATTCTGAGATTAAGAGTCTCATTCTCTGCTGGCTAGGCTATAGTTGAGACTTGACCTAGTTGGGAGCCTACTACTGAAAGTCTCTTTAAAGTTTTTGATAAAAGATGCAGAAAGGCGTCCTTTATAATATCTGGAGAAGCATCTGGAAGCTGAAACCTATGAAAAATAGTGTAATGGCTTCTTTAAGTAGCAGTGTTATAGATACTAGGAGCTTTTGCTGCCAAATACTGATGACAACTGAAGGCATGTTTTTTCCAATACATCATGTTTTGAGAAGTCTAGTCGATACCACTGACCCAAAATGTGAGATCCCTAGAGCCTAAAGTTTTGTATGCCAAGTGTGTCGTATACTCCCTGGTATTTTACATTTTGAACATTGGTTTTAGCATTTCTGGCTTCTAAATATGCTATGTTGTCTAGATCAAGGGTGGCAAATTTGCAGGCTAGCCTTGGCCTGCCAAGCCATTTCTGGTGACCTCCCACCCCTTGGGAAAATTGACTTATCTCCTCCATCCACAGGAGTGCCTGTTCACCAGTTAACATGGTTCTATTGCTAAGGGGTCAAGCACTGCAGAAAGAGGAAGGTTGGTCAATTCTTTCCACCACAATGCTGGGTTAGGAGAGGATCCTAACCCAATGTGGCACTGAGGCTGAAAAATGTTAAGACACTCCATTATTGATTAAGACTTTTTAAGTGGCAGTCTTCATCCTTTAGCTTGGCTTGGCCAGAACATTATAAGCAATCCTCTCAAAAGATTTTTACACATGAGTTGTAGTATGAACTCCTAGATAGGTTTCCAGA
Source organism: Podarcis bocagei (assembly GCF_964188305.1). Classification (NCBI taxonomy): domain Eukaryota; kingdom Metazoa; phylum Chordata; class Lepidosauria; order Squamata; family Lacertidae; genus Podarcis; species Podarcis bocagei. The sequence goes on along the minus strand of NC_138135.1, from coordinate 34,173,326 downwards.
CTTTTAAAGCCTGGATAATTGTTTTCACTATGTTCACTCATACTATCAGCAGCTTCAGGCTGCACGTTTTGCCCTCTTGTGAAATACTGACTTCATATCCTGTGGGACCCAGCTACATATTGAATCTTAAGTTGCCTGTTGAAGAGAATGTATGTGTCTTAAATATATAATTTTCAGTACTAGAAAAGAATTGGCAGAGTACAAAAACAATTAAAACTAGTTGAGGTAGGTAAAGTGCTAAGATGGCGTTTTAAAGATGCTCTGGATTCATATGACCATTACCCACCCTCTGTGCTCAGGCTCAGAAGATTGCGGAACACAGAAGAAAATATGAAAGAAAGCGTGAAGAAAAAGAAATCAGGGAAAGGATGGAAAGAGTAAAGAAAGCTCGAGAGGAACATGAGAGAGCTCAAAGGGTGAGAGCTTAATAAAGCATGTACAACAGGAAAATAACCCAGCATAACTCTATCCAAAAAATGTGCATGGAAATAGGCTAAAAAGGGGACACTTCTACAGTTTCAAATGCTAACCTATATTTTAGAATGTCTGTCTTTAACTGAGTCTGTATTTAGTTGCAGAGAACTTCAAATGATAACTATTTTTTGTACAGGTAACTCACATCTTACACTTATTATACATACTTAACATGATCACAGCTTTATGCACACCACCAGTTTTCTTTTTAATTTTTTTTTAACGATACCATGAAAATGTGGCGCATGGGGTGGAAAGGGGTGGCTGAGCAAGAAGAAACTGCAAACAATCCCAGTAGTCTTTGTGAAAGCGTTTGAGTTTGGTTGAAGAGTCTGCAGAGTGTGAAGAGAAGGCAGTGGAGGTAGCAGAGAGTTGGAGTGGGTGATTGGTGGAGACCAAAGAGACTTGTGGAAAAGTTTGGAGAGACATTGGGGGAGGTTGGAGTGTGGAAGAAGCAGTTGGAGAGGGAGATTGAAGGAGGTCGGAGAGACATCACAGGAGTTTGGAAGAGGAGGTTGGAAGAGGTCTGAAGGACTTGTGGAGGGGCTTGGAGAGACATTGGAGGAGACTGGATTGTGGATGAGGTGGTTAGAGAGAGCTACAGAGTGGCCACAGAACACAAGGCATCCTCATTATCAGCTGCTGAGAAACCAAAGAAGAAGTAAAGGATGGTTCCCACACTGGAAAAGAAGTTGGCTGTGCTGAGCTGCTTGAGACCTGGCATGTCTGTGTGCACTTTGGCACACAAATATGGCCAGAATGAGTACAGCATCCATGCCATCAAGGTGCATGAAAATGAGGTCCATGGAGAAGTGGCAGTAAGTGCATCCCTGGCTGCAAAGGTGACCAGCCAAGTGCAAGACATGGCTTTGGTGAAGACAAAGAAGGCACTGAGCTTGTGGCTGGAAGACAAGAACCAGAAACATGTTGCTATGGATGGCAGCTTCTCGTGCCACAAATCTCTCAGCCTCTGTGACCACTGTAAACTTTCCACTGCAGTTGGGAATCAGCAAGGAATTTAAAGCCAACTCAGGTTGCCTTAAGAGCTTTAAGATCTGTTTCAACCTGAAGAATGTCCAGGCAATAGGGAAGGCTTCATCTGCAGACAAAGAGACTGTGAAAACATACCCTGCACAATCAAAGTAGCTGCTGGACAAGTCCTGTCTTCCAGAGCAAGTCTTCACTTTAGACGAGACAGGACTTCTCTGGAAGAAAATGCCTGAGCAGACTTGCATTGCCAAAGCTGAAAAGCAAACCCCTGGCTTCAAAGCTGGAAAGGCTAGAGTAGCTGTGCTGCTCTGTAGCTGTGCGGCTGGACACTTAATACAGCCATGCTTGCTGTACAGGTCTCAAAACCGCTGTGCAAAAGGCAAGGAGAAGAATCTATTTCCTGTATTTTGGTAATCCAATGAAAAGGCCTAGGTGACACCATCATTTCTAGATTGCTTCCATAACTGCTTCTTTCCAGAGGTGAGACAGTTCCTCAGATAGAAACAACTGTGGTTTAAAATGATGCTGCTTATGGACAATGCTGGGCATTGAAGGACTCTGCTTCGCACACAGCAAGGTAGACGTCGCCCCCCCCCCCCGCATAGGACATCCCTCATCCAGCCTCTGCATCAAGGTGTGTTCCACTCCTCCAAGACTACTCACAAGAAGCTCATCACCTGGATAATCAATGCAATGGATGCTGATCCATCTCTTGACTCCATGGTATGCTGGATGTCCTTCAGCGTTACCCATTGCGTCACCTATGTCAAACAGGCAGTGGATGCAATCAAGCCTGAAACAGTGAGTGCATGCTGGTGGAACTTGTAGAAGGAATGTGTGCACGATTTCAAGAGATTTTCAAGCCCTGTCGCTGAGGTGGAGGGCATTGTGCAGATGGCCAGGCAGGTAGGTGGTGATGATGACTTTGTTGGCCTCATCCAGGAAGAAGTAGAAGAACTAATTGAGGGCCAATAGCTAGAGAGGAACTGGTCAGATCAAGTTTAGAATGTGAGGATGAGGATGGAGAGCAAGTTGGAACCTGCAGAAATTTTCTCAAATCTTCCAAGTCATAGAGCACACAATTTATCTGATTGCAGAGTTTGACCCCTTCATGGAACGCAGCCTCAAGATCATCCATGGGATTACAGACACTGAGGCCATGCAAGGAAATGTTTGATGAGTTCAAGAGACAACAGTGGCAATTGTGCCCATGCAATCAACCCCTGGATCTGAACCACAGCCAAGCACTTCTTCTGGCTATCTGGCAACACCTCATATCATCCCCTAAAGCATCATTTAGCAAGGAAGAGGAGGAAGACTAAGAGCCTTATTTGTCACCCACTGATGAGTGCAGTGATTTATTTATTTTTACAGTTTTCTAGGGGTCGTTCTGGCTTTGCGCTGCTTGTATGTGCAGTGGCCGAGAACATAACCCCTGCTGTGTAAGATGCGAGTTACCTGTAGTTTGAAGCCCAGTGCTATAAACACTGAGGGAGCAGCAACAAACTTGAGCATTAAAATAAATATCACAACTATTTTCTTTTCAAAACTCACTCTTCCAGGGGCCTAGAAATTCAGTATTATCCTGGAGTGAAGCAGTATTGCAGAACCTAAGAGCATGTAGGGTCTATATAGTAGGCTTTGGATCCAGTTGTAACAGCCTTCTCAGCTTTCTATGTATAATATTGATTAGTTGCAGATCATGTGAAGTTTTCTCATGATTTCTTGATTGCAGGAGGAAGAGGCTCGACGACAAACGGGAGGACCTCAGTTTAGTGGCTTCCCAGGTGGCTTCCCAGGTATGTGTTCATTTCAAAGCATGAATAGCAACAGAGAGATGGTAACTTAATGGATCTGGGTCATAGCATTTTGTTTAACTTGCTATTGGGGCAAAAGAAAAGCTGTACTTATGTAAGTTTGGTTTTTCTAATCAAGAGGGAAAGTTGTTTAGCTGTTGGAAGGGAATATCTGTATGTGAAGGGAACACATAACTACTCATAGGAACAAACACTCTCTGTAGTAGCCTAGGAGATCATGAAAGTGACTTGGGGGCTGGTAAAGAGGGAGATGTTATTGGGACCTGAAGAGCCTCACCCATATCGTCCTGCACCCACACTCTCTCACTTCTTTGCAACCAAAGAGAAAGCCTTTCTGGACATGGCATGCCATCTGTAAGCACATGGCAGCCATCTGTAGGCACATCCCCAGAAAGGCTCACCTCACTGCTTTTAGGGACCAGGGAACCTCTTTTTATTCTTTTTGTATTTTAGGCATTTTACAGTCTTAACTGCTTGCTGTGTTTAAACTGCTGGTTGTTTTTTATGTGGTTGATTGTTTCTTAATCCTTCAATTTTATGAACCGCCCTGGAACCAAATCTAATGAAGGGTGGTAGATAAACAAACTTCCTAACAGCAAATCTTAGAAATCACATACACTGCAGAATTGCTTGCCCATACAGCCTCCTCTCTTGTGTTTTGCTTTATTGGTAAGATTGTACAGAGTATGTACAACTTGCTGTGCTGCAGTAATCCTTCACATACAATTTGCTAAAGAGGCCATGATAATACATTCCTCTGTTTATGATAAGACAAAGCCTTGAGGTAGCATAACTATTTCACAGGTAGCCTCCAGCTGAAAGCTACCATATTTGGACCCGGAAGACTAAGTGGGTATTGGAGTGGGTATTGGAACACAGGATAAAGTCTTGACCTTTGTTCAAGAAAAGTTTTAGTTCTTTTGCTCTCCTGGCTATAGGAGGCTTCCAAAGAATTGTAATATGTAAGGATGTAACACACATATGAAAGCAGGGTATGCTTTGCTGCAGGATTTGTACCCACAGGTGCCAAGGAGCCCCCAAAGGCCTTCATTGGCACCTGCAGGCATCATGCTGCCTGTGAGAGCTGGGTTGGTTTCCCTTGATATTGGGGCGGGGGGGGCGGGTTGTAGAGGATTTTTAATGGCAGAGCAGTTGCTTCAGCTGGAAAGGCTGCTTCCTTGCATTCTGGTTGGTTTGGCAGGATGTTTGAGCGGCGGGTTAGGAAGTGGCAGGGATGGCCCATCCTGTTTGCTTGTTGCCCACCAGCTATGTGGAACTGGCAGCAGGTACTTGTTGCTTGTTCACCCCATGTAGGGGCTCCATCTGTGTGTGTGATTAAGATGCACTTTGGAGATGGAGAAGAGGTATGTGTGACAGAGAAGGAAGCAGAGGTATGTATGTGGTGCAGTCTGTAAGGGTGGGAGGGCAGGAAGTACGAATGTGTGGTCTCAGAAAGAGGAATGGATGCACTTGGACAGAGAGAGAGGGAGAATATTGTGTTTGAGTGGGAGTACGTGGCATATGTGTGTATGAGAGAGATTTATGTGTATATGTGGTCTATTTGGGTGCTCTGTGCATGCACGTGCATAAAAGTGTGTGTGATGTGACCACTTTGTATATTTTTCCTTGAACTGCGGAATGCTCCCCATTACTAGACAGCAACATCACTGGTTTGTGTATGGGTATTCAGTATAGTGTGCAATCAGATCTAGCAGGACATAGCTGACTTCCCATGGTAAGCATGAGATTGTCCAGGGGGTTGGGGAGAAAGCAGCAATGACTGTAACTCACTCTAATTTTTTTTGTTATGCTACACCCCTCATGACAACCATTTTGCATTATGCCACACGCCCTATGGTAGCCATTTTGTGACTAGCATCCATAACACTTTCTCAAAATGTGCCCTCTGGTCCAGAAAGATTGTTGATCCCTGCTCCAAGTCTATGCTTTACATTTTCAGGTAATTTTCCTGGTGGCATGCCTGGCGGCATGCCTGGTGGCATGCCCGGAATGGGGGGTATGCCTGGTCTCAATGAAATTCTCAGTGACCCTGAAGTTCTTGCAGCCATGCAGGTGAGAACATAGAACAAGTAAAATAATGATGATTGAGAGATTTATGGAGCCCTGATTCTTCATATGAGTTGTGCTTGTTCTCTAAGGACCTTCCCCCAAATAGTTGATTATTCCAACATTCATTTATTTTCAGTCATTTTTATTCTGCTTTAAAAATGCCCTCAGGGTAACATGTGGCCTTTGTAACAAATGACACCTCTTAACAAGAGGAATCTTAACTGCAAGAAATACCACTTGATGTGGCTAAACAGCCTATGAATACAATTTTTAGATATTTTATATTAATTTTTATATAATTGTTTTAATATTTTATATTAATTATATATATATATTTACAATTTTATATAATTATATAATTGTTCTCAAGGCCGATAGGGGGTCTTGTCAGCCCAGGACCTCCATATACACTGCTGAGGTTTGCATCCCGGTGAGGTCACTTCAGTGCTACTAACACAGAGGTTTGACTTCACCCCCAGAGATGCACTCCATTGTCTCTCAAGACAGATGGATGCCAACAACAACTAGCATATAGTTGATTTTATATTGTATTGTGGCCTTAACATGGATATGAAAGCCCACTTAATTTCATACAACAGTACAAGCCATTTCCCCCCTTTTTGTTTTACAGGATCCAGAAGTCATGGCAGCTTTCCAGGATGTTGCACAGAACCCAGCAAACATGTCAAAGTACCAGAATAACCCCAAAGTCATGAATCTCATTGGCAAACTATCAGCCAAATTTGGAAATCAACCCTAAAATCCCCTTCCATTGCAAGAGGTGGGGGATGTTGCAATAACACAAACCATTGTACCTATAATTCTCAGAAGAGAATTAGGGTGCTCTGGGTAGAATCCCTTTTCCTCCTCCCTCCGTGCTTCAGAAATGGCAGTCACTTTGATTGTATTCAGGTTTTATTTCAAAAAAATACATTTCCCCCTCTCAGCACCTTTGCCCAGGAGTTTGTCTTACTCAACAGTAGTGCCGTTTCTTTTAAATTTTTATTAATTGTAATCTTCCAGTAGATTGTACCAAAATGTGTTGGGGGGGGCTATTTTCGGAGGGGCATGTGGTTTTTTTTATTTTAAGTAATAGTATTGGGTTTCTGCTTCCCAGTAACTGAACTCCTTTGTGAGAGCTTGTAACAATTCTTAAGTTCTAACATAAGTGAGGATCAGTATTTTTTATTTTAACTGGAAGAAATAATACACAATTAATATTCTTTTTTATATATTCACAAGGGTGACTTAAATAGTTGCAATCAGATTCTTCACAGATCAGATCCCTGCAGCAGTGGGTTAGGCTTTTAATATGTTGGTACAAATGCTGTTGAGGCTGGACTACTTATACAATCAATGTTGAGCCAATTAACTTGTTAATTGGCTCTGTCAAGTTGTGTAGGGGGCAAATGTTTTTATTAACATTAGTCAGCTGAATAACTTCAAAAGGTAGGAGCCTTTCTGTAACTATTGAACATTATTCTTGGTTTAATTTCCTAATATTGTAGGAGGAAAACAAATTGGTTGTATTCATTCTTTAAATAATTCAGAATGAATATATACAGCATAGATCTTAAGATTGGTGAAGTTCTGGATTCTCATTTCATGGAAGCTCTAATGAACTTACATATCTTTTGCCAGAACCTTACATATCTTTTGCAGCTGAGTACTTCCCTATTTCCATATAACCTAGTTAGAGTATCAAATACTGATTTTTATAGGGCGGGGGGTTGTTTGTCATACTATCACATTGATACTTGTGGAGCTTCAGTTGAAAGGAAAAGAAGGAAGATCTTTGTTGGAATGGCAAATCTTCAGTATAATTACAGCATGTGTATTCATTGGACACTTTGCTGAAATGTTCATTGATAACTAATACAATTAAATCTGTTATTTTCTCTCTACTAAAATTTTGATTCCCGCTCTTAATGTTGGAAACCTTGTTATAATTACGTCTTGGTCTCTTCTAGGGCTTTTGAATGTTTCCTGTTCTGTGCTCTTGTAATTTTGTCTGAACCCATAAGTGATGTATGCTTTCTGTTTGTTTAAATCTGAACAGATTTAGGAACTCACTTCTAAAAATAAACTCCATAAAGTTTTTTTCTTCTTCATACAATAATAATCTCATTGAATGAAAAAATATGAATCCATTTTTGCTTAAGAATTAGTTCTGAAAATACTTCTAGTTGCCTTTAAAAACAATAAAGACTGGTTTTGAATAATATTTTTTGTTAATTATTGCATAAGTGGTGCTCATATATGCCTTAAAACAAATTCATGGGAAGCTATTCCAGATTTTAAGTTGGAGGGGTTATTACCCCTCTATTATTATCCATGCTGGGTTGCTCAACCATTGCTACTGTGTCTTTTCTTTTAGCAGATCAAGATGATCAGGTGACAGCAAAAACTGCAATGTTTTTAGCGGAGGCAATTAGAATAAGATGTAAACCCCCCAAAATGTATTTTCTATAGTTAAGTTTTTACCTCTATCTTCAGTAATAATAATAATAATAATAATAATAATAATAACAACAACAACAACAACAACAACAACAATAACAACAACAAACCTTTATTGTCACCACACTACATGTGTGCAGTGAAATCAAACGAGCCCCCCCCCCCCATAAACTCAGTCTTGTTCGCACTCTGTGTGCTTGTCGGAAGTCAATTACACCACTATTTTTTCACATTCAGCAGCCCACAGATAAAAACTGTTCTTTAACCTGTTAGCGCGTCTGACTATACTTCTGTATCTCCTGCCCAAAGGTAGGAGATTAAAGAAGTGCTGGCCAGGGCGTGAGTCATCCCTTTAGTGCTATGGCTAGTAGCTGATGCAAATAAAGATTCTTCTCATTCTGCAGCTTCTTTTTAAGTTATCTCAGCAGTTACAATCTCACCAGTCTAGAAGCAGTCTAGAATCCTGTCGATGAGGGGAAATCTAAGGCAAATCAGAATACAAGAGCCTGCTGAATGAGCCCAAAGGCCCACCTGGTCCAATGTCCAGTTTTCACATAAGTGGCTCATGGGAAGCCTGAAAGCATGGGACGCTTGAGCGCAACTTTCCCCACTTGTTCCTACAAATGCAGATTGGGTATTGTGTGGCACTTGTAGGTGTGCCAATCGAAGCGGCGGAGCAGCCACACCCAAGGCCATCTCACAGAAGTTTAAAATAGATAAAGGCCAAACTGCGGCGCCCTCGGTTTTTGCCTTTCCCTGCCAAGGCTTCTTTTCTGCGGGTGCTCACTCTCTCCTGCGGGCCTGACAGGACTTGCTGGGCAAAGTTTTACTGCCTGCCCTCGCCCTCACTGTACAGTGGTGCCTCAGGTTAAGTACTTAATTCGTTCCGGAGGTCAGTTCTTAACCTGAAACTGTTCTTAGCCTGAAGCACCAGTTCAGCTAATGGGACCTCCTGCTGCTGCCACACTGACAGAGCCCGATTTCTGTTCTCATCCTGAAGCAAAGTTCTTAACCTGAAGCACTATTTCTGGGTTAGCGGAGTCTGTAACCTGAAGCGTATGTAACCCGAGGTACCACTGTACACCCTTTTGACGCGGCTGCGCCTGCCCCTCCGCAAACCAGCCTGCTTCGAGCTGCTCTGCCCCTCTCACGTATTCCCCGCCCTCTCACTCATTCCGCGCCAGCCGTTGACGGAAGAACCGTTTTCAGCCAACCGAAACAGCCGTAAGCCCCGTCAGCCGAAACCCGCGCGCCTGAGCCGGGAGTAAAGAGGACACGCCCCTTTCTGCCTTGCGGCGGGGGGGGGGGAAGATGGGCGGCAGCCGGCGAATAGCGCTCCTCCTGACGGGCGAGCCCTCCCACCTGCGCCGAGGTATTACGAGCCGCCGCCTGATAGGTGCGGAGCTGGCAGAAACGTCGCGGCGGCGCTGGAGCCACGTGACGCCGAGTGTCATGGAGTGGGGCGGTGACGGAGACGCCCGCTCTTCTTTGCCCAGCGCTTCCTTGGCTCCCGCGGCGCCGGAGGTTCAGCCATGGCCGTGGTGTTCTCTTACGAGAGCTTGGTCCACGCTGTGGCGGGGGCTGTGGTGAGTTTGACTGCTGCAGCGGAGGTGGTGCGGTAGTGGGGGCTCCAGGGCTGGGCTCCGGGGCTCACTCGCCTCTCGCGCAATACTAGGCTAGGTGCTAAACTGCACCTGGTCGCCTGGGGATGAGTATTCGGGGCAGAGACCCCCCCGACTCGCACCAGTTTCTTTCTTAGTGGGTGCCTCTCAACTAGTCCATGCCGCTCCGAGTGAATACAAACGGCCACTGTATGATTTTGCTTGCCCCCAGTTAGTATAGTCGTCGTGGTGCCCTGCTAAATGAGGATTGGGAGGGTTTTTACCGCTTCTGTATTCCTCTCCCTCACGGTTTTTGTGGTGGGTGTATTGCTATGATCGTTACTGTTACGGTGTGGTTATGGGGAATTCTCCTCGCCCCTGGAATAAGATGCTACAGGTGAACTGTTCTATCGAGTGCACGTTCTGTTGTTAAGCTTTCACAGGATTTTCTGCCTGGGATTAAAATACCTGTCTGGGGACAATCAAATGTCCGAACTTGCTGTTGAGCAGCAGAAGCAAAATCAAAGAGGGACAGTAGTTCAGAAAGTGTAAAAGGGTTGGGGAATTGCCCTTTATGTTTCAGTCTCAGCTACAAGATCAATATTTGTAGTAACCTAGAAATAGGATGCTTATACCCAGTCACTCTGTGCTGTATTGGGATGCCAGGATTATCCTTTTTTTTCTATCTTCCCTGCTTTTTCAGCTTTTTGTTCCACAACTGTCTAAATGGTAAATATTTTCTTTGATACTAGTAATTTTGAGGCTGGATGCAGCTGGCAAACCTGACTCAGGTCAGCTGCACAGATCTCTCATACAAGATCAGGGCAGGTTACAACAATTTAAAATTCAAAATTAAAAACAGATAAAACAAATGAAAATTAGTTACAGATACATATCCATAAATGAGAATTCTCTGAATCTCACGACTTCCCCCCATCCCCTCCATGAGTCTTATTGTCCACATTTCCAGCTACGTACATATTATTTCATAGTCTGTGTTTTGTATCTATCCATATTGTTGCAATAATAGGTTGGGTCCTGAAAATATACACCTCTGCTAGCAAAGCCCAAGGTAAAAAGGTGTGCCTTTAACATTTGCCAAAAACTGCCCCACATAGAGTGCATTCCAGCAATCACATGCAGAAGTTGCCTTACACATGCAGAGTATGGAGTGCCGTGACCAAGTGATCTCTGTTCAAAAGGGGCCATAGCTGGCAAACAAGATGGAGCTGGAAGTAGACACACCTAGCCACCTGGGTCTCAAGTGACAATCTAGGAGTACCCCCAGGTTACAAACCTCCTTCCATAGGAGTGCAACCCTGTCAAGAACATGTCATCTTTTCACCTCCTGGACTTAAGAATTGAAACACATGATATATCTGTTTTTTCTGGAGTCAGTTTTGATTTGTTGGCCCACATTCGGCCCATTACTGCCCCCAAACACCCATCTAGTACCTTGGCCACCTCTACTGATTCAAAGATAACAAGGAGATAGAACTGGGTGTCATCTGCATATGGGTAACACTTCACTCCAAAACTATTGAAGACAGTTCATATAAATGTTAAATAGAATGGGAGGAAATATGCGATCCTGAGGCACACCACAAGAAAGCTTCCATAAGTTATTCCCCCACAACTGCTTTCTGCAAATACAGTAGCCTGGAGATAGAGGCAGAATCACTGAAGTACAGTGCCCCAGCCCCCACCTTCTTGAGCCACTTCAAAAGAACACCGTCATTAATGGTGTTGCAAGCCACCAAGCCCAATAAAAAAGAGCAGGGTTGCACTCCCTCACATTTCTCAATGCAAGGTCACCTTCTCAGTGAATGGTGCTTAGAACCTAAGCTGGGGATAGATGTAAACATCCCCCCACTCCCAGCCTGATAGCCCCTTGGTCAGCATTGTTGGCGCACTCAGCAGCAGGCTTTATCCAGCTTGTAGGCATACTGCTTTATGTTTGCTGTCCTGTGCTCTTTTGGGGGAGGATAGAGAAGATACAAAAATCACAGATTCATAAATATAAACAAGTTATAAAGCAATGGTCCCAATACAGATACAAGAGGGACATGGGCATGGCAGAGGGGCAGCTGGCCCTGCAATCAAGTAAATAAATAAGAATACTTAACCAACTGACTAATTGCATCACAGATAACTTGGATCTGCTCCCCAACCAATGTTAGAAACTGGGATAGAAAAGCTAGGAGCCAAATGGCTCTTGGGACCTGGGTTAAGGGCACCAAAACAGAATGTCTAGTCGCCGTTTTGGGTGGAGGGGGTTGGCCACACTTTTTATTTATTATTTTGATAAGCATGAACTAATACACAGTTCACATTAGTGACACATTGTTAATATCACATTTTTAACAGAAATTGTTAATACATGTTTAATTTGGTGTTTACAATAAAAATATTGGTACCAAACTTCAGTTTTCAAAGCACTCTACTCTTGTTAAACACCTTAACATATTGTCTATCCTGAACACATACTTCGTGGCTTCAAAACACATACATTTCAGTGATCCTTGAGTGTAAGCCAGGTACAAAAAATGGCACCTAGACTTCTTGAGGTGCTCACAAATGGAGACTCTTTAGGCGCAAAATGCACCTGGCACCCTGCTAATTTTGAATCCTGTCCCCAACGTAAAACCTGCCCCCCCCATAAATCCTGGCTACGCCCATGATGGGGGACCCCATTTCTTACATCTTTCCATTGTGAGAACTGGCAATTTATTCCTGCATGCTGCTTCCTACTTAACTGATTAAAAAGTCTCTCGCAGAAATTGCTACTTGTCTTGAAATTATCTTCACAGCCACAAAGGCTATACATTCTTTGAGAAATGTGATCCTCAGGATTCTAGCAGACACCAGATTCTTTATTGAAAACCAGATACTGTAGTTCTTGGAACTGTGCAGATTTCCCCCCTGTACTTTGTCCATAACATTCTGTTATCACTGGGTTAGGATACATTTGTAAATAATAAACTTTGTGGGACGACTTGTCCTCAATATACAGCTTAATACTTTTACATTGATACCTGTAGCCTTAGTACTGAGAGGATCAATTAGTTTGTGTAACTTGTTGAAGGTGCAGTCAATCATTACTAGTCTTCCTCTACCCATCCCACTAATACATTGTTCAGACTTGTAAAGGTGGAGCAGCAATTGGAGTGAAGTTGAGCTGTTCTATTTGCCCACTGACGAGGCTTTCAGAGCAACATTTTAATTTCTTTAAAGACTTTATAGGATTTAAAACACAAATTTCAAGCCCTTCCCTAACCATGTCTGAGAAGTCTTGATAATTCATAAAGAAATTAGGGTACTTTCTGCTCCAAATAGCTGCTGCTTAGATATGTGTTAAATGCAAATTGGTGTTGCTTAGTTGGGGGTGGGGCTGCCCCTAAGTCCTTTCCACATGAGAAGCGTCTGAATTTTTGAAGAATATAACTTGGGGGTGTCATAACATGCATATGGAGCCTAACCTAAACAAATAAAGAAAACACATTTACAAATGTGTCCCACTGCCTGCATTAAGGCTACTGGTACTTTCAGAACCAAGTGCAGGGAAAAGCCGGCTGTGCCCTCCAGATGTTTTGGGCTCCATTCAACTCCAGGCTAGCATGACCAGTGGTCAGGGATGATGAGAATTGTAATTCAAAGTGAAAGTAAAACTCATAGTTATCAAATGGAATTTTCTTTTCCTTGTCAATTTTTAAAGACTTCAACTGTTTATCTTGCAAAAACCTGCGTTTTTAACAAGAAGTTCATTCAAATACAGAAATACTTCAAGGCTCTGATATTTGTTAATCATTGTCCTAGCTTTATTACAGATTTGTAAAAAAACAAAACCATGTGGTACAGTAAAGTTAACTTTATTTTTAAACTTTTTAGGGTAGCATGACTGCAATGACTGTGTTTTTCCCCCTGGATACAGCCAGACTAAGACTTCAAGGTAAGCAAAGATGTATTAAGTAATCTAAGAAGTAAAGATATTCATCTGGGCCCATAAGAAAATGTCAAAATCCATATTCGGACAATGCCTTCATTAGGTCAACAACAGTAGTGTGGAATTTTTCTTCAGAACTTTTAACCAGGCTAGATAGTAAAAGTGGAGTGGAGGGAGCTAACGAAGTTGGCTTATAGAATCTATGTCTGGTCAGTCTTGAAATGATGTGTAGGATGAGAAACCAGCTAGTCAGATGAAGCTCTGATAGGTTCTCTGCAGGTTTCAGATTGCACCTTCAAAGCGTCTTGAGACTGACCAGATGCATCCTCCTTGACTTCACCAACAACCAACTTTGTCTGCCCTCTCGCATGTGCTCTATTGACTATCTAACCCAGTGATGAACAGTTGGATCTTCCCCACCCCATACATGCCATCTTTTGATGGGTGGGTGGGAGCATAATGATGTCAGGTGACATCACTGTCAAAGTTCCAAGGAGGTTACTGTAATTGCCAGTCAGTGGATTATGGATTACTATTGCAACAAGCTCCTTTGAGGATGCACTTTCAGTGCCAATCAGCTGATACAAAGTTCTGAGGAACTCAAAAGTTTGCACACTATTTTGTGATGTTCTGCTTGCACTAATCAATGTATTGCCCTAATATTCAAATATATGTTATGTTTACCCTTTGTGTATAATTATTGTCTTCCAGTTGATGAAAAACGCAAATCTAAAAGAACCCACAAAGTTCTCTTGGAGATAATAAAAGAAGAGGGCATGTAAGTATAGAACCTTGTAACAAGCAGTATGTGAATATTCACAAATGTTGAGCATTCATCACGTCTTTGTCCCTCTACTTCACATATTGTAGTTTCTTAATTTGCCCAATATTTGAGGGGTATTGAGTTTCACACTAAAATGCATGAGCTCGTTTGCAACGAAGCTTTAAAAAAACAGAGTGCAATCTTTTTTAGTCACAAAGGCTTAAGTCTTTTTGGGTCATCTTAAGGCAAACTCCTTCATTAGAAAGGGGAGAGTCCAGTGATTAATAGCAGGCCTTTCTATAGCCTCTGTAACTCTTGTTGCACATAAAATGTGTAGAAACCAAGGGCATGCTTTTGAAAACCAGTCCTTTCAAATACTAATTAGAAACGTGGTGCCACAGATTGTAATTTGGAAGTGGGAGGAGGGAGTCCAGTCCTTGTCCTTTTGTGATCTAATAAAAATGACTGGTTGAAAAATGGGAATTACTTAGAAAGTACAGTACAAGCAAGTTGATGTCATATTTGTATTGTAATTCAAAACACTGTAAAAACAAGGGATCGACTATTCCCGTTGTAGGAAATACTTCTGCAATACCGTTCCATCCTTTGAAAAGGGCTGAAACACCTGTCAGAACCAGTTCCCCCAACCAGCCTGATGCTTCTAGACACATACAGGCATCTTTAAGGCCCTCAGTGTGAACTGGATAATCTTCTTATTTATTATAAGGAACAGTTGTTGTAACTGTCAGTTTAAGAAGCATGCATAATATGACAAGGAACTATTTCTGCTAGGGAACCTTGGGACACTGGTACTGTTGTTTCTTCCCATCCTGTCCATCAGTAAAACGTCTCTAGTTATTTGCACATTTATTCAGAAGTAAGTAGCACTGAATTCATTTAGAGTTATTCCCAAGTAAGTTTGTGTGGGATTCTGATTGTTAAAATATACTTCGTTGTACCTGCTTATAAATACTTATTTTATTTTGTAGGCATACACTATGACTTCCCAGGTTCTGGATTAGGCTACAGATGCTGTTGCTTTATTTCTTGCTTATTTGGTGATTTCATGATAGTTACTTTTTGCTTTTATTGCTTGTTCCTTAGCCTGGCACCATATCGAGGGTGGTTTCCTGTCATCTCCAGCCTTTGTTGTTCCAACTTCGTCTATTTCTATACATTTAACAGTTTAAAAGCTGTTTGGGTCAAAGGACATCATTCAACCACAGGAAAAGACTTGATTCTTGGGGTGGTTGCAGGTAATAGAATCCTATCTGTTGTGCTACAAATCTGCTAAGATTTCAAGGGATTGAACCAGTTTATTACATTCCATGCATGCACTTTTTATGCTACCTATGCTACCTTATTATTATAATTTATATTACTCAAATGCATGTAACTTGTAGTGGATAGAAAAACATAGGTAAAATCTAAACCTAACGCACAGCCTCTTGAAGCATTACTTTTAAAAAATAATTCGGCATTTCTGATCTTCATTAAGAAGTACATGATTCCATGACCTAGATGAATGTGGGAGGCTTGCGTCAATCCAGGGAAGTTATTTGTGAGCACTAAGGTGTGTACCTGTTATGAAAATAAACTTGCTTTTCCTGCTTGCTTAAGCAATTTGTGTGTATCCTCACAAGGCATTCTGCCAGCTATTAGTATGGTGCAGAAATTATAGCAAAATCCTCAGTATAAGATTTCAGAATGTGTGTCTTCTGGGGGTTTTTTGGGGGTGGTGGGGCATTGTACTTTTCTATATATCTTAATGATTTTGTACATTGGATCATTTTTGTACATGAAGATTCAACCTGCTTTTTAAAATGTTAGGGCTCTTTTTACTCAACTTTTTGTTTGTGTTGTCTTAGGTATTGTGAATGTATTGTTGACTACTCCACTCTGGGTAGTGAATACACGTCTGAAACTCCAGGGGGCCAAATTCAGAAATGAAGACATTGTGCCGACTAACTACAAAGGCGTTGCAGGTAGGCATTTGTTGTCATTTCTGTTAGTTTGCATTGGTGTTTTTTAGTAGATTTGTGGACTGAAGGCTTTCATTTACAGAATGGATGCTATGGGCAGCTCTTTTGCTGTTGAGTTTGTAGATTCAACCCCTTTTAAAACAGTGAGGTATTAGATAATCAGGAAATACATATAACAGTAAGAATGTTTATAGTGTATTACTCTGAGATGGGATGAGTCTAACTGTAACTGAAATTAAACATGTTCCAGCATATCCAACACTGACAGCCATCACTCTATTCTGTTCTCCTATGCTCAATCCAGTCTCTCCCCTTTGAAAAATGAAATCAGAAAATGCCACATGAATATTAATACATTTAATAGTCATCTGTCCCCAACTTTTTTAAAAAAAATGAAATGGGGTGGGTTTCCAACAATGTGATCGCCAGTAGCACAATGACTTCATCTTCTCTGCGTATGCAGTCTAAGGCCCCCAAATAAGTCCTGGGGTTTCCCCCAACTTGCTGGAGAAGATTTGGGAAGGATTGTGGGGAGAGGAGAGGGAGTGGACTTTCCTTTAGCACAGGCAGAAGCCCTTGTGCTAACTGGGCAGTCGGGATACAGCCCTGATAGTTTAAATTGCAAAACAGCTTAGAAATGGGAGGGAGGTTTCCTGGTGGTATTTTATTGGTGGGGAAACTGCCAGTCAGTATTGGAATCAGGACTCCTAGATTACCTGTTGTTGTGTTCAGAGTTTTTGAAGGTATGGTTGCCATGATTACATTACAAAACACGTTCCATTACAAAACATGTTCTGGGTGAACTAAGTGATTGCTGCATGTGATAAGAATGCTCACCATCGTATCCTATCATTTCACTTAGTCCCCATAACTGTGTGAGAATACATTAGAGCAACATCTTGGGGACTGGGATGGATTAAGAGGACGAGCAGAATATGTGAAATGACATAGCTTAGGCTGCAAGATTGGGTTCAGCTGCAAGCTTCTGGTACAGAAAGTGATTGGGAAGAGAGAATACCATGTTTACTCTGATGTAAGTCACAATTAATTAAAACAGAACTTACCCAAGTAAGTGTCCAGTGCATGTGTCTTGATATATTTATTTGCTTTACTATATTGGACATCCTTTGCTTTTTGTAGCAAGATAGTTGTAAAAAACAACAAAATATAAACAGTTTTTTTGAAGTGAGCCCACTCTTGGCTCTCCAGGCAGGCAGTGCATTTAAATGCACATGGACTGTGTATGTGTGTTTTCTTCAGGTGGTTTGTGTCAAAGGACAAGCTGTGTTACCTTCTTGTACATACGTGTGTGAGAAGAGTGGGAAGAGAGAGGTAACAATGAATTGGATAACTGATGCAGGCACTAGATGGTGAAGCTTTGGCAGGACCTGTGGGGGGAAGAGATGAGAAGCCCAGAGGAAGGGAGATAGGTAGGCTTCTAGGAAGCCCAGAGGAAGTAAGGCAGGGAAGAAACTGCCCAAAAGGACCTTGTCATAGTCAGATCTTGGTCCTGATGGATTCCCCCCCCCCCCGGTACATAAATGAGACCAATAGAAAAGAGAAGAAAAATATTCCTCATCCCTGAATTACAAGTTGATAGGCAAAATATGCAATTTGTTTCTTCCTCTGCGCGCAAACTGTTGTTGAATATTTCAGATTCCTGTATCTTAAATATTCTTAAAAGATTCCTGCTGCTGCTTTATCCTTCCCATTAGATGCCTTTCATCAGATAATAAGAGATGAAGGAATCTCAGCTTTGTGGAATGGTACTTTTCCTTCGCTGCTCCTGGTATTCAATCCTGCCATACAGTTCATGTTCTATGAAGGACTTAAGAGGAAGATTCTGAGGAGGCAACTGCAGGTGAGATTCCAAGGCCTGCAAAGAATTCAGTTAAACTCTGACTTTAAACGTTGGTCCAATGAAACCTTTTCCTTTATTCACTTTGTTAAATTCCTATATTGCTAGATTTCTTTCTGCAGTCATATAACCTTTTCTTTATTTACACTTGCAGCTTTCTTCGCTAGATGCATTTGTTATTGGAGCAATAGCCAAAGCGATCGCTACTACCCTCACTTACCCTATGCAGACAGTACAGTCCATCTTACGGGTGGGTATCCATTGCACCAGATCACTTTCATTTTACTGTTTCTTTATACAGTTGCCTTTAGCCAGTATTTCAGAACTCAAATTGACAAACATCTATTCCATCTTAATTTGTTGCTGTGGTTGAAGAGCACACCTTCTCTTAACTAAGTCTAGAAAGCTCCTTGAGTCATAATCACTCTAACTGAATGGGCAAGAAACTGCAGCAAATGTGAGGTTACACGTCTGATTGTAAACAAAAGTATATTTCTTTCGGGGGAAATGAGTACAGTGGTGCCTTGGGTTACATACGCTTCAGGTTACATATGCTTGAGGTTACAGACTCCGCTAACTCAGAAATAGTGCTTCAGAATGAGAACAGAAATTGTGCTCCAGCGGCGCAGCAGCAGCAGGAGGCCCCATTAGCTAAAGTGGTGCTTCAGGTTAAGAACAGTTTCAGGTTAAGAACTGACCTCCGGAACGAATTAAGTACTTAACCTGAGGTACCACTGTAACTGTTTTAGTGTCTTGTGTTCTAACTGCATAGCATATGCTCTCCATATTGGATGCTCTGGGCAACTTTTCCTACTTCTTAGAATACATAACTACTTAGCACTTAGGCTAGATTTCCCATTTGGCTCTCTACATAGACATTGTATGTTGTTAAGCTGTGGGAAGAGTCTGACAACCCCATATTCTTTTGCTTAGAGGGCATCTTTATTATACCACTGCTACCACTCCAGCCATAATGAAAATGCATAACTTTGATGTGTATGGCTTTGTTTGGTCAATATTTAACATATTTTGGGGTGAGGGGAGACTGCAAGCTGCTCTGACCTGAGCAAGAAATGTATTATTTAGCACTGAACAACTGGATATGGGAGAACGATTTGAATATAGGGCTGGATCATTTATTTCAGATCAGGCATAGTAAATAGAAATTAGAAGAAAATAAGGCAGGAAAAGTTGCTCATTGATTCATATTGTCTCCTTTTCAGTTTGGACGTCACCATCTGAACCCAGAAAACAGGAGACTAGGCAGCCTTAAGAATGTTATCTACCTTCTTCGACAGAGAATAAAGTAAGCTTTGTCTTTACTTTATCCATATATATCTTAATATTGTCCTCTACTGTATCAGCATCCTGATAATCTGCCCTAAATAGCTGTATAATTTTTATTCAATAAAAAGTTGACCTTTAAAACACTAAAAGGGTCATACGAGATCAATAATCCTCTTTATGAAGACTTTTTGATCTAGTGTGATGGAAATATTAAGCAAGCCGGGTCATTATTTTCCAAATATAATAGTCACTGCTAAGTTTACCACTTAATTTATCTATTTCCCCCTACTCTGCATTTGCACTCAACAGGCATGTTAGGCAGCTTATAATGATAAAACTACAATGTAACTTGGAGCAGCCTTATGATGAAATCAAGTTGATGGGTATTCATTGTAGTGCTAGGAAAATCCTTGTACGAGCAGAGTGATTTCCAGTTGCACAACAGGCCTCCCCCCCCCAGCAGGCCCGCTAAATTTGTTTGGGAAGTTCACCCACCCCTCTGGAGCAGAGGTCATTTTGGAGACTATTTTCCAGGCACCCCCACCATCTGAGGTACAGATAGAGCTTCTCATTGGTGGCCCCCTGTTGGTGGAATTCCAGTATCAGGCTCACCTGATACTGTATTATATTGGTATATAAAATGTATTATACTGGTATATAAAACACCCTAGAAGCTTTGAGGAGGGATAGTACATAAATAATTTAAAAAAATAAACAGGCTTTTCACTTACCAGTAGTTTGAGATTTGGGGGCAAGCAGCAGATGAGAGAAGGGTTAAGCATTCTTCTGCCAGACACTTTTCTCCTGAAAATCATGCTCCCCCTGCCGGCACTCTTTTTGAAAAAGGAGCAGTAGCACCTGGAGGAAGAACGTTTCAATCCTAGGTAGCTTTAACAATTGGTGGTGCAGGCAAGAACAGACATACTTTATGATGTCCTGGCATTGTATGCCATTTTGCTACATTTGGAAAGTACTTTCTTACCATATGCTAAATCTGCTTTCTCGATAGGCGTTTTGGATTAGTGGGTCTCTACAAGGGCCTTGAAGCAAAGCTGCTCCAAACAGTCCTCACTGCTGCACTGATGTTCCTGGTCTATGAAAAAATTACTGCTGCTACTTTCACAGTCATGGGATTAAAACGTTCACTTAGGAACTGAAGTCTGGGCCTCCACAACACATTAAACTCGGGGAAAGAAAGACACAAATAGCTGGGACACAACTGGGTGCCATGGAAGCTTCCTCTCAAAGGCTACAGGACTCTTCCGCTGTGTTCTTGCTCTCAAAGCTTCAGAATGTACCTGAAGGGGAAGCTTGAAGAGTAATCTGGAACTCTGCACTGTCAGTCACCGTATGATGGCTTGACCATCTTTCTCTGCAGCTATTTTGATTAGGAAGCAAACTGGAAAATAAAATTTCACTATTGAGAAAAAGAAGCCTACTAAACTCATTGGAGAGCTTTAGTTACTCACTGTGTATAATTCATTCTCCATTTGCTGTCAGTGTTTTTCACGGGTTTGATATTGTATAACCTCATCGATTATTGGCCCATTAAAAGACTTCATTAAATAACTATTTAGTATAAGCTTTCTTTTAATTTGCACAGTTGACCTAAAAGAACTGTCCTGTAGAGTCTTCTGCCTACAGTAGACTAAGGTCTATGCAAATACATTTCTTTAAGCTCAACTTTGTTTAGTATCCCAATGTCCAGGGACGCGGACTTATAAAAAATATTGGGGGGGGGGCCGGGAAAGCTCATGAATAATAAATAAGCTCATGAATATGCAAATAAAGTGGCTCCGGCCCTAAATAGGGCAAGCCACGCCCCCCCAGCCAGCCGATTGGCTGGCTGGGAGGTGTGGCCAGTTGGGATTCCCCTGTTCTCGCGGGGGCTGAAACCGCCAGGAGGAAGGAAATTCCCCCCGGCAGTGCCTTGGCAGTGGCGGTGGTGCTGCGAAGCAGCGAGGCAGGAGCCCCCGCCCCCGGCGCTCTGCTGGAAGGGCGCCCGAGATTATTGGGGGGGCTGAGCCCCCCCAAAAAATTTTTTGAGGGGGCTCGAGCCCCCTCAAGCCCCATGGAGTCGGCGCCTATGCCAATGTCTCATCCATTGTGGTAAAAATTATTAATATAGATCAAGAATTGGTAACCTTTTTGCCCAGAGAGTCACATTTGCACTTCACCAGCAGAATCACTAGAAGATCACCTTCCTCATTGCCTCTCACATTTCCCATTGGGGCACTAGGAGTGTTCAGTGGCCCAGCAGCCCCTATACAAATGGCTCACTTCCCAAGATTATATTTTTCAAGTTGTGAGAGGAACCTTGTTTCAAGTTGTGAGAGGAACCCCAGCTGGCTCCGGACGATCACCAGTCTCCCGTGGAACAGCATCAAGTCAGCAACACGAGCCTCAGATACGTTTAGAGACCCGTGCACGCTCTGTCAGCAGAGTGTGTAAATCACCTCACAGCAGAAGAGGCGGACAGAGAGATGTGCAAGCAAAAGTGTACAGCATTTTATTCAGCATAGCTTAGGAACAAAGGAAAGCATGTCTGCTTGCCTTCGTGTCCAGCAAAACAGCAGTAACACAAAAGCTACATACAACGGAAGTTCCCAGCGAGTGCTGGAAGTAAACAGGCATGTGACACACAACAGCCTGTTCCCTTTTAAGGTGGAATGGAACTATATCCTAACATCCACTGCCATTACTATTCTCACCCCACAGCTGCATTGTTCATTTTGTTTAGCAGTGGAGCCACTTGTTTCATCAGTGCTGCCACCACCAATTCCAACAGCAAATATGGCAGGTGTCTTTCTGGGCAAACAGAAGGTCCTTGCAGGCTAATTCTGGCCCATGGGGCAGTTGTTCCACCTGCTCAGCATACACCAGTGATGAAAGTCCATCAGATTCCTGCTAGAACTGGTCTTATCGGATTCAGATTCCTTAAGTTTAAGAAATTGAAAAGTTCCTTATATTCTCTTCTGCACTGTGACATATTCAATCTGAAATGGAAAATTGGGAGTTTATACAGGTAGTAATCTGAAGACTGCAAAACCATCTGATTCATATCCTAGTACTCTAGTTTGTTTTCATGAGTCTCAAAAATGCTTTACCTGAGGTTCTGAAAATCTGAATCATTGGCTAAAACCTAGTTTCTGTCAGTATCAAATAGAGTGGAGTATCCCTTTCTTACCTCCAACCCACCAGAAAGGCCATCTTGGATATGACAGCTTCAACTCGGTATTATTATTACTATGTGAGCTGGTTCAAGCTTCCTGATAACACAGGAACAGGTAATGTTCAGCCTTGGGCTTTCACACTTCCCCCTCCCTCTCTTGCAGGTGGAGCCATGAGGAGAGCAGCAACATTTACTTCCATTTTTCGCTAACTGCAACTGGTTTCATCTGAAGCCAACAAACCACCCCAATAAACAATCTCAATAGTTGTTTGTTTGAAATAAGCTAACTTCACACTGCAGAATAGTGAAGCTGACTTGTTTTAACAGACCATAGTTAAGTTTCACCACAATTTAAGGTTCAGATGTAAAGTGAAAGCTGCTGAAGAGGTTAATGGAACGCATGAGCCAATGCTTTATTCTTCCATGACAAACAATGGTATACTGTTAGGCTGAAATTGGCTTTGTTTCTTAATAAGTGTAAATATGACACAGACTTAAAACTGCAACTGAATTTTGAAGGAGAAAAGTTGGACAAAACAAAAACCAAGCGCCAACCATATTATTGTAGCTTGTAAATTGGCAGTCTCTTGTTGTATTCAAAGCAGTGCAAAACTGGAAAGTACGCAGTAGTGCTTTTTGGTATTTCTGCCAGCAGCTGCTGCGATTCCTTTTCGGACCGTTGGGTCTGCTGCTGGAACATCAGCTTCATCTGTTTTGAAGTTCTGCTGTTCCTCCATTTCTCCTAACTCAAGCACACCTCACTCAAGTTCCTCCTCTAGTAAACCCAAATCCCACTTCTTACACCTGTGTTGTGTGCTAACCCAGTCTCCGAGCAGAAAGAGATCCCAGGGGTTCCAAACACTTTCCCAGCATACAGTCTGAGAATGAGGGAGCTCACAGCATTTAAAAAACCCCATAGAGTCTGCTACCTCTATGTTTCCAGAGAAGCCCTAAGGTCCAGCTTAGGCTCAGCACCAGGCAAGACATGTGTCTCTGTCAGCGACTTCCAACCTTTCACATCTGGTTATTGTTCTCCTATGTACCAGCTAAGTAAGTGGAGTGAGTGAAGGGCCCATCCATTTGTTCTATGGTACAGAACAACTTATTTGGATATTCGAAATCACTCTACTTAACTAGCCAGCCAAAGCCATTACCTTGTGCTATAAACATATGCCCAGATTGGTAGACTTTATGAACGCCTGCAATGGGCAGACCAACTTCTGTGTGTGAGAGTCAGTTATCTCACACTGCCTCTGTATTCTTCAGCAATAAAATGGGACAGATGCTATATGTAAATGCTTTATTTTGTAATAATGTATTTTGTAATAATGTACCGTACTGAACATATATGTGTGTTTCATTTGGCCTGTGATGTGGCTCAATTGATTGCATTATTTGGTATGGTTTGATCTGCATATGCTTTCTTCATCCCAGCTTTCTGCTTATGATGACACCCTTTTGTCTTTGGTTATGTTGGGTTGAACTGTGAGAACTTCAAACTGTGTGGGTGTTTTGCTTGGCAGAAGTGATCTAAAGATGTGGCAATGCAATTAAGGGGGGCAAATACCTTTTGCTATTACGGTAATCCCTTTCTCCTCAAACAGATTATGTTCCCTAATCCCACCCAGTACCTACATCTATCTTTCATTTTATTTTATTTAAACAAATTTATATTAAAAAGTAGGTAGCCGCTCAATTCAGATTTGGGCCACTTATCTCAGCCAACTTGTGGCCTGCATAACACACATCAGAAAGCTATTAACTACAGATTCATTACATATCTCGCATCAACCAAGCTCATCTTTCCAAATCTGTCCCTGCATCTGTGCAGGCCATTTCTCTGGATCTTCCTTGCTGAGGTAGGTAATAAAACTTTGCTACATTACATGAGTCCATTTGTCCTTTTGTGTGTGTGGACTTGGTTCACCAGTTTTTCCAGCTGAGCGACATTCCATACCATGAGGTACCATGAGTCCAGAGAAATCTCATTGCGAACTTTCCTGTTTTGAAACCCTAGCCTAGCTGCCACCAGCAAAAACACTTAAAGAGTAATGGGTCTTTTTCTGCATTATCCCCTTGTCTGCCATAACTTTCCACAAACATATTTCCTGTTATTTATAACCCTATTATGCTTTGTGTTGATTTTGAGTCCTTGTCAGCTTCAAGTTGACCATTCATAATTGAACAAAGGTGTGAAAAGGTTAAGTGATAACTGTCAGGTCACAGACTTGGTCTTTATTTCTTACAACTTAACTTACTGCAACATTTTTGAGAAATCAATTGTTCATCCTCTGCATCTCAGTTGGTACTGACAGAGACAATCTACCTATAACTGGCTAATAGAGTTGCAGTGGTTTCAGACACCCAGTTTTTCAGCTGCATAATGGCACTTAGCAATTGATTTCAATAAGGCAAAAGTTGTGTGAAGAGTATCTTTCACATTTCAGCTCTGCATCCAGCAGAGTTGGTTGTTTTCAAGGTGCTCTCCAGGTACCAGAATAGATGCACAGATGCTAATTGTGTTGGGACCATGGGCAGCAACACAAGGGAGGCAAGAATGAGTTTTTAATTGAGCTTTAAAGCTTCTGAAAACTAGTATATTTATTAGTAAGATCAGAAACTTGCTTTTTAAATTAGTGTCAATTCCAATAAGATTAGCTGTGTTACAATAAACTAGTTATGCCACTAGATTCGTTCTGCTTCAAATGCAGTTGGAAATTTTTGTTATGTTCGTAGTCTATTGTAAACACACACCACATTCTGGCAGAATAAAATTGCAAAGAGTTTAATATTCAAATGGTGTTAATTATAGTCATATCTAAAAACAATTTCCCACTGCTGTAACTTGTTCCAGTGATCTGTATACAGTAGTTTAACATAGAAATGCTATTATATGGTACAGCCACTAGAGGTCATAGGATGCCAGGAAATATTATGCTATGTGCAGTCTTAGGTATTTTTAAATGGAAGTGTTCAAAGTAGGTCTTAGGCTGCATACTTAGAATAATTTAATGGAAAGCGTGTTATTCCTTACACTGTTTAACCTCTGTTGGCCTTAAACAGAAAGGTGTTTAAGTATTGTTAAGTGGGGAACTTTTCCATTCTTTCAAATGATTGGAGAATTAAAAGGAATCTTATGCACTAGGCAATGATTGAGAAAACATTATTGCAGGATTGTGGTTATTTTGGATTAGTAAAAATAGAGCACAAGGGTGTTAATCTGTGCTTTATGTAGCATTAGTGAGTCAAAAAAAGAGAAAATGTTGAAGACTTCCTAAGACTGGGAAAAGCAAATAAAGCATGGAGTAAGTATCTTGTCTACACAAGAGGAAACTAGGGAACCAAATAATATGCATATTGAATAGCAGAATATCACTGAAGCATTCTAGTACCATTGATCAACAAAATGCGGTGTATGTATCTAAAGCTTAAACAAAATGCCTTAATAATTACAAAATGTGGGAGACAGATCAAGCATGTGACACTTAGGGAAAACATCAAAACTAATCGACCCTCTTCTAAAGATGTCCTTAATTCCACTGTAAAATTTCTTTATACTGTACAAGGGGGCTCAGCCATTTGGAAAAGCAGGAAGAAGACCACTTGGAGAACCATATTCCTTGAAGTATAATTTGTTTTGGAACTACAAACTGAGAGAAAACAGCAGGCAGCACCTCTGTTTCTACAGCCCTTTAACATGAATGCTTATATTTTTAGCAATAGGCTGTCCTGAATTCACCCTAATTTTATTTAGTAATCTCTGATGCTAGATAGTTGAAGTAGTATTAGTATTGGGGAATAGAGGGGCTGTGGTTGTGAACAAGCTGCCTTTGGCAATCTACAGTTATGCAATACATTTATTTGGACTAACCAAGGTACCACAAAATAGTGAGCAAGCTTTTGAGTTTTTCTGAACATCAGGCTGGATGTTACATACAGCCAGAGTTTAGGAAGAAGGTGAAGCAAGAACATATTGGCTTAATGCTGTAGCCAGGTCTGCCCCTGCATTTGATGTAGGCAGCAGATATTGGAGGTGGCAAGAGCCGCCAACTGCTCCTCCTAACCTAACCTGATCTGCACCCCTTAAGTTAGCATGCTACCTCAAGGTAATGGTAGGAGATGTTATCTCAGCATTAAAATAAAATTCAAATGTTTTAAGTCATCAGTAGAGTTGGATTTTGTAAGTGCAACAGGGGGGATGAAAGTCCTGTAGTTACTCAGATCGGCCTTAAATTCCAGGTCAGAGCAGAAGTAAACAACAACATAGATATTTTTTATATTAGCAAAGCTGAATATCAGTTTTAGGTGATGTACTAGTAGGTTAAAAAAACCCAAAGCCAAATTAGGTAGTTTCTTCTAGGAGTTGGGAAATACATAGTCCACAAAAAGCAAACTGTCTCTTTAGCTGGTGGAAAATTAATCTGGTTGTAGATACACACATATAAAATCCGTTCTGAAAATGCCTTTAAAAAAAAAGTTTTTTAAAAATACATTGAATTTTCCATAAGGCTCACCATTTCCATCTAGTGTCA
The DNA here is from genome assembly GCF_964188305.1 of Podarcis bocagei. Classification (NCBI taxonomy): domain Eukaryota; kingdom Metazoa; phylum Chordata; class Lepidosauria; order Squamata; family Lacertidae; genus Podarcis; species Podarcis bocagei. The sequence continues at coordinate 34,146,377 of NC_138135.1, read as the reverse complement.
CATTGTATATTGCACTTAAAACACACACAAAACGTTTTCTTTGCAGCTGTAGAAACTGTTCCTTTTGCTAGATTCCTCCTCAACATGGGAAGCTGTCTTACATCAAGTCAGTTCGGCCCCACCTTCTTCAGTCCTTTTGGCATTCCTGGATCGAGTTTGCCCCAGCCCCATCTGGAGGTGTCAGGCAGGGATGGAACCCTGTGGCCTTTTACCTGCGAAAGCACCTGCCCTACTACTGAGCAGCGGTAGAAGTTTCAGAAATTTTGCATGCTTGATAGAACTTGTTTTTAAAAATGCTTCCGGTTTCCCCCCCCCCAAACCTTTTACTGGCAAGTTAATTCGTGTTTAAATATACGATTTGCATGTTTATTTGGAAGGAAGTCCCCTGAGTTTAATAGGGGCTCCTTCCTAAGTAAATGTGCGTGGGAATGCTTTATTTCTGTCTTTTCAGCAACGTGCTTCGGATGCTCCTGTGAAAGATTTATTTATTAACGGTCAGAGACAGGCGGGCCTATGTGGGGGTGGGGGGCAGATATTTTAAGCCTCTGCAAAGGAGCAGCAGCCCGCTACGTGCCTAGGCTGGCGCACTGTCCCTTTAAGGGCTCCTCCCCCTCCTTCCTCGCGGCTCCTCCGCGGCGCTCGAGCACGCCAGCCTCACCTTCTGCCGATGACATAATTCCTATCCTCTAATTGGCTGCTTCCTTCTTCAGTCACCTTTCTCTGCCCCGCCTGCCCCTTTCCCCACCCCGCCTCTCGCCCGTTAGCACCCGGAGTTACTCGACACCCGTTGACGGGCGCTGGCGTCATTCAGTCGCCTCCGCGCCTTCGGATTGGTCGCGCCGCCTGCTCGTCCCGTAGCTCTGCGTTCTGGTGGGCGGGAGCTTCCGCGGCTGAGAGGAGCTGAGCCGGCGGCGGTGAGGGCCGGGGTTCTTTTTTTTTTTGCGCGCTCGGGGAAGTTTTCTGTGGGAGGCTGCGGAAGGGGAAGGCGGCCAAGTGCGGGCAGCTGGGATGGAGTCGTGACCAGGTGAGTGTGAGGGAGGCTTCGGGAGGGAGCGTGCCGGCAACTCCTCGCCCCGCCCGCCCGCTGAGGGGGGGAATGTCCCTCCATGTATGGGGCAGGGAACCGCCCCTCTGGGAAGCACGAAGCGGGGCTGCCCCGGTTGCTGGGAGAGCCTGGCCTTGGCTCGCCTCACGCTCCTCCTTTGCCCCACGGCGGAGGCTGGCGGGAGAACCGCGCCCTCCTTCTCCCGTCCCACACGAACCACGCAGCCCCCCCCCTCCGTCGCCCCACGCCGTTCTTCTTTGCAGCGCCCCCTTCCCACGACCGGGCCTTTCCTTCGGGCTACGTGACTCTGGCGTGGCCCTCCCGCCCCTTTGCTATGCGCTCGTGAGTAAAAATGCGAATGTTCCGCCTCCCCAGCCCCCAAATAATTAAGAGCCACCGAAGGTATCCTTTTTCTCCATCAGCCGCCAGCCAGGCTTCTGCTTTTCCCCGTAACGCCCCCCTCCGCTGTGTCATTTCACCGTTTTCCGAACGGATTTATCATCCCTCCCTTTCCACTGTTTTCAACTATTGGGTTTTTATTGGACGACAAGAATAAACCTCCAGGATCACCACCACCACCACCAAAAAATTCTTGGGGTTGTTTTTTGGTTTTTTTTGTCTTTGAGACTCTTTTCCTCCCAGAAAATTTTAATTGCAAAGGAAATGTAAATGTACTGGATCTTCTCTATGTAATTTCAAGAATGCAAGATTGTCCCTGATTCAGTTTCAGAATTGCAATCTGCAATCTGTGTGGAAGACTGTTTTGAGAATATGGGCTGAGCTGATCACACCCACCCACTGGCACATGTAGGAATCTGCGTTGAGCATATAGATTCAGGATGAATTATCATTTGATGCTTCCCAGAATCCTGTGCTGGAGGGTGGTTGAATGCGGCTGGCTCATTGTGGGCTGGAGGCCAGCAAGAATATCCTTTGCTAGTACTTTCCCTGCTGCTTAACATCCGAGGATCTGAGCTTGTGAATAGAATCACACTGGCACTTATAGTTCATCCATAGTCAAGGATGCATCCTCTTTAACAGCATAAAGACATGGGACTCCTCTTGGGTTTCCCACTTTGAAAGCATCTGGACATCACATGGTAGCAACTTACAGAAGAGTGAGCGTATTCACTGGTTGCAATAAAAGCAGGCTTATGATACCTTAAGGCAGGGGTAGGGAACCTCAGGCCCTGGGGTGGTGGTGGTTTCCAAATGCATCCTTTTAGGCCTCTCTAGCCAGTCCTTGGGGCTCTGCCCAAGCCACACCTCTTATCAGCCATTTGCCTTCCTTGAGTGCTTTTGCTTGGCAAGAATTTGTTCTTGAACTGTAGTAATGCTTATTGTTTGCCTGGATGAAGAGGGGTGTGTGTTTGAATGTTGAGAAACCTCTGGTTTTTGTGTGGCTTGAATGTACAAATGTAAGCATTGCATCTGTTGCTTTGCCCACTTTTTCCCCTCTGGTGTTGCCGTGTCTGGTAGGCGAGATCTAGAAGGTTGCCTGCAAGGCATTGTGGCCCTTAGGCTGAAAACGTTTATTATGGCATAAGCTTTCTTGTACACTTCTTGTTTTCAAACACTGGAGTGACTTGTCAGATCAGTCCCGTGTTAGTAAGTCTTTATTGACCTAGCTAATTCTCTAGCAAGGGATTTGCATACTTGTTGACCTAGTGAAGGTCTTGAGCAGGAGCCTCCCTTTTTGTTTCCCAGGGTAGTATCTCAAGAGTGCAGTTCACCAGCTTTGAGGAGTATAGTATGGGAAAATGGTAGTTATGAAATTATGGCATGGGATTGTGTAACTTGGTGAAATGAAAAGTACAGTATGTGAGTATAGGTGGGCAGAAAATGCATGAGCCATCAAGATTTGGTAGGCATTTTTAATCCAAAGATGAAATAATTACATCAAAATTTCCACTGCATTCCATAGTTTGCATCTCTATTTAAGGCACACAGAAAAGAAAGTGAAGATTGATATTTCAGGTGTGTAGAAAAATAGTTGGTATGTGTATAAATATTGATTTTAATTAAAATCATTTATAAACAGCTTGATATTTTAAAAATTGCTCTAAATGGTGTGCAGTATGAAACAAACAATATAATTAAAACAAAAATGCAATATAAAACCAATGAATGTCAGTTTTGGTGTCATTGTATACAGATAGAATATAAGGATGAATAACTTCTAGGTACAAAATATGCTCTGAAGTAGTTCTTTAATGGATACATAGCAAACTGTACTCTTCATTTGCTTCTGATCATGAGGTTGAAGCCCTTTTGCAGTTGGAGGATGGAGAAAGAACTGTGATCAGCAGGGTGCCCTTTTTCTATCATTGGGATACCCTGGGAAACTGACCAAGCATATTGCACCTGGTGCTGGGTGTGGAGAGTGCACCTGACTGCTTAATGTAGTGTTTCTCAAACTTGGGTCCCCAAATGTTGTTGAACTACACCTCACATCATCCCTCACCACTGGTCCTGCTAGCTTCGGATTATGGGAATTGTAGTTCAACTACAGCTGGGGAACAAGTTTGAGCAACAGTGGCTTAATGGAACACAGGTGTGTGGGCAGCCTGACGAAGCTCCATCCACTTTGGTGCCTGCCCATAAAAGCAAGCCCTGATCATGGGACAGTGAAGCAGCTGGAGAAGATAGGGCAGAGGCTGGAGAAAGAACTGAGTGGACAGGCGGCTTATTTGTATTACTGTAATATTTTTATATGTTAACTTTTTTGTAATATTTAGTGTTTGTTTCAGTTTTCTGTATGCTGCATAGATTTTTTTTTAATATATTAAGTAGCGTAGAACTGGTGTAATAAATAAAATTTCACTGATGACATTGCTTCCAGGCCTGTTTCCTGCTTTCTGTGGACAGCTGACTTCATACATGACAGAAATATGTTTAGCAAATACTTGCTCTGCTAATTAAAGTGCTTGCCTAGGAAGTGGTTGCAGAATGATTTTTTTGAGGGATATTGCTTATTGGAAGTTTGCACTGCCCATCTGTTATTATTATGAAAGCTGAATAACTTGGAGTTTCATTTTTAATTGAGTTTGAAGTCGATAGTTCTTACATCTATCCTTATGAATCATCAGGTTTTTGGTCTATTGGGACACTTAAAGAAATCCTTCATGTTGGTAGAATAGTTAATACAATGTATGATGAAAGCTTAAAAGGGAGAAATGGAAGCTAAGGTGGTGGTAGATTGTAAGCAAATGCTACGCTAGCAGTATGTTGAATACTAATAGTAATGCTAGGAATCTAGTAAATTGCCTTATACAGTGGTACCTCGGGTTACATATGCTTCAGGTTACATACATATGCTTCAGTTAGACTCCGCTAACCCAGAAATATTACCTTGAGTTAAGAATTTTGCTTCAGGATGAGCACAGCAGGAGGCCCCATTAACTAAAGTGGTGCTTCAGGTTAAGAACAGACCTCCAGAACGAATTAAGTACTTAACCTGAGGTACCACTGTACTGAGTCAGACCTTTAGTCATCTAGCTCAGTATTGATTACACTGACTGGCAGAGCTTTCCAGGGTTTCTGACAGGAGCTTTTCACAGCCCTTCCTGGAGAAGCTGGGAATTGAACCTGCAAGTGAGGCAGATGCTCTAACACTGAACTTATAGCCCTACGTATAGCTGGGAATTTGGAAAGACCAGTGAAGTCCAGATATGCACAGTGAAGCATGGTAGCGATAATGCCCTTTGTTGCTTGGCCCACCATCAGCTGGTGTAAAAAACTGTCCTTTTTGAATTTGATGAATTGTTTTAAAAATCTGTGTCTGCTAGTGGTCTTCACAACAACCTGTGACAAAGAAATCCATAAATTTTATTACATTATGTGAAGGATTTTCTCATCATGTGCTACAAGTTTGTTGTCTTTAAGTTCTCTTGGCTGAATTGTACTGAGAATTTTTATTTGCCTCTCCTTGCTGTTAGTAGTTTTGTAAACCTTTATCAAATTGAGCCTCAGACACGAACATATTTTTTAACCTAAATATTCAAACTTCTTATGAAGAAATGCGGAGGGATATTACTGATTGTTTTAATTTCCCTTTTCTCTATTTTTGTAATTTACTTAAAGTGAAACTTTAATTCCTTTGTGTTGGTGAGGTCCTACAGGCATTTCATGATCGTTGAAGATTACAGTTTCTTTCAATTCATCATTCTGTTAAAACCAGATTGCTTGAATTTCAGTGAGACATTCTACATCTGAATATTTTGTTTTTACATGTGTTTTTAACTAAAATAGAAATAGCATGCAGATTGGAAGAGGATGGGGAAATTAAGTAAAGGAATACTCTGTACACACCAGCCAATTCCAGAGCATTGTGGTCGGGATTCAACTAAGTCCAGTCAGTGGAAACCCTGCACAAGGACTACTGCGTGCAATGGGTCTTTTTCCTTTCTCCTCCATCCACTTCCTCAAAATTGGCTCTGGGACGGTTGGGGATCCTTTGGTTTGGTCTGGCAAGCCCAAATGCTTCCCTGCCAAAACAGTTGTTTTAGCACAATGTTGAATTCCTCCCATAGTGTTTCTGTGCTTGTGTGCAAGATGTCAGAATGATACAGAATTTGATATTGGTGAGTACAGCATTCTGCATGCACAAGGACTTGGTCATAGGGGTCAGTATGCAAACAGCTATCTGTCCTTTGCTGTGTCTTCCTGCTTATGCTTTTAATCACATCTGTTCTTTGCTTCTTCCTTGTCTCCACTCTTTAGAGATCACATGAAAATATAGGGATGAATTCAGCCTTTGTTCTTAGTTTTGCTGTATGTATAAGTTGGAACTGTCTTTATATTTTAACTCACTGTTTTGGGTTGCAGCCTTACCTAGGAATAAAGCACTTCAGCTCAGTATAACTTATGAGTAGACATACCTAGGATTGCATTTCACATTTGTGGTACTGAAAGTTGTGTTGATTTTAAATAGCAGTATAACTTCTAATATGTTTCCTCTTGCTTGCTCCTCAAGTACTGGAGACAAGAATCCTTGTTAAATTCATTTTACTGTGGGCCTAACTTTGGAATGGGCAAATTAGTATAACATCAGGAGACTACCCATCAGTGAACTCATCTTCTAAACTTCATGTCTTTAAGAATAGAGAGGATAATAGTGTCTACTTTGGTTTTTGTTTTAAATAACTTTTTATTGGGTTTTATACAAGGATCATAGGAATAATAAATGATACAAATAAATGGACCAAGTCTTCTCAATTTGCAGTAATATCTACAACATATGGTCATTATTAATGGTCCATGTGTAAGTTCTTGGCTCGTGAATTGGTCTAAACAAAAACAAAGGGGAAACATGATAGAACAGAGTTAACCGATAACATTCAGTATCACATAGCTAAATGCCTAATCAGGAATCTTTGTGGTAGTGCTTAGATGAAGTATGAGTAATAGTCATTTTTCCTATTTATGTTTCCATTGAAACAATATACCATATATTGATGAACATGGGAGTTAAAAGTAGAGATAATTATGTTTAAATTAACATTTAGATCAACCAGGTTGAACCAAATGCTGATGGAGGGGATTGTTCATTTTCTGGAATACTGACATATGTTATGAAATTAAATCACCTGAGGGTAAAGCCATCTTTCTTGATCTGTCCACATGTCAACCATAGTTTACATATTAATCTCTCAAGGAAGGCTGTTTTCCAAACTATTGTGTACCAGTTGTCTACCATTGTGCTAGAAAGGTCTTTTCAGTGTCTGCTTATGTTGCATCATGTCGCTTGTAATAAATTACATATTAATTTTTTATTATGCAAATCCAGATTGTTGTCTTGAAATACATTTAATAAAGATAATTCAGGTATGACATACAATAGTGTCTAGTTAAACAAAATGCCACAAATCTTGCAAAATGAGATTTCAGTTACTGCACTGTGTATGAATATTTGAAATTTTGTGGAATTCTTTTTATAAGCACTTTATGGAAAAATAAAATTGATAGTTTGAGGACCATCTTTGTGACACAATTTTAGAAAAAGGCAAATAGTTTTAACTAGTATATTGGAACTTGCAATTTTAACCTTGTAGTGAATATCAGTTCTTAAATTTAAATATAATAGTTTTAGAGTTCTACGAATTTGCTTGATGCTTGTAAATAGCGTGTTTTCCTGTTAATTTTGTGGTATTATGACAAATTTGAAACTGGATACAGCGTAGTTAAGCTTTTGTGGAGTTACAGCAGGAATATAAGGGAGATTGACTTGAGATTAAAATTCCCTTTCACAAAGGAATTCCGAAATATGTTGTGCCACTTGAGACTTGTATTACATGAGCTTTGGACCTGTTGTAAGTATAATTGTTGTAAGTATAACCTCTCTTCCTTAAGCCTTCCGAACTATTCTGGTTTGCCTTGCCCAGTGGCACTTTTCTGTTTTTTTAAAAAGCTGCTTCATATTGTGTTTTGTTGATCTTACCTGGTTTGGAGTAATGCAAACATTAATTTCATTAGTTTTAATAGCTGCTAATCAAGAAAAAAAAACCTGTCTGCTTTGCTGTGTCTGTCATAAATCTATTAGTGGAAAAAGGAAGACGATTGAATACTGGATAGTGACAAGATATCTGTAGTTATTTGCCACTAATGAGGCATTTGTATTCTTTGTAACCATGGTTCTGGGGTGTTTTCAGTAGTGGGAGAGATTACTCATGGTAATATATGATACATTGGAGTAATTTGCTAGTCTCTGATTACCCAGGAACAAGGAAGATATATTATGGGAACTTGATTCAGTGTAAAAGCCATTCTTATAGGAAAAGGGAGTCTCTTGTGAGATTAGCTTAAAGGGGATTCCCTTACTAACAACATACGAAACAAATTGCAGTTGGGATAGAGTTGACCTAAGTTTAAAAAATATTGAAGCAAGGATATAATTTTCATAGATAACTTTAACTTGGAAATAAGGTTTCTAGCTATTGGTTCTTGAATAGCCACTAGAAACAGTAATGTATGCTAGAGATCCCTGATATGGATAGAAAATGTTGAATATTTCATAAGGGTTTAAAACATCTGAAGGTTATGAAATCCCAACTGCACTGGCTGCCAATTAGTTTCTGGGCCCAATTGAAAGTGCTGGTTTTGACCTATAAAGCCTTAAATGGCTCAGGACCACAAATAACTCAAGAACTACCTCTCTCCATATGAACCTACCAGGACCCTGCGGTAATGAGGCCCTTCTTTGTGTGCCTCTTCCACGAGAGGTCTGGAGGGTCGCAACACAGGAATGGGCCTTTTCTGCAGTGGCTCCCCATTTGTAGAATGCCTTTCTCAGGGAGGTACAGCTGGCACCTCCATTATACACCTTTAGGTGCTAGGCAAAAAGCAAAGCATTCCTCTTCAACCAGGGTTTTGGCAGACTGACATCCTATATGGTTTTAAATGTCTTTATGGGAGAGGGGTTATATTTTGTTTCATTTTTGTTTGTGTTATTATTATTATGTCTTTTGTGTTTTTATATTGTATTTTTATGCTGTGAATCGCCCTGAAGGGCAGTATACATAGTTAATAAATGATGATAATAATCCAGCCCTTTGCACACATGCCACTTACAACAGAGTGGCCCACTCAGTGTGCATGATAGCGTTTCAAAGAAAGTGCACCCTTTAAAGAGGGGTTTGTGATGTGAGAAATGTTTAAAGTGGGCATTTCAAGTGCTTTAAAAATCTAAGCTCTGTCAGAACGCCCAGATGCAAAGTGTTTTAATAACTTTATTTTTGAGGTCTAAATGAAAGGTCTTTAATGTGATATAAGAAGCTAACTGAGCTGCATTAGTAGATAGGTAGCCGTGTTGGTCTGCCATAGTCAAAATAAAAAAATTCCTTCCAGTAGCACCTTAAAGACCAACTAAGTTAGTTCTTGGTATGAGCTTTCGTGTGCATGCACACTTCTTCAGATACACTGAAACAGAAGTTGCCAGATCCTTCTATATAGTGAGAAGGTGGGGAGGGGTGTTACTCAGAAGGGTGGTGGGAATGGGAGATAGGCAGATAGCTGAGAGAGCCTGTTGACGACTCTTAATGACTGTAATAGGTCTTACAGGAAAAGGCAAGGGGTGAGAAGGTGAGAAATGGTCCAAGGAGCTCAAGGTGGCATACAGAGTTCTTGTGTAAAAGGCGGTATTGGAAAGTTGTCTGTGAGCCTCCTGAATGTAGTCAGTTTTGTTCATGATGACATGACTGCATTCAGGAGGCTCACAGACAACTTTCCAATACCGCCTTTTACACAAAATTGGACTCAGACCCCACACAAGAATACAAGAAAGAACTAAACAAGATTGTTAAGGAGCTACCCCCACACATCCAAGAACAGATCCTCACCAACACACCAACAGAACCTCGACCAGGAACTTTCTGTCTTCTACCTAAAATACACAAACCAGGAAATCCAGGACGCCCCATCATTTCAGGTATTGGCACTGTTACAGTGGGTGTCTCCGGTTATATGGACTCTGTTCTGAAACCATATGCCATCAGTGCTCCCAGCTATGTACGTGACACCACAGATTTTCTGAGGAAAATACAATCTTTAAATAATCTTCCCAACAATACTATACTAGCTACTATGGATGTGGAATCTCTGTATACCAACATCCCACACAACGATGGTTTACAAGCTATAAGGAACACCATTTCAGATAAAACCACAGCGGACCTTGCCACCAAACTCTGCCAATTTGTCCTTACCCACAACAACTTCAAATTCGGTGATGACCTGTTCCTTCAGATCAGCGGCACAGCAATGGGCACCCGCATGGCCCCACAGTATGCCAACATCTTCATGGCAGATTTAGAACAACGTTTCCTGAACTCCTACCCACTCAAACCTCTCTTGTACCTGCGATACATTGACGATATTTTTATCATCTGGACACATGGTCAACAGACCCTGGACACCTTTCACCAGAAATTTAATGATTTTCACCCCACAATCAACCTTACAATGAATCAATCTATGCAAGAAATACATTTTTTGGACACTACTATAAAAATACAGGATGGGCGCATAGACACCACCTTATACCGCAAACCAACTGACCGACAAACATATCTACATGCCTCTAGCTACCATCCCAAACATACCAAACAGTCCATTGTATATAGCCAGGCACTACGTTACAGCCGCATCTGTTCCAATTCTACAGACAGAGACTCTCACCTAAGAGATCTACAGCAAACCTTCTCAGAACTAAAATACCCAGCAGATGAAGTTAGACAACAGATCAACAGAGCCAGACTGATACCCAGAGAGAACTTGCTGCAAGACAGACCCAAAAAAGAAAATAACAGAACACCTCTAGTCATCACATACAGCCCCCAAGTTAAAACAGTACAACGCATCATCAGAGATCTACAACCTCTCCTGGGCAATGACAGTTCTCTTTCTCAAGCTCTGGGAGGAAGACCTTTCATTGCCTACAGACAGCCACCCAATCTTAAACAACTCCTAACCCACAATAATACTACAACCAGACTTAACACAGACACTGGCACCAGAGCCTGCAATAAACCCAGATGCCAACTTTGCTGCCACATACACCCAGACAACACCATTACTGGCCCCAACAACATCACACATACCATCTCGGGACTATTTAATTGCTCATCGTCTAACATTGTGTATGCCATCAAATGCCAACAGTGCCCTTCAGCTCTCTATATTGGACAAACAGGCCAAAGAATAAACGGACATAAATCTGACATCAAGAATCACAAAACAGAGAAACCAGTAGGAGAACACTTCAATCTCCCAGGACATTCTATACAAGATCTCAAAGTAGCTGTTTTACTACAAAGGAATTTCAGAAATAGACTGGAAAGAGAAGCTGCTGAATTACAACTCATTACCAAACTTAAAACCATGGAAAGACCTGGGCTGAACAAAGACATTGGATTCTTATCTCACTATACATGACTAAACCATTTCTCACCTTCTCACCCCTTGCCTTTTCCTGTAAGACCTATTACAGTCGTTAAGAGTCGTCAACAGGCTCTCTCAGCTATCTGCCTATCTCCCATTCCCACCACCCTTCTGAGTAACACCCCTCCCCACCTTCTCACTATATAGAAGGATCTGGCAACTTCTGTTTCAGTGTATCTGAAGAAGTGTGCATGCACACGAAAGCTCATACCAAGAACTAACTTAGTTGGTCTTTAAGGTGCTACTGGAAGGAATTTTTTTATTTTGAGCTGCATTGTGAGGCTAATGAGTAGAAAGAGGAGTCTTTTGGGCTTCTATCTGTCGCACTTCCATTGAGGTTTTATTCTGCTTATTGTTACTTTAGTAATCTATGCTTGTTGTGTACTAACATTTCTTGGTTGTAATAGTTTAGGATTCTTCATTCTTTTTTAAAAATAAAATAAAATTCCAGTTATGTCCTATAGCAGATGGTTGGACAGGAGTGATTAAAATTAAGAGTTGCAACTCTGAAAAGAGTATATACTTCAGTGCAGCTTTGGACAGTGCACACCTTCATTAGGACTTTGCAACGCTACCAAGGACTAGCTGAAACTGCTTGCTGACGCTGGGCTATGCTTGCTTTTGTCATTTTATTTTGAAGGTAGGTAGATGTTTGCTATCGCCTCAGTATGTTTTTGCAGTGTGACTACTTTGGTGACATTCTTTAATTATAGAGAAGGCAGCTTTCATTTTCTGCCTCTGGCCTTCTTTATTTTGGAATTCTAATTAAACATGCGAAAGTTGGGTCAGCAGTTAGTGTTTTACACAGAGCAGCTGAAATTTACCTTTCTTAGGAACCTTCCTTCAAGTTCACATGTACATTTTGGATTCAGGTAATTTGAGAAACTATGGTAGCAACAGTGAACTCCATTCCAACATGCACATTTTAAATTTGTTTTTGTTAGTGGGATAGCCTTTGCTTGCTTGCTTTTTAGCCTTTGCTTTCTCAGAACCTTCTTTCTTGCCATTGTAGAAGTTACAGGCATTTTATTTTCTGATTGAATTTGCTGTTTAGAAATCAAGTAGGGAATTTGATCTGATGACATTTCATTTGCTTTTTACTTTACCTTGCATCTCCATTACCTTGTCGCTGTCAGAAGTATTCCCATTTTCTTATTCCCAAACAGACAAAACCTCTTCAAAGTGGGCTTGATGTTTAAAGTTGGAGACTGTGCAGGGTGGAGATGTTGAGTTGCTGAGCTTTGAAAAGGGCTGCCAAGCATTTCTTCCTTGGTCTATTCTGCCATTGTCTGCAGATGACAAATTATGACTGCATTTAAAGATTTGGGTGCCACAGTACTTGGGTGCCTGGAAGCTTTCAAAAAGTCCTACTTGCTGTGTGTGTCTTGCCTAACTAGGAGGGGAAAACTAACTCCTTTCCAGCTGTTCCTACCATGTGACAGGCTTTTTTAAAAGTGTGGGAGTGTAGGGGTGGGGTCAAGAGCAGAGACTTTGAGATGGAAAGGGAGGCCTTATGGACTAGAGGTTCATTATTCTTGCTGTACAGGAATTCATAACTTTGCTTTGTGGTTTTCATAATAGGGAATAAAGGGAGGGACTCTTCCTTCCTTCCACATAGACAACAGAAATCATAATTAGAAACTTGGGATTGTTAAGTTTAGATGAAGGATCCTAGACTCTTGATGGTTGTAGGGAGAGCTACTTGAGCTTTTAAATATGTAACTGGTGGGAGAAAGAGGGATATGAAAATTAAACCCCTATTGTGGCATTCAGATCAGAGGCTCTTTCTTAATGCCAGTTGGAGAATTTCCATGTTGTTCAACTACTAAACTCTGAGTCACCACTAGCAAAGGCAGATAACCCATTGTAATTGCTAGAATACCAACAGCTTAGCTGGAACATGTAAACAATGGTGTATAAACTTTTCCACTGAATTATAAGTTTATGAGCAAGACAAGACTTCTGCATCTCTTACAGTTGACGTTATTTTCTCGGAGGGAAGGGGACTTGTGAAAGTTATTTTATTGCAGTACAGTCATACCACACAGCTGGAAAAGAGGTGGGGGGAAACTTCATAGTGGTTCTGTTACCAGCTGTGTAGTTGAGCTGTGGACATAACATGGCACTATTAAGAAAAATAAAATACATGAGATGATTAAAAATTGCTTTCCTACATATGTTTATTGACTAATCATGTAAGCTGGGGTGAGGCAGAAAATATGTTGGGATCTGTTGGAATTTGGAACTTAAGTTGTTACTCATTTCCATTGTATGTCCAAGTGGTCTAAAGGGCTTTACCTTTTCTTTTTTTATTTCTCATTTCTATTTACGATATTTCAAGACCCTCATATTTTGGAGAAAAGAGTTAAGGAAAAGGAGCTTTTATATACCGGTAAATGCTTTACAGAAGGGCTATCTTAGCAGCTAAGACTAATGGCTAAGCCTTCACTGCAGTAAAGTGCCTCCTACATTGCCTTCTGTTAGAGTCCCAAGCTAGATTTTTAAAGCTGCAGCATGCCATTGACTTACTAAGTATTACTGCATAGATGTCTATGCCAGAAAAGAAGCAGGTATTGGGAAAGAAGTGCTTTAGCATATCTTCTCATGAGGCCTTTAACGTCCACCTCTTGGCAAACTGGCTTGCTAATTATCTGTTGTGGGACTACCCAACAGGCATAAAGGAAGTGGTTGTACATAGTGTAGTCATAACCCCTCACCTTTCTGGATATTCCTGGGAACTTCCATAGTAGTTGACTGAGTGATCTTTGGCAGTAGGGAAGTCAATTAAATCTGATGGTTGAGGCAGTACACTGCACGCCCTTGTCTGGAAGATTGTGAGAAGTTAGATAGCTCAGTTGGGTAGAGCATAGTGCAGGCACGATCTTCATAACGGGCAGCTGCATATTCCTGCATTGCATTGGGGTTGAACTAGATGATCCTCATGCTCCCTTCCAGCTCTACGATTCTTTGATTCTATTTCACCTTTTGTGACTGCTTAGAGCTATTGAAAGAAACTAAGTTGTGTTAAGAGGCAGGAAGGAATGGTGCTCAAAAAGCATGTCATTTTAGATTGCTACTGGCATTTAGGCTAAAATGTGGTAAAATGTTACCAAAGTACAGGGACCACATCCAGTTGTTCCAGTTACAGATAGGTAGCCGTGTTGGTCTGCCATAGTCAAAATAAAAAAATTCCTTCCAGTAGCACCTTAAAGACCAACTAAGTTAGTTCTTGGTATGAGCTTTCATGTGCATGCACACTTCTTCAGATACCAAGTGTGCATGCACACGAAAGCTCATACCAAGAACTAACTTAGTTGGTCTTTAAGGTGCTACTGGAAGGAATTTTTTTTATTTTCACATCCAGTTGTGTGCATTAAAATTCAATGTTAGACCTATTCTTTAAATACTTTTTTCTTTTAATGTGGTTTCTCATTTGTTCAGTTCTGGCTCTAGAATATGAAGATGCAGAAGCAAAAATCACATTAAATATATCATTCTTGTGATTTGTAGCTAATGCACACTTGAAGAAGCAAGTAAAACTTAGTCTATTATTATGTCCCTGGCAGCTTCTTCCAGTTGAGAGCTCTTGCTCTTCAAAGATTAAAGCATTCTTTTGCACACACAAATTAATGTAATGAAAATTTCAAACTGAAATGTTCTGGTGGTGATTACCATCAGGTTCTACCAACTTTACAGTAGTTTATACCCTTATTTTTCATGAAAACCTGGGCTGTCACCTGAGTACCAATGCTGCCACATGATGGAGGTTGGAAAAGATAAATGCTAACAGGATAAATATGGGGTTGTATATTTACAACCTTTCCACCTGGCCTAGGGGGCGAGGCCCAGACTCACCAGCCCTACTGAAGAAGCTCCTCAAGAGGTCAGAGGAACATCGTCCTGCCATTGTTTTATTGATTTCATACGCTATACACTACGTTGAGGTTTTTATTAAAAATATAAAGCGGTACAGAAATTGAAAAATAAAAAAAAATAAAAAAGAAGGTTGGTGGTTCGAATCCCCGTGATAGGGTGAGCTCCCGTTTCTCGGGCCCTTCTCCTGCCAACCTAGCAGTTCGAAAGCACATCAAAGTGCAAGTAGATAAATAGGTACTGCTCCGGCGGCAAGGTAAATGGCGTTTCCGTGTGCTGCTCTGATTCGCTAGAAGTGGCTTAGTCATGCTGGCCACATGACCCAGAAGCTGTACGCCGGCTCCCACTGCCAGTAAAGCGAGATGAGTGCTGCAACCCCAGAGTCGTCCGTGGCTGGACCTAATGGTCAGGGGTCCCTTTACCTTTTACTCAGAGTAGATTGAAATTAATATACCTAAGTTACTAAAGTCCATTCATTTAAACAAATCTACTCCTGAGTTTGACTGGCTTGGCTCATGATCTATATTTGGTGCACTATTGGTATGTTCAAAGTGGGATATGTCTAGGGTTAAGGAAATTTAGATATAGTTCTCTTTGGTAATACTTTTTTCAGATGAAGCGGCTTGTATTGTACAGTGGTACCTCAGGTTAAGTACTTAATTCGTTTCGGAGGTCCGTATTTAACCTGAAGCTGTTCTTAATCTGAAGCACCACTTTAGCTAATGGGGCCTCCCATTGCTGCCGCGCCGCTGGAGCACGATTTCTGTTTTCATCCTGAAGCAAAGTTCTTAACCTGAAGCACTATTTCTGGGTTAGCGGAGTCTGTAACCTGAAGCGTATGTAACCCGAGGTACCACTGTAATTCCTCATGCATAAGGCATGTGGAGAGTGCACTGCTATTCTAAATTTGTGCACTACTCCATATGTTGCTGCAGTAGCCACTTAGCAGAATCTGATAATCTGATAGTCCCATTATTGCATAGACATATTCAAGTATATACTCTCATCTAAAACTGTTGCTGCTTTGTGTCACTTAAGACTTGCTTAGGCTGCATTTAGTATGCTGCATCATTTACTGTATTTGTAAATAAAGACTTTGTAATTTACAAAAACTTTATTTGTAAATAAAGACTGTTTCTGTATACATTGTACACTCAAAATTAACCAGTAAGATGTTAAAAGAATCACAGATTGTCTCAACTGGGATTTGATCTGCATATGCAAACAAACCAGGACTGGATTAAACCAAGAAATAATTTATTAAGTTGTGCTTGTGAAGGGAGGAGTATTGTTCGTGATTTTCCAAACCACAGGTAGAGGAGGTGTCATCTGAATGTAGCCTTCAAATACTGTCTGAATCCTGACATTGCTTTAGAGGGGATGCCAAACAACTTAAATTTGGTGGCAACAAGATGGGAGCTGCTTTGTTTTTTATCTGTAGGTAACATGGCTTAAGTCTTGTAGAAGAGATTTGATTTGTGTGATTTCTGTTTCTTTTGTAGTGATTGGAGCGCCTGGCATGGAACAGAACTGGATTGATTTGTGGGAACTATAAGGTTTGTAATCTTCCAGTTGCATTGCTTCCTTTTAAAATTAATTGCATGCCAAGGCCCTGTACCCCCCCCCCCCATTTGATGAATAAGACACGTGGACACCAGTCTTTTAGGTTAATGGGCTAATAAAGGCCACAATATTATTGGTTACAGAATGTGAATGGTATTGGCTTAGGCATTGGACCCAAACCGACTATATCTGGCTCCTGCCTGCCACGCAGGGAGTCTCACAATGGTTAACCACCAGTAGGGGGAGCACCGTTGATGTACATCAACTCGGATCTCCCCTCAGGGTCACCGGTGTGGTCGTATCGTGGCCCTAGCCTCTCCCTGGGCTTTGGACAGGAACCACGACCCCTGGATTCTTTTAACGGAATACCCTTAAAGGGGAGAGGGGCAGGTGATGGCCACAACTTCTCCTCCCATCAACCAAACTTTTCCAATGCCTAACCACCAAACCTTACAAAGTTGTGACAATTTGCTACGAGGTAGGTGAAAACCAAGTGGCTGGTGCCAATCTGCCAAGTGGAAAAATTCCTACCAGGCCCCTTCAACAGGCGACCAACCAAGGTCCATAGCAAGGTTAAGTTGTCGAATGCAAGAAGAAAGGGCGGGAGATCCACTGAAGCAGGAAGCAGAAGGAAGAGCTCCCAGCTTGGATTGGCTGGCTGTGGGCGTGACACGGGCTGCGACTCCCTGATGATGCGGGGGACTTGACACGCCACCACTAAGTGCGGGAAAGTGTGAGGCCAGCCCGCAACCGTGCCCTCCTGCAAAGTAGATTGGCTTTGACATATTATAGTTGAGAGGGGTTGAGGGGAACCTTACTGATACTAGCTTTTTGGATCTGTGTGTAAAAAATTAATTACTATTGTGTATTTTTATACCAAACACAAAATCTGGTAGCTATTTCAGAACCCATGGTTTTCATGGGCAATGTGAACTTCCTGGAAAATTTTGAATCAGAAAGTTTTTTAAGGAAAACATTTTTTTGGAAAATTTCTTTGTGCCTTAGGTTTTTTTTGCATAATTAATTATAGTGTTCAAACTAATACTTCCCCAGAACAACTCTACTCCATGTACTTGGGTCCATGGAAAAACATAGCTGTGGAAAATTCTTCATCCCACATCACTGATATGTTTGTTAAGTTGCTACCTCTCATGATTTGAAAGAATCACAGACATGCTTGCCTCACCTGACAAAGGCACTGATGCTGATAATCCAAAAAACTCAAGTTCAGGGGCTCCATGTTCTCATAATCATCCACCTGCCCAAAGGTTCACATTAAGCTGTAGATCAGGGTGGGGAATATTTATAGCCCACAGGCCAACTTAAACAGGTGGGCAGGCCAACTCACCTGTCAAAGTTGTTTGTGCAGCACTTTCCAGGCACCCAACAGTGACCTAGTTGGCAGGCACTTGGGAACCTCAGTGCAAGGAGCTTTGGAAGCCTTACCTTCAGTACTAGGGAAACTCTGAGCACAAGTCTTGCAAATCTTTTAAGCGAAGTGCTTCCCAAATGCCTTACAGCCAGCTGGCATGTGGGAAGTGCTTCATAGTGCCAAGTAAAGTGTTGGCAAAGCTGCTTTCTTCAGGGATTGGATATGTGATCAAGTTCCCCTTAGGGAACTGCTGCGTAGCCAAACCCCCTGCATCTCTGCGCCACACCTGATGTCACATATAATATCAGGTGAAAGGCAGATGAGTGAGGTTTGGGAAATCTGTAGCTTGTGGTTCAGCATGGGTCCCAATTTGACCTGTCAGCCAGAGGTCCCCTAACCCTGCTCTAAATAAATCACCCCATTGGGACCTGCAGTAAGTACTTGATTAGAAATGGCTTCCTGGTGCACGTCTGCTCCATGTTAAAATGTTAGATGCCCATTTGTCCCTAACACTTGATATGTGTATATGGCAAAGCATGAGTCAGCAAACATTTCTGCACAAAGTGTGAGCTTGCCTATGGAGATGACAAAACATCTGTGTTTCTACAGATGGCAGTTTAAGAGGAGTAGGATGTATGGAGAAGAATATTTTTTTGTGGAGGGGAGGGTTGATAAGCTAAGCAAGATTCTGAAAGAGTTGATTGTTAAGAGCTTGGGAAATCTTTTTAAAGTCTCTCCCCCCCCCCTTTGCTTAATAAACAAATTACCACAATTTTGGGGGAAACAACCTTAAATGTTTAAAAAATACTCATTCATAGATCCAAGTCTGTGTGCAGGTTGGAGAGTTTTGGATGGTTGAGTATGACAGGTTAATAGACTTCCTGTTGAAATACAGTGGTGAGTCAAACAGCTTTGTGCCGGCTGTGCTCCTGAAGGGTGTGGATCAGTGCTGAGCAAGTGATGCCTGAACATCATTTGCTAAATGCTGACCTATGATTTGGTTGGACTGGGTATAGAAAAAGCATTTTATATTGGGCTTAAGGAAAAAAGCACCACTGGTAATTTTGGAAGCTCTAATTGCTGTGGCTGCATGGACTTCTCACTGAAGCCACACCCATGTGATCCATCTGTCGAGGGCCATTGTCATTATGTCCTGCATTTGGGTTTCCTGTAGAGATCTGGCTGGCCATTGTGTGAACCAGTGCTTTTTAGTGGAATGGTATCTGGAAATGTGCTTCCAGTTATAAATGCATTTCCTCCCTTCTGGGTATGTGTCCACATACTTGGTACAGTAGGCTGACATAAATACTGTTAATATGTGCAGGTGAACCCAAATCTGAGTCATTTAAATGAAACTTAAGTGTTTATAGGATCACAGCCTTTTCAGATTTTCTTGCAGGGGCACAACTTGTTTTATTACTTCATCCTTTCATATTACAGCAATGATATTTCAGGTGATCATTGCATATTGTTTATTTATTCCTTTTGAAAATAATGAAGAGGCAAGGTCCAGTGTTGCAGACCCCCTTCCTGTATCAGCATGCCATCTGTCAAATCCTTATCACACTTGCTCCTCTGTCTACATGGATTGCAAAACTTGTTTTGGTCTTTCTCAATCAAGGGCCTGCAGAATACTTCCTCAATCAATGGATATATAGTTAACATCTGTTGCTTCTTACAACAAACAGAAGCTATAGGACTGATAAAATAACATCAGTGTTGCAATTTCCACTTAACATTATTTCTGTGATCACATGCTTTTAGAGCTTGGGAGTGGAAATTTGTGCAACTCGGAAAAAGGAGTTTCAAGGTGTCCACATTTCTGTGCTGTCTCTCCCCTAACTTACTGAATATGCTATAAAGGAGGCGTTACTTAGAGACACAAAAATTTTCTTTTTGCCTTCTGCTTCTGTTACTGGACTGTGCACTTTAAAGAGCAACAGTATAATTATTACCAGTCATACAATCTACAGTAGCTATGCTACTATGCTATACAACTTTAATATTAGCAATATTTGATTGCATTGTTGGCACTTGATTGACTAGATAGTGCCATCCTCTGGACCTGTGGTTAGACTAAACCAGAGTTTCTAGGAAAGCCTTGTTAAGTTAAAATACATATTTTTATGTATCCGTGTGTACCTAAAGACTGAACAGGCACTGAATTTTCTGTAGACTGGGACTTACCTCAACTTCCTTGAAGCCTTCCCAGTTGAGTTTGGCAGGTTTCTATGTTCTATAATCAAAATTTAGCCCTTCCATGCAGGAAATCCAGTGCATGTACAGCTTTCCACAAGGCAAAATAGGTGTAAAGTAGCTGTAATCAAGTAATTCTGTGAACTGTTCAGTTATGTTGTATGGAACCCATTTTTTGTTTGTGCTGTGTATATGATGGAGATATGTTAGATGACTTCATTGCATAACCACATAAAACATTAGTGTGCTTAAATATAGTTGGTATGAATTTGCCTTAAGACTGGTGCTGTTTGATCTTGGTTGGGGAATGACAAGTCATTGTCCCTGTCGCATTTCTAATCTAATCTGACAAGGAAAGAACCATAGGGATGCAGAAGTTCCTTGTGAAACAGGTGCTTGTACCATTGATTTTCAGCACTGTCAGTAGAAGTACTGGATGTACTGTTTCCCTCCTTGCACTGCTGGGGAGGGACAAGATAATAGGGAAAACAGTGGCTTCTTATACCATTCACTTTGTACACTGAAAATGAGTGCACACTTTAGTTCCTTACTTGGAGAATCATTCAAAAGACCACACTCAGGTAGTTGTCTGCATAGAGAAGATCCAAGAAAGAGCATAGCAGGTAGCAGGGTGGATGTCCCTCTATAAAATAGAACTTCCCTAAATATGCAGATCACAGTCTATAGTATGCATCTGGGTTCCTTTGGGAGTAAGGGCAGGATAGATGGAATTGAATGAATGAATGAATGAATGAATAAAAGAAAACTATGTTGATTGGACTTTCCTGGCCTTATTTTTCAGTTATCTGAAAGACCTGCCATGGCTCTAGGCAGTGCATATTTTTTAATGTATTTTGTTCCTAGATTTAATCCTAAGAATTTCCAAGTGTAGTGTCATTAGTAACAGGGATAGGGAAAGACTTGTGCCTGAACCTCTGAAGAACTGATTGGAGCACTGATATTTCTGGGTAAATACCCAGTTTTAGGTGATTGTTTTCTGCTTATTAGTAGACTATCAACAACATGGTGCAGTTTCCTACTTTTCTGAATTAGGACTGTCTAGAAAGAATGTTGTCCTCAGCTATAACACCACTGCTTCTTCCTTCTCTGTTTAGCTTAAAACTTGATCCACTTAACACCACTCTGCCTAAAGATTACTTTAGATTTTCTTTTGGCCTCCTGATCACAGTTGCCAGAGACATGTAACAGATGGCTTTTTTTAAATGCAAGAAAAGTAGTTACTGCTTCCCAAAATAGCCTACTTCTGCATGCCACCTGCTGCTGCTAGTTGATGCAGGTTGCTTAGCAATTCTTAAATGAGTAGGAAATTGCCATTACCCTGGTAACCACTCCTAAATAGAAACTGACTTAAAGGAACGAAGAATAGAGAGAAACGTCCATAGCAAGTTTGCTAATGGAATTACTTCCCCACCTTTCTGTCTTAAAATAATTTGCTAACAACAGAAACCTTTATTGCTGGGGATATGTGGAGAATGACAGTATGCTTTATAATGCAACTGCATCCTCAGACTTGTAAAGTATTATGCAGTTTATATGGGGGTCACAAACCTTAATCAGTGATCCAGTTTTAAATGAGGGGCTATGAATTCAACATTTTAAAGGCTTTTTTGTTGTTGTTCTAGCATGTCCTTATTACGCTGACTGAGCAAAACAATATCAAGTATATCCCCTCCCAAAAGATGAGTGATATCTTACAACTTAATTCAAGCTACCGTATTTTTCGCTCTATTGGACGCACCGGACCACAGGACGCACCTAGTTTTTACAGGGGGAAATCAAGGAAAAAAATATTATCCCTCCCCCCAGCCCCAAAGAGCAACGGACAGGCTGCGCACAGCCTGTCTGCTTCTCCCAGAGCTTCTCGGGGCTGCGGGGGAAGCCCGGGTTCCCCTACCAGCCCCAAAGAGCAAAGAAGCCAAGACAGCGCACGGGATCCATAGCCGCGCAACCTCTCCAGCCAGGAGCTAAACCTCTCCAGGTTTAAAGAAGAAGACAAGGCAGTCCAGGGCAGGCACTCACTGCCCTGGCTTCCTCTTTAGCCTTGAGCAGCATCTTTAGTCTTGCGCAATGGGATGGATTGCGCCCGCTGTCCACCGGGGCTGGACTAGATGACTCCTGGGGTTCCCTTCCAACCCTGCAATTCTATGACCTCGGAAGGTGTTTGGGGTCTCCACCACTGGAGGCTTTTAAGCAGCGGTTGGGGGACCATCTGCCTGGCGTTTTTTAGCTGTGATTCCTACATTGTGAGGGGGCTGGGCTAGATGACCCTCGGGTGGCCCTCCCAACTCTATACAGTCCTACAGTTCTGCAGCAGGAGATCCACAGCCACTTAGAATCATAGAATCATAGAGTTGGAATAGACCACAAGGGCCATCGAGTCCAACCCCCTGCCAAGCAGGAAACACCATCAGAGCACTTCACACAATGCCCACACCATCAGAGCACTTAACACAATGCCCACTCCCAATTTTCATCTGAGAGACATGTGGCTTCAGTGTCTAGGCAGGTACCCCCCTACCTGCCACACTTCCCCCACCTCACTTAAACTGAGGGAATTCCTACCCAGAGAAGCTCCCAGGTGAGGCAAGGGTTAAGATCTACCTCTGGTAGATCTCTTGCGGCTGGAGAGGCACGCAAGGCTAAAGAGGAAGCCAGGGCAGTGGGATGGATTTGCGAAGGAGGCTTTGCGAAGCCTCCTCCCCCCCTGGAGAGGCGCGCAAGTCTAAAGAGGAAGCCAGGGCAGCGAACGGGATGGATCCCGTTCGCTGCGCTGGCTTCCTCTTTAGCCTTGCGAAGCCTCCCCCCCCCCCAGAGGCGCGCAAGTCTAAAGAGGAAGCCGGGGCAGCGAACGGGATGGATCCCGTTCGCTGCGCTGGCTTCCTCTTTAGCCTTGCGAAGCCTCCCCCCCCCCAGAGGCGCGCAAGTCTAAAGAGGAAGCCGGGGCAGCGAACGGGATGGATCCCGTTCGCTGCGCTGGCTTCCTCTTTAGCCTTGCGAAGCCTCCCCCCCCCAAGAGGCGCGCAAGTCTAAAGAGGAAGCCGGGGCAGCGAACGGGATGGATCCCGTTCGCTGCGCTGGCTTCCTCTTTAGCCTTGCGAAGCCTCCCCCCCCCCAGAGGCGCGCAAGTCTAAAGAGGAAGCCGGGGCAGCGAACGGGATGGATCCCGCTCGCTGCGCTGGCTTCCTCTTTAGCCTTGCGAAGCCTCCCCCCCCCCCGAGGCGCGCAAGTCTAAAGAGGAAGCCGGGCCAGCGAACAGGATGGATCCCGTTCGCTGCGCTGGCTTCCTCTTTAGCCTTGCGAAGCCTCCCCCCCCCCCGCTGGAGAGGTTGTGCAAGGCTTTTCTAGAGGAGGGAGAAGGGACTGACTGGCGGTGTCAGTCCCTTCTCCCTCTCGGGGAAAAGCCCGCAAGAGCCGTGCGACGCTTGTGTGGGGCTCTTGAGGGCTTTTCCTGCCTGCCTCCCCCCCTGCATTCGCTCCATAGGACGCACAGACTTTCCCCCTTAGTTTTTAAGACGGGAAAAGTGCGTCCTATGGTGCGAAAAATACGGTATGTTATGATTCATTGTTTCCAAAGAATATCCATATTCTAATTTTTATAATGTATAAACTGATTAATGAAGAAAAAATCTTTTCATCAGTTGACAGCCTTAGTTTTTCCACTGTTTCAATGCATCATTGTGGGTGGATGCTTTTTTAATTCCTTGAAACCTTGAAATTACCATATTTTTCGCCCCATAAGACGCACCGGCCCATAAGACGCACCTAGATTTTTGGGGGGGAAATAAAGGAAAAAAATTTTATTTCCCCCCCAGGTGCGCTGCGCTACACCAGGAGCTTGGGGCGTGCGGAGCTCAGCGCGCCCCAAGCTTCTGCTTGCCGGCAAGGTCTCCGCTAGCGTGGGAGAGCCGGGCGCCTCTCCCAGGGCTAGCGGACCCCTGCGCTAATCCAGAAGCTTGGGGCAAGCTGAGGTCAGCGCGCCCCAAGCTTCTGCGTGCCGGCAAGCAGTCCGCTAGCCTTGGGAGAGCCGCGGGGCTCTCCCAGGGCTAGCGGATCGCTGCGCTACACCAGGAGCTTGGAGCCTGCTGAGCTCAGCGCGTCCCAAGCTTCTAGGTGCGCGCAAGCAGTCCGCTAGCCTTGGGAGAGCCGCGGGGCTCTCCCAGGGCTAGCGGATCGCTGCGCTATACCAGGAGCTTGGGGCGTGCTGAGCTCAGCGCGCCCCAAGCTTCTAGGTGCGCGCAAGCAGTCCGCTGCCGCCCCAAGCCTCGCGCACCCGGCAGGAGGTCCCACCGGGTGCGCGAGGCTTGGGGCGGCAGCGGACTGCTTGCGCGCACCTAGAAGCTTGGGGCGCGCTGAGCTCAGCACGCCCCAAGCTCCTGGTATAGCGCAGCGATCCGCTAGCCCTGGGAGAGCCCCGCGAGCAGTCCGCTGCCGCCCCAAGCCTCGCGCACCCGGTGGGACCTCCTGCCGGGTGCGCGAGGCTTGCAGACACTCGCCCGAAGCAGGGGGAGCCCTCCCGAGGGCTCCCCGTGCTTCGGGCGACAGGCTGCCTCCCCAAGCCTCGCGCACCCGGTGGGACCTCCTGCTGGGCGCGCGAGGCTTGCAGGCATTCGCCCCATAAGACGCACCCCGATTTCCCCTTCATTTTTGGAGGGGAAAAAGTGCGTCTTATGGGGCGAAAAATACGGTAGCTGGAGTTATTACTGACAAGTAATCACAGGAGTGTTATTACTCTTCATGCATAGTCCCTGTTAGAAATGTATTTAAAATGTAAGAAACACACTTGTAGAGTTCAGCTTTATAGAAAATTACAGAACATGCCATATGATTATAGGCTTGCTCTGTGTCCCCATAGCCTTATAAGCATTGCTGCTAAGTGTGAGGACATCTGAAATGAAGAACAGAGGGGTAATGGGTACTGAATATCATAGCCAGTAATGCATAACACCCCAGATCAATTTTCTCCAAGTTCATTCCCACCCAGATTCAGCCCCAAATTAGTTAGACTTCAACTCTCATTCCACTCATTTCCCTTTTGCTCCAAGAGAAAGAGGAAAGAAAATCTCTGTATTTGTCTTTTCCCCTCATGCAGTCAAAAGTGCAGTAAGCTTAGCCTGGCAAAGCCCCACGAGCCATTAGTACAAACTCTGAGATGGAGGAAACAATGAACAAGGCAGGGAAGGGACTTTCTACCCGAACAGTACATGCGAGTAAGAACTGCCTGCTCGTACACCTCGCTGTGGGACCATACAAGCTGATAAATGGGCATAAAGGAAGTATTATTGTGATAACGTATGAGAAAGCACTGAAATAGCATTAATCTTGTAAATTGGTGGGCGTGGGGGAAGAGGACCAGAGTGGGCTGTTTCCTGGTCTTGTGCAGGCTGTTTCCTGGTGCTTTTTGAGGGAATTTATTAGCTCTATTAAACTAATAAATTAGAATTATAAAATTGATAACCAGTAAGAATAGTACCAAAATCCACCCCAGTCACCTAGCACTTGTCCAGTGCTGGTGGACTCTGGTTCCAGTCTAGAAATAACCTAAGCTGTAAGGGCTGCTATGATGGGACTTGCTTTGCAATTTTAGTGCTCAGTTGGTCAACATTGTCATTGATCCTGCGGTACATCAGAGACTGCTGTGTTTGTAAGAAGAGGCCCAGCACAGCTACACTAGGTCTTGTAATGCATGCCTGAAGGCTATTCTGAGCTCTTGAAAGTTTTCTATAAGGATTTTGCAATTTGCCGTGGAGTTTGGGCAGGGCAAAATTAGCTTGTTTCAGGATATGCTGAGCCTTTCCAGAGCCAAACTCAGCAGTTCATTCAGTTCCTAGTTGTTAATAGTAGCTTGTTTCCTCTTTTGTTATGTATATAGGCTTATTTGATTATATTACATCTTTAAATAAAGTTAATGTATCCAGATTACTCTTATGAATGTGACTTTTCTGAGGTATGAAATGGAAGAAGGAAGACATTTCTAGCTGCTTTGAGCTGTAGATGCTCATAGGTTTTGTATGCAGATTGTTTGTGCCTATTTATTTTGAACTTGAAACAATGTGGGGGACCCTGCAAAAGAGCTACAGCTAGAGAAGAGACCTACTTCTTGGAAGGTAGAATAATATATATATATGCCATTGTTCAACTCTTATATGTTCTGTCTTCAGGTTGCCATCACGAAAGCCAAAGTGGATTTCTCCGGAGTGCTGTGCCTGCCCCCTTCCGTCGCTGCTGCAAATGGGCTGGACGGAGGAGGGGCCGGCGAGAATGAAGATGAAGCAGTGTTGGTGTCTCTTTCGGCGGCACCAAGCCCCCAGAGTGAAGCTGTTGCCAATGAGCTGCAGGAGCTGTCCCTGCAGCCTGAGCTGACCCTAGGTCTCCATCCTGGCCGGAACCCTAACCTTCCTCCACTAAGTGAGAGGAAGAATGGTAAGTGGAACAGTAACAGTTCATGCTTTGTGCTTCGTCCCCGACAGTCTTACAAATATTGAAGCAGGCTGTTTTTGTACAGGTTTTGGAAGTGATGCAGCTTAAATTCTTACCACTGCAAAAGAATCACAGTCAAATTTGCCTATAAATTGTATAAATTATTCAGTGGGCAGTAGAGGGTAGTTCTTAAACTAGTAATATGTATTACACTCAGCAGTTTTCTGCAAGCTGCAGTTGATTGGGATTGGAAGTAACCTGACTGGGAATGCCTTCCATAGTTCACCCCCAAGGAACATAAAATTTCATATGGTGGCAGTTCTCCAAGTAGTTTTGATGTGCAGTTGTGTAATTGGAGATCCATATCTGATGGGGATATAAAACCCAGTGCCATTAGTACCTACAGAGCTGATCTACTAACACTGAGCTTTGTTATTGCAAAGGCAGGGTTGTTGCCGTGGTGGAGTATTCAAAGCGCTATAGAAAAGCCAAATATTATTAGGGTTATTTAGTGTGAGGGCTGGACCATGTTATCCCAAGAGAAAAGCTAAGAATCATTTGCATGCTGTTTGCCTCTCTGGGCTGCCATTCAGTCAGCAGATCTTGAGTAGCCATGTCAACTTGCCTTCTCACTTGCTGCTGCTGCTGAACATCTGGTCAGTCTAAATCAAACACTTCTCAACCATAATATGATTGTGGAGGAGGTGACTGACCTGGGGTCAGTCTTGGGTGGGCATGCTCTACTTGCCTGTCTTGGTACTCAGTGCAGCAACAGCATAGGTTCCAGGGTTTGGGGACAAGGGATTCCATTCCTCTCCCTCACAGAGGAACCAACCCACCTCAGCCAGATGTGAGGGTTTGTATTTGGTGTTGGGTCAGAGAGACAAATAGGGATCTTGTGGGTGTTTACCCACTTGCTGCCCAGCTGCCTCCCTTTCTCAGTTGGTAGAGGCAGTCTTGGTGTAGTATTGGAGAACAAGAACAATGGGTTCTGGTGGACTTGAATGTCCAGCTTGGGTCAGCCTTGTCTAGTCTGGTTCAGAACTTCTTTGCCATTAGAATAGAGTGGGCTGTCTGAATACATCATGGGCTCAGCGTATTTGCAGATCTGGTTTTTGCTACAGAATAGATTGGAAGTAAACAAGTGTTTGAAGGGGTGAGTGTCACATGGTTTTCATAAATGGATCATGATCTGGTGAGATTTGGCTTGGCTGTGACTGACTCCCCCTGCAAGGGTGGGATCCATTGGGTTGGTCCACCCCAGAAGGTGATCTCACAAGCACATCTTTAGAAACCTAGTATCTGGAGCAATTTTGCAGTAACTTTAGAAATGAATTTTATGGGCCACATAGAGCTCCTGAGGGCTGTAGTTTGCCCACCTGTGCCATTATTGGTTTGGGGAAAACTGACCTGATAATATATCCAAAGTTTACATCTGTCTTCATCTTCAGTTGTACAACAGGTAATTTGGGATGTATGATAAAAATAAAATGTAGTTATAAAGTTAGCATGAAAGCTGCTGTATGTAACACTACTTTTAAAAAAAGCATTTGGCTTTACAGATTTAGGAATATATAATTAGCAGTGTATTTTTACTGAAATTATATAATTAGGAATAGATAATTAGTGCTTTTATATTACAATTCCCTATTGAATTCTTAAACCAGAATGTGCAAAGTAGCATAGGTACAGGTAAATGTTTAATTTGCCACGTCATACACAGGTTTAGCCATGAATGTTTGCTGTCTAGGTGTGATCATTTCCTCCTCATTTTGACCATAGTTGTAACTCTGATAGTGCAGTGTAAGTGGGCTGCAGTTCATTGTTTAAACACTCCTAGCCTTATCAAATTGGCTCTGGAGTAAACCTGGTGCTGAATGTATGACTAATTCGTATGCTGGGCAATGGAAAGGATATGCTAGCAGTGGCATGAGGTAGTCATTACAAGGGGCAGAAAAAGTCAACTGTTATTGTTGTTAAGGATTTTTCTGAAGGATTCTTCTGTTCTCAACTCCAGACACAGTCTGCTGAGTCAGAATTGAGTTTACTTAATGTGCTGAGTAGCTTCCCAGGAGGTTAACCCTCAGTGTGCCTTACATTGCACACGTTTTTATAGAAAAAATGTATTTACACAATCTTTTACTAGGAAATGCATACATTTCAACCTCAAAGTCTGAAATGATTACATTTGCATTTGTCTGTAATGTGGTTCTCCTTGTAATGTTGATGTGCCTGGTAGTTCTGCAAACTGAAGAACAATCTTGGCTCCACAAATATGTATGAACTCCATTTTCTTAGTTACCTAATATGATCATATATTGCTGTAAGTTCAATACCTCAAGACTGGAAACATACAATATGTTAACGAGAATAAACACCATATAATTTCAAAACTCTGTGTTACAAACAAAATTGGCAAAAATATATTTGGTTACTAAAAGAAAGCTGTGCTCCAGGAATGTCAGTACTGTATAGCTCAATGAAGATGTCAAACCTGTATGCAGTAGCTTTGAAAAAGACAAATTCTATGCCAGGGATCATTAGCAAGGAAAGCAAGCAGAGGGTCACCTGTTAAGGATTGTTGTACAATTTAATATGTGTAAAAATCAATGCCCAATAACCTTCCACCTTAGGACAAGTCCACCATAAGTGATATAAGGTGCCTTTGTCCTTGCAGCGTCTCTAACACACAAAAGAATGGTTCTGATTTATATAACTCGGCAGGACCAAAGTCGAAAGCCATCTATGAATGAGCTTTAATCCAGCTGAATTCAGGTAGACTTGGTTTGGACTGCAGCCTTAACGGTTTTGCTTCCTGGTAGCAATATGTTTTCATGCAGCTCTCAAAAATAATTCTTGTATGCTATTTTTTTATTTTGTAATTTTGGCTTTCACTTGCAATCAAATGATCACATCACCATTTCCCTGTGCTTCATCACTTGTATAGCCTTAGTCAACAGAAGTTGTAATCTCATATGTACTGAGGCCATAAAGCTTGCGATTGTATCAGTCTGGGTCTGTGTTGGTTCTTTCACATTCCTGGCTGTTCGGCTCTCCAGATTGTGCATTGTTAGTCACATAACTGATCAGAAGAGACTGGGTAGAACTTGCAGTAGCTTGTTAATCTGCATTGACATGCATAGCTTAGGAGTTTTCACTGTGTAGAAAAGGAGCCCATTCTGGAGAAACTCAGCTGTTGGGAATGTACGGAATTTCAGTCTTGAGACACTTCATGAAATGAACTTAATGCCTCAGGTAATGGAGAGTTTCCACTCAGCTATACAATGTTTGGGGCTCTTTCAAACATGCTGTGAAATTCTGGACACATTGTTCCGGACCTGGAACTTGTCATAGCTAGTGCAGGGTCAGTGTTTAGTATACCTAATAGTTTTTTCAGCCTTTGATCCCCAGGCTATTCGTTTTCAAGAGATCCATGAATGTTGCTTGCAGATGTGAACAGTATGCATTTAATGCTGGAAAAACCCACAAGGATCTTTGTGGAAGCCTGACAAATAATGAAGTTGCCTTGATTCAGCTTGAATCATCAGATAATTATGCCACAGCACCACCAAAAGTCAACAGATCTAAATCAAGTTTTTTCTCTCTCATTTCAGTTCAGACCAAAGGAAATTAGATCATAGCTTTGCCCTGCATTTTTTGTGCCCATGCAGCCTTTCCCAGACACATTATGCAAATGAAACAATGTGCTGGTAGAATGACAATGAATACATTTGGCAAAGTTTTGGAGGTCTATCCAGAGGTATATACTGTGCTTGCTTTCTTTAAAAATGTTTAGGGGTACTCTCATTTTCCTACGCATATTGAAATACTACCCCTCAATGAGGCCAAACTTAGATTCCCAAAAGGTTTAGGTGTATGCGTACCCCCCAGAAAAAAGCACTGGGTACATAGAAGCATAAGAACTTGAGCAAAATTTAATTTGTATATTTGAATAAACAAATGGGCAACTGGAGCATGTTGATTTCAGAACTGGAAGGAAATGCAGCTCTTCTGTGGTAGCATTTGTTTGGTTTCCACCATGAGAAAGGATAGCCTAGCAGACTGCCTCTCCCTGCTGCAGCCAAAGCCAATCTTTTAAGATCTGAGAAGCTCCTGCTCATCATTCCTTGACCAACGTGGAATGCCCGCTTTGAATAATTCATGAGAGGAAGACAGTAATGGCATAATAATCTTTTTTTGTGTGCACTGCTCAGCGTTATTTGTGAAATACAGTTGCATTTTCTGTTGATCTTGTTTCAAAGGAAAATTTGTTGAATGTTTTATTTTTAATGTAAACTTTGTAGAGATTTTTAAGTGGTCAAATTTTTAATAAATAATACTTCATCTGACTGATGCCTAATTGACTTTTAGATTCATTAAGTGATACTACAATAATAGAAGGTATCTTCTGGATATCTATATTTATGTTAAAATACACTTGCTTCATGCTCTCCCATGACAATATACACACTCTGTGTAGAAGAAGACCCATTAAGAGGCTCTTATTTTGGTCCCGGTGCACTCAACCTTGTATCTGAGAAACTTGGCCTCAAGTCCCATCTTGGCTTCTGTGCTTGTGCCAGCTTTTGATCCAGTTGCAACCTCTTGGCCTCAATTTGTTATATTTAAAATGGGTGTAATATCCACTTGCAAGTTAGATTTGTATAAGGGTGAATACAAATGTTATGAAATGTGCAACAAACTAAAAATGTGATATAAATAGTTAAGTGCAGTGTCAATAATTCCTTTTCAAGATACTGTGTATCATTGTGCAGCAGTCGCTTGTGTGATAGCAAATTTATTCCAGGATCTCTTTGGTTTGTTCTGGTTAGTGCCCCCCAATTCTGAAGGTAGTAATAGCTTTAGAATTACATTTATGCTAGAATTATTTCTGTATTTAACTTTAGCAAAGAGTAACAGTCCATATTAGAGTCAGTTTGAGGAGGGGGAATCTTGGAACAAAAGCAATCGAGTAATCACAACTACACTATTTGAAAAAGTATAGAGCATTCTTTTAAGTGCTGTGCACAGCACAGAATATTCTGAGACGCATTCATAATGCTAGAAATGTTTCAAATGTTTCTTTGGTTTTTGTGTCATTTTAAAAAAGCAATCCATGGTTTCAAGAAATTAATTTCATGAGATATAAATTCCTCCAGAAAGAAAGCACATTTAAAAAGTTAGTATCATACTATAACCTACTAAGTTCATAACTTTCTTTGTCTAGGAGAACTATAGGGGGGGAGGCAGTTGCCTTAATACATTTATTTTATACTAAATGTTTAAATTAGCTGTTGTAATAAACTTAAAATAAATTTCATCCTGGAGACAAGAAATAATGACCAGGTAAAATGGGAGTGAAATCCATTACTACATTTCTCAGCCTGATTGTCTCATCTGTAAATATTGTTGGATGCAACATGTGTCAGAGTTATTGTACTTCTTGTGGGCTGCAATTTTCAAGCTATGTGAATGTCCCAGTTTAGAGGGTCATGTGGGTGTACTAATTCCTGGAAGAGAACTCCCTCATTGGTATAGTCCTCTGGGGAATTTAAGAGTTCACATGCAACCTCCTCTTCCTTTCTCAAACAAGAGGGATTGTGCAAGGAAGCTGTTCACAGAAGGGAGTTCTGAAGGGATCCTTGCTTGCTGCGGCTCGGATCTTTTGGAGTTTCTGTAGCTTGATTTTGCATTGTACCGGCAGAGTGGATAACCTTGGAAATGCACAGAAAAATATTAGTTCTTAGTGACAGTCTATAAGGATTTGCTTTTAGAAAGAAAGTCTCGGATGAGTCTGAATCTGCAATCCTTCCTGTATTTTCATTTCATGGATAGTTTCCCTTGAGAAAAGGATTTGGTATGATTCTGCTGGAACCAGAAACTATATTAATGGCAGTTCAATCAGGTAACTTCCCTTTAGTTAAACAATGTTAATGTGCAAGCAGTACCAGGATCTGGGGAGTGGAACAGAATGCAGAGGTGTTTTTTTAAAAAATAAATAAAAAAGGTTGTATGTATTTCAACTTGGAGATTTCCTCCCCCATAAATTCAAATGTTTGAACAATGAGATCACTTCTCTGAATTTCAAGCAAATAGCTGCCAAACCTTAGGTTCTTTAATGAAGTAAATTTGACTGGGAAAGACTTCTCTCCTGATTACTGGCTGTGAGCATGCAGGCTACAGGTTTTAACTTTTGAGGAGTTCTGCAGGGAGCACTTGGACTAATCTTTGGGAATTTGCTTCTGCTTTTTATAGAATTTTACTTCTACAAAAATTGTTTTTTTGCTTACGTTTCAAATTCCGCTTATCTTCATTGTATGACAGCATGGTTAGTAAAAATTCTTGTAAAGATCCACTCTCATATGATTAAACTGTGTGAAATGAAGATATTTGATACCTTTACAAAGTAAGGATGTACATATACAGTACCTTCCTCCTGTAAAAACACTTGCAGTGGAAATTGAGTGCATGCCCTCTTAAAGTTAGGGATTGTCTTATGTGTTGTCTAATGGCAATGCAGTATTCTCATGTTTACAAGAGGTCCAGAGAATCAACTCTGTGCTAGTGGAATGTTTTGTTCAGATAACTCCTTAAGAAAGCTGTTAGCCCTTGCAAACTGGACAATTCCTACTTTCTTTTTTTAAAAAAAAGATGAGAGTGGGAATACTATAAAAGTCCTAGTTGCTCGGGGTAGGGTGGGGAATTGCTTTCTTTACTTCGTTCTTTCTAAAAAGTTGTTAGGGTCTGCAGCCAGGCTAGTCCTTCTAGACATTTATGGATCAGTATTAAAACACAGGAAGTGAAATTTGGAACAAAAGGACAATTTTTAGAGAGTGATATACTGTGATGATCTGTGTTGGGATTGATGGCTCCTGTTGGGGCATGTAGGAGAGGGATTGGAGCAGGAATAGCAAAGAGTCTGTCATTCATTGTGGATTTTTAAAGGATTTTTTAACAAGACCTTTTGTATGTGCCACAGGATGTACTGGAGGGTGCACTGGCAATCCCAAACTAAGCCGTGGCTTGTCTGAACATGTTGTCCAAACCTATCCTCATGGTTTAGCTCACTCCAGAATAACCAAAAACTGTAAACCAAGAACCAACATTGGATATGGCTTGTGGCTAGTCTGGAGAGAAGTAAACAATGAATTGCAGTTTGTTGGTCACACCAAGCAATGACAGCTTAACAGAATGATGGAATGAAGGGGCTGTGATCCCCTTCTCAAATGACCACATGCTAACACATTGTAATAAGGCACAATTTGGCTTAGCTTGATGTGTTAACTAGGCCAACCTGAGCCAGGAAACTATGGCTTAATTCCTGCTTGCAATCAAGTGTCTGATCAGGGTTCATTAACCTGAAGAGAGCCATACAGTTATAGTTTGAAGCTATGTGTGTTTAAATTCTGTAACACTAGTGATTTTTAAAAAGAATATAAAGTAATTTTTGAATCTGGCCCTCCTCTCTCTCAACCATTTCCACTGGAAATGCACTAAAGTCTAATGCACACTATTATAGGATGGTGTATGAAACACAATTTATGAAATTATTTGGCATTAAATATTTGCTGAAAGCTACTTGCTTTTTTTAAAAAAAGCCTTTACTAAAAACAACTTGAGTGCTGTAGCTCTGTCAGTGTTTGGTTTATATGAGTAGATAAGTATCCGTAAACCTTGTTGCATGTGATCATATGTGTCAGGTTCCTTTTTTCTATTTTAAAGAAACTAGTTCCAGTTATTTAAATAGATTCTTCTACACACACACGGATTTTTCTTAAGTTTACTTCCTTTCATTTTGTGAGTGTGCTGTCCTAGTTTGCAGCTTCCTCTGCAGATAAACTGGAATTGAGGTTTTTCCCCTTCAAAACATTCCCAGCATGTCCAGTGTTTGGGATGCATCTATTTTTTAAAGTATCTTGGTTCCCAGAAAAAGAACTACTTAAGATTTGTCTTTCAAACTCTGTTTGGCTGATGTCATAAACCAGTTCCAGCTGTCTTAGATTAAAGCAAATGCTGATAGTGAAGAGGGATTTCCATGGCATTCTAAAATAGGATGTGTGGGATGCACACTCAACATCCATTGTAGCTTATGAGGCCACTGCTGCTTAAAAAAAGAAGTGTGTGCGTTTATATAGGCATAAAATCACAATTTGAGTTATGGCTTAAAACAGGTGTGGGGAACTGGATCGGGCTGACAGGCCGGATTCTGATGTTTCCCACACCCCATGGGCCACTTTGACAAGTGGTCAGGGCTACCCACCTATTCTTCTTTGGCGATCACTTGTAGCAGAGTAAGATTGTCTTCCCTGAACACGGTCTTAACAGTGAGTCCGTAAGTGACTCTGAAGGCCAGTTCTGGATCCACATGTCCTTCCACAGTCAGTGGGGACATAGGTTTCCGGGTGGGAGTTGATCACAGTGAGAGACTGAAAAGTAGGCAGCTATGGTGGGAAGTGAGCATGCTGATTGGAAGTATTTACTGTTTAGGGAAGCTTTTAATGTTTGATGGATTACTGTATTTTAGTATTTTGTTGGAAGCCGCCCAGAGTGGCTGGGGAAGCCCAGCCAGATGGGTGGGGTATTATTATTGTTGTTGTTGGCAGTTAAGGGAAATAAATGCACATTGACAAAATATAGCCAGGGCCAGTTTTTTTTAAAAAAAATTATAATGATATTTATTAAAAGTTTAAAGATTACAGAAAAAAGAAAAAAGGACAACAATAAAGAAATTAACAGAACTTGCATTACAATACATAAAAAGAAAAACATAGAAAGACAATACAGCAAAAAGAAACAAAAACACTAAAACACACATCCAATATTCCATATCTTTACCTTTCATTTACTTGTTTCATCAACCTCCTCACACCTCCCTTTTTTGTATTCTAATTCAATTTAGCTATTTCAGCAAATCCTTTCCATCTTACTCAATTTTTGTTCTATGATTTACCTTAACCCAATCTGACCTTAAATTTTACATTTTGGCCCATTAACAATCTATTTTTACTTAATTCTTTATAACATTTCTGCTAAAGCCATGTAACTTCATTCCACCATCCTTCTAACATTCATTAATTTTGCTATATTTTTGTAAATATGCTTTAAATTTTTTCCAATCTTCTTCCACCGACTCTTCTCCCTGGTCTCGGATTCTGCCAGTCATTTCCATCAGCTTCATCTGCCATTCTTCCCTGGTGGGTAGATCTTGTGTCTTGGAAGAGCCAGTTTTTATGAAGGATGTCTATTAATAGTTATTAGCCTCAATGACTATGTTCTGCCTTCACTGTTCGAGGCGCTATGCTTCTGTATACCAGTTGCTGGGAATGAACAAGTAGAAGGTGAATGCTTTTGCACTGAAGTCCTGCTTGTGGAATTCCCACTTGTATCTGGTTTGCCACTGTGAGAACAGGACGCTGGATTAGGTGAGCTTTTGGTTTGATGCAGCAGGGCTTCTTTATGTTCTTAAGTGTGGTACCTTGAGGGGTGATTAACTTTCCTCCTCCCCACAAGGGTAGAGTTTTCCCACCCTTCCATTTGCCTAGTTGTGCCTAGTTGTGTATGTGGCTGAGAAGCAAGGATTGCTGGAAGCAATCTAGTGAGTTGATGTGTAGGAGGCAATTCTCTTGGCACTTAGATGCACTTTTGAGGATATGTTACTTGAACATGTGCAAGCTTGTATTCCATTCTACTTCACCCCCAAGAGATAAAAAACTGTCTAAAAGGAAACAGGTTGTCAAGAATAATGAATAGCACACTAATAATAACAACTTAATTTTTTGTAGACCATGCCACCAGTTGTTTTGTGGGTGTGGTTTTGCATTTTGCTCTTAAGGTATATACCACCTTAACCGGACAAAGTGGAAGATCCCCAGATCAAAACTACCCTGAACTCTTTTAGAAAGCCTTAAAGTAGAGCTTTTTAAAATAAAGGTCAATCTTAATTACCCTTTCACATATATTTTTGTGTCTTTTACTTAGTAAGGATTTATGTTGCCAAATGTTCTTGGAAGAATCTGGAGCTATTGTAATGTATAGTAACTGTCCTTATTGACTGAATGCCTGATATTTTCACAGGACACAGTGTACTTGAACAGTGAAATTTATGTTTTTGACAACTTTATTAGATTTCCATCCATTGCCTATCAGATTTATTTTTAGGAATATTAGAGTGCTGTATCGGTGTGAGAGAGTCATCTACATCAAACCTTTATCATCCTTTGTATTTTCTTCGGAGAGGGAAAACAGGGTGCAATATGAGCAGATTTTCTCTACAGCCTTCAAACACTGTTTAGCATCGGTGGCACTAAAATGTTTGACTTTGCACATCTTCTTTTCAAGTTCAGTATAATGCAGGAGTATGTTAGGCTTTTAGTACTGTGTAGTGGCTCTAACTAAGATGGAGAAATTCAGATAGGAAAAATGATTTTGTATAATAAATCAGAAGGTCTATTCTCAGTATAACTTAGTTGGATATTGCCCATTATCACAGTTCAGTAATACAGCCCAACTAGGCAAAAACACTCCAGGAGGGTGGGGAAAGTGCTGTAGGAGCTAAATAGAGAGAGCCTAGAGCCTGAGGTTCCCATCTCCTGCTTTACAGTTTTTGCAGCCAGTTTGTTTCACAAGCCATTTGCAGCCACTGGTTAACCTACCATTTTCAGGATTTATTTATTTTTTACATTTCCTGTGTGAGGTGTTGCTTCCTTGTAAGTCTGCTCCTTAACCTTACACAGGATCATGAATGAAAAGGAGGAGACTCATAAATTATTTCAGTACAATAAAAATAATTGAGAATGCTTTGTTTCCAAAAGCTCAAAATATCAAGGGAAGTATTTTATCTTTGACCTTTTTAATAAAAAAGCAGCTTTAGGATTCCCACCTGGGACTAAGGCTCTATAGGTTTGTCAGAGCTTTCTCCTTCAGCATCAGTCATTAATAGGTCATCATCAGGCTTAATAACTTTGATTTAACCCGGTAGCACACAAGCCCTCAGTTTTGTCTCACAATAGCCATTTGTTGAAAGCAGAGGTAGCTACTAGGTTGACTTTTCCAGTTTCCAAGAGATGGTTATAGTTCTGCCCTGTAGCAACTCTCCTTACAGAGTATCCAACCATCAGTTTGTCAGGAATAGCCTTACCTGACACTTCTGGTGCTACATTGACACAAATCTCTTGGATCTACAGCACCCTCTGCTGTTCTAATGTTATTTTATTAAAAGTGTCATTTGTGCCAAATGTACAGTGTTTCTTTTCCATAGTAAGGTTTGTCTTGCTTTTTAGGATATGCCTGGAACAAATCTCAGCTAAAGTGTCTGGAAATCCATGTTTGCACAAACAAATTTGATTGTTTACTAACATCAAACTTGGCTATATCCCGTGTTTTGTCAAAGGAGTTTAGTAGCGCTAAGGACTTGAGTCCATGGGTGGGGAACCAGACAGACAATTGAATTTAGACCAGCCATGCTCACCTGTTAAGTCACCTGACTTTAAATTTCATTGGACATGGAGATCTCTGAGCTAAGTGCTAAGATAACAGACAACTGATCTCTTATCTTCAGTCTTGGCACTAAGCACCACAGCACTAACATCTTAAGATCAGCAATAAACCTCTGCTTACTTGTTAAAAGACTGCAGGCAGAGACTTTTCTCTGATCTTAGTTCTGTGATGAGATAAGCCTCTGCCTGCTCAAGGAGCATTTCTTTTATCTCTCCGGTGGGATCATAGTAGGCTAAGCAATTGCTTTCTCTTTAAGCTCTCAATTCTTTATTCCTTTGCAACCCTTGCTTGAATTCATGCCATGGCTTCAAAGATTCCTGGTGAATGCAATTTTCCATGTGGAACCAATTCCAGTGAGGCTTGCATTTGACGTGAAATTTTAAAAGAAGTGAGCTCCAGTGGTTCTTTAGGAGCTTTGATGTTACCTGCCTCATCCCTGGTGTTGTATGACATCATGTATGGCACAGCTTTCCAAACTCTGTGTTGCAACAGTGTGTAAGTATGTCGTGCGAATGCTCCCTGTGCTCCTCCCAAGGCTGGAAAGGGGTTAGTTTAACTTCCAGTTTGCTAGTAAAACTGAATTACTGTGTCATGAAATGATTTATATTTAAAAAGTGTGTCACCAATATTAAAAGTTTGAGACACGTGGACTTGACTGAAAGAAAATGGCCCCTGACGGGTCTGATTTGATCTGGGGACTGCAGGTTCCCCATGTCTAATATATCCAGTGATATTTAGATAGCCAATGGAGTCATTACCTTTGTTGCCATTCAGGGTTGCTTGGCTTCAGCATAATCACCATTTCATAAAATGCAGCATCTGTTTAGAAAAGGAAACATGGGCAGATGCCTTTATACTGAGTCAGACCTTTGGTCCATCTAGCTGAAGTTTTGTCTGCATTCACTGGGAGTGGCTCTCCAGGGTTTGACAGAGCATATTCCCAACCCTGCTTAGAGATGCCAGGATTGAATCTAGGACTGTCTTCATGCAACACAACTGTTCATCCATCGGAGGCCTAAAGTTAAAACGAGTGCATTATGTTTCACTTAAATGGAAAATGGTTTGCCCTAAATAACCCCCTCCTTGCTGTTCCCGCAGAAGCTTATTTCTTAGTTAAAATGTTGCATTTAAGCTTTTTACACTCCTTCCCTTTCAAACTTTAACTCTCATGCACATATATTTGCTAGCTGAAACACTGCAAAACTCCTCCCTATCTTTTGTAGTGACTTTTGTTTTCCCCATGCTTTGATTTAGAGTCTTGGAAGAATCTTTGGGATTCTTGGAGAAGGAGCCTGCGTCACTGAGAAACATTTGACTTTTTGGCCTTGTAGTGAAGCTAGAAATCAAGTCAGCCTAAAAGCATTCCTTAGTCAAGCTGGCCTACTTACCCTTTAGTTTGAATATGAAAGGGCCTCAGTGGGAATCTTGGCATTTTTTACCACCTGTCGGGGCAGCTGCAGGTTATGTGAGAAGACTATTGATAAGACTATGGATTCGGGTGGGAGAGATGTGTAGGGAAGTGGCAGTCTTTTTATTTTCTGCTTTCTTGGACCCCTTATTTAACATTTTCATGTATCCATGAGAAGTCTGGAGGGTGGCAACATGAGGAGCCTTTTCTGTGGTGGCTCCCATTTGTGGAATGCTCTCTCCAAGGAAGCTCATTATAAATCTTTAGGTGCCGGGCAAAAACTTTCCTCTCTGACAAGACCTTTTAGAAGTGGCCAGGATGTTTTCCCCCCCCTCTTGGTTTTAATGTTTCTATGTGGGACTTTTTGTCGGTTTTGTTTTGGGTTGCCCTGGGCAAGATGAAGCGACTAACAAATTCAGTAAATAAAAATAATAATATCCGTTGTGTAACTCTAACTGAGCTGTGAGGTAACTGGTGGGAGGATGTAAAAATGTGACAGACCAAATAAAACTTGCTACCAAGCCTTTTTAGCACACAGACCTGGCTTCAGCCTGGTTTTGTACCACTGCAGTGATGGCATAGTAGAAGAAGATAGATACTGGTGATGTGGACAGATCACTGCATGTTGTGTGGGGGTCTCTGTTGCCCAAATGGTTAAAATTGTGAAGGCTAACAACTTAGAGACATTTACACATGGAACATAAAATTAATTTGAAGAAGAGTGCTACTACTAAGGGAAGAATTTGCTCAATATTGGTTATCCGTGTTTTGTCATCTCTTTCAAATTCAAGTAGCTTGAGCTGCTTCTCTAGTAGATGCAGAAGTCACTAGGTAAGGTAATGGTAAAGGACCCCTGGACGGTTAAGTCCAGTCAAAGTCAACTATGGGGCATGGTGCTCATCTAACTTTTCAGGCCGAGGGAGCCAGCGTTTGTCCACAGAAAGCTTTCCGGGTCATGTGGCCAGCATGACTAAATTGCTTCTGGAGCAACAGGACACTCTGATGAGTGCCAGAGCACATGGAAATGCCGTTTACCTTCCTGCCGGAGTGGTACCTATTTTTCTACTTGCACTAGTATGCTTTTGAACAGCTAGGTTGGCAGAAGCTGGGACAGAGTGTGGGTGGTGCTGTGGTCTAAACCACTGAGCCTCTTGGGCTTGCTAATCGGAAAGTCGGTGGTTCGAATCCACACAAAGGAGTGAGCTCCCGCAGAAGGCACTATACATAATGAGAAAGTGTATTGGTATATAAAATTAGGAAACTTGTGGGTAATACCCAAAGGAGAATCAAGCTGAAGATTACGGAACTATGCGGTGAAGAACGTTCTTGAAGAAAAGGGAAATACAGCGAAGGAGGATATAGAACATTCTGTAGAGGAAGATGTGCAACTTAAAATGTTGTATAAAGTAAAGCAGTTTAAGATATTGGGTATTGGCTTGAACACTGAAGATGTTCTTTATCTATATGGCAACCTTCTCAGTAGCGTGTCTGAAAGTCCAACTAGAGCACAGCAGTGCCTTATCTCATCCCAGTAAATAACTTCTCTCATTCAACAAAGCAAAGTTAGCTTTAACTGAAGTTTTGTGCAGCTCACTCTTACTTTTTAAGTTGTAATGGGCATGGATCTGAAAGAACATACAGTATCCTTCACAATCCCAAATACTATTTCCACATCCTTGAGGGAAACAATACTAAATTGATCCAAGTTGCTATGACAGTTGGCTGCTTCTAATACCTCTGGTGTGGCTGCAGTAGTAATCGTAGTTTTCAAGATGAATCATATTTGAATGATTTCATCAGTGTAGAACAGTACAAACTAAACTTGTCACAGTGATCTGTAGATGCCTCATCCTTTGGCTGCTCTTTAAGGTCCTTGTATCAACAGGAGCTTAGCTGGATGAAATTTCTATTGACATTGAGTGACAGAGGCAAAAAAAGTTTACTTTGTTCCACGTTGTAGGCCTGTGAAATGTTGGTGGTACTCCAGAAAATGTTGGTACTTCACAAAATCCTTAAAACTGGCCCACTAGTTTTAAACATTTATTGTATGCAACTGCCACCTTTTATAACTTTCCTGAAAGCAGTAAATTCAGTAAAGATGGAGTCTGATGCTGGAATTCTCTTTTGTCAAGCTTATTTTCTTTATGATGCTTTCATAAAGAGCATCACTATGTGTAGGTAACAATTTCTGGTACAATTTGTGGTTCAGTTCCTGCCCAGTCTGGGTCATTATGGCTTTCTTAGATGAATCTGCTGGCCTGGTTCATATGTAAAGAAAATCCATGGTTTCCCACTACATGAACAAGTCTGCAAGGAGCTTGTGTGCTCCTTCTCCAGTTTTGCATACAGGAGGAAGCTATCTAAAGTTACTGCTTTTGATTTTAAACAAACCAAACTCAGAAATGGTGGTTTGTTTCTACAAGAATGGAAACCACAGTTTGATACCTGGACTGTTCCCATTAACCGTAGTTTAAACAAATTTCAGTTTCTTAAATTGATGTCACAGAAAACTATGGTTGGTTTAAATTCAAAGCCAAAGTTTTGGTCATCTTTTGACATGTGAAATAGAAGGAAGGGAATTTGTAAGCCCGAAGCCCATTGATGTTAGCAGGAAACAATCTCCCTCCTTTTCAGTGGCAGGATGGAAGAAACAGGGCTGGGCAGGTTTGGGGCTCAGTGGAGGCCAGATGGGAACAAGGTAATGAGAGGGTGCTGGGTGGTCTTGATTATGGAGTGTGTGTGTGTGTGTGTGTGTGTGTGAGAGAGAGAGAGAGAGAGAGAGAGAGAGAGAGAGAGAGAAAGCGCACACACTTTGACTCCAGCTCCACCTGCTGCTAGTATGCAGTCCCAGACTGCTTTCTACTACAGGAATGTAGCACTTGATCCCCAAAGGGTTGCCTGTCCGTGTTCTACTGCAATTTGGGAGGGAGGACAAATTTCCTTTTGAAATTGGTAGAGCTCTTTACTCCATGTTTTGTGATATATTTTTAAACAGGAGATTTGTTATTGTTTAGTCGTTTACCGTCTCCCTAATGCTAGGGTCGATTCACGTGAAGGCTGATATGTTTTCCCCTCCTCCCCAAATGTGGCATCTGCATGGCTGCTGCAGCTGTAACTTTGAAATCATTTTTTTAAAAACCACGTGACTCTCCAGGTGATAACAACTGTTGGGAATTCATAGAACTGCCACATAGACAGTTTCCATATGGACAGGCTGCCACATAGCCACAGAGTTCAAATGCTACAAGGCCTGTGCTACAATACCAAAATGGTTTTTCAGCACCACCACATGGGGCCTAATTTTGAACTGGCCTTTTAGCCCCTCTCTTGAGGGTATTGAATTTATAGCTAAATCAAGACCGTTGGCATAGTTCAGAGTGTGTATTGGGCATCTATAGAAATAAGTCAATTGAGGCTCCGGGGAGGCAAGAGGGTAGTCTCTGCTTCTGTGTAAATGAAGCATTCAAATTACGTTTGTGTCTTTATATCTGCTAAGGGTTTTGTTGCCTTGGCACATGCATTTGGAACATAAAAATGTAGTAGATGTACTTTGCCACAGAGGCAGAGCTAAATCTTGGATGCGTTTTCATATTTGTTGAAAGGGAATGGTAATCTGGTTCTTGGTGCTTAGAGTACAGTTTGGCAGTTGAAATATTTAAAGTGCAGTGCCCTCGGATTTGTGAGGTAATGAGAGACTGATATGGAAAAGGAAGTGGGGAGGTCTGGAGGTGTGGAAAGAGCTCAGAATGTGCTTTGACGTCATCTGATAGGTTTTCCAGCATGCAGCGGCTATTCCTGCTGCATCTACAGTTCATGTTATTTTAAAACTCTGTCAAAAGTGAGGGTGGCAGTATATCCTGTGTGTATGCAGGTCCACTGTGGGGGCAGGGACTGCCTTGGGGCCTTTCAGCAGCTGGGCAGGGATCCAGATTCCCAGGCTGGCTGACTCCCTGCGCCTGAGAGAAACTGCAACTGAAGTTTCTCTGTCCATCATGGCTAGGAAACTCCTGAGCTGCTTGAGCAGCTGCAGCCAGTTGCCTGGAAGGATAAGCTCTACGCTCTGGGCAGCATGTACAATGTGCTGCATACTTTGAAGTTTTGCTCAATCGCTCTGAAAGTAATTGTCGCCACAAAGTGACTTCTTGGGAACACCCCTTGTTTAGGTTGTCTGTGTACAAAATTGTTCTAAACTATCATGTAATCCCTGTAAAGGTAGATTTAGAGTGAAGCCTTTGAATTTATATTCCCTTTTGTGTTCCATAGTAATCTGGGTGCAATCATTTGGAGAAGTCTTGAATTTCTCTGTGGACTTCATTCTAGATTTTTGAAGCTTTGTCCTTGCTCAGCAATAACATCCAAGAGACCTCTTAATTCCTAGGATGAAAATTGTGCAATTCTTTCACTACAGGGAGTAGGACTAGGAGTGCTATTCCAGTTTTCTTTCCTGTGGGACTGCATGTTGTAATGTTTATATCTGTGAAATATTTTAAATATTAAGCTGTTTTTGCCCTATAAGGCAATAATTATTCGTTGCAACATTTCTTTGCAAAGAAATTGAAATGTTT
This sequence comes from Podarcis bocagei, assembly GCF_964188305.1. Lineage (NCBI taxonomy): Eukaryota > Metazoa > Chordata > Lepidosauria > Squamata > Lacertidae > Podarcis > Podarcis bocagei. Next base: position 34,102,485 of record NC_138135.1, on the reverse strand, counting down.
TTGTATCAGACCTAACCAAGAGAAGGGATCTTCCTTGAATATTTTCAGGACAAGAAGATGCATTATTATATGTCCTTTAGATCTAGGGTATCTAGTATTAGAGCAAGATAATACCTAACTGACCCTATGGCTCTCTTTCAACTTGTGCCAGATTTCACTAGCTGTGGCAAGAGGGAGGGGAAGGGCTGTGGTTCAATGGCAGAATACTTGCTTTGCATGCAAAAAGGCTAGGTTCAGGTCCTAGCATAACCAGGTAGAGATTCCTGTCTGAAACCCTGGATACCTTTTGCTAACCAGTGTAGAGAAATAACTAGATGAACCAGTGTCTGACTCTGTATAAGAAAGCCTTCAATGTTCCTAGGGGGGACATACTCGCCTCCTTGAGGAAAGCAGAATCAAATTGATCAAGAAGTGCTAAGAGTTGAAGAATCTTTTCTCCTTGATTATTGCAAGTTCTAGTTCTGCAGTGAATGGTAGCAAGCAGCTGGAGGTTCATGATAGTCTTTTATAAAATGGAGATGCATTCTCTTAATGTTTTTCTGACACAGTGCTCCACTGTACTGTAGTATTTAACAGTTGTTAACCATTGAAAACCAGAATAAGGTCTTGCCCTTATTCTGACATTTCAGAAATGGAGCAGACAGGTTAAACTAAACCACTCCTTGTGATACAGTTACAGTGGTACCTCTGGATGCGAACGGGATCCGTTCTGGAGCCCCGTTCGCATCCAGAAGCGAACGCAACCCGCGTCTGCGCGGGTCGTGATTCGCCGCGTCTGCACATGCGCGTGATGTAATTTTGACCATCTGCACATGTGCGAGCGGCGAAACCCGGAAGTAATGTGCTCCGTTACTTCCGGGTCACCGCAGTGCGCAACCCGAAAATACTTATCCCGAAGCTACTTCAACCTGAGGTATGACTGTATTTTGGTCTTTAATGCACAGAGAATTCTCTCTTGTGTTAATCAGCACCTTTTCTGTGTATACTATAATTGAGTGTTGGTTAAATGGATGCCTCAGTGCCTACTGATCCAGAGATCCCCGCCCCTCCAAAAAAAATATCTTTGTGAGCACAGCAGTTAAGCTTCAGCAGTGGAGATGAGGAGGAGAGGGCAGGAACTAAATTACATGATGATGCTTGCCTGACAAATGTTTGAGGTCTGAGTAGAGAAACCAACTGCTTTACTATTTTGGGTGAATGAGGTTAGCTGTTGCTGCAAGCAGTTTCATGAAGGAATCCATCCATCTGTCAATGTGCACAGCCGTGAGTGAGGCTCAGTACTCCCTAGCTCCTTACAATGTGTATGTACATACACCCCTTCTTGGGGGAGCGTAGGCCTTTTTCTTTTTGAATCCAGTGTTAATGAAACTGGCTGGTAGCTGAGAGTAAGGCTACACAAGCGTCTTTGTGCAACCTATTCTGACAAGTCCCTTCCTGAGGATTATACAGCTCTCCAGAGGCCTGAGGGACATTTTGGTCTTGGGATTTTCTTCAGCATGTTGGACAAAACCAAAACCCTCCAGCCTGCTTATGGTGGGATTGTGCCATTTGCAGAGATTGTGTCAAAGGAACAAAAGAATGTAAGCTTGAGTCAGGATTCTTACCACAGCCTGCGGGAAGGTTCGTAAGCTCTTTCTCTTTTCCTATTTTCCTGTGACCGTTCTTAATGGTTTGCATATTGAATCTCTTATGGTCTTCCAGTATATCATAGATCTTTCCAATGAATTAGTTTGTGCTGGTAGTGTTACTTACTTGGATGTGTTTCAGCTTCTCTTGGAAGCTGCTGCTTGTTCCATTTTATGAAGGTCTCTTGTAAGCAAGGGTATGAATCATTCTGTTAGAAATTTAATTGGTTTTTACAGCAAATGTGGGAGACTTTAGTCTTCAGCAGGCCTCAGTGTCTCAGTAGCACATGTAGTTGTGGTACAGAGTGCTTATGAGGGACAGAAAAAGGATATAAATTGGTTATGAATATTCATGTAGTGCAGTATCAATATTTGATCCATGTTCTTGAACAGGTATTTGGGCATTGGGAATTAAGGTATGAGACATCCAAGAAATGAATATTATTGTAAGCAGGGGGATTGTAGATTTGTTTGAAGAACAGACAGTATTGGGGCAGGGAAGGAGATGTGAGGAAATTGAGGCAGTCAGCAGAAGGGTTCCTGTTAGCAGAAATAATGAAGGTGTCTGTAATAAAGTCTAGCATGCCATTATATGGAAAGGCTGAAGGTGAATTTGTGGGCAGGTGTCCCCTCCAGTTGTTGGATTAAAACTCCCATGGTCCCTGACCATTGGCTGTGCTGGCTGGGATCGACAGAAGAGAAATTCCAACAACATCTGGAGAATACCATATTTGCTGCCCTGGAATAAGGAAATTGTGTTTAAGATGAGGAAACAGTACTTTAAGCATCTCCAACATTCACAAAAGTTTAAAAACTATAAACTAGGTATTTTCCGGTATCATTTTAGACTACTTTACCACATATGTTAAAATATGAGCTTGTGCTTAGAAAAAAATACCTAATTGAAATGTAAAATGAGCATCAGTTTCTTTAAGGAAGTCTGCTTTCTCTGAGCATTGTGTATCTTCTCTAGCAAGATGAATGGGAACATGTTTCACACATGGCAGTTGTAAACTAGAGATTTTTTTAAAAATGTACATGCCTCTGAGTTGGTGCAGGCATTTATTGAATTGAAATATTTGATTGTCACTTGTACAACTTGTACACAGTGAGATTACACGAGCACAGCTCTCTTAGTCTTAATTCCCCTCGTTTACTGACGCACATCCACCAAACCCGAAAGTCAGTTGCCCTGTTGTTATCTTTTAATTCAGCAGCCTAACAGCCCACGGATAGAAGCTATTCTTTACCCTGTTGGTGCGGCTAATCATGCTTCTATATCTTCTGCCTGAGGGCAGGAGATCAAGAAATTGCTGGCCAGGGTGTGAATCATCCCTGAGAATTTTCTTCACTCTCCTGAGGCAACGTTCTTCCGCTATTTCATCCAGCGGATTCATGGGACAGCCCATAATATTGTGCTGTATTCACCACCTTCTGTAGGCACTTCCTATCAGTTGATGTCAAACCAGCATACCACACCGTGATGCAGTATGAAAGGACACTTTCTATTGTTGACCGGTAGAAGGAGATCATCAAATGTTGATTGACATCGTTCTTTTGCAATACTCTGAGGAGATGGAGTCTCTGTTGGGCTTTCTTAATCACCTGGGTTGTATTTATTTTTCAAGTAAGGTCTTCACTGAGATAAACTCCTAGGAATTTAAAGGAAGAGACTCTCTCCACACAGCCCTGCCCGATGTACAGCGGGGCTAGTTCTCCTCTCTTCCTCCGAAAGTCCAACACCCATCTCCTTTGTCTTGCTGATATTAAGGTGCAAGTTGTTCCTTAGGCACCATGTAGATATTTTTGGACCCCCCCTCTATACGCTGATTCGTCTCCACCTGTTATTAAACCCATTATGGTGGTGTCATCTGCAAACTTAATAATTGCAGTAGATGGGTCAGATGATACACAATCATATGTATACAATGAATACAGGTAGGGACTTAGCACACATCCCTGTGGTGATTTATGGATTGGAACCAACCATCACCTTAAGTTTATAATCTGAATCCACCTGATAAAAGGCTGCCTGCTTACATTTTTGCCAATCATCTCTCTTAACTGTTCTCCAAAGTGAACCTGTCATTTGAAACTGTCATTCAAATCTGTTGGGTAAGTGCATCTTTTCCTTCCCCCAACTCCCGCACAAAGGGGTGTAAAGATGCTTATTGTTTGGTGAAGCTGCTTCTTTTGGAAACATGCAAGTCCAGAATCCTTTCTATAAAGCAAGTATACATTGCCAGCCAAGGCAATCAGTGAGTTACCAGCCCCATGGGATGCAAGCAGAAGATTTGGGAAAAGACCACAACAGGAATGGGAGCTGGAATTTGTGTTCAAGTTGCAGAGAGCAAATATGTAGCAGAAGTGTGGTATCAGGTTGTGACTGGTTCTTGAAGGAAGTAAAAGCAAGTATGTTTTTTGAATATTTGTTGATGGGGTCATTTGCTTTTTGTGTAGTGTTTCAAAATTCTAGGATACTCAGAAGGATGCTGGACATGACAAAAGGCAGGGTTCAGCCGTAGCAGGCAGTTGGGATACTTTTGACAAAGTAAAGTATTCACACAGAAACAGGCTTGAGCAGCAGCCAGTAACCTTCTCTTGTTAATGCAAGGCTCAGGGGGGGGGGGAGAGGAAGCTAAAAAAGAGATATTGCAAGTGGAAGTGCAGCTTGCAGTCAGGTTTTTGAAGAATCAGCATGAAAGACTGACCTTATGGGGTGGGATTCCTGCCATAGCTTACACTCCAATTCTGGATAGCTCCCAGACAAGGCATATACTCTGGAATTTATTCAAGCCCAGTATGGTCCAGCTGCAACGCCATTTGACTTATTTGTTTTAACTTGCAATCCCATTATACCAGCTGTGCTTGTGTAATGTATTTGCAAGGGCAGATGCTGTGAGCTCTGTGGAAATGCATTGCACTGCACTCTAGCAGTTACTGCTACTATGTCTATGCTCTAAGACCAAGCACTCCAGCTTGCCCACCTTGGCTCAGAGACTTCTAGCATTAACACTTCCATATAGTGCCTCTATTCAGATGTATTTGGTGTTTGTGTTTTAGCCTATCATGCTTTAGCCTCTCTGTACTGCTATAACGTGCCCCTTCTGACTCTCAGAACATGCCTGCCTGTCTTGCTGGCCTTACACTTGGAATGGGTAGCATTTCAGAGAAAACAGAAGGTCCTTGCTTTCAACATCCTACCTAGCAGCCTAAATTTCACTTCCAGGACCTCATGTTTACATTTCCTCACTTCATTGGTGTCACAGCCACTAACTCTTCCCACAAACTATCAGGCTATCTAGACAGTATGCAGCACCCACATTTTTTGTGTTGGGCGAACAAGGCAGTCTGCAGTCTGCACACGCATCACACACCCAGCTATGCATGCCCCCAATTATCAAACCAGCCACTATTAGTATTCCCTCTAGGGCAGGCATGTCCAACTCCCAAGAGACTGCGATCTGCTCACACTATAAAAAGACTTGCTGTGATCTACCCATTCTCATTGCCAGACGTTTGTTGTGTGTATGTGTTTTGGAACACTATGGCGATCGACCAGGGACACACACCCCCCCGCGATCGACCGGTTGGACATGCCTGCTGTCGGGGATATCCTTCTCACTGAAGGCTGAAACTTTCAGCTGGGTCCTTTTTTTAACCTATGAAGTGTAATTCATTTAATATAAACTGAAATCTACTTATATTGAGTTTGATCTAAAAGTTAAGCTTACCTTTTTTTATTTGAAGCTGACTCACCCACTATCTAGGTTTCTGCCATGTGGAATTCTATATTAGTGGTTAGGATTTAGTCTAGTTCTCTTGCATACTGTAATACCTCTATTGCAAGCCTTTTTGTTTGTGAATTTTGTCAGCATTCTAGTCTTGCTGTGACAGCTGAAATGGCAAACAATGGTTAGTGCTTGCTCGCCAACCCAGAAATGGAAACTCATTTCAAACCAAAATTTCAGATTTTGGTTTAATGGGAAAGTGTTGTCTGATGAAGCTAAGCAAATAATTATTCAGTTATCGCTACCATGTATAGTGGAGGCCACAACTTGATTGAACCCTTTTTCTTCTTCTTTATAGGTTCTGATTAATTAGGATAATTTGCTAACCTCTACTGCACTGTTAGGGCCAGTCCCAAGCACTGAGCTACTTTCATAGTGGTCCATTTGTGCTATGATGCGTATCATACTTCAAATTGTTACTGTTGCATTATGTCTAGGTATAAGGGCTTTGTTCAGAATTTCTCTAATATTCTGATTTTCAGAGGAAAGTAACTATTGTTCTGTAGTGTATAGTCCCAAGTTACTGATCCCTGCCAGACTGAAAGGCACTGCCACTGTGTGCTCATTTTGAACATACATTCAGCTAGTAAGCACCATGCACTAATCAGGTGGTTTTCTTTTCTTGTTGTCTGCCTTGCCCTTAGTAAAGATGGCACATTTCAGCTTTTGTAAATGAGGGTCATTATGACACAGTTTAAAAGCATATTCCATAAATATACCAAATATTCAAACAGGAAAACTGAAACTAATGAACACGTAAGGGCTGGATGTGGAATTACAGGAAGAAAGGCTCCATCTGAATAGTAGACTTAGGATGTTACAAGAAATTAGGTGATAAGGAAGTTTGGAAGAGTATAGATACCTGAAGCAGCTGCTTTCTGTTCAGACTTTTTGGATACATTTTACATGTTTGCTCTCCTAGTTTACCAGACTGCTCCTATGAACCACAGCTGTTGCCTTAGACCAGGCATGGCCAAACTTGGCCCTCCAGCTGTTTGGGGACTATAATTCCCATCATCCCTGACCACTGGTCCTGTTAGCTAGGGATGATGGGAGTTGTATTCCCAAAACAGCTGGAGGGCCAAGTTTGGCCATGCCTGCCTTAGACCTAGTGGCAACTGTCTGAGGCACACTTGCTTTGCATACTGTGATCTAAGTTTGTTTTCTAAAATAGTCATTGAATTTATAGATTTAGAAATTTGGCAGCCAAATGGAGTTGTCTTCTCTTTCTTAGTAGAGCCATTTAAAATTATAGACTAACTTAGGTCTTGCCCGTTAATATCAATAGACCTACTCAGGAATATGACTAACATTGATTGTAGCCCATTGTGCTTTTATTGCACTTTTATTGCTTCCATACCAAGATAACAATTAATGTGTCTGAGAATGTTCTTGGATGCTTGACCATGATTACAGTGTAGTGGCCCAGTATTAATGGGGATGTTCAAGGCGTGTGTGTGTGTGTTTATATTGGCAATATTGCATTCATTTCAGATGGAGAGGTCAAAATAGAAAATATTTCATTATAAGTGCTTTTTTCATTTCAGTCAGCTAACTTGAATAAAATAGGGAGGGGCAGGTAAGTCTCGCCCCCCATAATTGATTACATGATGTGGTGCAGGCGCACACCATTGAGCTTTGACTTGATGATTTGAGAAGTGTGCAATCCGAAATTAAGGATTCACAGTTGCTGCTCAGAGTGATACCTTGAAGCCTAACCTTGTATAAAAATAAGATTTCTGTTTCATTCACAATAGATTTATTAACTTCCTCAAGCTTTGTCGTATTCTGTTATTGCAGCAACATCAACTGCAAATGATCAGCAGAAAAATATTAATTTATTTAAAAAGATTTCTAGGGCACCCCCAGGACAGTGTCCTCTGGGCGGCTTGCAAAATTAAAACAAAAGGAACTGTATGTCTCTTGAAGTTGCTGAACTACTGAGTGTGTTCTTGCTATACTAATTAGTGTCAGTTCAAATAGATCAAAGCATCTCTTCAAGACAAAGGTATTATTTATTTTGGGGTAGTGTACATTTAGCTAAAACCAACTTACATGTTTTACATTTATATTCTGCCTTTTCCCCAAGGAGCTGAAGGTGGCATGCAAGGTCTTCTTTTCCCTCTCCACTTTTCCCCTCACAACAATTGTGTGAGGTAGGTTTGGCTGAGAGAGAGCAGCTGGCCCACAACAGGCTTCATGATCGAGTGGGCATTTGAATCTTAACTTCTAGTCTTAGTCCAGAATTTTACCCACTTAACCATATTAGCAGTATAGTTCAGGTGTATGGAATCTTGGGCCCAGGGGCCAAATGCATCCCTCTTGACTTGGCTCTTGGGACTCTACCATGGCCAAACACCCTCATTGGTCCTTCTCCGCACCCTCCTCTAGTGATTTTTCTTTGCTGGAACATGTCATTGAACTGAGAAAACAACTCTTTCTGGCCAGGATGGAGACTGATGTTTGTGTGTGGCCATGCCTACCACTGGCACATGGCCCTTGGAATGTTTGCCATAATGTGGCCCTTTGAATGGAAAAAGTTCCCTACCCTTGGCATAAACAAATATCCTAGACCACAGTGCTAAATAAAGTTCTGAAGAATCTACAGATTACCCAGAACAGTGTTTCTGAAACAGTTGACCAGGATCAGCCAGTGGGTCTCAGTGCCACTGGATGAAACAAACAGGTAATTTTTTGGGGGTAGGGTTACGGTACAAGTTGAGTCTGAAAGGAGAATGGGAGAAGAAATTGTAGGAGATGGGTAAAATACTTTGAGATGCACATAGGGATGGGGGGGGGGACAAAAGAAAAAGCATTCTCCTACTCTGAATTAGACTTTGGATTGGCAAACTTTGCCCCAAATGTAGAGGTTGTACCTTATCTCCAGGGCAGATGTCTGTACTGAGCTTAAGGAAAGCTGAGCTATAGAACTCCTTGCTACAAGGAAAGTGCCACGGCAAAGAATTTAGCAATATCCAGAGATGGATTAGATAGCATGATGTCAGTAACGGCCAGCTGATTGTACCAAAGTCGTCTTCCATTGTGTGATGATGTACCTCAGAAATTTCCAGCCATCTCAGGTTTTGCCTTGAGGGTAGAAAGCTTGATAATTCCTGATCTATCATTTTAAAACTCAGTATGACACAGTCAACAAGATCATATAACTCATCAGTCACACTAATGACTTGAGTTTTGGAATTCCTTTCCCCTTTCAAAGGGAATAATTTTCTTTGGAGATAGAATAAGGCAAGTGGGACCCACATTTTTTAAAAAAATAGAATACCTTTTTGTATTTTTGCACTTTCACTCAAGCTTGATGATATCCCCCTCTTTTTTGTGGATAGTATAGTTTTGACTACATAATAAGGATCAAAAACTTGAGTTTTAGGGAACTTTCTCCCAGGTTCTCCTCTTTAGAATCTTTTTTGTTTTACCTTTAGTAAAAGGGTTCCTTATCACTAGATCGGCTTCAAGGGAAAGCGCAAAATAGGCTGTTGGAAATGGATGAAAATATATTCAAGATTTTTCTCAAATTCTAAAAGTTATTGGGGAGAAGGATCTGGTATGAAGGCTGTTGAACTGCATCTGTTTTCCTTGATGCTTTTGAAGTGTGTGTCTCTTGTCTATTTGCAAGGGACTGTGGTTGTATTCAGCAGCACTGTAAGAATGTGAACAGATGCCTGGTCTGCTTACTGGCAGCTGTCTTAGCAATCTTTCAGAAGTAAAAACTGTTTTGTTTCTTAGGAAGATTTCTGGGAGCTTGGAAATGCAAATATTAAATCACCGTGGTTTGAGGTGGAGAAGATTTCCTTCCACCAACTGGAACTGAGTAAAATGCAGTTAAAGGAACTGATTCTGTTTTCTACATTTCATATCTGCTTTTGTAAGCCACCCCTTTATAGCCCAACGGGAAGTAGTTCATTTTTTCTCAGCATTTTTGCATTGGTATAATCCCTTGACATGAATATAAATAGGGTGTCTTGCCCCGAGTGTCTCCTAAAGATATTACAGAGTAAATCAGCAAGTTCTCCTCTTACTGTGGTTGCCAAGGAAGCTGTAAAGAAACGCCTGGCATTTTGCAGCAGTAGTTGTCCCTGCACTCAAGTAAAAGCAGGAATGGAGTGTGAGATGTAGTAAAGCAAACAGTTTTCTCTAATTACAGGTAGGTAGCCGTGTTGGTCTGCCATAGTCAAAATAAAAAAATTCCTTCCAGTAGCACCTTAAAGACCAACTAAGATAGTTCTTGGTATGAGCTTTCGTGTGCATGCACACTTCTTCAGTTTTCTCTAAGTTTTGTACTTTGCTTAAGATTGATGAGCTCTTCAAGAGTTCATACACATCATAGGAGCAATATACACTGTAAAATTGAAATGAGTGCCAGTTCTTTCCCCTTATTCCAGTTGGTACACTGTAATACAAATTATTGCTGATCTTCTTCCAGCTGATGGAATACACAGCCATGACTCTTTAGGTGGTGTGTACAATCTGCTTCACTTAAATGTTTATGAACTATATAATATGCCAAAGTGCATAGACAGTTCACATTCCCCCTCAGCCTTCAGTGGATTAAAGTATTATTCTCTAGAATGGCATCATGTTTCATGTACAAGGCAAAAGCCTGCTCTAAATAAGCTTGCGAGCACCTCCAATCTAAGATTGAAGCTCATATGTTTGTTACAAGAAAGCATTGGCATTCAGGGAAGTTTTTAATGTGTGATGTTGTATTGTGTTTTTACTGTTTTTTGTTGGAAGCTGCCCAGAGTGGCTGGGGCAGTCAGATGAGTGACATATAAATAAATTGTTGTCGTTGTAGTGCATAACTCTGGGTCTCTGCCGCATTCTACTCTTTTTGGACCTGGCAAATGATATTTCATGAATCCATTTAAAAGCTGGTTAGCACTTTGAGCTTTCAGCAATTTCACTGTAAGCTCCTTAATTTTTATTTCTTAATGGTCTCACACTTGGAACCAAACACCTTCTATGCTAAGTATGTTTCGTGAGCACTCATGATTCAGAAGGGAATATGAACATTTCATATGAGTTGGTTCCTAGCTGTCAGGGTCACCATAGCAAAAAAGGAATATAACCTTTTCAAATAAAGTTCAGATTAATTGGGGATGGGAGGGTGGTTTTGAGCTCTTCAAATGGCTTATTTGCATTGGTAGCTTAGCAGTTATTGCTGAATTGAAATTGATGTTAGCATCCATCTGTCTTGAGAAATAATGGAGTGTGCCTCTGGGGGTGAAGTCAAACCATTGTGTTAGCAGCACCAAGTGACCACCTTAGGGAGCAAGCCTGGGTAGTGTGTATGGGGGTCCTGGGCTGCCCAGACAACAAGACCCCCCCCCCGCCCTCGCTGATGGTGGTCCAAAAGAAAGCAGAGCAATATGTTTGGCACCAGCTTGGCTGCAGGAGTTGCCATAAGGAAGCATATAAGGCACCATCCAATTGTCTTAGGGACTCCAGTCTGGATTTGTGTAGGGTTTCCTCCTTAGCTTTTTCTTCTCCTGAAAAACAGTGGAGGTTTAGGATCAGTTTTTCTTCTCCTAGATGGGCTTCCTTCCCAGCTTGATGAGCCCCAGCTACCTCTTGAGGTGAAATAACGTTGCATTTATTTATTATATTTTACATGTTACAAATTTACAAAACATAAATAAAATTATCACAATTGCACAGTGTATAAACAGAATGGGTAATACTGTAGTCTTAATAGAATTTGATCACGAAAGGGCAGTGCCTACTTAATTTAACATGCTGAGGGTCACTTCTTGCTCTGTGCTGCTGCTGCTGCTCCTTCATCCTCCTCTGCATTTGCCTTGGCTGCCACCTCCTCGTCCTCTCTGCTGTCATTTGTGGAGAGGCCCACTGACACTTCCTTAGAGCAGGAGAGAGGAGTTGGGGTCGCCCACTGCAGTGGTGGCCAGAGGGTTCACTCTGAGGTTCACCCCACAAGCCTGAAGTGACACTGCCTACTTTAATCAAACATAGAGAGTTCCAAGTGGGGGCGGGGGTTATAGGCTTAGTTTAGAAACACTTTCAGTTAGCTGCCGAAAAGGATGTGGAAGGGAAATGGTTCAGACCTGCTATCAGATGCAAAAGCACTCAGCGCAGGATATTCCAATGCAGGCGATTGGAAAGAGTGGGAAGTGGGGATGTAGGCCGGATGCAAGATGGATTGTTACCTAGAAGCTTAAAGTAGCAGGAACTGGTAGCCCCATACCAGTTTACACACATATCAGAGCACAAACAGAATTTTGAGTTGGGGCAGTGTTTATAAACTTCAACAATGCAAATATTTTAAAACAATGTTTTAAAAGAAAGTGGGTTTTGGGAAGCTAGCATTAGACTCGTTTCAGCTTTTAACGATTTAACATGAAAGCTATGATACTTGACAGCAGCCTTTCAGCATTACATTCTAGCAGGCTTCTTGAGTAACTACTTTCAGCATACCTTAAGTTCCTCTCGTATACTTTCATCTGGTTAGAATGGGTGTTTTCACTTCCGATTCAAACGGTTCATGCAGTACTAATTTGACCCACCCTTCAGTGGCTTCACTTGATTGCTGCACTGTTCTGGCAGTAAGATTATTTTTAATGCTTTTCTAAAATGAAGGCAATATAGAAATGTGTACTTAATACCTCAAAGATATATACTTGTAGACTAGTCCAGACAAGCTAATGCCATAATAAATGTGTTAATCTTCATAGTACCAGAAGATTCTTTTGTTTTTTCTGCAACACACTAAAACAACTTGCCTCTCTGGAAATTATTTCTGAATGTGTCTGTGATGTTCAAAGTTGTTTGATCTATATTTCTTCTAAAGCGACTTGATCCCAGTTTATATTGTAACTTTTTGCAAACTTTGGTGCTCAGGATATGATACAAACATGCTTGTATGTTGTCATCTTGCAGAATTACTTTAAGTTTACTTGTGTAATACTGGTGTCACTTGAATAGTTAACAAATGATTGCCTTGTAGTTATGAAAGCAATTTTAAAAAAGTTCTATCTTCCACTTATTTCAATCTTTAGGAAATCAAAACTTTCACAATCATAAAAAGGCCACACAAAAGTTGGGTTTTATATTACCATAACCAGTGTTAGAAACTGGGATAGAAAAACTAGAAGCCAAATGGCTTCTGGGACCTGGGTTGTGGGTGCCAAAAGAATGTAGTCGCCACTGGGGGGGTGGAGGGTCAGAAACACTTTTTATTATTTTGATAAGCTTTAATTAATGTGCAATTCATGTAAGTGACACATTGTTGATATCACACTTTAAACATTTTACATGTTTAATTTGGTGTTTTCAAAACACTTATTTATTGTTAAACTCCTTAACATATTGTCTATTCTTAACATATACTTTGAGGCTTCAAAGCACATACGTTTCACTAATCCTTGAGTGTCAGCCAGGCGCAAAAAATGGCACCCAGGCTTTTTGAGGTGCTCACGAATGGAGAATCTTAAGGCGCAAAATGTTCCTGGTGCCCTGCTAATTTCAAACCCTAACAGCCAAAACAGCTTTAGTTGGTGCCTCTTAACACAGCGTGGAGGACCAGATCAAGAATAATTTTTCAGTTAAATGGGGCAGCTAACTTGTATCAGCACCTTCTATAAGCACATAATTGCAACATGATTTGCATATATATCATATCCATATTGTGTGTATGCATAGCTATGGGTATACTCAGCTTCATTATCATCGTCCCTATTTCTCCGTAGAAAAATGTCTAAAGATACACATAACATAATACCTTTTCCTGCAGATATGCTGCTCAGAATTTATTTCTGTTTTGTTCTCACAATTTCTAGTATATTTTAATACCACACTATGATTTGTAAGCATACATTGAGAGAGTATGAAAAATATACCTTGTGTCACTAACTCTATGGATTGTGAGGGTAATTAAAGTACATTCAGATTCAGAAGAAACTGATCCATGTTATGTGCACTTCAGTATAAACGTGTTCAGTATAAACGGTTTACGCTGAATTCTTCAAATCCTTAAAAGGATTTTTTCTTGGAATCTCATTTTTTGGAAGCAGTGTTGGTACAATCTGTTGGTTGTAAGAAATAGGGACAAGCCATGCAACTGACAGTATAGTTGTTAGTGATAAATTTAGGTGTACGTGAATGAAAACGTCGGTAAATGTGAATTTCTGCATTTTACTGGATCAGAGTCTGTTTGTGTGGTCCCCGTGTTTTTATGCTTTCAATATTTGCAAAGGACTGTGGTGCTGCAGGAGTTGTTGAGCAACAGGCCCTGTTTTCATACTCTGTGGATTTTTTTATCAACCTGCTAAAATGCATTGTAACTTCCTCTCCCCGCTGTCTACAGCAGAATACGGAAACCTTGCTGCCTGAGGCCACTTCTGCAATTGCAAGAGTTAAGAATTGGGTGGGGATGACAGGGCTTCTCTCCTACACACTAATGTTCTGGAGCTAAAAAAAAAAGAAAATGAAGAGAAAAATATGCTCTGCATTGTGGCATGTCACAGTAACCTGTTCCGCACTTAATTCTTTGTCTGCCTCATTGCAGTGCTACAGTTGAAGCTCCAGCAGCGACGAACACGTGAGGAGCTGGTTAGCCAAGGGATCATGCCTCGTAAGTATAACTTGTTTAAACTTCTTCTTTCTCTTTGAATACACAATGTCTTTTTTTTGAGATGAGAAAGAGCTTTGAAACATCTGCCCTTCCAAGATCCATTCCACTTCAGTCCCCATGTACGGTGTGTGGAGCCTTGTGCCATTTTTAATTTCTAGGACTGGTACCCTAGCATCTATTTTCTGGAAGTTGGTTGCTGCACAGAGTAAGATGTGACTGTATTACTTGATAAAGAAGGACTTACTGGAAGATGTTGCCATGCTAGAAACATCTGAAACACTGGGTGCATGGTAGTCATTTTCTTAGCATGCTTCCTGCCATTGAGCTAGGAGTGCGGCTGCACACATGCTTAGTAGTACCCTGGCTATAAAATGTTCATGCAACAAAGATTTTTTTCTGCATTTGCTACTGTTTAGAATTACACTGTAACCTTTAGACAGCAGGTTTTGTTGCATGGTGACAAGTGCTGCAATAGCTTGTTCATTAGGTGTGGCTCAAGTCAGTGATGAAACAAATATATGCAGGGCTAAGGAACGCTTTGAAAATAACTTTTTAGTGTATGAAAAGTTATGATCAAATAGACAAATGCATCAGGAGAAGTAACATGAGGGCTGGTAGAAAAGCAGTTGAATTATTTTTGCATGCTCTGTAGTGTATTTGCCTTGAAGCCTTTACAAAGGTGTTGGCTCTGCTAAGAATTGTGCAAGCATCGGCTCAGTGTACCAATATCATGTTGCTGTTTTGCTACAAGAGTACTAGACAACTCATTTTGGGTTAGAAGGATTTTCTTTGTTCCTGTTATAAGCAGCATCCAGATATATCAACATTTTATTTTGCAAGTCCTAGCTGTTGCAATAACAACTGGGACTTTATGTGAAGCTGGCCTGTAAACATTTTTGTCTGTTGATTAGTTGGAAGTACACAGTTGTTTCTGGGGGAAGTTCCTGGCTCTCTAAAAGCTGAAAAGCAAATAAAGAGGAGTTTGGAGGGTCCTTTCTTGCACATATATTTTCCTATATCTCGATACTAGTAAATTATTCCGTTCACTTTTGGTTTCTGTTCTTCATGTTGAGACATATGATTTTAGTTGGCATGTTTATAAAATTTGTCAAATTCTAAAAAAAAGTTCTATGATTCTCTGCTTGCTTTGTGCCTTTTGTGAGCAAAGGGGTTTCAAACAGAACCCAGTGTAAATAACAGACTCCCCAGTGCCTCATGCTGACCTGTTCAGCATCTTTAATTTCAGTATTGACAACCGTAGTAAAATGTGCAGCAACAATTGCATGTTGAATGACTGTTTTCCAAGTGACTTTCTTTATAATGGATTTGATAAGTTTTCGGATACTTTTGAAGTGTTACAGCAGCTAATTGGGCTATTTCCGTTGCTGCCTCTGTAGTTCCAATAGGCAGGAGTCTGGGTTCTGTATGCATGCTGGCTTGCTTTGTGGGCAATGGCACTAGATGTAAACAAATTTAAGAGCAATCAGGTGTTTTGAATAGGTGTATTATAAGCAGAAAACTAATATAAAACTTGATCTTTTCAGTATAAACAGACATATTTGTCAAGCCGATTGGTGAATGTTATTCCTCTAGTGCAGAGAGAGTCTAAAAAACTTGTCAAGGATAGATTGATAGCAAATAGAATACCATTAGTTGAAAATGTATTATTTCAGAACTAGGGTTAGCTCACCTTTCCCTTTCTTCACTGCCATCCTCATGTCTCATTTGTGGGCCTGCCATTCAATTTTAAAACACTTCCAGTCAATTAACCATCAGTTTTACTTTATTTATTGATAAGTTAAGCTTGCACACGAATAAATTCTAGATTTAGAATGTTAATGGACACTTTTAAATGTTCAGGCATACTCTCCAGGATTTTTTTTAAAACAGAAAGGAAAACACATACAACTCTGATACATTGGATAGATCAGAAGAAATATTTGTTCTAGACCAAATAATTATATTGTTGCATCAGGTGTGTGTGTGTTTAAATGGAAGAGAGGGGATGTGGAAGAAAAGAAGTAGGTTTCAGTTCATAGTGTTTTAATAAGATATATCTAATTTTCATTTTAAATGTCAGTGTGCAGCTATTTTTTGTATATTGAAATTTGAGAGATGAAGGTGTCTGTGAGGAAGCAACTCCAAAGTGCTGGGGATTTCCCTTTCTAGCAGTGGGTGGAGCTGTTGGGGTCCCACAGCCTGCCTGCCTGCCCTTCCCCAGACTATTGTGCTTCAGTGAGAAGCAGCAAGAGGGGCTTCTAGGAACCCAGTACCCATCCTTTTCTGCCTCCCACCCCCAAACCGGTCTTCTCTACTGGTTGGCCAGGCTTTTGACTGGAGGAGCAGGCAGCAGTATCACCAGTGCCTTCCACCTTGATGACAGCAAGCAAAACCTTGGCTTTAGATCTCTGCCAGGAGTACACACAACCCTTGTCATCCCTTCCTATGATATGTAGTCATTGCTAGATCAATGAAGTGCCATATCCATTCAAAATAATTATATTTTATCCCACCATTCCTTCAGTGAGCTCAAAGCAACGTGCATAAATTTATCTTCACCACAACCCTTTGAGGTAGGATAGGCTGAGAAAGTGTAACTGGCTCACAGTCATGCAGTGAGCTTTATGGTTGAGTGGAGGTTGATTAAAAACTTTGATTGACTACTTGGGTTCATTAGTTAGTTCTTATTTCAGTCCTACTTATTTGCATTCTTTTGTGTTTATTGACTACACTTTATCAGGCACAGGTCTCTTGGCTGCTAGGGTTTACCTGTAGCATAGATCAGGAATGGGGGGCCTTGTGGCCCTCCAGATGTTGGACTACTACTCCCATCATTCCCCATAATTTTTCTTTGGGGGTGTGTGTGTACATTTTTCCAATTATTGTCGTAGATACACAGAGTAAGCATTCTGTGTAGTATGCTGTGATTCAAACTATAAAACACTTCATACTGTACTTTTAATCTATTATTAGTTAAATGCCCATCACTCTGATAATACAGAGGGCCTTGTTAATGGAGGCCAGTCCTCCTGTTGTTATGGTTAGCAGGTTGGTTTAGGCCCCTGGTGCAGTGCTTTATTTTTGGAAACCATTTTGGGATAAAGTATAGGGGCACAAGGAGGTAGTTGAGATGGAGGCCTGGCTTGTTCCAGTGTCACAGTGATTCCAGTGACAGGGATGAGGGTCAGGTTTTATCCCCTACCCCCCGTTATGTTCCAGAGTGAAACCAGATTAGAAACTTCAGTGATTAAGTGGTATATAAATAGCTTAAATATATGCATACATACTTTGTTCTAATGAAAGCATTGGAGAACTGAACTAGCCCATGTTTGCATAGTTCAGCCCTGATTCTCCATCTTGGTGTAATAAAACCGTAGAGATTGACTATTGCTAATCTTAATAGAAATTTAGAATCGAGGCACCTTTGCTGATTCTAGTATAGAATAGTGGCTGCCATAATAGTAGAAATGCATAAATTGTCCTCCATCCTTGCCTCTGTGCACGTTCAGTGTAAGTATATTCAGGTATGTTATAATGACACTCCTTGACCTTGCTTTTGAGGGAAGCCATGCTTGATCCTTCTGGGTTTCTCTTCCAAAAACAAGCACATGATAAACAAACAATAAAGGCTTTAATCACAAGAGTGAGAAGGAAGAGGACTGAATTTACATTATGAGGTCTGGTATCTTGCCTTATTAATAGTATGGCCTGACCATAATGCCAGTGTGCAGTTCAGAGAGATTTTTTATTATTATTTATTTATTTATGGCTATTAGCCCATAAAACAGAGAGATTCTAGAAGTTGTTCATTTTAACTTGGCAGTGTTGCAAATTAGAGAAACCACAAAAGGCCAGACCCTTCTGCTTGTTGTGTCCTCCAATCCCATTCATTCAGATTATATGAGTATTTTGTTAAACTTCCTTAATTTAAACAGTTCAGTATGTATAAGGCAAGGCTGAGGGCTGCATATTCTAGATATATAGTTCATTTATGAACTTACTCAACTTGTGAAATGCCTAGGGAGGAGAGGGATTGCAGTCAAGGACCTTCTAGGTCCCATTTTACTCACTTAAATGGGTCCTATCTTTGCATTTTTGGGCATTCTTCCTAGAACAGATTTGAGGTCAGAGCAGTTTGTTCCAAAACAGATCTGCATTTGAGGTTGGAGCAGAAAAAAATAGGAAGCTTTTACATTTATTTTTCTCAAGTACACTTAAGCTTGCTTAAATACCCATTCAAAACAACCCATCTCCTTTTCGAATAATGCAAGCTGTTGGCTGTACTTTTACTTCTTATACTTTTTAAACTAGTGGAATTAAAACCACATTGTGTGCCTTCATTAACTTTCTTGGTATGCTAATAGTGAAATATTATTTTGCCCTGAGTAAACTTGTAAAACGTGATGGGCTTTGTCAGACTGGGAGCTAGTAAACCTGCATATACTCTACAGTTGAGCATTTCCTAATGCATTGTGGCTATCTCAAGCCGCTAACTTAAAAGCACCATTTCTGGATGAAGTTAACATTTTCATTTCTTGAAGGCCAGCGTACAGTGGTACCTCGGGTTAAGAACGTAATTCGTTCTGAAGGTCCGTTCTTAACCTGAAACTGTTCTTAACCTGAGGTACCACTTTAGCTAGTAGAGCCTCCTGCTGCCACCGCACTGTGGCGGCGTGATTTCTCTTCCCATCCTGAAGCAAAGTTCTTAACCCGAGGTACTATTTCTGGGCTAGCGGAGTATACATAGAAGCGTCTGTAACCTGAAGCGTCTGTAACCCGAGGTACCACTGTATATGCCACACACAACTCAACTAGAATATCAAGGATAAAACCATAGCTCAGTGGTACGTGTTTTATATGCAGGCACCCAGGCTTATTCCCAATATCTCCATGTAGGGCTTGGAAAAAGCTGTGTCTGAAATGCTGGAGAGCCTCTACCACCAGCCATTGTAGTTCAAGGATGGGAAACCCTTTTCAGCCCAAGGGCTGCACTGTTTTCATGGGCAAAATTGGGACTTTTCCATATGTACAGCATGACAGACTACATTCCAGCTACATGAAAATCAGAGGTGTCTACTGGGTTGGTAAGAGATGGGTCCTAGGGTGAGTCTCAAGGATTGGCTAGAGAGATCGGGGGGTTACAGTGGTCCCTTGGTTTTGATTCTCCTTCCCCCCTTCCAATTGTAGACAGATACTGAATAGATTGGTCAGTGTACGACAGATTTTTATATTTGTTGTATCTGCATTGAGGTTTACTGGCCAATTTCTGCTGGTGCTTGCTGCCAAGCTCCTCCTCTAAGTTATCTGGCATGCACAAGGAGGCTTGTGGGAGAGACAAGGGTTTCTCTAATTTGTGCTGCATTATGAAGAAAGTAAGAAATGGGAGGGGCCTCTCCCACACTTCTATTATCCAAACACCTGGTCAAACTAGAGTAGACCTTGCCTTTCCCTTGAGTCTTTTGATACTTGAAGAGAGCTTGAGGGAAAGGCAGGATTCTCATCCTTTGTGGTATTTTGGGAACAATGAGGAACCATAGGAGTCTTTCTCTACTCCTTCACAATCTCTGACTTAAAAGGAAGTGAAAGAAGATCAGCCTTTCCCTTGAGCCTTCTGGCAAGTGGAAAAGAGACTGGTCTTATTTGCACTGAAATTTGAATGTGAACAAGTGCAAGAGGGTACAGCTGTTTTCTAGCTGCTCCCAATGACAGCAAAAAGGGAGGCTGAGAGAGAAATATTAGATACTGTTGGGCATCCTACTTTCATATTTTGAAATTTCCACATGCATTTGGTAGAGAACTAGTGTCATGTAGTAGTTAATGAGACCAGACCAATCTGGGTTCAAATCCCCATTCAGCAATGTAGCTTACTGGACTAGTCACTGTCTCTTAGCCCAACCCTTCTTCATAGGGTTGTTGTGAGAATTAGCTGACAACTCACATTGAGAAGCGTTTGGGGTTGTTTTTTGAGGAATAAAAAATAGTATAGCATATAGGCTACAAAACAGAAACTTTGCAACACCATTATTAGCCACTTCATGCTTTTAAATGTAGAATAAAGCAGATACCAGAATTTTTTCCAGTGGGAACATTATCTTGATACATTTTTCTTTTAAACACTAGCTCAGGAGTGGGAAATATCTGTCCCTAAGGCCCAGTTAGGCCTTCCAGACCTTATCATTTGGCCCGCAAGGCATATCCACTTGCCATCATATTAATTAGGCCTTTGGCTAATTAAACAGTCTTTGGCTTTTTATGTATTTTTGCGTTTTTATATTGTAAAACGCCTTGTGATCCTCTCTGATGAAGGGCCGCATAGAAAATGAATGAATGAATGAATGAATGAATGAATGAATGACACCAGGCATGTCCCTAGACTTGAAAAAGGGGTTTGCACACAGACGCCATCTGGAAAGACGTTGCAATGTTTCAAAATGTTGTGTACCACATGGGTCACCTGGTACTATTCTGATGTTAGGGGATTGAGTGGTTTGTGTGGTCTTGCCCACCTGTTACATGGCGCACAAGGGTGGAGGGATATGAATCTGGCCTGCTGGCTGGATTCAGTTCCCCACCCCTGCCCTGGTTACCACTTCATGCACTATGTTTTACTTTGATGTCCTAATTGTGAAGCTTACCTAAGTGTTGAGAAAAAGACACCCAGAACCCATACAGAGAAGAACCATCACTAGAATTGTACCATACTTTAATTGTGTGTCCACGACTAGCACTGCCTCCTCTACAAAAAACATTAGGTGTAGTGGCCTCCACAACAGTTTTATATATAAGGCTAAAAAAAGACTACTAGTCTCCGGAAATGTTTGAAGTGCAGTTATCTTCCAAGACAGAAATGTCCATATTGTAGCGCATGTTTAATAAAATTATGTGGTGAAACCACAGGAGACATCTGCCCTGTGCCTTCCATTATGCATTTTGCAGGTTGTTGGATACTGTCAACACTTCCAAACCACCAAGCAGGAAGGAAATCCACAGAAATTGATTGTGAAAATATAGCCTTGCAAGCACAGTGGTCTTGTGGTTAGTGCTTTACATAGACCTCTGCCTCTCTCTCCTTGTTGTGAGACAAGCAGGATGGAGAGGGGATTGCTGCAGGAACCCGATCCTTGACTCCTTGTGCTGCTCTGTAGTGCCCCTTTGTGATCAGTGTAGGAATGACATTGATGGAACCCTGTCAACAAGAATTTGAAAAGACTATAAAGATTTGTTGTTGTTGTTTAGTCGTTTAGTCGTGTCCGACTCTTCGTGACCCCATGGACCAGAGCACGCCAGGCACTCCTGTCTTCCACTACCTCCCGCAGTTTGGTCAGACTAATGTTTGTAGCTTCGAGAACACTGTCCAACCATCTCGTCCTCTGTCGTCCCCTTCTCCTTGTGCCCTCTATTTTTCCCAGCATCAGGGTCTTTTCCAGGGAGTCTTCTCTTCTCATGAGGTGGCCAAAGTATTGGAGCCTCAGCTTCACGCTCTGTCCTTCCAGTGAGCACTCAGGGCTGATTTCCTTCAGAATGGAGAGGTTTGATCTTCTTGCAGTCCATGGGACTCTCAAGAGTCTCCTCCAGCACCATAATTCAAAAGCATCAATTCTTCGGCGATCAGCCTTCTTTATGGTCCAGCTCTCACTTCCATACATCACTACTGGGAAAACCATGGCTTTAACTACATGGACCTTTGTTGGTAAGGTGATGTCTCTGCTTTTAATGATCCTGTCTAGGCTTGCCATCGCCTTTCTCCCAAGGAGCACGTGTCTTTTAATTTCGTGACTGCTGTCACCTATTTGTAACCTATCTATAAAGATTACCTATCTTTTAACTTTACTCACATTTGTCCCTGGCATCAAATGACAATATTTTTTCAAGTTACCAGCTTGGGGTATTGCAGAAATAATAGACTTGTCTTTCATACATGATCCTAAATCATGGTTCAGAGTTATAGCAATGAGCTGCAGTGAGTTCTCACCACTTCTCAGGAGCCATGATGAAGAGTGTAGAAAGCTTTTGGTTCCCTTTAAATTAACCACAGATTATTGCAATGTCCAAACCTAGATACACTGACCCAATTCACATGTAACACTAAACCAAACAATGATATATCATTATGAGGATGAACTGCGGCAAACCTTGGCCTCATGTGTTCTCCCCTCCTTCCACAAGGAAGAGATCAGAAGCTTCCATGTTAGATTAACCACAGTTCAGCATTATGTCTGAACCCTTAACTATGGTTTGTTGAAAAAACCCAGCTTCTTAAACTATGAAGATGTCTTGTTTTAAGAAACTGTAATTAAGATCTGTAATTAAGAATTACAGGTAAGTTTGTTGGGTCTGAAATGAAATGGCAAGCTGTGGTCAGTCTAAAATGGAAGCAAAAGTATTCTGCCTGAATGCAGCCAGTTTGTATTTTAATCATTAAGCTTGCTCAGTAGAATTCCTTCTGATTTGTGGGATTAGTAAGAAGTCTAACATAGGAAGGAATGTTTCTATTTTGGGATTAGTTAATAACTATGAAAAACTATTGTACAAGTACCTAAAATATATTTTAAAGAGGATTACAACTAGTTAATGTTATCGACTGGTAGGTCAAGGGAGCTCAGAGTAAATATACTGGAGAGAGAGAGAGTAAATGGTACATTGCTGTAGTCTAGTTGAAGCTGACTTTCTGGTCCATTATGCTAGAATGATTGCAAATGACTTCTTGTTTTTGCAACCAATATAGTGGTCAATAAGATGAACAATCTGAACCAGCAATATACAGCATTCAGTTGAATTAGTGTTCTGTGGGTATGAAGCTTTTTTAAAGTGGTGCTATGTTCAGAATGCAGTAGTCCGCTTTAACCAAATCCTTGCAGAACACAAAACAGAGCTATCAACA
The DNA here is from genome assembly GCF_964188305.1 of Podarcis bocagei. Classification (NCBI taxonomy): domain Eukaryota; kingdom Metazoa; phylum Chordata; class Lepidosauria; order Squamata; family Lacertidae; genus Podarcis; species Podarcis bocagei. The sequence goes on along the minus strand of NC_138135.1, from coordinate 34,079,583 downwards.
GCTTTAACTTTTTCTGGAAGTGTATTATCTACATTTCATGTATAAACTAATCCATTTGTTCCCATGACTCCTGGTATTTAGTTGGTCATGCTTTCAGCTAAGTTCTGTGTGTGTTTCAAGAGCAGTTAATAAGTAGCAAAAATGAGGAAATGCTATCTAAATGGCTTCACCTTTTCTCATAATTTTAATCTGCTAAAAAGGAACATTTCTCTGCGCTGCTTCATTTCCTCACCATTTGAACTAGATGGGAAAGATACTGTAGTTTACTTTAAATGTGAACTACAAAGCTACCCTGCATAACAAATTATGCCAGACTTAATGAACTATGTGTTCCTGACATACAGGGAACTTCAGGATCTTTGGCAAAGAAAGACATTTGTTTTAATACAAGTTTGCTCTGGTGGAACAGGAAGCTGCCTTCTATGGAGTCAGACCATTGGTCCATCTAGGTCCACATTGTTTACACCAACTGACAGCATCTTTCTAGTGTTTCCAACAGAAGACAGCCCTACCTAGAGATATTGGGGATTGAACCCTGGGACCTTCTGCATCCACTGAGCTATGGTACTTCCAGGTTCAGTCACCATGTCTCAGGGTTGCATGTGCCAACAGTTGCAGGGAGTTAGTTTCATATTTGTGATGACTGAGAGTGCTGCAAGAACAAGGATACAGAGGAAGGAAGGGAAGTTATAAAGCATCATTAAGATAAATTGATCTACTCTCTTCTCTCACTCAGAGGTTGCAAATCTAAAGCACATTTGGGAGAGCTTCAAAAGTTGTTACTTCAATGTCATGCCCTTATGGTGCATCACAAATAGAAGCTATGAGATATACTGTATACGCAAGCCTTTATTTTACCGACTCTCTGGATTGTAGCTAACACTCCTAATTTTAAAAACAGAGAAGGCACAGGTCTCACTGTTTTGCTGGGGATACTGGCAAGCTACTATAATATCTACAGTGTTTAATATAATTTACTGTTCATTTTATGGCAAATACTTACTCTTCAAGCCTGTGCCATGCTCATGAACAGCCTCTTTGATTGGTTTCACTGTAGTGCAGATCTTCACCTACATCAAGGAGTCTCCAGAGGAATATTTCCCATGCTGCATTTCCCATGCTTTGCTGCAAAACAGGTATATGCACACTGTTTTCAAAGCGCTGAGTAAAGTGATCTATGTTTATTTTCTCCTTGGAAGGCATTGATTGTTTGGGATCCAGTGTGCTGTCTGAGGACAGATTTGCATATGACACTAAAGCTAAACATGCTTTCAGAAATGGTGTATATTCCTCAAAGCAAAATGAAATGGAACTCTTGATGACAAGAAAAAACAAACTCTTTCGCAGCTAAAGCTTTTCTATTGGAAAAATAAACAATGTTCTGAGTCTGTTATTCAGATACAGCCCAACTGCTTAGCAGTAAGAGTATTTTTGGATTTATGAGCATGTGCTTTTACCCTACCATAAATCAAGTGTAAACCCTCTCTGTCGCCTGGGGCCACAGGGCTATGGCAATCTTACAGCATTATCATATTGTATACTTACAGTGATCTCAGTTCTGGCTACCAATCCTTTTGTAGACAAAATGACATCATCCATTGCACAAGAGGAAGGTTTCAGCAGACTTGGGAGAACCCAAACACTTGTGGGGGGAAACCCCAAGGTTGAACAAAAAATCCCATCAGCTCCAGCCAGCATGGCCAATGGTTAGGGATGATGGGAGTTGAAGTCCAACAACATCTACAGGGCAACACATTGTAAGCTGTTGTAAGCTCCTATAGATGGGCTTTTATCTACATGAGTAGTGATACCATTAAGTTTCTTTAAAATATTCAACTTATGAGGTTAGTGTGTCTCATTCTTGTTGTTTTACCTAGAACAACACTTGAATATACTGACACCTGGATCTTTTAAGAAAAGAGAACATAATAGAAACATACAACTTGCTTCATGGCTTTGAATTGTTTCTCAGCTAGTGCTAAAATAATAATACTCGAGGAATGAAATCTCTTCCGATTTAGCTCCTAAAAAGAGCAGATAATTCTGATTATCTTTCCAGCATCTTCCTTTGTAAAAGCTAGTGGAACTGAGTTGGTTTACCTGTAGTGGCCCTGGTTGTGTTTCAGTTTCTAAATGAGAATAGTCTTAATTGCTGCTGTTAACACTGGGCTTAAATTAAGGTGTAGTTAAAAATCTTGGGTTTCCCCCCTATAGAATATCAGAAGAGCCCTGCTGGATCAGATTAGTGGCCCATCTAGTTCAGCATCCTGTTGTCACAGTGGCCAACCTATGGGAAGACCACAGTCAGGATCAGAGGGCAACAGTACTCTCCCCACTTGCAATTCCCAGCAGCTGATATTTGGAGGCATACTGCCTCTGGAAACACAGCCTGGGCCATGAGCCTACCACTGAAATACTCAGAGAAAGTCCTGTTCCAAGTACAGTGGTACCTCCGGCTGCGAATGGGATCTGTTCCAGAGGTCCAGTCGGATCCCAAGGTTTCCGCAACCTGAGGACCGCTTCTGCACATGCGTGTGGTGAAACCCGATCAAATACTTCCGGGTTTGCCGCTTTTGCATCCTGAAGTTTACGTAATCAGTGGTACTACTGTACCTCCTTCTCACTTCATCAGATCAAACAGGGATAATTGGTGGTGGCACCAATGTTCCTTGAAAGGGCCCCACTTTAAGTCCTACTGTTAGAATCTGTTCCTTTTCAAGTAAGTTTTTAATTATCTTGATTATCAATAAGTGTGATAGTATGGTTAGGTTTGGCAACTACTCTGGGTTAGAATCAATTTTCAGACTGTTTGCTTGCCAGCACCTTAATGGATGTCCTTTAAGGATCTTTGAAATCTTCAAAATATAGCAAAGGTAGGGTATGGAAAGGAATATTGGCCTATGGCTACTTGTCTGTGTCATGTTGCTGATGCATAGAGGTTGGAGTGAGTGAGGTTCCCAGTGCCTGTGCAGTTACACATCTAAGACTGGCTATATACAGATTGTTACATGGAACCTAGGGGTTTGCAGAGGTGGCTATGCAACCTCTTTAAATGCTTTCTTTCTACATTGCAGTCCTTGAGGGACTGGGTGCTGTCTTGCTCCATTCCTCCTTGATAGTGGCTAGAAGAAGTGAACAGCTGGGTGCATACACAGCACACATTTAATATGTATATTCTACCTAATTGGCAGTACTATATCCCTTGCTCTTATTTTTATGAAGCTTTGATAATTTTGGGGCAGATTCTCTCCTCCATATTGGGAAATAAAGGGTTGTGTTCAATGTACTGTTTATGTAAACATTCTCTCAGCAATGTAGCATGGAATGTTCTCCTCTTCACCTTCCCTGTGCACTCCCCCTACCAAAATATCTTTTTCATGAGTTCCTGCAACCCTCTGGAGCAGATTTGGGTGGGAGAGGGGGAAATTCTGTTGTACAAGCAGAAATCCTTGCACTGATGAGCTGTAGTAGTTGAATACCGCCCCAAAGCATTGAATTAGGGTGGAATGGAATAAGCCTGGAACAATGGTGGGCTTTGAATTGGATCTGCAAAGGCTGTCTTGTGGACCATATCTTCATATTAGTCTTACGGCTTTCAGCAATGATTTCTTTTATGTTTCCATGTTTTTCACAATCCTGAGGGATGGAAGTCTTTTAAAAATGAAAAGCTGAAAATGACAGTCTATTTCTCTAAAGTGTGGGTTACTGCAGTTCATAAACTTGGCTACTTATAGCTACACAATATATTAAGGCCATGCTAGAAAAGGTCGATCTCCTAACTGACATGGTAGAGTTGTTTGACAGTTCTGGGCCATTTGTTATGTACTTTTTATGTAGCCAAGAAAAATGTACACTGTTTGGTTAGTTTGGATGGAGTCTGATAATACATACTATACCAGTGATCTTTGGTTTCTTCCAAGAGAATCTTGTGGGAGAAGTAGAGACTTGTTCCTTTCAGCATTTTCAGAGGTCAAGAATGGAATTATTTTCTTTGCATTACTGCCAGCATTGGGATGAAGCACAAGCCAAGTGTTTTTCATAGAATACCTGTGAGAATGAGAATTTCCCTTTGGGGGGATTCAGTTGAAAGATAACAGGCTTCTTAGTTACTCCTTCTCATAATAATAATAATAATAATAATAATAATAATAATAATAATAATACAATAGAATTTCATCACTCAGAATACTAAAAAAGACTTTTGTTGGGGTGTGGCGCTGTGGGTTAAACCACAGAGCCTAGGACTTGCCGATCAGAAGGTCGGTGGTTCGAATCCCCGCGATGGGGTGAGCTCCCGTTGCTCGGTCCCTGCTCCTGCCCACCTAGCAGTTCGAAAGCACATCAGAGTGCAAGTAGATAAATAGGTACCGCTCCAGCGGGAAGGTAAACGGCGTTTCCGTGCGCTGTTCTGGTTCACCAGAAGTGGCTTAGTCATGCTGGTCACATGACCCGGAAGCTGTACGCCAGTTTCCCTTGGCCAATAAAGCAAGATGAGCGCCACAACCCCAGAGTTGGCCACGACTGGACCTAATGGTCAGGGGTCCCTTTACCTTTAACTACTTCTAGATAAATAGCAGGAAAGCTCCTCTTACTGGTTGTCTTGCTATGGATCTCAAAGGTACCATAGGCATCTTGGTACTGGTTACTACTCTACTGTAGGTGATCAGACTTTTCTTTAAACAGGTTGCTGTTGCCACCACCAAATTACCCTTATACCTTGTATTTCTGAATACCTTTGAGACTGAGGAAGCACATAGTGCAAAGCATTCTTTCAGGAGCTTTTCTCAGTTACCCTATCCTTAGCTGCAGCACTATTAAGAAGCCTCTCAAAGATGTGTGTGCTGTAAAAAGCATCCTGTGTCTACATTTGCTGACAATGTTTTTACTAGAGGTCTGCTGTGCTCCACACAAAGTTATTTAGTCTTCCATGTGTGTACACACACACAAAATCAGAATAGAGGGACCACCTTAAGAACAGAATTCAATTAACAAAAACCCTTTTGGTTTGACATGTTGTGTTAAGGACTTCCCATGTCCACTCAAGCTCCAAAATGCCAGGAAATTACAGCTATTAAGGACCACACCTTTAACAGATGCATTATTTAGGCAGTATTGATATGGTGTGGTATCATTTTCTGTGATTGGTTCTTGCATGACCACTAACCTGGAGCTGAATGGCTTCTGGTGGTAGATTGGAGGACCTAAGTCCCAGATTTTTCTGCTCACTGTAATAGACCCATGGATTCTATGCAACTGAAGCTACCACTCCACATTACAAGTACTCAGCTGGCAACCAGCACTCTACCACAATGTGCTGAGAAAAGATTTGTTGGCAGACAGCAGTCCTATTAGTCCTAGCCAATGTGAGCTTACTGGAATCTGGCAGAGAAAAAGCCCTGCCAAAGGATTCTTCCAAGGCTTGTACAGTGCTCAGCAGCAGTTGATCTGTGTCCTAAAATAGGGTCTCTCTTGGCAGTTCTTCAGTGGTGAGAAAAGACAGGGAAGGTGTTCATTCTTTATGTTACTCCTTAGATTCTCTACCACTTTTGTATTGGTAGACAAGTGTGCTTGACCTGTCTACCTTGCTCCTGTCTGCACGCGGACCTGCTGTAAATGATCAGATCCTAATGTATGTGGCTGTGTGTAATGTTGGTGTTGACATGTCAGACTTCATGCATCTTGCATGCTCAGTTCTACTTGTGCCGAAGTTTTCAGCTACACTGAGACTTCTTTGGTGAAGTCATATTATCCCTTCATCAAATCTTTCTTGTCCGTGTGCCTTCTGTGACGAACAGTGCGGGGTTGCATTTATTTAAGTGATTTATATAAACCTAGAGTGCCTCTAAGCAATTTGTAAAAATGGCTACTTCCTCAGCTGGCTTAGGTTGACAGCATACCAATCAGGGTGTGAATTTAAAATGACAGAGGTAAAGTTTAAAAAGGTAAAGGACCCCTGAATGGTTAAGGCCAGTCAAAGGCTACTATGGGGTTTTTGGCACTCTTCTGGGTCATGTGGCCAGCATGACTAAACCACTTCTGGCGCAGCAGAACACCGTGACAGAAACCAGAGTGCACAGAAACGCCATTAACCTTCCCGTCGCAGCAGTACCTATTTATCTACTCACACTGGGATGCTTTCGAACTGCTAGGTTGGCAGAAGCTAGGACAGAGCAATGGGAGCTTACTCCATTGTGTGGATTCAAACCATCCTAAATTGATAGAAGATCTGGTCCATATGCTGAAAAAGTCCAGGAAGGAGATGCCTGCAGACAAAGTGTTTCTTCTTTGGGGGTTTGCTGTGTAGCCTTCTCTGAATTGGCACTGAGACAGAGCTGTCTTTATATACAATGGAAAACCAAGTCTCATTGCACAGGAACCAGAATGTCATAAGGTTGCATTGCAACCCACATCCATTGCCAAAATCCTGGTTTGTCTCAATATTGACCTCTTCACGTGCACAGGAATATTTATTACATAGCCCAAGAGTAAGTAGCAAAAGTCCAGACTGCATGCATCATGATTCCAGCTTGATCGTCACACCTCACATCTTCTAGTCTTAACCCTGCTTCTTTGTTCTTAGCCTCCATAAACAAAACACACACACACACACACACACACACCTTTTTCTGGTATGTGGTTGCTAAGAACATGGCTAAGACTTGAACAGTTATCTCCAAGGTTATTGCTAATGGAACTCCAAGGCTTTATTATGCTAAATTTTTAGACTCTTGACTTTATGAAAGGCTAGAACAGAATTAAGAAGTTTGATACCTGTTTTGAAATCATTATATATAATAAAGAATGAATATATCCTAAGCATATATTTCTCTAACAAGCATTGACTGACCCGGTTGTCAAATTGGCCCTGATGCTTCTGATTTATTGCGGTTGCCAACACAGTAAAACCATGTTGAAACTGCATCTTGTAACACCTGTACTTTGAATTGGGTGACACTTAAGTAGCATGGTCATGTTTAGAAATGTGTGAGACCAACTCTTGTAATTCCTTCATTGTTATCTTTCCAACAGCTCTGAAAAGTCCAGCTGCATTTCATGAACAGAGAAGGAGCTTGGAACGGGCCAGGGTAAGCCACAAGTTAGCTTCAAGAGAGTTACTGCGTTTGTGATGTATTTTCAAAACTGTTTGCATATTCTTCTAAGTGCTTCTCTGTTGAGCATCTTGTGTGTTTCCATTCTGCACACCACCTGTGATAGTTTCTCTTAATTATAAACATATCTGCACCTTTCAGGTACCTTGGACTTTGCTTGATTTTCTCTCTAGCTGAGAGCTTGGTAATACAGAAGCTAAGTGGGAAACTGAAAAATAAGGAAACTGAATGCAGGCACCGTGTCTCATTTTGGGAGTATTTCAGTTCATTCCCAAAAGAGCCTCTTGTTAGCTGGATGAGAAGTGAATGCACTGGCTGCTGAATTGTTATCTTCTCTTCCTCTTTCTCCTTTAACATTTGTTTAAAGTTAATAGAATTAGAGCCTGGGTAAAATCACTCCAGATTTGCTATACAGTTTGTAAGGTGACTGATGATTCAAGATAAGTAACTGACTTTCCCCAAGTTTCCTGATCAATAGATGTGTTTCTCCCTATACCCAAGAAACCTGAGAATTTAACATACCACAACATAAGACTCTCAAAGTGCTTAGTGCTTTAAGTTCTGTGACCCATTCTGCTTGAGGTTCTCTGATACTGCTTAAATGTTCTGGACTCATTAGCCTGCTGCAATGGCAGGGGTAGTAAAAACCTGTGGGAATGTTATACCTCGTCATATGCTTAAAAATCCAATATAATTTCCCTGTTAAAAAATCATGTACGTTATTTGCCTCAGTCCTGTCTTCCTACTTGGGTTCAGCATGCTGTTTTCCATATATGTTTTTTGCAGACAGAGGACTACCTGAAACGGAAGATCCGGTCCCGGCCAGAGAGATCAGAGTTAGTGAGGATGCACATTCTGGAAGGTATGATTCTTGGCGTGCAGTCTTCTCTTGTAAATTTTCACCCTTTATAGATACAACTTTACATTCATGGCTCTTGTATGTTAGTCTTATTCAGCTGGGGATGGCTGGCTGGCGGGTTGGGCCAGTACTGTTGGTGTGGGTCAGTGCTTTAACATTGAGCAAAGTACTTTGCTATCAAGGTCCTCCAGGCACACTGTCTGTATTCTTGAATTGCTGTAGGTTTTTGAACAAGTGCTGTGGGTCCCAGCTTCCTCCTTGAGCCCCATGTACTTCTCCAGGAAGAAAAAGCTAACCATCCTCCTCACCTTGTGACTTGGGCAGGGGTGGGGCCTCAGATACATCATAGGCACCAGGGGAAGACTTCAAGGACACCATTACATCTATGAGCATGGTGCAACCCCTGCATATCATTTAAGATACCTTTTCTTTGGGGGGGAGGAATCCTGAGTAAATGTGGATGTACAGAAATGGTTGTGAGTAAGGAAAAGTGATGGGTGGCAGGTTAGCAAATTCTCCAGAGAATTATTTCTAAATGTTTTAAGGGGTGGCAGTAGAAGTTTAGTGTGCTGTTGGAACAGGATTGGGCAGTTTGTTTGTTGTTGTCATCATCATCATTGTTACCTGCCCTTCACCAATGGGTCCCAGGGCAAGTCACAAAAATTCTAAATTCATAATTAAGAACAGGTAATATAAATCACAGGAACAGGATTATTAGAACGTACTTCGGTATTTTGTTTACACATCACTGACCGTTGTGCATCATTTGCCCAGTTTTCTTTTGGTGGGGGCTTGAGACTTGCAATAAATGGGGGCTAGATTTTTTACAGGCCAATTCGAGCTCTTTCTGAGAAAAAAATAGAGAATTTACTGTGAGCTACTAACTTAAAAAAAATAAATCTCTTGACAGTAAAAGAGCAGACCAAACATAACTTCCATTGTATTCAGCTTGCTCTTGATGGAGGGGAGTGTGCTGCCAACAAATAGAACTGCTCTTAGTGGAGGGCATGTATCCATGCAGACGGTGAACTGCCAACTTTGTACTGAGGTCATGTACTTGAGAGGTGATCATATTTTTTGCTGTTCCCCTGAGCAGAGACCTCTGCTGAACCTTCCCTTCAGGCCAAGCAGCTGAAGTTGAAGCGGGCCAGACTGGCCGATGACCTCAATGAGAAGATTGCCCAGCGGCCAGGTCCCATGGAATTGGTGGAGAAGAACATTCTGCCTGTAGAATCAAGCCTGAAGGAAGCTCTCATTGGTAAGGTTGGTGGGGTAGGTGGAGGCCTGCATGTATGTGTTGGGTCCTGTGGCAGTTTGCTAGCACCTCTCACTGTGCCACTGGACCAAGGAAAGCAGTGTATACATGTTACCTTATCCAGTGCATGTGGCAGACTTGAAGCAGAACCCCAGTGTATTAAAAACACTAGTTGATCTCCATGCCTATAAAAGCTGCTGTAGGATGGTTGTCTTCTCTTAGCTTGCACATTCTGCTTTTCTTCCTAAAAAACTATCTACTTGTTTACAGCCATTCATTTGAGTGGTCCTGCTTTGGTAAGCGAGAGGGCTGAGAAGAGAAAAAAAGAAAGCTGGAAGGTTTGGTCTTCTTAAAAACAAGTATGAACAGCTGTGTGGTCTGCTAGTGCCATCCTCTGGCCAGAGGAATCACCATTGTATGGTCTCTTCATCGTTAGTGTAGGTAGATTATTTTGCTGTAGCATCCTTCAGAGAAGAAAAGGGAAATAGTTTCGAATGAGAAAACGTTAATCTTCTGGGAAGTGTTAGGGAGTAGCAGAAATAAGCCTGACATAAAGCAACTCTAGAGGTTTGGATTGTCTTTCTCCTCCGTCATACAGTCTTATAACTCTCCTTTTTCTCATGTTCTACCCATAAAAATGGGCTTTTGGTTCTCTTCTCCCAACCTCCTTTCACAGAAAAAAATCTTGTTAAGAAATACAGGAATATTTTTTGTGAAGGATATAAATCGTAAATAAACACAAGTGTCTATAGCAGTTAGGCCTCACAGATTATTCCTTCTAATGCTCTTAAAAAAAAAAAAGACAACTGGCAAAATATCTATCTCCAGTGCTCCTTTTTGCTTTCATAATCTCAACTGTTCATTCCAACCTGCAGGCAGGATATGACACAAAGCTTGCTCCAGTTGTCCTTACACCTGTCTCTGCAGAGAGGCAGAAGACGATATTCTTGTTAATCCTGGTGTTAACTATTTCTTCTCAGGTTGTGACATTGATTTTTTAAAAAATTGTCTAAAGCTTGTTTGGTTTTTCACTGTCTCATATTTCTTGTGATGTCCAGAACCATCTTCTGCTAATCATTCTTGACCCCTTTCCATTTGTTTAGTGAATAAATGTAAAATTATTATTTTCAGTAGGTCAAGTGAACTACCCAAAAGTAGCAGACAGCTCCTCCTTTGATGAGGACAGCAGTGATGCCCTGTCTCCAGAACAGCCAGCTAGCCATGAATCCCAGGGATCCGTGCCATCCCCAATGGAAGCTCGAGTTTGCGAGTCACTTCCCACCCCCAGAACAGCATCCCCTGCTCAGGTGAGATTATCATAGCCTTGGCTCTTGTGTGCCTTGGTGCCTGCACCAGTCACATAGGTGCCTTTTCCTGGAGGATACAAAAAAGTCCTCTGCAAGGTGTGGATTCCAAAGGAGTCATTTGTGGATTAGAGCAGAAACACCTGAATACTGAAATTATGCTAACGAAAGCTTCTATATTCCTTTACTTTGGGCTGAAAATAGTTGAATGTGAACCCAAAGGGGTATCCTGTTTGGGGGAGGAATAAGGCCCTGGCCTTGCTCTACAGTGGGGCTGATACTGGGAGCATAGGAAATTGCCTTACACTGAAGCTGACCAGTGGTCCATCTCATTCAGTATTGGCCAGACTGACTGGCAGTGGTTTCAGAAGAGACATTCCCAGCCCTACCTGGGAGATGCCAGGGATTGAACTTGGGACCTTCTGCGTGCAAAACAGATGCTATATTACTGAGCTATAGCTCTTCCTCTGAATTGAGCCCATTCACAGTACTGTTTCTTTGTATGCAGCTGCAAGTGAGAAGCAACAAATCTGCAAAAATGGAATTTGTCTGCCTTTCCTCTGGGAGTGGCATGCAATCAACACATTTCGACTCCATAAGCTGCTTCCATATCTTGGAACGGGAAGCGCTCAGGTGTAGATATGGGCATGTGCATCTCATACTTGGATTTACTGTTGCAGGTCGTGTGTCAGTTGAAAATCAGTGCAGATTCCAGTGAGACCCCTTTTCTGTCTGAGCAGCCACCAACTCCCCTGCCACCCCTGCCGCCTCCAGTGCCTCCTAATCTCACCAATGGTGTTGTTGCTCCTGCTGCCAAACCACTCCCAACCCTTATAAAGGTACCTTTCTATAAAGGGGTTAAATTGATGGGATGTGGGCGTGCTTAAGATTGGGTGGGAATTGTTGGCCTTGTTCTTCTGTAATGCTAAACTGCTAGCAGGGAACTTTTTTAAAGAAAAGTCCTTTCCAACTGCTGTGTCCATAAACGCACCCCTACCCTATCCCACATGTTGGGATTTAGCCTCCCATTTGCTGTTGTATTGTTACATAATGGGCATGTATTCCGCCCCTGCCCCACCCCCCGAAGAATTTGTAGTTAATTCAGCAAAAGCTAACTGTGTGTCCCCTTCTGTGGCTTGTAGCTCTACATATTCTGGAAAGGGCCGGTAGCTTGAACCAGCCATATGGAACATGACAGCAAATACTAATAACTGTTTCTGTATTTGCACTCTTTATTCTTACTGTCCTGCCCTTTGATTCACCTGTATTTTCACTCTGAATAGCAAAGCCAGTCCAAGTCCTCATGCGAAAAGTCTCAGCGCAGCAAAAAATCCAAGGAACCGAAACCGAAAGTCAAGAAGTTGAAATATCACCAATACATCCCGCCGGACCAAAAACAGGACAAAGGAGCTCCTCCCATGGATTCATCTTATGCCAAAATCCTGCAGCAACAACAGCTTTTCTTGCAGCTTCAAATCCTTAATCAACAGCAGCAGCAGCACTACAACTATCAAACCATTCTGCCAGCTCCACCAAAGTATGGGTTGCTTCATGCTATTATCCCCCCCCCCCCATATCATGGGCGGTCCTCTTTTAGCAGTATCCATCTGTCTCTCCATCCAACCAATCCCACCCAAGAACGGGAGTTGTACAACATCCACTGTCCCCTCATGCTCAGAGTATGCCTATGTAGGTATTGCAAACATGTTAGTGCTTGCAGCTTTCAGAACTAGCTTGCTGTGTGCATGTGGCAGAGGTGCTTGGGACAGTCAAGAAGCTGTGAAGTTCTTCAAGAGTTTAGTGTGTTTAAAGTATTTAGATAAGCATTTCAGGTATGGTTGGCAGTATGACTTTGTAAGGTTCTTTTAAGTCCTGTCCATCACCTCTAACTTGAAATGGAAGCTTGTGCATAGAATTGACTCGGTATCAGATCACCAGTATTTATTTGATATGAATTCAGTATACACCGTTGTTTCATTTTGCAAGTATATCTGGCTGTTTTCACAACAAGCAGAATATAGGCAATGAAGCAAGATATCTGATATGTCTGCTGTATTAGAATAAAAAGGGCAGTCAATAACAGTTGGCAAACACACGCGGAGGCTGCCAAAATAGAATTTCCAAGCAACCATGGAGCTAGGAAGGGTCATTTATGTAGCGCTGTATCTTGAGGGCAGACTATTGACCACCTTCTCAAGAGATCATAAGGATGTCCATTGGGCTTCCCAGTAGTAGCAGCAAAGAACAGAGTGTTGTGATCAGTTCCGCTGCCCAGTGTTCAGCTCCCGCTTTCCTCTCCCTTCAGGCCTCCAGGAGAGCAGCAGAGCAGCAGTAGTGCCCCACCCATGCGTAGTATCTCCACTGCTGTCAGCAGCACCTCTTCTGTTTCTTCCAGTTCTAATGGATTGATGCGGCAAAACAGCAACACTCCAGTGGGCAAACCAGGAGCTCTCCCTGTTAATCTCGATGACATGAAGGTAAACAAAGCGTCTATTGGCCAGCTTGGTGTTTGATGAAGAAAGTGGGGATATAAATGTTACAAGAAAGAGTGAGCACATATTTTCTTTTAGAAAGGTAGGATATAAATTTGTTTAAATAAGTGCTGTTGCTGCTATTAGCACTGAACTTGATGGTCAGTATTGGTATTCAGACCAGATGGTTGAATAAGGAAGTGGCCTTCCTGCTTTTGTGATGAAACTCTTGGACTGATAGTTGTGGACCTGGCAGCAAGTGGTAAATGAAAGATGGAGAACCTGTAACCCTCAAGATATCCTTGAACTCCTCCTTGTGTTAACCCTGAGCATTGGTCACCTTAGTCATGAATGATGGCAGCTGGAATTCAACATCTGGAGGGCCAGAGATTCACCATCTTTGTGCTAAATATAGGATGATTATGCCTATTGAGGCCTATTCAGTTATTTAAATTTTTAAAAGATGAGCTAGTTATTTTAATTACTATTTTGTATTGTTCTTACAGTATTTTAGATTCTTTTGGAACTGTATACATTGCTGCATACGAATTGAAGTAGGTGTTGTAAATGAGATTGTTCTAGCCGATACGGCTTTTGATTAACTGCAAACTGTTTTATGTTAGGTGGCAGAGCTGAAGCAAGAGTTGAAGCTAAGAGCGCTGCCTGTGTCAGGCACCAAGATGGATCTAATTGAGCGGCTCAAGGCTTATCAGGAGCAGAACGGTGCAGCTGGCCGAGCAGCTGCCGCTCCAAAGCCCAATACAGCAATTCTCCCCAAGGCTGCGGATGTGGTGGTGGCCTTCCCAGCTGCCAGGCTGAGCACAGGGCCTGCCCTGGTCAGCGCTGGCATTACTTCAGCCGAAGTTGTTGTGGCCACAGTCGCTGGCAATGGTGTGATGAAGTTTGGTAGCACAGGCTCGACTCCTCCTGTGTCGCCCACCCCCTCAGAGCGCTCCCTGATGAGTGCCGGGGATGAGAATTCGACCAGTGGGGATGCCTTTGGGGAGATGGTGACCTCTCCCCTGACTCAGCTTACCTTGCAAGCATCTCCCGTGCAATTTCTGGTGAAGGAAGAGAGCTCCAAAGGCACCACTTGCAGCTTTAATTCATCATCCAAGGCAGAGCTCTGCTGCAACAACAGTCAGCAAGACATGGAGGTCCAGGATAAAGACCAGATGTTGCAGGAGAAAGATAAGCAGATTGAGGAGCTCACCCGCATGTTGAAACAGAAGCAGCAGCTGGTGGAGATGCTGAAGCTGCAGCTGGAGAAAGAAAAGCGGTCTCAGCAGCTCCTGCCTGCCACCTCTGTTGGAGAAGAGGGCACAGCCACAGTCCCCGAGCCGCTGACTTTTGGCACCCGTGTCAAGAGTGAAAAGGGCTTTCTGAGTTGCCAATCTTCAGGGCAGCCCAACTGCCAAACCGACCAATCAAAACCCACACAGACCACTAGCCAAATGGACACCTCAGATGAAAGTTCAGTGCCAAAGAAAGCAGTGATGGTGAAGCAAGAGGTGCCAGCTGCCGAAACTGAGCCACCAAGCCAGACCTCAAGCTTCTTCATTGGCCAGCAAGGTGCAGGCTTCAGTAACCTCATCAAAGGAGCCCCTCCCCCCACCCTCATCACAGATTCCACTGGCACTCACATAGTTCTCACCGTGACCAATCAGAATGCTGAGAGGCAGGGCCTCTCGCCTCAGGAAAAAGCGGGGAGCTGTCCCTTGCCATTGAGGGTAGGTATACATACAGTGATGATTCTTGAATGAAGGCTGTCTGTCTAACCAGAGGAGGGCTTTCAAACAATGAACAGACTCAAATCACATTGCTTTAGAATTGAATAGTTTTAATTCCTGTAGTTGTGCTTGTAATTATGGAAGTGGCATGTCAGCACAAAATGATCTCTACAAAGAATGACTGGGAATTCTCTTTGGGAGTAGCATCAATGTATTGATCGGTTGATTACAATTACTGAGTTGCCTGAAGGAAGCCCCCCGCCACTGCCATCCCTCTTCTAGCCACAGGCTAGAGCCAGGTTTTTCCCCTCCGGCCCTCCCTGCAGGCAGGCTGGACTACAGTACAGTGTAAACTTAACTTTTATGTGCACTAGGAAACTAAAGAAAAAAAGTGTAACTTGCTTTATTGTAATACTCAATTTATTGCAGTGGTCTGGATTCCACTCCTGCGCATGACTTCTGTCAATGTCATTTCATATTTAATTTGCGTCTGCAGCAACTAGATCTAAAGATTGACTTTTCAGGTGTGGGGTGTGTTAAAAACCTCTAAAATGTTGTGTATCCTTCTCTCTCAGAGAGTGTCCTCACCACCTGTGAAAACATCTATCCAACAACCTGTATGCAGCTCCCAGTCGCCTCTGCAGCCACCGCCAGTGGAGCCCATTAAGAAGGTAGGGAACAAAACAGGTGGTCAGCTAACATCTTGCATTTTAGGGCAAGTAGCACTTTGAATTGTGCCTGGAAACTAATTAGTATCCAGCGCAGTTGTGCCAGAAGTGGTGTTATATATTAGAGTGCTGGACTAGGACCTGGGAGAACAGGGTTTGAATCCCCACTCAGCCATGAATTTTGTTCTGTGAGCTGCCCTGAGACCTCCATGTACAGGGCGGTATATAATTTCTATAAATAATATAATAAATAATGAAGCTCATTGGGTGATTTTGGGCCAGTCACCATCTCTTAGCCTAGCCTACCTTGCAGAGTTGTTGTGAGGATGAAATGGGGAGGAGGAGAACCATGTACCCCTCTTTGAGCTGCATTGAAAGATCAGGATGGTATATAAATGTCGTAAACAAACACCATCCCACCTTGGCAAATAACCTAAGCTGTCTTCAAAGGCAGCTCCACTTATAGTGCACTGCAGTAGTCCAGCCAGAGGCTACCAGAGCATAGACAATACAAGTCAGGGACACAGCTGAGCCTCCAGTTGAAGCTGATAGAGGACACTCAGTACCCCTGATGCCAGTTGAGCCTCAAATGACAGTAATGGGTCCAGACATACCCCCAAGCTATGTACCTTCTCCTTCAGAGGGACTCTTATTGCCATGCTTCTCATCTAGAATGTTTCTTTTAGCATAGAATCTTTTTTCTTCATGTTTGCTGAGGATTATGCCCAGCTTTGCCTGGGTGCTTTGGGAATACACTTGGCATGTGGTACTACTCTTTGGACCAGCCTGAGTCTGACTTTTCCCTTGTGCCTCTCCATAGGTTCAGAAGCCAGGCCTGCAGATGGTCACAGGGCAGCTGCCTCAAACAGTCTTGTCTTTTTCTTCGCCCCCCAACTTGCAGCCCTTCTTCATGAATGGCTTTCACAAAGGACCCATGAAAACAAGTGGTAAAACTGGCCAGTCCAGCATGCCCAAAAAGGTACCCTGCCAACAAGCCCCACTCCAATTCAGATGAATATGCTGGGGAACATGAGGCAATAGATGTCATAGGCCAGGCCTCTAGAAATGTGTGTCCTACTGAAATGATGCTGCTTCCAACATTCCAACATTCTCTTTTTGTTTAGGGGAGGTATTTGGAAATGTATACATGTACTTGCTTGTCCTGGGCACTGGGACCTGACCTCTCCTGCTCCCATAACCGACAAATAATGGCAGAACTGAAGCAGGGGTGGATTGGTGGGGAACGTTTCATGAGAAACTTTGTGCTCTGCAAAATGTAGGACTTGGATCTGGCCTGCAGGAAAATTGCTGTGTTGCAGAAATGCAGTACTTCCTGAGCCAGGCAAGTCAATGTTGAATCAGATGAGGTCATGCATTGTATACCCTTGACCGTGGTGCAAGTAGCTATGATGCCTATATGAGGAGGGAAGCAGGAACTGTAACATCAGAGGCTCCACTGTGAATTATCTGAGAAGGGAGGCTTGTATGCTGAGGATGCGTGCAAATGGCCCATCTGGGAATATTGTTCATTGCTTTTTTTCTTCTTCACAGCTTCTCTCGCAGCCAGGATCTCCATCTCCTCCATCTCCACCCCAAATGGATCTTGAGCAGCAGAACTCATCCTTCTTTGGTACTCCACCACCTTTGCCTCTCCCTGCCTCTTCCGTGTTGATGAAAGAACCACCAGGTTATGAAGAGGCCGTGAAGCAGCAGCCAAAGCCCCTTGAGGTGAGAGTAGCTCCTTTGTGTTGACAAATCAGAAGCATGTTGGTGTTGGTGCTGTTTTGCAAAAATAGTGCACACTTTGCCTGTCAGTCCTGAAATTCTCAGGAATCAAATATGCAACAGCCTCCCTAGGGTTAGAGCCATCTTCCATTTATTTGAGGTAGGACACAGATTGCAAGTGTCCAACCTTCATACCAAGGCTGTGGTTGTGCCATTTTTGCTAAGTGACACCGACAGTCTGGTGAATGTGCAGTTTGGCCAGAAGATCATTGGAAGATAAGTGTTGCTGCATAGCTGGTGAATGCAATGTCTAAATAAGCACCCGTTCCTTCTTTTTCAGGAAAATGGGTGCTCCAGTCAGCAAATGGATGACCTGTTTGACATCTTAATTGAGCATGGAGGTAAGTAGACAATTTGGATTTATGTTAGGGACTTCTGTGGCTTCTGCAGCAGTGAGGCTGGCCATCTGAAAGAGAACACTAATGAGCCTTTGTTTGAAGCCAGTTTAAGGGGCAAATTTCCTGTGTAGGTTTGTGTGTACACTTGGTCTGAAAGAGACATTTGTGCCACTTAGCAGATTTCAAAAGGATGTAGCAGCTTAATCTGCAGCAGTGCTCATGGGTTCTTTGAGCGGTTGGTGCGTGCAGCACTTGCACAGCCCTAAGACTTGTGGCCATGTTTAGGAGCAGTAAAAATATTGCAAGCATCCATGGATTTAAGTGCTTTTTTTCTCTCTCTCAGAGATTTCAGCTCAGTTCAAGGAGCAATCTTCCCCAGGAAGGAAAGGCGCCACTATTTCCCCAGGATGCCCTTCTCCGTCCAACAGCCACCATTCCTCAGAGCTCCCCCTGCAGGTGCCCATGAGCCACACCAGCTCTATTAATCCCACCCCAGCAGGCAGGCTGGAAGACTTCTTGGTAAGCAGCACTGGCCTCCCCTTGCTAACAGCTGGCCCTGATGGACCTGAGCCTCTATCCCTAATTGACCTCTACAGCGAGATGCTAAGCAGTTCAGCTATCCTGGACCACCCATCTTCACCTATGGACACATCAGAATTGCACTTTGCCCCTGAGTCTACTGGGGAACCAAGCTTGGACCTGGGAGAGGCTAACTTGGACAGTATGGATTGGTTGGAGCTGTCAGGAGGGCCAGTGATGAGCCTCACCCCCCTCAGTACTGCAACACCTAGCCTCTTCTCCACAGATTTCCTTGATGGACATGATTTACAGCTGCACTGGGATTCTTGCTTATAGCTCTCTGAGCATGCAGACTTCAGGGGAGCAGTACAGCTGGGTTGTAGGACATGGATGGGCTCTTAAGTGAAAGTTGCCTCTTTCTTAAGAGCCCTGCATTTTGACCAGCTTTCATGAAGCTAGAGCCAAGGGCACGTACCAGTGATGTCTTCTGATTCAACCTCAGGCAAGCTACCACACTTCTCATAGCTATTGGTGGACTAAGGCATGGTCCTTTCCTCAAATGTTCAGTGGTCGTACCAGTTGTATGACTTGTTGGAGGTTTTCAGAATGGAATGCTGCCTCTGGGTGGGGTTGAGGATTTAGTTCGAAGCCAAGAATCAAAAGCAGTTTGGAAGAACTTACTGGAGAAACCAGGCTTCCTTCCTGACCTTCAGTCTGCCTTGTTAGAAAGCAACTGTGCTTTTTTTAAACTTGGCAAAAGTTAATTTGGCCATCTTTGGAGATGAGGAGGTGGGAGGATGAGTATAGGACTAATGAGGTTTCTGCTTATATGGATGAGGATCCTGTTCCAAGAGCATTTCCCTAACAATGCCATAGTATAGGTGCTTTCTGCCTGGCAAGAAAGCCAAGCCCAAGTTATGTGCCACAGCTTAGATAATAGCCATCTTCCTTTGGCCTGCTAATTCCTGCATGTAGCCCTTGTTCCACTAAAACTTAAGAGGCGGCTGTATGCCCTAGCTGTTGTATCTCACCTGACATTGTTGTCTCAGGTACTCATTTGGTTATGAATCAAGACAGCTGCATCGGGGATGATACTCCTAGCCCCCTTTAATAGCTCTGCCACCTCCTCTTAATAACCCTGCCTAGGAAACCTAGTTGGCTAGAACTTACTTGTTCCAAGTGGTGGCGCTCTGTGAAGTTTGGGCCTTTGGGAAACATAAGCACTGGAGCAGATGAGCTGCACTATGCTCCTGTTCTTAGTGCTTATGCTGCTCATGTGTTTCAGTTCAGCTACTCATCCCAAGGGTTTTCCTGCATATGAAGTGTAGCTTTCTCTGATCTGGAGGTTGGTGTCATGGGGATGTCTGGTCTTGGCTGTAGGTTAAGGGTTGTGGCTCCACTTCCGTTTGGAGAGTTCAGCTGATCTCCGAGAGCATGAGCACTAACCTCCTCTCTGAGGCAAGTGTTTTTGGTGCTGCTTGCCCAAGGAGTTGCATGTCTTTCATTGCACAGAGGAACTTTCCTGTAGCCATAGTCCCTGCTGCTGTGTGGTTAAGAGAATGGTTAGAAACCACAGTCTTGCCTCTTGATAGCTGGTTTCATTTATAGCTGGTAAAATTTCTGTATATAGCCATTATAAAACTTGTTTTGTTTTTGGAAAGCAGATGAAGTTATCTACCTGGTTAGGGGGTAGTTACTTCCCTTTAGCTCCTACTGTGTGGTAAACTGTTGGGGAGCTGGTATTTTAGCCTGTGGTTTGGTGGGAAAGAGGATTTGGTCCTTAGACTACCAGCTTTAGCCTTATTGCACATGTCACTCAAAGGAAATTGTATTTCTATTAGTCTCTTTCCCTCCCATAGAAAATACGTAGTTAAATGTGTCTGCTGGCACTGCCTTTCACCCCAAAGCAGAAGGAAGGAGGGTCCTGTCATTTGACAGGATCCAGGAGCCCCTTCTGTTTATCTTATATTTTATCAAGTCTACATAACATATCCTAAACACCCCCTTTTATGATGAATGGAATTGAAGAGAATATTAGTTATGTGATTAGCCATTATCCTGAAATGGCCAACTGCACGTGAGTCTTATTTCATTCAGTAAAATATGACTGTTTTGGAAATTAGATTAATGGCTGCTGAAGGTGGCGTATCTCTTGTATACTCTTCAAGACGTACTACTAATATTGTCACTCAGTCTATCACTGATTGGGAAGGTTGGATCTAGACTTGGGATTGTTCACAGTATAGAAAAGCAGAATAAGCCAACTTATTGTGGGGAGAGGATCTGGTTCAGTAGTATCATCTTACCTGTTTTCAGACTAAGAGCAGTTAATGAGTTTAGACTGGAAAGTACTTGTTGGCCAGATCAGGGCTGCTTTAGCAGCAGCAGTGGGTTTGTGCTGAAAGTGCTATCCTCAACAGCTGCCTGGTTTTGAAAGGGTAAACATGTCTAGTATAAAATTATGAAGAAAAGTGCTATGGGTTAAGCCCATTTTAGGAATACTACTCTTTTGTGGAACGAGAAAGTGACTGGTATTAAGATGGGTTTTTTGCCAGTGTCTAAAAACACATGGCTTATAAAATAAGTTCCCTAATTCTCCTTTTATATCCCCAAAGTAAAACAAGAGTCTAAGGGTCTTCCTTTGGTTTGAATGTACGCACTCTTCTGCTGATAACCACTGCTTGTATTTGATTAGCACGCACACTTATTCCACTATGCATCAATGAAAGGGGTTATCAGCACCCACAAGAGGCTTACGCAGTGCTATAGTATTGGACCTGGAGTGAACATGCAACTGGAAAAGGGTATGGAATGAATATTATGGATAAATCAAATTATTTTTTCAGTTATTTGAAAAATCCATTTTATTAAAAAAAATTGTGTTGTAACATCTTTGTACATCTCATCTTTGGTCATGGCATAATGGATACTGATACGTGCCATGGTGAAAAGACAGCAAAGGCATTCAACATTTGTGGAGGGATGAAGAGCCATTTCACACTATTGTGACAGTTTCTCCTTCCTAGAAACAGCCCTTGAAAGAAGTGTGGCAAATTATCCAGTAGTAGAACAGAATGCAACTATGGGGAAAGGGGCTTGCAATCTATTCTCATCCAGGTCACAGTCAGTATATTCTAGCTGACCAGACTGTAACAGTACTATTCACTGAATAAGAAACACAATATTTCAAGGCTGATTTACTTAACATTCAAATCCTAGAATCATTCGCAGAAGTGTCAATTTTTCCTTCCAACTACTAATACTTCCACATAACTCAGGAGAACAGAAATAAGGCTAAAGGCATCTGAAAAGCAGTCCTACTTCCCTATTACTGTCTTAGTCACAAGATGTGCAATTTACTTAGAAACCAAAATGACAAGTGATTGTGCTCCTGTCTTGCAGCCTCTACCATCATCATCAGTGTAGGTTGCAGTTGACTCCCTGAGCCATCTCGGTCCTGAATCCATTTCCTGCTAAGCTACATCAAAATATACAGAGATTTCTGGATACATTTTACATCTTTTGGTAATCTCTCTCTTTTTTTACAAAGTTCCAGGCTAAAATGAACTGATGCTGTTCAGCTAAGAGCCAGAATTAAAGGCTAGGCTCCTGCTGCTCCACCCAAGGCAGTTTTAAACCAGCTAGCCATTTTAGGCACTTTGTGGCAGTAGCCCAGCCATTCATACACTGTAGCACCTGGGAAAACTAGTCATGAATCACAGTTTCTCTTTCAGACACACACTAATAAGGGGTGTTTCACATGTTAGCGTATGTAAGAACCATCATGAATAAAGTGAGCCTTGGAGGAACTTGGAATCTGTTGGTCTCCTCTCCCTGCCATAAATGAATCTTAACAGCTAGACTGGTTACCCTTGGGGGAATCCACTCTTGCTGTACACCACACCTAGACAACTTTCTGTCTAACATTACTGTCTTCCCTCTTGCCCAGACCAGCAGGCCTTGAACAGGCTTGGTATCCAAGGGGCACAGACTCCTGAGTGGTACATTACTTCCATAATATGCACATGCTCTGCACAATCAAGTTAGTGACACCATGGGAGAGGGAAGCTAGACAGCCACAGTTTCAAACAATGCAGCACAACCCCTGCTCTCTTCAATATGCTACTGCCCACCTGTTAAGCAAACTGATACCAGTCCACAAGAGAACTCTTGACAAGCAAAGACTGTTGGTGAGAGGGACAGACTGAAGGGGGAACAGGCTGCGAGGGAGGAGAATATGCCAATGGTTTGATGTCATCCAAGAAGTCCAAACTGAGGCCAAAGAATCACCCATCTATGTCCCAGCTAAAGAGATGGTGCTTCACAAGCATGTCCTGGACTCCTTCCTTCAGTGGTTTCTTCTTCTCCTAAAAAAGGAAGGCAAAGGGTTTTTCCACATACATTGTCGCTAATATGTATGTACTGTGTGTGTGTGTGCTTCAGGGCCCACCACCATACCATCCCGGAAAACAAAAGGGTCCAGGCTGGGGCAAAGATTAGCCTGCTGTACCTCAGCCCCCTATGCAAATATAAGAGAGAACACAGTCTAACCCTAAACTGGGGTTGATGCAAATGCATGGGCTGTTGATTGACTAAAGGGACACATGCTTACCTCTCTTTTTACAGGGAGTTCCCAATCCTGAGAAAGGCTGAATGCAAATTTACTGAGGACTCTGCAACAGAACATATCAACCATTAAGAGAGCTTAAAAGGAGGGCTATGCAAACACTATAGGCAAAGTAATCAAACTGAAACTCACATTAAGTTCTGACACATTTATTTCATTCTGTTCTTACAGTTAAAAATTGTGCTTGTTCCATAAACAAGAACTGCAAAACATTGTTATCTGTCTACTGCCACAAATCAAGTCTTCAAGTCATTTGACATTCTAAAGAAGTGAAGAAGCAAGAAAGAAAACAGGCGTGGGTGCTTGGTGGTGTTTTTTAAAAGTGGCTCTTTAAAAAACACGAGAAAAATCTAGACATGAATTGTTTAGTCACCTCACATTTAACACAGCTGATGTGAAATATATCTATTTAAGAGACAATACTTCATTTTAAAAAGAGGATTCCCAGCATCCTTACTTAGAGCACTTGGCAGTGCCACGGTCACAATTGACGGCTGTGTAAGAACATAGGAGACAAGTTGTATGATTTACCTAACAGAATAAGCATGCTTCCAGGTCTAACTGTCCTTATGAAATACAAAACTCAGGTACTTCAGTAATCAATACGTTTTCTCCTAGTTTTGCTGCACGCAGACTAACTCCTTTGTAGTTTGCTTTCTACTCGGCTCTACTACAGCTGAAGCGCAAGTGTACCCGTTCCCCTGTGTTTATGTCTTCTCATTCAGGCAAAAAGCCTTCCCAATGTAGAAACTCTGAGCAGTTCCCTCTTAGTAGTTGTCCACACTTCTGCTTGCCCCACTGGTTTCCCCTGGGAAAATCGCATTTGCCGCTGAAATGGAACATCAGGTTTTCTGCAGATTGACCCAATCCAGCAGCAAACAGGGATTGGGAAAGTGTTGGGGCAAGCAGAAGGGTGGATGAGCCCTTATTTTACTCTTCCATGAGCCAGCCTGGCTGATGCATCTTCATGTGAGCTGTGACAACTGGTTATTTTCTATTTTTCTGGAGATGCTGGCTGTGGCAACCAAGGAGGTTTGGTGGTGTATGATGGCAAGGGCTGGGGGGGGGGGGAATCAAATCCTATTCTGCTAGGATAATGACTGATGAGCTTATCACAATGTACTGCTATTAGCCTTGCTCATAAAGACCTATTCCTCCCAAGGAGGCTAAGATTGGGCAATGAAAGCAATTAGCATACCCTCTCTCCCTGTATGACATAGCCAAGTATGATTTCATTCACTTACATAAGGCTGCAGCTACCAGGAGGTGGAGTTGGGCAGTAAAATAAAGTGGGGAAAAGGAGGTTCCACCCACCTGAGCTCACACTTGATCTGCACCCAGCCAGGACTGCGCAAGAATGACCAGAGATGGAACCATTTCTCCACAGTCTGCAGGCTAGAGCACAACACCTCAAGCCACAAATGCAGCACCTGCTCACTGAAAAACAAAGCACAAGGAAAGTTACTAGCACACACACATGTTCCATTGCCACTGCATAAGGAAACTCAGGGAAAATAAAAGGTGGAAGACCTTGTGGCTCGGAAGCAGTAGAGCAGATCACACCTTAGGCTGACAGCTCACAGCCCCTGCTGATGAGGCCCAATCTAAGCCACCCATTAGGCTCCTGTTCTCTGCTAGCAAATGCAGCCTTGTATGAAAAAGAACTGGAAGACTCACTTCAGTCCAATGCAGATAAGAGAACGAAGCTTCACATCCATCTGGGCATGTACTGCATCATGGGACATGTTGACAGACTGCACCGCCTGCAAAGGGGGAAAAGGGAGTTATATGGATTCTTACTCAGCAGCCTTTATCTCCTGGGAGCCAAAAAGCTCAAACTGCATGCAGAAGGTATTCTAACCAAAGCATTTGGGCCTTAGAGGCAATGAGAGTGAAAGGACTCTAGATTGCCACCTGCTGGAAGACACAGCCCTCTGGGCTCATCACAGGTCCCCATCATTAGACCCTGAAAACAAACTGTCCCATCATAAAGACACCTTCATGACATCACCACAGCCAATTAAAACACTAGAACATCTTACCCGATAAAGCAGCTCCTCTGGAGTTAGCACTTTCCCATCTTCATCCAACCTAGAACAGTAAATTAACAGATCCAGCTGATACCAAACAAGCGAGGGTCAGACGTTTGCCCTACCCAGTGCCACACACAGGATAGAAGCAACAGTTCCTTTCAAAGAAGATTCTCAGTAGTCCTTGCAAATTTCAACACAGGCCACTTGGCTAGGAACTTACACCACTAAAAGCTTGTAGCCCTCTGAAGAAAGCCTCATTTGGCAAGTAATCTCTGCAGCAGACACTGGCTAGCCCATCCTACATCAATAACCTGGCCTATAACCACCACCACTGAATTATTTATATGCCACCCATCTGACTGGGTTGCCTCAGTCACTCTGGGTGGCTCCCAACAAAATAATAAAAACACAATAAAACATTGACTGTGGAAAACTTCCCTGAACCTTAGGTCTTCTAAATGTCAAACAGTTGTTTATCTGTTTGACAAGGCAGTATGTTAAAACATTACAAGAAAAATAAGTATCAGAAGGAAGGGTACATGACGGACAGGGAACATCTAATTCACTAGACTGATGAGAGAAACATTTACCTGTAGGTCTTGCAGAGCACAAGACGAGAATACACAGAGTCAAAGTCACGCTCCACTTCTCGCCCAGCAGCCTAGATAGAGAAGAGCACACAAGCACAGTTATTGATATGGCTGTCTCTTATTGTGACAGACCGGCACGTGTCCGTCCCCCCCACAATTACTACACTCTCCCAGAAGCCTCTGTACTTGCCAGCTGCACAGAGGTCTCATGTACTTGCCATACTATTTCTAAAGACCCTGCAGACACCAAGTGCCTCTCTTACCTCTTCAATGAAGAGCCAGGGGTGGCAGGGCCCCCCCAGCAGAGATGGCCTCTTCAGCCCATGTTCAAATATGGCTTTGAGGGCTGGGCAGAGTGTCCCTCGAACCAAGTCCGTCACACCTTCAGTGACAGAGTCATCTCCAGCAATGGAATACTTGGAGAAACAAGAGCACAGCCTCCATTAATGGATGAGAAGCCACAGCAAACAGAAAGACACATATGGTAGATCTTTACGATACTATTTGTGAATGCTGTTACATATGCCCGCCCCGCTATTTCATAGGAGGATGCCCAGGCAACCGCAAAGTCCATATGACAAAATAGTTTAATAAGCTCACAGTTTGCATTACCAAGGTCCTCCAGTCACCTGGCTAGCAAGAATATGAATGAAGCTGTTAGACTATCCCCTTTGCTAAACTTTTCACTGCCCCTCCCAACTGGTTGCTGGCAAATCTGGTTTTATCTTCAGTCGTCCCAAATATAAATTATTGGCTTTGCCACGGATTTATTGAGTCAGCTTGGATTTGTCACCTTATTCCTATATGGTCTACCTCTCCCACTGGGGTAGGGGAATAACGGTATCTCCTATTTCCCAAATCTGAAACATACAGTGCACAAAGCTTGCACAGAATGAGATATTTAATGGTTTTGTGTTCCGGTAACCCAGATTGTCATTGGGTGACTAAGAGATATGCACTTTTCCAGCATGTGATTCCCACTCACCCAGACCCAAACTCTGCTTCTCAGTGTCTGTTTCCCCACCATGTCCTTTACAAGGATCCAGAGAACAGTAGACACTAATGGCAGGAAGCAGGACCATAAATTTAATATGGAAACTTTACCTCTTTGCTCCGTTCATCCAGAACTTCCACAAACTTTGCAGGAAACCAACCTATAAAGAGCAGGGAAATATCAGGATAGGAATCTAGTCTTGGTATCAGCCTGTATATAAGCAAACAGTATTTGTGGCACAGGCTGTGAAGGTAGCCCCCCCCCCCAATAGATTTAATATTATTGTTTGGGGGTGAGCAGATTCCCACCTCACAAATCCCATTTGCACTTACCTCTCAGGCCATTCAGCTCTCCCACCCAACAGTGCTCATCCTTCTGAGAGATGATCTGCAGCAATTGAAAGGAGGGAAAGAGATTTGATCATACGGAGGAAAAAGAGGAGCAGCAAGCAATGTATGGGAGCAAATATGGAATCTGAGCTGAGATGCCCACGTAGTGGAAGTTGCCCCCAATTATTTTTAGTGTATACTGCAGAAAAAACCAAACTTCACTCTGTTTGTTGTTCCTTATTCATATAATGTCTGATTTCTCCACCCCCCTACATGATGCTACCATTCTGTTGGTCCCGACCATCGTACCGTGATGATATCATTCTTACGGAAGCCCAGTTCATCATCATCATGGCGCTCAAAATCCAGCAATGCCTTGGCCCGTCGCCGATGGTTCCGGCAACAAGCCACATAGCTTTCATGGTCCCGCTGGTGGCTTTCCATGGTGTAATCAGGAGTCAAATCCTGGTTGGGGGACAAACAAGAGTAATCTGAATTCATGCCAAGCAGAAGGCAGAGACTAACAAGGGATGAGGACATTCTTCCAGTTTTGTATCTTCCCATATTCCCTCATGAGACAAGTTCTCACCCAACACTGCACAAGCCCCCTCCTTAAGTAAATTGGGTACAGTGGTAACCATCTCAGTAGCAGGAAGCATAGGTTTTCTTGTGGGAGATCCCCTACTCACTATGCTGCAGCTCTTGGGATCCACACACTGAAAATGCCGTGCCACTTGCAGGATGGCCTCGCGCAACTCTGCAACCAGCTCTGTCTGCTTAATGTTCTTGGCCTTCAGTGCCTCCATGTCATCTTCCCCTGGAAGGAAGGCAGAAACAAAGGAAGGATAAGGAAATCACTCAAACAGAGCAAGGCGGCAACCCAGTCAGATGGGTGGGGTATAAGAAGTAAAGCATCATCATCATTCTCTTAGTATTGCCCTCTTCATCTGAAGCATCTGCTATTTGGAAACATACTGCTTCTGCACACTGAGTTTCCATTTTGTTCTCATACCAAAAAGACAGACTTCCCTTCTTCTATTTAATTGTCTAAAGTTGGCCAACCTGTGGCCAATGCTGATGTTTGGACTACAAAGCCCATACTCCCTAGCCACTGGTCATGCTACCACAGGTTAGAAATCCTTGGTCTAAACAAAGGAGCAAATAAGACCATTGCTATTGCCCTTCTAATATAACGAGAGAGGATGAATTTCTTCCATCATTTTATGTCTCAATCACATCCACTTTCCCACTAGTCATATTTCCCCCCTAAAGTCTTATACTTTTAGTTGCCTTTCTGCACGATATTTCTTTTAAGATAGGGCAACAGAACTCTACACACTATTCTACATAAGGGTGTTCCAAGGAGTTATGGGCAATGTAATACTTGCTGCTTTATTTTCACCCATACCTAGTTCCTAACAATTGTGTTTTTCCGTTTACTTTTTAGTGCCGCTCTATTCCTGAACTGATGTTAACTACAACAGCTCTTTTAAAAAATCCATTCTGTGTTCCACATGAATACATGAAATGAGAAAGACTGGAGATGTGCCTTATGCCCCATCTCAAAGCCCCATAAATATGTTTTATAACCAGCCTCTTGGCAGAAAAGAGAGAGACTGAAGCCTAGTTAAGTTTCTCAGGCCTCCTCAAAAGCTACATAAAAAAACCTAAGAGTGTGCTTAAGCTAGAATAAAATAAGGGCACACCTACAGTGTAAACTTAAAACTAAGTAAACTGCCCTGAGTTCCCTACAAAGCAACTTCATTGAGGGATTTAAAGGCTTATAAACCTCATGGCACAGTTACACAGATTAAAAAACAGGTTTGTTTCTGCAGAGCGGATTGCCCAGGGACAGACCTTTATTAGTGAATAGTTTCTAAAGTAGTGCAGCCTTTCAGAAGTGATCAATAAGTAAGGAGGACAGTTATCTCCTCGTAAATACTACTTGTGTGTCTCATATTACTTTCTTTCTCTGGACCTTTAAAGAGGACAAAGAGCATGGGCTTCACCTGGGGTTCCAACACAGCCACTGAAGAGGAACCCTCCTGCGTACAGCAGAATAAACAGCTTGTGCACGACTCCCAAGAGGTTAATTTTTAAAAAGATGAATCTAGGCAGCAGACAGAAGTGTCTCCTTACTTACCCTGAAGGCAAACAGAGTGCTTAGTACAGTGTACAATAGCGCAAGGACAATCTATGGCCATGTTTGCACTAAATCATAATTTAGCACAATGTGCACAAGCTGGAACGAACCTGAATGTGCCTCTGACTCATGTGCTCCTTTTCCCACCCTCAGCCACTTATTCTGCATCAGGGTGGGGGGTGGGGAGGAAGGAAGCTTGAGGATTTATTTGGCTCATTCCATTACACATCCAAGTACACTATAAATAAAAAAAATATGGTTGAGTGTGAAGTGCCAACACACAGCCAATCTTGCAGACACCCACTATGTTTTGCCCTCTACCATGTTTACCATGTTTGCTCTTTCAACTGTTCCAACCTGTGCAGGGCAACAATAATATGCTCATGCATTTCTCCTTACCAAAAAGCAGAGAGGTGATGCCAGACTTCCTGCGCTGCGTCCTGCGTCGCACAATCTGAGAGAGACAGAAGACCAAGACTCATTAAAGAGAGAATATAGTAAAAACGCTATAGTGACATTATATTCAGTATGGCAAAACAGATCTTGTGGGTCACTTACATCAAACATACATACATATATACATACATACATACATACATACGTACGTACATACATACATATTTTTATTTCTATGCCACCTTCCCACAGTTCAAATCATGCTCAAGGCAGCTTACAACACAAAAATAATACCTAACTGCAACATAATGAAAGTAGTCATAAACAATAAATAAAACATCAAAGAATACGCAACCAAACGGAACAATTTCTACATAAATAACAAGATCTAAAATAAAGATACAAAAAGCCAACAGCAACAACCTCCCCCTCAAACAACATGCCAGCCCAAGGAGGATAGAAAAAGAGTATGGGGGATCAGAAAAGCTATACTGGACGTAGCAGGAAGTCTGGCAGCACATCTTCAATAATACAGCCAAGACTGACTCAACATCACTACCATTACCTATGAACAACAAAGGCAACAGAAGCCAAGCCTGAGAAAGGAAATATTTTTTAACTTGTGATTCCCAAGAGCTTTAGAAACAAACCTTTGATAAGTTGACAGAAGCCCCTGCATTGAGCAGCTGCCCTTGGTCCGCAATGAGGTAAGCCAGGTGCTTGCACCGCTGAGTCTCCACGGCCACGTCCGTCAGGGAACCAGCGAGACGCATGGCTTCCTGCAGGAGCACGTCTGGATCTTCAATTTGAGAGGGGATGTCCGAGAGTGTGTTGAAGATGGAGGCAGAGTTCTCTGACTGAATCAACTCATCTTCCTGTGTTAACGGGAACAAGGCATTCTGCATGTTATGCTCTGGAATACCCTTGCAATTCTCACTGCCCCATTATCTGCATCTAACTCTATTCCCATGATGAAAGTTTGCACGGTGAATGCAGGACAACAATCAGTGCATGCTTCCGTTAATCTCCCTTTGCACCCAATTATTTTCCTATAAAGGAATTCCTTAATGCTACACTGAATTTCAGCCACACATCAATTTGCCCAACACAGAACCAGAAGAGCAGAGGTTATTTCTCAAAGTGTTTCTTGAAACAGATCATTGTCAACAATCCCAGTCTATATAGTAGTTTGCTGACATTATTCAGAAGACAAAAACGCAGCAAAGACAACAGCGAGTGGCAAAAGGAGCTACTGCACACCCAGATTTCGAAAGAACGATATATGGCATTTTTTGTTTTGCTTTCCTTACACACACCTCTCATAAAGGATTGCCCAAATACCTAAGATGGGGGTGGGGTGGGGGTGGGGAATCGGGAGAGCAGTCCCTGTATATAAAAACTCATTCCATGAGGGGAAAGCAGAGGAGTGTTGGTTACCTTCATGCTGAGCATGCCCAGTGTGACCTGGAAGAGAACTATGGAGCCCTGGTAGAAAAAGAGGTCCCAAATTCGTAGCAACAGCTTGATATGCACAACACTAGCAAATGATGTGAGGAACCAGTGCAGGGTGATCAAGGAGAGCTCTGTGAATGGAGACAGTAAAGAAGGTGTATCATTCTAGCTTACCAGTCACCCACACGAGGAGGAATCCATCCTACTCCTGCCCTCCATAGAATCACTTTCCACTTCCAACATAAAACAGAGAACACTCACATCTATTCCAAATAATCTACCCATGTCAGTGCAGGCAATTACAGCTCCCTTCTCAGTCCTTTTCTCTATGTCAAGCCAGAGCCAAATAAACAATGATCAGTAAACCAAGGACGAAACTTGCCTACAGATTGTGGTTTGCTTGGAGCAAAACAACCTAGTTCCTAGTTCAGACAGAATACTAAGCAAAGGACTGTGGTTTGCTTGCTACTAGTATGCAGGAAAAGTGGCCCAAATAGGCACATTCACAGCAAGCCATTAACTATAGCTTACCATAACAAGCAAATAACAAGCAAATGAGGCCACTGATAATATTTCTGCTTGAAACAAGAATTTTCAAATAGCACAAGAGATTATGTGCACACAAGCATATATTTTCTTCCATTTCAACCCAAATACCAAGCTAAAGTGACTCATGCTCAAAAGCATGTTTGACTCATTTGCACTACTAAATTCCCTTAGCAGCCACATGCACAGTGTGTTAACAATATGGCTCACAGAAGAGAGTTGGACCCTGAAGCTCAAAACCTTCAGCTGCCCAAGGGAGGCTCTCACCAATGTCATGCTCCTGGAGTAGTTTGTCCAGCTGTGGCAAGTACTGCACAATGAGATGCCGCAAGACGCGCTGGTCAGTCTGGACGCCCATCAGAGTAGTGTTGAAGTAGGAGGCCGGCACCAGGTCCTCAATGATAGCACACATCATCCAGAAGGCATCTTCCTCTTCTAAGAAAAGAAGTAAGGAAGCGACTACCTAGCAGGAGAGGAAAACATGGAGATAAGCTGAAAAGCATCTGTAACAGCCCACTGGTGCCCTCCCTCACAGCAGCAGAATTTTAGGGGTAGAAAGTAATTAGCCATGGTGAGAACAGGATATTAGATGAGGAGGAGGATGCAAAGCAGCCTCATAGTTTCAGTAAAAGGATAATAATGGGATAATGGAAACCTCTGTGACTCCAGGAAAACTTATTTATTTGAGCTATTAATATACTGCTTAATTGCTAAAGTTCTTCTATAGGAGGGAGAAGGATCCTTGGGCTCAGGGTCAACTGTGGCCCTCCAATCCCCAGACCACATCCCTACCAGCCCTGCTTGCACCCTCTTCAAGTCCCTTTGCTTGGTTGGAATGTGTCCTTGAACTATGATACTTGCCTGCCTGGGTAGAGAGGGGTGTGTCTAGGAAGCAGCTTACCACACAAAGGAACAGTGCACATTCGTTGCTCTGCACAGTTGGTTGTCCACTATTGACATTTCACCCCTGGAAGGTTGATCAGAAGGGAATGCTGCCCTTATCATTTCTTTTTCCAAGTTTGTGCTTATTTTGTTCTCATTTATACGAAACTTCCATTTTCTGAAGGAAGTCTTATATTCCCCGCCCCTAAGTTTTCTCTACGAAATCAAACATGACTGTGCTAAACTTTTTTGGCGATTGTCCATCCGAATATATATGCTGAATTTTATAGTGCAGTTTAACGACACTTCTATGTCACAACAGGCCCTGAATCCTACTTAAAATTAAGAGCAGGGTCATCTCCATGACCATCAGCTCCAGGGTGCAGTCATTTAGTCTATCTAGTAATTGTACTTTTTTGTTGTTACGGGAACACATACTGATTCAACCTACGTGAGGATAACTGAAGTCACTCGTAACTACATTTCCTCATTGGATGCAGCTTTTGATTTAATTCTCCATCTCATAAACAACCAGAACATTTTTGTCAGGCAGGCAATCACGCATCCCCAGAATTAAATTACCCTTGGGCCTGGTAATTCTGTAGAGCAGTCTGCTGCTTTTGATATTTCTAGCTTGTTGGAATGGATGTCCTCAGGTGTACAGAGTGATACCACCTCCAGTTCACCCTTACTTGCACTTCCTAAAGGGTTAGTATCTGTAGACTGACTTGTCCGCCAGTTTTCCACTACATAACTGTGGGCCACTCTCTCAATGTGAGCCAAGTTGGGAGCTTGTGCTGCAGGCTGGCTTACATATGATTTAAATAAATTCTAAACAGAGTTATGAATAGGGAGCAATGTAGCATAAGTTCATAAAGTAACTTTGATTCTAACCTATGGTGCTAATAACTTTGCTAGTCAGAGGTAGCTCAAGAGCCTTTGGTGAACCCTGCCACTCAAATGGCCTTCATTTCTCCCCATCACAAAGACCTTGAACTGCAGTGAATATTACATGGGCAAAGGGGGGGGGGTGTTGCTGAAAATGGCACATTCCCCCTGCTGAAACATATAGGACATCTAACTGCACAGATGACTGTAGGAATCTCCATTTCCCTACTTCCAATTCTTGGTGGCTGTTTCTGAGGATGTGGAGGTTCTCCAAGTTATAGTGGCTATACCTGAAACAGGCTACTTTATGGCTTACAGCTGGGTGTTAGCAAAAACTCACCATGGTCATCCTACTCCTGGCCGGAGTAATATATTATGTTTAGTGGTGTCATCGCCTCTGCAGTAAACTTATTTTATTATTTCTACTGGATAAAAAAAAGTATGTTGCTGCCTGTACAGGTACCTGTGAATTCCTCTCACCTGCTGTGAGCAGATTCCCAAGGGAAACAATAACAGCTCACATATAACAACAATAGGAGAGGTTTATTTACCATGCCAGTGCCTTGACAATAGCCTATTTCGGGATACAGCCATGCCAGGCCCCGGAGAATTCTGCGTAGTCGCGGCACTCCAATACTATTCATGTTGGAAAAGCAGGCGTTGCTGGGCATGGTGCGGAGCAAATCTTTCTCAATCTAACAGAAATCAAGTATCACAGATTAGCATTCTAGACTCAGTTAGCAATTATCTTCCCCATCTTCTTTTTTCTTTCTCTAGTCCCCTGGGCTGTCCTTACATTCTTTGCACCTCCACAAAGTAGGCCTGTAGTCTGAGGCTGCCATTTCACCTCAGAATGGAAGCCTCACAAAGAGCATGCAAACTTCCATCCATTCAGTATAAGGCCTCATCTGCAACCTGAAGTGAACTCAAAGTGAGTGAGTAAGCAGCACATCTCTTACTGCACGCTCAAGATAAAAATGTACCAAATAGTACTGGGTTTTATGTGCCAATGCACATTCTAGCAGTCCCCCCGCCAAAGCAGCCTGGATGAGACCCTGACTTCCACAAACAGTATCAATGGTGCCATTGTGAGAGGGCCTATTAGCAGGCTTCCTCAACCTGGTGCTCTCCTGATGTTATTGGACTTCGGCTCCCAGCAGAATGGCTAGAGATGATAGGAGCTGCAGTCCAAAACATCTGGACGATGCCAGGCTACCAAAGCCTGCTTTAAGGGTTGACATTTGCTTCAGAAGCCTTACCCAGTTCCAAAGTCTGTCTTGGATGCCTCTACTCTATGCTTCTTTTTCTTCCTGTCTACTTGAAGCAAAAAAAATTTACCTTCCAACGACTGGTGACAGAATTAGTTACAAGGGGGGGGGGGGAGGAAGGCTCAACTTTAGTGGCCTGTATGCACCTTGCAAAAGGTATGATGAGATCTGAAGGAGGCACTCACAGCTCTATAAATGGCATCTCCCATTTTGCTTTCTTTATAAAGTTGCCTCGTCTTCCCTACTAGTTTTACAAAGTCCTGTCCCCTTCATTAGGTTGTTGGTGTTTGTCCTTAATGGGCTGAGAATCACTCATTAATCTAAGGGCAGATGTACCTCATATATTTAAAGCACATCTAATGCATGTTTAAAACACATGGCTTTTCCCAAACATTCATGGGAACTATAGTTTGTTAGGGATGCTGGAAATTGTGCCTCTATGAGGGGGAAACTACACTTTGCAGGATTCTTTGGGGAAAGTCATGTGCATTAAATGCGTGTTGGATGTACTTTAAATGTATGGTGTGAATCTGCCGTAAGAGTCTGAGGATTAAAAGTTAGGACTCAGTGGTGCTATTTGGAGCTTAAGACACACAACCTTGTATAGTGATCTCCAGACTACTTCTTCACATTTTGTTCAGTGTTTATATCCAATAGCAAGAGTCTGAGCAAAGCGCCTCATGAATACATGTTAGTGCATCAACAGAATAATATTTTATGCAAACTCTATACCTAAAGGGTAATTAGCTGCTGCTGAGTGGCAAGAAGATTTGTGCTGGCTGAGAGAGATGTTTACAAAGTTCTGTACCTAGACCTCAAAACTTCCTACTTTCTAACGATTGAAGATTTTATTCTTTTCCTTTTAGCATGATGGCAGCAAGTGTGCAACACCCCCACCCCTCTTTGTTCTACATTAAATCCACAAAGGTGATGTGTGGTAGTAAATCCTTTCTTGGCCAATATCAGGAGGAACGTTGTGTGCCAATCCCTCTAAGCTCATTTTCAGCACTAGAAGAGAACTACCAACTCCGAGAAACTGAGTGGGTAACCCCCTCCTCTCAATCGCTGCTCTTAATTTTCCCTTTCTTCCACCCACCTGATAGAGTGCCCTTTCTTGAGCCCCAAGAACTAACCCATGGCAAAGTACCCACTTGTTTGGCAGCAATGGTTTCATCATTTGAGCTGTTTTTCACAATTTCCCGATACGACATTTCAGAATTTCGCTTCTTCTGCAGAGCACCTGACAGTCTCATCCACAGCTGGGTGAAATGAAGGAAGGAAAGAAAGGGTTTATAATTAAGACAGGAAACCTCACCAGCAAGCTCTCCTCCCCTTCATGGTTAACCAGGAATGCTTCACCTGTGGCCTCATGCTATGAGGAATGCCAGCCAACACCAATGATCGCAGCTTGTCGGAACGTGGAAGTGTGACTTCTATCTTGTCCCAGGTGAGGTCCCCCACGTCATGGTTGTGTGTGAATTCCAAGTGGGCCTGCCATTTCAGCCTGTGCTGTGGCTCTTCAACCAGTGGGATCCCCAAGAGCTTGCTAGAGTTTGGCTCCGCGCCATCTGTAGCAAAGAACACCAGCTTTAGGTGTGGGGAAGAAAGTAGCAAGTAGCCTTCTACATCTGAAAAATAATAATTCCTTGAAAAGCTGGACTTTACAATCTAGAGAGTCAAGAATTCAGTTGTGCATGCTTGGGCAAGTGTATAACCAAGTTCCAATTCTGATCCCAAAGCATGCACAGACCACCACTGTTGGTGATGTTGAAAAATCCACTCTGACAGTCCCTTATGAGGTATATGGTCACCAGCCAGTTGAAATTCAAACAGGGAAATGAAGGTGTTTACTTTTCCATTTGAACATTTGTATTCTGGCTCATATGAAATGCCTAAAGTGGCTAGCTGTCCTAATATTTATTATTTGCATATAGATTTCTATACCATTAAATCTTCTGAAAACAATGTACACAAATAATAATTTTATTATTGATACCCTGCCCATCTGGCTGTGCTTCCCCAGTTACTCTGGGCGGCTTCCAGCAGCTGTCCAGGGTTTCAGACTCTGCTGGTTTCAAGAACTTGAGCCCAGACAAACATGTAGATGGATTACAGCTTTAAAATACATATGAGCAACACCCTGATCCTATCCTGGTTGTCACCTCCATGTCTTTTCAAGAAGGAAAAGCTGCTGTTTACATACATGTGCACTGTTCCTAAATGACACGTTACCAAGAATGTTATCATGTTAGTAAAGCCTGAAGTTAATTTCTTTAGAGGTCAACTTCTTTCAAAGCACCACCAGAATCAAGAGTTGGAAAGGGACTGCTGGGAATAATTGACTTCTGAAGCAGAGCCCCAGGGAGATCTTGTCACAAGTTACACCACAGAAATAAAAGGCCTTGCCTTCTTTGTCTACTCGGAAACCAAATTCATCATACCGGAACTCTGGCTGTTCAACAGATTCTTCTTTCTGGAAAACCGAAAAAAAGAATTGCTTTCCATTCTTTGCCACTAGGTGGTACAACACTTTTACACACTGCAGGCATCCAAAATAAAAATGGGAGCACTCTATGCATTTGTGCTGTACTCTTATAGCCTATATAAATAACTTCCACAGTAAATCTAGGAAGAATGTGTTGGGAAGGTACTTCCACTGGAGATTTTTTGCCTTGCTTCTCCCAACCTTAACCCCTTCTCATTATTTAAAAGGCATCAAAATCCTACAGACTGATGATTTGGTCACTCATTGGCTCAGTCTACATATTATTCTATGTGTACATATACTGTATGCACAGGAAATACTGCTCCCATTTATGCTTCTCCATGTGTGTGCATCCTTAGCAATGCTTCTCACAACTACTCTTATAGTCTAGACACAATTAATACTTCGAATTCTGTACTGTTTAAACTACTTAAGCACAATATTGTCCCAAAGTCTAACATGCTAAGATTAGTACCAAAGCTGTCCCAGTTTCTTTTGGATGTAAAGATCTACCACAGAATTCCTGATTCAACCTGGGGATTGCTGTTAATCCAGATGGCCCCAGAAAGCATTTGTCAGCCTAACCCTGTTGCCTTTGAATGCGAGTTTTGAGCATCACCAAGCAGTTGTACATATAACAGTGCCTATCATGCAAGCAGCTGCTCAGCTGGAATCTTATTTATTTTATCAGTGTAAGGGTTCCTTCCTGGCAGCCTTTATCCCAATGGACTCTATGTTTCACAGCTGATTTTTCATTTTATATGTTGTGCCAGGCACATGCACTTCTAATTAAATTTATAGGCTATTCATGTGTGAAACCTTTGGCAAGGTCTCAAGAGCGTGGCTTCCACTACCCAGTCTTTTTAAAAGGGTATACACAGCCACCAGAAGTATTTTATACCCTGGCTTCTTTACCCAAATGTAAGACATAATGCAAGATCAGACATAATTTGTGTTTAGGTTACCAGCTAATAAACTATTAGAGTCAGGCTCTATATCAGATTTTGCCAGCAGTGCCAATTTACCTGGGAGCTCCATTCATGCTAGAATGAATGCAGCTGCTGAACCAGCAATTAATTGCCACAAATGCCTAGAAGGGTACTTGAAGACACATACAAACATTCATAATGTACACTACTGTTTACTATTCAACAATGAAAGAGAAATTAGGTGCAATATTTATTATTTCACTTTGTGTTATAGTAGTACCTGGGCATATTTTGCCAAGATCTCCTGAGGCCATATGCTGGGTGTGAGAGCAGAGAAGGGCCCACCAGCAGTAGGGGTACAGCTTCCTATATGTAAAAACATTGCAAACATACACAACAATGGAACACAAGGGACAGGAAAGTCACACTAACACTTCTGTGATTAGCCAGTCCTAAAACACTTCACGAGACTCTGTACCCAGTTTTGTGCTATTAAAAGTCCAGAAATCACCATAAGCAAACTGTGGACACATGGAAACATGGAAAAGCAACTGAATTATGCAGGATAGCCCAAGTAACTCAGATATGTATGTAGGATTAAATTCATTTTTCACAAGCATGAGAATAACTATTGTTCTAGAAGGGGTGGGGGGAACAGATGGAAAATTCCTCTGAATATACCATGTGAACCCCAATTCTTCTCAAACTTTTGAAGTGCTAAATTCTAAATACACTTATTTCAGCACAGCTTCTTACTGTCTTCTTTTATTGGCAATCAGGAAAGTATTCCTAATGTATTAGTTAGGGGCATTGTAAACCAGTCATGGCCTTGCTAGAGATCTTTACTAAGACCCAGACTTTCTGCAAGCAGAAAAGCTACTCATACTATGGGGCCTTTGTTCTCCTTTCTTTTCCGACCCATCCCAAAAAGCTGCTTGTGAGGGTTAGGGATACCTTCAGAGTGGCACAGGAGGGAGTACAGAACACAGCGGGAGGGGAGAAACTGCAAGAATCCAACCACTGACACATTCAAGCTTCTTCCTCATTCTGCATTCCCCCATCTACTGCAATCTCCCATACTCCATCCCTCCTGAGCAGCTTTGGGGGGCAAAAGGGACTGCAATAGGGAGGGAAAGGTGGGAACAAATGGCCTTCCACTCAAAAATCTGGATCAAGTCAGTGATTTACATATTCTGTTCTTGTAAATATGGTAGTGTTAACTGAGTTTTCTGTCTGAGAGCTAGAGAAAAGTAAGTGAAAAGATGCCTGTGATTCTATGTGTCCAATCTGATGAGCAGCCTCTCTGAAGTTTCAAAACACTACATGACACATGTAGCTAACTGGAATAAAGTTAACAACACTGGTATGGTTGGCTTGGTCTTTTCTTAAAATTGGAAGGATTTTGATAAAGTATCAAAATTACTAATAATTGATTAAGGGCTTACCTGACATGGTGGCAGTGGAACGTGGGCAATGGTGGCTATTTTACTCTTCAGAAGGTCACTGCCCTGTTACAACATAGATGCAGGCATAACACAGAAAGAATAAAGCAATTAATCTTGGGACCAACAAACTATGCATAACAAGTATAGTTTATTCACAGTTAGCTGCTCTCTAATCAGAACCAACACTAGTTAAATCAATCCCTACCAAATAAACTTATTTCTATGTTCCAAGAGTAACTCTATGTCAGGAGTCAACACATAAAGGAATCCATTCAAGTGTAGGAGATGAAGTATTGGACTTCAAATGTCTGCCCAGCTATCTTTACAGAATAACCCTGGGTATGTTTACATCTTGGTTAGTGTAATATATACATGCAGGCCCTACTTATCAAAGGCAATGTGTTCCCGGGAAACCGTTTGTTAGGCGAGAGTTCACATAACAAGTCCACGATTTACATCATTTCTTTTGGAAATATTTCTAACGCAGGATGTGTCTGATCTCCTTTCCCCATTTCTCCATGGTTTCTTCCTGAAATGGCTGCAGTCCATCAGCAAAAGAGAGACAAATAAAAACAAACAAATTTATCCAATCTCTCCTGCTCCCATCTCCCTCTGTCCATTGTGTCTGTTTGAAAACGGCTGCCTCCAGACAGCAAAGCACAAACAAGGAAATAAGGAAACCAAATGTTCAGATATCTGAATCTGCAATGCATATAATGAAGTTTGGGCATAATTCTTTATATGTAGATAAGTGAATTTTAAGATAGTAAGTGTACAGATAGCAAGGCCTGCATGTATATGTTTGTCCTAGCACACATTATGTCTGATCTTGCATTATGTTTGTCCTAGCACTTAAACTGCCGCTGGTGTAGTTTTCAGCGCATTATGGGACAGGTCTAAATGTTAAGCTTTAAATTAAAAGTAACAGAATGAGTATAGCTTCCTATAATTAAAGCATGAAGATGGAAGTATTGACAAGCAGGATATGGTAGCATTTAATTTAACGATTCAGTTACACAAGTCTAGCTAAGGGAGTCACCATGAGACTTTATGTCCATTTCATCATCATCATTATACCCCGCCCATCTGTCTGGGTCTCCCCAGCCATTCTGGGCAGCTTACAGCACACAAACAATGTAAAACATTAGACTTCAGATTTTCAACTCCAACCTTTCCAGAAAAATGTTAACACCATTGACTGTCTCTGTAAAAATAATATATGGTGTTCCCTACACAGGTTTCCCTTGACAGCTAGTAGTTGGTATATGCCAGGGGTGGAAACCTGTGGCCCTCCATACACTGCTGGACTTCAGCGCCCAACAGTTGCAACCAATGGCTAGGAATTATGGGAGGTGCAGTCCTACATCACCTGGGGGGCCAACAGTTCCCCATTACTGGTGTTTACTATGAAATATAAATACAAACCTGACACAGTAGGCCTCAGAGGTTCACTGCCTGTTGCTTTTCCCAAGCAAAAGCAGACATTGCCAGGACTGAAATGGTTCAGAATCTCCACGTTGGAGGCTACTGCAAGAAAAAAGTCAAACAGACCTTCACAAAGATGAGCAGTGACAATTCTTTTGTTTCTAAATATGAAAACCTGTTCAAGTTTCTCGATATTTGAACACACTTTCTCGATACAGTTTTCTCACCTGTCACTTTCACTCTGAGTAGCAGCAAGAAGTGAAAACAACTTTCTTGAGAAGTTGCATTTCCTCACAACTTGGATACATTAACAAAATGTTGTTACACTGGAAGACCTCTTGGTCACTAAGGGATTTGTATGGTGGCCTAGTTACTCTTGGGCTTGATTTCCATTTTTCAGACCAGGAAATCTCAAGGAACTATTCCAAGGAAAGAATGAGAAAAAAATTCTAGAGAACCCTATATGTTCAAAGAACTACATAAATTATTATAAATAATATGGTAGTCCAAGGCTGCCTAGACTATCATGTTCATAAATCAATTTTGCAGCATTCTACTAATCCCTGGCTCTGTTGCATTTTGGGGCTGCCTGCATGGCTCCTGAGCAGTATCTACAACATGGAAGAAAACTATCTAAAGTTTTGAGGTGACTGTCGGAAACACCATTTGAAAAGTTTTTTTTAAAACCTGCGGAAAATTAAACCAATGTTGGATGGACATTTTTGGCTCAGTCCTAATTCATATACAGAGACACTTTTTGACTCCTATGAAGATCTATTATCATCATTATTACTAAAATTTGTTTACTGCCTTTCATCTGAAGATCATAGCATAGAAATACAAAATGAGAGCGCAAAATACATAATAAAACAAAAACCAAACAACAAATCCATAATCCCCATCCCACACACACATTTAAAAGGCCATGGAATGTTAATCAGCCAACGGCCTGGTTATAGAGAAATGTTTTTGCCTGGCACCTAAAGATATGTAATGAGGGCACCAGGCAAGCTCTAAACAGCTTGGGACACAGATATCTGCAAGAATTCCTTCTTGAATAATAGTTTGCCCATGTTTCAAGATCAGCAGATGAGTCCTCATGGTGCTCTCTTCTCAGGATGAGGTATGTGGAAAAGGGCATTTGCAGTGGCAGCTCCTTTTATGTTGAGTTCCCTCCCTATCAAGGTGCATTTGGCCTCACCTTTGGCAGATAGTTCAGCTGCACCTTTTTTAGCAGGTGCCTGAAGAGGGAAGGACCTGATTGCTGCTGCTATTAGCAATTGCACTACAGTGATTTGTTATGTGCTTATATGGATTGTGTTATTTTATGGATTTTATGCATTGCGTTATCAATTTGCCTGTTATAAACTGCTCTGTGACTTTTGCAAAGGATAGTATATCTAAATAGATACAATACTCAGATGTCTACTCAGAAGTAAGTCTTACAGAATTCAATGAGGCTTACTCCCAGGTTTGTGGGGTTAGGATTGCAGACTAACAAATCCATTGTCACAGACAAGAGTACTCCATCAGAGTACTCCAATATGGAATGTGAAAGACAATATGTATAGGAGAAAGTCATATTGCCAAGGTCCTTTTCAGACTAAAGTAATAAAGGCAGTTATGTGAGAATTTCTTTCTCCTCTCAAATAATAGGCAGCCATGTCTAATGTGTTGCGTGATCACCAGCCCACTCCTCCTACCTATTCCCTCCCACCCCTGCACAGCTCACTAAACTTATTCATAAATAGCTGAATATTAAATAAACTGAACTAGGTGGGCAGGTTTTTCCTGCCTTTGGTTGCTATGGAGCATTCCTTAGCAACTGCTTTCAAGACCTGACAAAGAGGAAGAGATGCAGACAAACACAGCACTGCTAAAGGAAAGTTGCAAAAGAGGGTGGATGAATCACACCTGGTGACCAGAAAGGGGCCATAAATTGGGATGCAAGGAAGGAGGACACTAAGTTATGGGAACCAAGCCAGACATCTAGGGTTTATAGAATAAAGGTGTCAGTCTTATACTAAACTCCTTTCTCAAGCAGAGCTGTTCTATTAAGCTTCTACCTGTAAAAAAAAAATATTGATGGTTTTCATAAGTCTATTAAATATTTAGTGCTGCTTTTCAGAGCTGAAAAAACAAGGGAACAACATTAATGCTATCTCAACTCTCTACAAAGATAAATATCAGGTCACTCCATTAAAAATCCTTCACATAGCTGGACATTAATGTCAACAGGTGATATCCAATGTTAGTGATAATCACTCAGTTTAGGTCTACCTAAATATGACTTAGTTGGTTATTTATTACCCAATGTGTTCCTACTTATTTAAGCGCCATCACATACCTAAATGCACTTCTGCAATGACATTTTATTCAGGTGAACAAGAGCCCAGGGCAACTAATAATTATCTGAAATAGTTTGGCAGCATAGTCTGCAGTACTGCAATAAACATATTATTTAACCAAGAGGTAAACCCAAGGTAAACCAACTTCGTTTATTAAACAAAGAATAACAAGAATAACAAGAGCTCCAGCAAGGACTCTGCCTACAGAGACTGCTGAAAAGGCCCTGTCATGTGATGAGTACCGTACCTTTCAATCAAGAGAACTTTGAGACACATTTTAAGCAAAGAGTACCAAATATTAGGGACGCGGGTGGCACTGTGGGTAAAAGCCTCAGTGCCTAGGGCTTGCCGATCGAAAGGTCGGTGGTTCGAATCCCCGCGGCGGGGTGCGCTCCCGTTGCTCGGTCCCAGCGCCTGCCAACCTAGCAGTTCAAAAGCACCCCCGGGTGCAAGTAGATAAATAGGGACCGCTTACTAGCGGGAAGGTAAACGGCGTTCCGTGTGCTGCGCTGGCTCACCAGATGCAGCTTTGTCACGCTGGCCACGTGACCCGGAAGTGTCTCCGGACAGCGCTGGCCCCCGGCCTCTTAAGTGAAATGGGCGCACAACCCTAGAGTCTGTCAAGACTGGCCCGTACGGGCAGGGGTACCTTTACCTTTACCTTACCAAATATTAAGTTCTTTCATTCTTGCTACACTTTCAGAATGCGGGAGGGGAGATCCTAGAAGGCAACAAAATTAGTGCTGCATACTAGCAATACAGAATTCTTATATATTTGGTGACAAAGTAATACAATATATTGGAAATATCTTCCAGGAGTTATCAAGGAATGTATAAGATGTTTTGGAGTTCACTATAGAGGTTATTTTGCTGAAGAATTGAAGAAATTTTATTTTTTTTAAAGAGCAACGCTTGACAATTTATTTGCAGAATCCAAAATTCTTGCAAACATTTGTAAATGTAACCAAAAAATGTTAGTGAAAGAATGGCCAAGACAAACAACTAAAACACATTAGTAATAGAGGAATAAATACAGAAATAAAGTCACAGCTGATTTGCTGATGCCAGGGATACCAAAACACGAACAATGCTTGTGAAAGCAGAAACTATTGATGTTATAAAGCTGGTGGTTGTTTAAATTTTGTAGCCATTTTATGTAATTTTCCAGTTAGTTTTTTAGAAGATGATTTAAGGATAGTAAGTTTTTTTAAAAAAAGAAATATGAAATATTTCCTTAAAAATAGATATTAAAAAGGTATTAAAATATAGACACGAGAGGCAAGCAACTGATTCACTATAGATTAACATTTTAATAGCCCTCAGTCTTTAGGCGTTTCCTAGAGTGAGCTAGGCCCATGCAAACAATAAAAGTTGTTCAACATGACACGTGGAGTTTGTAAAAACTCAAGCTACGTAGCATGGTGAAAAAGGGAAGGTTTTGTCAACTGAAGGAAGTGTTAAGGCCACTCCTTACACCTATTCTTATCCCATCTGTCATGAATGTCTACTTCTCTATTGTTTAGTAGAAGCTAAGAAGAGCTCCTCCCCATTCAGAAATCAAATATTAACTTGAAGAATTAATGCCAATTCTAGGTAAAGCATACACACCTGCAACAGGGCAGTAACAGATAAGAGAGGCAAGGGTAGGATCAGGAGAATATCTGTTGTGGTTTTATTTGTTAAATGAATATTTTTCCTGAGGGTTTATTAAAGCAATATGCTACTTACAGTGCATAAGGGATTTTGTATGAAGTTTTAAAGGGACACAACCAATGTGGATTGCTGAACATGTTTTCATATTTAACTCTACAGAATCCCACGTGTAACATGTCCCCAAGTGAGAAATGCTCAAAGTCAAACATCCCTAACTCCTGCAGAGAGACTTTTGGCACCTTCATTGACTCACGGATGTTCAGTCCCAAACATTACATTACTTTTTGCCTTGTTACCTGGACAATAATATATTGCCTTACACATCACTACAA
The DNA here is from genome assembly GCF_964188305.1 of Podarcis bocagei. NCBI lineage: Eukaryota > Metazoa > Chordata > Lepidosauria > Squamata > Lacertidae > Podarcis > Podarcis bocagei. The sequence continues at coordinate 34,034,780 of NC_138135.1, read as the reverse complement.
TAGACTGTTGCAAAGCAAAACATGGGATAATTAAACAGAAAGCTGTAATTCTGTAATTTTACAATTGCTGTAAAATAAACTACAGCAATTGCTGAAAATCAACTACCCTTGGTATTTTGGAAATACCAAAAATACACCACTTCAGAAGAACTTTCTCACATAAACTCAGACGTTTGTGTCCCTCGGACTCCAATGCATTTTCACTTCTCTAGTTTTCTTACTTAAGGACCTTTATAAAAGCCTTTGTTTATTCTAATTCTAGGAACCCCTGAAATTGACCCTTATCCAAGGCACAGAGTTGAGCCCAATGCTGTGCATTTACAAGTGGAACAAACTTCACTTGTGCCAAGAGACACCTCCCCTTCCTCCCATTGCCCCTGCAGTCCACTATGAGTTCCAAATCTGCTTAAGAGCATCCCCTAACCCTCCAGAGCAGTTTAGTGTAGGGGGCGCAGTGGAGAAAAGAAGACGGGCAAGTTGCATTGTGAGAGTGCACAACACTAGATTCTATCGTAAGCAGCTCTTAAGGCAAGGAATACATCAATACAGAACACTTCCATGCATGGTTACTCAAAAATAAATCCTATTGGGTTCTATGAGCTTAGTCCCAAACCTAACCAGGTCTACTCAGAAGTAAGTACAATTGAATTTAGTAGGGCATATTCCCATTTAAGTGGGATTAGGACTGCAGCCTAACTGCATGTAGCATAGCAAGTCTACATTTACTTGGAAGTAAGTCACACAGAATAAAGAACAGCTGTTATGATACAGTTAATTTAACAGCAAGTCCAGCTGAACTCACTAGGACTTATTACTGGATAAACAGGCATAGGGTCGGTCTGTTAGAACTGAAAGATCACATGATTTGGTCACTTGCAAGCAATCAGCTACTTCAAAGGAGAAAACAGATCACATTACAGGACTGAGAACTAGAAAAGTTGAAAGAAAGGGAAACAAAAAATGAACAGGGAACACGCAAGGAAACAAACAAACAAATCTAATCATGAATGCTTTGGGGGGGGGGGAATGAGTCAGAAAACTGCAGTGTGGTCCTGTGAGTCATCAAAGCACAACAATTAATCTTTCAATGAAATATTAAAAAATACTGGTATCACTCCAGATGGAGCATGCCCTTTTTATAAAATGAAACTGCCATCTACAACAGCACCTGGCATTAGTTTAGGTAATCAGTGTAACTTAAGATAATGAAACTCAGATGAAGCAATAGCTTTTGAGATTGAATATGCTTGATCTGGATTATTTTTCTTCTAGTAGACTGATTAGAATTCATAATGTGGGTACAATTCGGGCAAGTTCTAAACCTCAAGCTACATACTTGTAATAGGATTAGCGATATCCCAGAGTGTCATTATAGTGAATGGAGGGCACAAAAAGGGAGGAAAGCCTAGGCAAGCAAAGTGGTTATGTACAAACAGGAATTTGGTTGGGAGAGGGGCAGACAAAACCAAACCTGCCTCACAGCACCAGTACACACTGACCCGCATATGCATTTGGGACAGTCCTGTGCACAGTACAGTGCTAAAGGAATAGAAGATTTTGCTTTATGGACTGTTGTATTCATTGAAACCTTGTTTCTCCATACACCCTTCTAGAAAAATTGGATAGGATATAAATATGTTAGAAGAGGAAAGTATTAATAGATGGACACAAAAGCTTCAGAAACAGGGGAGAGATAATTAGAGGAAAGAGAAAAGCATTGCATAGGATGTTCTATGTCAAGCGACACCTGACAGTGCCATCAAGTGGGACATGTGTGAATGCAATAGAATTATTATTCTAGGTTACACGTGCCCTTCTTACAACAGCAGATATTTCCCTTATGAAATGCTAAAAATCCATTTCTGTTTAAAGGTATCCCATACAAAATATCACTCTAGTCTCCTCTACATAATATTCTCAATAATACAAACTAGTAAGCACACACTTATTTAAAGGAGCAAGGCAAAAGAGAAGTATGTATAATACACTGATAACATAAGAAGTCAATAGTAGGAAAATGGGGTTACCTATTTATAGCTGGTCATACATTCAACTGTCTTTCCACCCCACCCCTTACCTATGGATTGCTCTGTTGATCTGTGGAGGGGGAATCCAAAATCCATTGTAGTTTAATAACATTATTCAGACTTTAATTAGATTAGAAAGTACTAGCTGAAAAACACATTCTAATCTAATTAAACATGCATAACCCTTCCTGACCCTCCATCTTACAAACTTCAGATTTGGGGGCTTTTAAAATAATATGTCTCTCTCTCCCCCCCCCCACCGTTTTCCTTGTCCACTTTGGGTAAAAGCTAGCCTGAAGAACACTTTTTCTGGAGAATGCAAAAGCTTGCTGGCTACTTTGTGAATTTTAGTTGGCCATCGCAAGGGCATGACAAGACATGTGAGCCTCATCAATAAAGGCTAAACTAGTCCAGACCTTGGTGACCACCTTCTTAGCCTGTTGAGTTTTGGGAGAGGAAGGAGCAGATACAACGCTGACACCCTCTCTGCCGGCTTCCATTTAGACCAGATGGTCTGCTATCAGGCATAACAGCTTTGCTTCACCGAAACAGTGCCTCTCCTTCTACAGTGGCAGCGTTTCCCTCACGGCCAGCCCGAGAACAAGACCTTAATTTCGCAGGGGGGGGGGGAGGAAAGGCGAAAGGTGCGGGGATTCCTAACCGTCTCCCCAAACCAGATCTACGTCATGTGACCCCCACCCACCTGATTCATGGCCACCTCTCTTCCACCTGCCTTCACCTGGGCGTGGGGGGCAATTCTTTTAAGGCTCCGGCCCTCAGTCGGCCACCCACATCGGGGGGGGGGGCTGACCCTCAGCCACTCCGTCCATCCACACACGCAAACAGGACGCCTGTTCTCGGGGGTCCCCGCCTGCTGCTTCTTCCTCCTCCTCCTCTCTCCACACAAACCCCTTGCCTGCTCCCCTCTTGTCTCCACCCACCAGCAACCCGTCCCTCTTGCCTGCCCGCCCGCCCGCCCATCCATAAGGACTCCAGGCGCTCACCTTCGTCCACGGCTTCAGCCTTCCTCCACTTCTTCCCCGCATCTAGTTCCCGTCAGCGCCTACCGAACCCACGACGCATGCGCAGCAACCAAAGCCCCACCACGACCGTGACGCCAACGCCGCAGAGCATCACGGGAACCGTAGTCGCTAGAATCTTCGACTCTAAGCATCGGTATTCAAAGGGGACGAAGGCTGCTGCTGCCGCCTGCAATCCTGACCCTGGCCCCACTTGCCTGGGAGCAACTCCTTGGATTTAGCAGGATTTAGTTCAGAGAAGAGGCGGTTAGGATTGCAGCCGAGTTTATTGCTTTAAAAACGGGACTACTTGTCAGCGGGGTAAAAGTGACGACTGCCCTTAAAGAACTATGGAAAAATCCAGGATTTCAGCGTTTAAACAGTGACTGTGCAGCTCACTCTGTCCGGTGCCCTCCACCCAAAGGGAGAAAATATATAATCAAGAACGGCGTTCATTTTGTTTTCCAATTCTGTTCTTATTTTGTCCGAAATTAATATGATAAAATAATACAGCAGCTATTGCTTCTCCCTGGATTTCCTAAATTATAAGCCTGCTCCATTGCAGGGCTTTTGAGTGCGGCTGTCCATCTTGTTGAAACAGCATCCCTAAGTAGCAGCATGCCTGCTACTTTTCGTTTTCTGAAACAACGGAAGACACCCTTGTTTGGACAAGCTTTCCCAGCTGGGTTAATTTTTCTTTAGGTTGATATTTGTATTGTTATTAAACCTATTTTAGTTGTTTTACTTTATGGTTGTAAAATGCACACGTATGAAAGGCGTTTCAAAAATAAATAGCAACAAGAGTGTTAAACTTTTTATTATGATTAAAAAAAGACTGGGCTGAAAATGCAAATCCCTATATTGCAAGTGGGTTGCTGAGAGAGGGTGGCTCTCCACATCCCTTGCAATGTGATCTACTATTGTTTATCCTCATGCTGCAAATTGGGGCAGCTCAGCAACTGAGGCATAGCACACCCTGTTATGCAGCATGCTCTTAAAATAGCAAGTTGGAGGTGGAGCTGAGGCTGACCTGCTGATTTACAACAGCCCTGCAATGTAGCCACGCCCTGTATAGTCCAAGATTGCATACTAGTGTTTCCCACAACTTTAGTTCTCGTGTCATGTGATGGGATCTGAAGATGAGGGGATCTGTTTACAATGCAGGAATCTAGTCTTCCTGCCAATTGCTGGGGCTCATGAGCAGGAAAGAGGACTATTGTGCTCATGTCCTGCTTGTGGGCTTCCCAGGGGCAACTACTCAGCCAGTGAGGGAAGCATGATGCTGTTCCAAAGAAGTCTTTGGTCTGAACCAGCAGGGCTCTCTTTATGTTCTTAAATCTGGTTAAACCGAGCCCTCGGCCCCACCTCCTTCCAAGCCCAGTGCCGGAGCTCAAATGAATACAGACACCTTGTGACTCTCCGGAAAATGTGACATACTTTTATTCCTCCAAAAGCGTAAAATGAAGGAGAAAGAGGGAAATAAACAAGACCAGCTGTGCAGTGTGACTAGTTTCTTTCTCTAAGCTTCCTATAAGTCTCTCGTGTTACTCTCATACTTTGCTGACAAAGAATGTTACGGACTATTTACTTTTCTGCACCTCCATTCTTCTACGTTCTTTTCCCTACAGCAGTTCCTGGCTACTCTGGCGCCCCTTGCAGGCCCTTATAAAACGAACTCGGTAAAATACATAATTGTGTGACTTTTAACTGATCAATTGATTAAATCTGTGTAAAATCCTATATGAATAACAGTTCTCATGGGGAAATGAATTATTTCTTGCTTTGAGAGATGGGAACCATATAGCACATCCCAGCAGGAATTCCCTTCTATCTGAGAGAGAAGAGGCATTCATTCCTCTTCTACTAAACAATGCAACCCTAGGAGTAAAATGCCCCCTTGCTTTCTGATTCCAACCCTGTGCTTAAAACAATTTCTAACATTCCTGCCTCAGGAACAATGTAACAACCATGAATGAAATGAGTGATTTATAACAAGAGTCCAATATTTGTTTGTGTGCATGAACTCTTTGAAGTTGCACCAACCTCTATAATTTCAGAGCAGCTCGGTCTAACCATAAAATAGCTTCATCTCTTTGTATGTCAGCCACTCCCGTTTTATAGCCAGGAAACTGAAGACACTGTACACCAAGAAACACTACACTTTATCCTACAGATCTCCCACTTCAACCAACAATTGCTTTTGCAAATTCCAACTCCACGCCCCACGCCAATTGCAATACAAGTTTTAGCTTTAATTCAACTGCATATCCTTCTCCCAGAAATGTTACGTGTCCTTAAGATTTCCTAGACTTGCCACAAAAACCTCTAAGACTCAGTTCACATATCACGTCTGTTTTGAAATATATTTTATTATCTTCCCCACAAATACCCTAATGAAATACTAATTGAATACTAATTCAAAGAGACAGCTCCATTGTCACATCCATCTTGCTCTTATAAGGGGTAAGCACGGGGTGGACCTCTTCTTTTAGGAATCTTGCTACCTGTTATGGAAGAAGGGAGGAAAAAGGCATTAAAAGAATAACTACTTGTTTAGTCTTAGCATATTAACCAATTACTCTATTCTGCACACTTCCCTGTAACTCAGAACACGCAGGAACCAGAGAAGGCAAAGACTAGATTTGTCCCCACCCAAAGCACACCATTAACAATGAAAAGGAAATGTTAGAAGTACAGAAAGTGAATTCTTCCAGATATGGGAGATATGCCAAGAATCTTTCTCAAACCGCTCCTGTTAAAGCCTAGCTTTGCTTAACTGGTAAATGAAGAACTGGCTGATACAGGCTACTGTACTACAATCTGCACTGAACCAGTAAGACAGGGTGGGGCAGGCAATTAAATAAAAAGGCAGGAATATGTAGTTAGAGGAAGGTTGGGTAGCAATGGATGAAGGGAATGTCTAAATAGAATAAGGAGGGGGAAAGTGGTTCATTCACAGGGGAGCTTATGGCAGAAGAAACAAAAACAAGGGGTAATAGATGAATTTTTTTCAAATGGAGTGAGAAAGGTTACAAAGAAAGACAAAGAAAGAAACAGTCACAGGTAGAGAACATAAAGCTTTAGGTGGACTAGAGTCCACGGCAACCTCATAAGAACTTTCTTGTTCTTACCTGCTGGGAAGCACGTCCAGTAAAGGACTTGGGCTCCAAAAGAGATTCCAGTTCTCCATGAATAGGGCTGAAATAAGGATCTGCACGAATACGTTCAATGAGGTCATTATCACCCCCTTCTTGCTTCACAACAGCAGCTGCCTGCTGGGACAGAACCCTTATCTTCTCATGACAATCCTATGAAAAAGAAGTCAACATCACATTACAAACCATCAGCAAACACGGTAAACATCCTAAGTATCATATACAGGATTTACAAAAAGCTAATGTAGTTGTGGCTCACGATAAAAAAATCCAAAATCCATTGTAGGGCTGTATCTATTAGGCCAACCAAAATGTCAGAATATAGTCAGGGAGGAAGAGGGAAAAGAGCGTAGTGGGGGAAGTGGCTTAGTATTTAAGCCATAGTAAATCTGAATTGGTCTTGGTTCTAAGATGGAGTGCAGGAACTCATCAAAAAGAGGCTGAGCTAGGCTACCTGGCAATGAACAACATTTGAACTGTGTGTGACAGAATTGTTGCAATGCCTGAATTCTCTCTTCAGTGGGTCTTTTTATCATTCAGTCCATTCATAATAGTTCTCTTTTTAATTACACACAAACTGCAATAAGAAATAGCAAAATTCCATCCTCTTCTGAAACTTTCAGTATTTTGTGTAGCCAATCACTGCAGAATATTGTCTCAATAACTTCTCAGTTCTAGATGCATCAAGGGAGCATAACAAGTACAGAAATAAGATAAAAGTAGCAGCAAACAATGCAACAAACAAAAATTATTTCAGACTTCTCTTTAAAAAAATGTGTAGGGTGACAATTTGTCTAATCGCTAACATTAATACGATACTAAGAAAACAAATCTAGAGGCAGCAGGGATCTTGGGTAAAGAAGTGAACGAGTTAGTGCTGAACCACAGTTTAAACAACCTTAGTCAGTGCTGAATTTTATAAGTTATTTCCAAAAGAATCCTCATTCAGTATTATAATAATTAATTTGAAAAAGATAGGCACATTGCAATGTTTCATCTCTGCTTTCTAAATACACTAAAACTGGTGATAAAACAAAACTAATGCCTTCCCTGGTAGCTGAACTTGTAAAATTTAGAAATACGCAACATGATGAAAGAAAGAGGATGTGCATAACAACAGGGTTAGATTGTGAAACAGCAAAGAGTTCAAGATACTGGTGTCACAACTTTCTTCCAACCCCTCTACTTCCTGGCATGAAAAGTCCCCTTAAGGGCCTGTAAATGAGAGCCTAGTTAGGTACATACCTGGCGATTGCCCCCAGCTTTCACCATAGCCATGATAATATTTTCTGTACACATGAAAGGCAACTCTTGCTGAATACGTCTCGCAATAACCTAAATCAAACATCAAATATAAGTACAGTATTTACAAAATGGACTGGAAAATCCAGTTTCTATGTTACTCTTCATTATTTTATTTATTCAGGGGAGAGATAACAGCTCGGCAATAAAAGTACATGCTTTGAATAGAGAAGGCCCCAGATTAGTAGAACGGTAGAAGGACCTCTGCCCAAGTCCCTGAAGAACTGTTTGTTGCCAGTCAGAATAGATAAGACTGGTAAGACTGGGATACAAGGACAAATAGATTCATAATTTAGAGAGCAGTTTCTACTGCTAGATGGCATGTCCTTCATTAGCCTCAAATTTTATATCATTCCAGACTCTGCTACACCTCATGAATAATAATAGCTCATTCCTAATTAAAACTGAAGAAGAAAAAATACTGCCTCCTTACACAGATTTAATGTTAAAACAGGAAGTCTAAACAACTTCGCCGCACTCCTGTGGAGCAAGCCAGCTACCTCTCTTGTTCACAGTAAAAATAACATAGTAATGAATGAATTTAAAAAATGCTTCAAGTTGTCAGTTTTGTCTCACCACCATACTTCAGGGAGTTGTATGCCTGCTCTTACTTTTTAAAATGCCACGCATGCATTTATTAATTTAAACAGTTATGTGTTAAATGATTTTTTCTTCAATATTACAAGAGAAGTAAAAACTATTCAGGGGATGGGTTCTTCTTATATAAGCTAGTCCACTGGAACTGTGCACAGTTGAAACCTGCTGCAGACTCCTGAAACTGCTATCTTAATCCCTTGGATAGAGGTTCCCAAACTTTACTGTGCCCAGCATTCATTAGATTGGACCTGCACTGGGTATCTGCTTCGTAGTGGCTGTGCCCTACCCATCTGTAAAAACTCCGCTATGCAGCTAAATGGAATTTAACAGTTGACATGAATCAGATTGTTTTTAAAAGCTTAGAATCATAGAACTGTAGAATTGGAAGGAACACAAGGGCCATTGAGTCCAACCCCCTGCAATGCAGGAAACTTTTGCCCAACGTGGGGCTCGAACCCACGACCCTAAGATGAGTCTCATGCTCTTCCAGCTGAGCTATTTCCTTCCTTATACATGCCCAGGGCTGGAAGTGGGTGCTGATTTATGGCAGAGTTTTTGAAATTTTCTGTTCTTAAAGTACTAATCTCATGTCTGCGAAGGAAGTCTTGCTGTGTGTGTGTGTGTGTCTATGCTTAGTTGTGTGGAGTTGTGGCTAGGGTTGTTGGTCCTTGCCAGCACTCCTGTGTTAACTGAGTGTGCATTAAAAATACATATTCAACTCACAGTGGCTGTGAAGGGAAGACTGATAACAGGAAGCAAGCTGTGTTTCAGGTGACAACACCCTGAAAAGCTTCCAAGGGACCCTAGGCTTTTCCCAGAAAACAGTTTGAAAACCACCAATACAGGAGAAAGAGACCGCTCACACTTCCTCTGAGTCTTCTTACCTTGGGATATACCACAAGACCCTCAGAGATATTTTGCAGGGTGCTAAGTATTATGTCAGCAGTGAGGAAGGCTTCAGGTAAACACACGCGCCTGTGGAAAAAGTCACAAGAGTACCAGAATTGGAGGGAGGGAGAAGTTGCAGCATTCCCACAGAAAGGACTTTTTAAACAGTTCAGTACTATTTTTTCTTTCCTCATTAATTTGCTTACTCTTCCTATTTTCCACACTAGGCAGTGTTTTAAGGAACATTTTGTTGGGGTGGATGGATCACCCCAGTTCTGTCCTGTGTCAGTTTTGTGTATTCACAAAACTAACTCCATGCCATCCAGTTTATGGATAGATGTTTTAAATTTTAAAAATCTGCCCTGTTTTACTGAAAGAACTGCTTTTGAGATGGTCCAAGGGCTGCCCCTTTTGTCAACATTTTACAGCTACTTGCGGAACCAAACACTTCCTCCATTGCATGGGAACAGCCATCTTTTTCTTTGTACAATTCTGCATGTTGTGATATACAGGTGCTTTCTGGGAGCGTTTTAAAACAGATTCTTTACTGTGTAGCCTTGGAGGAGATATTGGCTGCTATAAGTAGCTGGTCAAGTTTTAAAGAAACTTTAAAACTCCTAAGTACAGTACAGAAGCAGGCATGGATTTGTTCATTGATTATGTGTCTTAATCCACAAATCAAAGTTCTGAGACACACATGAATCCAATGGGGGCAAAATGAGCAAGAATCATCTGCACCTCCAGCTTAGCTTTCAGAAATTACCGTATTTTTCGCTCTATAACACGCACCTGACCATAACACGCACGTAGTTTTTAGAGGAGGAAAATCCGTAGGCATGCCACCCGTAGGCATTCCCTCCATAACACGCACAGACATTTCCCCTTACTTTTTAGGAGGAAAAAAGTGAGTGTTATGGTGCAAAAAATACGGTACATCCTTCAGTGGTGGCCTTGTACATAGGTTCCACTGAAATCAGAAGTTCACTTCCAAGTAAGTATGTTTAATATTTTGGGTGCAATTCACAATATCATAGAAAGATCTGTTGGTTTCTAAATGTATTTTGAAAACAAAGAAATAATCTCTCTGCTTCAAGATCAGGAATGTACCTGTTTGCACTATCATCTAAAGTGCGCTCAAACCACTGCACAGATGCTGTCTGAAGGGGGTCCTGGATCAGAATCATAAGATGACGAGCTAAACTGCAACATCGCTCTGAACGCATGGGATTCCGTTTATAAGCCATAGCGCTTGAACCTGTACAATGGGAGGGGGGAGAGGAATGGGCAACAGGAGAAGGAAGAGTGTGCAAATGAGAAGGAGAAAGAATAAAAAACAAGAATGTTAAACATAGTGTGCCTTTCTAAAGTTCTCTCACCGTCTACAAAAGTTGCTCCGGTTATCAGCAAACATAATCCTCAACAATACAGTGGTACCTCGGGTTACAAACACTTCGGGTTACAAACTCCGCTAACCCAGAAGTAGTAACTTTACCCCAGGATGAGAACGGAAATCGTGTGCCGGTGGTGCAGCAGCAGTGGGAGGCCTCAGGTTAAGAACGGATTCAGGTTAAGAACGGACTTCCGGAACGAATTAAGTTCGTAACCCGAGGTACCACTGTATACAATAATTTTGAATAGATAGCAGAGCTTGCACACAAAAATGTATAGATTCAGGTGTTCAAGTTGGGGCACAAATGAAAATAGGTTGGCTAACTTCATGGTGACATCAGATGACAAAAGGGGTGGCCTCCCACCTGTTAGTGGCCCATGGGGTGAGTTGGACAGAGCACAACATAGCTAGGCTACTTCTAAAGCTTAGTTAAATTTAGCAGCTGTTTTTGTACCAAAATTACTATCCTTAAGACTAGGCATGGGGAGCCTATGGTCCTCCAGATGTTTGGGGCAACTCCCATCAACCGAAGCATGGCCAAGGGTGGTGGGAGATGGAAATCCACCAACATCATGGGGCCCAGAGGTTCCCTACCCCAATTTAGACTGGGAACAGGTTGCAGTGAGCTTTTGGCCTGCACACTACCCCCTCTTGCACAGAAGGGAAAAGAGTGAAAACTTACGCTCTCGCTTTAAAACAAACCAGGGTTTCACATTATATGTGGTTTGTTCAACCCAAGGTTAACTAGCAAATTGGGATCTGAAACTATCGTTTGAATCTGACTTGTTGACACTGATTTTGGTTTGAATAAACCAGTTTCCACCCTGAGACCTCCAGGTATAGGACAGTATATAAATACAATAAAATAATAGTAGTAGTTTCTGGGAGGAGGTTGCAATAATTTTTATTGGGGTTTTTATTAAAGTGATACAAAATAGTACCAAGAACAAGGCAAAAATTAAGCAATAAAGCACAGTCAAACTAGATAGAATCATGATGGAGACTGAAAGTAACCAGTGGGGAAAAATATATCAGTTATACCATATATTACATAAATTAATCACATTTTTTAAAAAAAAAGCTGTATTGGAAGCAAAAGAAAAGTCAGTAAGGGGTTGAAAAGACCTTAGTATTTCAGTCTGGGGCCCTCCAGAGAGCAAGTCTTGAGACAAACTGTGGCTTGTACTTTGCCTGCAAACCATGACTGGAAACCAGGATCAAACTATGGTTTTAATTCTTTGTTTGCAACACAAGTGTAAAATATAGATTTCCACTTTGCCTCAGAACAGGCAATGAGGAATCACTGCATGCAAAGACAGAGAGTAGTGTTTGAGGCCAAGGTTCCTCGACTGTTCAGTTTCATAGCATTAGGGCATGGTTTGGAATTACAACTAAAGCAGCCCATTATCTCACTTTCTCAGAGGAGTCACAGTTTCAGACTCCTTACAGCAACTTGTTGGATAGCTAGCAAAGCAGTAGCTTCAGAAATTTAATTTGCTGGAGACTGTATGCGTGCACGTACTCCTTAACTGTCTTTTAAATAAAAATGGGATGTAAATGTACTAGCTGATCCACTCTGAGACATGTTTACACATATTCCATTTTTATTCTAATTTCAATCATTCAACTTCAAAAGGGTGATCAATACAAGTTAATTTAAAAACAACAAAATTCTGTTTCTGCAGCCATTGCTTACCAATCTGGTCTTTCTCAAAAGGTTCCTCTAATTCTTTGAGGTTGGCCAGAAGGCGAATATCAGTGCATATCTGGAGAAAAACAACTCTAATTAGTTCAGACACTATTTTTGGGCAGCATTAGTATCTATCAGAAATCTTGGAGCTGGTTCATTTTACTAACCACTGGGGAGAAAAAGAGATTAATTCATTTCAGATGCAGACACAGACTTACTACATGCAAGATTTCATAATTAGCACTGAGTCTATGATACAAAGAAATAGTATTAAAAAATTCATCATCTTATTTTAAAGGAAATAGGAGAAATTCTGAATATAAACATATTCCCCAGCCCAAAACATACAGATTTGAATTCAAGCCTATTATACAAGTGACACTCAACTTATGCTGGGGTTATATTCTGGGGATAGCACATAAAGCCAAAATCACATGTCGTGAAAACACATTGGGTTCACTAGTGGGTGGGATTGCCAAAGTCTTTTTCCCCAGGTGTCTGCCCCCCTGAGTCACTCTCCCAACTTCCGAACACTGTGCATTGCTTCTGCTTACTGGCAGAGAGAGGCAAGGAAGTGCAGGCGCAGTAGCAGGAATGGTGGACTGGCTCGCTTTCACTTTTTCAGCCATCTATAATTCAATAGATCTAGGATATCTCCTAGATATCCGGTATACTACAGAAATCTGTGTTAAACACAGGAGAAAAGCAAAACATCAGAATGTGACCACAGTTTCTAAAAGCTTGAAACCTCTAAAGAAATAATTTATGTGGCTGTGCAATTCAAGAAGGCATCCAATTGAGCCCTGATTCTCAATGGTGCCTTTGAATATAGAATTTGAAGTAGTTCTTACCTTATGTACAGATGCCCCTAGACTGGCCAGAACAGAAAGAACTTCAATATCCACTTTGCGACTGTATGTCTGCCCTGTGACGATATAAGCGCTGAAACCAAACACAAAGATAAAGCATCATGAAGTTTAACAGAGCCTATAAATGAGATTGAGAGAGCATGCAACAAGGAATGAATATCACACAACATCAACTTGTTCCTTGTCCCTCATTTTATATCTGCTTCCTGATCCAGTGACGGTACAGTATTCGTTTGAAACAATCTAGAGAAATTCTTTGTGTGACTGTACAATTCAGTTTAACATGCAGTAGGGTAGCAAAAAAAAAAAAGGGGGGGGGACACGCATTCACATGGAGAAGAGCAAAACTGCAAAGGACTAAGATGGGAGGAAGTTCCATTACAAACCTACATCATGGAGTAGATTATGTAAGCACAACCTTTCCCCTAATAGGTCCTAGCAGTTAGCAGCAACAGCGGGAATGTTAATTGCAGAGCAGAATCCAAATTTATACATAGGTCCAGAGGTGCTCATCTTAAGAACGCGGAAGGGCCACAGTTTAATGGCAGGCTTTGCACATATAAGATCACAGCTTCAATCAATGATATCTCCAAGTAAGGCTGGAAGCTCTGGAAAACCATGCTGCCAGTCAGTTAGTCCAGATATGACAGTACTAAGTGTAAGACAACACCAATGGTCTGACTCAATATAAAGGCAGATTTCTGTGTTCTTAAAGCAGTAAAGGCAAGGAAGGAGAGGGTTTTTTGTTTTTTTACATACCGCTTAAATCCCGCCATTGCAGTCACCAGCCTGTCCAGCTCCTCCACCTCAGGGGAAAAATATGATAGGAACCTCACTCAGAATGCAGTGGCTGAAGTGGGAATGATTGTGCCTCTTGCACTATTCTGAGCACTATAGGTGTTTTGCTGATGCAATCACTATATTGCCCTATGCTCAATCTGCTGTCTGCTTCCCACAGAAATAAAAATTCTTCCGTAGGTCTCATGCAAATTTAATATTGGCAAAAGCCCTAGAGTGAAATGTCCCAGGAAGCAACTTTGCTCATTTCTTGATTGGGGCATAAAGTGCACCTTATGGATTTTCTGACTGCTGATCTAGAACTATTTTTTTACTGGTTTTGCTGTGGAATTTTGTTGTTTTTAGATGCTGTTTCAATAGTTTATTCCACTACTGCTCAGGAAGTTTATGTTGAATGGCAGCCTGTGATTACCACTACATAATACAACAGTCAAGTGTTCCCAAACTAACTGCAATTCAAAACTGACACTTGCTGGGGATACGTACTTTATCATGATCTCCTTCAAAGAGCTGCAAGAAGCTGGCCTGTGTACCAGTGGTGCCTTTCACACCACGAAATCTCAACTCATCTCGTGCCCGCTCAAGATTGTGGAGGTCCATGCAGAGATCTTGGATCCACAGACAACAGCGTTTACCCACAGTAGTCAGCTGGGCAGGCCTGAAAGAACACAGAATATGACTCAAGAATAAGCCTATACAGCTTCATTCATGTTACTATGCAGTGTTTGCACTTGATGCTTTGCAAGCATTTCTATCACAGTTTCTTTCAGAATCTTATAGCCGTGATTCATTTAGTTTTCTGGAGTTTAATCTTGCACAGTAGCAATTAAAGGCCGCTGATCTGCGGGTGAATAAAAGAAATGGGGTAGAAATGGGAGCAGCATCCACAGAATTAAATGAGTATTTGTATGAATTACTTACTGGTAGTGAGTGAAGCCCAAGGTGGGCAAGTCGGCATACTTCTCAGCAAAGTCTGCAAGACGGCTGATCACCCTGGCAAGCTAGCAAGATTGAATGAAAGAAGGAAAACACGAGGCAAGTCACAAAATAATTATTTACATTTTTATCCAATTTTCCTTTCAAGAAGGGTAGGGCAGAATACAAGGTTCTTCATTCCATAGAGAGAGAGAATCTGACAGTCAAGTCTGAATCATTCTCCAAGAAGAATTGTAAAATGCTTGGAGAGAAAAATATATAACTTAATATGATGCCTCTATATTACTACTACTGCTGCTACTACTACTATTAGTTATTTCATTTAGGTGTGACCCTTGCAGAGTGAGGGGTTTATAACAGAGCATATATAAAACAGTTAGAACAACTGAATACATGAAAACAATTAAATATATATATATAAAAGTTTAAAACAACAGCATATACAGTACATAAAATCAATTCATGTTATATTATTAACTCTGTATGAACACAACTGGAATCCAATACTGATCAGGTGCCTTGTAAAATAACTACTTTTTTCTCAGTGTCTTGGCAGCTCCTAATTGTTTCTAGTTAACTCTGGCAGACATCCACTTGGAATCAATAGCACCCACCTCTTAAAAACTGTGTGTCTTACCTTGGGAAGAAGCAGGTTGAATCCATCCCGGAGAACTATCAAGTCCTAACAGAAAAAGGAATAAAACAGTCAATCAGTCAGTCACAATTTTATTCAACACTCACATGCTTATCTACACTCTCCTTTCAGGGTAATTTGCAATTTCCATAAAGACAAATGGGTATAACTAATATTCTCTTTGTGTACCAAGGAATCAAGTAGTCTACTGTGCACAAGCATTTATTTTGGTCACTCTCAAATTCACTTGTGCCTCAAAGGGATCAGTATTACCGTATTTTTCGCTCTATAGGACGCACTTTTCCCCCTTCAAAAATGAAGGGGAAATGTGTGTGCGTCCTATGGAGCGAAGAAGCCATAGCCCCGTGACCCTCTCCCGGCTGGAGAGGTGGCGCGCGGCTATGGCAGGAGCCTCTTTAGCCGCACACCACTTCTCCAGCCGGGAGAGGGTCGCAGGGGGCTTCTTTAGCTAAACAAGCCCCCCGCGACCCTCTCCCAGCTGGAGAGGTGACGCGCGACTATGGCAGGAGCCTCTTTAGCCGCACACCACCTCTCCAGCCGGGAGAGCGCGCGCGCGGCTAAACAAGCCCCCCGGGACCCTCTCCCGGCTGGAGAGGTGACGCGCAACAACGGCAGGAGCCTCTATAGCTGCGTGTCACCTCTCCAGCCTGGAGAGAGCGCGGGGGGCTATGGCAGGAGCCTCTCCGCTGCGCGCCACCTCTCCAGCCGGGAGAGCAAGCGCGGGGCTAAAGAGGCTCCTGCCGTAGTCGCGCGTCACCTCTCCAGCTGGGAGAGGGTCGCGGGGGGCTGCTTTAGCCGCGCGCGCGCTCTCCCAGCTGGAGAGGTGACGCGCGACTATGGCAGAAGTCTCTTTAGCCGCGCACCACCTCTCCAGCTGGGAGAGCGCGCGCGCGGCTAAAGCAGCCCCCCGCCACCCTCTCCCAGCTGGAGAGGTGACGCGCGACTACGGCAGGAGCCTCTATAGCTGCGTGTCACCACTCCAGCCTGGAGAGCGCGCGGGGGGCTATGGCAGGAGCCTCTCTGCTGCGCGCCTTTCCCCGCTCCCCAACCTGCTCTTTGGGGCTGGTGGTGGGCTTCCCCCTGCCAGCCCCAAAGAGCAGGTCGAAAGGAACCTGAAGCCTGGAGAGCGGTCGGTGGGCACCGACCCCTTTCGCTCTCCAGGCTTCCAAGGTAGCCGCCTGAAGGCAACTGAACGCACCTTAAACGGCACCTTGTTTTAGAGGGGGAAAACAAGAGGGGGGAAATTCTCCCCCTCTCTGCGCAGCGCCTCCTGCCGCTTCGCTGAAGGGGTGCTGGGCAGAGAGGGGGAGAATTTTTTCCCCTTGTTTTCCCCCCTCTAAAACAAGGTGCGTCCTATTGTCCAGTGCGTCCTATAGAGCGAAAAATACGGTACTTCTGTGCCACCCAAGAGGATGAAAATGAAGAGACGAGAGGGGGTGGTTATCTCACTCAGAACTTTACTGGGTTTTGAATTTTTAGCTATACAATACTTATCTTCGTCTTTTTAATAAAGAAAAAATATTGCTGATACTTTACAAGCTTGGTATTTCAGATAGTAAAGCAGGGATAGAAAACAACCATTACAGTGGTACCTCTAGTTACGAACTTAATTCGTTTCGGAGGTCCGTTCTTAACCTGAAACTGTTCTTAACTAGAGGCGTGCTTTCACTAATGGGGCCTCTTGCTGCCGCCGCCACACGATTTCCATTCCCATCCTGGGGCAAAGTTCTCAACTTGAGGTAATTCTTCCAAGTTAGCGGAGTTTGTAACCTGAAGCGTTCGTAACCTGAGGCGTTTGTAACTCGAGGTACGACTGTATAGTGATTCAGTCCAGGTTATGGAGAACAATTTCATAACATTGTTTTACCGTATTATCTCCCACGTAGCAGGAAGTTGCTCCAAGGTGAATTATTCCTGCAGCCTTTGGACAACAGTGGGCAAATGTATGCACATGGGCCATTACATCATGACGTAACCGCTTCTCCTCCTCAGCTGCCATCTTGAAATCTATGCTGTCCAGTTTTGCTTCCATTTCCTGTATTTGCTCATCTGTGATGGGTAGACCCAGTGACTACAAGGAGGGAAAAACCTGAAGTTAACTAACACATGACCCCCTATTCAAGGACCTCCCCACTAGTAAGATTACTGAATTTACACAATCGACTGGGATCTTATTCTTATGCAATTTTCAGAATCAGGGATGGGTGACACAAAGCCCAGTTTATGCAAGATTAGCTTTTAACTACTGAGGTTAAAATCCAAAGTCCCAAGGTTATTACTGTTCTGAATGAGTTAATTTTAAAAGGAACACTTCATTGCAATTAATATTAGATAAAATGTTATTCTTATAGATCACAACAATTTGATTTAAATAAAAACGTAAAAGAAGTGTGTAATTTTTCTTTTTGAATTTGGCTGATTTACTATAGAGTTTATTTGATTTTCTACTTTCTATATTCAAGCAGTTACTTCAGTTTTGTCTCTGACAGTAAGTGTCCCAAATAGCTTTAAAAACGGAAAGAGACAGCAGACTAAAAAGACTGGAATTGCCTCAAACTTGAATGTCAACCCAGTTGTATGAAAAGGCACTACAATGCTCTACAGTATGAAGGATTTTTTCAGAGTTCTAAAGGAAGCCATTGTACTTGACTCTGCTAGACTTTCTGAAAGCACTACCCAGAATTTACTGTAATTGACTAAAGTCTCCATAACCGTCTTTTAACACCTTTTTCAATTTTTCAGAGGAAAAATAAAGTTGTGCTTTGCCTTTCCACGATTGTATGTAACATCACATCTATTATCCTAACCCGCCTGCAGAATCTTAGGTGCCTCGTTTACCTTCTGCTGCTGTTCCCAGTGAATGCAATTTAAATTAAAAAACAAGCAGGAATGTTGCTTATATAAAAACAAAGGCAAACAACACATAAATGTTACGCACTCTTCACTACACTGAATCCCCTACAACTAGAAATCTAATCACATCCCATGTCGGACTGAAGGGAGATCTATTGGGGATTGTTAGTAGCAGTCGGACAGAACCCTGTTGAAACGAACAGGTGCTGTGTGTCTGTCTCTCCGTTTCCACATGAAGATCAAGGCCAGAGTTGTAACTCCTCAGGAATGTGAACATAAGGATAAAAATAACAGGCTCCCCAACTCACATTAAAGCACAAGATATGTTGCAACAACATCTGCCATGCTTTCCGAAAACATGGTTCTGTTTAGATAGGAGAACTATCTTTTGCTTATGTGACTTGGTAAAGCAATATGTACACTGCTATATAATAAAATAATCATAAGATGAAGGATCTAGAGACCCTCACCCATTTGCCGTTTGCTCTTATGTAGCGATAAATATTTGGTTTTCACAGAGAAAGTGGCATGGGGGGAGGAGCGCTTGGACAGAGAACTTTGCCTTGAAATCCAATGCTCTTTTTGTGCAAGGGAGAATATTGGGGGGGGGGTTGTTCTTATTTTTATTATGTATTTTGTGTCTTTTATATTATAATTTATGTTGTGAACTATCCTGAGATCTACAGATGAAGGGTGGTATACAAAATTAATAATTTAAAAAAATAATAATAGAAAAGTGGAGAGAAGCATAGATGAGCCCTTTGTTGTAAATCACACACTCTAAAACTTTATATGGCATAACTTCATAGCTACTATGATGTTCTTCAGCAAATGACAACCTTTGTTAAAACATCTGCACTGGCTTCCCACATGTTCCTGGGCCAGGTTCAAAGTTATTGTGCTGATTATATATCAACACAAGTCCTGGTCTCTATTATCAGAGATAAAGAACTGGTCTCTATTATTTATGCAGAACTTTCAGAGCACACCACTTGTCCCTTGGTTCACTTTATACTTTACTAGGAGAAAGCTCTAAATGTTCAAAAAGAGGAATTTGAATGGAAATCACTGTGGTCAGCTAAGCCTCACAAATCTGTTCCATTATTTGTGAAGGAATGCTCAAAGTTGTGCACAGATGGAATGGTACACCTGTGCAGATGTCTCATATTATACCACAATCAATACAGGATTGCTGGCAGGCCTGTGGGCTCCGGGGAATATTTTTCTATCTTTGGTGGGAATGCCCTCTGCTCTCAAAATTCTGATCCCAAGTTTATGAAGAAATACTTACAATAATTAAATCATCTGCTCAGGCTTATCCACAACTGTCACTAATGAATTTGCGGACTGATAATAGGAAAGCTTGTCACACTAAAGAATTTTTGACATGGATCATAGCTGCTGCTAGGATTTCAATAATCTAGCTATGGAAAGCTTAGAAAAAATCTACATTGGTCTTTGTGGTATAAGAACTTATGGACTTTTGGTTATTGTGTGTCTCCAGAGTAATGCGAGAACCCAGAACACTTCTACATCATTTGGCAGGATTTTATTTCTTATGCTTTGAACGTACATGCAATAGTCACCACCCATGCTAGCCTGGGAAACATGGATGCCTCAATGTATACTGGTGTGTTACAATTTCTTTTTCTTTCTTTGTTTCTTTATGGTACAATGTAGCACCCTGTTACTAATACTTTTGGGTTGTCAGAAATAAATAAAAATTTTAAAAAATCTAGAAAGTTCCGAAAAACTTGGATCCAGGACACTTTAAGGACCACATGGTACCATTTAAAGATTTTTTGAGGGTAAGTGAATCCCACTAAGAGTTGTAATAGTTTAACATTTGGATCAGAAGCTAAAATCCACTTTGTTTATTCTTGATTGACAAAATCACTTTGTGAGGTATACTACACATGAGATAAAGTGCTATTGCTTGATAGTCAGGGTCAATCCCCTCTGGGCTGATGGGGCATATGAAATGTTACCTACGGCTAAGCAAACAACCTTGTATCTTCTGTATGGTTTAGAGTGACGTACAGAGCTTTGTGCAACCAACATGTTCGGAATATTGCTTCCATCCCCTTGGTGACTGATAAATTGCATTGAAATGCACACACTTACAACATACCACCTCTGCAGTGACCTTGAGAATGGTAATCAGAAGAGAAGAGTCTTTTGGTGGCTTTAAAAAGAGGATTAGACAAATTCATAGAGGCAAAGGCTATCAATAGCTGCTAGCCTCAATGAATATGTTCTGCCTCCACGATCAGAGACAGTATGTTTCTGAGTACATTTCTAGAAACCATTTTAGCAAATGTCCATTGTAATATTGTTGTAATCAGATGAGAATAGCAAAAATGTAACTCTGCATAAGGATCCTGATGCAACAATGGACACTTGCAATATGAGCAAACGCCTATGAAAAAGTTACATTGGAATTCTCAGCCAAATACCTTTTCCAGGTGAATAGGATCCTAGAATCTGATGAGAAATGAAGTACCACAGCACATTTACTAGACATAAGTACCACACATTACAGTGTTGCACAAAAGTAAAAAAAAAAACATTTAAATTTAGAAGTCGAGTGCAACGATTTTACTTCTGCAATTTGTATACTGCTTGATCACAGTTCTCTCTAAGTGGTGATGCTCCCTTTATTTTGCTTCTGAGCAACTGTTGCTGCTAAGCACAATATAGCCTTACAACTGTGCAACAGTATCAAAAACTTACATAAAGCGTTATTAACAAAACACGACAATTTGGAGAAGCCAACGCGATGTCTTTGGGATGCCTAGAAACAAGATGCGAGCATAACAACACATTTGCTCTTGTTTCCTGGGGATCAATATTCGAAGCTGTGCTATATCTGATCGGATCCTTCAGGCCCCAATACATCCAATATCACCTGAATATACAGACAGCCATGTCTGGGTAAATGGATAAAACTCAACAATGGGTAAAACCCCCTTTTAAAGCCGCCTAAAGTGGCAGCCATCACTACCTTCTTGTGGCAGCAAATTCCCTAGTACAGTGGTTACCTCGGGTTAAGAACTTAATTCGTTCTGGAGGACTTTTCTTAACCTCAGGTACCACTTTAGCTAATGGGGCCTCCCGCTGCCGCCACCCCGCCAGAGGACAATTTCTGTTCTCATTCTGAAGCAAAGTTCTTAACCCGAGGTACTACTTCTGAGTTAGCGGAGTCTGTAACCCGAAGGGTCTGTAACCCAAGGTGCCACTGTACTGAGTAGGGGCAGGGGGTGGGGATTAATTTTGGCTGCCTACCATTCAGCTTCAGTGGATGACTCTCCAGTTCTAGTGCATTATTAACAAAACTGGGCAGATGTGCACACACAGAGAGAGAGAAGTATAAAGGACATGTGGGTATGCAAACAGTGGCGTCAAACAGAACAGGCATGTTGCCCTTTCACCTGTTGCGCAGAAGGAGGTCTGTTAGCTGTGTGTGTGTGTGTGTGTGTGTGTGTGTGTGTGGCAGGGTCAGTAAAACTGCAAATGCCACAACCCCCATTGCATCGTGGGGGGTGGAACAGGGGCCTCTCCACTTAATGGGCTTGTCTGGCACAGCCACGAACCCGCGCGCGCCCACCTTCTCAGCCTTGGCCAAGTAAAGCCAGAGGCGCCGCCAGGTGCTGAACTTCTTCCTCTCGCTGAAGTTAAAAGCCATGTCGGGGCTGGCGTAGCGCGAGACGAGAGGGGAGCGGTAGCGGCAGAAAGGATCCTCCTCGGCCATCGTGGTCCCGCGCAGGGAAGCGACACCCTCGAGAGAAGCAGCTGCAACCCGCAGGCGAAAGGGAGGCACTTGCCTCAGGGCCGTAATAAAGGGAGCGGAGATGTCCCGCCCTCAGGCCCGCCCCCAACTCAACCTCACCTCCGGCGTCCCCTGCCCCCTTCCGATTCGCCCGTGACTGGACTGGGGCAAGGTCGGGGTCGCAGCGGCCCCTGCTGCTTGGGAGGCTGCATTGCAGCCCTCGCTCCCCTCAGAGTTACCGTAACTCTCCACGTATACTATTGTCCCTATTGGCTGCAACTCCCGAAGAAGTTTTGAGGGGTCTCGGCAAAATTCTTACTGAAAATAGCTTCCATTGTTGCCGTGGGGTTAGGGGACGCATATTCCGTGTTAGGGATGGTTAGGAATAATGAATACATCGATTCCTTTATATAAGCTAGTGGGGAACGCCTGGCATTTCCCTATTTTTTAAAAGAAAATATAAAGTATGGTGTGGTCCTGCTTTGAATATTGCTTGCCCCAGTTTATGATGGAGTTGGAAGAATTAGACATGGGTCTATTACAAAATGGTCTTAAGATCTCACTGCCCCAACTTTGTGTGGATATCTGGAGCACTTATGTATTAACTTGCATGTTTAAGATTTGTGTACCAATGGTGATCTACCGTTGATTTTAGTATTATTTGTATACTATTTTTTCCCTTTTCTTTCTTCAACTTTAATTTACCTTGTTTGCTTTTATCTTTTTTTCCTTTCCTTGTTACATTTGCAAATAGATAATAATTTATAAGGGGGTAGCTAAAATCAGCAAGAGATAAGAGAATCTTCCATGTAAGCAAAGGCCCGAGAGATTAGATTTTAAGTAGTATCTGTATGAGTTGCCTTTGCATATGTTTATTAACATATGTAGTGTGGACGGACTGATAACAGAAATGTCGTTACAGTAGAACTTGGACATTCCTTTGCAGGAACAGATTTGCATTAAATTCACAGAAGGCCAAAGGAAGTACTTCACATAGCAAAATAAACTTGTGGAGTTTACTGCCATGAGTTATGGTGAGGACTACTAGCTTAGATGGGACGCGGGTGGCAGTGGTCTAAACCACTGAGCCTAGGGCTTGCTGATCGGAAGGTCGGTGGTTTGAATCCCAACAATGGGGTGAGATCCCGTTGCTCAATCCCAGCTCCTGTCAACCTAGCAGTTCGAAAGCACCTCAAAGTGCAAGTAGATAAATAGGTACTGCTCCAGCAGGAAGGTAAACGGCGTTTCCATGCGCTGCTCTGGTTTCGCCAGAAGCGGCTTAGTCATGCTGGCCACATGACCCGGAAAAACTGTCTGTGGACAAACATTGGGTCCCTCGGCCAGTAAAGCGAGATGAGCGCCGCAACCCCAGAGTTGTCCGCGACTGGACTTAACTGTCAGGGGTCCTTTACCTTTACTAGCTTAGATGGCTTAAGAGCAGAATGAGACAATTTGTGTGTAGGTCAAATCAGTTATTTGCCATTATAGCTATACAGAAAGTATCTGTAAGTGGTCACACTACACTTCTGAGTACAAGATACAAAATATGACCCATCACCCGCTTTGCTTGGAAGCTTCCAGAAGCAGCTGGTTGGTCGCTGCTGGAAACCAAATCCCATACAAGTCAGACCTTTATCTGATGCAGGAAAATAATTATCGTGTATCAGTCTCTTTGCAAATCTGTTGCACTTTTGATTCCAGTGATTTTATACGGCAGTTATTTTCAAGGATTCAGCAAGTTCAGTACATTATCTAGGATTCTGAATCTTAGGTAATTTTGTTTCCAGAGCTATGAAAGTGTGCTGTTCATAACTTGTCTTCTGATGTGGCCATTCCTTGACAACTGACATCACTTATATGACCTTGTTATGTCAACAGCAGATTCATCATAACAGATTTGTAACCTTTTGTTTCTCCAAGGAGATTAAAGCAACAATTTTTGCTGTCACAGATCTGACTTGCTCAGGAGTACCTAATGAGTGTCACATCAGAGTGCAGGTTTATATTGGACTCTAGCAACTACATCACACTAGCTTTGCATACTTTCCCCCACTGGTGAATAATAGCTTGCTTGGAGCAGTGTTTTGAAATACAAACCCTTTGTTAGAAGAAACAAGCATTGTCGTGTTCAACGTGTATTGTGTTGAAGAACAAGGAAGATGATAACCCATATGCTACCCTGAATATACTATAATGTACCATCAAGAAAAATATCTTCAGTGTGGGTGGCATGGACAGGGGGAGAAGGGACTTTCCTAGCCACCTTGTGAGCTCTCACATAGCTAAAGTAAGTTATTTTGGGCGTTGCTGAATTCCCAGTTCATTTGGATTCCAGTATGGATTTGAGCTTTCCTCCTCCAATGTATAACAAACAAAGATATCAAGGGATTCACATCTTTCTGCTAAATAATGCTTGTAGTTTGCCCAGCCTGCACAGATATCTGAGAGTTGACAAGTAGGTTTGACAACTGTCCATCTGTCTGGTTTCCTTGGTAACCAGTAAAGCTCAATCAGATTCTAGAACCCTTGAATGTTCTCTGATACCAGAATAACAATGTGCTATTGTGATAAGCCAAGATGCCATTTCTCAATAAAAATAGCTGCCTCCAAACCTAGGAAAAATGTGTGTGCACAATTATTTACATGACTGAGGAGATACTAAAGATAAAAATAATAAACTACCAATAGTTTATTGCTGCAAGACTGTGTAAATAGTGAGTATGAATTCCTGAAGGGAAAATGCACAGCCAAGAAATTATAGTTAACAACTGCATTTTATAGACCAAATCAACAAA
The DNA here is from genome assembly GCF_964188305.1 of Podarcis bocagei. Taxonomy (NCBI): domain Eukaryota; kingdom Metazoa; phylum Chordata; class Lepidosauria; order Squamata; family Lacertidae; genus Podarcis; species Podarcis bocagei. Next base: position 34,010,037 of record NC_138135.1, on the reverse strand, counting down.
CGAAAATAAATTGACAAGGAGTCACAGGATTAAATGCTTAGCAGCCAAACACATTTATTAGTCTTTCTTTTTCCAGGAACCCAAAAATATTTTGTAGTTATAATGTAAGCAACTGAGTTGCACATAATACAATCATATCTTAAAAAACAAAAACAAAATAAAAACAAAAGCTGCTTAAAAGCAAAAAAAACAAAAACCTTCAGAAAACGTAATATGTATTACACCATCTCTCAATTTCAATGAAATGACGACGACTTAATTCCTTATTACTCTCAACTTGTCACACTCCAATAAAACATCACCCTTTTGTTGGTTTGAAATCCAGCATGAGAAATACAGTACCTGCTATGGCAAAATACACATAAATGCAACATTTCAGCTTATTTGTACATTAGTAGAGTTTAAACATTTTATTGTCTTTTTAAGTGAAACAGTGATTTTAAGTACCACTATACTAAAATAAAAATAGAGAAGAGAGGGAGAAGGGGAGGGCAGCATGCCATGCAAGAGCACATAAAGTGCTGTGTTTCTGTGTCCATGTGAATTCCTAGGATAGAAAGTAAGCTGAAATAAAAGCACTATGGGGGAGGGGAGAGAACTAAGCAAACTCTAGCATGAAAACACATTGTGCCTTTTCCTATTTTCCACTATTCCACCCTTCTTGGATGCCCAACTGACAAATAGAGATGGGTACGTTATTTCAAGTATAAGGAAAAATACTAATAGGTATCTTTGCAAAGAGCCTCAATACATGTATCCACTATTATGCCTGCTTGGGGGAAGGGGCAGTGTTTCAGGCAATAGCATTTCAGCTGTACCTTCGTATTACCTATTTATGTGCAAAGTAGAAAAGCTGCCTTTTCTAATCAAGATGTTTTGGACATAAAATATTGTTTACTTCACAAATAAGGCTAGGTGGAGTTAAACTTCTTTCATTTTCCATTAAGACATTTTCCACTACATGGCTTGCTCACCAGAAATGAAGCATAATTCACTAAGTTGGATATCCACAATTGGTCATTTTCCTGATCAGTTCTTTGTAAACATAGCCCCATAGGAGCTCTGAAATTAAAGCAGCATTTCAAGTCTCTGTCTAACCAGTGGATGCTAAAGTAGTTCTAAACTCCACTGCTTTTTTCATCCCTCCCTCAAAAAAAAAAAAAAGTTGTTTTAAAGGAAGCAGTGCATATGTATTAGCAGAGCAAAGCTGCTGTTTGCTTTTGTTAGGTGATCTGCACTTCAGTTTTCTTGCCCCAACTAGTGGAAGGTGGAATCATGAGTGAGCATTCGTATATGTATGCATGTATCTACACACACAAAAAAAACCAGAGAGATACAGATACAAATACACCTGCATCATGTTGAATTTGATCACTGTAGAGCTTTTAATCACCTAACAGTTGTGGACAGAGCTGCTCCTTGGGGAGTAAAGGATGAAAAGGATTAAGGGAGTGTCCAATATAGAGACTTCAAATATAGAATGGAACCAAATCTTAGGTTTTCCAAGATCCGAATGCTGGGCTCAATATGCACATCCCTGAGATGCACGTCTAAGATTGAAGAGAGAATGGTGTCCATAATAGATCAGAAAAGGGAGGAAGCAGCAAAGACTCCCTAACTATGGAATTTACCCCAAACCTCTTATTCCACCCCTCCTCCCAAAGATTTTGAGAAGGCTGTAAGGCATATTCACAAGCAGCTCTTATTAATGAACATTACTGTGTTTCCATGTTTTATTGGCATACAATGGCTTGTGTATATTGGGAATGAGGCAGCATATGTTTAACACACAAACAGGAAAGCAAATTTGGATAGTGTCCCCATCTTTAAGCCAACAACTTGACAAATATTGTCGTTTTACAGAACTCATATAAACTACACAGCAATGTCTCCTTTCCCAAATGCAGCAGATGTGCTGCCATTGTTAATCTAACAAAAAAGTCCATGCCTAATTAAAAGGGGGACATACAAAAGATGGCAAACTTTACATATTCCAATTCAAGAGGAAGTGTACTTTATTTTTAAAATGTGTCTGTTAAAAGACTGGCTTTTCTGTATGCTATATGTGGAACTCAAGGGAGATTTGTGAATAGTTCAGCTCTTTAGTTCCTTCCTTCTTGTTAAAAGTAGTTTAAAGTATTTGATGGCTTAACAGGTAAAAAATAAAATACACTGTTTCCTCTCCTATTTCCTCTTTGCACATCCCTGAGATGTACGTCTAAGACTGGGAAAGGAGGTAGCCTGCTAGTTACACCTCCATATAATAATACTTATAAAAAGTACTTTTTCTTTGAAGCACTTCACAAAAACCTGTAGTCAATCCTCACAAAACCCCTGTGAGGTAGGTAAGTATTATTATCCCCATTTTACAGATGGGGAAACTGAGGCAAAGGTTAAATGACTCTTGCCTAAGGCAAAAAGAGGGAAGAGTAAAGGCCAGGATTAGAACTCAGGAGTTTCAGCCTCATGATCCAGTCTTCAAACCACTAGGACAAATGTAGGAACAGTATAATCTCACTAAGTATGAAAGAGAATATATACAAGGCCAGTTACACTAAAGGTAAATATGCACCACGAGGTATTCTGAGACAAAGAGCTGGAAACTTTTCCCCTTCAACAAACAACAACAAAAAAGGCAATCTACCAGATAAGAATCCTGATAAGATCACATCTGCAAGGCCAGTATGCATGTGAGAATGAGCGGTCAAGGCTATTTATTATTCATTACAGTACTGTGAACACCAACAAAAAATTGCTGTGTGAGAAAAAAACACTGAATTATAGGTAGGAGAATTTCTTGGCTATGATGATGCCAAGGTGAAATGAGGCAGATACCACAGTTCACAACACCCAAGGGAGACTTGTAAAGGAAACACACCTCCATTAACATGGGAAGCAGCCTCTACATTCGGAAAGTAAGGAAGTGAAATCTTTCTCCTTTCAAAGCAGCTTCTTGCCAGCAAAAGAATCCATATAAATTTCCTCTTCTAGTCTCTATCACTCGCCTCCATTTTATTAGTGGTAGTATTAGCTCAAATAAGTCACAGATGGTGACTAACATGCCGTCTTCCTTGAACAGTTCTGATGAACATTAGAAGACAAGGAATTGACTAATGCCAGTGCAGTATATATTCTACAGCAGTTCCAAGCTGGCATTGCTATTTTATGTTTCATCTGCGATGGGAATTGGTAGAAACTTTTAGGACAGAGTTTTTGGAAATGCATGCAAGGAAAAGCCACATTGTAATTCTCCTGAGGAACAAGGGCAGTTGTAAAGGAGAACAAGCTTTGGAGTAAATCCTTAAAGACAGTGCATGAGGTGCCATTTCCTGAGGTTGAACAAATGGAGGAGGTGCTATGTAGATAAATTCTCTCCTTGGGCTGTTTTGTGTCATGCTGCTGATCCTGGTCTAACACTGCATGGCAAGAAAGCACAGTCCTGTGAAATAGGCAGACATTACTTCATTTCTGAAGTTGATTTTAATTCCCTCCAAAAACAAATCTGCCTGGCAATCAAATAAGTCAACTTCTCAGAAGAGATGGGTTCCATTAAGTCCTCCCATGACATGAACCTCTTTCCTCCTACATCAGTGTTGGAATTCAATGGACACAGAAACATTTTCAACAGTTTCGCAGGACTCTCTTTTCCTCCCCCAAACCATCTCTTGCTGAATGCATAGTTTACAATTCACTTACAAGAAAAAGAAGCAATGCTGACCACATATGGGACCTTTTTTTTGTTTGAAAAAGAAACAACCTCTTCTTAAAGTTCAGTATCAAAATTCACATTTGCATAATAATACATTTCAAGGCCATTAGAGAGGAATGAGAGCGAAGCAAGAAAGCTGCAGCATCTCTCCTCCCTTTGTCTTCCTGAATGGAGATGAAGAGAGCCTGCTAGAGCTTTCATTTGGGAAGGTTGCTGAGAGGTGCTACAGCAGCTCTTGATTTTGTACACCTTGCATTTGAGGTGGGGAGAAGAAGAGGTGGAATATATATGAAAAAAAACAAAAACAAATGAAAGTAGACACTGCAGATTCCCATGTTTAGCTACAAACAGCTTCAAAGAAACCAAGAATTACTTTTTGATTAAAAAACAACACTTCTTCCTCACCATTTCAAAAACATCTTATTTTCTTGTGTAATACCCTGTTCATTTAAATGGCAACAATAAGTGTGCTAGAAGTTATAGGGTAGATTTCTTTTTTTCTATTATCAGGACACTGATAGAGGGCAAAAGTGTGCCTACACCCAAGAATGGCAGAAGCTACAAAATACCTTCTTCTCTACATGCATAAATGTGTCTCAAACATCACTGCGTTTCATTTTCCAGTGCTTAAAAAAAAAAAAAGTTAAAGCAAGCCACATACACAAATGTAATAGGTACATAATACATATACGAATTCAACCAGCAACGGAGCACTAGCCTAAAAATGTCAACATGTGAATTACAACCCATCCACACCTGGATGCATCTGCCACACACAACTGCATACTGCGCAGCTTAGAGACCAGCCCCCAAAAAAGACACTGTTTGTCAAAAGGTACCAGCAGGCTGGAATCTTTGCATTTGACCTTTAGAGAGAATAAACTGACTATCATCTCCCCCTGTCAAGCCCAAGTAGTCTTCTCGGACTGACAGTCACATACTCACAAAGGCACATTCAGAGATACCACATTTAACTTACTGCTTGTTCAAAACTAAAAACAAAACACAACCCTAAAAACCCCCACAAGGGAATGTTAAGCGCTTATATCCCAAATCCCATACCTACTGACCCAGCAAGAAGCATCACAATGTATCACTTCATGAGACCCTATTCTACCTTCAGAAGGTACATATTATGTTAAGAAGTTAACGCCTCTTTTTGCATAAATGTTTTTTTTTTCATTTTTGGCTTACACAATTTGGAATACAGCACACCCTCACTATAAAGCTCTGTTGTAAGGCTACTCCCTAAAGTAAGGCTGCTCTAACTTGGCTCCCTTTATTTCCTTTATGCCCTGCCCCTTCCCACCCAAACCTCAAAGCACTCAGCACTTAATATAAAAGGAGGGTGAGCCAGTCTGGCTGGGATAAGGAAGGAGAAGAAAAGCACTTGATATTCACAACCATGCCACAAAAATTATTATCCAGCAAGCAAAGCAATCTTTATAAGGAGGACTCAATTAACCGCTGCATTTTCTAATACAGAAAGACAATATGCATTTATTTTCTCTGATTAAAACATGGTAAGAAATGAGGAACTTTAGTTCTTTGAATGCATTAACTGGCATACTATTACCTAAGATGAGGCACTAAGCGCTTAAAAAAACACACCACTTCTTGCTCGACACTGTCCAACTGTGTTGTTTATCCATGGAACATTTCTCCATATTCTTATTTTATTTTGCTCCGTGGACAGCTAATCATATGTCAAAATATACCCACAGGCTGCCTGGCACAATGCTTTAACTTCAATAACATGGATTTGTGTTTAAATGGATGGTTGTCAGGCTCAAGTAAAAACACATTCAAACTCTATGGCTAAAAAAACTGCATTTTAAAAAAAGACAAGGGTATATATAACTCTAGCTATCACCACTGCCAAGTACACGAAGAAACTGGCTCTTAGTTGAGGTTGATTCTTTTGATCCTTCTATGGCCCATGTCTCTGAGAAATTTGTAAATATATGCCATACTGCACAAATTTAAGAAGCAGGTATGTTGACACTGTTCCATATCACACATTTGGTAATGTCTATGGTGCCTGTTAAATATCCTCTCAGCCACGTGAAACTGCTTATCTGTATCTGACATGGCCATGGAGAACAGTTAAAGGGCACTTAGGTTGGTCTGACAACTGCTAGCATCTGATGAGGCCTGACAGCCAGAAGATCAGGTTAGAATTTTGTTCCCTATTGTAGCATAAGAGGGGAATAATCCTTTTAATTTGGCGACTGTTTGTATACATTTTAGCAATGTTCTGAAGGAGGATAAAAGCTATCTTCATCACAAAATTTGTTTATTTTACTCCTTTCACCCATCCTTAAGAGCACTACAGAATTTTCTTAGAAATTTACTAATTCATAACAGATCAAAACTGTATGACCAAATTGTATGGATCAGAGTCAATATATACTTTTAAAAAATCAGCAAAGTTTTAAATCTTTGAGAGGGATTGCTACAGTAGGAAAATCTGCAAAATATTATTGGAATAAAGAATAAACAACATTACATCTTTGCTGATTAAGCCTTGTATTCAACAGGTGTAACTGTTACTACCAAATCATCCATCTACATAATGCTCCCAATATCATTAGCATATCATAACATGGAGACTAATCAGCATTCAAATGAACAGCTGTAGCTTTGTGGAAAATTAGGGAAACCAGTAATATAGATTTTATCCATCTTCCTTCAGTCAGTATCGCTCCAATCAATGCATGCCTTGGAAAGCATGTATTCATTTCAGAATGCATCATTTTAACTGCACTTTGGGTAGCATTTGTATTATATGCAGAGTGTTTTTGCTGTTGCATATTTATAATGAAGGAACAATACAGCTAAACTAAACAGAACCATCTCAGGGGAGAACAGAGTATCTCAATTAGCCAATACTATAAAAAAAATAAAGGTGAGTGATTTGAACACTACTATTTGGATGACAGTGAAGATCGGGTAACATTTGCCATGGCAGTGGAGGACAGAATAGAAAGAGGTGTTAATACTTGTTACACTTGCCAGTTCAAATGCCTGCACTGAAAATCAAACAGGAAATGTCTGTCTGTTTATATTCACTAATTTATTTTTAAAATTTTCAAAGGTAAGGTGAAGAGTTTTGCTTTGGCTAAGTGGCAGAGTAAAAACATGCTTTTAACATATTCCTTTACAAAGGGAACCCAAGACTGAAGGAAAAGCTCACTCTATCCACTTTATACGGGTGCACTGGAAAAGACTGTAACCTTCCCAGAATGGTTCAGCATGGCATAATAAGCAGCTTTCTGGGAATAGTACTATTATAGGAAAGGTGTTATCGCAAGACCCATCCAATTAGATGCTGGTTCTGGCAGTAGGTTCATATAGGCCATATATTAAAAGAGTGAACAGAACCAAAATAGGGCTATTTTTTAAGTTGGGCATGTGCATTTAAAATATACAACTAAAAAGGAGGACAAAACATTGATATGGACTGTTTCTCCTTTTCATGGAGGGAGCAACTTTATAAGAGAGAAAAAAATTTGACACGTGGCTTCAAGCTGCGCAGGGTGCTCTGGCAATCTGAAGAGGTCTCCAACACCCCATGAGACCTATTGCCTTTGTGTGTGTGTAGAACATACATGAAAATATAGTAACACCACCCACAAAACAGCTGCAGAAAACATTTTCTCAAGTACAGTTTAGTGCTTAGTTCCCAAAAGTATCATCCTCACTGGCCAGAGAACATAGCAGATTCAAAACAGAAAAGGTGTTTGGAAACCTGTATTGCTATGGTCCAAAGGGCTGATTAAACATTCCAGGTATTCATCAGGGATGGAAGGTTGCCAAGATTGATATTTTAGTTCACTTCTTCAAAAATATGACAAACTTCAATATGCATAGGTTGAAATGTTGAGAGGTAAAGGATGCTTTAAATATGACAGAGTTACACATTTACCTTTCTACCTTCTTCAGCAGTTGTCAGCCAAGTAACAGGCTTTTGTAATTTTCGACTTAAAAAAAATTATAGGGGGAAATAAGTCAAAGCCTCTGATAAAACGTTCAGATAAATAACTTCCTTTAAAAAAACAAAAGGGGGCTCCTCTCACTGGCCTATCACACTAGGAATCAGTTGATGCATTTTTTTTCAAGGTGCAATTTGGGAAACAATGCAACACACAACTAAAGAACACACAACTGATGTCACAGAAAACCAGGCATTACTTCACACTTCTATTTGAAGAGTAGTTCAAAACAAGAAAGTAGTAATGCATGAAAATTGCCCTTAGATTTCAAAGAAAAATGTTTACATGTACGTTATTTTATATGTAACTCTTTGCACGGCAGGCCTTTGAGGCTTCTATTCAGCATGCTCAGAGAAATGCTTTTTGTTTTAGAAAAATGGGTTCATTTGTTTCCTTGGAGTGACTAGACTGCATATGTCTTTTGTAGGATGCAAGGATGTATTACAAAGGCACTAAAGCGGCTTGTTATTTTCATTCTAACAAAAATGCTTCAAGCACATTAAGTCCTTCTCTCTTTGTGCTGGAAGCTCTGAGCTATCCATCCCAGGAAAAAGCTGCAGTAAACTGGTTCTTAAGAATGGGAGTCCCAGTAGCTGGCAGCAGCAGTTAATATATCTTACCTCCAACCCACTGCCCAAAATTTCTCACTTACACATCTCTGGTTGATAAATGGAAAAAGCAAACAAAAAAAAAATCTTCAAAATGATTAAAATACACCAAGCCATTTTTCCCAGGTACACTTCACTGATTTCTCCCACATTCTTCTTTCCCTATTTTCTGTTTTAAAATTAGTAAAAGTTAAAACAGCTCCATTACTGGGTCACAATAAAGATTCTGCTTCTCTGAAGCACTGTCAATCTAAAAGTGGTTTCAAGAAGCACCATCCTGTACTCCCAGCAATTCTTCTTAACTGTGGTTGACGGATTTAGTCAAATCAAAATGCATTTTTTTACTCTTTTTTAACTGTTTATTTTAAAAAGGTGCTTGGAGGAAGATTTTATGTTCACTGTGAAACAACTAGATGATTATACTTTCATTCATACGCAATCCTCTCCCCCACTTATCTGCACACGCACTTCCACTTGAGACTAAGCTCTAAAAGTATAAATCTTTTCACAACTTGGACTTTTAAGAATACAATGAATTTGTGTTGCTGCTACTGAGAATTCTTTTGTAATCAATTTGTACTTTAAAATTTTGTTGATCCCCAGTTCTGACAATTGGAGTTTGTATTAGTTAGATTTTGTTTTTCAAATTTTTTGCTTTTTGTAAAGAAAAAAACTTTTAAACTTTTTGAAGATTCAGGAACTTGTAAAAGTTTACGAAAGAAACAACCATCTATCTAGGATAAGGTAAAGGTTAAATAAACCATCTTCGAAAACTGGCTTCCTACCCTAGAATTCCTGAGAATGCTTGCAAATTTAAAGCAGGAAAATAAATGTTAAAACACAAAAACACTGTTAAATGCTCCCAGAGTTAGTCTTCATCTTATATATATATATATTTATATATGCACACGCACTTTTTGGTCTTTTTTTAAAAAGTTTTTAATTTTTTCCCTTTAAGCTTGTGATGGAAGAACATTTTAGCTTTTCATTTTTTAAATATGTCATATCCCTCATTATGTCTTGTAAACAAGAGGGGCTCTAGCACCCGGCTTTCACCGTAGTATCGTAATGAACTCAACAAATCCAAAGTGCAGGCAAAGGGACCATAGGGCAGGTTGGGAGAGAGTGATAACACAGTAGTGAACCTGCTTGTGTGTCAAGTCACATATTGGAGCACATAGCTGTTTTCTAGGCCATGAGGTGCAGTATTCCGATGTCCTCCCAGCTCAGAGCTTTTTTTTATTATAGTTTGTCCTGCATGCTTTCAACACTGAGGCCCCAAAGACAAATACAGCTGTTTTAGGAGCAGGCATGTGTAGGGGCTGCAAGGGAAACTTAACTGGCAGGAATGGGGGGAACATTTTGCTTCAACTTACAAGATACAATGACAAAGGGAGAAATAGGGAAACACTTAAAAGATCCACATATGCTGCAGATTCTGAAGGTTAAATACGCAACACCTGTCTATGTTTACCACTCAACTTCACAGCAAAATAACAGGCAGATGTAAATGCGGTCATCCCCTTATTTAGTCTTCCTGTGAAACCGAGTTCATGTACAGAATTCACAACTCCTCCCTTTCTACATAAATGTGAGGAATTTTTTTGCTTTAATTTTGCTATCAATACTTATATAGCAGACACCACTGATTTTTTTTTAAAAAAATGAAACTGCTGAAGGAGAAATAATCTTCTGTTGTGATCCTGTACATTATGATCTGCTACTTCCAAGTACCGGAGTTATGTAGGTATTTGCTGGTACAGAATATTGCAGCACTTTTGTTATTCAGTATAATGCAGAGCTAGCAAAAATCCAGAGCTAAGTTCTAGCACTTCAAAGAATAATGCCTCCTTCTCCCTGTTCTTATCTTGTCTGCCCATCTTCAAAATTGCTTTGTGAAAAGGCAATGTTTGCTACGGCTTTCTTCACAACAAGCAATTCTGTCCCAGTGCACACACTGGCTATCTTCTGAATTAAGTATAGGTCTCCCCTATCCTGCCCAGAGTACTACTACACTGTTGTTTAAAAAAATAAAACAACAACAACATCAACAACAACATCAACAACATACAACCTTTCTTTAAATACCGACAATAAAAAGCAACAGTACAGGGAAAAGTAAAAATAATAAAGGTGCAATACTTTATAAACAAAAGAAGTCTTTGCTAGTTGTATGCCTGCCTAAGCAAAGCCTAAGCAAGACATACACAGGAAATACACAGAGAAAAAATGCTCAAAGTACACACTGGTTTAAGAACATTCGTAAGTAAACGTTTCTGTCAGTGATGGTCTGGTGCTGTAATACACCTAGGCCTGGCACAGGTAACGCTCACTGTGGAGAAAGGAGAACAAAAGTTGCTGCATGTGCTTTCACAATACAAGATAGGCCAGCAAACTACTGACATTTTAGTTTTGTCACAAACAGCAGACCACATAAGAAAATACAGTTAGGCCTGAATTTTGGTGGATTTTCCATGAAAGGATAAGAACCTTAGTATGCAGACTTGAGGAATAGCTACAGGATTTGGTTCTTAAGGACTGCAGAAGCTTCAACTATTACATAGGTCTTTGTCACAAAGAAATGTGATGCCCATTACCCCCTGGTGTCCCCCAAAAGGTGAAAGGCCTTGTCATAAAAAGTAAGCTTGGGTTCACTCAAAAAGTCTCATTAGAGACACAAATACACTTCTAGGCAAAACAGATCACCCCCCTCCCCACCCTCAAAACCCTGAACTCCCACACTGGCACCCTCTCACCAAATCCTTAGGATATGGCAGTGTTTTGCTCTATGACAGGGTCAGAACAAGATCTGTACTGCGCTGAATACCCTGCTAAAATAAAAATACCACCGACAGATTTTAACACAGGTCAATTTGATTTTGCACCAGTCACAGGCACCATCATTATTCAGTTTAAGAATCTAGCCAGGTAGGTTGCTGACCAACAGCAATGCAGCTTTCCAAGACAAAAATGCGCACACACGCACACAATCATGCTCACATACACGCTCTCACAGAAACACACACACGGGGCAGTTACATGTGCCAGAACATACTGGTATATATCAACCAGCCAATCACAAAGTGTTTTTTTTTCCTTTTTTTGTTTTTTAAAGTGAGGCTCCGTCAAGTCTTCCCCTCCCACCCCACCCCCAATTCTTTTGAACCCTGCCCCTTCCCGACATAGTAGACCTAAGGACGGAAACACACCCAGTGCAAACAAAGTTAAAAAGCTATTTTTCAGTATATATGTTTCGTAGCAACAACTTCCGTATAACATGAAAAAGTGAAAAACTAGAAACTAATTTTTTTAAATTTTTGTGTTTAGATTTGAATGGTATGTGTACTTGCTTCACATTGTCTTTCTAAGTTGGCGTTCATGATTCAAGTATTTCAAGAGTGATATGTTCTCTTTTTGGATTCATATTCCAAACGAAAAAACTGAAGTTATAAGGGAGGCAACTATGTGCTCAGACAGTCCTGTCAATGACCCACCTTTTTTTCTCTCTCCATTTTCTTTTTTCCTTTTAAAATGTATTTATTGCAAGTTGAAAAAAAAGAAAAGGTCAAGTTAGTGCTGCTGCTGTTCCAAAAAAGGTCACGAGGTCAGAGTTGAAAGTTTTAAGTTCAGATTGAATCCGACCCTCCGCCTAGAAGGTCTCCAGGTAGTAAGGGAGCAGGGCTTCCCATCCTGTGGGGATCTTCTACACTCTGAACCCCCCACAAGCTTGAAGAGTAATTTGGGGAGGCCCATAATGAAGCACCAGCAAGGTCACCCCCACTGCTGCTGCCACCACCGCTGCTCCACTGCCCAAGCCCTGTTGACCCACCAAAAAGATTCAAAGCAGGTCCCACTGGATCTGTCTGATTCTGTCCTGTCTCTAGAGACTGCCAGCCTGCTGCAGGTGTGCTGGGTGTTGCTGCAGGTGTAGAAGGCTGAGCTTGTGCCAGAAAGCGACTAACCTCCTCGTCTGTGGCAAACTCAGCCAAGATGGTAGTGTTTCCCAAAACACACCTAAAAAAATAGGGTAGAATGAACAGAAACAAAAGTTAACAGGAAAATATATCCCAGAAACATGAGCCAAATCCACAGTTTAACATTGCAAAGAACATATAGTTCAACAAAGAAAATTAGTATGAGCGGCAGAACAATATTTATATAGTGCCCTCATCCTTACTACATTTGTTTTGCAGAATTAATATTGTTTTCTTTTACTTTAAAAGAAAAAAAAATGGTTTAAGCATGTATGCATATTTTTGCAAAAGTTTTTCCAAATTTGGAAGCTGATATACAAACGAGATTTCTGAGAATAGTGGTAAGAGTCGCAAATATTCATACTGGGGCCCTAACATTTGTCCAAATATTAGCGTACTTTTGCAAGGCAAGTAAGACCCAGTTTGTAGCCCATTGCAAGCAGAGTCATGGTCACCTCACAAATGTGCAAGTCCACTGCTTTCCCCAAGAGCCCACAAACTTATGGCAGCAACAAAATCTGCATGTTCTTCGTGTACAAAAAAAACTGCAAATGTAAATGCTGTCATGAAACATGCACCAAAAATATTTCTTCTTTCAGGATGAATACAAGCATGGATATACCATCCACAATTTTTGGTTAAGAAAGCCACTTACAGGCAAGAAACATAAATTTCATGCTTCTCACATAATCCTTCAAAACTCCCTGAGGGGAGAGGCAGCGCAAGCATCCTGTTGAGCTGTTACCATCCAGCTGCCAGTGGTGGCCCCTACCCCAGCAGACAGCCCTCTTCCCCAGAGTGAGGGGAGAAGAAACAAATTAAGCTGAAACTCATGAGCACAGGGCAAAAGAGTACAGAAGACAAGGAAAAGCTAGTAAAGAACATGTCTGCCCAGAATAGATGAAGTGCAAACGTGAAACTTCAGAGGTGTATAGCCAGATCTCATCCACCTGGGGTAACTGAGCTAAACTACAACCATGCCTCTTCCAAATGCTTCCCTTTTTATTTACATATGGGAAACCAAGATTTGATTTTATCAAACCAGGATCAAATGGTGCTTTGATATACTAGTTTATTAATTAACCAACTACGGTTAAATAAACCAATTTCCTGTATTCAGATGAAAAAGGAAGCTGCAGTTTTTGCAAAAAGTGACAGAGCTTTAAATTTCCCTTGCCCCTTCCCATTCAAAGTAGAGAGAAGGAAGAGCAGAGGGAGCATATAAATCTGAGGCTTGCTGTAGTTCAAGTAAGTAACAACAAACTATGCTTTGCCATGCCTCAATCAGGTCATAATCAAAGCTTTGACTTATCTAATCTCTTCTCTATTCTCACTCAAATAGTTAACCAAATTGAAATGTAATTGGATACAGTAATGAGAATAATAATTGAACATCCTTTTGAGATCCATATTAAAATATTTTAAGTTAACAGAAATATTTCAAAAGCTTTTAAAGAGAATACTAATTTAGCTTTTAAAAAGAGGCACACCATTACCTGAAATATTTTTGTTTGCTTTTTTAGTTTCCTAATCTAGTGGAAGGCCACAAAATGGACTTTGCCTGGAGGTGAGAACAGTTCAGCCAGATAACAGAATATGCCTCTACCTTCTAGATACTGCGTAAGAGCCCTGTTGGATCAGTGAACGGACCGTCTAGTCTAGCATACTTGGTGTCTGTACTTCTCCCCTGGGCTCCCCTGTCCAGGGAAAGGTGAAGACTAAAGGAGAAACTCCAGTGCCAGCCAGAAATGGTACACACAAGCTCCTTTTGCTGTGGCACAAGTCAACTGTGAAATAGGGAACTGTTGCTGTTGCACTACTGCGCAAATCAGTTGTCCAGGTTCTATTTCACTGCGTAGAGCGTTTGAGCTTTTTGGGGCAGCAGAAGCCACCTGGGTGCCTTCCTGTGGGCTCTGGGGGAGAGCCTCCTCGTGAAAAATACAGAGCTCTTCCTCAGAGCTGGCCGAGTCTGCCTCCTTGGCCAGGGAGGCAAAAGGAGAGGAGGGAAGGGCATTAAAAGAAAGAAAATTACAAGGAAAAAGAAATTAAATAAGAAATGTAAAAATGTAAGTTAAAAGTAAATAAATGAGAATGGAAAAATGTGCTGGGTCAGGAGCCTTGCAGCACTAGAGACCTGTCTGACCAACGTAAGAGGCAAGGCAGGTCTGGTGAAAGTGGGGATGGCGCCTCCCCCAGCCAAGGATCCTTAACTGACCCTGCCTGTCCAGCCAGATGGGAGGAGCCATCCCAGTGTAAGCACTGCCCTTCCAGGAGCCCCTGGGGGAAAAAACTCTTTAATGCCATTTCAAATCTGGGCACTAGGCAAACAAAACACATTGCTGGGCTACCTCTTGCACACAAAACTTCCATCTACTGACAAAATGAGGTTGCAAATGGTCAGGAAAGGTTGTTGGTGTAACTCACATGTGCAGTGCAGTCTGGGCCTTGGCTGCCTCCTGCTTGGTGCTGTATCGGATAAGGGCGGTGCCTTGGGTCAGGTTGAGATGGAATGTCAGCAGTGGACCATGCTGCATGCAGATGGTCCTCAAAGTTGACCCATCAATCTTGTGAAGAACAGATTGGAAGAACAAAGACAAACAGCAGGTTTATGGGGGGGAGGTAAGTATTTTCATTTGTAAATATACCTGAAATAGTATGGTTAATATACAAACCAAAAATATCAGGCAATTACTGTAAATGCCACAAGAGAAAGAAACTAAGCTCAAAATACAGTGGTACCTCTAGTTACGGACTCGATCTGGTCCGGGGTGCCGTTCACACCCTGAAAAGTCTGTAACTAGAGCGCCGCTTCTGCACATGTACTAAGTGTGCAGAACGCTTCTGTGCACGCGCGCGGGGCAAAACCCGGAAGTATACGCTTCTGGGTTTGCCGCGTTCGCAAGCTGAAAAGACGCAACATGAACCTAATGCAACACGAAGTATGACTGTACTGAGAAAGCATGGTGACTCAGCAGACACAAACAAAAGCTGAAGGAACCTTACAGGCCTTTGTTTTTGGCAGCAGTGCTGGAAACATTCTGTGGTTTCGCTACGAAAACGTAAGAGAGAAAACTAGCCATTCTGCCTAGCATCCTGAAGACTGGGAGTTTTGTAAAAAAAAAAAGACAACGCTATGTTTTGCATTCACAAAATTGCTTACTTACCTAACTAACTAACTAACTAACTAACTAACTAACTAAAACAAGCACTGCAATTAATTCACAATCCAATTTTAAAAAAAAGCTGAAAATGTGGTTTACAGTAGGTCTCTCATGTCCTAAACACACTGTCATACTAGTTAGCTTGTGTTGCTACATAAATACAATATTTATTTAAAACAATCAACAATTCAGAATAGTCTTGTTTCAGTAATAAAAAGGAAGCAGAAGACAGAAATACCTGCGGAGTGAGATTGTGAAGAACCAGCCAGTAGCTGGGACGAACAGATCCACCATCACTCCAGGTAGAGGCTGCAAATGATTAAACAGTAAGCAGGATACATTTGGATGAGACCTACTTCAAAATTGATCTTAAACAGAAAACCAGAATGAATTCTGTGCTTTATAGAAACCATTTCTCTTGCCACATTTAACATGAAAGACAGGGTTGTTCAAGTGGTCACTGGTGAAGCTACACATATGGATTCTGCAGTTGCACAAAGTAACATTCAGAACTTTCAAAAGATAAGAGCACACTCAAAGGAGTATGGCTTCTACCTTCCCAACAATTTCCTGTTGCGGCAGCTATATAAAGAAACATGAGACGGAGAGCAGGTCAAAATGACATTTGCAGTTACAGTATCAGGTGGAACTATAGCTGCTGAGGATCAAACCATGACAGGAATGCAGAACTGAGAAGACAAGATGAGATGTTTTGCCTGGGAGTTGACTCCTGGCTGGAACACATACAGAAATCAACACTAAAGAGGACACATTCTCAGATGGGTGGATGACAGTTCTCAAGGCCATGGGCCCCAGAATCTAGGTTGAACTGCAGTGTCAGCAGCCACCCAAATAAGGCAGGAGTGGAGAACCTTTTTCAGTCAAAGGAGGACATTTCCTTCTCTGCAATCTTCCAAGGGCCACATGACAGTGGGGTGAAGCAGAGGCAAAAGTGGATGAAGCAACAAATGCAAATTTTTAGCTTTTGTACAGTGAGCTAGTTTCTACACACACTCACACAATTCTGTCTATCCTCCCTCTAGAAATTCAAGTGACATTAGCAGAGTTCAAGGACACATTGCAGCCTGGCAAAAACATTTGGGGTGTTAAGCACAACCAGTGAAGGTTACTGCCTGGGGAAAGTTCCAAGGGAAAGACAGAAAGTCCTGGAGTGCAGAATTCAACCCCTGGGGCTGAGGTGCCTCAATCCTGCAATAAGGTTTCAAGCTCAGCCAGAGGACAGGAGATTCATAAACCTCTACCAGAATCAAAAAGAGCACATGGGGTGATGTATTGGAAACTTTGCCACATTGATAAAGAAGCCCGATGCTGTGAATGCAAAGTGTAAAAGCAACTTAGTCTGAGTGGATGCAATAAGTATTAATAAGTGCAATAAGTGTGGTGGAGTCTCCTTCTTTGGAGGTATTTAAGCAGAGGCTTGACAACCATATGTCAGGAGTGCTCTGATGGTGTTTCCTGCTTGGCAGGGGGTTGGACTCAATGGCCCTTGTGGTCTCTTCCAACTCTATGATTCTATTCTATGATTCTGTGAAAAAGGTATTCAAATATACCTTCTTGAAGAAACCAGAGGCCTTTCTCCTGGGCATAGTCGGCCAATTGGTGCCAAAGAAGGATAGAATTTTCTTTATGTATGCCACAACAGCAGCAAGAATACTTATCGCAAGTAGGCAGTCATCTATCTATGGGAAGATCAAAATCCCTTACTGACAGAAGTGTGCAATGATGACAGTTCTAAATAGCTCTAAAACTTTGCAATCCTATAGAGAAGCTGCGGTCACTCAGAGCAAAGTGGGTCAAACAGCAAAGTTTTGGCTGAAAGGCTAAGCATCTTCCAAATCTGTGGATGTGGACCAAGCTCTGACATGAAAGATGCTTGCTTTCACTTAAAAGAATTTGACAAGGGTTACCATCCTGCATGTCTTTGGACTTATGACACATCCTGAAGGTCCAGAAGTGGCCAAAGACCTCAGTCTTCTGGGGGATAGCGAAATGCTTTAAAAAATGCTAAATGCACAAGGCATTGAGTACCAGTTTATCTCTTTTCAGAGGAAGATTTTGGTATTTTCCTCTAAAAGAAGGGACTGAAGTTTAGAAAAGAAAAACACATTTGGGTGTCATGGACTGGATGTTGAGTGGAAGGAGGTGTCAGAAGCTGAAGAGGAAACAGGGCTTAGTGAGCAAGAAAGAGTCTGTGGCAGAGAGCAGTCCAGAATCAGAGGCAGAAGTGAAGGCTGGAGAGGTTAACAGCCATGGTCAATGTAAAGGGCAATTCAGTTCCCATAGAGGACAGTGTAGTAAGCAAGCTATGGAAGACCTCCATAGCACAAGTGACCTATCGGTTCAAGGATACCGTCCCTGCCATCAACAACATGAACAGAACTGAAGTGGAACAAAGTTGTGTAGCTTGTGCTGCTCTGAAGACTTTGACCTTGGCACTGAAGGCAAAGACAGCCTGCTCTAACAACATTCCCTGTGCCTGAAACAAGTGATTTTGTGTGTCTGCCTAGTGAAACATAGACAGCTGGAACCATATGCATTACAGGTCCCTCACCAAGTTAAGGAGGTAGTCTGCTGCCACAAACTGAACACCTCTTAAAAAGTGCCAGTTGCACCGCACTACAAGCACCCGCTTGAGAGTGAGGCATGCACTGTTGCAGAATTAGCACAAAGGTTTTTGTTTTTTTTAAAAAAAAAATCCACTGTAGAGGAAAAAAGGTGAAAAAGATGAAGTGAAGGAAAAGAAGGGCCTAGCTCATATGCTTTCTCAGGGGTAAGTGAAAGTTTCTCTTGCTGCAGTGATCAGAAAAAATGGGAGCCACACGGACCTTTTTTGAGTGTGCACACTGGGGGTTGGGGGGTTAGCTTTCCACCTAAACCCCTTCAAGAAAGTGCTAGATGCTGCTTTGTGAGGATGAAGTCTGTGGATCTGCACAGACAACATGAAGAACTGTATCTTCTTGAGACCCCACCCACAAACTATTCAATACATGTTCCTTGTCAACTTTCAAGGACCTCTTCTGACAGGAAGGGTCTAGCTGTATCTCCCTCAGTTTCCTCAGCAGTTGCTGACAAACATCCCATAGCCCTTTTAAGAGAGAGAAATGGAACATTCTCTTTTCTCTCACTGAGCAATTATAACATTCTCTCCCCTAAAGGTCTTATCATATCCAGACTAGTAATGCTCTGGAACTTGTTCATGGGCAAAGCAATAAGAATGCTAGGAAATTCTACTCACCAGAGGCAAGCCTTGAATCCTGTGCCCCCCACCCCCTGAGTGAGCGGGGTGCTGTGCTGCTCCAGGGAGAGGATGGTTTTGGATTACTCAGACCAGGAGGTGGGCGGGGTAGCCCTGTAGTGTTTCTTGAGGAAATATTGTTTCTCCACTTGTTGGAGAGATGAGGGGGATTGGGTCCTATGGGATCTGGGGACCATGTTGATTTGTAATCACTGAACTTTGCTACAACAGAGGAAAGGAAAAGCCAATAAATTAGTGAAAGTTAATACACATAACACAGATCATCATAATTTTAGTCTGTCGAAGTATATTTGCATGTGATCCAGGCTACACGCTTTTGCGACAATATAGTACACGGATCTGAAAAAACTTCACCAGGGAGTTATTTAATACGTAAGAAAAAGTTACACTGAGGAAAAAACCCAGGCAACTATCTATTGTACAAAGCATTGCTATATATGCTTAAATAGCTCGATGTTTTCCATCTACAATATAAAATGTGAGCTAGGTGCATTGAGAATGGAAACCAGATACCTGAAGTGCTATGAACATTTGTGAAGGAATTGTCAGAGGCACTGTAGGGCCAGGCACCAGGTGAAGGCAGCGAGGTGTTGAGGGAAGAATTAGACCCTATGGCATAATAAGGAAAGGTAAAGAAAAATATTATAGATTAATAAAGAATTTACATGACAACTGACATTTCTAGCAATGACAATGAATGACAGAAACCTATTGCAGATCCATGTATTTAGTCTTAACATAAATTAAACCATAGTAACATCTGCATCTTCAAATTTTAGAATAGAATACAGAGCAGAATACGGTTGTTTGTATTTGCCTACTGCCATTAATACACGACAGGGGCATTTCCACAGGGAAATTGCTAAGTGCAAACAGGGTTTTAATTCATTCTCTTGGTTCACCAATGCTTACCCTCCAGATAGATATTTTCCTATTTTCCCCTCTAGCTAAGTCTAAAACTGCGACTAAGACTGGCTGGGGGGAAAAGGGGCCTGGCAGAAGAGGTTATAAGGAAAAAATAATTGGCTGTGTAGAGAGATTAACTACCCTCAATTTTACTGATTCTCCCCTGCAAATGTATCCCTGCCCCAACTTATAATCAGCAAACATGTATTTGCTGATCCAACTTGTTATTCCAGTTATAATAGTTGCAAGGTAAACAGAAATTGTATTATGTAATAAATAAACCTGTGGTGTTGTCCCGCAGAAGTTGGTGATCAGTATCTACAATGGGGGATGTGGCTGTACCCCCCAGCACACTTCCTGGGGTCACATAGGGATCAGATTCAGGGTCAATGTTTGGAATACCTTTCCATGGCACTCCTGGCTGAAACTCTGAAACATAACAATAATCATACAGTATTTCAAATGAAATATTCAAGACTTAAAGTTGTTAAATTCTTCCAACAAATATGAGGTGTCCAAGAATGTGTGGTGCCAAGTTTCTAGTTCTGGGGTCTTGGGAGATCAGTTTGAGAGTGCAGATAATGTTATTAGAGGAATCTAATTACAAATGTAAAGGCATACATGTGTTTCCTAGTCCCTTATTAGCTCTTCCATTCCTTCCTACCCTTTCAAAAATAGTAATTAAAATGTTATTCTACATTCTGATTGAAAAGCATACAAATTAATATTGCTACTATATGTGTGTATGTAGTCAATCAGTCACATTTTTATTGTCTGTAGCCAATTGCCATTACAATATAAATCACAAAAATAAATATGCCAATTCAAGAGTAGGCTTAAAACACACCTATTTTCAAAATTCAGGGTGGTGGTGGTGATAATAATAATAATAATAATAATAATGGGAGAGAGACAATGCTTGGTGAAGTCTCAGAAATAAATAAACTGCTGTACAGTCGTACCTTGTTTTGCAGCCGGGATCCATTCCAGACCCCTGGCTGCTAGCTAAAAAGGACACAGGGCAAAGCGCTGCGTCTGCGTATGGAGCGGTTTGCGCGTCTGCGCATGCGGCAAACCTGGAAGTAACCCATTCCGGTACTTCCAGGTTTGCCGCAGACATTCGCCGGAATGGACACTAGACAAGGCGGACGTTCATAAGAGGTATTACTGTATAACATTCCCAGTGGTCAAGAGTAGGGCATTACTGTTCAGTGTAGCAACTTTATCCTAACCCTAAACCTTCCCAAGAAATAAATTACACAAAATAAAAAAGTGCTTAGTTCATGTCATTTATACAGACCAAAGAAGTTTGGTTTCTTTAAAATGGAGTTTACACCTCTGAAACAAGTTTTACACAACCTCATACAGGCAAATGGTCCAAAATCTGAAATGCATCTTACAAATCTTACAATGCATGTTTGCACAGCACCAGTCTGCTGTGCTTGGAAAGCCACTGACAGCGGTGACACATTGATAGCAGTAACAAATATTATTTTATAAGCTGGGATGTAACATTTATGAACAGTTTTCAAGGACACTGAAATTACCTGGAGGCCAACTGGCATTGCTGGATTTGCTTCCAATCTTACTTGTTGGTGGAGATTTGGCAGGTAACCAACTATCTCCAGCAGGACCTGTGTGGCTGCCCAGTGGGTCGCCAGGGATTATATCAAATTGGTTATAGGGCGATGCCCCTCGTACTTTTCCAGGGGGCACAATCGTCCCTGGAAAGAAGAGGAAAAATATTATTTTGACAAAAGGACATCATGGTAGCAGCTGAAACAGGGCTCAAACCTTAATATAAAAGCAGAATGGCAATTCATACCAGTTTCACTGTAACAATAAAGCCACTAAAGCAAGAGTCACCAACTTTTGAGGGCCAGTGGGCATGTTTGGAATTTTGTGAAAGTGTTGTGGATGCCAGTCACAAAATGACTGCTATGGAGGTGTGGCATAAGACAAAATGGCTGCCATGGAGGCATATAGGAGGACACACCAGTGCAAACAGGAACTGAGTGAACAGTCTCTCATGCATTGTGGAATTTGGAGGGGATATTTACCAAGACCTTTCATGGGTGCTACAGGAAATACTGAAGGGAAAACTGGTGCCCAAGGGCACCACACTGGCAACCCCTGCACTAGAGTAAGAGAGAAAATAGCATATATATAATGTAAGAAAAACAAGATACAAAATTAGAGGCCTTTTTAAAAAAAGGTTACCAAAACAAAAAACTCATTATGATTTGTTCAGATTTATATATTACCTTTCCAAAGGCATTTGCATTGCTAACAGTGGCTTAGAACAATTAAAATACAACAATCTCACAGCAAAACAACAATACAGGAGAAGCTGCTGTCCTAGTTTTTCACTAGAGGCAAAAAGTGGCAATATAAATATACCCTGTAAAATCATTTTTGATAACGTAAGCTGGAATCTCTCACCATTTTTGTGCATATTGGCATCTTGGGAAGCTACAGATGGCAATCCATCCATCATAGAAGTCCATTGTTTAAAGCGAGATTCTGTTCCAGTTTCTTTCCCTCCTACCATGCCATAATCCATGCCACTCGAACCAAAACCTGTGAAAAACCAATGACAACTTGAGGGCCAAGGATTTCCCACCCCTGCTTTAAGCTAAATTGCTTTATAATTATGTTTTTAAACCATATAGATCAGGGGTGCCCAAACATTTTTCAAAGAGGGCCAGATTTGATGGAAGTGAACATGCATGAGGGCCGACCAAAGTTGAGCTTTTTTTTAGGATTGAAGAGCTTTTGGGGGGATGTCCCCCCAAGGTTTATTGACCTTTTTAAAGGATTTGACAGCAATAAATGAATGAACTGCCACAGGGGCCTGATAAAACCGGCCGGAGGGCTGAATTGGGCCCCAAAGCAGACTTTGGATATGCCTGCCTTAAGAACTAGCACAAAATAACCCATATATAAAACACAGTACTTGTTGCTTCTTGTTATGTGTTACACACACACACACCACGGTACTTGTTGGTTCTAGCTCCTGAAAGCTCTATCTTAAAAGACCTCCAACCCCTTTGCCACCATCTATTTCCCGAATTCTTCCGTTGTCCCCCTGTTGTTGTCTTTTTATAATATAGCATTCATCAAGAATACAAACAACAAAGTAATGGATACCGGTCACCAGCTACAAAGCGAAATGAGGTGGAAAATAATAGCATGCTAAAATTGTACCTTGGCTTCAGGATCAGTGCTACAAACTTTTCTGTTTGTTTGTTTTTTGGAGGGGGGGAGGAAAGCTGCACCCTACTTTGCTAAATTCCGACTTATCCTCATGAGGGAGGTTATAATCCCACCGACACCAGACCCATATTTTTTCCACCTCTCTGACTTCCTCCTCTCTCATATCTCTATCTATATCGGGGGAGGCAGCCTCGCCTGCACAATAAGCGATAAAAAGAAGGGCGCTGCTGCTGCTGGGCTTTTCTTCACGGGCTTTCTGCTGGGGGGCGGGGCGGGCGAGGCGGAGAGCGCTCTGCACATGCTCAGGAGACCCCTTAGCCTACAATAAACACCCTCCCCCCGGACCCTGAGGAGGCAGCCCAGCCTCTCTTGGCGGCTCCCCACCTGCGCTGCTCCCGGACGAGGCTCCGCCGTTCTCCTCCATGGGCATCGCACCGCCGCTTCCGACTCCCGCCGGGTTTCGAATGCCTCGCGGCGCTTCCGGCGGAGTGGGCGGGGGAGGGGGGAGATAAAAGCGGCGGCTTCGCGTGAAACTGCCGAGACAACAAATCCATAGACTGGCAGCCGGCGGCGGCTACACGGGCCACACGACGAGGTCTGGCGGGCCGGATTCGGCCCGCGGGCCTTGTGTTTGACACCCGTGATATAGATGGCTGAGATGATGCAAATGCTCATCACTACAAGGCTGTCTTATGCTTTTGCACAAATACTTTTTGTAACATGATATCCTGCAATAAGCAAGGCTGTTTGAAAATAAAGCTAGTGAGTCAACATAATGCTGAAGTACACTCTGCAGAGAAGAACGGAAGCTAGAGTTCTATGTAGCAAGACTGATTCAGCAATTCAACTGACACAAACAACAAATCCAGTCTTTGCGTTTGGTACACAGATTCTTAGCGCTTAAGAAATCAAAGCAGATCACAGGGTTTAGCTATTTACAGTACTTACCTGAACTATATCCAGGAATTTGCCCTTTGGTTGGTATATCTGAGAGACTCACATTCAGACCACCAGGTACTAAGCTGTCTAAATGTTTAGGCCCAACTGGATGGGATGGAGAATGTTTCATGCCAGGCTGCCTCTGTTGTGGCTGAAAGGCATTCACCATACGGGCAATCTGCAGTTAATGAAATAAAGAAGAATTTGTTTATCTTAGTACAAACAAGTGATTATATTTTGAACAGTGCATTAGTTTCAAGCAATAATAAAGCTTTAATAACATCTTCTTGGTATATTGCTAGGCTTTATTGTACACCTCATGCATACATTGCTGATTAAATATTGTACCTGCTGTTCTTGCTGTTGTCGTACTACTTGGGAAATCTTTCTTTGACTCTGTAACAGTTGTTGTTGCTGTTGTTGTTGTTGCTGCTGCTGCTGTTGCTGGAGGATGAGTTGACAAGCCTGGAAGGCAAGTAGAGGAGGTAATGAAGGACTTTATTTATAGGCATTAACTGCTGGCAAATGAGCACTGTTCAGCAGATATGACTAGCACTGTAAGTTTTTTATAATAAAAGAAACTTACCATGAACGTTTTAGCCTATGGATGAGCGCAGTGCCTTCCCTTTTACATCTAATTAGAAATAGTGGGATGATCCACACCAAGCACTTAAAGGACATCTAATGCACATTTAATGCATATGACTCACCTGCCAAAAGAGTCCTGGGAACTGCAGTTTTCCCCTCACAGAGCTATGATCCCCAGCACCCTAAACAAATGACAGTTCCCAGGATACTTTGGGAAAGTCATGTGGTTTAAATGTATGGCGTGCCTCTGCCCAGTACTTCTAGTATGAAGCTTGATTTACTGTAAAGGTACAAGTCATTGCTAGAAAGTGTCCCCTCCCCACAACTGCATATGACTTATATGTGCCTTTTCAACAACTAAATATATATTTCCACAGATCTGAAGTACAACATTTTCCCAAAAAGATTAAAGCTGCAAAAACAGTCACAGGGGTATGCAAAATTCAGTCAGCTACTGTAGTAGGATAGTTACTTACAAGCTGAAATTGGGGGATCTGCGGAAGTTGGCTCAACATAGCAATCTGTTGAGGAGAAAGCTGGGGATTCATGTTGAAAAGACCTGGGTTCAGACCACTGTTAGGAAATTGCTTGAGCATGGAGGCAGAAACCTTAATAAAAAGTGCAAAGGCATACACAAGTCAAACCAGAAACTGACAGAACAACAAAGACATTTGTAGCAGGTCTGTGTGCAAAAGCAAGATGTCTCTGTTGAAAACAGAAAGTGTGTGATCTTAATCATAATGAAATTGAACATCAACAAATAATGCAACAAAGGAAAAGTGAACATAAAGAATATGGTACAAACACATATAGCAATATGTGAGTACATAAAGGAATCAATTACTTGAGTTGGCTAGCTTTTGTTTGGCTGAAATTTTGAACAATGCACAAACATTTTGTACATTTAAAGAAAAGAGCTTGAGATTAATATGGAACATGATTCTGGAGTTAACATATTCTATTTCAGTTTGTGGCAGGGCCCTGGTGGATGAGTAGCTTTAACAGTACAGTGGTGCCTCGCAAGACAAAATTAATTCGTTCCGCAAGTTTTTTCTTCTTGCGAGTTTTTCGTCTTGCGATGCACGGTTTCCCATAGGAATGCATTGAAAATCAATTAATGCGTTCCTATGGAAACCGCCTTCAGACCAGGTCCGGGGACAGTCTGTCCCCCGACCTCTTCTGAAGGCTGGGGAGGGGGACAAGGGCTTTTCTTCCCACCCCCAGCATTTTTAAAAACCCCGGGACAGCGGAGGACTTCTCCGCTGTCCGGGGCGATCTTAAAATGCTGGCGGGTGGCATTTTAAAATCGCCCGGGACAGCGGAGGACTTCTCCGCTGTCCGGGGCGATGTAAAAGCCCCTGGGAAGGCAGGCAGGGGGGACAAAGACTTTTGCCCCCCGCCCGCCTTCAGAAGAGGTCCTGGACCTCTTCTGAAGGCGGGCGGGGGGCGAAAGTCTTTGCTCCCCCCCGCCTGCCTTCAAAAGCCGTCTGCGATAGCAGGAAGCGCTTTCCTGCTATCCCGGACTGCTTTTAAAATGCTGGCGGTGGGGAGCAAAGCCTTTCAGCCCCCGCCGGCCTTCCTGGACCTCTTCTGAAGGCCGGAGGGGGGGAAAGGCTTTGCTCCCCACCACCAGCATTTAAAAGAGGTCCCCGGAGATTTCCCTATGGGCTTTCTTCTTGCGAAGCAAGCCCATAGGGAAATTCGTCTTGCGAAGCGCCTCCAAAACAGAAAACCCTTTCGTCTTGCGGGTTTTCCATCTTGCGAGGCATTCGTCTTGCGAGGTACCACTGTATATCATACAGAAATGTGTGCATGTATATGTACACACCCACCCACACCATTTGAAATGGGGTGCAAGGAGAAGAGAATAACAGAGACTGCAATGCACAAAAGAGGAGGAGGAGGAAGGAGCAACTTGTTCCTCTGAGGAAGATGAGCTTTTTCTGAATGTGCAACAACATGATATAGAGCTCTGACAGAGTGAGGTTCTTGCTAGCCCCTCTTCTCCTCAGCTACATCCTTTTTACACTTTAGGATGAACTAAGGAGTGGGGGCACCATTGGTTCAGTATAAATAATGTTAAAACTCAGTTGATGTTTACCTATGGATTTAACATGAATTAGCAGCATCAGAAATAACAAAATGCATGTTTTGGCTTGTTGTTATGCAGACTTGGGCTCATGGTTTGTTTTCTTCAAGGGAACTATAAGTGGTACCCCAAAACCAAATCTTGGCTACCAATCATAGTTTGTTGCTCCCAACATGAAGCAGGAGAGGAGCTAAGCAGAGACCTTTGAGAAGCATGCACCAGCACACTGCTTGTTTGTGTAAAGCCATAATTAAACAAAGCTCACCTACCCACCTATTAGAAAACTTTCTAAGATAGCAATCCACACCCAACTAGGCTCTCCCTTACTTAGGTTCAAAGTCACACATCCCCTCTACAAGGACTTCTCCCTCTCATCAAAGAGCACCCATCAATCTCATGCCCCCACTGCACTCTCATAAATACCAATTAAAACAAACTGGAAGTGGGTGGCACTTTCACTCTTGTATGGCACATCTGGATTCCCTTGTCACAAGTTTCAAACTGAAACCAAATACTTCTAACATCAAAAAGTCAACAGCAGAAAACAACGAATGCAGATGAAGAAAAAGCTTATGCTATTAGAAAGATGACTGCAAAAAGACACTGTACCTGCTCTTTAGCTCCTGATGAGCCATACAAAATATGTAGCTTTGGGAAACGGACTAAAGCCTCTTCCCTCCACCAGATGTCCTCAAATCCAACTCCATATGTGGAACAACAGAAGAGACTATAACAAACCATCTACAAAGAAACTTTTAAAAATTGTTTACCTGGGGAGAAAGAAACTGGGGAGGCACTTGTGCCCGGATATTAGGTGAAGGGTTTAGCGGTTGCACTGGTGGGTGCATTCCTCTCGATTGTGCTGTGCTGTTTCCAAACAGACCTTGATTGCCACCCTAAAAATGAATGAATGAAAGAAAGTCAAATCAGCTTGTGAGTATAGTTGTTTATATATGTTAGCTGGAGCCTGGGGTTAATATAACTATGAGAATTTGTAACATGCCAATGACAGTCACCCTTATTTCATCTTGATTCATTTGCCTGGCATTTTTTTCAAACACATTCCCTTCTAAGAGGTTTGATTGTATGCCATACACATTTTAAAGAGGAGAAAAGAAGGTGCAGAGAAAAGATAAGCAATGTTTATATTTAAAGGGATTTGTCTTTTGTGTTTGAATACTGTAGATAGCAGTATTTATTACTTATTACATATAGCAGAAGAAAATATTAAGAACTACCTAATATGATGGACTTCATTGTTTTTAGCTGCTTCTTTATTTAATATGGAAAGTTACTCAAAGGTCTTAAGCAGTCCTCAAACTGCATTTAATCATACACAGTAAAGCAATTCCAATATTCTAAGAGAGAACGCGCCACTGCTTACACAGTCAAAACAGCACCATCATATACAAAAGAGAGGTATCAGCAGACTCAGGGGAAGGGAAACCCCAAAACAGCCCAATGGGATCTGAGCATGCTCAGAGGCCGTGTAATGCAGACTGTTTGGAGGTATGGGGAATTGACTCTAAAACAGGCGTGGGGTGGTGGTGGGGTGGACTGGTGTCTGGAATTCAGAACAGGGAACACAGCACACTGCAACATTTTGTGCCAGGTGTCTCTTGCATATTCAATTTGAAAACAAATTCCAGTAGAAGTGACCTAGTCCCTTTGCAGGGATACATTCACGATACATATTAACCTTAGAAAAACATTTGTAGATGTG
This sequence comes from Podarcis bocagei, assembly GCF_964188305.1. Classification (NCBI taxonomy): domain Eukaryota; kingdom Metazoa; phylum Chordata; class Lepidosauria; order Squamata; family Lacertidae; genus Podarcis; species Podarcis bocagei. The sequence continues at coordinate 33,981,852 of NC_138135.1, read as the reverse complement.
GTTATAGCTTGTGTTGTTATTCCTAGAGATTTCCAAACGGATAGAATTGTTAGTCTCTTCTTCGGTTTCAAAACTGCTCTAGGATAAGTTAAGGGCAAACACACATACAAATTTAAACAGAGTAACTACTGCATAAATGTAGTATGAAGTTTTAGTGCCAAATTTGTTTTTTTAGAACAAGGGGGGAAAGTGTTTATTCTTGCACTGGGTTCCAAAATGTTTATTCCCCGACTTTTAATTACTTTCTTTGAGAAAGTAAACTCACAGACTGTTGTGAGGTATTAGTAAGGGATCAAAGTAACAGACATAAGCAACATATTGAATGTCTGGAAGGAAGCAATAAAGACTGGTGGGTTCCTGAATTTGAGATTTATCTTACTACATTTTCCATGAAAAAAACATTTAAAAAACGGGTGCAAAAACCAAGCTGACAAGGATTATCTATAGGATGCAGCCAAGAAGTAATATAACCAAGAATGTGACCTCCTTACTTGTCTAGCAGCGAAGTTTTGGGGGTTGAGCCCTGATCCGATTGCCCCAAGGCAGACGGGTAGTGTGGAACCAGAGGGAGAAAGCTTGTAGTTGGGAGAAGGGGAGAAGGGAGAGCAGGGAGCCTCATCCCCAAGGCACCCATCTTGATTGGAGAAAGGCAAAGTCAGCTGAAGAAATAAGTAGCCAATCAGCAGGAGTTGGTTAGTGAAGCAACAGAATGCAAGAAGAGAGAGAGTGACCATGAATGACCAAGATTATGCAAAATTAGTATGATTTTAACCATTAAAAGGATATGTTCCAACAAAGTACACTACTTACTTTGGAAATATGGACTAAAAGGAGACAAGTCAGAACAATCAATTCAATACTTAAAAACCTTTACCCATAGCTAATGCTGCCCTGCTTGTGGAAGTGATAATCTTCAATAAAAGAGATGCAATATTTCTATTTGCTGACAAAATTTTATTTCTTTTCAGGAGATCTACAACTGAGTAACACCTAGAGCAGATGAGGCAAGCAGAAGAATTCAGGCAGGTGAAGAATAAAGAAATCTCATCAGAATAATATCTCGGTTCTTGGGCAATTTAAAGATCTTCCATCCAGTACATTATTATAAGCACTACTCGACTGACACTAGTATGTCCATCTTTCTTACAAAGCAAGAGAATGAACATCCTCGCATGGAGTATTTTGTTACCAAAAGCTCTTTAGAACCAAACACAAAAAATAAACACTGACTGATTCATTTTCTCAGGTTAACGTCCTTATCTGTCTCTGGTGCACAGTGTCAGCCAGCAAGGTCAGTGTAGAATGCTGAAATTCCTCACTCCCTGATCAGAAGAGAAAGACTGACAGCCCAGGAAGATGGAGGCAGTTTTGGTGAAGCGCTGTCGTTTTCAGCTTGAGGTTGACACTGGCTACTCTGGACAATACAATTCCCTACTGCCTATGTGAGAATCAAGCCATATTTAAGACAGCTTAGGGCTAACTTAGCTTCTGTTTCATGGAAGTGCTATTTATGTAAATGCAAAAATATGAAATAGCCATCAAAGTCCCCTCTTTGAGACCTAACTCTGGGGTTCCCTGAATGCTCCTCATTTCTAGAAATTATATTTCTGAGATATTCTGCTTCAGCTACCTCTATAATAGCCATTGGCTTTGTCATTCTTCAAAAAACAAATAATACAGAAACTTAGTGGTGACAAACAGGGCTTCTGAATTTGGCTGTGTTCTTTACAAGCACGGCTAGGTACAGAAAAACCCCCCACTATTTCAACAGCCATAGACCAGGCCAAACAGCAGACAAAAACCAAGGGTGCTCAAAGTTTTTGAAGTTGTATACCTGATGCAATACTTGAACACTGAAATTCTTGCCTACTCACACTAGAAGACTTTAGGGATGACTCTGAGCAAATTTATTTTGTGTAAGATTGTATAGGGATAGAATTTTGAAGGGTCCTTCAGCATTAATAACCTGATACACTTGGTTCTATGGCAACTGAAATTTTGGTTGGAATCCTATCAAAAGGAAATGGATCAGGTACCTTCTTTCTGTGGGTAAATTCCTAGCTTTAGGTGATGTCAAAGAAACAGAGGTCTGATATCTTCTCTTCTTTTAAGTAATTAAACAGAGGACATTATGGTTTTGTTATGTCAGGACCAAACCTACCAGAAGCCAGAAAAGAACAACACTAGGTACCATCTCAAGTTTAGGATCTGGCACTGGTAAAAAGTGTATTACAGTGCTGGGTTGATTATTTCTTGTAGTATTAAGAAATGACCCAGTTTGAAATCACTCCCATAAGTGATTAAGTGTTAAGTAAATGAGATACATCTTCTGGCATTAAAAAGCAGAGCAGATACCTTGGGTGGAGGGGGTCCATTGCAAATGGTTACAAAAATAACCAAGTTCTGAAATAATTTGATGGCTCTGAAGTTTCTTACTTGTGTTGACTAGAAGTATGTTTCTTGATTCCAAATGACACATGTCTTAATTCAGAGGAATTGGAAGCAGGACTTTTTAAAAGTTCAACTCTGTCCCAGTATGAGATGGCTCAGTTTGTAGAGTGTGAGACTCTTATAGGGACATGGGTTCAGCCCGAAGTTGGGCAAAATATTCCTGCATTGCAGGAGGCTGGATTAGATGACCCTTGTGGTCCCTTCCAACTCTACAATTCTATGATTCTAATGAATCTTTAGGGGAATATATTGACCAGCAGTCCAGGTTCCAAATAAATCCATACTGTGTTTTTTCTAACCCACAGTGCACTGAGGGTATGGTTGTAGCAATGAGTGTCTGATCCTCAAATCTGTCACCAAAATGAAGCTGAAATTTGGATGGAACTTCTTTGAGAATATGTTTCTCCTCTAATTCAGTAAGTTCAGGGTCCCAGGAAATAGGCGTATACTGCATTGTGAATTCCAACAGGGTAAAAACAGACAAAGGAACCATAGTTGAGGTCATGGCCTAGACCTGGAACAGCAGTCAGAATTCTGACAGAGATAAAAGGTACCAGCCAGGTTGAGCGAACTAGTGGCACAGGAAATGAGCTGAAATCTCAATGGCAAGCCTGAATCTGACGGCCAGGAAACTCTGGAATACAAGGTCCTTGAGCTGGAAATGGAAAGAGCAGCCCCAAGCTGTAGTCCCCAGAGGAACCAGGGCCTGACTCATTCTCCTTAGTCCAGAGGTTTTCAACCTTTTTGAGTCCACAGCTCCCTTGACCAACTACATTCTTTCTGCGGCACCCCTATAGGGCTCAGGAACGCAGTTATGTCACCCCTTGCCTGAAGAGCTGGCAGCCTCTCACCCTTTTTCAAACACCCTCCTTTGTGGAGTGTTCTCTTAGCTTCCTCTCCTCTCCATTCTTCTTGGGAATCCTCCAGGTAGCCGCAGCCACCCCTGGTGTGTGAGGCACTTCAGCTCCTGGTAACCAGCACCCCCTGGCCAACCCAGCGGCACCATTTGCCTGGGATGCTTGTAGCCAGGGCTGCTGCAACAAACAGCTGTGCAAGCCTTTGGGAGGCAGAGATGCAAGAGGGCTTCAGAGGGAGGGAGGGAAGGAAGGAAAGAGGGACAGAAGCCTGTGTTGCCCGCGGCAAACCTGACCATCATTTGAGGCATCCCAGGGTGCCACGGCGCACTGTTTGAAAACCAGTCTTTCAGACCAACACAAGCAGAACATCTGATGGGAGCATATGGAGGGGTAATGGGGTGCTTGGCTCAAGGGCTGCCTCTATAAGGCTCTCCAGTCCTCTGCCAAGTAGGTAGCGCATGGGAGGGGTAATCAGGGACAGGATATATATGTGAGGGCTTGGTTAAAACTGAGACTCCATGAGAACAAGTGATCAGCTCTCAGTGACTTGAGCAGGATCCTGACAACTCTGCATCTTATTGCTGTTATTGTTGATCCACATGTATGCTTAATGCCTGCCTTGTAGTGCCTTTTACTTCCCAATGTTTATGCTCTTAGATCTTGATCACAGGTTGGGACTCTACCTGACCTGCTGTCTCCATCATCTTCAGATTACTGATTTATGTGTCCTGTGGAATCTGCTTCCTCATAACATGAACTATTGAAGATAAGACTGCCTTCAAAAAATGCAGGTCTTACCCAAAAGTAGAGAACAAAAAGGAACACAAACTTTGGCAAACAGACAATAAAGAGATGGTAAAAAAGAATTTGAGGAGCACAATGTTAAAAGTACAAAGACAAACAACAATAAGTTCTTTAAATACATTAGTAGCAGGAGATCATCTAAAGAGATGGTTGGACCCTTGGATGACAAGCGAGTCAAATGTGTGCAAAAGCAGGATGAGAATATTGTGGCAAAGTTAAATGAATTATTTGCACATGTCTTCACAATGGAAGATACAGGACAGAGTCCAGTGCTGCAACTAACTTTTGCAGGAGGAAAGTCTGAGGAACTTAGGCAGATAGTGGTGATGAGAGATGAAATTGTAGGCCTAATAGACAAAATAAAAACCGACAAATCACTGGGTCCACATGGCATCCACCTGAGAGTTCTCAAATAACTCAAATGGGAAATTGCAGATCTTCTAACAAAAATATGCAACTTATTCCTCAGATAAGTTTTCATACCAGAGGACTGGAAAGTAACTAATTTAACACCAGTCCTGGAAATTACAGGCCAGTTATCTTAACTATGTCCCAGAAAAACTGGTGGAAAGAATTGTTAAACATAAAATAATCAAGAATATGGAATAATAAGTCTTGTTGAAGTTGAATAAGCATAGTTTCTGGAACGCCAAGTCCTTTCTCACAAAACTATTAGAATTTTTTGAGCATGTCAACAAACATATAGACAGAGGTGATCCAGCTGACCATGAACTTGGACTTTCAATTTCACCCCGAAAAGGTACCTCATCTAAGACTCCTAAGCTTAGCAGTCATGGAATAAGAGAGATCCTCATTTGGATCAGGAATTGTTTAAGTAGCAGGAAGCAGAATGGGAATAAATGGACAGTTCTTCAAATTAAGAAATGCAGGAAGTGAATCAGTATTGGGACCTGTGCTTTTTGCCCTGTTCATAAATGATCTAGAGTTAGGGGTAATCAATGGTGTGGCCACATTGGCAGAAGATACTAAATTGTTCAGGGTCATTAAAAAGACAAAAAGGACCTCTACGAGCTGAGTGAACGGATCGTAAAAAAAACAAATGCAATTCTGTGTTAACAAGTATAAAGTGATGCATGTTGGGTGAAAACCTTAATTTCACATACACACCCTTGGGGTCTGAAATGGGAATGACTGGCTAGGAATGAGACCTTAGGATCATAGTGGATAGCAGGATGAAGAGGTTGACTCAGTGTTTGGCAGCTTAGGTTCAGGCTATCTGAAAGACCATATTCCCTCATATGAACCTGATGGGGCTCGCCATTAAGATTTCAGCCCCGTATCACCCTCACAAGCATGCTTTGTGGGAATGAAGGAAAGGGCCTTCTCAGTCGCTTATCCCAGACTCCTGAGCTCCCTTCCTAGAGAAGTGAGGCTGACTTCCCCCTTGCTGTCCTTCTGCTGGCAGGTGAAGACAGTTCTATTTCAACAGGCCTTTGGGAACCAACTATTTTTTGAGGAAAGGGCTCTTCCGTGTATTAAAAGTATTGTCTCATCATGGTTGTACTTTTTAATTTGGCACTCAAGTCTTAGCAAAACCATCCAGTAACTTTTAGGGGCAAATGTTGGAAATGTACAATACATTCAGAATAAAAAAATAATGTTTTTTTCATACAAACACATGAGTGAGGAATCTCCTGAAGTGGTTTTCCAGAACAGTAATAATTACTCCAAAGATCACCCATGTGTTCAGTTCACCCCATTTCTTCTCATTTGCCCCAAACAAGCATTTTTTTCTCCTCAAAGTCTCATAATAAAACAATGTCTTTAAGTTGCAATGCTGAAATCTGATGGGATGTTAAAATTGCATCTGGAATAAGCGGCAGATTTTTACAAGCAAAATGTGTCTCACCTTTTCAAAGTAAGGCCCACTATCTGGGGCTCCCATGTCTTTGGAATTAGGAGGACGAAAACCTGGCCGACTTTTTCTCATAATGTCATTAAAATCCCCGAGATTCATCCCTCGTTTATCCACATCAAATTTCTTATCTTGGAGACCACCTGAAAGGAAAAAGTGGAAAGTGGAAGCATTCATACGAGTGGCTGTTACAAGTTTGAAGCAATACTTCATAAATTACTAAATGAAGTATTTTCCACTTATACTCATATACTACAATAACTACAAAAATTCATTATAAATGTATTAAATACATTTTAGCCTACCCTTCATCATATGATCTAATGTTCAGCTATAAGAATTCCTATAAAATCAAAGGAGCAGGTAAGCACAGATTATGTCTTTGCAAAGACCCAGGCAAACAAGTAGGCCTTTACCTGCTGCTGAAACGCTAGACATATTGGTGCCAGTTATACTTCCAAGGCAATGGCATTCCATAACTGGGGGGGGGGGGGGACCACAGAATATACTTGTCCTGATGGTGGGATGTGCAGGGAGGAACTAGTTCCTAGATAAAGGGACAATGATTACTGTATTTACTCGAATCTAATGCTCACTTTTTTGGCCAAATTACGTTGCAATAATTAAGGTGCACATTAGATTTGATGGAACATTTACATTTGCCAGAAAATCCTTTTTTTGGTTTCAAGGTTTTGAAAACTGAGGTGCACATTAGATTCAATGGCATATTAGAATCAAGTAAATACGGCATTTCAAATATTTGGGTCTCAAGTCATTTAGGGCTTTGTAGGTGAATAATGGTACCTTAAATTCCACCTGGAAGCATACAGGCAGCCAATGCAGATCTTTCAGAATCAATGAGCTAACATTCTGACAGAATGTATTCTGCATTACTGTCACTTCCAGACCATCTTCAAAGGTGTGCCCATGTACAGCGTATTAGAATCTAAATGGAATATTACTAGGGGGTGGGTAACCCTGGTAGGATATCTGTCCAGAAACAGACATAGCTGGCAAACCAGCAAGAGTAAAAAAAGGCACTCGCACACTGGAGGCCCAAGGACTTGAGGGGCACAAAATGTACTAGACCAGTGTCTAGAGGCAGCAATGGGGGCAAATAAAAGAAGCCTGAATCCTGACATACACACACACCTAACTACGTACCTGCTGTTTGTAGGTGCATTCACCTACCCAATTCCCAGACCCAAGAACCAGGGCTTCTATCTTGTCAGGATTCAGCCTTCTTTTATTTTCCCCTACTGCTGCCTCTAGACACTGGTCTAGCACATAGCCTCACCTGACTTGAAATGATAATGAGAAACAGAGCTGGATATCATCAGCATACTGCTGACACTGCAATCATGCTGGGAAACATCATTTTCTGAATACGTCCCCCAGTGGCTACAAATAGACATTAAAGCACATGAGGGACAAGATGGAACTTTGCAGGACCCCAATGCCTGCATGGGGCTATGCATAAGTCCTCCATAACTACTTTCTAGAATGAGTTCTGACAATTTAGGTAAGTTATCAGTCTGTTTCTCCTTCAAGTGGTTATAATTTTACAGAGCTCTGTCATGACAATCTTCTCTAAGAAGGGGAAGCTTCATTCAGTTTAGCTGTTGACAGAAAGAAGACAATGATTCCACCCACTCACACAAGCAACATCCTAAAAGCATCACTACCTGGCAGTCCTGCTAATCTTGAGGCTGGTACTCAGCAGGAGAAAAACATCAGCTGTGGTTTACTGACTGCCTTTCAGGCCACAGACCCTCTTCCCAAGACCCTGGAGGACCTTGAATACCGTCTGTGCTAGCTAGTATAGAGAAGGTAGATGGGGGAGGCCAGCAAACCCAACTGCACATCACTGCCTTACAGCCCAGCTGACTGTGAGGCTTATATTTGTTAAATGGGAAATATTAATTTATGTTGTTGTAATTTTGCTTGTTTACCTTAAGATAAGAGTCTTTTAGTTGTTTATGGGTCCCATTTATATACAAATTGTTTATATTGTTTTTCTGTTTATTTTCATTTGCTCACCACTCTGGTAATGAAAACATTCAATGAAGAGTGGGCTATAAATACTGTAAAAAAACCACACACCAAAAAACCTCCCTTCATACTACCACTAAGCAAATCAGTTTTTCTCTCTCCACAGTAGGTCTTTGACATTTTCTCTAGAAGTCCATGAATCATTATGTACTATTCAACAGAATGAAACCCAGTTATCACAAATGGACTTTGTGCAAGGACGGTCTGTTTATTAATGCACTCAGTAACCAGACTTAGACCCTTCCCATTATCCTAGCTCAAACTTTCATTCTTTCATTCTCATCAGCTACACACCAAATTATATAAAAGGTCCTTAAGCTGTTCTAAAATCATTTTGCAAAAGGCCACATACTGCTTTATTATACTGTTTTCAAAGCCAAGCACTTCAGCCTCATGAACCAAATCAGTTTTCCTTATGGCCATATTAGGTACACACCTACTGATAAGTCCATTTTACTGCCTGGAGTGTCTTCAGTTTGATTCTGGAAAAGAAAGAGAAAAAACACTAGAAAGTATTATGTTGTTCAATATAAAATCCAGTATTTTTGGGGGGGGGCATGCATTTTATAAATTAAAGAGGTGAATTGGCAGGCTTAAAAATAGCATACTGAACTAACCTTGAGCATAGCCTTTTCTAAATGCTGATGGTGATGTGTGTCCAAAAATACAGCCAGAAATGTATGAACCAATAGCACAGAAAAACAGAGAGAAAAATAGCTGGACAGCTGCTCTCGACACAAACCTCTCTATCCTGACATTTCTGTGGTCAAGGGATTATATTCTGAGAACAGCAGCCAGAATGTTACTTCATCCTCAAGATGCATCTAGTCTTAAAATGTGCTGCCAAGTAATTCTTGTGTTGGCAGTATGGGACAGGATGTTCCCGTAACGCTGGAAAGGTGCAACTATTTAACCCAGTGAGCTGGAGTTTGGATTGACATGGTATTTGCTACCAAACCCTGGGTGACTCTCAGGAGTAACGTAAGCATTATCACAGCACTACAATAGCTTCCCCCCAATTGGCTATTAAAAAAAATATGCCATATGCCAAGCAGTGTGTTCTCTAATTCCCCCCCCCCCGCCCATAAAGTCCAGCACAGAAACTTGACTGTGCTCTCCTCAGACACTTACAGTAGTTTAGAATGTATACATAATACACTCAGTGTTTGAGCTAAATTTATATTACACACTGCTTTCAACTGGATTGCACCTATAAAACACTATCTAAATAACTAAATAAATAATTAATTGAGGATCTCGGGCCAAATTTAACTATCCGATTTCACTAGCGGAAGCCAGTGCAAAGGTTCCCACAAATCCTTTCTGGAGGGTTGGGTAATGTCCCGGAGAAGCCCATAGGTTGAGAAAAGATATTGCTCCATCAGTGCAAGCATTTCTGCTTGCCCAACAGAACTATCTCCTTAGCGTTTTATTGAATTCCACCCTGTATCTCATCCAGAAGGCAAAAGCTTCCCAGCTTGGTCACCTGTAGACAATACTTATTCATGGAGGTGCCTAGGACAGATAGCTGTTTGTAGTCTGTTAAATACGGGTCAGTAAACAGTTTATATAAAACATAATCATGACATTTTAAAAGCCTTACTAGCAATCCCATATTTGACATCTGATCAGATAAAGAATTCATCCACGAATCACTGCTTCCTCCTTTTAACGAACACTAAAGCAAAGAAACAATTTATCAGTTTATTTCACCATGTAGTGACTAAGAATGAAAGCTTAAAAAAGCAATTCCCTGGTTCAAGTATCAAATGTCATAAATAAACCCAGTAAGCTTTAGACATGCTGCTCAAGCCTTGGTTCTCTTTTCTTTAGTGCAAGGGCCTACCTTACAGTGGGGGCTGGTTAGGAAGGTTTATTGAAATACTAAGCAGATTTACCAAATACTGTTACTATTATTCCTTGGAAACTTAAGGTATACATAATTTAGGAAATGGAGCAGATGATAAATTGCTGCAAGCTCTTCAATCTCTTTAACAGGTTTATTCTGTTAGCATAATGTCAGCAGAGCCAAAGAAATATCAGAACCCATTATTTGAAGTAATTCACTAAGAAATAACTCCATGAAATACAAACTTAAAGGATTAGAACAATTTAAAACCCCAAGGAAGGAAACAAAAAGACAGCAATCCCTGCATTTACTGGTTGGCATGATTCCTTTAACTTTAGGACTGAAACACAGAATATCACACTGGCCAGGCCCATAAACCATCTATCAGCTGAACAGTACACTTAGGGTTGTATCCAATGCTGCAAGCACAGCTCCACCCATACAACAGGACTTCTGCTTCCTCTCTTCAACATCATCAAAATCTACTGAGGGTCCCCCAAGCCTACAGAGCTGATTTTGAGGTCACATGAGGGGCTGAAGGGACAGGAGAGGAAAAAGAAGCACAATTGTGCACACAGAAGTCTGTGGTGTAAGTAGAGCTGCAGCATTGGATCCAACCCCTCATATTCAAAGATGAACATATCTAACAACATAAAATTTCTTATGTATATATTTATTTATTTATTTAGTACACTTATCCTGCCTTTCTACCATCATGGAACTGAATACAGTGTACAAGGGGTTCAGTAGCTGACCAGACACAGAGCTGCTTAAGTTTCAGCAAGCTGGTGCAAAATGTGCCCTCAGATCATGCCCTGGGGTATTAACTTGTGTAGTGAAACAATTGCAATCTCCAATCTCCATGCAGTAAAGAAAGGGAGAGTTACCTACAGCAATTTCCACATGTTTCCTAACGTAGGAAATTCATCACATTTGAAGAAACTCAAAATAAATTCAGCTTATCTTCTTTAAAAAGCTACAATGTCATTATTTTCTTACTTTAAAAAGTTGTTAGGTAGCTCTTTCAGCTTTGTAGGTGTCTATTTCTCGTACCTTCTGAAAGTGAACTAAGACATGCAGGGGAGAATTGGGCTAGTTTTTGTCCTTGATATGTCCATTGTTTTATGCTTTTGCTAAAAAGTGATAAAAGTGTTTTTGCCACTGAAATTATCTCTGATTTTAAGCTTTCAGTTACTTACAGCTGAAGAAACAAATGTTCCCAGGTGATGCATGTAATTAATACTATACCAGCCTTCCCCAACATGATGCCATCCAGATCCTTTGGACTGTAACTCTATTCCCCTTACCACTGGCTTTGTGGTTGACACTGATGGGAGGTGCAGTTCCAAGCATCTGAAGGTATTAGACTAGAGAAGGCTGTACTGCACCGAAACCAGTTTTTAGTTGGGCAACCCATTAAGGATGTCAACAAACTTAACTCCCCATCTTACTCCAGACATACTTCACCTTCCTTGGTAATAAAAAATAAAAAATGGCTGCATGACTGATGTCAGCAAGTGAAATAAACAACATAGGGCATTTTCTGCCAAAATGCGCACCATGATTGAAAATTATCCATGCCTGAAGACTTTTGCAAACCCCAAAAGATACAAACAATGATGTGTTGTATTCAACAGTAAAACCAGTGAAACTGCATTCAGTAGTAAAGCCTGCTTATGGGCTTCCCAAGAGCATCTGCTTAGCCACTGTGAGAACAGGATGCTGAACTAGATGACTTGATTCAGCAGGGCTATTCTTAAGTTAAGCAGTCATTACACGTGCCAGCATTCAATACCAACAGATGCACATAATTAAGATTATTTATTGCTAGCGGTTACGCTAAAAGGTTTGATGTTTCATGTATCTAGTGAAATATTGCACCATATAAGCATTTTCTCACCTTAATCTGTGGTTTCTTTCCTCCTTGTCCCCAGCTTGTTGAATTATGGGAGGAACTGCTTCCCTGAGAGCCTGCTGTGTTCCAGACTCCTCCTTCCTCCTCTTCTTCCCAGCTGGAATGCCTTGTTCCTGATACTGGCCCATCATTATCCCCCCAACCATCTTGAGGTGGTTTGGAACCTTCGATGGGGAGGAAAACATTGTCAAAAGCTAATCACAATTATTAACTCGCTTGACTTTATTATACCACATGGCAAAATCAAGGGGTTACAGCAAACAACCTCAACCTTTATGGCCCTGGAGCACATTTGCAAGTTTAAGAAACTGCTGTCAACACAAAAAAATGCCTATGTTATAGAAGAAGAAATGACAATGGTCAGAACCTTACTCCCCAAATAGGAAGAACACCTACAGAACACAAAACAAAACATGAACATACAGGCAATGCCCTCAAAAAAGGCAAAAAAAACCAGAAGATTGTGAAGGGCAGGCAGCCTTAGTGAGCCCATGGGAGCCACAATGGAGACAGCAAAGTTATTCCCCCTACTTCAGTATTTGCTGAGAAGTTAAGTCTCCTTGTATTCAACGAGTTAATTCAAAGATGTGTGCATAGGGTAATAGCCTTAATGTTTTCTGATTTGGAATGAAGGAGACGAACAAAAAGACACCAAATATCACAAGACATAGGTTTGGGTGTTAATGAACAGAAATAGTTTTCAGTTCATATTCTACAGCAGCAATTATAAAAACTGTGCTGTTTTTTTCAAGTAAAATATTCCTTTAGCTGCATTATCAAGGGGAACCTCTTTTCTACAGAAATGTAATACTACATGAAAGGAGAATGGTCAGAAGCTGGCAAGTAGCCACAAAGAAACCCTAGAACAGGGGTGAACAACATGGTTTCCTCCAGATACTGCTGGAAAGTCCAATAATATCTGAACAGCACCATGTTGCCTGCATCTGTACTAGAAAACTGCCCTTACTACTAGTGACTAGATATCAAGGTAATGGCTAATTTGCAGTCTAGTTCTGCTTAATGTCATGCAAGTACAGGGGTACGATACTGGCACTGTAACTTTTAAAAGCCCCCAATAGTATTACTGTATTAATAATTTCATCCACTAGAGATTTCTTTTATACTACACTTGTCTTAAAGCTTAAACTTTTGTGTTCCATTTAATGCACTAATGTGGATTCAAAATTCTGTAAGATGCCCTTTAACAGCATACTTGAAATACAACACTAAGCTGATACGTAACACTAAAAGTTCAGCTTCCTAGAGTTGGAAAAACTCACCTATATATATATGCACAAAATAAAAATTGTAACTTCTGACCACCAAGGGCATTACTTTTCAAGAAACCATAAAGGGGTAGCTGTCATGCTCCCCTCACTTTCTCACATTTAACAATATAGCCTTTAGACTCTGTTTTAGCGAGATCTGTATTTTGTTGAAAACTTTGTTCTATCAACCAATATGACTTCCTGTTTATCTATTTTGTAGAAAAGCATATTTAGGCGGCAATTCTAGTTGCCTAAAAGTCCCATTTAATTCAACAGGGGTTTCTCCCTGGGGTTAAGATTGTAGTTTTAGTTGTTGAAGAGCATGGAGTTTTAGAACTGAAGGAAGAAGATAGTCAATCATGTTTCAATCTGACCTACCACTGTCCAGATAGAACTTTTATCTAAGATAGTAAAAAACATGCAAACACTCCTCCTGGAGAGTAAATGTATCAACTCTAAACCAAATGCATTTTCTGCAACTGGTTTGCTAATGAAAGGATCTAAATATCTTTTACCCCTTCCCTAATGCTGGTACACTAAGGTCACTAACAAAGTGCATTAGAATGATAGGTTTCAACTATCCCACCATGCTAGCAGAAGGCAGCACAAGGAGTCTTGCTAATGCAAAGGGTCTCCCCCCCCCATCTCCTCCCCATGCCTCCTTCAATTCCGCCTCTGGAGGGTTGGGCGAATCCCCAGAACACTGAGCATGGAGGGGAGACAGTTCCTTCAGGCAGGCAAAAATGATTGTGTTAATGAAACGATATCCTTAGTGCTACGTTGAATTCAATCCAGTAATTCTAACGTAGTAAATAATTTTATACCTGTACACTATAAATTAGTAGGAGTGAGGCGACCTATGTTAATAACTACTATATTGGCCTGAATATAAGCCGCACCCAAAATAAGCCGCACCTTTATAATTGGGGGGGGGGGGGGTTTGCCAAATATAAGCTGCTCCATTCCTCACTTCTCCTGGTTGCATACTTTGGGGGGGGGGAGCTATGCTGCGTTCCTGGTGGCCCTTCCCCCTCCTTGCTCTCTCCCTTCCCAGCCTTGGGGGAGAGGACAGGGGACTATGCACGGGGCGGGTGCTGCTTTGCTGTGCCCCTGGTGCTGAGTGCCCCATGCTCCTGGCTGCATACCATAAGGTTGAGAATATAAGCCACACTTTAACTTTTCACGGTTGGAATTTGGGCGGAAAGTGAGGCTTATATTCAGGCCAATATGGTAATCCGAAGTAGTTGCTTTGGTTTAGAGATACACCTGAATTACTGCCATTTTCCAATTCCTAACCACATAACCCTCCAACAGAATTATTACTGTGCTATTTTCAATAACCTGACCAGGCAGATAGAAGCATTAACATGGAGTAAGTATATTAGACTTTGTTATATCGGAATGGTAATTATTATCAAACACATGTAAGATTCACAGCAGAAGAATAGAGTGCCTACATCAGAGATGGGGAATCTGTGATCCTCCAGATACTGCTAGACTACAACTCCCATCATCAATGACTGTTAGTCATCATGATGGCTGGGGCTGATGGGAGTCTAACTGAAATCTGGAGGTCCAGAGATTCCCACCCCTGCACTACATGCTTCTTGACCATTTAATGACGCAAACAGCCTAGTCCACTCTGATGAATACTAATATTTTACCTTACCTCTGTTATCTACCTTACAAGGGACCAGGGAGTTTCAATTAGTGACTAATTACCTTGTGTTAGATTGACAAGGGGGGGGGGGTTCCTCCATTGCTTCCTTGCCTACCATGCCATCTTTACCCAAGATATAGTACTAATCCAATCAGGTGTGTAAAAATTTCATCTATTACCATGCTAGGGCTGAAATAAACACCAGACATGGGCAAAGCACCATACCCTCATTCAGAAACCTATTTGTTTTTTTATCTAAAAGTACATAAAATTGTTACAGAAATGGCAACTGGCAAGTACTCACTAGGTTTTATGGCATTTGGTGCAGTGGAGGGTCCATTTCCCCAACCTGTAGAAGCCCCTGTATCATCAGCTTCACCCCATCCAGGGCTGGTTTCATTTGGTTCACCCCAAGCAGCTGTACCATTATCTGGAGCAGGAGGTGTGCTTTTGTTCCAGACTTCATATAGAAAGAGTTTTCATTATGCACTTTTAATGAATTGAAGTTGCTTTCTGACATTTAGCACAGCATCAACTGAGAAAAATCTACATATTTCTATACTGCTGACCCCATTCTGTCATACTTTAGTGTTTGTTCTGACTCTTACACCACTTGATTCTTAGTGTAAAAGAAAAACACACAAACAGTGTGATAATGTAGTATTATTGTACTAAAATGAGAGTCTGATCCTATCTGCAAAACAAGCTCTGTCAATAATTAGATGTTCTATATGCGAAGGCAAAGACTTTAAGCAAATGTTTTTAAAATATACCTGAATGAGGTCAGAAAAATGTTAATAGAAGAGGAAAATCACGTTACATTGCAATGCAATGTAACAAACTGCATATGCAGACACCTGCAGTTTGCTAGGGTCTGCAATAGTTGAAAGTAAGAGAAACTGGGTGAGGGGAGGTGACTGGCAAGGAAGGATAAGCACTCCCTTTTTTCGATGCACATCACCCTTCCCAACACAGAAGGGGGCCTGGGTGCTTTGCTGCACCTAACTTCAGTTGAACATTCAACAAAAAAATGGCTTTTTACATAATGCTGCTGAATTACATTGTCACTTCTAGGGAAAGCAAAGTAATTCAAGAAAAATTGGATAATTTGAATCATTAACTAATCCTATTTGTTACTTTAAAACAGAGGTAGGGAATATGTTTGCCCTGGCAGGCCAACTCTTGATCTCCCTCAATTCCAACTTTGACAGGTAAGCAAGACCATCCACTGGTAAATCATCTGATGTCATAACCAGGTGATCATTGAATATTTTGGAAGTGCTATGTGAAGAGTTTTGCAATTTCTGTGTTCACTGCTTCCCAAGCACTTTGCAACAGCCCCCTCTGACAAAGTCCCATAATTATCTGCCCCACTGGTGGGGTAGTTGGGTATGGCTTGGATAAAACATCCTGGTGGGCCAAATGGAGAGATAGGGCAAGTCAAATTTGGCATGCGGGCCAAAGATTCCCTACCCCTACCGTAAATTAACTGCTGGCCCAATGCTGCCTGTAGATGAAGCTATATATTTCTACTGAAGAAACAAGGATGCAAACTGACTCACAAAAACCACCATTACTGGTAATGATGCATCTTGAGAGACGAGTCCCCTTACCCACAATCCAAAGATAATAGTGTACAGCAACAGACTGCATATACCAGTCAGCTTTGAAAGCACCAATCACCAGCTGGATAAGAGAGCTGAATTCAATACCCACAGACCCTTCACCACCATTCCCCAAGACAGTGATCAGGATGAGGCCCCAATTCAGCACTAAAATAGTACATGTGGTCCTGGAGGTTAAACAATGGGATCCAGCTATGGGAATCATGCACAAAGTTCCTGGTTCAGCAGCAAATACACATATACAGGTTGAGTCTTTTACAAGAGGCTCTGTGGAACTTGTGTACTCTGTATCCACAGGTCCTCTTTTAAAGGACTCACCTTGTAGAAGCCTTCTACTGTTCACAGATCCCCTTGGTAGTAACAAGTGGATGTCTTAATTCAAAATTTTAGTGACAGTAAGCTGGTAGCTTGCAAAAACACCCTTTTAGGGCATAGCTTCAGCAGGTGTATTTGCACATATACACATACATTCAGCTTGTAATAGGATCTAGACTGCACATGGATGGGATCCTTGTGGTGACATACAGATGAAATTTCAAGCACCACTGGCTGCAGATTGTTCTGTGTTAACACTATTCCCCCTTTCACAAGTTAAACACATTGGGGAACCCCTCTCCCAGTTCCCTGACATAGCAAACAGCCTTACTTGTGAACAGTGAACATTTCACATGAAGCCATAATTAAACAGACACCTCTTTGATATATGAAGTCGTGTCTCCAAAATTTCAAATGACACAGACCTAGCTACAGAATGCAGGTACCCTCTCACCATATTTAGATCTGCATTTACTAGTTTGCATTACAATGAAGAAGGCAAATAAAAGGAATACCTGAGGGTGCTACTTTGCTGGGCCTTGGAGTTGGCAGATTCTGTTCTCGTGAAGCTTGTCCACCTTGTAGGTTCTTGTCCCACAGGTTCACATTCTTGTAGTTGTAACTGCTGGGATCTCCCCACGCTGAGGTGCCATCATCAATATCCATTTTTCGACTAATTGATTGGGGGGATGGTTCTTCCCAGCCACTGGGTTCCTCATCCTTTGAGGCAGTTGGCTGTGGCCCACTGTTCCAGTTAGGATTGGGTGACCTCCCATTTCCTGGAGGCTGTGGTGGTGGTGGGCCCCAGGAGCCAGGTGCTTCTGACTGCGGATGGTGCTGCTGTTGCTGATTATTCCAGGAATTGGCTTGTCTACCAGAATCATTCCATGCTGGAGTTCTTTTATTATTATCCCACCCTCCTTTTGAGGAACAGTTTGTATTTGCACCATTACCCCAAGTCCCAATCTCATTTTGACCAGCTTCACCCCAGCCTGACATTGACTTGTTTCCTGAACTTTCCCAGTTACTATTTTTTGTTTGGTCAACTTCCTCTCCCCAGCCATTCTTTCCAGAAGACCACCCTTGATTAGGTGGCCGTCCATTCCACCCTGGGTCTTTGTTGGAATTCTCATTCCAAGATGTTGTCACCTTTTCTTCTTGTCTTCCTCCTCCCCAATTAGAACAATTGTTCTTGAAATCATTCCATCCTCCAGTGTTTTTGGGCTCTTTCCACTCTGTCGGAGTAGAGAGTTCACCCCATCCAGACTTGATTTGATTGCTTTGGCTGGGTGCATCTCCCCAGCCCCCTGAGCTCTTTGTCTGAATGGCAGAACTCTCCCACCCCTCAGTTCCTTTATCAGTCTTTCCCTCTGCCCTTGGCATCTCTTCTATGTCCCAAACAGTATCTTGCTTGATTTGAGTTTGACCCCAGCCAGTATTTGAAAGCACTCGGGGATCCAAATCAGTCCTGCTCAACAAAGTTTGCAAGACTGCTTGGCAATCAGGATGTGTAGGCCTATATGATCGACGTCCAGAATTGTGACTGTCACTACTTCCTGCTTTATGGTTGCTTCCAGTGCTTTGACCTCCAACCTCACTTCCTGTAGAGCTGGAAGATCTACCCCAACAGGGAGCCTGGGAATTGCCTTGGTTTTCAGGAAGGGGGTGGCCCTTTTGATTGTCCCATGCTCCAGTGCTAGAATTTGGTTGGTTTGGACCACTCCATTCTCCAATCTTCAATTCATCAGACCCAGACGGCTGTTTCCATTCTCCCTGAGACACCCCTGATGTCATTTTGTTCCCTTCACTCCATTTGTTTTCACTAGAGTGTTGAGGGCCAATGGTCCAAGACCCATCACCCGTAGACCTGTTACTGTTATCCCAAGAATCGTTTCGTGACCCATTCGATTTTTGAACAGAAGCTCCCTTCCACGAGTCCTCCCTATCCTTTCCATTGTTCCCATGATTTCCAGAATTGCTTTGACCAGAAACACTGTCCATTCCAGAAGGCCCCCTAACTGTACCCCAAGACCCAACACTCCCAGTCTTTCTCTCTCCAGTGCTTTGTGAAGGGGCATCAGTGTTCCTGGAGGGGTTCCCAAAGCCCATTTCAAAGGACATTCCCTTATTCTCCATTGGGTTTGGTGAACTTAAGTTCAAGGAGTTAGTGTTTCCATTTTTTGGTCCATCAGTGTTGTGAATTTGAGCCTGTTCTCTGCCAGAGACAAAGTTAACACCCGCATTTTCCATCTTTGACTGCTGTTCCCTAGATGTCTGACCTGCTGTACTAATCTGTGCATTGGAACCACCATTATCAGATTCTGAAGTCCCTTTCCTTGAATTGCCCTCCTGAATTAGTGCTGGCCAAGCAGATGGGTTGCTATTTGGGTTGAAATTGCTGAAGCCAGAACTGGGGCCAATTCTGTCCTGCCCACTCAAGTTCCTCCAGCTTGCTAGACCACTATTACTCTCCGCTGCAGGATTGGAAGATTGAACAGATTTAGCTTTAGGGTCAGATTTCCAGGCCCCAAGATTACATTCGTTACCAGAGCTTCCAGACTGGCACTGGTTTTTTCCTTTTCCTTTGTTACTAGTGGTGCTTCCTGGCAGAGTGCTCTTCTCCAAGCCAGGGTTCGAGGCACTGTTGTTGTCTGTGGTGTTCTCGGAAGAAGACTCAGTATCTTTGCTGGCAATACAAGGCCACTCTTCCATGTCAGACCTGTCTACAATCACCGCGTCCCAGACGTGAGTTGGGTTGGCATTGGTGCTGTTGGAGGAGGCTCCAGGACCCCAAGTGGAATTTGCATAATTTGAAGAAGCACCACCTCCAGTTGTTGAATCTAAAAGAATGAAACTTATTCACAATTATACATAAACACATGGAGAACGATAAACAGCACATACCAGTTATTTGCATTATTCTGAATTTTAAAGTATTTGCAAGCCATCATTTATACTTTAAAGTATGACATTCACAATCACAAAATCTAACTGAGATGACTTTTTAAAAGAATTTAACAAATCCATGGCCTAAATGGCACCTGGATGTTCAGAGGCAGTATGGCTTTGAATTCCAATCAATAGGGACAGACAATGGGAAGGCTTCAGTCTTCAGGCCTGCTTACAGGCTTTCCAGAAGCAAGGAGCTAGTTCAATGCTGAACTAGATGGACCTTGGCTTGATCAAGAAGGGCTACTTTAATGTTCTTAACAATGTCGCATTTAATTTTGTATGCATTATGTGGCATACTCAGTAAGGAAGAGTACCATATCAGGCCAAACAAAATACCTCCTAGTCCTGCAAATTGATAACTGGGCCATCATCAATTGTACCAATTAACTTTCAAGGTTAGCTTGTGAGAGATGTGCAAATTAGATTTAAAAATACAAAATAAAAGTACTAGTTTAGAGTTCCCCAAAGATAACATCTTTTGCAGATAAAAATAATAATCCTTAAAACATTTACATTTTCAGTTACCCTTTAAACACACTGAGGATCTGTTCACTTGGTACCTTCTAGGGAGAAATTTCAGCCCATCTCAAGTCTTGAGCATGCAAGCCTCTCTCCAGGTAAAAGGGCAATGAAAAACCAGGTTTACCATACATATCTGAAAGCAGTACAATAACTGCCTTCTAGAACCAATATCCATCTCATCCAGCTTTCTGTGTCTGAAGAATTAGCTAGTTATCTCTGGGAAACAAAGGGCAAACATGTTGTTCTTTCCTTGTTTATTCCTAGTATCCAATATTTAAGGTGGAAGAGTGCATCTTCTTATTTTAAAAGCCATGTGCATTTCTGAAAAAACTGCTTCTGCTTGGGGGCCGTTTGTGATTTATATGACTAAACAACCTAATGGTTGACACAGTCGCACCACATTTATTTCGCAGCATTCATGAATATTTGATATGCTTGGTAAAAATACGGAAGATATATTTATATAATTCATTATTTTAGACTTTCTATTATTTTTTTTATCTTGTAATTTTATTCTTCCTGTTTTTATGACTGTTTTTAAGTACAGATAGGATCAACCTTTAGAATCAGCATCTTGCTGCAATCTGCACTTTGGAACTTTCTTCTTTATTAGTGCCACTTACTTTTAAGGAAAGGGCTAGTGCTGTGATGTTTTTATTTATGTGATCTTTAATGTGTATATATTTTAATTTTACTAATGCTTTTTAAACAAACTATTATAAAAAGATATTTAAGGCAGACTGTGAACATGTTTTTCTTTTTCTTTTTCTTTTTGCTATCATGGCTACCACCTGTTGAGACCTGAACGCCATGAACCTAGCATCTTGTAGTTGTGAATTCCATGCTAATTAACTGCATGTTCTATTTTGAAGTACCTCCTTTTGTCAGACCTAAATGTTCTGGTAACCAATTTTAATCAGGAGAAATAAACTTCTATTATAATTAAAGAAAAATTACTTTATAC
This sequence comes from Podarcis bocagei, assembly GCF_964188305.1. Lineage (NCBI taxonomy): Eukaryota > Metazoa > Chordata > Lepidosauria > Squamata > Lacertidae > Podarcis > Podarcis bocagei. Next base: position 33,960,742 of record NC_138135.1, on the reverse strand, counting down.
ATATTTGTCACCGTTCATCGTTTTGTAAAAAGTTGTAACACTTGCCTTCATAAGACTCCAAATTCATTAGACTAACCACATATAAGGAAGGTGCCCAGAGTTTAAGGATTTTAATTTCCCTTTTTCTATTCCTACAACATCACTTTTTAAGATGGGCTACCTCCCTATCTACACAATCAAAAACTGTCTTGAAACAATTCAGGAGGATGTTGTTGTTGTTGGCACCCGGCTGCCTCAACAGACAATGGAGTGTGCCTCTGAGGGTTATCAGCACTGAAGCGACCTCCCCGGGGCGCAAGCCTGGGCAGTGCGTATGGAGGTCCTGGGCTGCCCAGACAACAAGACCCCCCACCCTCAGCCTTGCTGATGTGGTCTAAAGGAAAGCAGCTTGGCTGCAGGAGTTGCCAGGAGGCTTACCATCCAACAGTCTTAGGAAATCCACTCTGGATTTGTGTAAGGTTTACTCCTTAGCCTTTTCTTGAAGATATTTGGCAAGAAAATAGAGGTTCAGGATCACATAACGTCAAACTCAAAGCCAAAGGGAAATAACAAAAGCTTTCCTACCTGTTGCAGTCCCACTGTCACATGGCAGCAGCACTCCTGTTGTTACTAGTTGTGCGTTGTTTGGATTTACTCCAGGTGCTGGAGAAGGAGGTGGCCCTACTCCACTCCCAAGGAGCATACAAGATGGCGGAGGGGGCTGCCCACGTTTCAGTAACACTTTGTGGTCCTGCTGGCAACGGAATCGCGGCGGCACCTCCCGAGGCATGTAGCGGGCGGCGCTTGGCGGTTGACCGTTCGGCACTGCCACCCTTTTGGCATTGTTGCCACCATTGACTGGTGGCGATGGAGAGCTGCCAATTGGGCTGGCGGTCACTGGTTGGCTTAAACTTGGTTTCGTCGCTTCGGGCACTACAACAAAACATGTAAATTGGTGTTCTGAATTGTTTTGCAAGCTGAACAATATGAAAGGCTATATTTAAAATTATTTATGAAAAAACATTTTTAGTATTAAAATATACTTCATGCCCTGATCCTATGAAGCTAATATGGATAAAACTTTGTTTTAAGAAAGAAGTGGAAAATGATCTGCTCAAAGACCAAAAAAACTTACTGTAAATTTTAGAAAAAATTAAAAGTCTTTTACCTTTGGTTTTTTGATCTGTGACCTGTAAGTGAAATGAGAAGAATAAATAAAAATAGCCTTATTAACCTTAACTAAGTTAAGCCTGTGTTAAAGGTAAGCCTGTGTTATGTTTAGGCATATTTGTATATGCCTAAACGTAACCTGTTTAGGCATATACAAATATTAAAATGGTCAAACAACTTGTCGTTTTCAGTATTTATACATTTTGTTTAGCAAAAGATTCTTCCTCCTTTTCAAATATCTAGGCATTTCTTTCATTTTGCAAGTAAGCAGATAAAAGAAAACTGATACTAATGTATGTACTAGACCCAGATAACAGGAATATTTGACACAAGATAGGCAAGAAAATTTACTTTGTCTAACAACTGAAGTGTTTGCTCAACAGGACTGTAAGAAATAGCTAAGGGTAAAGGTAAAGCAGTGTTTCCCAACCTTTTTGGGGCAAAGGCACACTTGTTTGATGAAAAAAATCTCGCGGCACACCACCATTACAGCCCCGTGACGTCAGTGCGCAGCGTCACGCCGGGAGGGACGCATGAAAGTGAAAGTTTTCAATTTTTTTCCCTCCCCCTTGCCGGGGAACCTCCAAGCTTTGGGGGTGGGGGGGGGGAGGAGGCAGCAAAGCGAGGGACTGAGGGACGGCGGCAGCTGAGGCGGCGGCGGCTGTTGTGGTGGTGGCGGCGATAGCGGGCGGAGGAGGGGGCGGCGGCGGGGCCGAGGTGGCCGGCGGCGGGTGGAGCAGGAGGGCGGCCGAGGCCGGTGAGGGAGTAGGGTTGCCCGGGGCTTGAGGAGCCGTCGCCGGGAGTTGCTGCTGCTGTTGTTGCTGCTGCTGCTCGGACATGCCGGCCTCCTCCTCGTCCGCTGTCTCGCGCTCCTCCCTTTTGCACGCGCTGCCCCGCCGCCGCCCCATTGGCTGGGTCCTGTCAGCTGATCCTGTGTTATTTCCTGTGTGTGTGTGTGTGTGTGTGTGAGGGGAGAATGGAGAGAGAAACCTCGGCACCACCACCGTGGAGCCGCCCCCGGCTCGACGCGGATCCTCGCCGCCGCCGCCTCTCACCACCCGACTCGCCCGCCTCCCTCCCACGGCACACCAGCCAACGTCTCACGGCACACTAGTGTGCCGCAGAACACCGGTTGGGAAACACTGAGGTAAAGGACCCCTGGATGGTTAAGTCCAGTCAAAGGCAACTATGGAGTGCGGCGCTCATCTCACTTCAGGCCGAGGAAGCGGGTGTTTGTCCACAGACAGCTTTCCGGGTCATGTGGCCATCATTACTAAACCACTTCTGGCGCAACGGAACACAGTGACGGAAGCCAGGGCACACGGAAACACCATTTACCTCCTTCCACAGCGGTACCTATTTATCTACTTGCACTGGTGTGCTTTCAAACTGCTAGGTTGGCAGAAGCTGGGACAAAGCTCACTCCAACACGCGGATTCAAAGAGCCGACTTCCCCAATTGGCAAGTCCAAGAGACTCAGTGGTTTAGATCACAGCGCCACCCACCTCCCCCATTCTAAGAAACAGAGCATCTTAAAGCACAAGCCTATTTTCTTCCCAGTAATAGATTATCTGAACCACTGCTTTAACAAATTTCAAGTAAGTAAACATGAGCAAGGATACAGATTCTTATACAAGGCAACATAACACCTGAAGGGGCTACCTCAATGCAGCATATACGCCACGGCTTTCCAACACTGAATGGTCACAAGTGAAAAAACATTGGAATTCTAGCACTATTAGATTTCCAACAACTCAACAAATGTTGCAGGGACAAACTGTGCTGAAAGTCTCACTAGGGTAAACACTAAAAGCTTTTCAGTACGTCAAACCAATGTGAATAAAATGCTTAGAAAACAAGACTCTGAATACAATTATTCACGATTTCTACGACTAGGAAGTTTCCTTAAACTCTGTGTTATTATAAACTTCAAACCTTTTGGTAAAGAACACTTTACACAACAAAGTAAAAAAAAATAATTGTTGAGTTTTAACTATCTCTTCTTAAAATAATTGTGGTTGGTGCAGTGTTGCAGTATAGTACAATGCGATTTTATTGTTTGCACCAACCTAGCCAAATCTCTCTTGTAAAATAAACACACATGCAAACAGTGGCGGAGCTTCATGCTCCAGCATTGGGTGTGGAGAGCAGGGGGGGGGGGTTTGGTGCATGTCCCGGGAGGTGTGGTGTGCCGCCTGCGGGGGCGTGGTGCCCAGCATGTGTATGCGGGGGGGAGGGAGGAGCTGCGGTGGCACCCCACCAGGATCCGGCTGCCAGGGCAGTGCGCTCCCCCCGCACCCCTCTTCCTCCACCAGTGCATGCAAAACACCTCTTTTCTCATGTCCATCAATCCAACTGAGAAAAACACAGTATAATTCACCTTATTATTTGATACAGGACTGCCCACAAACAACTCTGCCTGATTTATGTTAGTAATGGGGTTTAAAAGAGTTAGCAAAGATCACGGCTATAGGGCCCCGTTTTTTAACGAGTGCTTCCTGTTTATTTACCATTCAAGAAGCAGGCCCCAAAAGGCTGCAAGCAGACATGAGCTCCAAATCCAGAAATAAAAACCCTTTGAGAGGCCAATTTGAGCACAAGTATTGAAGAGAAAACACAGGTTCCAGTCATCGCTCCTCAAATAGCTCAAGACAAAGGCTCCTCCCCTCTGGTGGGTTAAGCAGGATGCTTTAAGATGCTCCCTGGAGGAGGAACAATCCTGATCTCCCCAGACTGGCCCTGTCTCACAAGTGAACAATCGTGGTTCTCCTGAGCTCACAAAGCGCTCAGTTTTGGCAGATGCATAAATCTGTATTTTATTTTTGCTTTTATTTTATTTATTTTTACTGGAAACCCATTCACATCTTTGTGCTGCCCCAACTCCAACCCACCAACTGTGTTTGCTTAACGGGAAAGTGGGGGTGGGAAGGCCTCAGTCAAGACAGGGCATAAGGGGCCAAGCAGTCAAGAGAAAAACTCAGTAACATCAGGAAAGCGACAAGAGCAGTGGGAAGAAATTGTGCAGCAGTAACTGGTGTGTGCCTGCCCTAGACGCTGGCACGTTGTTGTTGTTGTTGTTGTTTTAATTTAACAGAGTCACAGGAGAGTGGTTGGGGCAGAGTGTGCCAATCCGACTGAGACGCCAACACATTTTCCTCTCCAATAGTGGGAGAAATTGTCCAAAAGAGGATGCAGGCAAGCAGCACCCTCCCTGCACTTTCCTACCCAAGGCAGGAGGGACTACAAGCTCACATTACGATGGCTGTAAGGGCATCTACTCACTCAGGAGGGAGGACTTCAGAAGAGAGGGAGACCCCAGACAAGAGTAGGCAGGCAAACACTGCTAACCCTGATCCTGTGGCCATGTTCTTACCAGGGGAGTATGATTTGTTCAGATTCTTAACCTGGGTTGGGGGCATAGTGGCTCAGGAGGCACAAGGGGCAAGGCCCCCCCCCCACTACTGAGTTAAGACTCTCACTACTGTCCTGTCCGTCCCCCCGTCAATTCCACGGGGTCTTGGTTTAAAAGGAGGGTGGGAGACTAAGGGGGGACATGACTGTCATTCATAAAATTATTAACTAGACAGTGAAAAATGGAAAGAATGTCATCATTCTTATAACACTAATTTTGGGAAGTTACCACTGACTGGGAATAGATTATGGGCAGACAATAAGAAGGGCTTTACACAAAGTACAGGTTACATGGAATTCACTGTCATAATACGCAGAGATGGCCAGTGGCTTAGATGTCTTTATGCATTTGTCTAATCCCTTTCTAGAGGAAAATTATATGGAAGCTATCAGTCATGACCCTGAAAATCAGTTTTTTGGGGGGCGGGGTGAAGGAGGGAAGCCTGTATTTAAGTTGATCAAATGGTGTAGTGTGTACTGTTAAGGAATACTGTTATAGAATACTGTTAAGGACTGTTGAGGAAAGGTGGTGAGAAGGGGTGTTTTGAAGCTGTTTGATTATTATTTAAAAATAAAGATAAGCAAATATATTGTGGGAAAGCTTTTATTCCATCGCCCCAGTAGCTGCGCAAACTTGGTTGGTGAAGAAGATCCAACATAAAGAATCAAGATGCCATTTCCCAAGGCTGACAACAGAATCAGTACCTGTATCCTCTGTGTTGTATTTTCATAGGATTGGGAGTAGGGCTGGGGGGAATGATCCAGTACCACCAAGACACTCAGGAAAATGACTCACTAAGTTACTGAAAAGTTTCTATTACTTCTATGACTTAAGGTGCCTTTGACAGCTGCCATAATGGAAGCTCTAATTCCGATCTGTTATCTCTGAAGACTTAAGGTACCACGCGATAAATACGCAATAATGGTATGAAGCTTCTATAGCCCATTTTCAACACTGCATACATGGAGTACTGTACCTATGGACCAGCAAGCTAACATCTGTAAAGAGCCAAAGTATAAAGCACTGATGTAGAAGGCCAGTGAGCAGCAAAAAAGATGGTTTGTTATTACACTATAATGGGAATACCCTGCCCCGCCTGTGCCTCCAGGTGACAGTGCTTAGAAATCACCTCCTGTCTCTGCAGTCATCTCAAAGAGAATGGGTTGGTGCTAAATCGATGTTCTGTCTCTCCTGGCTCATCAAGAAGATCTAGATTAAAAAGATGGGTGGTTTTTCAGGCAGTATTGAATATTCCTGCCTACGTCAAACTTCACATTTAATAGGTCTAAGGAATTAAGAGCTAGTTTTTTGTACAGTAAACCAGAAAGAGCAACATAAAAAGATGTAAAAATGCCGTCAATTTTTACTTTAAAGGTCTTTGCTCATCAGAACTTAAGAGGCCCTGTTCAAATATACATCATTAGCCACAACAAATCTTTATGAGTGCTTTTCTAAGTCTGAAGATTCTATTGTTCTGACATATCAGGTCCTGGGGAAGTAGACCAACAAGAGGAGAAAAAGCCTCAACAATTTTTAGATGCTGCTGCTTGAAGAGATACATCATCTAAGCCCCATTTTTTGTGTGCCCCCTCCAGAAGAGGTCTGGAGGGTAGCAGCACAAGAATGGGTCTTTTCTAGGGTGGCTTCCCATTTGTGGAATATGTTCCCCAAGGAAACTCACCTGGTACCTTCATTACAAATCTTTAGGCGCCAGGTGGAAATGTTTCTCTAAAACCAGCCCTCTGGCTGATTAAACATTCTATGGCCTTTTAAATGTGTCTTTGGAATTATTGGTTTGTTTGGTTTTTATGTATTTTGTGTTCTCATTTTGCATTTTTATGTTATGAAGCACCCTGTGATCTTCAGATAAAGGACTGTATACTATACAAATTTAAACAGTAATAGTAATAATACAGCATGGGGGAGTGACGAGAGTGTTCAAATCACCACTCATCCATGAAGTTCACTAAATTATGTTGGGCCAGCCTAACTTACCCCACAGGGTTAATGTAAGGATAAAATTAAGGCGGGGGCGGGGCGGGGCGGCAGAGTGTGTATGCCGCCTTGAGCTTCTTGGAAGAAAGTGCCCTAGAATTTTTCCGAAACTGCTTATGCAAAGTTAACTTCCATCACGCTAACCTTTTATAGTTATTTGAGACTGTTAACTAGTATATAGATAGAGGTGATCCAGCTGACATTATGAACTTTGACTTTCAAAAGGCTTTTGACAAAGTACTTCACAAATACTTTCAGGTACGTTTAGCAATCATGAACAAGAAGCAAGGTCCTCTTATGGATCAGTAACTGACAAGAAACATGAAGCAGAAAGATGGAAATGTGGAAAATTGAGTCCTCCAAGAATAAGTACTGAAACATGTGTTATTTAACTTGATCATAGTCTACAGCTAGGGACAAGCAGTGAGGTAATCATTTTTGCTGGTAATACTAAATTGTTGAAAGTGATTAAAACAAAAAGGATTGTGAAGATCTCCAAAAGTTATGGCCAAACTGGGTGAATGGGCAGTAAAATGGCAAATACGTTCCAATGTAAGCAAGTGTAAAGTGATGCATATTGGGGCAAAAAAATTATGAATTTCACATGTATGTTCATGCAGTGTTGGTGACTGATCAGAAACAAGACCTATGGGTCATAATGAAGAATTCGATAAAGAAGCTAATTCTGTGTGTGTCAGCTGTGAAAATGGTTAATTCTATGCTAGGAATCATCAGAAAAGTGGTTGAAAACAAAAGTGCCAATATCATAGTATCATTATCCAAATCTATAGTGTGACTGCATTTTGAATACAGTGGTACCTCGGGTTATGGACTTAATTCGTTCCGGAGATCCATTCTTAACCCGAAACCATTCTTAACCTGACGTGTGCTTTCGCTAATGGGGCCTCCTGCTGCTGACAGCGCGCGATTTCCGTTCTCATCCTGCGGCAAAATTCTCAATCCAAAGTACTTACTTCCAGGTTAGCGGAGTTTATAACCCAAAGTGTTTGAAACCTGAAGCATTTGTAACCCGAGGTACCACTGTACTGTGTACCATTCTGGGTCATTTTACCTCAAAAGGGTATTATAGAGTTGGAAATGGTTCAGGAAAGGGCACCTCTACTATAAAGAAAGGTGACAGCATTTTGGGTTTTTTTTGTTTAAAGGTATATAAAATTATACATGGTGCAGAGAAAGTATAGGGGGAAAAATTCTCTCTCTCTCATAACACTAGAACTTGTGAACATCCATTGGAGTCAAATGCTGGAAGACTTGGAACAAAAATAAAACAGCACTTGTTCACAAGTGCATAGTTAAGCCATGGAATCTGCTCCCATAGGAGGCAGTGATGATCACCAACTTGGATGGCTTTAAAAAGAGGATTAGATAAATTCCTGGAGGACACAGCTATAAAAAGCTACTAGCCAAGATGACCATTATGTTCTGTCTCCACTGCTGGTGGCAGCAAACCTCTGACTACCAGTTTTGGGCAGCATGGGGGGGGGGGAGAATGTCACTGGACCCACAGGCATTGACTTGTCCACTGTGAGAAAAGGATGCTGGTCTATATGGACCACTAGTCTGATCCAGAAGGCTCTTCCTATGTTCTTAAATGTGGGGTACAAGTGTAAAAATTAAAATAATCTCCCCCCAACATGAGCTGTAGACAAAACACTGTTTCTGCATGTGCTTTAATGAAGGCAATGTATGAGTCAATAATCCCAGGACCTCAGCCACAGGAGTTTGGGAACCACTCCAAGCAGTTTCAATTCATGTGCTCAAGTAAGAAAGCTAAGAGAAGCACAAAGGGTCTCGCACTTACCGATGTAAAATACATCCTGGGAACACTTCTTGGATCCATAAATAGATTTCTTTAAAGCAATCTTATAATTTGCTACTCACCTGCATGTCTGAGAAAGCAGCAATCGTTGCCAGACAAGCACCCAAGTTATAAACGACACAGAGGAAACCAGCTGCTTTTACAGCTCGATCAACACTGATCTATGTTTAATATGGCATGGCTGAGATGACTGCATGCAAACCTCAAGATAAATCCTCTTCTAGCTTTAAAGGGAAAGGATTCTAACTAGAAAATACATTAGATGAGCTGAGATGTACATGCAGCATTGCTGGGGTGGGTGAGTGAGAATATAGTAGTTGCAGTAATCATAGTGCCTGATGCTCACTGGTCAACTATTATAAATGGATGACCTTACAAAGTATGATCAAACAAATACCTGGCTTACCTTCTGAGTAGATTCCTTCTTTTTCTTATCCTCTTTCTTTCTTCTCTTGTCTTCCATTAACTGTTCTTCCTTTTCTTGCTCCTTCTCTCTGTTAAAAGTTTAAAATTAAAAAGTTATTCCTAAATATATGCTTTATACAAAAAAAAGCCAAATCCTCTGCAATAGCAAAGAGATGCTGGCTACCTCTATACTGTGTAAAACACCATATAATACCTAACTTGAAGAGTCAGCCCTCCCATATAAATCAACCAGAAGCCTGTCACTGGAGGGTATGGAGGGTAGCAAAAAGAGAAAGGCTCCGCATTTGTGGGAAATTCTCCCCAGGGAAACACACCTCACACCACCAATGTCTGCTTTCCTGCTCACTCAGGCTTTTGGTCTTTTGAGCATACTGTAGCATGATTTATATCCATGATGTTTTTCTTTCAGTGGGGTGGGGTAGGATATGTCATTTTTATTCTTGTTAAATAAAAAACTTTATAAATTTTTGTTCTATTGTATTTTATTCTATATATTTGGTTTTAAATTACTGACAAAGCTATTCAGCATTTTATATATTTGTAAGTTGCTTACAGACATTTTGTAGACTGCATTAAATGAATGCAATAAAAAATCCTGATCATCAATTGCAGGCTGTCCGCTTTGGGTCTAAAGTCAAAGCATGATCCAATTTCTGAGTTAGATTCCCACACAAATTATTTAATATACCAGCATAAATCCAAAAAACTGTAAGCAAACTGGAAGGAGAATTTGCAGAACTTCAGATTTCCTTTAAGCTTACACCTCACCATTACTGATAGTCAAAATACAAATTGATCTTTAAACAGTTGGTTTACCTCTTTGCTCAGGCAAAAATTCGAAGGAAAATTCCATATGCTTGGTTCTCCACCATGTACACACATACCATCCTTTGGCTGTTAATGTTCTCATAGTAATAATGATCCAAGATCATTCCCAGAAACTGGTACTGAGAAGCTACTATTCTACCTCATGACTTTGATATGCAGAATGCCAGATGCCCATCATGTCCCCCGCACTGCTCTTAATGGAAACTGGAAAGCCATGTGTTTTCCTTTGGCCTAATGGCCACAGAGCACACAAATGGCTTGCAATATACATGCATGCAGAGTCATCAGTCTTCCCACCTTCTGTTTTTTCTAACTGTTTTTCTGCATACCCAGATTGTTTTATGGGCATGCAGAAACTACCCACTTCTCTCTGAAAAGGCCTATTTCATTGCCATACTAGTCAGCACTGGGCCATTCACTTCACTATCAGATGACTCATTCGCACAGGCAAACAGACTACTGATACTGCAGGTACACTTAGTGATGAATATGACTGTGTGAACCAACACCTAAAATGGAGCTAAAAGATCCTTGTGCATTTCTACTCCATTCTCCCTCCTGTGTTTACTGTGCAAAAACTGAATAACCTCATTTCACTTTTAACCAACAGTAGCTACATAACCAAATTTCCAGATACACTGGTACAACTGAGGCATTAGACCTAAGTAAACAAATAAAACAAATATTCAACTAGCAACATGTAAAAGAAGAACTGCCTCTAATAAGACAATAAACTGTGGAATAAACTGTTTATTGCTTAATTCCCATGATTAATTCCTATAATACGTCATTATGTGCATTTTGCTACGATCAACACTTTAGATGAGCAAGGAAGAAGTCTAAAGTCTGAATGTAAGGTTTATGAGCTGAATCCATGTTGACAATTTCTCATGTTACATAAGCACAAGGTAATGTTATGCCATTTCATAGTGCAATATGGTAAAGACCAAATATGTATAGATTTGAGAGAAACTATAATGGATTGAAAAATAACCTCCACAAAATAAACAATGTTTCAGCATTAACAACAACAAAATTGTATACTGTAATGGTTTAAAGATAAGATTTTATATAAAGAGCCAATTACTAAGCCTTTTAAAAAAGGCAACCACTATAAGTCCTCCAGAGCCAAGAACTACTTAACTTGCGTCTCTCTTGTCAGTCAGTTCTCCACATAGTCTTCACTTATCTCACCTACTGTTGAAGAACATCAACATTATGGAGGGCCAGGATTTATAACTTTAATGTTTCGCACAGGGTTTTTCCTTGGAATTCCTCAACGTCTAAAAAGCTCCCTAACTGCCCCTTTGGGATCTATGTATTACAGCAGGGGCCCTAAAATATAATGGCAAACAAATACTTTTAAAATAGGTCATCTCCCTTTATACTTCCCTAGTTCTTTGTGTTGCAGGGTAAAGAGAGATAGACATGAAATGAACACTACTCTGCGGCTAAAAATTCCCTAAGGTTATGAGAGTTCTGAGATTTGAGAAGCAATCTGAGATGTAACAGAGTGTGTACAAAGGGAAAATTAAGATCCTTCAGAGCTATGTTTAAATCAGGACTGCCAACTAATTTAAAACAATCACTCTAAGAGGCAGAGATTTGTTCACCAACAAGCAATGCTTGTTGTTTCTTGGCAGAAATCCGAAGTAGCATCACAGCAAGGAGTCTGCCTTCTTTATATAGTGTATCTAGAACAACTGATATGGCACTCTTAGTAAAACACCATGCATTTAAAAGCAGTTAACTAATGCAACAATGCTGTCTTTGTTTACTCAAATGGCTTGAACATCCATGCTTAGGATAAATATAGATGTTTAAGGGAATGGATATTCACTGTTAGAGGTGTATGTATGAACAAAATTTGTTTCCATAAGATTAAAATAACCATAATTTGAGCAATAAATGATCTGTGAATGTTATAATTCATTTTAAAAAGTAGGACCTGACAAGTCAGAATCCCTTAAGGTCTTAAATTGATAATGCAACTTTCTGAATTCTTCAGTAACTTCTTTCCTAACCATAAGACTGTTCCTAACCAAAGTACTGTGTGAACATATAATCAGAAATTTCTTAATCTAAAATCAATTCCAGACAATATTAAAATGGACTTTTGAGGACTTGTGGAATTTTAAAAATAAACTTTAATTAAAGAACATGCTCCACATTATCCTCCAGTGACAAAAATACTGGTAGCTTCTTGGCTAAAAGGAGGTACATTTACAGCATAATTCAACATATGTTGTTTACTCAGAACTAAGCCTCACTGTGGTGAAATCCTAAGTGCTATGTTTAGGATTGGAACCTTAGTCTTTAAAAAAGAAAAGGAAGAGAGATTTACTTTTATTTTTATTGTGAGCGCAGTGGTGCCTAAAGAGTCAAAAAGAGTACTCACATCCATTTTAAGTATTTTATATAGAACACAATAGTTAAAAATAAAGTACTGAATTTCCATCTACTTAAAGCCCTCTGGTTTGTATCCAATGGTACCAGTCAGATGACAAGGTTTCCTTCAGCACAATTGGGAGGGATGCCATTTTTGGCAATCTGTTCCGAAGTGTTGGGGGACTCCAGAGCAGAAAACAGGGGTGCAGAGGGGAAGAGGTGAACACTGCTTTCCCCTCATTCTGCTGAATCAATCCTTACCACCAGCTGGGTGACACAATTAGAAAAAATCCCTTTGTAAATAGTGAAGCCCCAAACAATACACATTTCTAAACATACTTTGTAGGCGGTAGCTCCAGTTTTAATATAAGCGTCATTCTTTTTTCCTAGTTATTCACAAAGTTCACCGTGCAGGTATTGTTTAGGCAAGAAAACCCAATAGCATGCAACATACAGATGAGAGATCACCAATCTCTTTGGATCAATGAGTGTATTTGGGATTTTGAGAGAGTGCCCTTGGCATCATGCTCTCTAATTGCTTCACACACACCCCAAAGACAGAAAGAAAATGTGCTAGTGCATGCACATGCCCCTACACAGACAGACAGACAGACAGACAGACAGGCACACACACACACACACACACACACAGCTTTTCCATGAGATAAGGGTAAAAATCAGATCCAGTAGAATAATAGAGTCCGCTAAATTTTCATGACTTTACATAAGAGTTGCCCCAGTACCACCAGAAAATTAAAGCCAATATTGGATAGACTGAAGATTTAAAATCACTTCACAGATCCAGTGCTTCCCTCTCATTCTGTTGAATGAAGCTTTACCACCAGCTGAGTGACACAATTAGAAATAGCCTGTAGATCTGAAAGAAAATGGTGTGAACACACCACTCTTCCTTCAGCTCTACGCACTTTTTGAGGGTGGGGGCGGCATGGCTACCTTATAATGAAGAGGAGGAGGTGAAAGGATTTGCAGCCACCAGAAGTCCTCAAGCTTGCCATTATGCCCATGTAGATGGAAAACTTCACCACAATGAATACTCTAGAATACTCTGTTTACCCAAAATGAATGAGTTAATATCTTACGGCAGTTAAATATTTCCTTTGAAACCACAAATAGAGAATCTCTCTCAGCTTACAACGGTTACAACAGATTAAAGCACACCCTCTGCCAAGCACCCTCTGCACTCACGTAACCGTACTTTTCATCAGCACGCTTTTGTCCTGTATCTTTTTATCTTGTGAACCGCCCCGATATCTTTGGATGAGGGACAGTATATAAATTTATTATAATAAAATAAATATACAGGCAACCCCCAAATAGTGTGGGGGTTACATTCCGGGTACCTTGCGCATCGGTGGAGCACGCATAATCTTTCCCTGCTTCCCCCTTATTTATTTACCTACTTTATTTATACTGCTGCCCCATAGCAGAAGTACTCTAGGAAGCCAGTGTGGTGTAGTGGTTAGAGTGTTGGACTAGGACCTGGGAAACCAGGGTTCAAATCCCCACTCAGTCATGAGCTCACTGAGTAACCTTGGGCAAGTCACAGCCTCTGAACCTACCTCACAGGGTCGTTGTAGGAATTAAGTGAAGTGGGGGTAAACCATATATTTCTTGGAAGAAAAGTTGGGATATAAATGCAATAAATAAGCTATTCTGCTTAAGAAAGATGGAGGGGCCAGTCAGATGAAGATGTCAACTGCCAACCTGGCCTTTGGAGATCTCCACGTGGTCGCGATTAGACCCACACAAATTGCAAAGCATGTCTGGTGCCTGGTTAGTTTTGAACACTGGGCACAGGCAGGCAGAATAGGTTCCGCAAGAATGGAGAGATGCTATGCAACACCTAAGTACTACCAGTACTCTAGCACATGGGTAGTCCCGGGGGCTGGTTCGGGCCCAATCGCCTTCTCAATCTGGCCTGCGGACGGTCCGGGAATCAGCGTGTTTTTACATGAGTAGAATGTGTCCTTTTATTAAAAATGCATCTCTGGGTTATTTGTGGGGCCTGCCTGGTGTTTTCACATGAGTAGAATGTGTGCTTTTATTTAAAATGCATCTGAGTTATTTATGGCACATAGGAATTCGTTCATCCCCCCCCCTCCCAAATAAAATATAGTCCGGCCCACCACATGCTCTGAGGGACGGTGGACCGGCCCACGGCTGAAAAAGGTTGCTGACCCCTGCTCTAGCATCTGCTTTCTGCACAAGCTACAATTTCTGGACCATCTTCAAGGGCAACCCTGCATAGCACACACTATAATAATTGAGACAGAAGGTGTTCTAAACTATCACCCATCTGTGTCAAAGAACAGCCAATAGCTAGAACTAGGCTCTCCTAGCCACAGAAACCACCTAAGCCTACAGTGCAGAGATGGATCCAGGAGAATCTCCAGACTATGAACTTGTTCTTTCAGGCGGAGTGCTACTCCATCTGTAGCAGGTCAATCACAAGAACTACCCAACAATGTCTCTGTCTTGTCCAAATTAAGCTTCTGTTCACTAGCTCTCATCCAGCCCAATACTGCCGCTAAACACCAGCTCAACATCAACATAATATTATGTTAATAAAACTCAGTCCCAAACTCCCAGTGATTCCACCCAGTGGCCTGTAGATGTTAAATAGCACTGGGGATAGAATTGAACCCTGCAGCACAGTTGCCACAGATTCAAGCGTGTCACTCTATGGTTCTCTGAAAACAGCCCTGCAAGCAGGAACAGAACCACTGTATCATCATGTCACCAACCCATATAGATGTATACTATGGTTAATAGGATCAAATCTGCTAACAGATTAATGAGTGACCACAGGCAACCACTGATGTGTCTCTCCAAAAACACATCACCAACCACAACGACCAAAGCCATTTCAGTGCCAACCCAAGCCCTGAAGCTGCATTGAAACGGGTCAAGGAAATCTGCTTCATCAAAGTGTCTCCAAAGTGCCTGGCCACAACTCCCTCAAGTACCTAGTCCAAAGAGGAATACGGGCAACTGGGTGATAATTGCTCAAAACCTCAGGATCCAGGGAGCACCCCTTGAGGAGGTGAAGCACCACCACACATTTCAAAGTGGCTCGTAAAATGTGACTTTACCACTCCCTGGACTAACCTAATATTTCAGGCGCTATGCAAAACATGAGTGTATCTTTTCTACCACCAAAACTCTCTAAATGTAGTTTATGTGCAAGAGCATATTCTTACTTCAGTTATTTCTCCTTTGAGAAATACTTTGTGATTCCCAATATTTTCACCTTGTGCTCAAGGACATTCTCTTTATGAAAAATACACAGGAAAATTATGAAAAGCTTTTCTATCCCTGTAATTATGTCCACTCTAGGTCAGTGAAAATTTTGTCTCATCTCTTTTCTCAATAGAAAAGAAATAATAATATCACAGGATTCAGTGATGTCTTCTGTTATATTACATACATGCTAGATAGACTGCAAAGAGCTACTTTATGTGTAGTCAAACATTTGGGACATACCCCACAGGACTTCTGACTTTCCTCATTGAGCAACAAACCTTTATATATCACCCAACACCAGCTGCTTTAGAAGCAACCCTCCATTTCTAAAGGTGTTCACTATGCAGAATGGGAAGCTGCTAAAGAAAAACAAGCTCAAAACCAACTTGCGCATACAGAACTAAATATATGATTCCTTGGATCATTAAATATCAATACAGTGGTACCTTGGGTTACAGACACCTCAGGTTACAGACGCTTCAGGTTACAGACTCCGCTAACCCAGAAATAGTACCTCAGGTTAAGAACTTTGCTGCAGGATGAGAACAGAAATCATGCTCTGGAGGCGCAGCGGAAGCAGGAGGCCCCATTAGCTAAAGTGGTGCTTCAGGTTAGGAACAGTTTCAGGTTAAGAATGGACCTCCAGAACGAATTAAGTACTTAACCCGAGGTACCATTGTAGTTCAATATCAATAGTACCTTGTGTAACAACACAATGAAAACGCAATCAAATGAATGAAAGATCCCATACATATGGCAGTGGCCCATTTCTGACTAGCTGATCACACCCATGTGAATTGGATTCCACAGTAATTTATTCTTTGCATAGTATTGTCACAACTATTGCTATCTCTTACACAGCCTGACCTCCTGGTCTCATTTTGAAAAGAAGAGAATGTTCCCTCTTCTTTTTACTCAGGTTGTGTATGTGTACTTAGGTGATGCATATGATGAACTGCAGCTGCTGAACCTGGCTCTTACCTATACATGTACCACAAAACTCTTCATTGTTTTTGCTGCAATACTATCTCTCTTCAAAAGTGTCAGCAGGGATATTCATAGACATTCTCAAAAACAAAATATTTTAAGGTAAGAGTCTGATCTTGCTCCCAACCTGACATGCTAAACCTTGCTTAGCTTTTTAAAAACAGCATTCCCTTAGAGCCCTAACTAGCAAAGAGCAAAAATATATATGATAGGATTTAATAACCCACTAAAAAACTTTATGTAAACAAATACAGACTTTGTTTCCCCAGTAAGACTTAGTGGACAAATTCTATTACAGTGGTGCCTCGCAAGACGAAAAGAATCCGTTCTGTGATTCTCTTCGTCTAGCGGTTGTTTATCTTGCGAAGCAAGCCCATTGAAGGATTAGCGGATTAGTGCTATTAGAGGCTTTTAGCGGCTTATCTGCTGATCAGATCAGCTGATAAGCGGCTTAGCAGCTTAGAAAAAGGGGGGGAAAGGGGAAAAAACCAGCAGGAACTCGCAAGACATTGTCGTCTTGCAAAGCAAGCCCATAGGAAATTCGTTTTGCGAAGCACCTCCAAAACGGAAACCTCTTTCGTCTAGCGAGTTTTCAGGCAATCGTCTTGCGGGGCACCACTGTAGTCTCAAGCCATCAACATTAGGGTCAGGAAGGAATCTTACACTCCCAAATCAGAATGCTTGTATTCCTTTAATGCAGCTGTCTTCAGACTTCAGTACCCAGATGTTGGACTACAACTCCCATCATCCCCAACCATCAGATAAGCAGGCTAGGGATTATGGTAGTTGCAGTTCAACATCATCTTGGGCACAAAGGTTGAAGAACCCTCCTGTTGCCTGCACTACTGTCAGGCAATTAACAGTGATGGATTGGGTCTGAATTCTTGAACATATCTTAATCCAAAAGGTTTGCTTTTTTCATGGGGAAGTAACCTCAGTGATCAAGAAACAACAAAACAGGTTGTCTTTTGCCATCAGAGTTATATTAATGTTTCTTAAAATAACCTGGTTTAAAATAAAACCTAAATTTATATACAGGCAATAGTAAGGTCTACATGTATTAACTTAAAACAGAATAATGGCCATCCAAACAGATTAGGCTAAAGGTGGATATCTGCCTGAGGTTGATTGACACCCTGACCTGGTTCTCATATCGTATTAAACTATATTTTATAGTCTCTTCGTGATCCCATGGACCAGAACACACCGTTATGAGTTATGAGAACAGCAGTTATGAGTGGCCTTCAAGTATACTATGGTATAATGTGCTAATAAATGTGGCTGGACTAATAAGCACTTCATTCCTGTCCCTGTCCAGATGGGGGAAAGGCTATGGTCTGGCTTCTCATGTTGGGCTCACTGTGTGGAGAAAACAATAAACCCTAAGCAGAAGCCAAATTTTGTTCTTTGTTTTACCACTCATGGTTTGTTTGGGGGGTTTCCAGTAGCAAGGGAGGAGGGCAGCACCTATTATTTCAGTATCATGCATTAGCAACTAAACCACAGGTCACTGGGGATATGCACATGCCTTACTCAGGCATGTTTCAGCTTTTGAACACTGCTGTAAACCAAATGCAAACCAATGGTTTAATTTATGTTCTGCATTTATTATACAAGTTTTCTACTGGATCCAGGCACACATCATCAGCAGTTATGAGCGGCCTTCAAGTAAATGATCCTACTTAGTATTATTCCATGGACAGAATCAAACTGAAATCCATCTCTTCTTAGATATCTGAGTGGCAAAACAAGATGTATTTAATTGTTACAGTAGCCAGCTAGTATGTATAGTCTTATCAAATGTCTCTTGAATTTAAATACTGTGGTTCTGTGGGTCTGCTCTTGTTCTCAGGGAAAGAGAATACCACCTTTTAGTGTTAACGTACATGCTTCAACTACAAAGTAAGTTCTACTCAACACAACAAGATAGCACAAAGTGCCTTTCTGGATTAGGCCAGTATCTAGTCCAGCATCCTTTTTTCAAAGTGGCCAACCAGATGTCCAGTGGAATCCCACAAGCATAACCAGAGTGCAACACCACTCTTCCCACTGGTGATTCCCAGCAACAGGCATTCGGAGGTATACTGCCTCAGACAGTGGAGGAAAAACATAGATATTGTGGCTAGTAGTAGCCAATAGCCTTATTCACCACAATTATCTGATCCTCTTTTAAAGCGCTCAAAGTTGGTGGCCATCACTACCTCCTGTAGGAGCGAAATCCGCAGACTGTATTAAAATATTATGTGCTGTGTGAAGAAGTACTTTCTCAGACCTTAACATTTCCATTTAAGTTTTTTTATTAACTTCTCTAAAGGGCCATGTATGTTACAGCTGTTTAGGGATGGGGTGCTACTGCAACTGTTGCAGCTCCCTACTTGAATGTTTTGATGTTCCACTTTTGAATCCATGTATTTTCTTTCAGGATACAGTGGTACCTCGGGTTAAGAACTTAATTCGTTCTGGAGGTCCGTTCTTAACCTGAAACTGTTCTTAACCTGAAGCACCACGTTAGCTAATGGGGTCTCCTGCTGCGGCTGCGCTGCTGCTGTGCGATTTCTGTTCTCATCCTGAAGCAAAGTTCTTAACCTGAGGTACTATTTCTGGGTTAGCGGAGTCTGTAACCTGAAGCGTCTGTAACCTGAGGCGTCTGTAACCCAAGGTACCACTGTACATGCAAAGACAATATATTTTCCTTGCAATTTGGTGGCCAGCTACATTCAAGACATGAATCAAGTACTTCTTAAGAACTGGGACAACAACTAAAATGGAAGGGTGTTATTTGGCCATTGATCTTTCTTCTACTCTTCCAAAACAAGAAATAGAGGATTGACAAGAACTTTATTCATCCAGCAAGATCAGACAATTTGCGATCCAATAAACATAGTCCCCATTTAAACCTTTCAGGTCCTTTGTAGTAAAGGTATTTATCAGTGTTTCTTCCAGAGTCTAGCGTCTAATCATTGAGCTGTACCTTAGAACATCTTCTTTCCATTCAGTTTTTTGGGGGTATAATTTTTCTAACACTGGGAAGCAGTTTTCCTGAGAAAGTAATTCAAAAATTAATTTCAATATACGAAACATTTACAAAGAAAAAAAAGCAAGTAGTTGTTTATTTGTTACAGCTTGAATAGCATTCCAAAACAAGATCACTGGAAATATATTGTGTGTTAATTCAGGGTAAGCACTGTACAATATGCATTAAACATAAACGTGCATATTAGTCTTAAAAAGCAGCAAGTGTATGATCAATTAAAATTACAGAGACTAATAACATGCATATCAAGAACATAATATCATTATAGTTTTCCCACTTAAAGTTATTGGTTTATTCTAAAATAATAAAAAAACTATCACTTATTTGTTAATCTTATGCCTGCATGAGCGATATGTAGAGGCGCTACTTCTCTCAAAGGAGAAAGTTAAGTATTCACTGCATCCTGCCAGTTAGGAAGTTAGTTTCGTCAACATGTCCCAACAGCTTTTCTATTTGAACCATTGCACAGCAGAGGATGTAAGCTCAATGTCTATTCTTGTTTCCAGGGAAACACTAGACCAAACACATCTTGACTAGCGCTTGCTTCTGCATAACCAAGCAAGAAAGGAAGGTCCCTATTGTTTGTTCCTTCACATAGATTTATATGGATTTGTTTCAAAAGCTAATATAACACATCTTTTCCAAAGAAAGTGAACAAAACAATAACCCTAAAAAATCTCAGCTTATTAATTCCACTCATTTAATCCATACTCTAATTTTCACATTAGACTACTGTAATATACTCTGCATCAGAGCTTTCCAAACTTTTCATTCTGGTGATACACTTTTAAGACATGCATCATTTTGCAACGCAGTAATTCAGTTTTACTAGCAAACCAAAGGTTAAATAAACTCCTTCTCAGCCCCAAGAGAAGCGTGGAAAGCATTTATACAACACACCTACACACTGCAGCCAAAACACCAACCTGTTGCGATACACAAATAATGTCACAACACAGTTTGGAAAGCTCTCCTCTACATGAAGCTGCCTTTCAAAATTGTTTTAAAACTGCAATTAGTTGTGAGTGCAGCAGCTAGATTACCAAATAAGACTGGGCATTATGAGTATAGAAAGTGAGATCTCCAACAAAATGTTCTAGCCCCTCTATTCTTCCTCTCACCCAGTTTTCTGCCCTCTTAAAAAAATATCTAGCTTGCATTTGATAGCCATTAAACAATCTCCTCATGAGCCAAGTTTGATAGGTAGGCAAAACTGTCAAACACCAGACATCACAATGGCCTGTGTATGGGGTGCTTTAAACCTCCAATAACCAGCTGACTGTCAGTGCTTACAGGAGTTCAAAGCAGCACTTTTAAAGCCTTATCACCTGATTGTGAGGGCAACAAAATGCTTGTTAAGGTCCCTGACAGCTCTAATGATCAGCTGCTAATCAATGCTTGCAGACAAGCCTGCAGAGTGCTTTGAAGCTGTACCTTCAAGTGTTACTCTGCAAGCCAAGACAATGGGAGCCCTTTCCAGTGTCCAACTATCAGCTGATAATCTGGGCTTCAAAACATCAGCAATCAACAGATCACTGAACTAGCAAAGAGGTGCACATGGCATTATGCACAGCATTTTGCAGATGCTATCAGTGGTGCCTGCAAACCCTTTTTACAAAAACATGACTTTTCCTGCTCCACATCTGACATCATAAATGGAATCAAGTACAGGGCAGGTAGCTGTGGCATGGCCCAAAATAGCCTCATGGGCCAAATAAGGAGGGCTGGTTGGCCTAATTAGTTCCCCACTGCTGATCTTGAATTAGTTGTTTACAGCTTATGACCATGGTACTTAAAGGGCTGTCTGTCTGTGTCACTTGTACATTAAGATCTTTCTACTAGGTGCCTTTTGTCTTTTGTAGCTGGCTACCGAGGAAAGGGTCTTCTCTGTGATAGTGCTCCA
This sequence comes from Podarcis bocagei, assembly GCF_964188305.1. Taxonomy (NCBI): domain Eukaryota; kingdom Metazoa; phylum Chordata; class Lepidosauria; order Squamata; family Lacertidae; genus Podarcis; species Podarcis bocagei. The sequence continues at coordinate 33,939,516 of NC_138135.1, read as the reverse complement.
ATTATGAAATATTCTCCCTTGGCATTTCATCTGCTTTGTTGTCATTTTACAGCCTGCCAAAGAATTCCCCGCTCCCCACTTTTTAAATTTAAAAACTATTAGCAGGGATTATCTGATAAAATATTACTGTTCCCTCCCTTTACACTCTCCATCCCCACCCCACCCTGACTGAGAAGCATTTGCCTCAAGGCCAACAAATTGCATTTATTTCAAAACTGTCAGTTTCTGAAGTTGACTTATTGTTGACTTAAGATTAATTTTATGTATAAAAATAGTTCTGTGTCCGGACAACACAAGAAGCTTCAGTTAACCAAAAGCTCAAGCTTCTGAACACCTCCTCAATCCTGCAGCGAGAGGGGTGACATGTGATAGACTATGTTGACTGCTATTAGTTAGCTTTGTTATTCTAATCTAGAATGCATTTCCTACTGATGTTATCTGTTTGTAAGCCACTTTAAGGATCTTCTTTGCTAAATTGCAAGTTAAAAATCGCCAGACTAAATGCATTCACTACATCTTAGCTGGAAATGCTTATGGCCACAATTTCCGAAAGCAACATAATCTTTCTACTCATCACCACAGTCATTTTGCAATTTGTAAATAAACATGGCAGGGCTCTTTAAAGGCACTGAAGAAAGTGTACTTTAGCTAACAGACAGGATAGTTAAGTCCCTGACTATTCTATGAAATGGTCATCTAATCTGCAGAGATAAAGCAGACAGACAGACAGAGGTCACAAGCAGTTTAATATAGCAGGTCGACCCTTTCCTGCAATATTAACCCTATAATCTGCTATGAAGATTAATGTGTGAGCTGGCATAGGAGATTTCCTGCACCCATTTGCATGTGCCCTATTTGTAAGAACTTTGTACATTTCAAAACAGAAAGCACCAAGTAAATTCCTTATTATTTCACCGAAAGATTTATTAGAAGACTATGATGTACTCATGTGTACCCCACGTGCAGGGCATAACAGTATTGACGGAGAGCCAGGGCCATGCTTTTAGCCCTGCACATATTACCACTCCATTCTGAAAAAAAATACTATTCTCTTGACAAGAGTAGCAGACTCAATCTGGAAAACAAGGGAAAGAGGACTTGATTATCAAACCAATGTTTCATGCCTTAAACAGAGCAGCAACATGACATCCATGAATAAGGAGACTATACCAGGAGAGGGTATAGGGTACCGGTATTTATGAATATGGCAGCAGCATATCTTAAAGATGCCTATTAAGTCCCATTTGAGAATGAGGATTGATTCTACTATCGCCTCCTTAGCAACCACCCATGCAGGTAGAGCAGTGGGACTAGGAGGAGGATAGGATAGAATTTCAATGGTTGCTATTAAGAACATTTGAAACCACACCCCTCCCATCACTGATCTTGAGAACAACTATTCAATGAAAGAGAAAGCATATGTAAGTTATTTTTAACTATAGCAATTGAACAATGGAAAAAGGTTCCCTCATACTGTTGGATTTACAGATCACCCAAGGTTGCCTTAGTCTGGTTTAGTCATAGGAGTGAAAAAGAAGCAATTCTAAAAAAATCCAGAAAGCAGCATTTTAAAAAATGAAGAGCAGAAAATTTCAGAATTCATAAAAAAAGTATCCCAAAGCTTTAAACAAATTTAGAATCTGACCTGGAATATTTATTTGCCTTATGTTTAGTGAACAAAAGGTACGTAGCAATTTTTATGCTCTACAGTGGTGCCCCGCAAGACAAATGCCTCGCAAGACGAAAAACCCACTAGACGAAAGGGTTTTCCGTTTTTTGATGCGCTTCGCAAGACGAATTTCCCTATGGGCTTGTCTTGCGATTTTTTTCGCTTTCTCCCCCTTTTTCTAAGCCGCTAATAGCCTTTTAGCCGCTAAGCCGCTAAGCCTTTAATAGCCGCTAAACACGCTAATCCGCTAATAGGGTTGCTTCGCAAGACGAAAAAACCGCTAGACGAAGAGACTCGCGGAATGGATTATTTTCGTCTTGCGAGGCACCACTGTATAAACATCTAACATGTTTTCTTAGTCAAAAGTAGTCAAGACTGTAAAATATGATGAAGCTGCCATTGGATCTTTGGATGAAGGGGGATATACAAATTTAACAACAGTAGCAACAACAACAACTCACACTTAATGTAGTTTTGGCCACAATCTTGCAACACACCTCAAAATAAGTTTTACCTGAGCTCAACGGGATTTCCTGCTGAGTAAGACTGCATGCATCCCCGCGGCGGGGTGAGCTCCCGTCTTTTGGTCCCAGCTCCTGCCCACCTAGCAGTTCGAAAGCACCTCCGGGTGCAAGTAGATAAATAGGGACCGCTTTATAGCGGGAAGGTAAACGGCGTTTCCGTGTGCTGCGCTGGTGCTGGCTCGCCAGAGCAGCTTCATCACGCTGGCCACGTGACCCGGAAGTGTCTCCGGACAGCGCTGGCCCCTGGCCTCTTAAGTGAGATGGGCGCACAACCCTAGAGTCGGACACGACTGGCCCGTACGGGCAGGGGTACCTTTACCTTTTTTAAACTGCATGCATAGAATTACACTCATAGTCTGACCAATTTATATTGAAGGATAGAGTGGTAGGAAAAAGTGGCTTTTGCTACCCAAACACCTGATTCACCCAGCCAACGTAGGAGCAAATTTTTTAATTTTGTTTTGTTTTGCTGGTGGTAAACCAGGGGGTCTGCAGGGTAACGCAACAGTAAAAGACGTGTCTTTTGATATGTTCTACCCCACCAAACACCTGATTCACTCAGCAGCGCAGCGGGGGGGTGGAGATGTGTCTTTTGCTACTGTGTTGCTGGGCAAATAAGGCATTTGGTGGGGGTAGCACTACAGAAAAAGTTGCATGTCTTTTGCTGCTGCTGTGCCTGGCAGACCAGCTGACTGCAACCAGTGGAGATGCTAGGTGCCAAGGGTGGCACCTGGACACCTGCATCCAGACACAAAAGGCTGGTTACCAGTTGCAAAATGTGACTGGCAACTGGCTAATTTCCAACGCTGCTAGGAGCTTGGAGGACAGCGCTTGTACGCCAAGCAGGGAAAGCGCCTAGACACAATACATGTGCCCATACATCTAAAATAGGTCACAATAGGACCATAGCAAGTTGCAAAATGTGCCTAGTCCTTAGGGAGTATTGAATGCTGCAGGGAAAGTAGCAATAAATTGCTCTATAGAAACATCATCATTTAGTAGAAATAGAAGGCACAGACTAGATTATGAAATGTCAGGGATAGGAAGATTTTAAAGCCATGATAGTAAAGGACAAAACCAAGAGATCTGGTGTACCCTGAAAAGCAGTAGTTGTGGAGAATCCACACACCTTTGTTCTTCCAAATTTTTGTGTCAAAGAGCATGATGCCAGTCATGAAAAGGTAACAGAGCATTTTCACTATTTAGCACATAAAGCTAAATCCAGTTCACCTTCAATTATATACTCTCAATGGAACAGCCATCAGAGCAAAAAGAAAAAGAAAAGCCAATTCTCCCAAGGATGATCGTTAATGGTTATTAACCAACTCTTCCAACAGGATTCATAGTATTACTTAATATAGCACCAAAACACACACCAGTTTATATTTCAATTGCTTAATGTTGGAATACTACTCCCATTATACATTTCTATAGGGTACATTCCAGTGGGAGTACAGAATGAAGTTTTCAATTTCGTATCCTTTTTCATGTTGGAAAGTTGCATCCAATGAACCCAGCTGAAAACGAGGAGATGAACTAATAGGATGAGGGGAAGTCAAAGACCAATGAATACTTTGTCTGCTATAAATAAAGATGGACAGTTTTAATTGAGACTAAACTTTAAAATGCATTTAAGTTTAAAAATAAACCAGGTGTGCAATGAAATCTCAATTCAATATAAAGCAAAACATGTTAAAGCCTATACACTGATTAAGATCTAAATTCTGCTCTCTGACAAAACATAATAAAATACTTCTGTGGTTTAGTAAACCTCTCTCTCTCATTACATACGAACCAGGAAACTGTATTTTAAACTTGGACTTCAAGCCAAGCTCTAAAACCAGACCCCATTTGTAGTTCAAGATTAATTCAGGTTCCCAGTTCCTAAGCAATGGGAAAGTATGGCTTAACTAACCCCAAAGTCCCATTACAGATCACAAAGCAAAGGCAGGAGAATGTGGGCACATTTGTCCACAGTCTAATAACACAAGGATTTGGGCTATAGCCTCTTAAAACTCAGTTACAGGTTGCTTTACACTATAGGCCAATGGTTTTCAACCAGTGTGCCGCGGCACTCTGGGGTGCCTTGAATGATGGTCAGCAGTGTTAGAAGCTGGGATAGAACAGCTAGGAGCCAAATGACTTCTGGGACCTGGGTTGTGGGCGCCAAAACAGAATGTCTAGTCACCACAGGAGGGGAGGGGAGGGGAGAGGAGGCAACACTTTTTATTTATTATTTTGATAAGCATGAATTAATGGCACCCAGACTTTCTGAGGTGCTTGGAGAATCTTTAAGTGCAAAAATGTGCCTGGCGCCCTGCTAATTTTGAATCCTGATGGTTAGGGATGCTGCGGGCAACACTGGCCACTGTCCCTCTTTCCTTACCTCCCTCCTCTGATGCCCGCTTGCGTCTCTGCCTCCAAAGGCTTGCACAGCTGTTTATTGCAGCAGTCCTGGCCATAACCTCCACAGGTGAATGGTGCCTCTGGGAGGCATCTCTCTTTGGGGCGGGGGGGGGGGCAGCTCCGAGACCAGGGCAGCAGCAGTGGCTGCCCAGAGGACTCCCAAGGAGAGGGGAGAGGAGGCTGGGGGAACACTCCACAAGGGAGTAGGTTCAAAAAAAAGGGTGAGAGACTGCCAGCTTTGCAGGCAAGCGGTGACATAACTGGGCTCCACAGAAAGATGTAGTTGGTTAAGGGAGCCGTGGACTCAAAAATGAGCGCGCAACCCCAGAGTTGGCCACGACTGGACCTAATGGTCAGGGGTCCTTTATCTTCCATGTTCAGCGGCAGTACATAACAGAATGCCAATTGTGGGGGTAGGTGACAGCAGGAGAGCTATTGCTTTAACACCATGTTTATGGTCTTCCCAATGCATTAGACTAGACAGGCTTCTGGACTGAATAAGCAGGGCTATGTTCTTATTCTGTACTCCTGTTTTCTGCCCTTCACTACAAGAACTACGATATGAATATTTACCATTAACCAGATAGCATGTACATCTAACCTTCCATCTCATTAAGAAATACATTGCCTAGTAAGCACTAGCCATTGCATGTGGAATGTTCTAAACACCTAGGGCCTTACACATGCTTATTCAGAATTCCATGTCCATATGTTTGCTGCTTCTATCCAAGGAAGTGATCCACACAGACAAAGATACCAGTCCTTATTTCCTAAGCAAACATCATTCTCACTGCATGTGGCTGCATGACCAGAGATTTTAGATTGTGCTTAGACTGTATAAAGTCTTTGTTTTCTTGCAATTTACTTGTAATAGCAACCAGCATTTGTTTAGAAAATGTGAATTTCAAAATGGTAGAGTCTAGATGATTTAAATTCAGTCACCTTAGGCATAGCTTTCTGCACCCCTCTCCCAGGAAACAGTTCATATTAACCAAGTCTGTATGATGGCCTTCATGGTTCAAACAGTATCCATCATCTTTGCTGACTTCTAAAGACAAACAGTGTTTCTTTTTCTTTTTAAATGTTTAATTCTATGCCCTTCTCTACACGATACAGAAATATGTGACACAGAAGCATGCCAGCTGCATTGCATACTTAATCAAGTTAACCCTCAAAACTGAGCCAAGGTTACTTTGTCTTAAGTAGGTCACCCACTTGCATACATGTGTGCACGCACACACAAGTACATAACAAGCTCAAGGAGGAACAGACTCTCAATGGAACTAGGCTTGAAACAACATTGCTTAAAATACTGATAATTGTGTCATTAAGCTGTGTAAACTGGTTAAAAAATTGTTGAGATGCTTCAAGTTTTACTTGACTTGTGCTGTGTGCTGCAAGAAACATATTAAGTTAGCGAGGGCCATAAAGTCAGCTAAATGTTATTGTAATTTATCAATTAAAGAACTGAAATTCAGACTAGCTCCATCCTCTTGCTATAGAAATAAACATAATACAAACAGAACACAAGGCCTTTCAGAAAGAGGGAGAAAATACATGACAATCAAAATTCACATTGTCCTATTCAATTCTACCCCACAGAGAGGTGCATTACATCACATTCACACAATGCAGGGGGAAGGGCTTGCCCACAGAAAGCAAGATTTGCAATGATCCCCCACTGCTGAACTGCTTCCTTTGGAGAGATGTGAAACACAGGGCTTAGTTTTAAAGGGAAAGAATTTTAAATCCATATAAGATACTGTATCATCTTTATTCTTCTCATGAGTTCTCATTTCAAACACATTAAATATGTAAAATCAAAGTACTTATTTCACATTCCACTGTTGTTTTTTAAAAATATTGGTGCCAATATTGCCAGATTTAAAACTTCCAGAAAGAAGAGGGGAAAGCCGCTAAAGGAAAGGATTCTAAAGCAGGAGACCATTTTCTCAACTGACATTAACTATAAGATTGCCTCTTCTGAACTCTACATGCTATGTTTACAGAGCGCGACCATCTAGTTCCAATTGCAATCCAAATAAAATGCATCTGGTTGCAACGGAAAAGGGGGAGGGGATGCAGTCACACTGGGGGAGGGGGTGCACCCGCACGCAAGAGAATGTGCACTCCTATACATTATGCATGGTAGATTTTGAACGTAGGCATCTTCAAAAATCTCAAACTGCTTCAATACTAATTCGAAAGCCGTGTTTTAAAGAAACGTGCAAACATTGCTGTATTATTTTAGACCTCTGAATCTCTTAAGAACTATAGGTTTATATAATATGACAATCCTAGCAACAAGAATGCAAGACGATTTAATTTATGCTAATTTTTGCAGCAGATTTACAAGCCTCAAGTGTGTGTAGACGGCACTCTGAGAACCTTATGAAAAGAAAGATTTAACACATAAAGCTGGTTTCTATGCAAAGGTATTTTAAACGCATTTAAAACCTCCCAAAATATGCCACGTATTTCTTTTAGATTTTTCTTTAAATCCTGGCAACTGCACTTGATCTAAGATCAAAGCGATTCACAGACGCTTACGCGAGACAAACGTCGTGCTGCAATTATCAGACGAAACCGTCAAACTAAACGCACCCCCTAAAAAAGAAAAAACCAATACGCGACAAAGAAAGATAGAACTACTACTAACCTCATAAAGTGCAACAGTGCTTAAATCCAGCAAGTTGAGGCATACAGGGTAAAAATGGAAGTTAAGAGATCTCAAAAATGATTTTGCTATATTTCTATGATTTCAATTTGAAATGTTCAAAAGCCAGCAGAGACTCCGTCGGCCATCTTGGCTTGAACTCCCTCTCTCCCTCGCTCGCGCGCGCGCGCACACAACACACTCCCTCTTCCTCGCTCTCCCCCTCCGTCTCTATAAAGGAAGCAGCTTTTGTGACCTTCAAATAGAGGCAGGCCATGTGACTCGCGCACGCTGTCAATCAGGAAGGAGGGTGGAAAGCTAGCATCTTAAAGGAAACGCAGTTCTTTCATTCTCTCGCGCGCTCCCGTTTGCGAAAGCTGCAACAGCGCACGTTTTCTACTATTCCTCAAGTGTATAATCAACAGTATTACACATTCTAAAATAACAATCCCGTAAAAAGCTGCAGTCGTTGTCGTCCGCCGTCTAGGACATATCGGAGGATGGATAGATAGACATCATTTTAAGCTTCTCAATTTCACTTTGCATTTCTGACCAATGCTTACCAACACCCAAAAATATAAAAATCCACACGATACAATTAACTGGTAACAGCAATACCACCCCAAATAACATTGTTACTGTTATAATTTGTACCCCATCACTTCTGTCAGCTGCTCAATCAATAAAGGCAACAAACTGCGTGGTTAATGACTAAAAATCCAGCTTTTCAAACAAACTCAAAGTTACTCTTTGCAATTTAAAATTACCAACACTTTTATCAAAATCACTATTCAATTTTCAGATTCCAAATGTATGGAAAAAGGGATCAGATACTTTATGGCACTGCGATACAAATCACTGTGACTGCAATATTACTCCATGTAGTCCTTACTCATGTGTATTTTTATAATTCAGCATATTCAGTAACTACTTATATATTAAGGCACACTATACTGCAAAATTTTATACAGTGCTGCACAAAATGGCTTAAATTGTGTCCTTTACTAATATAGTCTAAGAAGACATTTTGGCAAGGAAGTGGCATATACATGAATGGACATACATTTTATCCATTGTTCAGTAGCCTTTACACTTATTGCTATTACCAACCATAAAGGCTGAATATTCTATAGTCCATTTCAGTGCACAAAATACTTTTTTGAAATGCTCATTAGTCATCACAACTCCCCTGTGATAGGCTAGGCTGAAATATAGTGACTTGCCAGAAGCCAATAGTGAGCTGCATGGTGGAGTGAGTCTATGTTTCAAGTCAAAAGCAAGCTCTCCATTTACAACATGAGATAATTAATGGAACCCAGCCTTCAGGATAAATATTTCTAGAGTGGTTTACAAAATTAAAAATGAAAACTGTGAAGTCATAATACAAAATATAAAATCAAACTTAAACTATCTCAAAAGTTAGAAGCCTGGGAAAATGTGAATCTTTAATCAGACACTCAAATGACAGAGTGGGTGTCCAGCAAGCTTCCCTGGGGGGGAAAGAGCATAAGAAGAGCCCTGCTGGATCAGGCAAAAGGCCCCTCTAGTTCAGCACTTTGTTCCCAGTGCACAGCCAGATGCCTACAGGAAGACTGCATGCATGTCTTGAGGGTAACAGCAGTCCTTCCACCCATTGCAATTTCCAGCAAGTAGTATTCAGAGATAAGAGTACAGAACTACAAGCAGAGGATCTCAAATGTGAAGGTCCTGTCCCATGTTTAGGAAAGGAATAGAAGATGCAATTGCCAATATGACAATGCCAGTATACAAATTTTTGGTGTGACTGCATCTGGAATGCTGTGTGCAGGTCCAGCCACCTTGCCTCAAAAAGGATATTCAGAGCTGGAAAAGGGTAACAAAAATGATCAAGGGGATGCAGCAACTCCCATATCAGTACAGGCTGCAGTGTTTGGGACTTTTAATTTAGAGAAAATGTGATATGACAGAAGTTTATAAAATTATGCATTGCATGAAAGAAACAGAGAAGAGTTTTCTCCCTCTAACACTAGAAATGAGGGACATCAATAACACTGAACATTGGAAGATTCAGGAAAGGTGAAAGAACTTCTTCATGCAGCATATAGTTACCATGCATATGCAAACTAAGGCCCGGGGGCTGGATCCAGCCCATTCGCCTTCTAAATCCGGCCCACGGATGGTCCGGGAATCCGCGTGTTTTTACGTGAGTAGAATGTATCTTTTTATTTAACATGCATTTCTGAGTTATTGGGGGGGTTGCCTGGTGTTTTCACATGAGTAGAATGTGTGCTTTTGTTTAAAATGCATCTCTGGGTTATTTGTAGGGCATAGGAATTCGTTTATTTCCCCCCCCCAAAAAAAATATAGTCCGGCCCCCCACAAGTTCTGAGGGCCAGTGGACCAGCCCCCTGCTGAAAAAGTTTGCTGACCCTTGAGTTAAACTATGGAACTTGCATTTACAGGAGGCAGTGAAAGCCATCAACTTGGATGGCTTTAAAAGAGGGTTAGACAAATTTATGGAATAAAAAATCAATAGCCACGAAGGCTATCGTCTCTCCATGATATGGTGGACCAAATGAACATGGACTAGAAGATTTAGCTTCAAATCCCTTTTCAGCCATGAAACTCAGGACTACCTCTCCCCCTGGCCCTATGACAAACAGGAAGGCACTAACAACAGGAAGAAATAGGGAGGAGACTTCCACGTGCACAGGAAAGCAATAAGCCCCAAAAGTTTAAGCATAAACCTTGCTTTGGAGGCACTCCTGAATAACAGTTATCAACCTAGTTTGTAAACCACTGTTGCCACAATAGTGCAAGCTGCAACAATGGTTTACAGAAAAAGTTGAGAATTATTATGAAATATATTTGCCCTAACACATTTTTACCTGTGCTCCTGAAGGTCTCCTCCCTATCTCTTTCAGACAGTATCTGAAGCCTATTCCATTCCACAGGACTTTTGTATGGTGTGTGTGAAAGCTCTATTAGTAAATAGCAAAACGTAGTCCGAGTCCTTCTGAGGAAGTGGGAAATGCAATACAATTATAGTCTTTCCGCAGGGCCTGCAAGACAGAGCTATTCCACCAGGCCTTTGGCCAGGGCACTGCCTGACTGGCAATCCTCACAAAACTCTAGCCCAATGGTTGCCATTAATCTGATTGGAATTTGTAATGAAATGATTTTAGAATGTTTTATCATTTTACTGTTGTTAACCGCTCTGAGCCTGGCTTTGGCTGGGGAGGGCGGGATATAAATAAAATTTATTATTATTATTATTATTATTATTATTATTATTATTATTATTATTATTATTTCTAATATAATTTATTCAGCTGAACTTAACATTGATTCTAATAATTATTCACATATAATATCTTCTAGCAACTAAGAGGTGCAACAGTTAACAGTGGTAGGAACAAGGTTCTTAAGAGTAGGAGATGCTCATTTGTAAGTGCTCAATTCCTTATTAGGCCAACAGCTCTCACTCTTCCAAATGCCCCCAATGCACCACACATATCTGCAAATGCTTCTAAATTTGTACCATAGCCACAAATTGACAACTACTTCAAAGTGTGAAATAGTTCATTAACAATCCTGTTCCATAAAAAAAACCTTTCTTAGCTCCAGAAGGATAACACATTTTCTGCATTGTTTTTTAAAACCTACCTTCAGGAAATGCTTTCCACTCCCCTTACTCCAAAATAGTGGTTGGTCTGTTTGAAGACCAATTGGGAAAAATACAAATGCAACATTAGAACCAATTTAAATAAGCAGTGAGCAAGCTTTCCACTTCATCAGAACTCTTTTTCAGGCTGTATAAATTAAAGATAATTGTTACTTGTCATTTAAAAATCAGCTCAATGTACTAAATTAAACTTGTAGGAGATGCAGGGGAGGAAGTTGTTGCAAGATACTTTCTACCCCAGGAGCTTAGGGCATTAAAGATCAAAGCCAGCACTTTGAAATGTGCCAGGACAACTAGAAATGTATTAATATGTTTCCAGCAACGTATCACAGTTAGCAGGTCTATTGTCAAGTTCTATGTCATCTGAACCTTCAACAGGCTCCAAAGCAAAAATATGCAGCATATCATTATCAATCTGAAGAAGCCTGTTCCTCCAAATGCTTTGCACTACAGTCCCCATGATCTCTATGCTGGTTGAGGCTACTTTGAGATAAGGCCACAAAGATGAAGCATATAGATTAAATATGGATCTGCGTCTGTTGTACTACAACACCCCAAAAGACTACAGGCTATTTGTAGAGAAGGCTATTAAATAGCTTTTATATATTAAAAACATAAAATACAGTAGTAATCTAGCTCAGCCCAGTCAAGAGGCACATAAAAATCTGAACCTGGCTAGACCAAAAAGAAAGGTCTCACCACTAATTAGGGCAACAGAGTGATTCCTACAGATATATACACCCAACCCTAAACTGCAAAAGCTAAATAAGAAACGGTGGCTAACTGCCACAGCACCACCAGCAGGATGGGCAGGGATCACTGTGGTGTTATCCCAGCATGGGAAACTATAAGTGTTGCTGCTTTGGAGCTTTCTTTCACTATATGTTTTTAACAGGGACCATTTCACTTTTCAAATTTTAGTTCCTCCAACTTTAGAGAAATAAATGCATTTTCACCCTCTTAAAAGTCTTCCCTCTCCCACATCTTTCTTTCTCTCTTTCTATGTATGTATATATGTATGCATGCATGTATGTATGTATGTACCAAAAGCAACCTACAAAGTGAAAATACACAAAATACACAACAATGGACTAGGCACCAATAAATAAGGCACCAATAAATACAATACTAGAACAGCCACAGAATCTTGAAGAAACATATCAGAATACAAGAGAAGATTTCAAAGGTTGTGACCCAAAATAAAATAAAGCAAATATATCTATGAAGGGATCTCCAAAGTGTGGGTACTGTTACAAGAAACAGTTTAAATTAAATTGTAGCTGGCAATTAGCTTATCACCAATGTGAGAATGGCAGGGGAGGGAGGAGACAAGGAACAGCAAAGGAAAGATGAAACCATCACATTTTTACAGAAACTGAAAACAAATGTTTAGTTATTGGTTGGTGTGGGCAGCATATAAACACAGAATGCTCCTCTATGAGTCAGTTTCCATGGATTTTGGCTTGGGTTGTAACTGTGTAGGCCAAGCTTGCTACTTATGAGTAAACAGTACGGTATGCAGACCTTTACAACTAAACTCTGCCTCATCATTTATAGGATGCACTTACACTGTGGGTTGTTCACACACAATTCCGCATTTCAGGACAAAAAGGAACACTTGTCCACTACAAGAACTACAATAGTTGCATGATATTTGCGTTCACACAAAAAAAGCAGCTCTGTGATGAAAGTGGCTATGCAAATAAAGCATCTGTTTTAGTTTGTGTATTATTATCTGCTCCTTCTAGAAAGTCTAATTAGAATCCTGAGCAGGCCTAAAGCAACTGAGCCAGAGGAGCTTTGCAACTAGACTATTGGTTATGAGTATCGGAGCAATGCCAAACTTAGCAAGTTTGAAGATCATTACATGTGCCCTAAACAGTCAAAATTCAATCAATGGATATTCAGATTTAGATTATGAGAAAGTACTGTGGCACTTAGTTCATGCAGACAAACCTTCACATTGTAATCAATGAAAGTGAGATAGAGAGAGGGATGCCTTCCTTCTACGCTAACCACTATTTTGGGAATCCTTATTAAAAATACCATAAAAACAAACAGAACATGTCCCAGGTATAGCAAACACCACTGCAAGTTTAGATAACTAGGGACATTAAATCTGGTTTATCATCTGTAATAACTATAAACAAAAAAACTAATAATGATAAACCAATTCTTATCAATTTGTCTATGCAAGCTCTGAACTTTATCAGAAATAAATTATATATGGAAGCTAAGAATGTATGGTATTTTACCGCTGTAAACCACTGATGGCTCCAAACAATGGGAGCTTGAATTTTACAAAAAAAGTTATTTCTTAAAAGCTAGAGCCTCTTTTCAAGTTTCAACACACAATCCTTCCTAGCATTGGGATTGGAATCATTTTGTAGCCATTTGGAAGGTCTTAGATCTACCCCCACCCACCTCAAAACAGCAACTATGTACTACCTGAAGACCAATTTTTAATTAAGTGAAACAACTGCATACATCTTGGAAACTTTTCATCCTAAACCTCTTGAACTGATGACTCATTGCATGAAGCTTTGATTCCAAATACGAGGCAATTATCTAGTAGTCATCAGCTGGCAGTAACCAACTCAAGAGTATGGTACATAGAGGAACAGAATGAATAAGGGTCAGAGAGGAATAGAATGGCTAAAAACAGAACAGAACTACCTATTTTAGTCGGACACGACGAAACGACTAAACAACAACAACAACAACTGGGGAAAATCCAAGGCTCTTTCCTGCAGCACTTATGATTTTGTTGGCCGTATATGACTTAAAAGGAAAAGCACATTGCAGCTCAATATGTCTAGTGGTACCTCGGGTTAAATACTTAATTCGTTCCGGAGGTCCCTTCTTAACCTGAAGCTGTTCTTAACCTGAAGCACCACTTTAGCTAATGGGGCCTCCTGCTGCCGCCGGAGCGCGATTTCTGTTCTCATCCTGAAGCAAAGTTCTTAACCCGAGGTACTATTTCTGGGTTAGTGGAGTCTGTAAGCTGAAGCGTATGTAACCCAAGGTACCCAAGTTACATGTAACCCAAGACACACTGACCAGATGTCTGGAAGCTGTGGCTGGATGGTTACGTGGGAGCCGGTTGAAGTTAAATCCTTCGAAGACAGAGGTCCTCTGGCTGGGACGGAGCGATATGGGATTGAGGGGGCAACTCCCATCTCTTGCGGGGGTGCAATTAGTGCCAGCATCGTCCGTTAAGAGTTTGGGTGTAATCTTCGATACCTCCCTCTCTATGGAGGCGCAGATTACAGCTATAACAAAGGCGGCATTTTTTCATCTCCGCCAAGCTAAGCAGTTGGCTCCTTATCTCTCTCGCCCTGACCTAGCCACTGTGATCCACGCGACGGTCACCTCCAGACTGGATTATTGTAACTCGCTCTACGTGGGGCTGCCCTTGAGACTGACCCAGAAACTCCAGCGGGTGCAGAATGCCGCGGCGAGACTCCTTATGGGGTCTTCGCTGCGAGATCATATCCATCCGGTATTATACCAGTTGCACTGGCTCCCGGTGGAGTACAGGATCAGGTTTAAGGTGCTGGTTTTAACCTTTAAAGCCCTATACAGCCTAGGACCCTCGTCCCTACGGGACCGCCTCTCCTGGTATGTCCCACAGAGAAATTTACGGTCTGCAAATAAAAACACCCTAAAGATCCCAGGCCACAGAGAGGTTAGGTTGGCCTCAACTAGAGCCAGGGCTTTCTCAGCCACGGCTCCAATCTGGTGGAACGCTCTGTCACAAGAGACTAGGGCCCTGCAGGACCTGACATCTTTCCGCAGGGCCTGCAAGACAGAGCTGTTCCACCAGGCCTTTGTCAGGGCGCAGCCTGACCCCCTCCTCTGGCAATCTGCACAAAAATTTTGCTTGATGGTTGCCATTAATTTGAGTTTAATTTGGTTGCCATTAATTTGATTTTAATTTGAATTAATTAATTTTATAATGAATGTTTTAGAATGTTGGACTATTTTGATTGTTGTTAGCCGCCCTGAGCCCAGCTTCGGCTGGGGAGGGCGGGATATAAATAAAATTTATTATTATTATTATTATTATTATTATTATTATTATTATTATTATTATTATTATTATTATTACCACTGTAATGCCTTAGTAAGCACTACACCAGAGAAGTGAGAATGAAAGTATGTGCATCTGTATGTGCGTGAGTGAAAGGGGTGTGTGCACATTTGCATGAGTGAACTTTGGTAAGTTGTGGGAAGTACATCACATCAGTGCCAGCCAAACTAAACCATTTCTCTTCCATTAGAACATTCTAACCAGACTACATCTACATCTACATCATCATCATCCAAACCCTTGGCTCTTTCACTCATTATATCAACAACACACATTACCCCTCCCCCCAAAAGGGATAACAAGAATTAATTAGGAGTTCCGTGCAGCATGGACATGTTATCATGTTTTGCACAAAAAACATTTTAGTATTAAATTCAAGGACATGATAAAAGCAATGCGTGGGTGTGCTACATTGTTTTCACAAGATACCATTGCAAGCCCCCAAGTTTGTTTTCGTTTGCTTTAGCTACACTAGCCTTCTGAATAACCAGACATTTACACACAGATTCTTACTAGTGTGGCATGGCAGTTACCAGGTCATTTGGCAGTGTACCGAGGTATCACAACTGATTAATGAGCTTCCTTATAATAGTTACTGTTTATGTGATGTATCTCTTGCCTCCATTGAGACAGAAGGAATAACCACCTGTGTGAACCTATATAAAAAGCTCTGGACATCATGAATCTTATTTTTTCTTCTGCTTCAAAAGCTCATGAAGGGTCTATTTTAGTAAATGACTTTTGCCGCTTCTAGATAAAGGGGCTATCATTTGAATGCCTACTTCATTTGTACAGTCACAATCAAGAGCTTGTATTTGCACATTTACTTCAAAAGCAAATGCTTTGATGGGAAATGGAATTTCAGGTAAAATACAGTACTCTTTCTGCATGACATGGAAAAGCTCAAAAGCAGTAGTAGTAGTAGTAATAATAATAATAATAATAATAATAATAATAATAATAATAGTAATATACCCCACCCATCTGGCTGGGTTTCCCCAGTATCTGAAGGGAGCCCTGCATAGGGAAGCTTTTTAAGGTTCAATGTTTTATTATGCTTTTATATATGTTGGAAGCCACCCAGAGTAACCCAGTCAACCCAGTATGTTGGAAGCCACCCAGGGTACAAATAAATTATACCAAGAGAAATCAGTCCAATAATTGCGCACAAGACTACCTCCATGCTGAGCTGTTATTCTACTTACCTCAAAACTCAGTATGATACAGAATGCAGTTCCACATAGAGACAAATCATGGGTCAGCATGTGATGACCTCAACATTTTCCTGCACTGTATCACTTCAGCTGTGGGACAAGGAAGTCCTAGGTACTAATCGGTCTAACCATATAACTCACATGACAGCTTTGAGCAAGTTAGTAAGATGCTGCTGGATGCTACTCCCCACACATGCATGCAGTTCACATGCTTCCTCACTCAGTTCCCTCACAACATGTAGAAGTGAACATCAAAACCATAGCCATTGGACAGAGGTCACTCCTAACCCTGAATACTGAAACCATTGTTTCCCCAGCACAGGAAAACAAACATCTAAACAGACTTATTCTGTGGCCTAATTTATGTAAAAGGATTGTTAATTTCACTGTCATTAAAGAGTTAATAAACCACAGTCTTATAGAAATGATTAAAAGTGCAGACCCCAGCTTCTCCTAATCCAAACTTAAAACCCATCTTCCAATGCAATATATATATATATATATATATATATATATATATATATATATATATATATGCAGGTTTTGGTGTCTTCGGGTGTCTTCCCGTGTAAGAGTTGGGGTGTCTAGGCGACGTTTCGACGAGGTCTCACTCGTCATCTTCAGGCTGGTGCTTTCGGCTTCTTGTTACTGGAACAGAGCAGGATCTCAGTGTTTGAGTTCCTATAAATACTGTTGAGGGGGTGTGGTGTATAGCCTCCAACGTTCTGGGCAGAGAGGAAGTTCCCAGGTTAGTGTGTCTTTTCTTCTTTTGTTCATTAATTACTTGAGGGATATCTTGAGTGATTTCTTGAGTGATATTCTGAGTACCATTTAGGAGGGTCATTAGGTGTGGATTAGTTGCTAAAGCTTTCGTGTCTTGACCTCTTGAGCTTGTGAAGAGTTTTTTCTGAGAAGATGGCTGTACTGCACTTAGTTGTGCTCTGGCTTGGCTTCGTGTATAGGGGCGAGCTGTGGTTTTGTGCCCTGTGCCAGCCAGATCTGTGTAGGGATTGCAGGGGGGTGCAGCATCCGGAGGTGCCACTATGGTTTGGCTACTGGATGGTGTCTGTAATTTATCTGTGGAGAGGGTCTCACCGGTCATCGCAAATCTGTACATGGAACACTTTGAAACCAATGCTTTAGACAAGTCAGAACACAAACCCAAACTTTGGCTCAGGTATGTTGACGACACCTTTGTAATTTGGCCACACGGGAAGAAAAAACTAGATAGCTTCCTCACACATCTCAACAGCCTACACCCCAAAATACAATTCACTATGGAAATAGAAGCCAACAACCAACTTCCCTTCCTTGACGTCCTAATCTACAAAAAACCTGATGGCTCCCTAGGACACACTATCTACCGGAAAAAAACACACACCAACCGCTACTTACATGCACAATCACACCACCACCCTGCACAAATAAACTCCGTAGCCAAGACTCTCATCTCCAGAACCAAACGCCTGGCTGACAAAGACCACTTGACAACTGAGTTACAGAATCTTTCAAATGTGTTAATCGCCAACGGATACCAGCAAAACAGGGTTACGAAGCTAATCCAAAAAGAAACACCCCCCAAAAACCAAGACACAGAAGAAAACAATGGCATGGCCCTCCTTCCTTATATCAAGGGCACTACAGATAAAATTAGCAAAATCCTCCATAAACACAATATCAAAACAGCCTTTTGCACCAACCAAAAAATAGCCAATATCCTCAGAAACCCCAAAGATAAAATCCAGTTAGAAAACCAAGGGGTCTATGAAATACCCTGCAAAGTCTGCCCAGCCACGTACATTGGACAAACAAACAGACGAATAAATGCACGTATCGCAGAACACAAGAATGCCGTCAAAAAAGAAGAAAAAACTTCCTCTCTTTACCAACACATGAAAGAAACAGGACACGAAATTAATTTTTCAGATTCCAAATTGCTCTTTAACATGGAACACCACCACAAGAGAATAATCATGGAAGCCATCGAGATAGAGAAACACCCTCACAACATGAACAAGCGTGACGATACGTCCCGCCTGCCAGACATCTGGAAAATAGCCCTCCCCACAAAAACCGACACCAGAACCAGAGGCACACAGAACGCCATCTCCAATCAACCACACCAGACCCAAACCCAGACCCTCTCCACAGATAAATTACAGACACCATCCAGTAGCCAAACCATAGTGGCACCTCCGGATGCTGCACCCCCCTGCAATCCCTACACAGATCTGGCTGGCACAGGGCACAAAACCACAGCTCGCCCCTATACACGAAGCCAAGCCAGAGCACAACTAAGTGCAGTACAGCCATCTTCTCAGAAAAAACTCTTCACAAGCTCAAGAGGTCAAGACACGAAAGCTTTAGCAACTAATCCACACCTAATGACCCTCCTAAATGGTACTCAGAATATCACTCAAGAAATCACTCAAGATATCCCTCAAGTAATTAATGAACAAAAGAAGAAAAGACACACTAACCTGGGAACTTCCTCTCTGCCCAGAACGTTGGAGGCTATACACCACACCCCCTCAACAGTATTTATAGGAACTCAAACACTGAGATCCTGCTCTGTTCCAGTAACAAGAAGCCGAAAGCACCAGCCTGAAGATGACGAGTGAGACCTCGTCGAAACGTCGCCTAGACACCCCAACTCTTACACGGGAAGACACCCGAAGACACCAAAACCTGCATTCCTGTACCCGTGAAAATCTACGAAAGCATATATATATATATATATATATATATATATATATATATATATATATGCAGGTTTTGGTGTCTTCGGGTGTCTTCCCGTGTAAGAGTTGGGGTGTCTAGGCGACGTTTCGACGAGGTCTCACTCGTCATCTTCAGGCTGGTGCTTTCGGCTTCTTGTTACTGGAACAGAGCAGGATCTCAGTGTTTGAGTTCCTATAAATACTGTTGAGGGGGTGTGGTGTATAGCCTCCAACGTTCTGGGCAGAGAGGAAGTTCCCAGGTTAGTGTGCCTTTTCTTCTTTTGTTCATTAATTACTTGAGGGATATCTTGAGTGATTTCTTGAGTGATATTCTGAGTACCACTTAGGAGGGTCATTAGGTGTGGATTAGTTGCTAAAGCTTTCGTGTCTTGACCTCTTGAGCTTGTAAAGAGTTTTTCTGAGAAGATGGCTGTACTGCAAATAGTTGTGCTTTGGCTTGGCTTCGTGTATAGGGGCGAGCTGTGGTTTTGTGCCCTGTGCCAGCCAGATCTGTGTAGGGATTGCAGGGGGGTGCAGCATCCGGAGGTGCCACTATGGTTTGGCTACTGGATGGTGTCTGTAATTTATCTGTGGAGAGGGTCTGGGTTTGGGTCTGGTGTGGTTGATTGGAGGTCAAGAGGTCAAGACACGAAAGCTTTAGCAACTAATCCACACCTAATGACCCTCCTAAGTGGTACTCAGAATATCACTCAAGAAATCACTCAAGATATCCCTCAAGTAATTAATGAACAAAAGAAGAAAAGGCACACTAACCTGGGAACTTCCTCTCTGCCCAGAACGTTGGAGGCTATACACCACACCCCCTCAACAGTATTTATAGGAACTCAAACACTGAGATCCTGCTCTGTTCCAGTAACAAGAAGCCGAAAGCACCAGCCTGAAGATGACGAGTGAGACCTCGTCGAAACGTCGCCTAGACACCCCAACTCTTACACGGGAAGACACCCGAAGACACCAAAACCTGCATTCCTGTACCCGTGAAAATCTACGAAAGCAAATATATATATATATATATATATATATATATATATATATATATATATATATATATGCTTTCGTAGATTTTCACGGGTACAAGAATGTAGGTTTTGGTGTCTTCGGGTGTCTTCCCGTGTAAGAGTTGGGGTGTCTAGGCGACGTTTCGAAACGTCGCCTAGACACCCCAACTCTTACACGGGAAGACACCCGAAGACACCAAAACCTACATATATATATATATATATATATATATATATATATATATATATATCCTTTTAATTTTAATAATAAAAGTAAAAATCTTGATTTAGGGCTGTCATCTTTGCTCATGTTCTTTTTTTTCTTTTTGCAAGAAGGAGGAGTAAGAATTGAGGAAACAAAAATAGTAATGCAACTGCTGATGCAACTTAATTCAGTCACCAAGACTCAGAAATGGTGAGTTCAAAACTAATGACATAACTAGCTTTCTTCCAATTTGATGCCTTTCAAGTGGTAGGACGCCCAACTCCTATCAGACAAAGCCAGCATGGCCAATGGTCATGGATGATAGGAGCTGTAGTCTAAAACATATGAAGAGCACAAGGATGGGGAAAGGCTGATGGAGGCCATGCGTACTCAAGCCTCCGCATTGCCTCATTATTCCAGGTGCTATTTTAAAGTATGACTATGAAAGTAGGAGAGATAGAAAATTATAAAAGGCTACGTTAGATAGTCATGTACATCCTAAGAATTACATTTATTACATTTATTAACTCTCCTGAAACCTTAAAAAAGCACATTCGTGTTATTCCTGCACAACTTTAGACTGCTGCAGCGTAAGAGTGGAATCCACTGCAGACAACCAATCAAATTTAAGGGCATTTTTAAACAGGCGTGTATTTTACTATTTTCTGCCAAATTTGTAATCAGTGCTCTGTGTCCCATCCAGAAGTTCCTGCTCCTTAGCCTTTATCCAAAAAAAACAGAACAACTGTCATACCTTAATGGCAAATAGTAAAAAAACACCACTGCTATCAGCAAAAAGTAGGAGACCTTAAAAGATAAAGTTACACAAACTAGTTGAAGTTTTGTCTATTATAAAATATCCTCAATTTCAAAGCCCAAGGGTTTCTGAGAGTGCAATTCCATAGCCTCTGGGAGCCATAGGATATTGTATTGCACCGAGGAGGACCACTCTTGGGAGTCTCTTAGTGAGACTGTGGAAACTCTGCAGCCAGCACACAACAGAAGTAAAAGGGAAAGGGTGTCTGTATGGGAAGCCCTCCCATTCCCCAACACACCCCTGGGATGGAAAAGAATGCCAGTCCTAAAGCTGGTTGGTGTCCTTGTTTTCCCTCCATCTTCCCACAACTTCTGTGCTAGCCAAAGATCAGTAGGCCTTTGGATTATCTTCTACCACAGATTCTTCCTTCCCTGGCACCAGTAGATTTTTTTTTTTGTCACGAGTAGAAGTAGCCCAAAACAGAGTTCTCTTAAAACAAAAAAATAAAAATGCAGGAGATACAGAAGTCTTAAGCAAATCAGGAGTATGGATTCAACGCTTTCATACCCAGCTCTTTTTCCAGTACCCACACAGTTCTTAACTAGTGAAATTGTGTGTGAATATAATAATATAATATAATATAATATAATATAATATAATATAATATAATATAATATAATATAATATAATATAATATAATATAATATAATATAATATAATATCACCATGAATAGCAGCATGTATTTTACTCAAGGTGCTGGAAAATATAGGGAAAAAGTAGAACTGCAGATAGCATTGTTTGGAAATGTATCAGAAAACTGTAACACCACAAGAAGCAAATATTGTATTGAGTCTGGTTTCAATTTCAGCAGTGTGTAGGAAATCATAGGTTTCAGTCGTATTACCATGAGAGAAGAGGATATTCTTTTAAAAACGTTTAAATGAACTGAATACATTTTAATCATTAAATAGAGCTGGTGAGATAAATAGAGATAGCCTTTTCCACTGCCCATGCCTGCTAGTGCTGGCGGGAGTTAGAGCCCAACAGGTTCCCTTATCCGTGAGCCAGACCCACCTCACTGCTGGCGCAAAGCCCTAGAGACGTTGTCCATGAGGGAATGTGGTCCTCTGACTGGAACAGGTTACCCATCCATAAGCATATGTTTATTACCTGTAAACCCACCCTCTCTTTTGGGGTGAGAATCAGTAATACTGAAGAACATTCAAAGTGTGGTAGAGGAGGGATAGAACAGAGATAGAACAGTAAATATCATACAAGAAGGGGGGGGGACACTGAGAGGGAAAAGGGCAGCTGTGCACTGTTGGGAGGGGTAGAGTGCAGAGACAAGGACGTTGGACAGCTCAAAGGGTTGAGGGCTACGAAGTTCAATGTGCATGCCTACGAGGGAGGAAAAAGAAGACAGGGTACAGAAGTTGA
The DNA here is from genome assembly GCF_964188305.1 of Podarcis bocagei. Lineage (NCBI taxonomy): Eukaryota > Metazoa > Chordata > Lepidosauria > Squamata > Lacertidae > Podarcis > Podarcis bocagei. Next base: position 33,917,151 of record NC_138135.1, on the reverse strand, counting down.
GTAGCTGGAAGGGGACAGAAGACCGTGTGGAATGAGAACTAGGAATCTAAGAACAATGGGTGGAGGAATAAAAGGCTAATGCATCCATCAATGCAACCACATACCTTCTTGTGGTACTGAGCATGTAAACAATTTCCTCCTGCAGAAACTGTAAAATCAGAGCGCACTGCCAAAAATAATTCACTATGCTACCATACATGTTAATGTCTGGGCATATTAGAAGTGAAAAATCCAAATTTACCTTTGAAAGGTAAGGCCCACATTTGAAAAAGGATACTTTCTAAGATAAACATCATAAACTTAATAGGGAGGCCCTACCTTGCATACTGCTGTGATTTCTCTAACAAAGTGATGTACACCACAAAGTGATTGCACACACCACTGGCAATATGTTATGTTCTCCAGGAAAGGCCACCCTACACATGTCAATTCAAAAGTAAGTTCTACTGGGAGGTATTTAATGTAGCACTATGACAATCATTCCATCAGCCCAAGCATTTCAGCTTGCCAGACAGAACGATCCTTCTCCTCCTCTCTTCCCTGTGCTATTCTGGGGGTTCTTTCAACACACACACCAAAGCCAATGGGGGGGCAGGAGGATATACACTGCCCTAGCAGGTCCTTGTCTGGGTTTACATGAGTGTGGCTCATTAGTTGAACCTGGCACACTGTGTTCAATTGGGCTTACTCCCTAGTAAGTGTGTTTAGGATTACAACCCTTATTTTAGCTGCTTAAGATTTAATCGTAAAACAACAAAACTGTGAATATGTTAAAAAGGAAGCAATGCTTCAGACACATTTATCCTACATGTTTTGTATAATTTACTGATTAAGGCCCTTTTTAAATAAACATGACTCACTGTTTGTTTTCTTCACCAGGAGGTGGAGTCTTGCCATGCCCTTCCATTACAAAATCCTCATGTTCCATCTGCGAAGGCAAGCATTGCAGGTCAGCATTGATGGAGCAAAATACATTTTGTCCAAAGTGGCCCTTTTCCCTATCAGAATTTATCACCAGTTTCCATTGTTAGCTCTAACCAAGAGACTGCCATTTGAAGTTTAACAAATGCACACCCCACGGTCATATTGCCACTATCATGGTTAGCACTCATAAGCCAAAACATGAAGAAGAAAGTTTTATATGTTGAAACATGAAATGAGTAAATATGGGACCTAGATTCTTTACTTTTTCATATAAGGGCTTCCATATTTTTATTCTGCATAAGTTGTATAAGTTGATTATATACAATGAGATGCTTTTTTCTTTATTAAAAATCAACATTTGTCCGACCATTCTAAATTTGGTATAGAGAATTCTCCTCAGTGAAAAGTCTGAATTTCCCAAACTTAATTGGACACAATAGCCAGATGAGTATCATTTAAACGTTGGGGACAGAAGGATTCTTTCCTGTAGGAATAACCCATCTTCTTTTAAGAAGGCTTTAACATCTGCCGAAGCGACTGATGCTTTCAAAACTTTAAATGTGCTATTGAGGCTTGCCTTTCATTTAGAATTTAAAGTCCACTGTGGACTTTCCATCTCCCATTCTATACATCTATATTACGCATGCTCCGTGGCAACAGTCATTATGGGTGGAGAAGGGGGTCAGGAAATTTGATTCACACTGATATGGCCAAGGTACTGTGTCACCCCAGGAGAGATTAAAATGTTGCTGTCATTCCCTCCCCTCATACATAGATTAGAAAGATGCTCAAATATGAATAGTGAGGGTTTAACAAACCTTGATTTGGGGACACAGGCAGAGACTGAAAGCATATGGGAAAGCAGAGGCTGGGCAACAGTGTGAGGAGAAGCTAGTGGGGAAAGAAAAATATGGACGTGGAAATGCTCTCTTGTGAAAGCGTGAATTTTTGAAACTATTTTTGCAAATAATTCGCAGAACTTCCACAACTTATGATGTGGCTGAAGGCCACATCCTGCCCTGGCATCCAATGTCTAGTTTTCACTGAGATGGCAAACCTGTGTCTGGTGTACATCACTTCAGACTGCAAATAAAGACTCAAATAATTGAATGCTTCTCCAAACAAACAAAATTTCCTGTGGGTAAGAAACTAGCTAGAAACCTTAGCACTAACATTATATAGAGCTACAGGAGTAGCTGCATAATTAAGGCATTTCACATTTTCTAGTAAACTACCAAATCTTTTCCTTATGAAAACTGAGATTGGTCACATCACTATTTTTTTTAAATCATGGAGCATATCTTTGGTGATGAGTGCATACTACCCGAATTCCAGAGATTAGATGAAAAATGGCTGAAATACAGTACAGCAGCTAAAAAAACTGGAACATTACCAATCACTTGAGTGTGACTATCAGTTTGTTTTTGCAGGTTAAGAAACAATGTTTCAATTTAACTGTTAGGAAACCTAGATGACTCTAGGTCCCTTCCAATTCTGTGATTCCGAGTCTCCATCCCACAATGTTTTCACCCTCCACGGTTAGTGTTACATGTTCTGCAATCTTATTAAGTATGAATAGAATTAAGATTGTAAACTCTGGCTTCCAACTAATCATGACTAGCACTGGCTTCAGTGCATCTGGTTATGGACAAGATATGATGCAGCATTACGCTTGCACCGGACCATGTATTTGTTCACAGATTTGTAACTGTGTGCTTAAGTATTTGATAGGGTCTGCTTTCAGAATAGGCATGATGCAGGGATAGGCAAAGAGGTGTCCTGCAGATGTTGTTTGACTTCCAACTCGCATTAGCCCCAGTCAGCATGGTATGATACGAATTGTACTCATCAACATCTGGAGGGCATCATGTTGGCTACTCCAGTGACTTAAAAGATTTAAAGTGTTTTTCTTCTTGGTTGTTTCTGAAGCTATTTACATGTGCCGCCTCTAGGGCTGGGTAGTATGATGTCCAATGCACCAGTACAAATTATTAGAATTCCAAAATTCAGTTCTCTAGCAAACCGAGCCATATATTTCAGCTTTTTACCCTGTCCAGAAGTACCTTAAGAGTGGTGTTGCCAGATACAGTGGTGCCCCGCAAGACGAACGCTTCGTGAGACGAAAAACTCGCAAAACGAAAGGTTTTTTCGTTTTCGAGTTGCCTCGCAAGACGAATTTCCCTATGGGCTTGCTTCGCAAAACGAAGCTTGCCCCGCAAGCTCCGGGGACAGCGGGAAGTGCAGCGCGTCTTCCCCGCTGTCCCCGGACCTCTTTTGAAGCAAGGGGTGGCAGGGAGAAGCGATCTTCTCCCCGCAGCCCCAGGTCTGGGGACAGCGGGAAGTGCAGCGCGTCTTCCCCGCTGTCCCCGGACCTCTTTTGAAGCAAGGGGCGGCGGGGAGAAGCGATCTTCTCCCCGCAGCCCATTGCTTCAAAAGAGGGGACAGAGCGGCGCTTCCCCTCTGTCCCCGGACGGTCTCCATAGGAACGCATTGATTGATTTTCAATGCATTCCTATGGGAAACCGTGCTTCGCAAGACGAAAAACTCGCAAGAAGAAAAAACTTGCGGAACGAATTAATTTCGTCTTGCGAGGCACCACTGTATTTAAAAGACTAAGGGCACAGGTCCATGACTCATGTGCATAAAGTATTATGCTAATTTATATGCTTAGATGCAAATTTAGGCTGACTTTCAAATGGGAAAAAACTCTTACTCTTGAGGTCACCAAATGTTTTGCACTAGTGCGTACACTGAATTTTTAGAGGGTTGGGGGACCATTCACAAAATGGTTGCAATGGGGAGCATATTATAACACAAAATTACAGAAACAACCATCCCTGACAATTTTATTCCATGTCCTGCTGGTTCTGAATACTGAGAACGAACACACACACAGAGATGCTGCTGCTGCATAACAACAAAGAGCATTACTCAGTACAGTGGTGCCCCGCAAGACGAATGCCTCGCAAGACAAAAAACTCGCTAGACGAAAGGGTTTTCCATTTTTGAGTTGCTTTGCAAGACGAATTTCCCTATGGGCTTGCTTCGCAAGACGAAAACGTCTTGCAAGTTTGTTTCCTTTTTCTTAACACTTGACTTCAAGGAGCAACTCATAGAACACAGTGTACATAGTAGCCTTTTTTGAAGTAGCCTTTTTTTTAAAGACTTTGGTGATTTTTGAAGCTTTTCCAAAACTTCTTTTGCAGCCATTTGGTAAGTTAAGCTTTTAAAACTTTTTTGGGGGGTTTTAAATTTTGGGTTGGGGTGTTTGGAATTCAAGGACTTGGTGTTGGGGAGGTGTTTGCAAGAATCTGGAAGCTTGTGGGTTTTTTTCTGCATTTTCATGATTTTTTGTGACCATTGGGGCACTCTGCTGTTTTTTTAAAAAAATATTCTGGGTTTGAATTTCTGTGTGGTGGGTGGCTGGGGGAACAGTTGGGGAGGGGTTTGCAAGAATCTGGAAGCTTGTGTGTTTTTTTCTGCATTTTTATGATTTTCTGTGACCATTGGGCCACTCTGCTGTTTTTTTTAAAAATTTCTGGATTTGAATTTCTGTGTGCTGGGTGGCTGGGGGAACAGTTGGGGAGGGGTTTGCAAGAATCTGGAAGCTTGTGTGTTTTTTTCTGGCATGGAGAGGCTGCCAGTTCTGATGTTTCTGCGGCTGAAGACTTTGCAGCGGAGTTCCTGGAGGTTGTGAAGATGGAGGGCTACGTTCCACAGCAGGTCTTCAACTGCGACGAGACCGGGCTGTTTTGGAAGAGGATGCCCAAAAGGACTTTCATCACACAGGAGGAGGCCAAGTTGCCTGGTCACAAGCCCATGAAGGACCGTCTGACCCTGCTCTTCTGTGCCAACGCAAGCGGCGACCTGAAGATCAAGCCCCTGCTGGTGTACCACTCGGAGAACCCACGGGCCTTCAAGAAACACAAGGTCAACAAGGAGTGGCTGAGTGTCATGTGGCGATCCAAAAGTAAGGCTTGGGTCACATGTGTGCTGTTTGTGGACTGGGTCAATCATGTTTTTGGCCCTGCTGTCAAACAGTACCTGCTGGACAACGACCTGCCGCTGAAGGCTTTGCTTCTGATGGACAATGCTCCTGCTAATCCTAAAGGCCTTGAGGAGGACTTGTTGGAGGAGTTCAGCTTCATCAGCATCATGTTCCTGCCGCCTAACACCACGCCACTGCTCCAGCCGATGGATCAGCAGCTCATCGCCAGTTTCAAAAAACTCTACACCAAGGAGCTTTTCAGGCGATGCTTCGAGGTGGCTGATTGCACCACCATCACCCTGCGGGAATTCTGGAAGGACCACTTCGACATCGTCACTTGCTTGAAGATGATCACCACGGCCTGGAACGGGATCAGCCAGAGAAATTTGAATTGCGCTTGGCGCAGCCTGTGTGGCACCAAGTGACTCTGATGCACCAGAGTCAACAGTGGTGCGGGACATTGTTGCCTTGGGGAGGACCATGGGCCTGGAGGTCACAGAGGAGGACATCAGCGAGCTGGTGGAGGAGCACGACCACGAGCTGACCACCCAGGAGCTGGTCGAACTGCAGGCAGAGGCTGCGCAGGAGCAGGCCTCGCTGGAAGAGGAGGAAGCAACTGAGGAACGGCTGTCCTCCAAAGAACTGAGGGACATTTGCCTGAAGTGGAAGGATGTGCAGGCTTTTGCACAGCGGCACCACCCTGACAAGCACGTGGCACATGACCTTGTGAACACTTTTGATACGAGGGTCATGTCGCCTTTCAGGGAGGTGCTGAAAAGGCGGATGAAGCAGCAGACCATGGACAGGCTCTTCAGCAAGAAGCAAAGAGTGGAAGAGGAACGTTCTTCGAATTGTCCCCCAGAGTCTTAGAAAATGTACTGTACACTTTGTTGATTTTTAAATGTTTTTCTGTCATGTTTAGAAACTTAAATTATTGTTCCTTCAATTTTTGAAATGCTCTTTACAGTATGTGTGACTTTAAAGAGCACTTAATAAACTCTTGTTGTACCAAATTTGGCTTTGTTTGGACTTTTTTTGACCATAGGAACGCATTAATTGATTTTCAATGCATTCCTATGGGAATTCGTGATTCGCTAGACAAAAAATTCGCTAGACAAAAAAACTTGTGGAACGAATTAATTTCGTCTTGCGAGGCACCACTGTACCAGGAAAGATATACAAGGTAGCTACACCTCTCTCATTTCAAATAAATCACTTTACCCATAACTTACTTTCTAGGAAGGCTACAAAATTACTTTTTAAAAAAGAAGGAGGTATGATGGCCATCTTCAAATATATAAAGGGATATCACAGGAAGATAGAGCAAGCTTGTTTTCTCCTGCTACTGAGGGCACAACACAAACCAATGGCTTCAAGGTACAAGAAAGGAGATTCCTACATAACATCAGGAAGAATTTTCTGACAGTAAGATCTGTTCAACAGTGGAATGTGGTGGACTCTCCTTCCTTGGAGGTTTGTAAGCAGAGGTTGGATGGCCATCTGTCTTGGATGCTTTAGTTGACTCTTAATCACAGGGTTCAAGCCCCACATTGGGCAAAATATTCTTGCATTGCAGGGGGTTGAACTAAATGACCCTCAGGGTCCCTACCACCTCTACAATTTTATGATTCTATAATTAAGACATACATGGTAAAAAAAGTCACCAGTTATGGGGTACATGAGAGCATACAATTAAAGAATAAAACTAAAGAATTACTGGAAATAAGGGTTAACAACATTTCTTGGTCTTCAAGCCATACATGATTCATAATAGGCACTTCCTTTTCTGATCCAAGTAGACTAATAAATTCTACAAATCCCTTACCTTTTAAAATTTCACCAACTATTTACTCTCCATATTTCTCTAACCGCTTCAGCCCAATGGCATTGCCAGAATTCTTACAACTCAGGAGCCTCTGCTTTAAGTATGAGCCTAACACCTTGCTGGGCTTTAGAGATAAGCTCTTATCATCTCCAGACATCCACTGTTTGGTTGTGCAACATGAGTTGGCCAATTTTAAACTCCTGTCTTGCATAACCAATAGGAAGACTGTCATTACTTGCTGCTTTACAAATGTTAGAATCCAATTTATCTGAATTCACTTTAAAACCTTATTATAAAGATGAAAGAAATCTGCCATAGGTCAAAGAATAAATTAAGAGTACAAATGTGGCTGTATGACTATTATCACAAGGGGTAATGCAGCATATGAAATACACCATATCAGCTTTTTCTTTTAAAAAGTATTTTAATTTTCTGTGTAAGTTGCTTTGAACACCAAAGAGTAAGAAGTCTAAAATTTCAAAATGGGCTACTTCCCTTCACTTAAATGGGTATAAATTATTTTGTGTACACCAGTACTGCTTTGCTTTATGCTTTTAATGGCAAACCATGGTCTGGCTAATTACTCTTCTCCCACCTTGCATTCCTCAATTCACTCACTTACTTCTTTGTAGAAACAGGCAAAGTTTTGAGTTCTGCAAGCCATAGTTTATCTACGGTCAAACTATGGCTTCCAGTTCTGTTTGCAGTTAAATTGTCTTCCCAGTTTAAGATACAATGATTTATGCAAAGATGTGTACTTAGGTTGCCCCCTCACAAGAGGATACAGTGCACAAACCCGACACTTGGGCAACTAAGTGGCAGAAATTATGGCTTCCCTTACATGTGAAAAGAAGCATAAAGTGCAACCAAGTTTTAAAAGTCTCTACGCATCAGATGACGGGCCATGGGCAAGTACAGTATTCACTCAATTTTCCTATCCAACAAATAGTATTCATTTACTTCAGGAATGTGCACATCTACACAGACCACTGTAGGAGACTCCACTTTTGACCACAATGTTCCATGAGGATATTCCACTGGTCCTACTTAAAACCTAAGCAATGGTTATGTAATCCCACAAATAAGCATGTGTCTTATTTAGTTACTACCATCTTTCGAGACATCCTAGGCCAGTGTTTCTTGAACAATAGAGCTTGGGTCATTTTCAGGTGGGCTTCAGTGTCATAGCCTGCTCAGTGCCCTCTAGCTCTGCCACAGTCAGACTAATGCCACCGCCTGCAGGTCCTTGCATGCTGGTGACCAGAAAACAGAGAGGTTCCGGCAGAGAGAGGGATGGATGGAAGGAAGGAAGGTATCCCTCCTCTGAGGGGAAAAGGAAAGAGGTGTTAAAGGAAATAAGAAAATAAGATAAACATTGACATGTAATAATAAATAAGAAAACAAACTGGGACTACAATGGAAGGGAGTTAAAAGAGGAAAGCTATGATGGGAGGAAGAAGTGAATGTAAAAGAACCAGGGAAGAGGAATGAAAAAAATGTCAGAGGCTGCTAGTCACAAAAAGGATGGAGTTAAAATTTGGAATAATAATACTAATAGTAGTGGTAGTAAGTATCCCTCCCACCTGACTGGGTTGTCCCAGCTACTCTGAGTGGCTTTCAACACATATAAAAACATAATAAAACATTCAACATTAAAAAACAACAACTTCCCTATCTTCAGATGTCTTCTAACCTTATCTCCTTGACATCTGATGGGAGGGCGCCAACATCATCACTTTCTCCTGCTATCTAGCCCATCTTTGGAAATTGCTAAAGTTATTTGCCACATTTCCTCATGGAAAGGAATTCCACTGCTCACCTTTACTCAAGCTAAGCATAACATTTCTCTGGAGGTATTGTGACAAAATATTAGGCAAAACATGCTGATCCAGAGGCTCTTGCAGATTTTCCCTTTCCACAACCACATGCCTCTCAACCCATCTTTTATAATTTGTTCTCCCATTCTTCTTTCACAGACAACTTATACCTTTTCCTTCCCTTCCAAAAATACCCGTTTTCACTTGTCTCAGGTGGACTATTGGGGAAGAAAGGCCTAGGGTTCCTGAGAAAACTAGTACAGTCGTAACTCGGAAGTCAAACGCCTTGCGAGACAAACGTTTTGGCTCCCAAATGCCGCAAACCCAAAAGTGATTGTTCCGGTTTGCGAACATTCTTTGGAACATTCTTTGGAACCTGTCCGTTGCAGCTTGGTTCATGAACATTGTGGAAGTCAAATGGACTTCTGGAATGGATTCCGTTCGACTTCCGAGGAACAACTGTAATAGGTGAATAGCTTCTGGGCAATTTGCTTACTATTACCAATATGCAATTACGTGGGGGGGGGACATATTAGGCAAGTTCAACAGTGCACTCACTTTGTCCAGGGGCAACTGCTAAGCACAATAGGCCTGGCCAGTACATCATACAAACCAAGGGTATGCCATAAAATGCGCTTCAGATTTGTCACAGAGCCACTCCAACACATTTGGCAGAGAAATAACATAAGAATGGTTTCCCCAAGAGCAGGAAATTATATTTATTACCTTATAAAAATATTTATATATCAGCCTCTCATAAATTGCTTGTGTGCAGCAATATAAAAACATCTTAAAATGTTTTGCTCTAGGCTTTATCAAGTACATAGTGAGATCATCACCCTACAATATTTTAGTTTATGTTTTTATCATACCCTTTCCCCAAGTTCAGTGTGGTTCACATGGCCCCCTTCCCTCTCCATTCCCCTCCATCCATTTTATCTTCACAATAGCTCTGTGTGTGCATGTGTCATTAGCCAAAGGTCACTCTAGTGAGATTCATGGCCAACTGGAGATTTGAACCTGCATCCTCCTTTATGTTTGATAAGAACAGATCTTATAAAACAGGCATCCCCAAACTCAGCCCTCCAGATGTTTTGGGTCCCAAAACATCTGGAGGGGCCGATTTGGGGGATAGCTGTTATAAAAGTTCTGGGGGGGAGCATGTTAATGTGAACCAAGTCGTGAAGCAAAGCAGCTTCCTATGTAATCTGGTCAGTATCTTTGGAGATGCTTTAACAATGAGAGGATTTACAACCTAGTTTCTTTCCTTTCCACCAGCCACAATAGCATTAATAGCTAAAGGGTTTCATAAAAGTGTTTGTCTTTTTCTCCCATTACAAACACAAGACTAACAGAAACAAAAAAAATTTCCAGCATGAGCAAAAGAAGCACAAGCCAACTCATCCTTGTGAGCCCAGAGGAAACAAAGCCCAAACGTAAAGTGGCCAGCTTGACAACTGATTCCAAGAGGTTAGCTAGCTTGGAATACAGTGGTACCTCGGGTTAAGTACTTAATTCGTTCCAGAGGTCCGTTTTTAACCTGAAACTGTTCTTAACCTGAAGACCACTTTAGCTAATGGGGCCTCCTGCTGCCGCCGCACCGCCGGAGCACGATTTCTGTTCTCATCCTGAAGCAAAGTTCTTGACCCGAGGTATTATTTCTGGGTTAGTGGAGTCTGTAACCTGAAGCGTATGTAACCCAAGGTACCACTGTATATCAAATAAAATCAAATAAGAACTGGATTGGATCACTTCAAACAAATATTACTACAACACTTTTACTTTAACAAATGTTGTACAACCAGGGCTTCTTTTCAGCAGGAACTCACCGGAACAAGTTCCGGCACCTCTCATGTGGGCACCATTGCCATTCCAAGAGAACAAGGGAGGTGAATTCCGGCACCTCTTTTTCTAAAAAAACAGTACTGTGTACAACTATGCCTCATTCATCTCAATAACCAATTATAAAAATTTACCTTTTACTGGGGCAGAATGTAATTTGCCTAAGAATCTGAAGAAAATTGCTGAGCAATAATTTAGAGTGCACAACTGATACTAAAATCATTCAACATAATTGACTGCTCTGGGTCTCTGTATTAGCAATTACTCAGGTAAAGCTCCAAAGCATACTGAAATGCAAAAGTCCATGTTCAGATATAAAAACAGTAGGGACAAGGTTGGATGATGAACGAGTTTGCATGTGCATACTCCTTAGCTCCTGTAGTATCTACATCCCATCACTGCGCTCTTTCAGTACCACAATCCATTCAGTGTTATCCAAATTAAGGTAGTAATGTGTTTATCTGATTGTGGGACAGGCCATAGCTCAGTGATAGCACACACACTGCACAAATTACAGTACTCAAACACTTCCAGTTATAAGATCAAGTAACAAAGCTGTAAAAGCAAGAATGGATGGTACTGGCCCAAATGGAAGAGTGCTCAGACTCCATAAAAAGCAGATTCATATGTTTAGTGCCAATACCATACTTCCAATATTAATTTTAGCCAAGCAATTTGCTAGATATCTGTAGCAAGTAACAGTTATCCTCAGATAAGTGGCAATGTACACATACATAAATGCTTGCATATCACCTCACACACTTGAGCAGAAGGATTACTTGTAAATACCACAAACAAATTGCACATGCCTAGGCTGCAAGCAGAGCACTATGCTTGCCAAGCTGGGAACCAGCACCATGACAGCTGCACTAACAGGTCTCTGTGTTCTGGCCTTTAAACCTCTGAAGAATGTGTGAAGGCTCCACCTCCTCTAGTCTTAAATAAAACTACTATCACACAACACTTAATTTCAAATCACAGGTAACAAGTGGGCTATCAGAGAAGCATAGGTGAACACTGCAAAATTTGCAAGCAGCAGTATAACACTTACTGTTAATTATCAGGGAACAGAGTTTTGTGATTGTGTTGGTAGCCTAATGTGAACTGTTCTTCAACCTTTATCTAGACTGAAAAGGCTTATTCAGAATACAGATTTATGCTGCTGCGTTTTCAAGATGGGCTACAGTTACCAATTCAAATAGTAGCTGTAATGAATGAGTTTTACACACTTTCCATCAAGTACTTGTTCAACAAAACAGTAATAATTTGTGACATTTGCAACTTAGCTAAAACTAGCTAAACTAAAGATATTTTATGTTACCCTAAGTGTTACATGAATTGGTTCAAATGAGTTATACGGTATACACTTCTTCAGTAGATAAGCTTCTTAAAAGGTTGATTTAAGCCAGTCCACAGAAATTACTAACCAATAAAATATGTTTAGTCTATACAGCCCTATAGTATTTACAGTTCATCAGTGCTCTAGAAGGAACACTCAGCTCTTTCCAGTTTACAAAATCTTCCCTGCCCAATTGCCTAAAGGCAACATTTTCTTGTCACAAGCAACCAGGTGAGTGACTATTTACATCCCCATTTGAAATGTGTATATTGATCAGGAATAATTGCTGCATAAAGATGAGGAAAGACTCCAAGATATAAATATTCCCATGGAAACAATATTCTTGTATTAATTGCCACATTTTATGGTATTGTTAATATCAGCACTGGACTAAAATAAGACTTTGTATGTATTTAATCTTTATCAATACAATGAATTATATCTGGAAATACCATGTGCATGTTTCAAACCTACATATTCACAGTAATAGTTAATCGTATCAACATTTACCCTAGTCTCATTCTGTGAATTCACTGACCTTGGAACCAGCTTCCGACAAAATTTCTCCCTCATCAGTTTGCATGGGAACAGAATCTGTGCAAAACTCTGCTGAAACACGAAATTCTGCCTAAAAATAAATAAAATGAAGGATGCTATAATAAAATAGTTGGAATCTGAAATTTTATGAGTCATACTGCACATTGTAAATACTGAGGATTCTTAGGCCATTAAAAAAAATCACCCAGATTGCAATCAGGTCTCAGGAGTAAAGGCACAAGGGGCCCAGACAGGCAAGTGGGGAGAAACACACACATAAAGTAGTTTGGAGTTGGTAGATGTAGTCTTTGGAAAAGCTAGTAGTTATTCACTCATCTGCCAATCATATGGCTATTTCAGATTAAATAGTTTTAAGAAAGAACAGGTAGCCAAGGTTTGGGGGAAAGGTCCTCAAAGGCCAAATTAGGACTCATGCCAGGCCTAACTAGGCCCCCATGCTGGAGAGTGCCAATCCATGAACTAGAGGATAAGGAACCCATCTCTAATGCCTACTGTGCTGAAGTCTCCAAATGCATACAACTCTCTCCAGTATTCAGATATGCCACAGCTTTTCAGCTGAACAAAAAATTATCGGAAGTCTCAATGACTGTATTACTGAAAGCATGTTTATACTGGCAGTAAAAAAAAAAAACTTTTTTATCTTAACATGACATGCTTAAACTGTACATACAAAACTTCACATGAAACAGGACAACATAAAACACTTCTCTAATAATAGGCATTCTGTGTGACTTCTCTAGACCATAATCAGTGTATCATAATTCCCTGCAAAAGAGAGTGTATTCCCTCAATTTCATGACTTACGGTATGTCCAAAGATCAAACAACTGTTCTGTACACCTTTACCTTCTCTACCCACCTCTGCCTTCTACTAACAGTACACTTGTATTTTAAACAGAAGTTACCTCGACAGCTTCTCAGGGCTGCTGAAGCCCGAAAGGACCCATCCCGGCTACATTCAGTGCAAAAGTCAAACCACTGCAAAAAAAAAGAAGAAAAAAAAAGAAACAAATTAATATTATTCAAAGCACATAAGCATGACATACAAAAATTCCTGGTTGCTTTTTTTGCAGTTGGTATTTTTTTACACCTGGTAAAGATGACAGGAAATTTAAAGTCTGTAGTTAGACTTGATAATCGAAAAGAAATATTGCATTCCAACACTGTCTTACAAATTTGTATAATAATGGAACTGGCTAAAATGCATTGTGGCTGTTAAGATCAAACATTTCCACATACTCAGTAGTGTACTAAATTATACTCTGCAGCACCTAATCACCAAAAGAAACCAAAAGATGGTAACCAGAAAGTCATAGTAGGAACCACTAACATGCAGTTCTGCAGCCTGACATGAATGGAAGCAACAATCAAGTTGTAAGTTTAAATTTTTCTTCTCAAAAAGATACCTTGACATACATTTGATTCCAAAGAGGACTGGCACTAAATACATATTTGCATAAGGGAACATGTTAGCTTGTAGTTAAGGGAAATGGCAAATTAAAGAACGTTAACATGTTTCAGGGGAAAGAATATATATATTCAGAGACCTCACTTCAAACCTCTACACCAAAGATGCTGCAGATTACTGCTGACAAGCATTTCAGATTTTCCATCAATCAAGCTTTCTGTGTAGTTAAAAGCTGACAGAATATGCCGAATTAGATGGTTTATCAGAAAAAATAAAGAATAAATCAAAACAAGAATTTGTTTCTAAATGGGAGGTTTTCAAAGAATATCTGAAAAATAAATATAGTAGTTTAAATTCTGTTTCAGCATTCAAGGAACTTCAGTGATAGTTGCTAGGTAGATAGAAGAAATTAGATTTATTGAGAATAAGTTTAATTATAAAAAAAATGTGTATTGGCAATATGTAATATGAATTTGAAATATGGAATAGACGGGAAGTCGGGTCTTTAGTGTTAAGACCAATAGATGTTTTATTGTTTGCCAAGAAAATTATGTGTCTATGGTTATTTTTGTAATTTGTGTGTAATTTGGTATTTGTGTTTTTCTGTGTGTGTTTTTTTCTTGTTTGTATAAATAAATAAAATTATCTAAAAAAAAAGAAATGAAAATGGAGATCCATTTCAAGGTGAATGTTCTCACCTGTATATTATGCTCAGACATAGAATAACATTATTACATACTAGCAATAGTTTCTTTATGAGATTCACACTAATATCAAGCACATGTGGTATATGTTAACATAGCATATGAGTTAAAACATTTTAATTTTCGAAGAACAGCAAATTGTTCAGCTATAATGATTGCAGAAAAGTTTGGAAAACAAATACTCTTGCCTAATGCAATGCAACAGCAGCATTTTGTTAGTCACTGGCAGTGGCAAAGCATATACCTGTGCTGCCCAGGGCGGGCGCACTCCTGAGGGGGCGCAGCAGGTGCCCTCCCATGCGCCACAGTTCAGGGTAGGAGAGGGGCTGGGAAGCTGCTGCTCACTCTCCTCCTGCTCTCTGCAGCTGGGTCAAACATGACCCGGCAACAGAGCTGCTGCCGCCGGGTGTGCCTCGCCGTGGCTGAGGAGGGCTGCTGCCGCCGGGCACAAGGTGTGCTGCCCACTCACCTGCCATTTTGTCACCCCCCTGTCATGACACCTGGGGCGGACCGCACCCACCACACACCCCTTCCTACGCCTCTGGCCACTGGAGCATAAAGATAAGTGAAGGCAACTAGAGTGGTTGCAGCACTGTCCAGTGTTTTCAAGCATGTACAGGTAGTCACTATCACAGATGAATGCAGAATCAATTTTATGGTATATGCCACTATATTTTCCAAGGTGACAACTTGTTTCAGAACAGCAAAATGCATTCTATCAACTAACATACATGCAAATAAGTATTTGCATATTTAAAAACAAGTTTTGCATTTCCTAAGGAACTTACACAGAGGCTGGGAATGACTGCTCTAAAAACAGCAAAATAACTGGAGCTGATGACAAAAAATGGTACACTCTCTCATGGTAGCCACTATTTTTTATACAAAGTAACAGGGGGTTAAAACTTAAACCAAAGATGGGAACCTTTTTTCAGACCCAAAGTTACATTTCCATGTTGTAAAGGTGTTGGGAGCGGCATTTCAGCATATGATGAGGCCAGACAAAAACAATCACACACCATTACTCCCCTTCCACACACACACACCATCCTTCTGAGTCTCCTCTTCAGCAAATCCACACAGATAAGCTAAGGTGAGTATTTTCATCCCCATATGAAGTACTAGGTATGCTCACCAGAAATGAAAAATCATGCACTCTCCCCTGAGTAAGTCAAATTATATTTTTTAAAAAGTGGTGGGGAATCCTTTGTCTGCTGGTTGATAGGTAAGACTACCCCATCTGGCTTGCAGTCACCTTTTCACTCCCCCCCCCCCAGCAATTAGGGGAAATTGGAGTAGAAGCCACAATGTCTGATTAGCTCAGGCTCAAGTACTATCTCTTTTCCTCTGGTAGTGTCACAGGGAAATTGGAAGCTTTTAAACTAACCAGTTTATGTTGAAAGGACAGTTGAGTCACTAGAGTGTGAGACTCTTAATCTCAGGGTTGTGGATTTGAGCCCCACATTGGACAGAAGATTCCTGCATTTCTGGGGGCTGAACTAGAAGACCCTTGGGATCCCTTCCAACTCTACAGTTCTATGATTCTATCATTATATCCAAACCCAGACAAATTGATCAGTCTGAACTTTGGTTCAGGGAATCAAGTACTGTACTATATAATGGCTACCAGGCACCTACCTTTCTTACAAAGTCATACAGTATGGAGGCCTATGGGCTATGCATTATCCACATGCTAGTTTTATCCTGTATTTATTTATACTGTGTTTATATCCTACCTTTCTCCAAACGGCTCAATGTAGCATTCAAGATTCACTTCCTCTCCCTTTTATCCTCACAGCAACCTTGTTACTGGCCCAAGGTCACCCAAATGAGCTTTATGGCTGAATGATGTTCTCAACCTTAGTCTCCCAGTCCTAATCTAGAACTTTAACTACTATACCACACCAGCTTTTAGCTGAGGTTATGTGCACTCACCAGAAGTGGATACATGAAGAACATCCAATCTTTTCTCTTTCTCCAGCCTACCACCTGCAATATGAAGCACTTAGGTCAACTAGAAGTCCATCCCCAACTTTTACCATGATTAAGGAATGTTTTGGTACAGATTGTAACCATGGTTAACACTAACCAATGTTGATTTCACAGGACCCGTCTGAATGCTATGAGCTATCCTCAGTGCAAATTGCGTCCCCTTACATACGATGCTAACCCTCATACTAAGGAGGCTAACCCACTTCCATTGTGAATGGACAGGCACAGCATTGTTGTTAGTCAATGCTCTACTTATGCTAGGCAATGAAAGTGGTTTGTTCACAAAAAAGAATTCCGTGATTAAGAGAACTTGATAACATCAACATCACTATCTGAAAAAAGCAACTTACTAATCAACTCCATATTACTTAGCCACAAAATTCTGGTCTGGCCTTTATGGACATGCAGGAGAAGAAAATTCTGAAGGTTTGGGGGTATATTAACACCTTTCCAGCCTCCACTAATTCTGCCACTCCCCGCCTCATATCAGAATTAGCAGGGTGAGAGAAGACACTGCTCTTGGCTAACCTATAGTGTACATTGCAAGCAATCCAAATAAAAAAAATTGAACTAATAAGATTTTTTGGTAGCATTATGACACATATAAAAGCGAAAAAGAAAAATTATTGGATTTATACTCCACTTAGAGGAAATTGTCTACAAAGTAGCTGATAATATACCAAAGTAATAAATACTGTATTACAATTTTAAAATGAATAACTATGATATATTTTGTTTCCATATAGTAGAAATGTCATTTTTAAAGCACAAGTAACATGATGAACTCCTGCCAACCTAGCAGTTCGAAAGCACGTCATGTGCAAGTAGATAAATAGGGACCGCTCCGGCAGGAAGGTAAACAGCATTTTCGTGTGCTGCTCTGGTTCGCCAGAAGCAGCTCAGTCATGCTGGCCACATGACCCAGAAACTGCGGACAAACGCCGGCTTCCTCGGCCTATAGAGCAAGATGAGAGGGCACCCCAGAGTCGGTCACAACTGGACCTAATAGTCAGGGGTCCCTTTACCTTTTAACATGATGAAAGCACTATTTATAAAGTTAAACTTGGATTGCAGGCACAAATGCTGCAGAAAACTCTCCTTATATTCAGAAAAAATACCCCAAATGTATTATCCCAATTCAGAATAGAAAAATAAAAAGGTTTTACTTCATAATAAAATCCCTAGGTCACCTAATTTAAAAAAATAGGATCCCACCAAGGGTATGCAACTATATGGACTCTGAAGGAAATTGAGCAGGAAAACCAATTACACTAGGATAGGCATTTCCTTTTAACACTACAGTACTTTTGAAATAACATATAGTAGCTGAAAGACAAGAGTGCTGCACAGAATCTAACAAAGCTCAATGTAAACAATTAGCATTACTTTGGGATAATCAGAGAATAAGACTACCACACCACTCTGTGCCCACAGCAACATGTTGTTAAGAGTTTAGATAACTTCAGTGAATAAAGGTTATGGCCTGATTTTACCCTGAAATGTGGACATGAAACAAAGTTCCATCACTGATGTTATTTCACAAGAGCAAATAAATGTCAGTTTTACTCTACTACCCATGGCATTGGAAAGGCAGGTGAGGTATGGCAAGAGCAGATCATTGCCTCCAAGTTTCCAGTAGCTCCAATTCAGTCCTGATCAGTACACAACACAAAACACACAGCAAAATGTTATGCACCAGAAATGGGGTTCTCAGAGGCGCATTACACCAGCTGTTCCTTCATCTTTAGAAAGAGCTGTCCTCACAACACTTAGTACCAAAAAACCCCAAAAAAAACCCACCACCATTTCTGACTCTGCTACCCCCTTCTCTTGCCACCTTTTTACACACTAGTGTTAATCCAGAATATGTAGCTTCACAGTACCTTCTACAGTGGTACATCGGGTTAAGTACTTAATTCGTTCTGGAGGTCCCTTCTTAACCTGAAACTGTTCTTAACCTGAAGCACCACTTTAGCTAATGGGGCCTCCTGCTGCTGCCGCTCCGCCGGAGCCCGATTTCTGTTCTCATCCTGAAGCAAAGTTCTTAACCTGAAGCACTATTTCTGGTTTAGCGGAGTCTGTAACCTGAAGCATCTGTAACCTGAAGCGTATGTAACCCGAGGTACCACTGTAGCTCCAATTCAGTCCTGATCAGTACATAACACAAAACACACAGAAAAATGTTATGCACCAGAAATGAGGTTCTCAGAAGCGCATTACACCATCTGTTCCTTCATCTTTAGAAAGAGCTGTCCTCACAACACTTAGTACCAACCCCCCCCCAAACATTTCTGACTCTGCTACCCCCTTCTCTTGCCACCTATTTACACACTAGTGTTAATTCAGAATATGTAGCTTGATAGTACCTTGTATGTTAAACTATTTCCACGGGCCTCTCTCAATTAAAAGGCTCTGACCCTGCTAAGGAGTGGGCACCCCAGCAGTGGCGTAGCGTGGGGGGTGCAGGGGGGGCCGGTCGCACCAGGCGCAACATCTGGGGGTTAGGGTTAGGGGGCGCAAATCCACGGGTTAGGGGGCGCAAATTACTTGCCTTGCCCCGGGTGCTGACAACCCACGCTACGCCACTGTACCCCAGGCAACACCGCAAGTCAACAGTTCTAACATTTCTTATCCGCTTCAAATATTATTATGCCAAACGAGTTACGCTCGAGGTGGTCATCGC
The DNA here is from genome assembly GCF_964188305.1 of Podarcis bocagei. Lineage (NCBI taxonomy): Eukaryota > Metazoa > Chordata > Lepidosauria > Squamata > Lacertidae > Podarcis > Podarcis bocagei. Next base: position 33,898,072 of record NC_138135.1, on the reverse strand, counting down.
CCCTTGGGTGGAAGAGAGCCCCACTCACGGAAGCAAAGGAGAGCAGAAAGCAAGAGGCCGCCAGTCGGCTGTGTTTATTTATATCTTTTAGGATCATTTTTCATCCTGCATGGGTAGAGCTGGGGCCTGCTACAACCAGCGCTGCTATAAATAAGCCTTTACGGCAACACTCGGGGTACTTGGCTGTTTCCACCCGATCTTGACTGGTGACTGGTTGCACCACAGAACCTGAGTTTCCATCCCGAGTTATTGGACGGTGTGAGGGGAGAGAAAAGAGAGAGAAGAATCTCACCATTAGCTCGGGTTGGGGTCGGAGAGAAAGAAAAACTCTCAAGCCCCGTTACCCTTTCAGGTCGTCATTATCCGAGGAGCGAGTTTCACGTCCCACTCCAAATACTGTATACTAAACTCCCTTTCTGCTCCTCCACCGCCGATGCCCTCAGAGAAGGAAGCGCCACTGCGCAGGCGCAAGTGAAAGCGATGGAAAACCCTCTCCTCCCGCCGCCCCCCCCCCACCGGCGCCCCGATCCTAAACAGCCCCAAATTCATTTACCCAACGGTGCTCCTGCAGCTACAGCCGCGAAACTGGAACGAGAGAGGTATCCCCAGGAACCATCATTACCTCAACACACATGTTATTATGATAATAATACTAACAACAATGACACCCTCGGAGCTGAGAGACAGCTGGAGGGGCCCGAAGGAGCCGTTCGACCCTCTGAGAGGATTTGCGGCGTCTTCTGAGAGGAGAGCGAAGAGGCCTCGCGTTCACCCGCTCCAGCAGCCTCGCAGAAGCGCGCAGCGGGCCCCCGAGGCCTGCCTCGCCACTCACCTACGAGGAGCCGCAGCCGTCGCCTCTTCGCCCGCAGCGGTGCACACGGAGAGCCCACCTCCTTTCCACGGGCGCTGCTGCGGGAGCCGCTTTTCCCGCCCGTTTTACCCGCCGGGGAAATCCAGCCGCCAGATACAGAGATCAAAACAAATGGCGGGGGGAGGGGGGGTCAACCGCCACCAAAAAATAAACTTTCCTCGTCGCCGCCGTCTCACTCCCTGGAGGAGCACGAACCCAAACACATCGGGACCCGCCCTCAATGGCCGCCCATTGGCTAGCACCGCAATAATGTTAACACTGATTGGCGAAGTTACCTGGCCGTCTCAAGGCGACCTGCCCCCTTTTCCATCCCCCCTCCTCATTTCCCATTGGGCGACTCTTCAACCATCTCAAGATGCATTAGTCACAGTGGCTGCATATCAAGCAAAGCGCCGCCTCATAAATTTATGATAATAATTGGACAGCGTGAAAGCCACCCGACTCCTTATTGGTGAAACCAGCTACCTATGCTGTTTTAACTTGCACTCCTCTGCTTTCTCCGCCCTAGCTTTTTTCCAATTGGACAAAACCACAGCTCGTCTGGTCAAGTCACGTATTTGTCCCACCCATATTGTTCCTTACTGCAAGGCTATTGGCTACATATTTCGTCATTACAGCCGGCCAATCATGGCCACCGAATTCGCATCCCCGTAAAAACGGAGCCGAAAATAATAATAAATACTGTATTTCAAAGCGCGTGCGCTTGGTCTTCGCTCCTGAAGATGTCAATCAATCTTAAACCGGCTAATCGCAGATCGCGAAGCCTTCGGTACAGCCGAGTCGCGTACCTCTCTGGGCTCAAGACTGGAAACGTCATTGGTCGCCTAGTGACCAGCTTGACGGGGGTGGGGCTAATTTCTCAGAAGGCGACATGCGATTGGGTACTAGGCCACAGTCCCTCAGATTGCCAAGAACAGCCCCCGCCGCCTTATAAATTAGGGGGGGGGTAGAGGCAAATACTGTAATAACAAGCCAGGTTTGCGCAGGCGCAGTGCCCGGCGCTGTGCGCAGTTGGAGTACCACGTGAGTCCTTGAGGCTGGTGTTCGCACGTGGCCTTGGGCTGCCTCCACGTGACGGTGACAGCCGGAGTCCATTTGGGTGACGGTGACGCGCTGCCTTTCTGCGGATCTCTGAGGCGCCTCAGCCCGCTTGGTCCTTTCAATCCCCGTATCCAACCGTGGAGCTCTCCCTTGGCACGGGGATGACTAGCTACGTGCCGGTCACCCTCTCCATAGGACAGCCTCACTTAGTGCAGTACTTAGTCCTGCCAAACTAGCACATAACCTGCAGCGACAACAATTAAGAATGCTGAACGATGATGGGAGAGGAAGTAAAATTCCTCGTGATATTTTAATTTGTAATTATTTATTCAACATTTGTCACTAAACAACTCTAATGTGGTTTTACATAAACCAGCCAAATATACGATCAATCACACCTCAGTGTCCAAAACCGGCCTGGTTTATTAACTACATTTTTATCTTGCCTTTCCTCAAGTTAGCTGAAGGCCACGTGTGGTTCTTCATTTTTTTATCCTGGTAGCAACCTGGGAGGAAGGTTCCACTAATTGGTTATGACTCTCAATAAATCACTCCAATCTTAGTTTGACACACAAACCACTGCACACTTGCTTGTATATTATTTTATTAACCATCAAAGTATGTGACACTTTATGGAGAACCAAGATGACAGGCAGGAGTGCTGCCATAAAGTTGGGTTGTTGTTTTTTCTGAAAGGGCAGTAAAGCACCAAAAGGAAGCATGCTATTTTCTCTGAGAATAGAATAGTGCCTGTATGTTTTGTTCATATGTCAAGTGCTTCAAATGCAAGAAACTTCCTCTTTAAAAAGCTGGGCGTTGTGGTTGTGGAGGCAACCCCCACCCATGGCCAGTGGCTCCTTACAATAACAATTTCTCTTCCCAGTGGGCTCACAATTTAATTTGGGTGAGCAGACTTCAGATTTGCAGGATCTACTTCATGTGTGTGCTTGTTTTACTAGAACCCCCAAGTTCCGCCAACCAGAGGCTAAACTCATAAATTAGAATAAAAGAATTCCCATGAATATCTTTTTAAATACCAGAAGTGAATGGAGCTTCAAGTGCTGCCACATTAAAATCTATCCATGGTTACCCCCAAGCATTCTTCACTTTAGCAGTGTTATTAAAGGGGGGGTGCATGTCATTTCTTGCTTTTATTATTAAACCACTGGTTTAATCTTCTGAAAATCAGCCAAACTTCCGAAAACTCAACCCAGATCTATATTCTGCCCACTCCTGATCTAAACGTCACAGCTCCAGTGCTTCATGGTACTACCATGGAAAAAAAGATAAGAAAAAGAGGTCCTCTTGATTATTGTATAGCATCCCTCCTGCCCTAAAATTGAATGAAGTTCACTTAGAGGGGAGCTATGGGGCTTCAGATTTATTCAAATATATTTCTGGAACAAAGAAATGTTTGAAAGCATGCATAGGGCACTCAGGGGATGCCAGCTGAATTGTCATAACGAACACCTGGAGGAGAATAAACAAAACACAGGGCAATTACTAGATACCAGTAGAGCTGGAGCTTCCTTTTCCCTTTTGAGGTCCTATTGAACATTGTTGGCACTCATTAATTAATGTATCATTCATTTGCTCTGCTAAAGGACCTGGTATTTCTATGACATTTTCCTTTTCATTGTTGGTGGCAGACATTAGTCAGTTTATATCTAACATGCTGTAAAAAGTCCCTGGTTGTATATATTTATTTATTTCCATGTTTTTAATAAACAATCTTGCATACATTTTAATATTACAGCCTCGGCCCAGTATACCTGAAAGAGCATCTCCACCCCCATCGTTCAGCCCGGACACTGAGGTCCAGCGCCGAGGGCCTTCTGGCGGTTCCCTCACTGCGAGAAGCAAAGCTACAGGGAACCAGGCAGAGGGCCTTCTCGGTAGTGGCGCCCGCCCTGTGGAACGCCCTCCCATCAGATGTCAAAGAGATAAACAACTACCTGACATTTAGAAGACATCTGAAGGCAGCCCTGTTCAGGGAAGTTTTTAATGTGTGACATTTTAATGTATTTTTAATCTTTGTTGGAAGCTGCCCAGAGTGGCTGGGGAAACCCAGCCAGGTGGGCGGGGTACAAATAATAAATTATTATTATTATATTATGTGTCATAGTTATTTTCCCCCTTCACAATTTTATTCCAAGAAAGAAAGAAAGAAAAAGCTCATCACCAAATCATTAAATAAATAATAATAATACTGCAAGGGGCAGTTCCACAGGTGATACTTCTCTCCACACACACTTTCAGTGGGCAGAACAGGAAGCTCTGTGTCAACAGCTCTGTGAGCAAAAGCTGGTGGAGTTGTTCAAGGGTGGACCACCCTATGCCCCTGGTGTTATGGTTTGGGGATGTGGATTGTGCTGCATCCCCTTCTGGGCAACATTCACAGCAGCATTTACCCATGGTAGGAGAGGCTAGAGGCAAAAGTGGGCAGAGTATTGAATGCAGAGTTTACCTTCTTACAGTAGACTAATGTGTACACACACACGTCTCCTATCCTCCAGACAGACAAGCAAGGAGCATTATCAGAGTTGAAGGACATAGTCCAGGCAGGCTAAAGCACTTGTGTGAAGCAGGGCCAGTGAGGAGGGAGATCTGGGGAATGTGTGTGTGTGTGTGTGAGAGAGAGAGAGAGAGAGAGAGAGGTGGGGGCTGGAGAGAGTTTTGAGGGTCAGATACATTCACAGTGGCAGGAAGAATTAGGCTGGACTCATCAGCTTGGCTCTAGTTTGTAAGAAAAATGCTCTGAGAAAAGCAAAGCATTAGGGCAGAGGTTTTCAACCTTTTTGAGTCCATGGCTCCATTGACCACCACATTCTACAGCCCCCACTGTGGAAAAACACACTCCAAGCCTCAGAAGCCCAGTTATGTTACCCCTTGCCTGCAGAGCTGGCAGCCCCACTTCTTCCTGTGTTCTCACAGCTTCCTCTTCTCTCCTTGGGAGTCCTCCAGGGAGCCACCCCTAGTCCCTGAACCCCCCCCCCCATAACTGCCTCCTCACGCCGTCCCACAGGGGCTTGGAAGAGGATGCCCCAGCCTTAGCAGCCTGACGGAGACTGGCCGAAGGTGAATCTGAGGCCACCATGTTACTCACCTTGGGAGGCAGCAGTGGGCGCCATGGGCCTACATGGTGGAAATGGGAGCCTGGCCAGCCCCAGAGGTACCATTTGCTTGGGGAGCTTGTAACCAGGGCTGCTGCCAAAAACAGTTATGCAAGCCTTTGGGAGGCAGAAATGCAAGAGGGCATCAGAAGAAGGAGGGAAGGAAAGAGGGGTGGAGGCCAGTGTTGCTTGCGGCACCCCTGACCATAATTCAAGGCACCCCAGGGTGCCACAGCACACTGGTTGAAAACCACTGGGTTAGGGAGAAACTGTTGTGGGCACCACACATAGCTAACAACCAATTATGTTCAAGCATAATACCTGCAAAGGAAGGGGACCTGAAGTCACCAAGGAAGGCCTATGTGGATGTATGTGTAGCCACATTGGCAACCATAGGCGCCGACTCCATGGGGCTTGAGGGGGCCCGAGCCCCCTCAAAAATTCGTTTGGGGGGGCTCCGCCCCCCCAATAATCTCCGGCGCCCCTCCAGCAGAGCGCCATCGCCGCCCCTCCCCCAGCCCAAAATGCACAGGGTCGGGCTGCATGCCTCCTGCCCTCCCTCCCGAGCAAAAGCTCCACCCAATTTCCTGATTAATAGGCGCAGCACGCTCTCCCCTATTCGCTCACGAGGAGGCAGCGCCACTTTATTTGCATATTCATGAGCTTATTTATTCATGAGCTTTCCCGGGCCCCCCCAATATTTTTTATAAGTCCGCGTCCCTGTTGGCAACCTATGTATTGGTTCATTTATAGTAACTTTATTTTTAAAACTCCTGTGGTGCTAGTGTTAATTGCGCCTGCTTTTCCTCTATTCTGAAACACCCTAACCAAACCCATGTGCAGTACAAGCCAGTTTCTCAGATCACAACCCATTGCAATATTTGAATACTGTTCAGTGCAATGGAACAGAGGTGTACAGAGCTCAACTTTGATGATTTCCAATTTCACATACTGTATGAGAGTTTAGTGCACTATCCAACAGAAGAAAGATAAAAATACTGTCTACCTACTGATTAAGGTATGAATAGATTTGAGGCTCACATTTTTGAAAAATATTGACAGAAATCTTTAAAAAAGGAAGGAGAAATAGAATTTTGTCATAAGCTGAAAAGTCATGTGGTAGTTTATTTATAGAAAATATATATCTCCAAATCATGAAAAATTTGAGAGTGGTTTACAACAGTTGTACATAAAACCATAAATTAAAAATAACCAGAGGCAGATTTAGGGCAGCCGATTGGTTCTGCTACACTAGGCGCAGAGCTTAGGGGGTGCCGTAGGGTGTCACATTTATGATGCAGTGAATTGAAGAGAATACAAGGTGAGGGGGCATGACAAATTTTGGCTTTGCACAGGGCACCGCTAAAATTTGAAAGACCAAAGTCCACCCCGAAATTGTATTTAAAGTTTAAATCAGAAATCAAGTAACTATTGTGGAAAAATGTATTCTTAATTGCCTACGCAAGTCTGAACATGTCCCCACTCCCAATGTTGTTTCATTAACTTTGCTGTTAAAGGTAAAGGGACCCCTGACAATTAAGTCCAGCCGCGAACGACTCTGGGGTTGCGGCGCTCATCTTGCTTTAAAGGCCGAGGAAGCTGGTGTTTGTCCGCTTCCGCAGACAGTTTTTCCGGGTCATGTGGCCAGCATGACTATCGCAAGCCCAAGTGGCACAGTGGTTTAACCCACAGTTGTTACTTTTAGTTAAAGGTGAAGAAAATGCATTGCCTCCTTTAGCCACTGTGTGTCACCATTATACTAGTATTGTAGATAGTTGTTCCATTAGGCAAGTAATGTAAGGCCCACAAGTCCCAGGCTTGAGTTACCTCACATCTGAGAGACAAGCAGGTGCTGTCTAGCTACCTCTGTACTGAACTACCACAAAGGGTGGGTGGAGAAGCTTTGAAGGGCAGTATAGCAGGAGGCAAGAGGGAGTAAACCCTCACTGCCCCAATTTTTTTTTAAAAAAGAGAATCCCATATCCCATACTTATGTGGGAGTAAACCTTACTGAATTCACTGGAGCTTACTTATAAGTAGACATGTCCAAGACTGCACCGTGAGTCTGTTCAGTGTGCTCATTTTATTTACTTACTAGCATTTAAAAACCACTTAAGATTTTGAACATCCATTTTCTAAATCGCTGAGTATTTAAAAAATAATTTCTTACAGGACCTATCAACAATGCCATTCTTCTGTCTACGTAAGACAAACAAGTCATTCTGTACAAAAGAAGAATAAATGGACACAAGTCAAACAAAGTCCACAATTAAAGGATGATGTTTCAGTTTCCCACCTCTTTTCAGGATTCAGTTTTAGTTTCTTGTCCCACATCCAGCCCACCACTGCCTGCAAACACTGGTCTAGCACCTCAGCCGCCTCTTCCCATTCAGAGGGAACAAGGTAGTTTCTGCTACTGTTGGCGTGTGTTGTTATTTTAATGTAATTTGTATTTGTTTTTTTAATTTTGTTATTTTTTATAACTCTCCCTGGGACCTTTTGGTGAAAGGTTGGCTAGACATACAAGTAATACATCTATAAATTGGCATCATCCACACAGTGGCATGTCTTTAAATGCTTTGGGAAAGACAGAAAAATCATTCTCATACCACAAGCTGTAATGGCTGAAGGATTCAAAGACTGCTGAAAGACAAAAGGGAGGGGCAATGAGATGGGGGAATATCTACATGCCAGTGGCTCTTAGGATAAATTGGCATGGCGGGGGGGGGGGGTTGAGGTCTCAGACCTACCTATGGATCTCTTTCCTTGTGGAGCTAACGCCTCCTCTGCCCCCTGTCTCAGAAGAATTAATTGAAGGGTGGGATATTAATACTCTGAATAAATAAATTCATCTCACTACTAATTAACTATGCTATAGAGTTCCTAAACATCAGCGATAAGAATGCAGGGGAAAAGATGCTTCCCTATCAGAGAGTGTTATTTATATACAAATTTGAGCCCTGTTCCAAGTTATGGCCCCTGCAACAAGAAAATGCATGTACCTTTTGTATGAGAGAGAAAATATGCTCCCATGCTCCCATGTATGCAACTGCATGTTCTCTTTATTCAAGAACTTTATGTAAGTCCATTTAAAAATAGAAAGCAAGAATATATTTTGGCCAAACTTCACCATTTAAAGTTTGGAAAAGTCCAGGAAAAAATATCCAGCCTTTCTTCCTAGAAATCCTGTGATTTGTTGAAGTGCTCCTTAGCTTGGATTCATTTCCCTTGCTCTGCATTTATTAGTGTGCTCCTATCTTGAAGACATAAAAAGCAGACACTTTGGTAAGTTGAAGGAGGGAAATAGTCATTTTCTTTCACTGCTTCAGCTATCAGAGCTTCTACATACCGAGTAATTCAGTCAATGTTATTTGTAACTTTCTGACAGGGCAAGAGAGCGGGGAATAGACTTCTGAGAAATACAAATGGTTGAATCATTTACAGATTGGCATAAAATGTACTGAGGAGAATAATGGCACTGGGGAAAAGTAATGGACAAGATGACCCCCATGCTTTCCCCTCTGCTATGATTGTTGCAGTTATCCCTCAGCGCACTAAGGCACAGCCATCTTCCCATTCTTTCAAGCAGCAGTACAATGTCGGCAATGTCCATGCTGAATCAGAACTGATCTTTCTGTACAAATGCAGCATACTTAGCAAGACAGCTAAGAGTGATCACATTTTAAGACTTGCTCTCCCCCCCCCCCCCCAACCTCTGCCTTTCAATTGCAAGTGCTCAGTGCAAGTATTGTTGGCAGATGGAGAGAGTTCCTGGCAGGTTAGAGATAACAAAGTGCTTGTTTCTTTTGAATTCAAGAGCGTGTCAAATATTTTAACAGCTAAGCCAATATTTTTTGAAGACTGGGCAATTTTCTTGTCAAACGTATAGGAAAGTACATATTCCCTCCATGAAGATAAAAATCTCTATTAATGTAGAAAGCCTCAAATAAGTCTCTCCCCCCACAAAAGCTTGCCTATCCTTTTTGATGGTAGCCCTAGGACATGGGTAGGCAACCTAAGGCCCATGGGCCGGATGCGGCCCACTCACCTTCTAAATCCGGCCCGTGGACGGTCTGGGAATCAGAGGTTTTTACATGAGTAGAATGTGTCCTTTTATTTAAAATGCATCTCTGGGTTATTTGTGGGCCCTGCCTGGTGTTTTTACATGAGTAGAATGTGTGCTTTTATTTAAAATTCATCTCTGGGTTATTTGTGGGGCATAGGAATTCATTCATTCCCCCCCCCAAAAAAAAATATAGTCCGGCCCCCCAAAAGGTCTGAGGGACAGTGGACCGGCCCCCTGATGAAAAAGCTTGCTGACCCCTGTGCCTAGGACAATTTCAGGCAGGTCCCAATGCTGTAAAAAATGTTGTATTTTGCCTGGAGATCTTCGGATAAGAAGTAAATAGGTCTAAATACTAATACTAATAATGAATGCCTTTGGGCATGTGCAGATTACTTCCCTAGAGAGGGTGGTGGTCTTCAATGGCCATTTCTTTTATTTTAAATAACCTCTATGTTGCACTCTCATTTTACATCCTCTTCTCTGAAAAGCAGAAAGATAAAACAGCGCTAAAAATTATCCTGGCAATTAAGGCAGGCTAAACAAGTAGTAAGGGCACCTTTCTATAATATGTACTTCCTTAGTAATGTGAAATTCCCTTTATTATCTCCCCCTGTATCCTAGTTTTGTTTTCCTTGTGATTAAACGTTGATGGTAAAAAAAAAAGTCAGTGCAGAGCAGCCCTACTATTGTCCACAATGGCAGTTATATGGGGTGTGGTGCATGAGGGCCCGCAATCTTGAGGCCTCCTCCCAAACTCAAAAATCTTATTAAATTATAATATACAATAATCTTGACATATGTGGTAGTTATATAATTATTTTGGTTTTGGTTTTTTCTTTCGTAGAAATGTGCCGTGTCAATTAGTATTATGTATAATGAAGTATGGATACTTAACTTTAGTCAGTTTAATCAGTTGCCAATCCCCAGCCACTGCCTGGCCTCTCGAGAGCTTCCCTCGAGGGCTGATGCCCTTCCTTGATTTCTTTGTAAGCAGAGCTGTGTATCGCTCACCAAAATACCTATCTTTCAAGAGGTGCCCCACTTGTTCGGCCGTAATCCATTACAAAATTAGAGAGAGAGAATTGGTCACATTCAGTTAGATGACACCATGCCAATAAACACAAGGCTACTTAAAACAGTTTTGAATTTATTTGTTGTATAAAATGCATTTGTTATGACAATAAGGCACATGTACACACCAAACAAGTATGTTTACGCACAACAATATGGCATATTGTCAAAAGGCTGCCCACCAAACCTGGGTCTGCTGTTGCCAGCAACAGCCAGTGTAGACTATTCTAGTCTGTATAGCTACAAGGCATGATCAACTCAGGCACTGCGAGCCCAAAAAAGGGAAAGAGGTTAACGAACTACAGATCCCTTCCTTAGCCCATGGAAAGTCAACAACATTGCTGCTTTGCAATGTGCTCAGTCTATTCCACCAAGGAAGCATATAAGAAGAAGGGGGGAGGGACTGTTATCCAATGGCACTTCAAACAGTTTCCCTGAGCAAAAGCCACAACTCAACAAGTTAATGCTGGGAATGCAACATGTTGCATCATGGTGGGCTTCTTTTGAGGAGTCATGTACACCAGACCGTCACATATATCAAAGTTTCAAGCCTGGAATGTTCCTCTACCACCACATACACACTTATTTGCACTGCAGAAAAGTGCTTCCAGAGCCAGCAGAGGATGTGAAGTTGTCATGATCTGACCTATGGTGCAGGCTGAGGGCTTGCTTGTGCCATACCATGCTTGTTTTTCATGCCTCCAACCTGGTGCTACAGTCCCACAGGAAGAAGCATCACAAGTGTTCTGTGCAGACCTGATGTACCCTGAGGCTTACGTTTTCACAGGATTGAAGATAAGTGGATCTGCTCAGTCTATTCCACCAAGGAAGCATATAAGAAGAAGGGGGGAGGGACTGTTATCCAATGGCACTTCAAACAGTTTCCCTGAGCAAAAGCCACAACTCAACAAGTTAATGGTGCAGGCTGAGGGCTTGCTTGTGCCATACCATTCTTCTTTCTCAGTGTAAGAAAAAGGTGAACCTAGGCTGCAGCGCAACTATTTTACTGAGGCTTGTAAGCAATGTGTGCAGGTTTGTGCTTTCATAACAGACCACACTGCACCTCAGAAATTAACCTACAAATCTGCTTTATACCGTCAAACTATTGATCCACCTATGTCTATATCCAATTAATTAGAAGTGTCCCTCCATAGGTATTGGCTGCACTAGTTCCTCCCCCCCCCCTATAGAAAGGCATATGATAATCCATATTCTTTTTTCATGTTGTATATGAAGTGGACCAATAGGTTTTATAATCAGGGAAGCACTCAGTAATTTTATATGTGAGCACAGGGTTAAATTAAATAGCTGAAAGTCAGCTGAAAGATTTCCTTTTAAGCCTAGCCTTAATGGGAAATATGCAGCAAATAATTTCTGGATAACTAGGAAGTATTGAAGACCTTTAAAAATATTGATGAAAATTACTCAGAAGATGGGTATACAATAAGTCGACAGGCTATGAGATGAATCTTCTAATAAACTCCTGAGATCAGTTTTTAATCAAAATCTGTTCATCATGGAGAAACAGAAAGTTTCAAGGGACTGAAGAAAAGTGGTGAATTTTCAAAGACATTATTTTAGAATTATGACCAGATCCACTTATCTTCAATCCTGTGCAATGTAATGAAATAAATTCCAAATATACACAACACTTTTAGCATAAGCTACAGAAGAAGTATACTGCACAAATAAAATAACTAAACATTCAGTTCCACTATGCTACGATTACAGGGAGAGACTAGAACGAATGGGTCCTAAAATGTTTATAAGATGATCATCAATTAATTGCAAACTCACACTGAAATCTTGATCTCTTTTATGCCCTCTTAAATCACACCAACCTAAATGGAACTTAGGTGCGTATTACTACGTGTAGATTTATAACCTGCATATATCAAAGCCTCAGCAATGACAAGATCTGCTTGCTAGCATAATATAGATCAGCTTCAGATGTCATTAAAAACTTAGGTGTTCTGTGCTGTCACCAAGTCAGCCAGACCCTCCTTCCCTCTCTCTCACACAGAGAAAATTGCTCCATGAAGTCACACTATTTGTTCCTCTAGCCAAGCATTGTCCACTCTGACTGACAGCACCTCCACAATTTCTCAGGCAGAGGTCTATCTCATCACTTGCTACCGAAGATCCTTTTAACTGGTGATGCCAGGGAATGAAACTGAGACCTTCTGGGTGCAAAGCCCAACACCATGTCACAATCCCTTCCCAAAAGTTCATGGTGGGTGTTATGACTCGGGCAGAGTGACCCAACTAAACCACCCTAGAAAAGAATACCTGATGACAGGCTACTTTGTTCACCCCAGGCATAGTTTAGTTGACTTAGTGTTAAGGAGAACTTTGCTACACATCTCTGGTAGAATGTGTTCTGAAATGGTTATCTGTACAGATCCCAAAATGCAATTTGTGTAGCATTGGGGTTTTTTGTGCAGTATGTGCTTGTACATCATCCTCATGAAAGTTCTAGTTCCCAATACCGCTGTCAAAGTCCAAACCCCTTTTGTAGATCTGATTGTCGGAGAATTTAATTGCAGTTGAAGCTTTCCATAAAGAAGGGTGTGCACATATGAACATAACCTGAGTGGTAAACCCATCATCAAAACACACTCATGTTTTTATTAAAATATACTAACTTATCTTCTGGGTCAAGTTCAGAGGAAACCATTAGCGTTTGCAGCAAAAGCACAGTACTAATTGGCCCTAAACAGGTATCATCACTAACTCATCTCCCCCTCCCCCAAAACAATTTGCCAATGTTTACACACACATTGATCATGGGATGAATGAATGTACACATGCTTATGTACATGCAGCAATTTCAAAGTTTAAAAATGTACATTTTAAAATGGTGGACATGGGAACCAAGATCTGACTATTGAAGTGGTAGCTATGTAGTGCCAACCAGATGGTTTATTAGATTTATATACCACCCTTCATCATAAGATCACAGGGTGGTTCACAGTTGATGTTGGATTCCAACTCCCACCAGCTCCAGCCAACATGTCTAATCAGTGATGCTGGGAGGGGAATCCAACATTTGAAGGGCACTGGGTTGACTAACGCTGGACTATTAGATCAGAAATTGATTTCAAATAGGGGAAACTGGGCTTCAGCAGTCAAATAGAAACAATTCAGGCCTTGTTTGCATGCACATCTGTATGCACCTAAGCATATTTTGAATTGCTTTGCAAAGCAATGGGCATTACTATCATTCTAAAGTACAATTCCAGTACCACATCAATTCTAATTTCATTTGGGTGTTAAAACATTCAGACACATCATTCAGTCCCTTCAAATTATCTGTGGCTTTAGAAAAACATGATGTTCAAGATTTAGTTTCATTTCATTTTGTGGTTTCTGCATTTCAACAACAACAAAAGTATCATCACATTTAAAAATACATATCCACAATCATGAAACACTTTTGAAATCAAGTGGCTTTTTAAGATCATGAACAAATACAAGAGCCACAAAAAAAGTATCTGGGGATAGATGGAAACAATTCATGGGACTTGTTCTAAAAACAAAAACAAAACCTGCTTGGATTTATAGTTTTTGGAATGCATGATTGAGCCCTGTAAAAACTTGCACGTGCACATGGAATTAAAATATAGAATTAGTTTTTAAAAATAAATTACCTTTTAAATATTAATTTTCCCGGATGTTTTAATATGTACATATTTTTCAATTGGAGCTACTCCATATCAAAACAGACTACATTTCTCAAGGGATTCAAGGCAGTTTTGACACAAGTGAACTGCTTATGTTCAGCAGAGTGAAGGCGGAGGCTGTGACTATTACAACAATGGTTGCATTGATATATTTTTGAAGTACAATCATCCCACTTGGAAGTTAAATGTATTGCGTGCGTATACCACGTCTGGCTGAAAGTTGGCCATCTGAATATAGATGGAGAAGTGGGTGAATACCATTGCAGTTTTAATACACCGTTCATCTCCATGGAATCCAGTTTAACTAGCCATGTGTACAGAGGAAGGGAAATCGCTGTAATGAACAGCTTCCAGGCAGAGTACAGCACATGCCCCGCATACCATTAAATCAATGTTAAATAGCACTAATAAATAGATGGTTGGCTAGGCATGAGCTCCCCCACCCGTAACCCCTCAGCCTTCCAAACGTAATCCAATTTCTAGAAGACCCCTTGCTATAAAAGCTGACACAGCAGGCAATTCGACAGCACAGTGTGTGTGACATTTTCTCTTGGACGTATTTCTTACTGAACATTCTCAAACAGAGCTAGCATGTGTGTTAAACAAGGCAAACTCTGCACCTCACTCTCTGCTGATTAGTATTCTGTAACTGACAGGCTGGATACAAAAAGGCAGACAGCCTCTGGTAGGGCTTGAAAGCTACTGTTTCAGGCAGCATAAAGCCACAGAATGACTATAGGACAGCTGTCTGGAAAACAAATGTCCGTATATTGAATTAATCCACTGGGCTTGTATAAAGTAGTGTGACTCTGCACTGACAACCTTGACTTTTTAAGCGCTGGAATAAGGAACTGAATTAGGTACTTTTAATTATTCGTCATTATAAATCTGGACAAAAGTAACGAGATGCAAGGGAAGATTAAATGATTTCATTTATACCAATCTTGCATTGTTTTGCCACCTGCTACTCTTATCAGTGCATCTTTTAAGTTGTGTTTTTTTAATAGAGATCATGTAGAATCTCACCTGCACACCTTAATAAGCATCACCTGACATTATGACCCATGCTTTCATCCAAATAACCATTACAGGGCATAAAATTTGCTTAAATGTCAAGTTCTATATGGAATGAAGCGGAATTGGATATCAATTTCACTGACTCTTTCTGCATTGCCTAGAGGAATCTCAATAGATTTCTGAAGAGGAGCAACAAACACGTACAGAAATCCTTAGGCCACCCCTCCCCCAATGGAAATCAGGAGTCATCAGAGGAAGTGGGGGCAGCCCATATAATTTAGTGCATTTTTATAAGTGTGCAAGTCCCATTAGATTAATGATGGGCAGGGGGACACGTTACCTCCTGGGCAACTTTCCAGAGGCCACATGTCACTGGTGGGGGGCTCAGCAACGAATGTTAATTTTACGTTTGTTACAGCAGGCTTCAAGGACACATCATTCCAACCAGACAAAAACACTCAAGGAAGGGGCAAAGCAGGTCTGGCAGGGTGTGTGGCTGGTGAAGGGGTCTGGCCCAGATGGAGAGGCCTGAAGGGTTGCATATGGGCCATGAACGTGAGGTTCTGAACCAGTGCCACTGTACGATATACATGCAGCTCCCGGGTCCTTAGCACAACTGTTTTAGTCCAGGTAGGGAGTTGTGCAGCTCAGCAGAAGGAAGCAGGAGCACAGGCCCAACTCTGTGCCATAGCCGGGAGCATGAGCCCCCCAGACCTTCTCTAGCAATTCCACAGCCCCTTCTTGTCTTTGTCACTGCCAGCACCGGTGCCACATGGTGGCTATCCATACATCAGGATTACAGAAAAGGTTATGGGAGGTGCAGAAGATCTAGTAAATGTTAAAGGTGTGCAGATGATTGGAGATGTTCGGATGTTTGAGAAATGCTGCCTCAGACATACAAAATCCCCAGCTTTGACCATCTTCTCTGGATTCTACCTTTTAACTCTGATTTGTGTTTCTGACTCACAAAATCAACAGCAGTACGGTACAATTATCAACAATATAACCGTGTTCTTCTTAAGTCTGTAACCAAATTTAAGAAGCAACACATAGAAATAGAAAGCACCCCTACATGTATGTCAGCACAGATTTAAACTCCAAACTCCACTTATCACTGTTATTTAATTCATGCTGCTACCTCTCCACATAGGAATCTTCCATGTCATGTGTTTTACTCTGCATGTGCATTTTAGCTGGATGTACCAGCTCCGACCTTGACAGTAGAGTGTTGATACAGACCATTGTGAGGAACTTGCGACTGTAGGTTTGAAATCAGCCCACAGCTGTATATTCCACAGCCACACTTGTCTCTTTGGGTTCTCAGTTTTCCCGTCGCTGTTCTCCTCAGATCATGACACCACACAGTTGGACTGTTTGGCTCTGTCCCCTGAAGGGGAGCTTGGTCTCATTCTTTCTGTATCAGAAAAACAAAATGAACCAAATGTTTCTAATTAAAAGATTTCAAGCGTGCTTTTAAAAAAGAAAATTAACACATTCAGGCATACCTTCTCACTTTTCCTTTTCCCTTCTGCAACTCATGATCCCCACCTACAGCCCCAGGAAACATATTCCAGAAATGTTTCCATAGTGAAGGAATTTTTCAAACTATTTCGATTGTTTATTCCCAATTAATTTACAAATTTCGTTATGGCACAAAATATGATCTTTTCAGCTTATTAACAGAGGTGCAGATACCATCAAGGCACCATGTTTAATTACTAATACTTTTATAGACTTGTATGCATTTGAACAGTTCTTGTAAATAAAGCAGAACTTCAGTATTTAAGCATCATATTATATATACAGTTATCAAATGAAGGCCATTGAGAAGGCCAATTCATTTTTTCAGGATTATTAGACGCAACATTAACAAAACCTTTTTCAAAATACATCTTGTTCAAAGTAAAATTACTTAGATAATTGCAAACTACATTAAGGGTAGTTAAGAAGAATGAGGTAATCACCTCAGGCAGCAGATGCTAAGGGTGAAAGTAGCTTCTCTTGGCTTTCCCACCTAGCTTCCCCCTGCCATTCTCATCCTCTTTAGCTGGTGCCCTGGAAAAGCAGTCCCCAGTCCGCCCCCCCGCCCCCCCCCCCGTGTGCCACAGACAATACCAGTGAGAATCCCCTAACTGGGTGAGTAGGCAGAAAGGCAACCAGTCCAGGAAGCGCTCTCCTCCAGGCATTGCATGCGCACACATATACCACTTTGTTCATGTGACTTATATTTAGACATTATTTACTTGAATAGTCCGCTGTAAAATTACTAGTTGATAGGTACCAGGACACTGGTCCACGTTCAAAACTTAAGCTTTAGATTCAGCCCTGGTCCTCCATACACACTATATCAACCTGCCCATTTGGCACCTGAGTTGAGCTGTTCTTTTTGTGCTCTAATTGCTACAATCTAAAACTTTTTTCACTGCATAACACAGAATGAAAAATTTCAACATACAGAAAGCTTTAATAACCTTCACTTTGGATTATATACCTATACAGGCCTCTGTTATTTTCTAGTTTTATCACTAGGGGTTGCTGCATGCCCTCTGGTCAACTTTAATAAAATGTTACAAATGATAAATGATTTTTTTCTCTGCTGTGAATGTTTGAATCTGTGCATGTCTTGTGTTATGCAGATTTCAACGCAAAAGAAACAGACTGCCCATCTCCAAGAAGGGTCTCAAAATGTATTAAGCTGAAATGTAAATAAACTTTCTGTGTTACAATTCATACTCCAGTAAAAAAAAAGGGGGGGGTGTGCTTCTGACCATCGCTTCCACGCTAAAATGGCAGAAACCTCAAGATATCCAACCAGAGTTTCCTCATCTTCCTATTTCCTTTCCTCAACAGCTGGGAACCTCCCCATGCATATTCCAGTTGGGGAAACTCTAGTTACTGTGAGTGATAACCATTCGATGTTAAAAGACAGTACCTGAATATCTAGAAATATTAGCACAGCTTATGCCCTGTTACCCAATTTCCCATCTTCTCAAATACCATCCAGGTCTGGTGGCCAGCTTAATGTTTTATACATGATATGTGGCTGGCTTCTCACTATAGCTTGCTATATGCCATAGGTCTCTCAGGCTGCCATAGATTACTTCATTGGCAGTGAAACACAAAGTGCTTTCTTGCACTGGCTGCAAGTATAAAACATTTATGCAAAGGCAAGTGGAGCAAATTCTGAACTGTGGTGATTAGTAGTTTCGACAGCCTTAAGTGGGTTCCTTCCTACTGAGGTATCTGAACTTGTTCGGCTTAGTGTATATTGTATTTTGAGACAACTTCACATACTGTATCACCTCTGGGATTCCAATTATTGAACTGTATTGCTCTGATGAATTTGTTGTTTGCTTTATTTATATACTGCGGTGTTAAGTGATTGCAATGCTTGTTTTTTAAGTGCTACTGTGAATATTGTGAGCTGCTTTGAGCTCAACATTTGTTGTTGGAAAAGCAGAATACAAATATTAAACCAAAGTCTCTAATCCAGGGGTAGGAAAGCTCAGGCCTGGAGGGCAAGTGTGGCTGGAATGGGTACTTGAACTGTGACTGTGCCTCTTGTTTGCCTGGAAAGATTGTGAGATGTGGAGGGGGGCGTGTATAGAAACTTCTGACTACTGCACAGCTCTCCCCTCTTCCACAGTTTGTGCTGGTTCTGCAGCTCCTTCTATTTCATCCTACACGGCCACTGTTAGAGGATAGGCTAGACAGGGAACAGATTTAACTTCAGAGCAGGGGTAGCTAATCTTTTTTGGACTGAGGGCCACACTGACCCAGGGTCAACCCTAAGGGTCAAAATAGCCGTGGCAAGAACTGCCTTCCCAAGCACTACCATCAGCCATTCTACATTATTTGAAATCATTTCATCACCATTCATTGTTCTATATTCAGTAAAAAAAATTTTTTTTACTCGACAAAGCAGCACCTGTGGAGACTATATGGAAGCAGGCAGCAAATCTTTTATTTAATTTTAAAAGACTATTATTTAATTTTCATGGAAATTTCAGGGGGATATGGGGCCCCCACAAAAAAAACCTTCTGGCATCATGCCATCACAGCAGGAGACCCCCCTGGAGTCAACAATAATTTTTTTTAACTCATTTTTTAAAAAACAAATGACTCATTAGGAGTGTCATGATTAAAATGCATCTTGAAACATGGTTTTAGTAACTTGGCAACCCTAACAAGCAGACACACTAGGGCCAACTTGTGTATTTGGTAACCTAGGAAGTTAATGCTGGTTAGAGACATTTATGCTTATGATATATTCTTTCTTTATTACATATAATACTTTTTAAAAATGTGTAAAACCTCTCAAATTCAATGCTATCTTTTCATTATTAGCAAAGCTGTGTTTGTAACCTAGTTTGAAGCTTAGCTTTTGTAAGATATTCAGCCTTGAAGCTGTAGTTACTTCTCAAGAACAATAGACAAGCTTTAGTAGTTGCTTGGAAACCACAGGCATGCATCAAGTTTGTGTGTGAATGGGTTTTGCTAACAGGAAGCATGAAGACCATCAAGTTGGGCCTGTGATGCAAGGTGGCAAAAAGCAGACTTTTGCTATTTTACTATGAGAAATTTTTGTACCCACGCAAATGGAGGATGTTCCCATGCATGTGGAGAGAACATTACTGAGACATTTCATACCTGAATCTTTGCAGAGAAGAATGTTTTCACAAGCCAATCAAATTTCTGGATTCTATGGGACAGAACTTTTGCTTCTCGAGATATATGACTACAGAATATCTTACTTTTATGGCTTTATCCACACTTACTTTTGCTATGCGCTTTCCAAGCACAGTGCACATTTTAAAGCTCCAGCACACTTTTTATTGCTCCAGAGCCTTCCCTGCAAAAATTCATTCTTCAAAGCTGAATTGGAGCAAAAAGCAATCTGCAGAAAACCCAAATTATGGGGAAGGCTCCAGGGTGGGGTGGGGGGGAAGGGGGGGTCCTGGGACACAGAGCTTTAAAGTGCAGACATGTGCCTGGAAAGACCAGGGCAAAAAGTAAGTGTGGATAAGCCCCCAATGCCAAGGCAGAGATTAACCAATTCACAAAAGGATTACAAATTGGGAAAGTATTGAATAGCAGTGATTTCAAAAGACAACATGTGATGGTGGCATTTTGTTTTCCTACCGTTCCTGTTTTTCTTATTTTTGAGGCTCCCTAGCCAGGATCCTCTTTTTGTGTACATGTTTTTCTCCTCCTTTGTGTATTAAAATAGGGCAACTCATTCACTTCAATCTCTAGTCCTCCACTTCCCAGACATTTTCTTCACAGGGGAAGAAATGTCCCAAGCAGCGTAATACTGATTTTAGGCAATAAAAGCTTTGAAATTTTTTTGTCTGGTTATTTGTTTTTGTATTCCGTTGCAAAGGAATAGGCCAGGTTGTGGGGTTTTGTTCAACTGGGTATCCTTGCATTCCTTGTGCAAAAAAAGATTCCCAAACTGAGTGATTCAGGTCAAGCCTGATCAACTTGGCACACACAGCAAGGCTGTTGTTTAAACTTGACTAACCAGTTCCATCCCCAAACTGGCATACGATGGGGAGCGGGGGCAGTAGGAGACTCACAAAAATGTATTGAGGGACAGATGCTGCCCATGGGTTAGCCATGTCTGCTTTAGAGGAAGTAGTTAATAGCTACAGGACTTCGGTCATTAAAAGCTACAAAACTGACCATCAGTCAAATTGTTGCACTGCAACTTCCACCATCTCTGACCATTGGGCCTTATTGGTTGGAGCGGATGGAAACTGGAGTCCATCAACATCTGAAGGGCCACAGGTTAGTTCCCTCCCCCCCAAAGTTAAGAAGACTAAACAACTGCAAGCCATACTGTAGCCAGTAATTATAAACAAGAAAGAATTGTTGTAAGGGAATTCCAAAAGGCCTCATATAAAGATTCCACAAATGCTGGCTTAGCTTATTACAAGAGACCCTTTTAATGGTTGTTGCTAGCATTCCCCCCTCTAGAATGCACAGCGGGCTTAGGGGACAGGCAGGATACTGCCTCATTTATGCGAGGTTATGAAAAATGCCGAAAAAAACACCACCTGGAGTCTCATTTTAACACTTGTTTCCTTCTCCAAACCACACTGCAAATGAGAGCTCCAGGGAAGGGAAGTGTGTTCTACTGGGGTTCTGTTCATCAGAGGATAGGGACACATGGGGAGACACACACACACACACACACACACACACACACACACACGGTAGATGCTGAGTGGATCTGTCTGCTCTGACATGTCTCATTCCTAACCCCATGATAAAATATTTTGCTATTAACAAAACAAAGACGTCAGAATTTCACCCTTCAGCCTTGCAGAGTGTAAGAAAGCAGATTAAATGTACCAAGGCGTCTCATAAAAGAGTCAAACAACATAAGAGGAGTCTATTTAAGCCTCAGCTGGTGCATCCAGGGGCACATTTTGAATACAAATACCTTCCATGATTGTCACAGCAACTTTCTTCCCAGTCATATAAAGGTAAGTGGCATGAGGCACCTCAGTTTTGCTAATAAACCTACATTACACTCACGCAACACAGAATGACAATCTGCTTCCTTCTTGGAATCAAAATACCTGATTCACGAACCTAATTTATGAAAGAGAGAGAAATGTGAATTTATCCCATTAGCCCCCTAAATTAAACTCATCTAGAAACAAAGCTATCAGATGAGGTTAGTGTCAGACTTCAGGATTATACTAATGCTTGATATAGCTGCCCTCCTTTCACTCTGCCCATACATTGACTGGTCTATCAACCAGTATAGTTTGGGGATCTGAAAGCAGAATAGAGAAGGGCAAGGTTTTCTGGGAAAAAAATCCTGAAAGAGTAACTATTTTGTTGGTAAAAACAAAAAATAAAGAGTCTTCCCCAGGATTATTTACCTGAATTAGCCCCACTACTACGGACGCTGACAGGGCGAGGGCTAGCCTGGCTTTCCTTTCCTGTCTTCACAACCACAAAGTCTTCAGCAATATCACTGGCAATAGAACTGGCATCAGCATTGAAGGGTGGTGGCCGCTTGGCCCGTCTGAAAAATCCACTGCCAAACCTCTTGACTGGTTTAGAACCAGCTTCCCCATTGGCTACATCATCCTTCCTGAGGTCACGGATGGACTCCCTGGATTTGGATTTGGATTTTAATAGGGAAAATAGTTTCTGAGGACTCCGGTTTCCTCTGTTCAGGTCCTCAAGTGGAGGCTCAATATCTGGCAGCACTTGCTCCACCGTGATAAGGTCATTCAGAAAAGTTTGTAGTCGCCTATTGGACTCACTTTCTTCTTCCTGTGCTTCTTGAGTCCCTTGTGACTCATGCCTCTGGCGGGAGGCCCAGCGCATCATTTCCCCTGGGGGAACCGCCACTACCAGTCCATACTTTGGGCTGATGGCCTTCCGGGCCACTGTAGAGGAGGAAAATCCCATTCTCCCGGCACCTTGGCGGAAAGGGCATGGAAGGTTCAGCTCCTTGTAGAGGTTGACCTCCTCCGAAATAGCATAGAGTTCACGGAATTCGATATCAAACATCTCCACATGCTGCCCGGTCAAGTACAAGACCATGTTTCTGTCTATGTGGGATGAGGTCCATGTGAAACTATCAAACAAGAGATATTGTTGTTAAAGCACTGCAATCAGAAACAGTTACCCTCTCACATCTAGGAAAACATGTCGTAGTAATCAGGAAGCATATTTATTATCCAAGTACATTTGTTAATTTGTAGACACACATAACAGAGAAAGTACTGGGAAGATAGACAGGTGACAGTCAAACTTTTTTGTCATTTCTGTGTATATCGTTTCTCTTACGCCCCTTCTTCCCCTCTTAATCCTGCTTCATATTGCTCACATACTTCTCTTCCTTTCTACCTTTGTTCTGTGTTTCTTATTCCTTCTACATCCCGCTTTGCCCTCATTCTTCCCAATCTTGTGCATTTTTACTTAGAAACATAGGCAACGTGAGAACAATTCTGGGCTAGATGAACCAAAGGTCTGACTTCATGTGTGAAACTAGGAACAAATGATTAAGCTAAGTTACAAAAGGATTAGGACACGTTTTGTGTCCCAGTTATCAGAGGGAAAGTTACACGCGTAGCTATATATGTAAAAGGAATGCCCACCCTGAATTAGCAACTGACCTGTATGATCCAGTAAGAACTTTTTCACCATCCACCATCAGGAAGCGTGTAGCCAAGTTGCCTTGGATCTTCCCTGATGGCATGTAGAACCCAG
The DNA here is from genome assembly GCF_964188305.1 of Podarcis bocagei. Classification (NCBI taxonomy): domain Eukaryota; kingdom Metazoa; phylum Chordata; class Lepidosauria; order Squamata; family Lacertidae; genus Podarcis; species Podarcis bocagei. Next base: position 33,874,972 of record NC_138135.1, on the reverse strand, counting down.
CTCCAGTCACACAACGCACACGGATATTCTGACAGAAAGAAAAAGCACATTATTATTATTATTATTATTATTATTATTATTATTATTATTATTATTATATAGTACCCTTCATCTGAAGATCACAGGGCAGTTCACAACACACAAAGACAAAATGAGAACCCAAAATACATAATAAAATTAAAATAAACCAATAACCTCCCCTCCCACAAACACATGTAAAAGGTCATAGAATGTTAATCAGCCAAAGGCCTGGTTACAGATAAATGTTTTTGCCTGGAGCCTAAAGATATTTTATGAAGTCACATTCCACAACAAGGGAGCCACTGCAGAAAAAGCCTGTTCATGTGTTGCCACTCTCTGCTCTTTGTGGAGGAGCCACATAAAGAAGGGACTCAGATGATGATTTCAGGGTCTGGGTAGGTTCATATGCCGAGAGTTGCCCCTTGGAGTGTTTTGGTCCTGAGCCCTTTAAGGTTTTATAGATCAAAACCAGCACTTTGAATTGGGCCCAGAAACTAATTGGCAGCCAGTGCAATTGGGCCAGGATTGGTATAATATGCTCAAACAATCTTGCCAAACAGTGAACAACCTGGCTGCCAAATTCTGAAGTTTCTTAACCGTCTTCAGAAAGAAAGAAAGAAAGAAAGAAAGAAAGAAAGAAAGAAAGAAAGAAAGGTAAACTTATTTGAGCCTTGAAAAGTAGTTGTCTGGTGAAGAATGAGAACCTTCATGATTAGGAACACCCTAATTTAGGAAAGGTTCTTTGTACCTGAAAAAAGTGATTATCAACAATAATGATTATCAACAATAATAATTTCCATAGTATGCTGAATATAAAAAGTGCTTGACAGTTCTTACTTCATTCCTCTGAACAGCTCTGCAAAAGTAGACAATGGACATTCAAATGTAACAGTTGGGGGAACAGAGGATCAGAGACCATGCATTGCAAAAGGCTGACCAGATCTATAAAGGTGAAAGTCCGTGAACAAAGATGCTATTCAGTCTTAGAAGAAAGCAAGAGCACCTCTTCATGCAATAAAACTTGTGGGAATCTACAGGGAATGTTTAAACTGAAGAAAGAAAGAATCCGCACCCCCTTTTTTTTGCAGAGAGAATGAAGCAAATACCAGAGCATTACAGAGCACTGCAGCTAAGGCAGCAATGCTGAGGAAAATTATTCAGAAGCAAGGGCCAGTGATAATAAATCCTGATGCACATATGGACCTCCATCTTTCTTTTCATACAAAATTGCTGGGAACCACACTCTGCCATCATCTAGCAATGTTCCCAGTGCTATTCTGAAACAATTTTAGAAGCAACTGGCAGCTGCTGCTGAGTATAGAAGCTTGCCTTTCTTTCATGTTAAAAAGGAAAGGAAAAGGTGGAAAGGCTGCCTCATAAAGTGGTACTCCACTATCTGAAAACGTTGCAACCTTTGCTCGAGTCCCATTAAGATTACAGCAATTCACCCTGCGTCTTCACTGGAGGACAAAGGTTCCAGCGAAGGTGGAGAAGTGACTTGTGCTCAAACCTGCTTACAATGTAAGTCACGTAACAATTCTATAATAATTTTAATGGGTCTGTGACCATACAATAAATCACTGACTGATTCCATAATAAATAAATAATAATTCATGAACAACAAGATGTACATAAAGTCATGAAATGTGAAACAACCACACAAAAAGACCGCTCATTAATAGTTCCTCATCATCATGGAAAAGTGACACGTGGGGAAGTACAGGCTTCTGTCCTGGGCCCGTTGTTATTGAGCATCTTTATAAATGACTCGGATGAAGGAATTGAAGGGATGCTCATCCAATTTGCCGATGACACCAAACTGGGAGGGATGGCTAATTCCACAGAAGGCAGAATTGGGATTCAATATGACCTTAACAGTTGGAGAAACTAATAATGAATCCCAATAGGGACAAATGCAAGGTTTTACACTTAAGACAGGAAGAACCAACTGCACAAAGAGAAGATGGAGGGGACACCTGGCTAGTTGATCAGTGGCAACAGAAGGTGAAGAAAGAATCAAGTCCTCTATCAATACAATAATTCTTCAATCTACTCAAAATTTATATTAAAACTGTGCTTTGATACCTCTCAGCTAGGATTCTCATTAATCACAGTGCACATCATCAGCTCACCCGGATATAGAAATCACTCAGCTCCATGCCTTTGCACATTTCCAGGAAAAATTTAGAGCCTTCTTCGTCCAAGATTATATAAACGGGGATCCGACGCTTGTATGATGCATCTACGATATCCCGGAAGATGTCCCTGTCAGTGAACTGGTCCATGACTACTGCAATGATCTGGCCATGAACAGAAAGAGAACAAGCAGTTATTTTAAAAAGCAATACTGCAATAAGGCAGAGATTTCTGTCCTTATGCCACCAGGGCTTATCACATACACCCATGACACGCTACACGCTATGAAAAACATATTCTTCAACATATTCAGGAGTACATTATTTGACAGCGTGGTTTTTACAGCCTGAACAGACAAGAAAGCTTGTTAGTTCTTGTTCAGAGCCACCCTAGAGTTTCCATTAAATGTTCCATGTTGAGTAGTGCCTGAAAAACACTGTATTTGCTCTCATCTAAACTGCATGACCTGACTTCTCACAATGATTTGACCCATTTTCTAGAAGTGACGTAACCACCCACTCCCAAAAACCCAATCTAGTATTCATCCACCTGATAGGAATCATAGTCAACCCCCAACGCAGGATTTAATCAAAATATTCCCCCCCTTTTTAACAGTCCTCACCCTCTCAATGAGGTGGAATGTTACAATTGATCATTTTAGCAGTTAATGGTAATACAGTGGTGCCTCGCAAGACGAAATTAATTCGTTCCGCGAGTTTTTTCGTCTAGCGAAGCACGAAATCCCATAGGAATGCATTGAAATCCAATTAATGCATTCCTATGGTCAAAAAAGTCCAAACAAAGCCAAATTTGGTACAACAAGAGTTTATTAAGTGCTCTTTAAAGTTACACATACTGTAAAGAGCATTTCAAAAATTGAAGGAACAATAAATTAAGTTTCTAAACATGACAGAAAAACATTTAAAAATCAACAAAGTGTACAGTACATTTTCTAAGACTCTGGGGGACAACTCGAAGGTTCCTCTTCCACTCTTTGCTTCTTGCTGAAGAACCCACTCCTCAACTGTTCCCCCAGCCACCCACCACACAGAAATTCAAATCCAGATTTTTTTTAAAAAAACAGCAGAGTGGCCCAATGGTCACAGAAAATCATAAAAATGCAGAAAAAAACCACACAAGCTTCCAGATTCTTGCAAACCCCTCCCCAACACCAAGTCCTTGAATTCCAAACACCCCAACCCAAAATCCAACCCCCCCCAAAAAAAGTTTTAAAAGTTTAAAAGAAGTTTTGGAAAAGCTTCAAAAATCACCAAAGTCTTCAAAAACCTCAAAAAAGGCTACCACACCGCGTTCTATGAGTTGCTCCTCGAAGTCAAGTCGCAACTGTATTAACGGTGTTAAGAAAAAGGAAACAAACTTGCAAGACGTTTTCGTTTTTCGTCTTGCGAAGCAAGCCCATAGGGAAATTCGTCTTGCGAAGCAGCTCAAAAAACGGAAAACCCTTTCATCTAGCGAGTTTTCCGTCTTGCGAGGCATTCGTCTTGCGGGGCACCACTGTAATGAGCTCCACCAATGCAGGTGTTCATAACTGAGTGGTAGAGCACATGCTTGGGCATGTAGAAGATCCCAAGTTCAATTCCTAGGATTAGGTAGTATGTAATGCAAAAGAACTTGGACTGAGAGCCACTATTCATCAAAGCAAACAATACTGGGCTAGATGGACAGATAGTCTGAACTTCCTGTGGAGGCCTCAAAAATGAATACCACTGGTTCCATATTGCAGTGGAAAGAGATTTTAAAGTATGCCCCCCAAAAGGGTTTTTAAATTGCTTCTTTCCTATCTTTGGCTAGTGATACGTAACATTAAGAGGATTCTTATACAAGTTCTATATACATAGAACTTGCATAGGTCCCGTGGAATTCAGTGTGACTTATACCCAAGTGTAGTGCACATGAGCTCACTTGTTTTTCAGATAGACCACACTATTTTTGGATTAGTAATACTTATTTGAATGAGCATCTATTTTGCTATATTGGCCCATCCTTAATATCTAAAATACATTGTTCAGGTTTGTGTTACAAAAACTGTTTGAACTCAAATACTAGCAACACTACTTATTAGTCCTGCTTTGGGGCAGATTGCCATTAGCTGCGTTCTCCTTCTAAATTAGAGGCATTTTCTTTGGAAGTCTTGCCTGTGCAAATCTTGCAGGGCTGCCAATCCTGATGGAGGTCAACTGGGTTTCAGAAAGGTTGGAACTTGTTAAATACTCCCCTTAATGAAGACAGGACTATACAAGCAGACTAGAGGGCCAGCAAGAACAAGTGAGAAACAGGGAGGTGCTCTACAGACCTAGAGGCCAATCTGCACTGCTACATACATTACCTGTTGAGGAAATGCATTACCTTGGAACTTGGAAGCGTCATAGAGCCCAGACACTGCTTATTAAATAGGATCCCTCTTTCTTTGCTCTGGGGGTTTTGATGTACCCTGCATCACTGGATTCTTACAACAAAGGCCACCATCTCTTTTTATGTATTTGGGCGTAGGACTGAGAAACAATGTACTATTCTGCATCCATAGCTAAATTACTTAGCCTTTCTAGATTATGTGCAACTCTAACTAGAGCTTGGTGGTGGAACAGCACACATTTTGTAAAGGTGATGCCTCTCATAAGAGGTATAATAGAATCAGTATGTTTAACAGGATGGCAGATAATCTGGAAGATAAATCAACAAAAGCAAATGGAGGAAGACAAATTTCAAATGAAAATAATCCAGCACTCCCTCTCTCAGCTTCCTCTTCACTGCAGAACTGTACCCTTCTGCAGCATGTTAGCACTATATCAGAGGGAATGGAATCCCAATTCTCCAAAACATTATTTTGAAGGTTATCTGAATGGAGGTCTCTGTCTCACCTGCCTGACTGTTTGTGGTGAGTTTATGGCAGCAGGTAAAAACAAGGCTTTCTTTTAGGATATTCAGATGTTATGGTATTCCTTAACATACCTCAATTCCCAAAAACAGCTCAGATTAAAAATTACTTGCATATGCCTACAAGTGTAGACCTAGTTATTTTATCTCCACAAACTCTGTGATGTAACATTTGTACTTAAGATAATCATAGGACTGTATTCCAACAATGCAAAACAGACTACTGTCCTCTCCAACCCCTCCCCGCTTCCTCAAAATCAGCTCAAGGGGGTTGGTGAAACTCCGTATGCCCTTGCAAGGAACTGGCTACAACCCATTGAGGTAGAAGAGATTCACAAGTTATCTAGCATAACCCCCTGCCAATGAAGGAAATTCAATGCTACAACACCTCTGTTTAAAATTCCCTAACGAGGGAGAGAACACCTCTCTCTATGGCAATCTGTTCCACTAAAGGGCAGCTCAAACTGTTAAGGAAGTTCTTCCTAAAGTTGAGTTAAAATTCCCTTGTAATTTGAACCTGCTGGCTCCTACCCTCTGGAGCAACAGAAAATGAATTTGAAGAAAGCTACCATATCACCTCTTAATCATCTCTTCTCCAGGCTAAACACACCCAACTCTTCCAAACTTTCCTCATAGGACTCGCGCTTTAACACAGATAATGGCAGCGAACATCTCAACGCTTCTATAGGAGTAAAGAAGAGCCTTAGGATGTGGTAACATGAGCAGTTATTACAAAAGCTGATTGCTCTCTTAAACGCTGGGAGGAGCGCAGAAAAAAGAAATGCCATAGTACTCCTGCATCAGCACAACTGGACGCCTTCATCTGCCCCAGCTGTAACAAAACAGGTCTCTTCTGTATTAGTCTCTACAGCCAGAGCAGGCGCTGTAACTCTCCAACAGCTTGACCTCACTTCTGAAGGCGCACTCTTCCATTGTCTCACGAGACAGACAGATGCCAATCTATTAAGAAAGCCGATTACTCTCTTAAACGCAACCACCTTCAGACTGCTGGGTGGAGATTTTCCCATTTTTTAAAGCCAGCAAAAAATATTGACATTATTAAAATGAACACACTGTAAACCAGTGTATCAGTGGCTGAAATATACAGTCTTGCAAAGCATTGCTATGGCTCAAGCAAGAATGATTACTCCAGTGGTAGATATTATATAGCACTGGGAGAGCAGGCGGCAGAAAGAGACAGAAACAATATGGGGATGGAAAGAGGGCTTGGTTTTCAAATGACAGGGTACATTCAGAGGAAAATATTAAGCCCCATTTCCAACAGAAGGCAAATTGAGAAGAGTTGGAAAAATTATAGAGTTGAAGGAAGGATGCAACCTTTCCTGGTATCCAAGTTGACTCTAGGCAATTCCCCAATGCTTTGCAAGTACTTCACTAAGACTGTAATCTACAAATCATCCATTCTTAAAGCCATGAAAAATTTAGCTGCATCTGACATTCATGTAACATACATGTATACATCCTATACATTTTTTTTCACCACTGGTCTGCTTCCCAGGAGACTTGTGTAGCCAAAAGCTCATGCATCAGATGAGCAGACCTGAGACTGAAAAATCTGAAGAGGAAACCTTTGAGTATACTGAGAGTTAATGTGTTCCATTTTAAAATTCCATAGCATCTATATAAAAACTCTTACTAAAGCCAACAATAAAACAGCATTCACAGAAGGTGGAAACAGACTCAGACATAATATTCCAGTCTCCATCCAGTGATCGCAGGTGGGGTTTACTTATGATAACACATGAGTCTTTAAGGCCTCCCCTAAAACCTGAAGTATAGCTGCCCACTGCAGTTCTACTGAAAGGGAGTTCCAAAGGCATGCAGCCAGTGCAGAAAAGGCAGAGCCAGCCCAAGACATTTTGGCACCTGAAGCAAATCACAAAGTGGTGCCACCTCCTCCCAGTCAGGGAAAAAGGAGTAAGTGAAGATCTACATCAGGAACAAGGATGGAAGAAGACCAGCAGCACCTCCTATTGACCAACAGGCCACTGTAGAGGCAGCATGGGGGGGGGGGCGCTGCTGAACAGATGACAGATCCAACCAGCAGCTGGAACGGGCAATACAGTCCTTGGAGGCTATGCCTGCTGCCCCTGTGGATGCAGCTGCCTGAGGTGGTCGCCTCACATTGCCTCATGGGTGGGCCAGACCTGAAAAAGGCCATCTCTCTTGTGAATGCCCACCTCACAGACCTCGAAAGCAGACACACCAAGAAATCCTCTGATTAAGATCTCAATGTGCAGGCAGGAACCTTATGTATATATGTATCTATGGCTACAAAGCAGATTTTTAAGATGCAATGGCAGAGTTCAATGAAGGGAAATATGTCAGTGGTAAAGTACATGATTTGCATGTATGAGGTCCCACCTTCAACTCCTGGCACCTCTGGGTAGGGGAGGGAAAGTTTCTGGTCTCAAACCCTGGAGAACTACTACCAATCAGTGCAGAGGAAATTGAGCGAGATAGACCACTTACGTGATGTGACATGGTAAGGCATCTCGAGTTTATTTTGATTACTAATGAAGTGGCAAGAGATACACAGAGGCTTCACTGAGCACCCGTTTAATAACACTAAACTTCATCAGTGCACAGTTAATGGAAAAGAACTCATTCCATGAACTTTACTTTGCATTTACTGGCTTCTGAAAATTTCTGAGGCATACTGTTTATTTTTGCATTAGCTGCAATAAATGAATTTCCATTCAGAGCGGAACTCAGTCTCAATTATAAGATCAGAGAAGGTCCCTGGAAGCATGCAGTGTCCTAGGGAAAGGCAAAGTAACTCCACTCTCCTGGCCCATGAGAAACCAAAGTATGTCTGGCACAGCCTACAATGACCCCAGTCCACTGTATAGACCCAGCAGAGGCAAGCAAGAGTTAAAAGCACCACACTTGTCTAAACAAGTATGGAACAATACTCTCAGGTCCTGACAATGAAAGCTCTCTGGAAATGCCTCCAACAACACTTGAGAAGGAAGCCAGGAAAATTGAATAAGGATCAAAATAATCAGGAGGCAGAGAGAAAGGTACTAAGAATTCCCAGCCCTGTTCTCCCTGTCATGTTCCAAGAGTGAGGAGGGGGCAGGGCTAAGCCGGCTTTGGGTTTGTTAGATCCTGAGACTGTCTTACTGCTGCCACTCAATGGCACCAGGCCTCATCACACACCAGCCAGGAGCTGGTGCAGCAATTGGGTCCCGACCCCACCCTCTGCCATGGCCACAATGAGCAGCACGACTGTAGATGCAATGGTGGTCCCACCACTTTGGCCTTAGTTAATTAGTTAATAATACACTGTAGTCATGATCATAGTATATCCATTGCCAGGTTTGTACAAATTTAGATCCTGACATGGGTAACCAGCATGTTTTCTCTAATGACCTTTCAGGTTTGGATTAAATGGGCAATGATATTAATTAGCACCAGGCTTGTCCTTGCTTAAACCACTACAGTATCATCCAGTCTTTAGGAACAAAGGGATATCATACGATATTGTGTCATGGAAATCCTGTAAACTATGTTGCTTAACGAGTTATTCTACAGAAACAGTTCCCTTTCTATAGCTGATATGAAACCATACAGAGGTGATAAAACCTTTCCCTGGCTACTGGGCTGTCAACTGAGGTCCTTTCTCATCAGTCCCACTACTAAAAGAGATGACACTAGGTAATGAACTCCTTTTGAACAATCTGTTAAAGACATGACACAGGCACTGGTCTCTATATTGTACTTCTAAAATTCCTTAATAATGTCTCTTTTGGGGCCCAGAGTCAAATGTTATGGTGGGAATCCAGTTGGGACATACAGAAGTTTGTAGTCTCAAACTCAATAGCTCTCTTTCAGGTTGGTACATGGTTAGTACCTTACTCAACGACAGCTCTCTTTTGTGCACCCAGGTACATATTCATAGTGTTGGAGGGGCTGCTGTGCAGCTGGCACATATAAGCACATGTGGGCTGGCTGATTTTTGGAATAAGGTGTTTGCTGAGATCTCTTTGATAACTAAACAAATTATTGCTCCATCTTTCCACCTGGCACTTTTGAACCTGTGTATGGAAACAGCAGGATTTGAAAAGCAAATAAGTTATCTCTTAAGCCTGGGGCTCCACTGCCAAATACTGTAAGACCTCCAGTCTTACCCATTTGGATTGCTGGTACTCGAAGGTTTGGCAAATTGCCCTCCCTGACATCAGCTAAAAGTATCTAAAGGCTGGAGGTTGAATGACTGCAAAAGTATAGCTCATCTAAGACTTTATAGAACCTTTACTCTCAATAATGATGGAGCTCACAGGTGAATAATACTTTCATTTGAACATATTTCTAAAGGGAATCTTTTCTCCTTTTTGAAGATGGGAACAACATGTGCCTGCCTCCAGTCTGCAGGGACCTTACCAATTCTCCAAGAATTCTCAAAGACAAAAGCTCTGAGATTACACCTGCAAGCTCCTTTAGTACCTTTGGGTACAGCCCATCAGGCCCTGGAGATTTGAATTCCTTTAAAGTACTTAGGTGTTTCCTTACCACCTCTTTTCCTATCTTGGGCTGTAACTCTCTCCTTCCATTGCTTATTGTGTTATGGAATTAGATTAATGGAATGGAATTAGATTAAATTGAGTCCATTAATTTCAGTGGGTCTACTCTGAATATCACTTGGCTACCAACCAATTAAAACAAGATTACACATCCAAGGGTGGATACAATAGTAATTTTCATGTACTGTACATACAATTGCATATTGGATCACACCTTTAAAATTCATATGAATTAATTAATCTAGAACTCTATACTAACAATTGTGTAATTAGAATAGAATACTTACTACACAATCCTGACAGTCTCCAGGAAAAGGATGTCTGAGGTGTTACTATTCTGTCTTATGTGAAGCTGAGTAAGCAATGCATGCTCAGTATTTAGGCCTAAGACTGCTATCCACAAAACACATACATCAGAGTACTCATACTTTTACGGAATACAGTTTAATTTTAACTATATGAGTAGCACAAATGTAGTGTAGTGGTTAGAATATTGGGTTAGCTCAGTGGTAGACCTCTGCCTTGCATACAAAAGATCTCTGGCATCTCCAGGTAGGGCTGGAAGGACTCCTGCCTCAAAGTTTGGCAGAGGAGCTGCCCGTCAGTATAGACAATACTGTACAGGCTAGATGGTCCAATGGTTCTGACTTGGTATAAGGCAGCTTCCTATGTTCCTAGTATCAAGAAGGTCAGGACTTGAATGCCTGCTCAGACTCATCAATGTCAACGGGTGACCCTGGGCCAGTGCAATCCACTCGTGTGTTTAGAATAAAAAGGTAAAGGGACCCCTGACCATTAGGTCCAGTCGTGGCCAACTCTGGGGTTGCGGCGCTCATCTTGCTTTTTTGGCCGAGGGAGCCGGCGTACAGCTTCCGGGTCATGTGGCCAGCATGACTAAGCCGCTTCTGGCGAATCAGAGCAACACACGGAAACGCCGTTTACCTTCCCGCTGGAGCGGTACCTATTTATCTACTTGCACTTGGATGTGCTTTTGAACTGCTAGGTTGGCAGGAGCAGGGGCCGAGCAACGGGAGCTCACCCCATTGCGGGGATTCGAACCGCCGACCTTCTGATCGGCAAGTCCTAGGCTCTGTGGTTTAACCCACAGCGCCACCCCGCCCCTGTTTAGAATAGAATTGTAATAAATAGAAGGACCTTGGAGATCAGAAAGTTCAATTCCCTGCTTAATGAAGGAATATTGCAACTACTGTACAGTATCTCTGACAGAATGCAGTAGTCTCTACTCAGGTGTCTCTAGGGAAGGAAGTATGTGTTATCGTATTCAACAGCATCTACTGAAGTAAGTGTGCACAGGGCTGCAGACTTACTCTCTCAGTCTAGTGGAGTTCATGGGATTCTTGTGAGAGTATCAGGTGGTGGGGAGAACCACGTATGACACTTTGAACAACAACAACAACAACAACACTACAAATGTAGTAGAAATAATAAGTTCATTTGTGGTATTTTAATGCCATACAAGTCAAAACAGAATCTAGAGCCTTCAAATGAAGTCATAATGATTAAAATTGGCTCCTCTAAGTACCAGTTATTATAATTTTAGGAAGTTCTTAAACTATAAGCAAATTGTCTAGGAATATTTACTTCTGAGTAATTTGCAGGGTGCCCTTAAAGTTGGTACTTGCCCTCTATTAAAGAGGACGTTTCAGCCAGTTTTCCTGTCTAGAACCTATTTTATATTTCACACGTCCTCAGACTATCTTTTACTTCAGTGCTCTTCAAAACTTCCAGGATTTTCCCTATATAAAAAATGCCTTTTATGACCAATGTCTTATGACTTAGTCTGCTCATGGCTAGGCCTATTTACAAGAAAATAAAGTCCACTAAACTCAGTTTATTTACCCTAAGTGTGTCTAAGACTGTGGCCCAATAGAAGACTAACAAGTAAGTATGCAGTCCTTGACATACACGCACCACAATCCTAAAACACAGAGAAAGCAGTGGAGATATGTGTGAGTAGCTGCTGGATTTTATATTTTCAATTTTTTTCACCCAATATTTGTTTCTTTTTCCCAGCAGTCCTTGGTGTATTGGCTGGAGTATCATTTACTCCAAATAATCCAGTTTCTTCCCCAAAGAATCCTGGGAGCTATATTTTACCCCTCACAGAGCTACACTTCACAGCACCCATAAACTACAGTTCCCAGGATTCTTTGCAGGAAAGCCATGACTGTGTGATAGTCTGATAGTAAAGAGTGTTTTAAATGTATGGTGAGGATGTGAGGACTTAGAAGACCTAATATCAAGTCTCTACGCAGCCAAGCTCACTAAATACCGGTAATCTTCAGCCATTCGCCACTTCTAGGCCCACCCTAACCAAGTGTTGTGAGGTATTAAGGAAATGGGGAAAACCCATTAGAGGAAGTAAGGGATAAAAGTGCCATAAAACAAAGTAAGCAGGAAGGGCACAGCAATGGCTGGTTAGTACACCTGTAATTCATTTCAACGTGACCTGAAGAGGAGAGCACAACAGATTGTAGATTTATGGTTATTATCAAGTGCCCTTCCTCTGAAGAGGGCATGTGATTGCAGCATATATTCTGCAGGAGAAATCCACATTGCATAATGGAGGAACTTCTTGGATGAAAAACTCAAAATACAGGACACTACAAAACCATGTTGGGGCTTGTCCTGTGGAGTTGGGTCGTTCCATAATAAGACATATCTATGAGGTCCCTTGGGCTGCGTTGCCTTGCAGGGGCTTGGACCAGACGACCCTCAGGGTTCCTTCCAACTCTACAATTCTATGAGAAAGGCAACCCTTTAAAATAAACTAAAAAGTTGCCTGTTAGCAGAAGAAAGGTGCAAGTGCTTGTTTGTTACGGAAGGAGAAGCGGCCTTGGGTCCTGAGGAGCTGAAAACGAACGTTGCCCTAAGTAAGAAGTTTCCTCTTGACGCCTCAGTCCCCTTTCACCTAAAAACACTCAGACGTGACGCGGCCCCCTTAATCCGCGCTTCTAAAGGCACGAAGCAGGCGGCTGTCGAGGCCTCCGAAGAGGCGCGCCTTCCCCTCGCGGCCTCCGAGGGTCTCCCAGGCGAGATACCCACCTTCTGCGCCTGCTGGATCATTTCGCGCGCCACTTGCTTGACGTGGGGCGCGTTGTCTTCCTTGCGCGGGTGCGTATACAGCCCGAGGCGGCTGACTCCCCGGTAGAAAGTGTTGGTCCAGCCCATGTCCAGCGGTGGGATCTCGGTGTCGGACCTCTCGGGCCAGTAAGCCAAGGACAGGGGCTTCCCCGAAGGGCCGACCACCGGCTTGCCCCCCTCGAGGTGGGCATCGTAGGCGCGCCAACCGCCCCGCAAGGCCTGCAGCTCCCGGCTGGAGAGGAAGTCTCGCAGCTGGTCCTTCTTCAGGCGCTCCTTGTACGCCTTCTCCCCCTTGGCCAGCAGGACTTCCAGCGCCCTCCGCTGCTCCTCGCTGTAGTAGTAGCGCGGGTGGTGCTCGCTGACCCGCTCGTTCACGTGAGCGTCGTCCAGGCACAGCAGCTGAGAGTCCGCCATTCTCCCGCCGCCCCGCCGCCGCAGCCACGGTTCCTTCAACTGCCGAGCTGCCAACGACACCTGGAGTCCGGCGAGGAGGGGAGGAGCCGGCATGTCCCGCCTCGCCTCACCTGGGCCGGCGCTCGCCTCCAGCAACGCGCTGCGAAGTCAGCAAAGGGCCGCGGGTTGAGGCGCGCGTCTCCTGCTCCGCGTGGGAAGACCCAAAAAGGGAAGGAGAAGCCAAGCGCGCCCCGCTGCGCTCCAGGGCTTTTTTTAGCCTGACTTCGCCCCTTCTGACTTCTTATTTTGGCCAAGACTAGAGGGACGCTGACATCCACACACCACCCAAATTTAATTCATATATTCAATTGTTATCTGGCCTGTTACTTTTACTGCTCTCTTAAAGGATTTTCTTGTAATGTGAAGTTGTACTTTATTTTTGTACGTGTTCTGTGTTAAGCCAATTTAGGAGAGCTCTGTCCTAAGAGGTGGGGTGGGCGGGTGGGGTGGGGTGGGTGTGTTATGCATGAAAGCAGTTCATATTTTATTATGTACTTGTCGACCCGAGAGTGTTTTTAACCTGCTTGCCAGCCAGAAAGGCACCCAGAGCAACTGGCATACAATCCGTTAAACAAAGACAGTCCCTGCCTGCAGGCTTAGTGCAGTCAAAAGGACACAGCACGAAAGGAAAAAAGGATGTGGAAGGGAGAAAAGCAAATCCAGGGCCCAACTTAAATTCTTTTTGCCGGTGATATTCTGGCGTTTGCTTTAGTCTGCAATCCTGTACCCACCTACCCAAGAGTAAGTCCCAATCATTTGAAGTAATTTGTGAGTAGACATGTGTAGAAGCGTATCTTTATTTAATTTATTTATTTATTTATTTATTACATGTCTATAGTGCCCTTCATCCGAAGATCACAGGGCGGTTTACAATATAAAACCACAAAAATACATACCGTAACAACAAATGAAAACAATAACGCCTCCTATATAATTACTATTTATTACATTTTTCTTGTTTATGATTCCATCCTTTAATGACTTCTTTAAAGAAATGCATAACAGCAGAAACTACTATTAAAAGTGCTCCAGTCCAATAGATCAATGTCTGCCCTGTTATTTTTATGGCAGCCATTCTATAGGATTCTCTATGTAAGTCTCACTGCAGTTACAAGGGAACAATTTGGTCACTTGTGTCAATAGTACCGCCTGGTACAGCAGTGCCATGCATGTATTGCTGTGTGGGAGAGCTCAGTTCCTGGTGGATTGCACTCTGCCCCCCCCCCCCAAGTGCTCTGTGATTTTTAATGGCACTACAGTTGCTAGAAGTGGGAGGAATTGCCCTCTATGGGTGGGTAAAAGGTATTCTATCTTTATCTTACAGTGTAAAATGCTCTGATGGGATAGTATCATGTCAGACTGGAGTCTGAGCTGAACTGCTCATTGCATGTGTTGGACAAGTAATATTTCTTGGGAAAAGATGATGAAAAATTGAGAGAGGAAAATAGCAAACATTTTGGCTTGCAGGATTTATTTGTTTTATTTTTAACAACCTAGATGGCTGGGCTGTCTGACAGGCTGCTCAGTAGAGAGGAAAAATCGAGAGGTAGATGAATTACATGGCAAAGGTTGGTAAGGCGGCAAATGTGCTTGATAAATCAATTTATAGTACAGATTTGTACTTTGTCAAATATGTTTGCTGTGGCACTAGTGCATCAGTGTGTGCTTATTTGCAGTGTGCATTCATTGTACACTTAGGCCATCTCTTAACAGTCTACTTTTATGGCAAGATCGCTAGAGAGCATCACTTTGTATGTCTGCCTTTTAAAAGAAAATAGATGTGACTGTACCAATACAAAAGGGAAATTCCAAATTTAACCATGCTGGATTGGACCTACAGGATGGGGGGGGGGCATGCATTTAAACAGCTTTTGCTTCTACTAAAGCCAGTGAGATCAATATCTTGTTCCTTACTTTTGTGCTCCAGGCCTTTAAAACTGCTGCTTTTAACTGTTCTTATGGTTCTATTTTCTTTTATACTGTCCAATAAGAAACAAACATTTGTGTTGTCATCTGCTTGAAATATAATGTATTGTGGTGTTGTATGGGGTGTTAGAGGAGGGGTGGTACCTCTGGTGGGGGACATACTGTGCTCCTGGGGTCCACCTTTGTCCACCCTCCACTCAGCTCTCACCTGTGGCTCCTAGAAGCTGTACACGTGTGACAGTGGCCACACCCCAGGAAACAGCTTTGACTTGCCAGCTAAACCAGGTGAGGGTAGCCAATGAATCTTCAAACCCTTGGTGACTTAGGGGCTTCCATACAACAGAAATCTCATTTTTCCAATAATTAACCCAAGGCAGACTCATTGTTTAACTCATTGTTAAAATGCATTTCCCCCTTTCCCATTTGTGACGGAAATATATTTTGTTTGGATTGTGAATACATTGTGGAATGTAGTTGCACAAGTATCCCGTCACTGGTTGGCTAATGCCTGCTCTGTCACTAGTGATGAACTATGCAACTCTTCCTGTCTCCAAGTCTAATGGCATTTTGTGAGTTATATAGTCTATTTCCTATGTTTTCCTGTTAAATTTTAGAGGATGACTGCTGTACCATTGCCTAAACCAGAGAAGCCACCCTTCAATACACCATGATTTCCCCGTGCTTAGTTTTATAGGCCTTTTCCTCCTCCCCTTTTCTAGCATTTCAACACACTCTGCTTCTTGCTCCTTACATTGCACCTCACCCTGTAATATAGGATTGCTGGACTGTCCATAAAGGCCATAAAGATGCCACAGAAGTATGTTTTAAATGAGTCATCTGGTTAAGCCCTAATAATTTAAAACAAAAATAAATGGAGATGAACCAAAATGGCAGCCTTCTGACTGAGTAACAATACTAATTTAACTATTTTGTTGTTTGAAGTTCACAGAAACCTTGGGCTTCTGTCTTCCATACAGGTGTGCTTCACCGCCTGCACGTAATTAGACCCAGTGACTTAAGAGGGATTGTTCACATAAATTAATTGTATGCAAATAATGAGACAGAAGACCAAAACCTGTCCTGTTCCCACTTCTTGTAAAAGTACTGTATTCCCATTAAGCTTCAGATGTGTGGCAGCTTGAACATATATGAAAGCTGCATTGGACTGTCTAGTCCAGTATTATATGTCTGGTTTGAGACAGGTGTTTTTCCCAGCCCTGGTACTCCAACCAGAGTTGCTGGGGATTGAAACGGAAACCGTCTGCATGTGCAGCATGTGCTTCCCTACTGAGCTGTGGATGATTGAAAGCCTGTCTCCGATCCCCAATTTCCCCATGAGCCACACTGTACAGGACTACAGTCTCAAAGAGGCTTACAAGAAAAAAATACAGGGCATACAAAATTTAGAACATACGGTAGTTCAAAATATCAGGAAATAAAAATATTAAACCATTCATAGTGCCAAAGCCTCCTGAAATAAAATTGTTTTAACCACGCACGAAAAACCATAGTGCCTGCCTGATTTCTAATGGGAGACAGCTATATATGATCTCAGTAATCAGTCTGGGACTTACGGTGTCTTTGTGAATGAAACTTGCCAAGTCCCACCAAACAACGCTGTGGCAAGAAGAAGAAGAAAGAAGAGCTGTTCCCATGGCACAAGGCTTTTTACGCACGAGACTTCAACATTTACGCACGAGACTTCAACATTTTTTTGCCTAAATCAGTTTGTAATCTGAATGTAAAACATACATGGAAAAGAATGCACGTGTAAGTTATAAATGTCTCTTCTGCTCTCCATTCCATGTTAACATAAATAAAAGCTGCACATAAGTAGTGAGAGAGAGGCTCCGAGGTGGCCATTAAAGTCTTACGGGCAAAAATGCTTCCAATTCCACTTTACCCTCTGTTCAGTGGAAGGCTCTACCCATCTGTTCTGAGTTATCTAATACAGTACAGGGATGGAGCTAAACCTTATTTTTCAGCAGGCAATAAACCTGAAGATGCGAAAAGTGCAAAATAATGTATTCTGTTCCCTCCTACTACATTTTTAATTGGATCCATTTCTTTACATGCCATCTACTTTTTATCACATTGGCTTTAACATGAACGGGATCAGGAGATGTATGGAGTAAATAATAGAAAAGAAGGCCTATTTCATGCCTTTATATGTGCTGGTTTTCTCTCAGGCAAATCTTATTGGCTGTATGCTTATGTTCCTGGCCTGGTTCCAGATAATTTCCCAAAGCTACTAAAATGTCCTTTCAAGAAATATGGCCTCTCATTGAAATCTTCTCATTACTTAGCTTTGAACCTTCCTCTGCCAAATGCCTCCCACGTATATTCTGGTTACTTGGCCCTAATTACTTCACTTTACAGAGGCTTGCAGGTTGTGTACTACTAGATAAAAGACGTGACACCTTATATTTAACATTTAATTGTAGCTGTGTTTGTCTTTAGTGTATGTGTCCCTTGCCAGTCTCTCCTGTGTAATTTTAGTCCCTAAATAGCCTGCCTCATGATATATTCTTAGTTAAATTCCCTAATGGTGCTTTTCTTTTCCTCCTTGTAGCAATTTCCGTCACAAACTCTTGCTATAAAACTTTTGATACCCAGTTCTTCAAATGCAAAATCCTCATTTGCTGCCTTTTCACTTTAACAGCTAGCTCCCCGCTCCACTTCAAATGCACCAATAAACAGTTTCCATGCTAAAAACAACTAGTGCAATATGCCAAATAAAAGCGAGCTTTGAGAAGGAAAGTGAATAGTGATTAGGATGAGATACAAATCTCTAGCAAACCTTGAAGATCAGTGAGGTTCATACCTTTGGTCTCATGTTTTGGCAGTAACCCAAAAGTTTATGGTCAGATGTTTGGTTGTGGTTAAGAACATAAGAGCCCTGCTTTTTGTGAGTATCACAGTATTGCCCTTGAGGTCTTGTGATATCATCTCTTTGAAGCTGGAGAATTACTATGAATTCCAAATAGTAGCATATTTCACCAGAGGCATTTGAACATTGTTGTCATCATATATGGTTTGCCATGTGGTTGACAACAAACACTTTTAAAAAACTGTTATTACCCTCCAGTACCAATAATAATTATTCTTCCCACGGACTGTGAATGCAATCAACAACCTCAGTGTGTAGCTCCTTTTTTCTTTGTATGTTTAATTGTCATTTCATTTGTTTCCTTTCATTTCAAAAATGTTATTTTAAAAAATATTTCTTTTCTTTATTCCCTTTTAATTTTGAAAGAAAGAAGAAGAAGAAGAAGAAGAGTTTGGATTTGATATCCCGCCTTTCACTCCCCTTTAAGGAGTCTCAAAGCGGCTAACATTCTCCTTTCCCTTCCTCCCCCACAACAAACACTCTGTGAGGTGAGTGGGGCTGAGAGACTTCAAAGAAGTGTGACTGGCCCAAGGTCACCCAGCAGCTGCATGTGGAGGAGCAGAGACGCGAACCCGGTTACCCAGATTACGTGACTACCGCTCTTAACCACTACACCACATGATAAATATATAGTGACCCAAAAAATTGTCATAATAAATACTTCCAATATATCTGATAACAACAGGGGTATCCACTGAGCTAACAGAGGCAAGGATAAGAAGGACAGGCAAAAGTGGCCAGATAAACTCATACTTTAATCGAATGAAAATCCAAAATGGTTGTTTGTTCATGTGTGGAAACACCAAATTGTTCCAAAATCCTCGGGGGGTGCCTGGCCTCTGAGAGTCTTTAAATGATGGGTTAGTGTTTCCAAAATGGCAATAACCATGCCTTTGAATACCCTGTATTCAAAGTAACTTATGAGGAATCTTTCCAGCTCTGTGAAATGACCAACTGAGCTGCAACAGTTAAATTACTAGCTCTTTCTTCACAATATACATTCTTCCTCTCAAACACCAACAACAAACATTACTTGGGGACCAATATCAAGTTTTCCCCGATTTCTTTCACCACCTGTTTCCCAAAGGGTCTAGACAAGTCCATCAGAGTTGCCAATAAGTCCCCGTCTCATTTAAGCTCTGCCAACGCACACCATTGCTTGACCCCTTCAAGCAACAACAGAGTATTGTTACCTGCCACCCCCAGTCTCCAAGTGGTTTGAGATTCCAGGGAGTTCATAGTGCGCCTTACCAACCAGGGTCTGCTTCCTTTGGAAAATGAGGCACAGCGAAGACTGTGGTGTCTTTATGATATATGGTTTATTCACACATAAGCAACCTGAGCCTATAATGATGGGGTCCACAGCATTCATACCCCAAGAGGTTCTGCTTTCTCCCATAACCACAGCAGCCTTGAACCTAAACAGACTCCACCCACTGCCCTCAAACATTAATCTCGCCTCCTGCAAGTGAGACAGACTCACAAGTAAGACAGACCACTTTGTGCATTATGACATTCGAAGTGCACTTGTCAGGCACTTAAAATGATGGATAAAAAGGGAGAGAGATGACAGGAGAAAGAAAGGATGTTATAGTTTCTTGTGCCAAACTTGGAACAACAAAGGAAAAGGTTTGTCATTTTCTTCCATGTGAGGTGAGGTGGATGGGAGGAAATGAACTGCCCATGAAGGAGCTATTAGTTGACCCACTGCTGCCAACCCTATACACGTTTAATTTAACCTTGAGAGACCATAAAAAGAATCTGCCCTGCTTGAAAGGCATCAACATGTAGTTGTAAAAAGAGGGACACCCATCCCACAGACTGAGATTTAGTGTCAAGAAGTTCTCATGATTATTTGTGGGAAGCCTGTCTAATTTTGCATCATGTTTCCCCACAGTTGCCAACCACAAGATCCAGCTCCCCAAAATCAGATGTCAGAATGTTCAGTTTAGCCACCAAAGAATTGCAGAAAGCCATAGTTTTCGGCTGTTTAGCTCCCTTTTATTTTGCATGTCAATGATGAAAGAATGCATGTCAGCACACTAGTGCAATTTTGTACATTTTGTTTATACTAATTAAGAGGGGTGGGAAATTGATAGCTCACTCTGCAATGTGGGAGCTGCCAGTATAATGGCAAAGCTTAAACCTAGGTTATACAGACTAATTATGTTAATACACAACCAACCCTATGTCAGGAATGTAAAATACACATAGCTATTATATGGCTTTGCTTCTATGTTCCCTTGTTCTAGTATACTGAGAGATTTAAAAATGTGTGTCTTGGGAACCAAAGGTGCCAGTATTTTCCTCATGATACTCACTTTGCTCCCTTTCCCTACATTTTCAATTTTATTGCACAAGCTGAAAACTAAGAGCATTGGAAGTCTGTTGCCTGGTTGGTCCTAGGGAAACTCCATTTTATTACCGTCTGGCAGGTGTTTGCGGGTCTAATTTTTGGATCAGGCATGCAATTACCAATAAGTGGAGACACTACTGAGTCTTAGTTGGTATTCCTATTACAGCATGAAGCCTTTGATCTACTAAATGGTCAACAGAGACTGAAGTGCTTAGCTATGTCCAAAAGTGAAAAGATGCTTATATATTAAACTGGTTGTATGGCAGCTGCCTCTTAAGAAGATTTTCCATATGCAAGAGCTGAACAGTCAGCACATTTACAGCAGTATTTAGTGAAGTTTCACAGCTGTTTACACAATACTGTAGCCTGCAGTGTTTTTAAAAGCAAATCCCTCAATGAAATGAGAGAACTTGTATATAATCATTAATAGATGAAATTGTGCTTTAACATCCCATTCCAAATGTGTCTTCAGCTATGTCCAAAGCAAGAGGGAGAACAAACAAGCGGTAGGTCCTCTGTGTGGAGAAGTCGGGGAAATGCTATTGGGTGACACAGAGAAAGCGGAACTACTCAACACCTACTTTGCCTCTGCCTTCACCCAAAAGGAAAGTGATGCCCAACTTGGTGATAACAGAATAAATGATGTAAGGAGGGAGCTGCAGTGCAAGATAGGAAAAGAGGTCTTAAGGGAACACCTAGCTACCGGTACTTTAAATGAATTTAAATCTCCAGGGCCTGATGAGCTGCATCCAAGGGTACCAAAGGAGCTTGTGGATGTAATCTCAGAGCCCTTATCTTTGAGCAAAGGTAGGCAACCTAAGGCCTGGGGGCTGGATGTGGCCCAATCGCCTTCTATATCTGGTCTGCGGACAGTCCAGGAATCAGTGTGTTTTTACATGAGTTGAATGTGTCCTTTTATAGTCTTCTATCCTTCATTCAGGCAAGTAAGAGGCATAAAAACATCCCAGCCAGACAACAGCCCTCCAGGAGGATGTGCAGGAGGTGTGGCCTGGGGAGGGAGCATGGCTAGAGTCCCTAAGGCAGATAGAGTGGTTTGGAGGGCCATATTCAGTCCTCACCAAGCCTGAGGTTCTACCACCCCAGCTCAAGACTCCTAGGTCTAATCTAAACAAAAAGGGGAGGGGATATAGTTATGTGGCAAGACAGCTAGAGGCTGACAGGTTCTTAACTGAAGGAAGAAAAAGTGTCAGATGTTTTTCTACCTGTCTTGCTGTTCAGCCTCTGGCAGAAAAAGCAAACTGCTGATTTGGAAAATTGCTCTAGTTGAGTCACACTGTATTCACATGACCTCTCTCTTTCTGTCTATGACCCAGGAAAACCAGGCTTTTCATCCCTTTCTTCACCTCCTGTTCCTATGCAAAGGGGTGAGTTGTGGATCCGACTGGGGAGTCCTCTACAAGGGAACAAGAAAGAACAAAAAAGGCTTTCAAGCCAAATGTTTTTTGGAGGTTCTTAAATTGGAGATAGTGCCCACAGGGAATAAGTCTGAATGTATGTGGTCTTTTGCTGTTCTTCTAGCGTTTTCAGTACAGTATAGGTAATTAAGGTAAGATCTTTTTTTCTCTAGGCATCACTGTTACTTTATGGCACTAATAACTAAATTCACATTTGTTTTTCATTTATTTCACAAAGTCTTCATTATTTTCCTCATGGCAGTGTTTCAGTTGTTGTTAAACTGTGAGATATATCAGCTGTTGGCATTTGGAAATGTTTCTTAACATGCCTGGGGCTAATAAGATTTGTAATCCAAAACATCTGGAGGGCACCTGGTTGGAGAAGAAGAAGAAGAGTTTGGATTTGATATCCTGCATTTCACTCCCTTTAAGGAGTCTCAAAGCAGCTAACATTCTCCTTTCCCTTCCTCCCCCACAACAAACACTCTGTGAGGTGAGTGGGGCTGAGAGACTTCAAAGAAGTGTGACTGGCCCAAGGTCACCCAGCAGCTGCATGTGCAGGAGCGGAGACGCGAACCCGGTTCCCCAGATTACGAGACTACCACTCTTAACCACTACACCACACTGGCTCTCTACACACTGGCACTATACAGTTTAGAAATGCTGGCAGGGGTCCCATGTGTGCTATACATTTAGAGCAGTATCACACAACTTTAAATAATAATGGCTTCCTCCAAAGAATCCTGGGAACTGTAGTTTGTTCAGAGGGCTGAAAGTTGTTAGGTAAAGGTAAAAGGACCCCTGACCATTAGGTCCAGTCGTGACCGACTCTGGGGTTGCGGCGCTCATCTCACTTTATTGGCCGAGGGAGCAGGCGTACAGCTTCCGGGTCACGTGGCCAGCATGACTAAGCCGCTTCTGATGAACCAGAGCAGCGCACAGAAATGCTGTTTACCTTCCCTATTTATCTACTTGCACTTTGACGTGCTTTCGAACTGCTAGGTTGGCAGGAGCAGGGACCGAGCAACCCCGTCATGGGGATTCGAACCGCCCACCTTCTGATCGGCAAGTCCTAGGCTCTGTGGTTTAACCCACAGCGCCACCCGCGTCCCTGAAAGTTGTTAGGGGACTCCTATTCCCCTCCCAGATTTACAACTTCCCGAGTGGTTTAACAGTCAATCTCTCTGAGAATTGTTGCTCCATGAGCTGAAGAGGAGTTACCTAACAACTCTTGGCACTCTTAAACTACAGTTCCAGGAATTATTTGAGGGACGCCATGACTCTTTAAAGTGGTAGGATACTGCTTTAAATGTATAGTACAGATGGTGCCATTGTCCCTTAGGGGCAAAGCAGTTATTTTACTTTTGTAGATTATAGCTGCTAGTTATGTCTCAACCCTGTAGGGCTTGCTGTTGATGGAATTATTATAGTAGAGATATCTGATTTCCTCATCCTCTTCCCCAGTCTCCATAGCAATTAAAGTTCACTATCTTATACCTGGAAAATCCAATTCTTCACCCATATAATGCATTCATGGCCATTTTAATTGCTGTAATCAATTAAATTTAAATTAATTTGCCCTGATTTATCAAAAAGCTCAATATGGGTACTCTTCTATGATACTGAATGAAGGATGAGGTTGATTTATAATTTAGTAAGGGAAAGCTACCACATTAATTAATATTTCCTTTCTCATTTTCTATTGCTCTAACTTCCCAGAAGCAAAATAACATGAACTCTCAGCAACACTGATTAAAGTCTGCTCCTCTAATCAACTGGATACAGCATATCTTTAACTGTACAATCCCAACACCGTACATATTCTACATCAGGAACAAGGTGGTGGTGGTGGGAGATAAAGATAAACACTGGGATCACCTTGCCCCCTGGGTGGCCTGGCCCTGCTGGACCAGGGTTTCATGCAGTGTTCAACCTCAGGAAGTCAGCCTTGCCCTCTTCTCCTAAGCTCTTTATTTGTTGGGGAACTAAATAGGCCACATGGCTTTTATTTGACCTCAATCGGAATTGCTTACAGAGCAAATTACATTTGTGCAACAGGCAAATTGGAACAAATGGCACCAGTACCTGAGTGAGTCAGCATTTTATTAAGGAATAAACTGCAGAACAAATATAGCATGATGATTATACTAGGAATGTGTCACACATAGTAGTACACAGTGGTGTTTTTCTTTCTTTCATCATCAGTGGGTGCTATTTCAGCAATCCAGAGCATAAGGCTTTTGCTTGTTTTGTTTAAACATGCCAGCCGCATTGTATGCATGTGGAGGGAGTAGCATTTATAGGATTGAAATCTGCTATTGAAGCTCTCCAGTAGAAAAACACACACGTTTTAATCTGGTTTTTAGTTTATTGTGGATTTAAATTATGTTTTGAATACTTTATTGTTTTTAAACTTTCTGTTGATAATTTTATTGTTAAGTGGTTTTCATTGTAAGCAACTTTGAGATTTCATTGCCATCAAGTGGTACATAAATTTTGTGAAATAAATAAATGTCAGGTAGCCTCCCTGAAAACCAATCACAATGAATGCTCAATAAACAAGTTGTCTGGCAGCTTCTATTAAAAGAACTTACATCCATTCAGGTTTGGAGACTCCACCCAAAAGGTACACACAACCTCCTCTTGCACTCTGCACTCATTGCCTGCAGAGGGAAATTTCACCACTGTCATCTACATTCCTTTCACTTTTAGTTTGTACGAGGAAAAGCCTCACCCTAAAAACAGGCCATTGTCAAATAAAAGATAAGGAAAAAAACCACCTGCCACTCCACCAGCTTTTCAGTCATTCTGAGAGCAACTTTCTCTGTTGCATGTGTGTGCCTGGAATGGAAACACCATTCTTGCCTCATACTCTCCATTGGGTTTCCTTCCACGCCTGTGTCTCTCTTCAGCCTCCACAAGTTAGTTTTCCTAGCAGACCTGTTTGCATGTTCAGACCCAGAGACCTCCCCCCTAAATAAAAACACATTTAACTCAAATTTTAGTTTTTGGTATTTTGGAGAATTTAGGCCACAACTTTATTGATTACAGAATAGTGAGTGGTTGCATAGGCTCTGGTTCGACTAGCTCCCTACACAGTTGCAGGTAGCGCTGACCCAGGGCACCAGCATAGGTCAGGCAAGGGTGAACACCTGAGGTGGGTGGAAAGCCCGGGAACAGACTCTGTCCACTCCCCCAGATGCTCCCCTGGACTCAGGCACAGGCCCAACCCCCTCTCGGGGTTGACCAAACCAAGTTGAGTCCCTGGATTCCTTTAACGGAATACCCTCCACATAGGGATGGTGGGACCGTTCTCCCATCCCTATCACCTGAACCAGTGCCTATCCGCAGCGTTACAAGTTGTGATGATTTGCTACGCGGCAGGCAAAACCCAAATGGCAACAGCCAATCAGCCAAGTGGGGAAAATTCCTGCCGTGCCCCTGTCCCAACGACAGATGACACACGGTGGCATAGCAAGGTCAATTGCAAAATACCCTAAATATAGGGAGAGGTGGGCGGGTGTTCTGTTTGCACGAGCCAAAAGAGAATCTCTGGGTCACATGCAAGGGATTAAATAGGTCCCTTGAATCATTTAGGCTGCACCCCAATGGTCAGATTACACCCAGCAACGAGGGACCTACCAATTCGGGTGTTGCGGCTATCCAATAGACCCACCCACAACCAGGAGGTCGGTCTCCAGGTCTCACCACAACACGTGCCCTCTTTTAGGGAGGACACACTTTGGCATTGCAGTTGGTACCTGCATCTTGATTCACTGCTCCATTGTCTGAGCTGAGCTAGTGACTAAACAAAATTTTTTTATTTCGTATGAAGCCTATAAGCCTGCACCACGCATCAAATAGCAACCAACCTCTGCAGACTGGCCATGTGCCATATATTTAACTGAAAAATGCATACCTTACATTTGCCCTCTTCCCCCCACTTATGCTGCAATCTCCCTTTTCTCTGTTTCAACTCCTTGGTAGCCTAAGGTCATCCTGTGGAACAACCCTTCTCTCCATCTGAAAAGCTGCCTTGTTAGCTGTTTCATTGCTGTTTCGTTGTATTTTTCTCAATAAAAGACAATTTTTTTCTAGGAAAGCCCTGATCTCATATACTTCCCATCTGTTATTTGCTCCTGCCTGGTCTGCCAAGGCATAGGCTTCCTCTATGATTTTGACTCATTCATTGCCAGTCTAGCTTCACATGTGTTTTGTTTACATATTCATATAATAAACCATGTATTTGAGGACTCTATATTCTGATTTGGTGATCTGGTTTATACAAGATACTGAGCCAAATTGTGCAAATACGAAGGCTTCTGGAGAAGATCCACTTTGATCTTCACTGATGCTTTGTGCTACACTGCACTGGACTAACCCAAGATTTTGATTAGCATGTTGTCTAGGGCTGTCATACATTACCGGGATTTCAAAGGCAGAACTGATGTTTGGAAGGGGGTGATTTTCAGAATGTGGCAGTTTGTCCTGGATCTTTTTTCATTAAAAAAAAAAGCTCAACAATTTTGGGGTGTGCTGGTTTTTACTTTTTGAAATATGGCAACCCTAAGTCTGAACAATAACTTTTTTTAAAAAAAATAATAATTTCCCACAAACGAAAAGGTACATAGTGTGTGTGTGTGTGTGTGTGTGTGTGTGTGTGTGTGTGTGTGTGTGTAGAGGAAGAGGGGAAAACACAAAAGAACAATCAATGACTACCCTGTCTGGAAAACAATATGCATTTGTGGTTATGCTCTGTCCTTACTAACCATGAGCTGTAACCAAACCAAAAGCTTTGACTTGGCATGCCATCCAAACTCTAGGCGACTTTCCTGTTGTTAATCCTCCCTCCAGGAAATACCACTTCTTGCTGTGGCGTACCATGACCTAAGCTAACAATCAAATTGTGCTCCTTACATGTGGAACAACTAGGCATTTGTTTTCTGACTCACTTCCCATGAAACATCCCAAAGCAAATTATCAACAAAAGCATCAGCAACAGAATGTATAGGTTGCCACAGGCCCCATACAGTAAACTTTCTTTAAAAAATAAAAATAAACAAATCATCTAGCCCACCTAAAAAAAGTTATTAAGCAAAATGTGCAGGTACCCTTCTTAGCAACTTTTGTGAAACGAGTCAATCACTATGCATCCCTGTGTGACCACTGTACTCCAAATTGTTTTAAAACACACAAATGCTCATTTTAGGTGTTCAGGATTGGTCTGCATGTGGTTTTGCTGCATGTGGTTGATGGCATAACCATAACAGGGAAACAGAGAACACTTGCTGAGCATGAGTTAATATAGTTCTTGTCAGTCGACACACCTGAAGTGTTTGACCCATATTGAGATTATGGCTCATCACCTGGAGTAGTGTGGCATCTTTTGTCCCTTGTCTACATGTCCTTTGGAACACCCTCTCACTACATATCAGATGGGTGCAATCTCTATTATCTTCTCAGACCTGTTGGAGAACTTGTTCTTCCAACAAGCAGATATTCCCTCGCCCTCGGTCTTTATTTACATTGGACTAGGTGTGTGTGTGTGTGTGTGTGTTTCTCAAGAGCCACTAGCCCTTTTGGACAAGTGGCTACATTTCAAATGTTGAGAGAGTGAAATCAAGACAACTTTCCCACCACAGTATTTACACAGTATTATACCGAATCTTCTTCATCTGCAAATCATTAATTTGCCAGTGTAACATCCCTGCAAGGAAGGTAATTGAGTATCATTACCCAACTTTTTTTTAACAGATGGGGAATGTACAAAGCACAACTGAATAATTCTTTGAACACACCCACTTCCCCATATGCACTCACAATTAAATGAATACTATATAATCAACAATAGAAATTCAGGAAAATAATTTAATAAAATCAGTTTATGCTACAAAATGCTTTTGCACAATGCTCAATTGCCTACTTCCTAGGCCAGCAGTTACTTGCTTTCATTAGATTAATTCCCTCCGCCTCTATTTTCCTAGTTCAAGTAGAAAGTGTTTACTTCTTGTCCCATAAGAGCCAATGAAGCCTTCTATCTTGTGAATTCAATGGTTTATCTAAACAGAAAGCAGCCATAGCTGACAACTTGTTTTTTGTGGCCTAACATCAGAAGTGATAGTGAAACGTTCATAGTCAGCATTAGAACATTGTTGTAACAATGCTTTTAGAATAATGAAAACTATGCAGATTCCAGATGATAGGCTCCGGCTATAATTCTGCTCATGCTATGTTCAAGACTTTGATGCGTAAGCATTGGAGGGTTTAACCGACTGATCAGCAGGAGAGATAGCTGCTGCGCCCAACCCAAAAGGGTATCAGCAACAAGACTTTCTGGTTGAACTAGTTTGGAGCACAATCAGAAAATCTTAATGAGCATTTGTTAATTCCCTCTCCCACCGCCAAACAAGCAACCTTTTGGGCAAACTGAATTTGGAGGGTACGGAGATGCAGAAGCTATACATTTTAGATTCCGAGTGCAATCATATTTTATGTAATGAAAGGACTTCAATTGATTTTCTGTTTTAAATAGGATGCAAGCTTTAACTGGGTTGATCCAGGGGTCCAGCCCTGTAGCCAGCCTTCTTTGTTATGTAGACCAATCAGAAATGGGGCAGCCACATTTCTAGGTGGGGTATTTTGCAGGTGGAGGGGAGGCACATAGCACCGGCCAATCCCCCTCCCCTGTTCACTGGTGGAGAGAATGCATAGGCCAGGGGAAGGGGAAGGCAGGGATCTTCCTTCTCCATGCTGAGAGAGTGTTACCTAAAGAAGTGTCTGAAGAAGTGTGCATGCACACGAAAGCTCATACCAATAACAAACTTAGTTGGTCTTTAAGGTGCTACTGGAAGGATTTTTTTTTATTTTGTTTGGACTACGGCAGACCAACATGGCTACCTACCTGCAACTAGAATAATGGGCTATGTGAAGGTCAAGTTAGCTGAAAAATAATATGAACACATTACTTCCCCCCAAATAATTATGGAAAGTGTAGTTTACCCCTCCTATGGAGCTACAATTCCTTTAACAAGCTACAGTTCACAGGATTCTTTGGGAGACATCATGTGCTTTTGAAGTATGGTGTGCATGAAGCCAATAGCACCACCAAAAGGGCCTCTGCTGCTGAATGCAGTGTTTGGACAGTTGGGAGAGAGGCAGGTAGGACTAGACCTCTTCTGGTCAGACCAGGACAAGACCTCACCCCATAGGACAGACAGATGACACTGGAATCAAGGGTGGTTTATTTTTGGTGTCATTAGTATCACAGAGCCAGTGTGGTGTAGTGGTTAAGAGCGGTAGTCTCGTAATCTGGGGAACCGGGTTCGCATCTCCGCTCCTCCACATGCAGCTGCTGGGTGACCTTGGGCTAGTCAGTCTCTCAGTCTCTCAGCCCCACTCACCTCACAGAGTGTTTGTTGTGGGGGAGGAAGGGAAAGGAGATTGTTAGCCGCTTTGAGACTCCTGAAGGGGAGTGAAAGGCGGGATATCAAATCCAAAACTCTTCTTCTTCTCTACCTCATTTTAAACCAAAACCACAGAAGCTAATTGTGTTAGATTGTTCTCACTTAACTCTTCCTTTGTCTTTCCCCACTTTTTATGCCTCCTCCTCTTCATGCAAGGTTCCTTCCACCTCCTTTTCTTACTAAAAATAATTGATGACATTTGCTGCTAAAAATAATTAATGATTATTCTAATTTTGTGCTACTTTTGCTACTGCTTAGTTAAATGCTATAATTGTTACATGAGATATGTGATATATGGATAAATGTCTTTGTAAACAACTGTGCGAAAGATGCCTCCCTACAATATGAAACAAAGACCACAGGTTCAGTTGACATTCTAGCAGAACCCCAAGCCACCTGGTGCTAATGCCCCCCAAACATTATCCCCATAATGTCCAGGGCCGTAGCTACGGGGTGGTGAGGTGGGTCCCCAACAGGGGTGCAGGCAATAGGGGTGGTGCAAAATCAGCAAAAAATATGTCCATAAATATCAATATCAATTATTGCCTCATTAGGAATGGTTATAGAGGGTGAATTGAATGGGTGCAGGGGGTTGGGGGGTTGGAGGAGAGGCGGAAAGAAGCGCTAATTTGTTTGTGGCTAGGGTGCGCAGTCTGGATGGTTCTGCCAGGGGCGCAAGATCACCTAGCTACGGCTCTGATAACATCTCTCCCACAGCACCATATACCCTCATTTCCTGATGGTTCCTTCTAAATTCCGCTAACTGCATGATCATGGGATTAGTTCCAACTAATTCCAGCTTGTCAGTATCCAATCATCAGGATGTACAGGTTGCTGACATTCAGTTTATTATCTTTACTGCAACAGTAAACATAATATTTCACACAGATCCGGCAGAATAATGGCTTCACACATATATGCACACAGAGCATAGCAATTGTCAAACTATGGAGCAGCACCCTCCTGCTTTGTGGCATGCAAGCAGGGCACAAGAAGGTGTGTGGGGGGGAGTTTAAGGGAAGGGTAAGATCCTCGGCTGGACCATAAAGAAGGCTGATTGCTGAAGAATTGATGCTTTTGAATTATGGTGCTGGAGGAGACTCTTGGGAGTCCCATGTACTGCAAGAAGATCAAACCTATCCATTCTTAAGGAAATCAGCCCTGAGTGCTCATTGGAAGGACAGATCGTGAAGCTGAGGCTCCAATACTTTGGCCACCTCATGAGAAGAGAAGACTCCCTGGAAAAGACCCTGATGTTGGGAAAGATTGAGGGCACAAGGAGAAGGGGATGACAGAGGACGAGATGGTTGGACAGTGTTCTCGAAACTACCAACATGAATTTGACGAAACTGCAGGAGGCAGTGGAAGACAGGAGTGCCTGGCGTGCTCTGGTCCATGTGGTCACGAAGAGTCGAACACGACTAAACGACTAAACAACAACAAAGATCCTCGGGCAGATGGTGTCAACCTCCCTCCAACAACTAGGCCTTAAACACTGGATTTGTAGTACCTCAGTCCACAAATCCTTGCATATAGCAGGTCTGTCTGTGTACAGCGGCTCATGAGAATCTTCTCAAAATCATCCGTTGGTCTTGGGTTGGAAGGAAGCAACAGGTAGAATAAATTCAGAAGAGTTTGCTCAGTGTTTAAAAAACTCTGGTATATCTGGATCAGAGCTCCTGTTCCTTCCACTTCTTTTGTCTCATACTGGCAAAATTCCACCTTTCTTTTAGATGGGCACCATAGAAGGTTTACTAGGCAGAGAGTTGTCATGACTTGTCTTTTGCAATACTTTATGCGTCTTTTCTAGTACATTCTTTGTCAGATTTGTGGCTTTGATTTCTCACTAATACATACAATGTGCTTTGAACATTTCCTTTGCACTGGGTTCATCATGAGTTATTGCTTCACTTGTCTATTTCCCACAGACTAGTAGCTGACAGCTACATATACAGCCCTTTCCGGTTGTCAGTTCTATTTCTGTAAATGGCATCTTTCATGTTTCATGCAAATTAACCCACTTCACAAAAAATGTCACATTAAAGACTCCTCTGAAAGCGAAAGTAGCTGGCAGTGCTCTGCCACTCTGACAAATATTGTATAACATGGTGATACCCTACCTGTTTCCTTTTGCAAAAATATGGAGGGTCACAGGTGAAACACAGAACATCTGTGCAAAATGAATTATAGGTGGAAGGATTCAGGCAATACAGAGCAAACACACAGTTTCTGGCATAACAAATGTGTATTTGTAATAAATAATCAAGCACACTATTGTGTGCTGGTTCCAAGTTGGATTGGGGGGGCTGGCTTGGTTAAGATGGTCACCACCTTCTCTGAGTGAGATCTCACCAACACTGTTGCCATTGCCCTTTCACTTAATTCTTCCTCTGGGGCAAAACTACAAAACTGCACCAGCTTCCACACAGATAGGACAAGTTATGTTACAGTTACTGCTCCTTCTGTAAATTTCTCTCATGGTTCAGTAGTAGATAGGTAGCCGTGTTGGTCTGCCATAGTCAAAATAAAAAAAATTCCTTCCAGTAGCACCTTAAAGACCAACTAAGTTAGTTCTTGGTATGAGCTTTCGTGTGCATGCACACTTCTTCAGATACACTGAAACAGAAGTTGCCAGATCCTTCTATATAGTGAGAAGGTGGGGAGGGGTATTACTCAGAAGGGTGGTGGGAATGGGAGATTGGCAGATAGCTGAGATGAGCCTGTTGATGACTCTTAACGACTGTAATAGGTCTTACAGGAAAAGGCAAGGGGTGAGAAGGTGAGAAATGGCTTAGTCATGTATAATGAGATAAGAATCCAATGTCTTTGTTCAGACCAGGTCTCTCCATGGTTTTAAGTTTGGTAATGAGTTGCAATTCAGCAGCACCACCCTTCTGAGTAATACCCCTCCCCACCTTCTCACTATATAGAAGGATCTGGCAACTTCTGTTTCAGTGTATCTGAAGAAGTGTGCATGCACACGAAAGCTCATACCAAGAACTAACTTAGTTGGTCTTTAAGGTGCTACTGGAAGGATTTTTTTTTTATTTTGACTATGGCAGACCAACACGGCTACCTATCTGTTACTCAGAGCAAGTAAGCAAGCAGCTGTGGCACTGAGGAGGAACGGGAAGGGCCCAGAGGTTCTTTCATAGAGGTGGGAGGAGAACTGCTGGACTATAGGACAGATGAGGCTCATGGAGGGATTCCCATGTGGCACACAAGATCCTCTCACTAGCCCAGATGTTCCTCCTTAGCCTCAGCCCCAAGTGAGCAGGTGTGTGTGTGAGGGGTGGGGTGGGGTAGCAGAACAAGAAAGGGGGGGCTGTAAGAGAAAGATGTGCAACCATCCATGTTTAGCTCCAACCCTGCCCACCATAATCTCTGCCCCCCCCCCAAGGTAATGAGGTCCTTCAGACTGAAAAAGCTCCCAGGACAAAGAGACAACTGGCATGCCCTAGGCCCCATCTGTACTACACGTTTAAAGCAGCACTATCCCATTCTAAACAGTCATGACTTCCCCCAAAGAATCTTGGGAACTGTAGTTTGTTAAGGGTGCTAAGAGTTGTTAGGAGACCCCTATTTCCCCTCACAGAGCTTCCATTCTCAGAGTTCTTTACAACCAATCCCTCTCCCCAGGGAACTGTAGCTCCGTAAAGGGTGATGGGGGCCTTCTAATAACCCTCAGCACCAGGATTCTTTGGGAGAAGCCATAACTATTTAAAGTGGAATGATAC
This sequence comes from Podarcis bocagei, assembly GCF_964188305.1. Classification (NCBI taxonomy): domain Eukaryota; kingdom Metazoa; phylum Chordata; class Lepidosauria; order Squamata; family Lacertidae; genus Podarcis; species Podarcis bocagei. The sequence goes on along the minus strand of NC_138135.1, from coordinate 33,842,028 downwards.
TGCTTTAAATATATAGTGCACACAGGACCCAAGTTTGTGGCATGGGAGCCAACCCTAGGGGCTGAGGTCCCCTCACCGCCCCCATAAAGTATTTGAATGGGCATTACCATTCAACTGGTGTATGTGTGCACTGTGTCTTGTAATTGTTTATATGGGACAGGGAATACCTACCTCCAGTGCTTTTTTTCTGAGGGGTATGCAGGGGTACGCATACCCCTAAACATTTTGTGAATCTTTGTACTTTTGTCCATTTACTGTATTTATCCGCCCCCCCCCCCGATTTGAACTATAAAATGGTGATTTTCTTGAGTCAAAATGAGAGAATCCCTAAACATTTTTTTAAAGAAAAAAGCAAAAGCACTACCTTCCCCTCCCCCAATATTTTATATTTAAGTTGGCATTCCTGCATTGTGGCTCTGTAGCAGCGCAAGCAAGCTGCAGACGGACTCCATTTCCCCCCTGTGCCCGACTGTGAGAGAAGTATTACTCTACTGGCAGCACACAATAGCGTTGGAGTCTCCTTTAACATTAAAGCTTTCATTTAATTCCTTTTTATTAACCACAGGGACCCTGTAAATGAAAGTATGGATTTCTATCATTCCAAGGGCAAAAAGGTAGTCTCAAGAACAACCCAGCTGAGAGCAATACTTAACAACCTGTGCTTTAACCAAACCTTCACTTACTATTAAAAGAATTAGCACTTTCTTACTAGCTTTTGTCATCTTGTTCCTGTGAGGAAATTTCCCTTTCATTCCCATGTACTCCCTCAGCTCTTATATGTTGTGTGTCACTGGTCTTCAATTGGTGGGTTGTGACTCACTAGTGAGTCTGGCCTGAGCCAAGGTGGGTTGCAACCATGTAAATATATAGTAAAAGATGGAAAAATAGGTCCAGAAATGCATGTTTGGGTTTAAAGTGGGTCTTCAGTCTCGTGGATGATGAGGTTGAAGATATCTACTTTATATAGCTCACATACTGTCATTGCTGTTGGAGGAAAGTTCTCTAAACAAAACATTTCTTTCATGTTTGCTGCTGAAGGATAAGCCACATTACAAATCTGACCATAGCAGTATGTATTTAAGCTTTAGTTGTGAGTGCTGGGCGTGGGGTGGGAATCACCTGATTTTACTTCTGTTTGCTTAGACTGACAATGGGTATGTCAATTTCATTAGGAACTGGCATGGTTTTGCTAGCTGATTTTTTAATTTCAAATGAAATAATAGCTTAACACTTAATTATTACTTCCTGAACTGAATGATATGATTGGGTGAACACAATTAGCTAAATTTCAGCTAAGATGCACAATTACTGTACTTCAGGTTTTAGGATTTGTAAACTTCTTTTTTTATTGTACTTATGACAACCCAAGTTGCCCTTTGGTTGTATATTTGCCTCATTGTTTCAATACTGCTAAATAACCATCTTTATTCAAAGTAATAGAAACAATATATTTTTAATGAGTATAACTTTATACATTCTCAGGATTACGGAGTAGCCCCTTCTGGAGCACTCCAACAGATAGAAATAATATAGCAGTAAAATCTTTTTTGACAGCAAGTACATAGTTTGTCTTCACAAAAAAAAGTCAGGGCTATGGATGCTGGGATGTAGTTGGATTATTGTCACCTAAGTAGGGTTGCCATGTGTCCTCTTTTTCCAGGACACACCCTCTTTTTCAGGGGTAAAATTCAAGACGAATTGCATTTATTTGCTTTGAATGGACATCATAGCATCCTCTTTTTTGCTCCTCAAAATACGGCAACCCCACCTAACAGGCAACAGCTAAAGACAATGGCCTTGCTTGTACAGCATTCTAACCCAAACAGCCATGGGCATGAGTCTTCCCAGAAAAGAAAAACCTTTGTCAGAACTCATGATTAGTCTGGAGAGAACTAAACTACAAACATGGATTTGGACAACATGCAAAACCAAGCTGTGGTTTATCTCAGCATAGCAGTAGAACGACTGGGCAAGAGCAAAGCAACCACAGTATCACGTCCCATAGCCCTCATGCTTGCACCATACCATGGTTTGGCTTAGCATGACAAATGAACCAAGAGAAGCCCTAATGGATCAAGCCACCACCATTTGGTAGAAAACCGATACATGTTTGCCATATGGAATGGCCCTATGTCTTTATGTGGCTCCACATGGTTATTGAGACTAGACACACACAATGATGGTGGTATATCAAATGGCCTTAAACCAAATGGCCGCAATTCAAATTGCTCTACAGAAACGGGGCTCCTGCTGCTGACTGCTGCAGAAGAGCTCTGTGAAGAAGAGCTTTTTTTGGCTCTCTAGCTAGTACTAGGGTTGCCCAAGCCCAATCTAAATTAAACACAAAACAGCAACAGCAAATCACAAGTCTAGTCCAAGACAACACAACTGCAGTGTTCTCAGATGATGAATTGCTGAACAAAGTAAGCATGCATATACACCTTTGCAACAGTCTGAAAGGGCAACCAAACTAGAGAACAATAATGCAAAAATTTCTTACTTGGGAATTCTATAATCTTACAATAAAGGGGAATCAGGGTATGTAAATACATACCCAGAACAAAACAAAAACAGGAGTTGCACTGCATTTCCCCCCACTGGGCATGCCTTTTCCTGAGTTTGAAATGCAAATGACAGGTGTACTGATCTGTGAACTGAACACCAATTCAGTCTTTTGCCTGGCCTCTCCCTGTGTTTCAGGTGAGCAGTCTGAAGTTAAAAAATTAAATAAAATTCAAGCACTGTATGTACACTTATACAGTTAAACATACCTTCATCCACTTTTTAAAAATTAAAAGCAAACAATAAATTATAAAATAGCTGAAGAGCTGTTCGAAGGAGGATACAATCCGAGTTGTACATGATACACTTTCCATATGAAACACACAAGTTTGACTGGTCTCTGAACTCAAGATGGTGACACAGAAAGCTCAAATTGTGCACATCTGTATGCATTCTTAGAAGATAGAACTGTACCCAATTGATGTAAAGTTTCATACTTCCGCTGTGGCAGTCAAACAGCTATGAAGTTGGGATGGCACTGAGGGTACTTGAGGTGAAACCAAAACTTTCTCTGAAGAATTGCCTAAGAAATAGCCACTGAAAGAAAGATGCATGTTAACTTAGATCTGTGAAATGAGACACAGTTCATAGGAAGTTAAGTGAGCTCTTTTAGACAACCTAAGGCTCTTGCTACCATTAAGAGTAAAAATTAAAAGAGCATAAGCTCTTTTAATATTGAGTGCTGAATATTTGGTGCTAGGATTGCGCATGAAAGGTATTGATAAGATGGTGCATTCTCATTAAAACAGAGACAGTCACAAACCATGTAAATTTACCAGGACATTGGCCCTACATAGTTGGCAGGAAAGAGACCCGATTTTCCATGTAAAGAGCCTTTCCACCAGAAGGCATCAGAGTTGTCCAGGACTTCAATGACATCTCCAGCGTAGAAACCTAGCTCATCTTGCTCCACTGCCTCAAAGTCATACAAGGCACGGACCCATTGTGTTCGCTAATAACAGAGGAAGACAAAAGAAAGTGTCAGCTGTAGAATAACATGCCCCACCAAGCCACTGATGGCCTTTCTAACTAGCTATATTTGCACAATAAGTATGGGAGTGGTTGAGTCTCATTTGTTGAACAGAGTGCACATCTTCTTTCAAGGTTGCACATCTGTTGCATAGACATACCCAGCAAATGAAATATTTTGTTTTGGGGAAAATAAGACACTTGTCCTAGATAGCCATCAGTTCCCCGATACCTTTGTATTTCTTATGGTTTCCCCCTTTTTTCTTGGTTGACCATGGACTCAGACTGTCTTTTTACAAAAAAAATATAAAAAAAAATGTAAGGAACTTTGTACAGTGTAAACTATTTAAAATGTCACAGCTATATCTAAAAATAAAGTGATGTTACTACTCCTTTCCCACCAAGGATCTAACAAGAGAACCAAGTTCCTGAACTTGCATAAAAGTTTAGCATAACTTTTATTTTGAAGTGGCATATGCAGAATAATACATGTAGTGTTGCTCTTTGAATAGAAATGTGCCTCACATTCCCCTAGATCTAGACTCTGCCTCTCAAGAAAGACAGGTACCTGCCATACCTGTGGTTGCTGTGCTGGATCGGTGTGTCTCCGGAACACAGATGGCCCACTCCCTTCTCCATGGTGTCTTTGGCTCTGAGACGTATCTTTAATGTCCAGACTCCTGCCACGTCGGTCCTAGAATGTGAAGAGAATAAGATAATGATGAATCTGTTCTATTGGGGATCTGATACTTTCATAGTTACCTGCTGAACAGGAAACACTTTGGCTATGTACACACTGGTGGCTTAAAACACAGCGAGATTGTTTCCTGCTGCTGTTTTGCAAGTCATATTAGCACTTTTTTGCACACACCAGAGAGAGGGAAAGGAAGTCCTCAGCCAATGTGCATTACCTGTTTGGTTTCCCTGCATCTGCAACTGCCTGCCCCCACCATGTACTCCTTTTGTGAAGCTGTCATCTGCACATGTGCTATGGCTGTCTCAAATGTACACACCTCAGCTTAATTTCAAAGTGAATGTGTCTTGTGTTTTCAGATTGGATGGAAGCAGGAGAATTTCTCAAGAGACTGTAGTGTACGTATGAATTGTGGCCAATGTCATGCGCACTGTCATGCGTAATGTCATGCATACTCAGCTTCAAGGACCAGCAGTGGGAGGGCACTGGAGTAACCAGTGATGTGTACAAGGCATTTATTACAATTTCTGTCACATAATGGAATATATATGTAGTGACTGGCATTGAGTTTTTGTGCCTGGTTATTTTATTTTATTTTTAAACTGGACAACTGGAAATCCTGTTCCTATTTTTCTTTGAGGCTGCAAACACTTCCACCTCTGTGCAAAATGCTTGTCTACACTGCAGTTCACTGCAATTTGCTTTTGCCTTAGGCAGAAAAATGTCATGGGCCAGCACTGAGCAGTGTCTTACATCAGCTTTATCAAATGCCACTTATTAGATGCCTGTACTATTGCACTGTGTGGGAGGCAAACAGAGGTGTGGCACAATCCATTACTGTGTCAAATGTATTGGCCAATTTGGAGTAAAGCTTTTGTCAGGAAGGTTTGTTGTTTACACCTATCCACCGAAACAGCTTTTACCAACCCAGCACCTTCCACATGTTTTTGACTATAACTCCCATCAGCCCTAGCCAGCACAACTATGCTGGGCTGTGGCTGATGGGAGTTGTAGCCCAAAACAACTGGGGGCTCCAGGCTGATGAAAGCTGTACTGAAGGCAGGCATGCATGCAGGCAGGCAAGCTCTATTGTCCATAAAATAACTACTGCCCTTTAGAACTGCTAAGATTATTGTTTGTAGCACTGGAAGTATTTTCCAATTTCCTCTTACTAAATGTAACATTTCAAACTGCCCCTGAAGGTGTCTTACCTGCCTTTCAGCCAGCACAAAAGGTCAGTGCGACTCAGTGCAGATATGTATGTCAATTGTTCCCCACTAGAGATGTTAAGAGTGAGTCAAAATCAGTTTGACTTTAAACCAGGTGTGTGTGTAGTTCACGTTTCTGCTTGATGTCAGACATATGACTCATATATAGTTAGCATGGTTGTTTTTGATGAGATATAGCCTCCATCCTTTAATAGAGGCCACTCTTGCCTTGTGTACACATAGCGTAGTTTAGGGCATGTTTACTCTGTTATAAGGACACCCTTTCCTTGGAACATTCTAAGTTGCAGTATTTCCAGCTTTCTCCAGTACGTGACTTTCCTCCCCTCCCCGCAGATCAGATAGGATTCTCAGATATTTCTTTTACATGCATCCTTCTAATTGCTGCCACATGGACAACCTGGAGAAGAGCCGGGGGGAAACACACTATTTAATATATTTTATATGTTCTGAGCTGCACAGTTATGCCTAAAAGATTGGCAAGGAATTTATTTTGAGGCTAGGTGTATCAATTCCCACCGCACCTCAGCACGACCGAGTGTAATCTCAAGATCATGCAGGAAGACATGCAATAAAATAAGAAGAATCCTGTTGGATCAGACCAAAGGTCTAGCTTAGTCTAGCATCTTGTTTTCAGGCTATGTAAACACTATAGCTTTAAAGCACTTAAGAAGCGCATTTCCCCTCCAGAAAAGAATAATGGGAGCTGTCATTTGTTAAAGGGTGCTGGGAGTTGTAGTTCTGTGATGGGTAATGTGAGGGTTTGATTAGCTGCTTGTGCGTGAAAACGTGCTCCCTCAGAGTTTGTGCGCCCCCACAAACCTCCGTGTGTGACGGAGCTCCTCAGACATGTCTGCTCTAGTCACTAGTAGAGTCCGACAGTGGCTGCCTGCGGAAGCGTTTCCAGCAAAGAAGTTCCTTAACGGAAACGCGTCTCCTGGACTCACGGCGTGACAGTTTCCTGCGAGGTATGGGTCTCCCTATGGGAGACTCCGATACCTCCCCACTGTTCTCGCTGGAAGCCTCCCTGAGCCCTCCCTCCTGCTCGCATTCCCTCAGAGACCAACTCCTCCCCCTGCTGGTCCCTGCTTCAGCAGTTGAGTCTCTTTCATCCTGCCTGAGTCCCTCCACCACCTGATGCTCTGATGGCAGTTCCCTGACATCCACTTCCCCTCCAGGGCCCCCCTCACCCCCTCCCAATTCCTCCCCCCTGGGAGGTGAAGGGCTAAAACCCCGAAACGAATCTTCCTCATCTTCTGACGTCTCGAACAATTCTCTCCACCGATCGTCGTCCTGGCCAGCTGAATCCTCCTCCTCTTCAGAATCTGGAAACCCCTCCAACTCCTCTTCCTCGTCGGTGGTGGCAAAGTATTCCCTTCGGAACCTCGCTACAGGCTGAGGTTTACGTGGGAACCTCTGATGAAAAGTCTCTATTAAAACCTCGTCATTGACATCCTCTGCCCTAACCCAGGTGTTTTCCGACTCCGGTTCCCCTTCCCACATTACCAAATACTCTACTTGATCTCCCTTCCACCTGGAATCGAGGATCTCCGCTACATGGTAGCTGTGTTCCTTCTCCTCCATTGCTGGTCCCCTAGTGACCCTCCCCTCACTGTCTCCTCTATACGGTGACAGCAACGACCTGTGAAAAACTGGGTGCAGCTTCATGTGGTTCGGTAACCGGAGCCTGAAAGCCACTGGATTGACCTGCTGTATGACTTCAAACGGACCCAGCCTTTTGGGTCTTAATTTCTTACAACCTCCTTTGAATGGCAACCCTTGGGTTGACAGCCACACCTGGTCCCCCACCCTGATGCTTTCACCTTCCCTTCTGTTTTTGTCTGCTTGCCTCTTATATTCCTCCTTAGCCCTGTTTAAGTTGAGTTGGAGCTGGCGATGGATCGCTTCCATTTCTTCCACGAACTGTTCTGCAGCTGGAACGCTCCAGTTCTCCCCCTCCCCCCCTGGGAAGGCTCTGGGATGGCACCCGTGATTAGCCAAAAAGGGGCTCATCCCCGTGGACACGTTCTCTGCATTGTTGTAGGCAAATTCTGCCAACGCCAGCTTCTCCACCCAATCATTCTCTCTGTCATTAACATAACACCTCAAATATTGTTGGAGAACCCCATTTGCTCTTTCCGCCTGCCCGTTGGTTTCAGGATGACGGGCCGTCGAGAAATTAACCTCTACATGCAGTAAGCTCATGAGCTTCCTCCAGAACCTGGAAGTAAATTGTTTCCCTCGGTCTGAAACCACCCTCAAGGGGGCGCCATGCAACCTAAACACATTCTCTACAAACAATTTGGCGGTTTCTTCTGCTGTAACCGCATGTGAGCAGGCTATGAAGTGGGCCATTTTAGTTAACAGGTCTACTACAACCATGATGGCTGTTTTCCCTCTAGACCTTGGCAGATCAGTCATGAAATCTATTGCCACTGCTTCCCACGGTCTCTCAGGTGTGGGCAGTGGTTCTAATAAACCAGCCGGCGCCTGCCTCTCCCCCTTGGCTCTTTGGCATTGTTCACACCCTCTCACATACTCCCGCACATCTTCCCTGACCTTGGGCCACCAAAATTCCCTGGTAACCAGCCACATGGTTTTGTGTTGCCCAAAGTGCCCTGCTGTGGGGCTATCGTGCAGCTGCTTGAGTACTTTCTCCCTCAATTCCCCTTCAGGTATATATAACGCTCCCTTATAATACAATGCCCCATTTCTCTCCTCAAAACCACCGGGTTTGTCTTCCTCCCCTCTGAGATCCCTGAGTTTCCCCTGGGCGTATGCATCCTGCACCGTACCCTCTACCAATTCCCTTTGCCCCACCAAAGTCGCCCCACACACCCAGCGGTCCTCTGGAATGATATGGGTTTCTTCGGGTGCTCCCTCCCCCTCCAAATATTCAGGTTTGCGTGAGAGAGCGTCCGCCCTAACATTCTCTGGGCCTGGCACATAACAAATCTCAAAGTTAAATTTGGAGAACTCTTGGGCCCATCTCAACTGCCTTTGGTTGAGCACTCGCGCCGTTCTCCAGTACTCTAGATTTTTATGGTCCGTGCACACTTGCACTTTATGTTGTGCACCAACTAGCAGATGCCTCCATCTCCGGAACGCCTCATGAATAGCAAGCAGTTCTCGGTCGTACACCGTGTAGTTCCTCTCGGATTTGTTCAGCTTCCGCGAGAAGAAGGCACACGGACGCCACTCCGACTCCTCCTTCCCCGGCTGCAGAAGAAGCACCGCCCCTATGGCTCTGTCAGATGCGTCTGTTTCAACCCTTAGCTTCTTTCGTAAATCCACATGCAGAAGTTGTTCTTCAGAGGCGAAGGCCCTTTTCAGTTCCTCAAACGCTCGCTCCGCCTCCGCCGTCCATACAAACTTCTTCTTACTGCTGAGACAGTCAGTGATGGGCGCCGTCAGATGGGCGAAGTTGCGGATGAACTTACGATAAAAGTTTCCAAACCCTAGGAACCTCTGCACATCCTTCTTGGTTTTGGGTGTTTTCCATTCCAGCACTGCCTGTACCTTGCCGGGATCCATGGCCAATCCCTTGTCTGACAGGCGGTACCCCAGGAATTCCACCTCCTTGGTATGGAACCGACACTTCTCCAGTTTGACCCACAGCCTGTTGGCTTGCAGTCTGCTCAACACTTCTCTGACGTCTCTCACATGTTGCTCCTCATTCTCAGAATACACCAACACATCATCTAGAAAGGCAACGCAATTCTTGTAGAGCAAAGGGCCCAGCACGTGGTTCATAAAAGATTGAAAACACGCGGAGCCTGCTTGTAATCCAAATGGCATAACGAGGTATTCAAACGCCCCCAAAGGGGTAAACATGGTGGTTTTCCATTCATCCCCTTTCCTTATGCGTATCAGGTTGTACGCCCCCCTTAGATCCAGCTTTGTGAAAATCTTTCCCTTCCTCACCATGGTCAAAATATCATCAATTCTGGGCATAGGGAACGCCACCGGTTCAGTCACTGCATTCAGCCGCCTAAAATCACATACAAGTCTCGGCTTGTCCGCATTTTTTTTGTCCACAAAGAACACTGGGCTCCCCCCTGCTGCTTTGGACTCTCTGATGAAGCCTCTCTTCAGGTTCTTGTCAATGAACCCTCGCAACTCCTGCATTTCCCTGTCTGACATGGCATACAACTTGCCCACGGGAAGCTGTGCTCCAGGGAGTAAATTGATCTGACAATCAAAGGGTCTATGAGGTGGTAGTTGGTCAGCTTCCTTCTCACTGAACACGTCGCTGAGATCTGCATACTGTGGTGGTACCTTCACCTTCCCCATTACTTCAGTCCCTGCTAGGGTGGCTTGGGCCCCTACTGAACCCTTCTCCCCTTTGCAGTGTTCTAGGCAATGTGCTGAACCAAAGGACACCACTCTTTGATGCCAGCCAACCAGCGGATCATGTAGAGCTAGCCAGCTCATTCCCAAAATAATGGGAGCGCCTCCCAGGGTGGCCACATTAAACGCTATCAGTTCTGTGTGCCTTGCCACCCTCATTATCATTGGGACAGTCTGCAAGCGGACTCCTCCTCCCAACAACTCCCTGCCATCAATCGTGGTCACCTGCAGGGGGTTGCTTAAAGGGATGGTCTGTATCTGGTGTTCAGCAGCAAACTCCTTGCTCATAAAATTGCAGGAGCTGCCTGAGTCCAATAGCGCCTTTATTTTTAGGGGGTGCCCATTCTGCAGCTCTAGCGACACTTCAATCACTAGAGCAGGTCGAGGAGCTTCTGGCACGGGCACTTTCACTGCTCTTTGGCCTGGCTGCAGTGCCCCAATTGTGGCAACCAGGCGTTGGCTTTTACCTGCTCCGCTCCCCCTTCTTCTCCCCCCTCAACAGCTCCCACCATCCCTTGCCATTCCTTCCTCTGGGGGCAGACTCTGGCAAAGTGGCCTGGCTGTTGGCAGAGATAGCATTTCCGGGGGCCCTTTCCCTCCTTCTTAGCTCCCTCGCTGGTTTTTGAAAATGCGCGCGCGCGCGCTGTTCCGATTTCCATCGGCTCTGCCGGCGGGAAAGCTGGCTCAGGAATGTCTGGAATGCGGAACTCCTTCCAACGTTCCCCTCTCCCTTCCCGCCTCTCCAAGGCTCTTGCCTCCTGCCGCGCTCCTATGGTCAGCGCAGATTTGGTCAGCTGATCCATAGACTCCGCCCTGGGGCTCCGTGCCAGCTCGTCTTTCACCCCCGAAGAAAGACCTTCTTCAAATAGCATTTGAACGGGTGCCGCCGATAAATCCCAACTCAGTCTGTGAATCAGCATGGTAAACTCAGTCCAATATTCACGGACAGATCGACTCCCCTGCTTACAAGCCATTAGCTGTCTGCGCACCACCCCTTCCTCAATATCGCTGGAAAACATGATATCCATTGCACGAAAGAACTTCATTGTGTCCTTTAGTATGTCATTGTGCGTTGCCATTAGGGGTCGAACCCAGTCTCTAGCCCCTTTCTCAAGATGCCCAATTACAAAAGCAACTCGCGATTCCTCATCAGGGAACTCATCGAACTGCACATTAAGGGCATATTGCATCTCTGTCCTAAAAGCATGGTAGTCCTTGGGGTCCCCCCCAAATTTCTGCACCAATCCTGGTACCTTTCTGGGGAATTGAGTGGCTCTCCCCTTCTTGTCTGCATCCTGAGCCCTTCTCTCCTCCAGCCTCGCCGTCTGCAGGGCCAGTTGAACCTCCAACGCTCGGTATCTATCTTCCAAGCTTGGACCAGCTCCAGCCCCTGCTCCTCCGGTTCCGGTTGGTTCGCTCATGATGCCTTCTCTTGCACAGGCAGCGTACAAAGACTGTCGGACTGCTGTGAGGGTTTGATTAGCTGCTTGTGCGTGAAAACGTGCTCCCTCAGAGTTTGTGCGCCCCCACAAACCTCCGTGTGTGACGGAGCTCCTCAGACATGTCTGCTCTAGTCACTAGTAGAGTCCGACAGTGGCTGCCTGCGGAAGCGTTTCCAGCAAAGAAGTTCCTTAACGGAAACGCGTCTCCTGGACTCACGGCGTGACAGTTTCCTGCGAGGTATGGGTCTCCCTATGGGAGACTCCGATACCTCCCCACTGTTCTCGCTGGAAGCCTCCCTGAGCCCTCCCTCCTGCTCGCATTCCCTCAGAGACCAACTCCTCCCCCTGCTGGTCCCTGCTTCAGCAGTTGAGTCTCTTTCATCCTGCCTGAGTCCCTCCACCACCTGATGCTCTGATGGCAGTTCCCTGACAGGTAAACTGCAGTTCTCAGGTTGGTTTGTGAAGTGGGGATATGTTTTGAATGTTTGAAAGTTACGGTGCATATGCAGCCTTGGAGTGCCTAGCCAGATGTCTATGGGAAGTCTGCAAGCAGGACAGAGCAACTCAGGTCCATCTCTTTCTGTTACCTGCTTATGCTGCCAAGATGCTGATTGATCCACATGTTTGTTATGCCCTGATGCTCCTGCTTCTTTGCCATTCAGGTGAAGCACTTCCTGTGTCTTTTTGGCCAGGTTCCATACAGCGGCTTCCTGGAAAGAAAGAGGGTTACGTTTTGTTTGTCCTTCTATGTATTCTTTCCCAGAGTGCTTCCAGACAAGGGCTTCATATCACAAAGGGATAACTCAGAACCATTCCCATCCCCTTTGCGCATGATTGGCACCTTAGCTTCTACACATTCCATTTTCTTAAGGCATGGATATTCATCGCTAACCTGACAGTTACTATTGACACCACTGGGCACCACTCAAAGGAATGTATTCATTCTGCTGCTGTTGTTTTTGTCCCTCGCCTTATTTATAGTCATGTCTAGAGCATGAGACAGTGTCCAAAAACATTCATAGCTGCAGCTTATCTGAGACCTTGTGCTGAGAAATCTGACATGTTCAGACCCTTTACTGCCCCCTTGATACTAGAAACAATAGGTAATACTGCTTTACTAAAGCTAAGGAGGTGGAGACCTGATCAGCAACTTGGATGGAGAACCCCAATAATCTACACACATACAATGAACATATATGTATATGTATGTTTATGTGTGTGTATATATAAAACTTAATATTTTACATGGCAGGCAGTTTATGTAATAAACATGTGTGAAGGAGACTCATTTCTCTAAAGACATGGCACAAATTCACCACAAAGCCATGGTCAATTGTTAGATTTAATTTTTTAATAATAGTTTTTGCACTCAACTTTTTTTTTTTTTGCAAGTTGTGGCATATTTAACTCTTTGGAAAACTCCGGCATTTTTCATAGGGTTTAATCACACAGAGAGAGCTTCAGGAATGTCTAATCTTAATCATTAGTGATTTGACTGTGTTTTAAAATTAAGCTTTTTAGGCTTAATTTGTCTTTGCAACTGGATCTGCCAATATTTCTACAGCTCCTGCAATCCTAACAAGCATATACAACAGTGGAGTCAGAAAGAAAGACCCCTATCCTTTAATTTATGTATATGTTGGTTGTGCCAGCTGTCAGCTTTGCTTCCTGGTGTTTTCACACTTGAGGTTTAAATCACCTTTGAGCCTCTCTTGCTCTGCTTATGCTAGCCAGGGATCCTTGCCAATGCAGAAGAGATAGTGGATAAAGATGCTTTTGTAATGCAAATTGGCAGTTCAGATTCACATAGGCTTTTTATTTGCAATACAAAATGAAGGAAGCAAAAATGGTTTAAGGCAAATGCAGAGGAGGGGTTGCCAGGTATACTAAAAGGAGGCACAGAGATCCTCTGTTCTAATGTGGATAGTAAGCTTCCTGTGTTGTCCATATGACATTCTCTCCCAAATCACTGTCTTCCTACAATTTTCCCTCCCTCAATCAATATTTTTTCATACCCTTTCCATTTTAGAGTATTCTTGGTATGAAAAAATCTCTCAGCCCCAACACTGTCTCTTACTGGCTATATGTAGAGCTGGGTAAGCAAGGGCCATATTCCTTTCTGGCCAGCCTTCTGAGGGCCACATGCCAGTGCTGGGAAGAGCAATGAATGTTAGTTTTACCTTTAAAAACAAACAAACAAACAAAACAACAACAACAACAATTTATTTATACACTGCTCATCTGGCTGGACTTGCCCAGGCACTCTGGGCTGCTCCCAACACGATAAAACATCAAACATTAAAAATTTATCTAAACAGGATTGCCTTCAGATGTCTTTTAAACCTCAGATAGTTGTTTATTTCCTTGAAATCTGATGGGAGGGCGTTCCACAGGGCGGGCGCCACTACCGAGAAGGCCCTCTGCCTCGTTTCCTGTAACCTCACTTCTTGCAGTGAGGGAACCGCTAGAAGACCCTCAGAGCAGGACCTCAGTGTCCGGGCCAAATCATGGGGGTGGAGACACTCCCTCAGGTATACTGGACTGAGGCCGTTTAGGGCTTTAAAGGTCAGCACCAACATTTTGAATTGTGCTCAGAAATGTACTGGGAGCCAATGTAGGTCTTTCAGAAATGGTGTTATATGGTCTTGGTGGACATTCCCAGTCACCAGTCTAGCTGCCGCATTCTGGATTAATTGTAGTTTCTGAGTCACCTTCAAAGGTAGCCCCACGTAGAGTGTGTTACAGTAGTCCAAGCAGGAGTTAACCACAGCATGCACCACTCTGGCGAGACAGTCTGCGGGCAGGTAGGGTCACAGCCAGCGTACCAGGTGGAGCTGGTAGACAGCTGTCCTGGACAAAGAATCGACCTGTGCCTCCATGGACAGCTGTGAGTCCAAAATGACTCCCAGGCTGTGCACCTAGTCATTCAGGGGGCACAGTTACCCCATTCAGGACCAGGGAGTCCTCCACACCTGCCCGCCCCCTGTCCTGCAAAAACAGTACTTCTGTCTTGTCAGGATTCAACCTCACTCTGTTCGCTGCCATCCATCCTCCAACTGCCTCCATACACTCACACAGGACATTCACCACCTTCACTGGTTCTGATTTAAAAGAGAGGTAGAGCTAGGATTGTACACCAGGATTGTTTCCGCTCACACACCCCTTGCTGTCCTCCATCCTGGCAAATAAGAAGCATTCTCAAAGTTCAAGGATGTATTCTAGCCAAGCAAAGACACTTGAGGAGACTGCAAAGCAGGGCAGGTGCAGGGTGTGGTCTGGGATGAGTCCCGACATTCAAACTCAGGACGCAAGGGAGAAACGTGCTAAGAGGCACGCTTGGCAAATCCACACTGTGATCAACTCCCACCCGGAAACCAATGTTCCCACTGTGGAAGGATATGTGGATCCAGAGATGGCCTCCACAGTCACTTACGGACTCATTGTTAAAACCGTGTTTATGGAAGACAATCTTACTCAGTGACGAGTGATCGCCAAAGAAGATCCTTGACTTAGACAGTCAGATGCTTTCATGCTTCTTTTCTAATTGAATAATCCCTGATGCAAATAGTTGATGCCATTTACCCGTCCTTTCACACAAACACACTTCTTTACTTTCCAAGACAGTGTTTTAAAAATGGATATAACTGGCTGGAAAGAGGTCGGCAACATGATCCTCTCTGCCAGGTATGTCATTGCTTCTCTTTGAAGCGGATAAGGAAGTGCTCCTCCTTGCACAATGTGGGTTACAAAACTTCCTTGCTATTGTGGGCACAATCTATTTTCTGCTTTGCCTCAGCATTCACATCCTGGTAATTTAATATCAGAGTCCACATCCTGGTTAAGCAGGGCTCTCTGGTTACTGTAGTTACCGTACCTCCTCCTTCTCAGTACTGCACTGTGAGTAATGGTTTACAACCTGCGACCTGTCGTTTCTTTGTTCTTCTGGCACAGACTGAAACAAGCTGCCAGCAACGTGGGATCTACCTACATCCCAGGGTTACCTTTTGTGCTCTGGTCACACCCACACCATACATTTTAAGCACCCTTAGCAAACTAGTTTCTAGGATTCTCCTTGATTATTAAGGTGGCATAAGTGTGATTCAATGTGTGGTGTGGATGTGACATTTCTCTCCTCCTTTCAGTGCTCCATTCGTTCTGGGTTTGTTTTTTTATCACTATGCTTAAACCATGCCTCTTGTCTCCGACCTCAAGGCCTCCTTTGCATTCTGTGTAGATTGCTGTTAGGAGTAAAATAAATCAAAACAGAAGACGACAGTGAAATGAGATTTTCAGCTTCAACAAAAAGTGTATCCTTTCAATGAACCAGCATGAATGCTCTTCCCATAGTTCCACCATAGTCCCCACCTTCTATTCCATCGAAAACCTTTATTTTTAGGCAAGCCGTCCCAGAGGGGCAATTCCCAGTCATGCTCATTGTCAAATGTCATGAATTTTACTACATTGCTTGGTCTGGAAAGGTCGCTTCCTGGTTCACTTATAAATGTCTCCATAAAAATCAATTGATTTTTATAACATTAAAGCTAACAAAAAAAAGCAAAGGGAAAAAAAGGTGGGATTGGGCACAATTTTGTCTCATGGAAAAAGTCCTAATTACGGTACATGCTTCTGCTTCATATGTACGTACTCATTCACCCTGGCTTGGTAAAAACAGAGCTCCTTGAGATTTACCTGCTGTTCTTTCTGGGTCTCATCCCGCAGGAAGATCTGTGCGTGTCTGGAGATGGAAGAAGTCTTGTAGAATTCCACAAGTTTATTTAGCGACAGGAACTTTTCGCTCCACAAAAAGTAGTTGCCCTTTGGGTCCCTCATCACTTTAAAGTGTTGTACGTTCTCTTCATGTCTGGGTACCAAAGGGAGAAAACAAAACATTGGACAACAGTCTGGGATTCCCACTCATTTAATTTTTGAATGGTTTTGTTTTGCTTTGTATCCTACGTTAATGACATTCAGAAAGGAAACATTTTGGATGAAAAGCAGTTTTTGGAGCAGTTGTGAAAATGCTTCCAGCGCTGGCAGAAACCAGCATGGGATAGAGCACTAAAGCTATGCTTAAAATCCTTAGCATTTAGAGTCCTGTGAAAGGCCTTTATGAAGAGCAACGGTGCTGTATTAATGAAAATGGTCAGTCAGGCCCTCTTACTAAATATTTAATCACACAAATCATCAAGGCAATTTTGAATTAACATCCCTCACCAGAGGAGACATGACGGAGCAGTAACTTCCTAGGCATCTGTTGTTCTAATATAGCTAAACCAATGTAATACAAATCAGTCTAAACCAATGGCCAATATGAAGCCCACTAACACAAGCATCAGTGCTCCCATGAATAGCATGTATGATACCTGGCCCAACAGAGAAGGATGAAGGATAAACCACAGCCTTTTTGTGTAAGGGTACTCGCTAAACAGGGATGGGGAACTTCAGGCGCAGTGGATAATGCAGCCTTGCACCCTATTTGTTTGGCCCTCAGGACTCTCCCCCCAGGCCACGCTCCTCTCTACAGGCCTCTACTTCATACCCTCCTTGAGTGCTTTTGCCTGCCTGGAATGTCTCCTTGAACTCTGATAATGCCTCTTGCTTGTTTGGGATGGAGGATAGAGATAGAGTGTGTGCATGTACAAACTAGCTGACTGTACAAAGCTAAACTTTCCATTTGCTGCTTCAACCACTCATGCTTCTGGTGCTCCTCCTCATTGGCATGTGACGCTCAGAAGGTTGTCCAGAAGCGAATGCGGCCTTGAAGTGGGAGGAGCTTCCCCACCCCTGTTATAAAAGGTCAGGGCAGAAGGAAACTATCTTCATGGTTTCTGCATTGCCAAATACAGGAAGGAAAGTCCCTGCTCTTACCTTGGTTAGGTCATATTTGAGAATAAGGTAGGTCACTTGGAGGAACCATAGCTCAGTGGCAGAGCACATGCAGGTTAGGCCAAACCCAGATTGAAAGTGCCCGGGGCAGGACCACCCACCGGCTACCCATACTTTGCTGTTAGTGGGACGCCACTCTGGGCTCCTCCCTGTTTTAAGCTTCTCTCAATGCCTGTTGCTAAAGCAGCTGAAGGAGTAGCCTAAGAATGAGTGGAGCAACTGAACTGCTCCCTATCATTTGAATTGCTGCCAGTTTTGTCTTGTGCTTGTTTACCTGCAGTCAGCAGGCAAAGTCAGGTTCCCACCCACATCGCTTTCTTTCTCTTGTAAGTTGCTGCCTGACAGTGTCTGAGCCAGTATGGTTAAGAGTGCTGGACTAGGATCCGGGAGACCAGGGTTTACCGTATTTTTCGCTCTATAACACGCACCCGACCATAACACGCACATAGTTTTTAGAGGAGGAAAACAAGAAAAAAAATATTCTAAACGAAACAGTGGATGTATGATTTTTGTGGTTCATGCTGTGGCCACAGACATGTGATTTGACGGTGAGTTTGGGGTAGCCCAATGCAAAAATCCTGAGGATCCATGTGGATCCATGCTTTGTAACCACGTTTTTGCACCACTGCGGCCCCAGGCAACAGTGGGTGTGTGATTTTTTTGGTGCAAGCTGTAGCCATGGACATGCTATGTGATCTGATGGTGAATTTGGGGTGACCCAGTGCAAAAATCCTGAGGATCCATGTGGATCTGTGCTTTGTAACCACGTTTTAAGTGGCTTGCTTTAAAGGAGCCAACCAGACAGGAGCCGCTTACACTCGTGTAAGCGGCTCCTCTCCTCTCCCGCTTTGCTCCTTTAAAGCAATCAGGCTCTCTGTCCCTCTCCCCCCCCCCACTCAGCGGCTCTTCTCCCGCTTTGCTGTTTCAAAGTGAGCCACGGAGGAGAGAAGGAAGGGAAACCATGGATCCTCTGCTCACGACTGCAGCAGATCCCCCCACCATCCGTAGGCATTCACTCCATAACATGCACAGACATTTCCCCTTACTTTCTAGGAGGGGAAAAGTGTGTGTTATGGTGCAAAAAATACGGTAAATCTCCTCTAAGCCATGAAGCTTTGTGGGTGACCTTGGGTCAGTCACCATCTCTCAACCTAATCATAGAAATATCATAGAAGGGATTCTGAGGACCATCTAGTCCAACCAGCTGCAATGCAAGAATATGCAGCTGTCCCATCCAGGGATCAAACCTGCAACCTTGGCGTTATCAGCACCACGCTCTAACCAACTGAGCTATCCAGGCTCTACTTCGTACAGGCTGCTGTGAAGATCATATGGAGGAGCATGATGCCTTAAGCTCCTTGAACAAATGAATAAATGTAGTAAAACAATAACTAAAATAATTTGTCCAAAGGCAATGGCTGTGGGAGTCTTCTTTTTCAGAGTGATCATTTGATACTATGAACAGTATTTCTCAAAAATCTTCAGATGGCTTGGGGCTAGTGTCACATGCCTCAGCTTCACACACTGGCAGTGGGAGCCCACTGGAGCCAAAATAAATGGTAATGTGTACATACCCCAACAATGTCTGGAGGGACTCAAGGTTCCCACCTCTGATTTAATGGGGTGGTTCTGCTCCATGTCCCAGCTTGTTATATATTTGTATGTTGTACAGGCTGAAATAACATTACGTTTATTTCAGCCTGTATGTCGTTAGCTTGATTGATTGGCTGTTATTTCAAAGAGGGCTTCGTGCTGCTACTGTAGAGATGGTTGCTATTTACCTGTTATTGTTTTATGTTTCATTTCGTTTTGGTTTTATTGTTGGAAGTCATGTTGTGTGCTTTGGCAAAGAGGCAACTCATAAACATTTGAAAAGATGGGATAATGGTCTACCTGGGAAAGAGGAAGCATCACACAGCCACTTTTGAGAGATGCTGTGCTCTGTTTTCAATTACAAAAGGATGGCTGTGGTGGAGTGGGGAAGGAGGGAGGGAGGCTGAGAGAAAAAAACATTTCAGCATGCAAGCCAGGACTATAAGGTCCATACTGGGCAAGAAGGCTGCTGATCTTTTTTGATTTATCATTTATTTATATATTGCTTTGCAGGCAAATCTCACAAAGCAGTTTATGTAGAACAGGTAAAACAGTAAGCATCACTCAAAGCTATATAAACAGCCAAGGCAAGGTGTCTTGGGGAGCTGTGGTGAGCTTTTTTTTTGAAAAACAAACCAACACAAAATCTCTCTTTCTCCCAGGGCAAGATGGTTCCTTGGACAGCTTTGTGGTAATCCTGGGGGGGGGGGGGGAGGCCACCTCAGGTAAACTACTGAGAGCTAGATGGTGGAGAGCTCTCCAGGCTGTTGTAGCTTCTCTCCCTCTCAGGGCAAGATGGCCTTGCAGTGGTGGTTTGTTTGTTTTTTGCTTTATTGTGTATTCTGCGCTCTCATTTTGTAATTTTATTTTGCGAACTGCCCTGTGATCTTCAGGTGAAGGGTAGTATACAAGTTTACTAAACAATAGTAAAAATAAGGAAAGTTTACCCCTCACTGAGCTGCAATTACTACCATCCTAAGCAAACTACAGATGACTTGCAGCCAGCATGAGAGCCTCCTTCTCCATCCAACTAAGTTCTCTCAGAAATATAGGATACTTCCCCATCAAGTCGTAATATTGCAAATGGTTCATTTCCGCAAACATTAGCAGCGGGAGTTTTAATTTGCTGGATTTCCCCTGCAAAGCGTAAATCTGTATTAAAGGGGGTGGGGAATACAAGCCGCTGTTTTGATGCCGATGCCATTGTGTGAACATAAAAGTAAGAACAGCTACAAAAATAGGAGGGGAAATAAGGTGTGGGTCTGGTATAGGTTGAGCTCTGCTTGAGCACTAGAGCTACAGTGGGCAGCTGCACGTCGGGGTTCAGTCCTTCTCAGGTCTGGAAACAGGGCTACCTTGGAGGAAGAGGAGGAGAAGAAGCAGGACCCCCAACAGAAGACCATACTGCCAGTGACCCCGATACACCTTCGGACCTAGACATTTCAGTCACAGGACTGGAGGTCTCCAGACCAGTCGCCTGACTCCCTGGTTGGCTTTCTGAATATGTAATACATACTAAAGTATAGGATTGCATCGTTTATATATTTTATTGGCTGGTGTTTTTATATTGTAAGCTATTCTGTCAGGCCTTGTTGGAAGCAGATAGCAGGATAACAGATTTGTAATTAAACAGATCTTCTTCATACAGAGAAACCGAAAGCATGCCTGTTTAAAAATGTCAGCCGGAGGGAGAACTCCTCAGTCCCAAACACCAGTCTTTCCTTAAAGGTAGGTAAGAAGGCTACAAAGCACAAGTACCTGACGGAGATGGAGAAGTCGCCTGGACGGTTCTGAGTACCTCGGACGATGAAGGAGCCCACTTTGTTGCCCCTGAGCATATTCTCTGCCTTGTGGCGGGATACGTCTTCATGGAACCAGCTGAAAAGTACAACAGATTGCATTCATGGAGATGAATGTAGGTGGTGAAAAAGAGAGAGAGAAAGAAAGAAGTGATAAAGGGAAAAAAATGGAGAGAAAATTTACAGTGAGCCAGGTAAAGAAAAGAGGGTACAATGGTAGAAAATGCCACATGACTCATTCTGAAATAGAACAACCCAGCTATTTGCTAAAGGAAAAACGGAGTAAAAATAAGTAAATGCACCCCTCTTTTCCCAAACTCCAGCATGTGCTGCTTTCACAAAGATCAAGAAAGCCTCTTTCAAGTGGTGATGACACCAGGCCAGGACATGGGGGCAGACGTCCAGGGCCCCACTCACCAGAATGAGCAGGTGGGCCCCTGCATGTTGTGGGGCTGGCATATGCTATACACATGACCATCCAAAGAGGGGGAAGGGGGGGCATTAATTCAAGGGTTTCAACATTCACAGTGTTTCAAAGCTCAGAAAATGGAAGTATGCCATTCCTATTGTTAAATGTCATGACTATATGTAGTATGTCCCTCTGTATCAGAACCTGAACTCACAGTTCAGAAGGCTCATAGAACTGAGCTTTTATCACCTAATGTACAACCCAAGGCACAGGTACTTGCAAGAGAAAAATGGATGAATTTTGTCTAAAAATGAAATAAAATATAGGCCTGCATTTTGTTTTTTGAGTTCTCACCCTGCAGCTGCCAGCTGATGAAACTGCTCTATACAAAAAGGTCCTTTTGGTTCCATCCAGCAGGGGCCAGTGGTGCAGCACATACAAGCCAATGACAATCCCCCAGAGCCTACAAACATTGTTCCTCGCACACCTGCTCCAGGTTAATAATATGCCAATAATTATTTAGAAGTCTGCACTGCCACGCATGTAGTCTACTGAAGTCAAGCCACCAGGTGTACTCTCTGCTACAACACAGTACTTTAGGGGGGAAAAGCTTTTTTATATAAAAAGGATGCAAAGTACCGTATTTTTCGCTCTATAACACGCACCCGACCATAACACGCACATAGTTTTTATAGGAGGAAAATCCGTAGGCATGCCACCTGTAGGCATTCCCTCCATAACACGCACAGACATTTCCCCTTACTTTTCAGGAGGAAAAAAGTGAGTGTTATGGTGCAAAAAATACGGTAGTTTGATTGTCGCCGTTGTCTTTAAATCTGCAGAGAAGGATAATAAACTTGCATATGGTACCACAGCATATGAGCACAAGAGGCTGAGAAGTTTATGCCTGGGCACTGTGAACGTGGTTTAATTAGCAGCTTTGGTGCAAACCATGATTTACTTAAGGACTGCTAAAGCAGGATCCTGCTCTTAACAAATGACTGAGATGTCCCTCTCTGCCTCATGCACACAATAAATCATCTTTTTACAGTAGAGCAGGTGCACAGGGCTGAAGATCAAAATAAACATCGCTTTAATTGCGTGTCTAGCAGGATATTTCAAAACGTTAATTCTAGGAACACACTCACCCCTGACTTTCATCAGGACCGCAGTGTACAAGTACACGCTCCAGTTAAACACCTAGAAGAGTTGACATACTTACCTGGGACTGTGAAAATCTATGAAATTCTTTGGGACATATCCTTCATAACCATTCAGCTCAGCCTTGTACCACTCTTCCTTAGAGCTTAAAATCTGTGCACCAAAAGGAGAGTCAGTATTACTTTAAAGGACATATAGGTCTTATTCTACCCAGGTTTTAAATGTCCCATGACCCCACTCCTGGCACACTCCCCACTGTTAGGCATTTGTCAACTTGTCTGCAAGGTTCTGAACCAAGCTTCAGCAGTTTTATGGGAAAAACCTCAATTTTCTCTCCTTAGAGCAAGTGTGGGAAAACTGGCCCTCCAGGTGTTGCTGAACTACGACTCACACCATTCATGGCTATGCTTGCTGAGGCTGATGGAAGTTGTAGTTCAGCAGCACCCAAGGACCAAAAGGTTCCCCATACCTGCCTTATAGAAATTATATGGCAAAGCCACTGTGCCTAACTGAGAGCTAGGTTCATGCAGTTTGCATGTGAAGGGTGCTCTACGCAGTCAAGGGACAGTGGAGATGCACTATTGTCCCTGCTGCAGAGGATGCATGACATCTCCCATCCTCAGTGTTTACACATTCGGTGTGAATGTCTGCAGGTGGAAAGCCCATGCACTTGGATCTCTACATGCCTGGGCTTCCCTAGGAGATGGAACCCTGACTGCACAGGATTCCGGCTCCTGCAGGAACCTACCCATGTAGAGGTATAAATGCTCAGGATCTGCTCTTGCAGATGTCCATGGATGGTGGTGGCAGCAATGGTGTAACCCTGCTGCCCCTTGTACAACACAATAAAATGTATGAAGGGTGCTGAAGTGCTCACAAGATACAAGGATGCAACTCCAGTAATAGAAGCAAGGTGCCCAAAATAAAGGCAGAGTAGGGTTGTTGAGGACATGGCCTCAAAACATGTCCTAGCTGGAACCTATCCAAATTAGGAAACAGGCTGTGAAACCTTTCCCAGACACTGATTGGTTAATTGCTGAAAAAATGGTTCAAGGGGCGATAACCCCTCTCCTTAAAGTGGTATGTATAGGGTCTTAGACTTGTAGGACTTTCAGTTTATGCTTCATTTGATGCTTTAACGATGCTTTGCCTTGGGAGAATACAGACATCTTCAGGAGTCAAACACACAAACACAAACAGATACTTGGCCAGTGTGGAAGACTTCTGCAAGACTCATCAGCTGCTCTGGACTTTGCTATCTCAGTAAATTGGTTTCCTTGTTTAACAGTTGCTGCTGTTTGTTAGTGACTAATTACAGTGCTACTTCAGTCTTGCCTGATAACACAGCTTTTTCAGCCTGCACATAGATATGGTCACTCAGCCACAGAGACAAGCGACCCTCCTCTGTTCTGAAGTGGTAATTTCACACTAAAGTACAGCAGACAGAATTTTCTGATCCGCAAGTGGTGCAGGCCCAGGGTTTTTAAGGCTGCCACGAAGGTGGGTGGATGGGCGGGGACAGCTACTCCCTAGTCACTGCCTGCTGCCTGCAGGGAAGCATAAAGGAGAGAGAGCGCAGCAGCATAGGTTCATTTCTCACACTGCAAAACCACTTTGCAAAGGCGCTCACTTGGCAAGTAGTATCCTGCTCTGCAATGTAGTTAGCATAATAATTAATCCATCCCTGTAGCAAATGAACCAGACTTCAAAGGTAGGCAATGCAGTCGCAAGAAAAAAGGAAACAAAGCAAGTAATTTGAAAGGACAATCATAGACCGGATAGGTATCAAGGGCTCTTGCAGAAAAGCAGCCACTGTGGGAGCAAAACATGCATTTGGAAGAAGTAAAACTAGGAGGAGGACACAGAGGTATTAGAGGAAGTGCTCGTTAGTTTTGCCCAAATTCCTGCAGCCTTGTTCAGATGGTGGAGGGATCTGGATGTGTATTTCTAATATGTCTGTGATGAAAGAGTTCTGCTTTGAAGATCTTACAGGGGGGCTTAAGGAACTGTGTGAGAGTTTTTTTTAATGGGTTGCTTTGCTTTTAGTGGTCTGCACGAGGAAAATACAAATCCTTCCATTTAACTAACAGGGTGGAGAGCGGCCCCAAAAAGCCCCCTGATCCATAGAGCAATGCTTGCATTAGATCCTATAGATGTTTATATGGAAGGACGTCCCACTTAAATGAGACTTACTCCCCAAGTTAAGTGTGTGCAAGATTGCAGCTTTACTTGTGCTGACCTTGCACTAAAGCAGCTGAGGCATGGAAGCAAAAAAGTCCCAAAGGCTGGTTAGACCAACAAGAATTCAAAGAATTGTAAACTTGTGCCCACTATAGGCAATAGAAACATGTCCTTAATGTTTTCCACTGCCCATGGATTTACCAAGCTCAAGTCAATGTAGAGAAATGCACTAAAGTCCATTGATTTCAATGTCTAAATGTCTGTATTGAATTGTGGCCATTGTGTTTTGGCTCTACCTCTTCATGCATCAATCCTTTTCTGAATTTGATAGCACTTTGACTTCCTTACACACACAGGTATAAATGCCTAGACAGTAGAACACAACAGAGGATAATTCCTGTTATGTTGTGCTGCACTGTACATAGTGTACACCACATAAAGACTTTAGTAGGCTAGATTTTTTTGTAAATAAGTAAATGAATATATCTGCATTCATTGTAGAAAATCTCGCTTTATTTTTTCTCTTCACAGAAATAACCACAACTTAATCATCTGGTGAACCTTGGTGATGGCACCTCATGCCAAGCTACCAAAAATATGTGTGGCTAGGAACCAGCTAGATTAGCTATGCCAGTGGCTGAACTAAATATCACTTAAAATAAATGCAGCTGTTTATCTTCCCATGGGCCAATGCTCAAACGGTAAAAATACTAAAGGCGACCTCTGTCTAATGCTTACTTTCCTGGAAAGAGGTATCTGGAGCAATCAATTTCCCTGGTGCTTGGAGGGCTGGCTTCTGATCATTTTCTAAAGAAGGGGTTGAAGTAAGGAGATAGGTTTCCTCCTGTCAGTGGGCCTCACACTTCCTGCCTCTTTCATCTTCTCCACATCAGGGCTATGACCCATATCACTTTTCAAAAACAGCCTGATACTTGGTATGCACATGTGTGAAATAGAGATACTTCACAGTTAGGTTACTGTTCCGGAGGACAGCCTTCCCACAACCTGGTTGGATTATATATCCCATTAGCCCCAACCAGCATTGGCAATGGTCAGAGGGGATGGGAATTGTAGTACAAAACATTTGGGGGGCATCAGGTTGAGGGAGGCAGTCATAGGATTTGAAGAACATTGGTAAACAAGACCCCCCCCTACCCACATTGTCCCAAATGATTTCCTTGTGCATAACTCTTCCATTGTTTGTGATTGCTTAATGTCCTTGTAGAAGGTGCTACTTTGAGTCTTTGTTCTTCTTTGAAATGCAGATTTAAATTTTGGACTAAGAAGGATTTTCTTTTTACTATGCACCCTGGGAATTATCAGTGAACCACTAATCTACCGGTGCCAGTTGTGGGTTTGCTGGCTTATGGGATGGATGGTTAATACAAGCACATAAGTATTGAGCAGAACTTACAGTGTTAAAAGAGAAAATACTTGGGTGAAACCTTGGTTTGCACTTACCTTCAGAACATCCCCAGCCCGGAAACTCAGTTCATCCTCTCCTGTTGCATTGAAGTCAAATTTTGCAGTAGCTTCCATACTGTCTCCTGTGAAGGGATCGATGGTAAAGCTTAGTATAGTATTAATATCTGTTTTGTGGAACTGTACTGAACACAGGAAAGCTTATTATGGCCCTTTTACTCAGGGGATCTTTGGACGAGCTTGTTCTATAAGTATTTCCCCACTTGGACAGGTCTCACTAGACTGTTATGCCACTACAGACACCAGCATAATCGAGTTACAATCCTAAATTCAACTCAACCTGCAACAGGGTCAATAGTACAATTGGCCAAAGTCAGAAAAGCTAAGCATCATCACACCGAAATACATTCCCACAGCCTTCCCCATCATCAAATCAATCATTATCTTGGGCGGCATCATCATCCCTGCAAGAAAGGCACTATCAGTCAACATGCACCAATGGCTAGATAATTCCATTTACGTCTTCCAGCCTAGTATACAAATACACACACCCTCTGCAAAATGCACAAACAAGTGGCCAGAAAGAGACACCAGTGCTTCCTTATGTACATAGTGTTGCATATGGAGAAACCATATGCTTCTCAAAAGGAGGGTTTAAGGCTTGCTGAAGGAGCAGTGCCTCCACACGAGAATTTCCATAAGAATGCGCAGGATGCAGTTTACAAATGGCCTTCAAGGGCAGCAGCTTTCTGAACCATGCATTACAATAGGTTAGTTGTGAAGTTGCCTGTACATGCTTAAAACACATGTCTCCAAGAGAAGGATCAGCTGGGGTTTCAGCTGAACCAGAAAGAGGCAGCCCAGACCAAAGTGTGAAAATGGCTTCGATATCCTCTGGGATTAAAAAAATTGTTGAGAAATATAAATAAAGACAAGGGGCAGGTTATCAATTCTCACAAATGTCAGAATCAGAGATGGAAAAGCCTATTACCCTGCAGATGATGTTGTACTACAACTCCCACCCTCCACAGCCAGCATGGCCAATGGTCAGGAATGATAGTTCAGTGACGTCTGGAGAATCACAGGTTTCCCATCCCTGCTGCAGTGATGTCAAAATTCCTGCAGGTGCACATGAGCTCTACAAGAACTCCATTTTGGCACCAAATAGAGATATTTACATAGTGCAATGGTGTTGAACTTGTGGACCTCCAGATGTTGCTGGACTCCATCTCCCATCAGCTCTGATCATTGACAATGCTGACTGGGAAAGATGGAAATTGGTGTCTAACAATATCTGGCTGGTCAGAAGTTCCCCAGAGTTTCCACTGTGGAAGAAGACACCATTATGAATACAGTGGCACCTTGGTTCTCAAACTTAATCCGTTCTGTAAGTCTGTTCCAAAACCAAAGCGTTCCAAAACCAAGGTGCGCTTTCCCATAGAAAGTAATGCAAAATGGATTAATCCATTCCAGACTTTTAAAAACAACCCCTAAATCAGCAATCTAACATGAATTTTACTGCCTAACAAGACCATTGAATCCATAAGATGAAAGCAATAAACAATGTACTGCAGTTACACAATCAATCCATCAGTAGCTGAACTGGGTTCCACACAGTCACAAAAAAAAGAGCCTCAAAAACAAAAATGCTAAATAAATAGCAAAAACAGACAGACCTCAGCATAACACTCAAAACGGAAGCGTGGCACTCAAATCGCCAGCTTAACACTCAAATCGCCAGCGTAACACTCAAAATGGAGAACATTCTGCTTCCGAAAAAAGTTCGCAAACCAGAACACTTACTTCTGGGTTTGCAGTGTTTGGGTTCCAAGTTGTTTGAGTACCAAGGCATTTGAGAACCAAGGTATCACTGTACACCATTGTGTTTCTGTCTTCTAATAATGTGTTCAGATGGATCAGATATACAGAACTTGAACGTACCTCAGATGAATGCACTGGGGTCTGATTGTGCTGCAGACAAAAAGGCTTGTTTTTACGTTTGCAAGTGATGATGCTAGGATAAAGGACAGGAAAGCTCCTCTTACCATTTCCTGCTAGCAGGGTTGTGATATGATCTGAAAGGACTATCGATGTAACAGTCCCTTTACCTCAATCTGCTGCTCTTCCCTGCTCAAGCTGCCAAGAGCAAGGCAGGAAGTGGCTCACTTTATAGTGCATGCAAGAGGCTGTACCATGAACAGCAGCAGAGAAATAGGTAACACAGCCCTTGCAAAAATCTACAGAATATGCTTCATTACCCATAATTCTTTGTTATTGCATTGTGCTCATACTTTTTCTTTTTAAAAAATAGAACTTCATGAAACAAACACATAAAAACTAAAACAAACCAAGCCAAGGTTGGCGTGGTATGTTACATTCACAAGAAGAAATAATAAAGCTGGTTTTCCAGATATTTATGATGCTACAGATATACGAGTACCGTCAGAAGAAATGAAAGAACACATGACTGGCGCATTGTGTTCATTCTCCAAATGTTGGATTACAACTCTGAACAGCCTGAGTCAGAATGGCCAGTGATCCGGGTAATATAAATTTTCCAAAAACCATATTCCAAAAACACAGCATTTCCATAAAGTTAGAATATTCCAAAAATATTGTAAATTGCTTTGGGATGCCTCTTGCAAAGCAATTAATAAATAAAATAATTAGAAGAACAGGAACAAATGTTAGCCCTCCCTGCTCTAAAACAGTCTTATCAAATGCATAAAATTGTAACTGATATGCCACAAACTTGACAATTTTACACCCAACTTCCAGTCCTGTACATCATCTACAGAAGGAGAATAATTAGAGTCTGGAAATCATTCATGGATTCATTTGTTCATTTTCTGCCATCTGACTCCTCTGTGCAACCCCCCCTTGTGTAGGTTCTAAACATGATAGAGCATGGGAAATTTACATACAGATGAACCAGCTTGCCTTAGGATACATGACTCATACCTAAAAATGGGAACACTGGAAGGGGTCGACAGCCATTTATAATGTGCTGTAAATTATAAGAACCAACATGCATGAGACAAAACACCATAGCAGGCTTGTGAGGTGAGGTGCATGTGTGATGAGGCATGACAATTTTGAAGAAGTTTGGTGCCCATTTTTGTGATTCATAATAGAAGAATGGAAAATACTGGGCCTCCAAGACATCCATTCTGGAGAGATTTACTAGAATTAAAACAGAACACTCACCTAGGATGAGAGCACCATACAGGGACCTCACTATTTGTTCTGTTGTAGGTTGATGAATATTTATTATGCAATTTACTGGAAACTTCAATAAAATGACATTTGCAAAAACAAAAACACCTTTAAGTCTCCAGTCCTATATATGCGTACCTGGAGTGAGTCCCATTGAACTCAATGGGTCTTACTTCTGAGTACACATGGCGAAAACTGCATTAGGATTAGCTGCTGTTTTTATCTTTCTGTCTTCGGCTTACATTGTTTTATCTTCCTGCTCTGCTCCCATCTTGCTGGTTGTTTGCTTTTTACTTATTTGATTGTATAAGCTGCCTTGAAGTTTTGTTTTTACAGTAAAGAAACCTCAAGGAGTGCCCCCCTCCAACTGCTGCTAAATTACATGAACACCATAAACCCAACTCACGAGATCTATCTGCGGAGAAGAAAGGGTGTCAGTGGGTGGGACTCGTAGCCTCAAAGCATATTAAAGTTGCTTTGTGTGCATTTGTGTGTGTGCACTGACACATCCCCATGCATGAGTCAGAGGCATACTCCTGTAGAAGCTACGTGTCAAAGCCATTTATGAACCAGCCCAAAGTCCCTTATCAAGAAGTGAGGGCGTAGCCAGGGGGGCAGCTGCACCCCCCTAAGTAAATAAATAAATAGACTTAACTAAAAGTAGAAACAATCAGAATATTTGAAACTGAAATGCTTGCTGAGGTCTCTTGGATGATGTTGTGGTGCATTCTAGTGACACAACCCAACTGAGTGACAGGCATGGCTTCCGCAAACTGACCTATCACGTCGCAGGTTCTGGAACAAGACAGGTAGGTGTCCTGCCCCCCCCCCCCGCAAATAAATGCTGGCTACTCCCATGGCAACAAGTTCCTCTCACAGCAGAAGTAAAATATGCTAGTGAGGAAGGCACAAGTGTTATGTGAAGGGGGGGGTGACCTCATCACTTTTAAGGTAATGGTCCACTGGAGACGCATCACTGAGAGTTATCACCTGTCATTCCTAAATAGAAAAAGGATCTTCTTCGCACACTTCCTCCTGGGTGTCTTTCGGCACTTTCTGTTTCCTTGTTGCTTATTTTAGATGAATTTGAATTCATGTGACTGAACACGAGACAGGCAGAATGGAGGCCGGGCGTCTGGCAGCCGACACCCAGATTAGCTGGCACAATGTGACCTTGTTGTCCAGCATTCTGTTTAGGCTGCAGTTCCTGGGAAGTACATGCCGTGTTACTGTACAGCCTTACAGCTTGGTCTGCCTTGAGTGGCAGTAGCTCCTGCAGCCTCTTAAGAATTTGCCAGTAAGGCAGATCCAGAGAGTTGGGAGGCCATTTAGCTCAATCCAGTGCTTCATCTGTCACTGCCAGTTTCCTCGCTACCTCCCCGATTAGCCCATGATATCCAACGATGCCAGCAAAGAGTGCAGACTGGAGAGAGCCTTCGAAAGCTAAGAGCTTTGCAGAATAAAGTAGTTACAGATGTTGATTTACGATCAGTCAAATAAAAGAAGTACTGTACACAGAAGCGGCAACAAGCTTGGAGGGTTGGGAGTTTTAAAACTTTATATCTGCAAAATGGAGATTTATTAAATTCTGTCAATGATTAGAATCATACCACGCATAGGACCTGTTTTTATATCATTCTGGAAACTTTTATATCATCATGGATGCCAGTACACTTACTCATTTTGTACAGAAAATGTAAACATAGCTTGCAATTGGCAATGATGTATCTTACCACAATCCACCATTAAGAGTTTTCTCCATTAAATAACAATTTCCAGAAGAGTAGCTGTGTTAATCTGGTGTGGCAAAAATGCCTTGCAGCACCATGAAAACAGTAATACAGGGTGAAGATACAGAGTACACATGTTCTACAGGGCCTCTTTTAAAAGACTCACCCTGTATATAGCTGCATAGTTGAACTTCCTGATAAATTATACGGTAATCCCGCAATTTCATGTTGGACACTCAGGGCTTTCTTTTCCCGGGGGTGCAAGGGCTGTGGTGCACCTGGGTGCCAAATTCTGGGGGGCACCAAATGTATACCTACTGTAAACTGGTCCCTCTTGATCGGCGGCAGTGAAAAGCAATGGAGCGAGAGTCCCCACCCCCCTCTTCTGTCATTCTGTTACTCTGTAGCGTGAAATATTCCCGCCGAGTCAGGAAACAAAAGCAGTTATTTCCGCTGCGTCGTTGTTACAGGTGAGCAATTCTCCTCCCCCAAATGTCAACAACTTTGAGTTTGCCTCCCCTAAAAAATCTGAGGGCGGCTAAACTAAATTTGGAGGCACTGGACTGATCTTTGCACCCTGGCAGTGCATATGCTAAAGACGGCCCTGTGGACACTACAGTATTAATGGAGCAATTCAACCTGCTTTTGCATCCTTCACCCAGCCCCTTCTAGCCTCTCTAAGACCCTGCTGGTCTCCCTCAGAGGGGGGCAGTTCACTGCATTGGTACAGAGTTCCCTTCTGCCCACCACACGTACATCAGGCAGAAGTCTGAGCTGGCCTGGGATACACTGGACCCCAAGCTAACCCTGATGTGATCACATGACAGCATCAGGAACAATCCAAGCTCAATCATTGTGCCAACTCCAGTTTGGCATCAATTTGCCCGCCCCCCTAATCTTCCACCCCAGCCACTGTGCCCAGCAGACTCTGGGGCTGCGCCGCTCATCTCACTTTACTGGCCGAGGGAGATGGCGTTTGGCCACAGACAGCTTCCTGGTCGTGTGGCCAGCATGACTAAGCTGCTTCTGGCGAACCAGAGCAGTGCACGGAAACGCCGTTTACCTTCCTGCTGGAGTGGTATCTATTTATCTACTTGCATTTTGATGTGCTTTCGAACTGCTAGGTTGGCAGGAGCACGGACCGAGCAACGGGAGTTCAACCCGTCGTGGGGATTCGAACCGCCGACCTTCTGATTGGCAAGCCCTGGGCTCTGTGGTTTAGACCACAGTGCCACTCTCGTCCCCCTTGGGAGCTGGATGGCTCCCTAAATAGCTAACTGTCCTTATGCTGCATCTCTTATAGGTATGGGCTATCCTGGTTTCTGATAGCCCCAAAATCCTGGTCTTAAATTAAATTCCCTGCTGGGGTGAATAAATAAAATGCTAGAGAATCTTCACTTAAGCTCGTAACATTCCTAATGAGAGAGAAAGCATATTGGAAATTTACAGCTTTATGAGAAATCTCTTTGCATGGATGTATCTTAAATGAAACGAATAATGTATGAATATAAATCTACATTCCTCCCCCCTTCTTGCTACAACTGCACTTTTTGTGTACAATACTTATTTTCTGTGCCTAATTATAAACCAGTAGCTCATGCACATGTGCTTGTATATATGGTTATGTTATTGGTCCCTGCAAACTGCACTGCAGACAAGTTTATCCCTGCACGGTTACAGCCTCTGCCCTCCTATTTACATACCCTCCAACATTTCTCAGATGAAAATACGGACCTCCTAAGGAAAAGCGGGACATTTCAGGATCAAATCAGAAACCGGGATGGCTTATCTAAATCAGGAACGTCCCAGGAAAATAGGGACACTTGGAGGCTATATTTGCACCACAGGTACAGGAGATGATGGGGGCATGTATGGGCCACAGACCTATATGCTTGAAGAAGCAACACCCTTGTCTGGCTTTCTCATGTCACATCAATCATTATCTATCAAGAAGATATACCAAGATAGCCTTCCCTATCCTGGGGGTCTCCCGTTGCATTGGACTGCAACACCTGATGGGAGTTATAGTCCAAATCATCTGGAAGGTGCCTGGTGGAGGAAAGTTGTGCTAAGGCATCAAAACAGGCACATGGGAAACTCCCATGAAGATATGAGTCAGTAATAATTCTCTGGTAATTTATCCTTCCTCTTCATCTCTTGCCTGTAAAACGGTGCAACGGCTTAGAGTTTAAGACAATTACACAGTCAGAAAGAAAGGATTTTTATTACATCTTGAGGAGCTGGCTATATATTCAAAAACCATTTGCAGGCTAAAAGAGCTATCAAACTTGTTGAAAAGGCAGTTCTCAGGATAGGCGTGTGTTGGCTTGCTGGCTGATGAATGAGTCAAGAACACCATTGTCTAGTGCAGGCATAGGCAAACTCCAGCCTTCCAGATATTTGGGACTACAATTCCCATCATCCCTGTTGTTCCAAACATCTGGAGGGCCGGAGTTTGTCTATGCCTGGTCTAGTGATTTCTTTGATCATGACTGGCTCTTCAGGTGCACTGGGACACTCTGTATGCATGCGTGTATGTGAGTGTATGAAATCATGTGCAGCGTTCTCCGAGTGATCAAGGGGAAGATGAGGAGCATATATACCCATGGATGAGTTGTTTGCTTGAAAGGTGGTCATTGTGACAGAGACAGTAACATTGCAAAAGTACTGATGACTGGCTTTAACTAAAACTATGTATGCATTAACAATCCTTCCCGTTCCAGTGTGTGCTCCCACTAAGTTGGTTGAAGCCCTGCTCATATGATATTAGCCAATGGATCTTTCTTCAAAGCAATTTCCATTTGATTTGAAAACATATGCTGCTGTTAAGCTGAGGTGTGTACATTTGAGATAGCCATTGCACATGCACAGATGACAGCTTCATGAATACGGGTTTGCGGGGAGGGGGTTTGCAGGTGCAGAGAAACCAAACAGATAATGTGCATTGGGTGAAGACATCCCCACTCACTCTCTGGTGTGTAGCAACTGCAGATGAGACTTGAAACAGTGGGGAAGAGCAGTCATCCTCCTGCATTTTAAGCCATTACATGCAACATTAGCCACAATCCACATCTTTCCTGCAATTTCTTGCAAAATAATGTGTTTTTATGTGCTTTCTTCCAAACCACCTTCAACCGGTATTGAGAACAAGAATGACCTAGCTGTTCTTAATGTGAACAGCATGAGACTCTTAATCTCAGGGCCTTGGGTTCCAGCCCCACTTTGCATTGCAGGGGGGTTGGACTAGATGACCCTTGTTGGTCCCTTCCAACTCTACAATTCTATGAAAACACAGCCTTAGCATAAGCAGAATCTTTTATTTGCAGAGCCTAGTGGCAGTAACTAACCCTTCTTGAATAAATATAAGTTTGAAAAATAACTCCCAATTGGGATTACAGGTTTTAAAGATGCATTTTGGAAAGATGGTTTAAAACTCCAACCTCCCAAAAGATATTAATGATAGCTGAGGCAGGATCCCTTAAAAGGAGCAGCATTTAGGAAGCGTAAAAGGACGATTCTTGCTTGTTTTCATTTTCACCAATTCCAGCTTCAGTGAGAGACTGAGACAGAGCCCTCTTGAAACAACCGAACAGATGGATTAAATGTGGTTGCTGTTATTTTTTATTGCCAGGGGCTGGATTTACAAGTGGCTGAAATATCATATATGCTATTCAGCTTGGCCTGAAAAAAATGTGCTAATACCAGCACCTAAAGCTCTTCTTCAGCTTACTTCACTGCTCCTGACTAGTAATTTTGCCTTTGAAACCTGCATAACACTTTTCATCAAATGAACTTAAAGCAACCCCTAAATATTTCCTTGTGGATCTCAAAGAGAAGTACTGGATTCTTTTTGACACCCCCCCCCCCGCTAATGGTTTGTTCTTCTCTTTGCATATGCAACAAAGTTCCACCCTGACATTTGTGAGGTTTCCTTTCCGCTTGCTTTTGTCTTTACTTATGTTCCTCAAGGACCTTTTATCCAAGGCGATATCAAAGACCCTTTCACACTGTGAATGAAATCCTGCCTTTTCCTATGCTAAGTCTCACATACATTTCTGCAACCTATCAAAGTTAACTGTTTAATTCTATGCAATATATAGCTCTGTAAAGGAAGCTGTTATTATTATTATACACACCCAGCCATAATTTACAATAGTCAATTACCTATCTCCCTGCTGAGTACTGTGGGGAAAGCCTTTGCCTGTGTAGTTCTCAACAGATTACAGTCACTCGCTGACAGTGTATCCCGAGTCACAATGAGGCTTTATAGCTCAGAGATCAACAGTTGACATGATTTTCTCACTGTGTCAGCTGCAGGAGAAATGCTGATATGCCCCTTGTACATTCCCTTCACAGACCTGACAAAGGCCTTTGACCTTGTCAGCCAAAAAGGATTATTCTCAATAAAATAGGATGCCCACCTCAGCTCCACAAGATAGTGTCCTTCCATGAGGACATGCCTAGCGCTGTCCAGTATGACAGGTCATCCTTGGATGGCTTCCCTATAAAGAGTGGTGTGAAACAGGGCTATGTTCTCACCCCAATTCCCCTTGGCATAGTCTCCTCCCTGTTGCTCTTCTATGCCTTCAGCTCAACTGAAGAGAGTGTCTTCCAAGAAGTGATGGGGGTCTGTTCAATCTAGCCATCTCCATACCTGTACAAAAGCCAGTGGCGTAGCGTGGGGGTGCAGGGGGGCCGGCCGCACCAGGCGCAACATCTGGGGGTTAGAGTTAGGGGGCGCAAATCCACGGGTTATGGGGCGCAAATTACTTGCCTTGCCCCGGGTGCTGACAACCCACGCTACACCACTGACAAAAGCGTGGTGGGTCCTTATCTGAGAGATGTTGCTTGCAGATGATGAAGCCTTGACACCACATTCCAAGGAGTTGGTTCTTACCATCAGCCTGATGAAGACCAACATCCTTGGTCAGGACATCACCAGTACTCCATGCATCAGCACTGGTGACCCACACTCCTGAGGTAGTAGGCAATTTTGTCTACCTGGGCTCCACCATAACCGGCAAACCTCTCCATCAACACTGAGCTGGACAAGCGTATTGGCAAGGCAGCTATGGCATAAAGGTATGGGAGGATGTGATACTAATGTCCAATATCAAGGTAAAGGTCTACTGATGAAGCAATTGTTGCCCCCCTCCCACAAAGCAGTAGCTTTACACCAGCTGAGGGAGCAACCATGTTTTGCATGGCTGAGTCCAACCTTTCCCAAAATTCTATATGTTGCAACCAAACAAATTCCAAGTTTTATTAAAAGGAGCAGAGTCTTAAAGGTCAATTGAGAGATAGCACCACCAAATACTTGCATATCTGGTTAACTGACATCCATGCCAGCCAGTCTATTGCACAGAGCAAAAGGCCATGTCAGGGGCTGTTCTATACATCATTAAAAGCACCATCGTTTTGCCAGGTCAGTTTGATACATGTTCTCAATGTATTATCAGTCTGAAGCTACATTAATTTTCATGACCTGGGAATTATCTGGAATAGAGCACCTCCTACCAGACCCAAACGAGCTCTTTACTGTATGGTTCCAGTGATTGGATCTATTGCCTACTGAGCATTTCAATGAGAGAGGTACTGTGAACTGCCCATTAGCCCAGCCATCTGGCAATGTAATAAGCTGGATAATTTCCTATACAGCTGCAAGCACCATCTCATGACAAAGCCCCCTTTATTCAATCCATGAAGCAAAATTGATTTCTGTTTCATATATACAAATGAAAACAACTAGTAATGCATTGTGGGCAAACCCCCACTATTTTTAAAATTATTTTTAAGTTCACCTTTCATATTGGTTTGTGCAGTTGTAAGAAATTAGTTTTATACCACACCTGCAACTATATTACTCGCTACACTTTATGGTGGCACAATGTGTCAGTATCTAGGTTGTGTTGAAATTCTATAACCTAAGGGTGGGAGGGTTTGAAAGCAAATATGCAACAGGCACCCGTACTTTTCCTCCCAAACTACCTCCCCCCAAGTCTACTTTCTCTTAGATTACTAGTCTCAGAAACCCACTGGAGAAAAAACATATGGAGGAAGAGATTTCAAAGGGAAAGTGAGGGCAGAGAAAGAATTCTGTACCCTCTTTCTTCCAGCATTAAGTATTAACACCCTTCCGATTTTATAGAAATTCACCAGCAACCTGCCTCCTAACACTGGATCTGCCACCATCACATCCAATTAGTGCTTGAGCTACTTTCGTTTAACAAGGGGAGCAAATTTACACTTATGCGACTGAGAACAAGGGATGGCCATACACTTTTGAATTTAAGAGTGGCTTACTCAGATTAATTTCAACAAACAAAATTAAACAATTAAACCAGTAGACATGTATGAGTATTTACAAGGCCTTTCATTTCATGATTATACTTTAAAAAACAAACAGACCCAAAGATGCTTGGAGATGAGATCCAGACTTGAGTCTGATAAAGAGGACTTGCACAGATGATTGTTACCAATACAGCAAAATGCTGGCTCAGATCCCCAGAAATCAAAACTCCAACACGCACACCATCCTGAACCACAGGGTACCTGGCAGCAAGTCCCGCTGGAGTGCACAATTCTATAGCAGATGGTAGCATACAGTCCGGCAGGCGAGCAAGTCCAAAGCCCCAGCAGGTAAATTCCCATCTCTACAACTATGATCCAAGGGTTAGGCACCTGGAGGTCAGTTCTGCACACACACACAGCCCCAAACAGCTCTCTGGAACATCCAAGCCATGGTCCAATCAACCTGGGCAGTTGAGCAAGCACAGCCCCTCAGCTGGGCTTCCCTTTTGTACTTTGCCTGCTGATTGCAACACCTGGGCTTGACGAGGTATGTGACCCTCACCTGTTCCGAGCCTACTTCAGCTGAGGAATCGCATACCTCCACCCAAAGCTAACAAGCCCCACCTGGCTAGCTAGGGAACTGGGCTCCAGGCCCTTGCCTGCCTCAAGAACGCCCCTCTCTATGCCTCAGAACCCATCATGTTTGTGGAGACAGGGGCCCCTCTGGCTCTGGGTCCAGCTGCTCTGGTTCCTGTGCATTGACCCCCATCCCCTCACCACCCTCTGTCACCCTATGAGCACTTCCTACACCAATCTCTCCTCCCCCATCCCCAGCTTGCCCCAGTTGTCCCAGTCCCAGCTATACCCTTTAGCAGGATTTCTCTTCCTCCTTCCTGCCATCCTGTCAGTTCATCACACACACACACATGTCATTTTGAAATGGTTGAGACTCCTGTTACACAACTGGGTTTCTTTTTTTAAGAAAATAATATTATATACAAAACAGGAATAGAAATATCTCACTAAGGCAGCACTTTCTGAGTAACGATTCTACCGTCTTTGATTTCTTGACAAATTCTTTGTGTCAGAAGGTAAAGTCATTTGTTTGTTTGTGTATCTTTTTTAACCCTTTTGGTTTTCTGTCTTGAAATGTAAAATAGCTATAAAAAAAATAAAGTAAATTTTGAGAGGAACAAGAGTGTAAGTTTCCCTCAGCTCAGGTTGCTTTAGTTAACATTTGAGGTTAATTGGAATTTGGCCCTCAGGCTCTCTTTTTAACATCTAAACTGGCCCAGCCATTTCTTAATTAGTTTGGCTCAGGAAAGTAATACTGTCAAGAAGTGAGGAGGCAAAGCCTGAGAAGGTGCGATCTTGGAACTGGGAGGATTTTCAGTTGTCATGTTTTGTAGCGAGCAACAATTCATCAGCCAACGGATTAAAGAGTGTTGGACTGCAAATTCACAACTAGTGGAGGGTTATGAATGGGAGCTGTCCAGCTTTTCTTCATCTTCCATCTATTCCTGTCCCACACTCAGATATGTCCCACATACAGCAATTCATCCTCTTCCTTGTAGCATCTCTGACTAAGGACAGCTGGTTTAGGACGTGTGTAATGGCAAGTCATTAATGGGCAGTTATTGCTTCAGAGAAGGATCAAGTACACAGGGCAGGCATGTGTGTCTGTGCAGAGCGTTACCAATATATCTTTGTCAAGGCCGGCTGCAACGCCTGCTTTCTGGATTCTGCCCTCAAATCTTGGAATGTGATGCTTCGGCTGCCCTACTCCCATCTGGTCTAATGGATTCATTTGTGCCAGTCACTTCATTGCAAACCTGTAAGCAGATTCCACCATGGGCTGCTTCTTATTAACCCTAGCCCACCCCACTCCAAATACAGACTAATTTAATTGCTGGCTCATGCACTTCAATTTCTCCTCTGTAAAATTCAAAGAATAATGACCTTAGCCCCATAGAAATATTGGAATCGTTTAGGGAGGTGGTGGGGGAGTCCTCTCGTATATAAAGAATGGAATTCTTATTCTTATTCTTATTCTTATTCTTATTCTTATTCTTATTCTTATTCTTATTCTTATTATTTTCCCTGTATAAGGAAGTTTTTAATGTTTGATATTTTGTTGTGTTTTTATATTTTGTTGGAAGCCACCCAGAGTGGCTGAGGCAACCTAGTCAGATGGGCAGCATATAAATAATAAAATTGTTGTTGTTGCTGCTGCTGCTGCTACAGATCTTAGGTGATTGTTACTCAAGAGGAACACTTAGCTTTCTCCCTGAGTGACTATGTATTAAAATCATTAAATGGGATTAAAGGTAAAGGGTAAAGGGACCCCTGACCATTAGGTCCAGTTGTGGACGACTCTGGGGTTGCGGTGCTCATCCCGCTTTACTGGCCAAGGGAGCCAGCGTACAGCTTCCGGGTCATGTGGCCAGCATGACTAAGCCACTTCTGGTGAACCAGAGCAGCGCATGGAAATGCCATTTACCTTCCCGCTGGAGTGGTACCTATTTATCTATTTGCACTGTGTGCTTTCTCCGTTGATAATATTGCTATGGTTATTATGGGGTTTAGAAAGTCACCAATGCAAGTCTTTATTAAGGGTTTATTTGGAACTATGGCCTGTATGCTGGTTTTCATGTACTTCAGGGAAGCCCACAGGCAGGGCATGAAGACAAAGGCCTTTTCTTCCATTTTCCCACTCCTGCACTCCAGCAACTGGTAAGAACATAAATACATAAGAAGCATCTTCTGGATCAAGCCAGTGGCCCCTTTAGTCTGTTTCCCCTGTGGGAAACCCTCAAGCAGAACCTGGGCACAAGAATATTCTCTCCTCCTGTTGTTTCCAGCAACTGGTATTCTGAAGCACTACTGCCTCCCACTGTGGAGTCAAAGCACAGCCATCATGGCTAGTAGCCATCTCCATGAATTCATCTCATCCAAGTTGGTGGCCATCACTAGTGGTAATAAGAGTTATATCGCCTCTGAGCAAGGAGGTATCATTTAACTATTGTGGCTTATAGCTGTTGACAGAATGATCTTTCATGAATTTATATATGGATGGTATGATGACTTTAGTAAGGATTGCACATAAAATTCCAAATTCCAGTAGTGGATGGATAGTAGAGAAGGAATGTAACACAACTGGACACCCGTCAGTCATGCATCACTCTCTTTGCAGGACAGGGTGGAGGAAAATGTTCACAAACAGGAAAATTCAGCTGCAAGGTGAGGGGGAAATCAATGCTTGCAGATGAAAATAATCATGATATTCCTATCACTGGCAGGTCCATAGACCTGAGCAACAATGATAATGGTCGATCCTGCCTTCTCAGTATTCCCTGATAACAGTTTGAGCTGTTGTTAAACTGAGCAGGGGTAGCATAGTCACCAGAACAAAATTAAAATGTGCTGCATGGGTGGCTGATTTTCTTTTCTGCTAGTCGGCAGGAGAGGGAGGGAGATAGAGAGACTTTTCGCTACTGCTCTGCAATTCTAGCCTGATTCACTCAACCAAACATTCTTTTCCAGAATGTAAATTATCCCTCTGATGAGTGGTCTGTGACTGTGGTGTCTGCTAAGCCTTCATCTTTGCACCAGAAAAGGATGATATTCCTTTTCCCTCCCCACCTGCTGATCTCTGTCTCTCGTGTGGCTTTAATCATGATAAATCTATTCTAATGTTCTTCATAAGACAAACAATACACCACTAATCTACCATGATCTGGGTTCTGGCATTACTGAGATTAACCTTTTATCTATTATGTGGAGTGCAGAGTTAATATGCTCCCTCCCATTAACTATTTGTTATGTAGTGGACCCCACTCTGCTTCACACTCGCTACTTAAAAGTCAGCAACTGAAAAATGCATAATTTGAAATAAGAAATGTGCTTAAAATGTCTTTCTTTTCTTCCTCTAAACTACCCCTCAACTGCCTTGATTCTGCCAGGACAGTCCCTGAATTGATAAAGCCACCGCAGTTGCTGATCTGAAAGTGGGGTGTTCTGATTTTGAGGTTTTGTCTCCGCCCCCCAGCGCCACCTTGGCTGTGGATCCTGCCTCTCTGCTTTGTGCAACATGGTGGCCAACTCCAAACTTGGTGGCACAGCTTGATGATGTCATTTGCCAGGGCACTGCTGGGAGTCAGAAGCAGAGGGTGTGTGCATAGGCTTAACAGGGCAGCGGTGCAGATTGCAGCCGGCAGTGGCGTTGGGTGAGCCTTGAGTGGCTAGCAGGATGGGGGAGTGGGTGGGGGGAAAGGGAAGTAGGGTAGCTGTTTCAGTTATCATAGAAAGCCTACAACTTG
This sequence comes from Podarcis bocagei, assembly GCF_964188305.1. Taxonomy (NCBI): domain Eukaryota; kingdom Metazoa; phylum Chordata; class Lepidosauria; order Squamata; family Lacertidae; genus Podarcis; species Podarcis bocagei. The sequence goes on along the minus strand of NC_138135.1, from coordinate 33,800,778 downwards.
ACCCTCTTTGGGGACTTTTTCTTTTCCTAAATGAACTCTAGTGCCAAAACAAATTAAACTAGCTTAGTGAAAGTAGCTTCTGGGCAGAGGAGATGCACTGAGATTTAATATCTACTGACTAAGCAATTTTATCAATATTAAATTAATTGTTTCTGGAGCAAGAGTAATGGTTTCTGGGCCTTAAATCCAGATGAACAAAGCAGGGAAGTACGGTAAGTATAGGAACTGCAAAAGCTATCCAGTGATACAGGACGAAAACAGGCTTTGCAGGAGTTTAGCTTCATTGTTTGGTTTCATCTCATGAAGTCTTGTTGCTATGCTCTTAGATTCCAACTGACTCTGTTCAGAAAGACATCCAGTCATCTGGTTTGCTACTTCTGTTTCTTATAATAATAATAATAATAATAAATTTTATTTATATCCCGCCCTCCCCAGCCGAAGCCAGGCTCAGGGCGACTAACAACAATCAAATAATCAGTCAAATAATCACACAATCTAAAAATATTTCATTATAAAAATTAATTAAATCAAATTGATGGCAACCAATTAAGCAAAATTCTGAGCAGGTTGCCAGAGGAGGGAGTCAGGCTGCGCCCTGACCAAAAGCCTGGCAGAACAACTCTGTCTTGCAGGCCCTGCGGAAAGATGTCAGGTCCCGCAGGGCCCTAGTCTCTTGTGACAGAGCATTCCACCAGTTTGGAGCCGCAGCCGAAAAGGCCCTGGCTCTAGTTGAGGCCAGCCTAACCTGCCATTGAGAGTATCTTCTTTCCTTTTCCTTTAACTGCACCACGGCTTTTAATCTATAGCTAGGTAATGGACCAGTGGTATGAACAGCAGTGGGCTCCTCTCCAGGTCACCCACTAGTAGGGTTGCCTTGTTTCAAAAAGTAAAAATGAGGACACCCTGAAAACTGTTGAGCTTTTTTAAAAGAAGACCCCAATAATGCCAAAACCCCCATGACTTTTTTTGGTGTAACTGGTGCCTAAAAGCCTGTAATTCTGCATGATAATCCCAGTTAGGTTTCTCAGAGCAGCTTCTAGTCGCAGAAAGGTGAATGAGAGCAAAAGCGCAGTGCAATTTTTTGGTTTACTTGCTGAAGATCCAGGGCAAACTGCTGCCTTCCAGAAATTCCCCTTTCTGCCTTTGAAATCCCAGTAATGTCTGGGAAATCCGGATGTATGGCAGCCCTACCCACTAGCTTATGACAGGTTGTGGCCATAACCACAAAATCAATGAATTACCCAGTTTCTTGTTAGCCAAGAAGATAAGCATAAATGCCCTTTTCTTAGTATTCATGGCATGTTTTTCATTCCCATGACAACAGTGAAGACAATGATGTTGCAGCCTGTTCACCAGCTTAGGTTAGCTGCAGCCTCACTGTGCAGCCGAGGCACACGTTGCAAAAGTAATCAGCAATCTACCACTTCTCTGCGATCTTATCTGATGAGGATCTGCAGCAGGGAACCACAAGGTCTTCAAGCCTCTTTGTTAGAATGTGTGTGGCAAAAATTGGAACTTTGTGCAAAGTGCATGATGAGTCATCTGACATTTTCAGCTTGACTGGAGACAGTGGTTACCTTTAATTCTAATCTCAATACACTATCCACGCTTATACCTTCAGCCGGTAGGAAGAAATTATTCTGCCTGCTGCATAGATGCAAAAATTCAAGGAGATGCTAGTTAAAGCATGATGCTATGCACATGTGGGAGCAAGTGCTTACAAGCATAAAGGACAAGCTCTAGACCTTGAACTGGTCTGGATGAGGATTTGTCTCTACATATCTTCCCTTCCTTTCCTCCCCTGTGACTCTGTGCCCCTCCTATTGTCTCACTATCCCACCTTAGACCAGCTGCTGTCACTTCAGCCCCAGGACCAAAGAAGGGGAGGGATAAGTAGCAACCCTCCTCTTCATATGTTACTAGTTACATAGATGTTAGGAGTAGTAGTAGTAGTAGTAGTAGCACAAAGGTATAAGAAGCAGAATTTTACGCAGCTAGCTTTCAAGTGCCACCGCAGAGTTATAATAGATTGCTAAGAAGCATGTGAAGCACAACCTAAAGCGTCCCCTCCATGGCTGATACCAAGGACAGATGCTCAGTTTGTTCAATGTGTGGGCCAGCCCTGCATGCATGTATTTTGAGTGAGGGTGTCAAAATTAACCAGGTCATTTCTCTGCAGCAGTAAGAATGAGCATACAGATACTTGGCCCTATTCATTCATTTATTTGCTTTTACATCCCACTTTTCCTCCAAGGAACTCAAGGTAGTGCCCATGGCTCTCCTGCTCTCCCTATTATCCACACAACAACAACCCTGTGAGGTATGTTAGGCTGAGAGGCAGTGACTTAGCTTCATGGCTGAGCAGGGATTTGAACCCTGGAGTAGGATTTGACTCCAGCACCCTAACCACTATGCCACACTGGCTTCATGTTGCCTATGACAACCTTTGCCAACCTGGTGGCTTTCAGATGTTTTGGACTACAACTCCCATCATCTCCAGCCAGCATGAGTTTGGATTACAACTCCCATAAACCCCAGCCAGCATAGCTGTGCTGCTGGGAATGCTGGGAGATGTAACCCAAAGCTTATGAGGGCACCAGGTTGCAAACATAGTATATGAACATAGCCATATACCAGTTAATTTCCTGCCATTTTTGTAATTTGTGGGAGTGTACACAAATGCAGTACGGGGTAGGTGTGCCTAAGGCATTCACAATGGTTACCAGACACATTCACAATGCAAGCCTATCCACGTCTACTTAGTTCAACTGGATTTACTCTCAATAAGTGCGCATAGCATTGCAGTGTCAGTTTGCATAAGGATGTCTTTGTGCTTCTGCATCCCACATAGGATGGCAGAACATCTTTAGATGGCCCTAATTGTTTTGGCTGAGAATAGACAGATCCCTCTTTTACAGATTTCATATGGAACACCTGACACGTGCCCTTGCTGAACTTGCTAGAACATATAAGGGACTAATTACCATGCATTGGCTGGATTATTAGGGGTTTGCACATGAGAAGCCAGGCTTCAGATCCTATCACAGCTATGAAGGCCACTAGGTGTCTATGGTCAGATTACTGTCTCTCAGTCTGCCTTAATATGGTGGTTGGGATGTCCTTGGAGAAAAAGAAGTAAAATAAGATCATGAATGGTGTCATGAAAGTGAACACACACCAGGGAACCATCGTGACATATAAAAAGATAAGAACAAGGCGTAGGCTTGAGGAATTATATATATTTTTACACACACTATGGATGACACTTGGACATTGTTCCCAAATTAAACCATTCATGTGGAAATCTGAATGGCAAAATCCTAAGTTAAAATGTTGAATTCTGAATTGTATTACAAATATGTGTACATGGTGAGTGGATGCATTAGCACTGTTATTTTTTGTTGTAATATTTTCCAGCCAACTTTGTAGTACTCCCTAATACTGTTCATTCCCTGCTCTTATTTCATTAATGTCTCTGTGCACTGAGCTGACATTTTCAGTGAACAATTTATAATGAGGCCTACAGTTTCTTGCTTGATGGTAACAGCAAACTGAGGACTCAGCATTTTATATGTATAGTTACTTTTTCCTAATGTAAATTACTTTACACTCATCAACACTGAATTTCATCATTTTATTGCCCACTCACCTAGTTTTGCAAAACCCTCTAGTAATTCATGATACTCTGCTTCTGACTTGACTATTTCATTAATTTTGCAAACCCTACAAGTGTTACTGGCTTGCAGTTCACCTTCCTGCTCACATTGCTCATCAACGCATTAAATAATGGCAGTCCCAATACAGAATCTTGGAGAGAGCGCGCGCGCGCGCGCGCGCACACACACACACGCACACACACACACACCAGGTACATTTTCTGCTTTGCTACATAGCTAGTACTAATTAGAAAGGATGCAGCTGTGTGGCTTACCATGAAAATTACTTTTATTAATGCAATATGAAATGCTTTGGAATAATAGGTAAAAGCTTAACTACATCAAAATCATTTTAAAACAGACGACCATTTACTATTTTCAGATGCAGCATAATGTAAAACAGCTTCTTGGTCAGCAGTAATAAGAAAGCAGGACTCTTTAAGGAAATGGTGGTGGGTGGATGTGCATGATTTGTCCCTGTATTTACACCAGGGGGGACAATGAAACAACTGAGATCAGTATAAAGTAAGTACCTTTGCCCTCAGCGCTTCTTATGTCTGCGCCCGGGAGCCAGGAGCTGCAGGGGACATCAGTCCTGGCGAGGAAGCCCTGCCCACTGAAGGACTAACAGAGTCATTGGCAACCTGGCACCCTCCAGAGGTTTTGGGCTTCAACTCCCATCAGCCCCAGTCAGCGAAGTTGTCTAAAATATCTGGAAGGAGCCAAACTGGCAAAGGCTGGGCTAACATCTGACTTGGTCTGGCAGCCATTTCCAGGCTGAGATAATTTATTGTGAGACCAACAGTGGCCCATATTCAGCAGCAGCAGAGGGCCAATTATTTTTTAAAACCACGAGGACAGTATCTTACAACAGGTAGGTACAACATCCTACAAACACTTTCTGTCCAGGAAAGTCTCATTAGCACCTTGCCAGTCGACACTGTAAGGCTAGTGCTGCGACTGCACGTCATCTAGATTTTCTGCTAAAACTGAGGGGGGCGGGAAGGAATGCCAATTCCAGAATAAACTGCTGGAGTGGAACCAAGCTTTCCACCAGCACTTTTCATTCTTTGCCTGGAAGACAACAATTTCCTTTCTGTATGTTGGCATTCCCAGTCATTGGGTGAATGGAATCAAGGGTGATCTGGTTTTCTGAAAGGGTCCAATACATGATGGATTTCATAACCCCCGTGCACTGAATGAAGAAGCTAGATTTTCGTATAGGTGTGTGCAATAAAAGCTTATGAGGAATGTGCTGCCTTATGCAATACAAAAGGCTATAATGTCAGCCCGGGCTTCTATTCTGCAGAATAATTATGCTTCCTGGAAAAGTATAGTCCTTAATAGGACACAGAGAGAATAATGATACAGAAGATTAGGCACTGAAATGGACAAGGTTCAGATTCAGTTTCCATCTGATGGCATCTCTTTCTTCAGGCTTTTCATATCAGAAAATGGAAAAATTGGGGGACTTCTGCTGTCCTTCCTTTTGGCTGACTTGGAAGTCCAGTATCTAAAATGCAAGTCATTTTCCACATCCAATTAGGGAGCGACTTGCCCTCTCAGGAACTAATAACCTGGATGAACTTTGCCTTCTCCTCAACATTCTGAAATATTTTATATTATTACCTACAAGCTTCATCTAATAAGGTGTAGCTGCTTCATTGGTCTCCTAGCTATTCTCAACCCACTGTCATTTTTTCAAGCCTTTATCATTCTGTTTCTCTTGTACTTTGGGGAAGAGATGAATCCCTTCTGACTTTCTTTGCCAGCTGAGATATTTTTGGGAAGGCAGCCTTTTTATGATACAAAAGTGGGCCAAGCTTTCAAAAGGACCACCACACACACACACACACACACACACACACACACCACAGTAACTTTCTAAGTTGTAATCAAAACAAGCGCTAATTTCTAAGGTAATTTATGCATTAGCCATATTTGACAGAGGAACGTGAAAGCTGCAGGTGCCGCTGCAAAACATTAAACAACGTGCTCTTCATCCGGGCCAATAAATTAATGAATCCTTAAAATTACTTCATGTAATGATGTCACCAATATATAAAACCTCCATGCTCACATAATGTGCAACCATAATAAGGTATAGAAAGTGCCTGGGTACTGAATTCATTTTGAAAAGGTGTGTGTGTGGGGGGGGGATAGTAGAAAAATCTCACTATACTAAAGAAAAGCAAATATAAAATGAAACTGGACAACATTGCAAAATAAACACCTTGTAAGTATCCAATCAACCCTTCATGCCAAACAGCAGTATAATAAACAGCAGAACAATTGCAACCTCAGATCAATGCTGCTGCTGCTCCTTCTGCCATGCTTGGCCACGCTCTGAAGTAATCCCTACTCTGCCTGCTGAAAGTGCAATGGGGGGCACACTACTGGTGCTAATGAACAATTATAAGACCCCAAAATGAGGTGTCACAAGGGAAGAGGGGGGTTGATGATGCAGACTTTGAATCCAAAGCTTGCTCCTTTCCCAGAAAGGGGCCCAATGTGAACCCCTGAACTGCACAAGCCTGAAGTTGGTGCAGAGAATATTGGTGGGAATATTGTTCCCTCCTGAGCTTCAGCAGCTGGCAGGGCTGCAGCTCCCCCCATGCCCCCCCCTGTTATTCAGTCTTGGGGAAAAGTTAAACAATTACAACGCCCAAAGTTTTGCATGGGCATATTTAATCCTTTGAAAGATGAACACATTCAATAGTGCTTCAAACGGCGCTTTGCAGTGTGGTGGAGTGCTAGGTACCCTCCACCACACAGTGGCATTCAGCTGGGGATGCTGGCAACCCTCCAGAGAACTGCCTCACAAGCCATTGGCTGGTTACCTGTAAAGTGATGATACAAAGGTATCGGAGCTGACATAGAGAAGGATAAAGCAAGATACCTTGCCACACCCTTCCTTACCTTGGCACCCTTCCAGCTGAGGATTCAGGCAAAATACATATCAATACTTCACTTAACAGATTGGTACATCCTAGACAAGGTATCAGCAACCATTGTCCTTCCCAGGAAGGGAGGGAGGTGGGACCAATTCGGATGGTCCGCCCCCGCCACTTAATGGATCCAAATGGTTTCCAGAGAGTGGTAGGGGATGCTTTAGCCCATGTTGATGGCCTTTCAGCTGATTCCCTGGTGGCCCGCAGGAATGCGGAGTTAACCAGGGCTATCGACTGTCTGGCTCCGAAGCGCCCTCTCCGATTGCATGGAGCCCGGACAGCCCCGTGGTTTTCTTTGGAGCTGAGGGTGCTGAAACAATCGCTGAGACGGCTAGAGCGTCGGTGGCAGAAAACTCACTCCGAATCTGACTGGACACAGGTTAGAGCTCAACGTCGAGCCTACCAAGTGGCGATAGCGACGGCGAAGAAGACTTTCTTCACCGCCTCTATTGCATCTGCAGAAAATAGTAGCAGGAGACTCTTTCAGGTGGTTCACAATTTAACGGAACCACCTTTACCACTGGGGCCTTGTAAAGACCCCAAGATCTCCTGCAATGATTTTGCTAAGTTTTTTGCAGATAAAATCACTCATATTCGGAAGGAGCTAGACACCACCGTGGGAGCAGGGCCGGGGCGGGAGAGTGCTAGAGCTCTGTCTGGTCAAGTTGCATGGAATCAATTTCAATCTGTTACCCCCGAGGATGTGGATAGGCTGCTTGGACGCGTGAAACCAACCACCTATCTCCTTGATCCTTGCCCATCCTGGCTAATAAAAGCAAGCCGGGAAGGGCTGGGCGATGGGCTCTGCGGGGTGGTGAATGCTTCCCTCTGTGAGGGAACATTCCCAGATCCGCTGAAAGAGGCGGTCATTAAACCGCTTCTTAAAAAAGCATCTTTAGACCCGGCCAGTATGGCCAACTATTGCCCAGTCTCAAATCTTCCATTCTTGGGCAAGGTGATTGAGCGGGTGGTTGCTGAACAACTCCAGGCACGCCTGGAGGATGCGGACCATTTGGATCCCTTCCAATCGGGATTCAGGCCTCACCATGGGACTGAAACTGCCTTGGTCGCGCTGGTTGATGATCTCCGGCGAGCTAGGGACAAAGGTGAGAGGTGTTTCCTGGATCTCTCAGCGGCCTTTGATACAATCGACCATAACATCCTTCTGGACCGTCTAGAGGGGCTGGGAGCTGGGGGCACTGTTATACAGTGGTTTCGCTCCTTCCTCCTGAGCCGTGTTCAGAAAGTGGTGGTGGGGGATGAGTGTTCAGACCCCTGGGCACTCACTTGTGGGGTGCCTCAGGGTTCCGTCCTCTCCCCCATGCTATTTAACATCTATATGAAGCCGCTGGGAGAGATCATCAGGGGGTTTGGACTGGGTGTCCATCAATATGCAGATGATACCCAGCTCTACCTCTCTTTCAAATCAGAACCAGTGAAGGCGGTGAAGGTCCTGTGTGAGTGCCTGGAGGCGGTTGGAGGATGGATGGCGGCTAATGGATTGAAGTTGAATCCTGACAAAACAGAAGTACTGTTTTTGGGGGACAGGGGGCGGGCTGGTGTGGAGGACTCATTGGTCCTGAATAGGGTAACTGTGCCCCTGAAGGACCAGGTGCGCAGCCTGGGAGTCATTTTGGACTCACAGCTGTCCATGGAGGAGCAGGTCAATTCTGTATCCAGGGCAGCTGTCTACCAACTCCACCTGGTACGCAGGCTGAGACCCTACCTGCCCGCGGACTGTCTCGCCAGAGTGGTGCATGCTCTAGTTATCTCCCGCTTGGACTACTGCAATGCGCTCTACGTGGGGCTACCTTTGAAGGTGACTCGGAAACTACAACTAATCCAGAATGCGGCAGCTAGACTGGTGACCGGGGGCGGCCGCCGAGACCACATAACACCGGTCTTGAAAGACCTACATTGGCTCCCAGTACGTTTCCGAGCACAATTCAAAGTGCTGGTGTTGACCTTTAAAGCCCTAAACGGCCTCGGCCCAGTATACCTGAAGGAGCGTCTCCACCCCCATCCTTCTGCCCGGACGCTGAGGTCCAGTGCCGAGGGCCTTCTGGCTGTTCCCTCATTGCGAGAAGCAAAGCTACAGGGAACCAGGCAGAGAGCCTTCTCGGTAGTGGCGCCCGCCCTGTGGAACACCCTCCCATCAGATGTCAAAGCGATAAATAACTACCTGACATTTAGAAGACATCTTAAGGCAGCCCTGTTCAGGGAAGTTTTTAATCTGTGATATTTTACTGTATTTTTGGTTTCTATGGAAGCCGCCCAGAGTGGCTGGGGAAACCCAGCCAGATGGGCGGGGTACAAATAAATAATAATAATAATAATAATAATTATTATTATTATTATTATTATTATTATTACATTGGCAGGAAGTGCTAGGAAGGAAAGGCAGTGCAAATCAGCCAAGTCTAGCCTCCACTAGGGCCATTTCAGGGCATTTAGGAAAATCAAAATAGTGGGTGGGAGCTGGAAATGTTGTTTTAAAGGTGATCTCAGGGAAAGTATTAGTGCTAGACTGTGCCATAGACCTGGCAGCTGCGCTAGAATGCCAAGTGCTCATGCTGGCCTTAATAAAAATGCAACAAAGCACACCATAAGAGCAGCAGCACCAAAGTACGAGGGAAACCCAAAACACAGAAATTCAAGCACAAAGGACACATTTGTTAATATCAAGGGTACTTACCACAGTAGGAGTAAGTAGCATAGTGACACTTTTTGTGGCAGGTAATTTAAGATACTACTACCAACACTACTACTAATAGTAATAATAATTCTATATACTGCTTAATACCAAGATAGACACCTATGCTGTTTACAGATATAATTTTGAATAGCTAGAGGGTATTTGTGAGTTCTGTTTTGACATTTAGCTTTTCTTTTCTTTTCTTTTCTTGAAGCCTAATACCAGTTGATAGTTCCACAGGAAAACAATTACATACTGCTTTTGGAAGACACCATGCACATGCTTCCAAGGAAAAATGTGTTTACAAGTATAAAACCATTGGATTCCCCCAATGAGCAATTTGCTCAAAGTATGTTAGGATTTATACAGGCAGCATTAACAAATTTGTCTCCTGCTGCACTTGTTAAACTTCTGCTTTTTCTGTTTGACAATTACGGGAAGAACACTTTGCTACAATGGTAATGAATTCAAAGTATATTTGAAAACAAAGACAAGTTGCTTGTGTCTTATTTTAAATGAAACTGTGGCGGTAAATACATTTAGACAACTGTGAAACAAGAGCAGGAAAGGTGGGGAAATAGGTGGCATCCAGCTATTAGTCTTACTATTAGGTGTTAGCATTTCTGCAATGTTAAAGGTTAAAGGTTATTTGCAAATAATGTGTGCTTGCCACTAAGAGAATAAATGGTGTTTCCCTGTTCACACCACCAATGCTAGCTTTGGAATTGAGGCAGGCTGCTAACATACTCTCTGTTTTCTTATTTCTGCATAGCTGACCTGTGATCTCAGAGGCGTAATAATGTATATTTCTCAACAAGCCTCTGAAGTTAATCTCTTCTGCTGCTATATTTAAATGGTTCTGAAAAGGCCTGCCTAATCTGATGATAACAATTACATTTTCAAAGAGAGCTCAAATGCAAAGGCAATCGCTTCTTTAGAGGTTTGACTTTTTTTTTTGCAGGAGAACAGTATTCCACTGACTCTAGCTTTGATGATAATGATCATTTTCCCATGACAAGGACAAAACCATGGCTGCTTTAATTAGCAGGCTCCATGTAGCTCATCTAGCCAGAAGTCAATGCTGGAAGAATTTGAATAAGGCCACACAGTCACTATAACGTCCTTTCCTATACTGCAGGGATAATATCCTGAAGGCTGAAAGCCATTAACCACTGCAGCTATTTTATTATCTAGTTTCAACCAGTGTTGTACTGTACTTCACTGTACAGTTTGGGGAAGGGATGTAGCTCAGAGGTAGAGAAACTGTCTTGCGTACAGAAGATCCCAGATCCAATCTGCTGCATCTCCAGGAAGGATGAGGAATCCCTTGCCTGAAGTCCTGGTGAGCCACTGCATGTCAGCATGGATGATACTGAGCTATATGGACTAGTTGCCAGACTCAGTATAAGAGAGTTTCCTATGTTTGTATGCTTTTATTTCAAACTAGCAAGAGTCCCATCAGATCTGATGGGCGTGGAGGGGCAAAACGCCTCCTTGTTATCAGAGGACCCAGTCATGGCTACGGTGTGGAAGATGGGAGAGCAGATTAAAAGGGCAGGGCGTGCAAAGATTCAGGTAGGTAGCCATGTTCGTCTGACGCAGTCGAAATAAATAAATAAAACTAATTTTAAAAATAAAAAATTGTCCAGTAGCACTTTAGGGACCAACTAAGTTAGTTCTGGGTATAAGCTTCTGTGAAGAAGTGTGCATGCACACAAAAGCTTATACCCAGAACAAACTTAGTTGGTCTCTAAGGTGCTACTGGACATTTTTTTTAAAAAAATTAAATTTATTTTGAGGGCATGCTAAGTGAGAGCAGGATCCCAGGGGGAAGAAGCCACAAACGAGGCTGGGAGCAGATTGCAAGTCTTCTGGGCAGCACCACTCCCCCAACGACCTCATTCAAGAGGCCAAAGTTTCCCCATCCTTCGTCAAGTCAGAAGGTCATATAATATCAGATTGGTTTTGAAAGATGCCAACATATGTAGCACGTGCATAAACAGCAACAGCAGCACTATCTGGCAGATTGAAATCGACTGAAATTTATGCTCAAGCCTTTTTGCTGAACGACACTGGTTCTCAAAGGGTGTGGCAGGAGAGGATGACAAGCGTGACAGGAAGATTCAAGGACAACCAAAGAAATATTTAAACATTTCACTTTAGTATAGTATAGTATAATATTTTTTTATTTTATTTGCAGAATATGGAATAATAGCTGATCTTCATCAACCAATGGCCACAACAGCTAGAAGTCAATTGCAGCCCAGTTTAAGCCTCTAGTGCAGGCTTCCTCAGCCTCAGCCCTCCAGATGTTTTGAGACTACAATTCCCATCATCCCTGAACACTGGTCCTGCTAGCTAGCAATCATGGGAGTTGTAGGCCAAAAACATCTGGAGGGCCGAGTTTGAGGAAGCCTGCCCTAGTGATGAAACTCATTTTGGATATACAAGCAGAAACAGTATCCATGCCTCTTTTCAAGAGTACTGGCTACTTCTACATTTCTTAATGACATATTCTTGTGAGCAGGGATTTTCAAGATCAGAAAAGAGAAAGGCTTCTTTGTGTTATTGAGGAGATGAATTTTTTCTCAAATTAGACCTAATATAAATGAGATTACCCAGCAAAGCAAGCTCACACCTCTCACTGAGTTTGTATAATACTTAAAGCACACATAGTATGTAAAAGGCTTGTTTATAATTATATTTTGGAAATGATTCATGTACTTATGTAGCTGCATTGTTTTATACTTTCTGGCTGTCCCCTGATCATATTATAAAGTAGTTGTGTTCTATGTTATAAATCAAGCATTGCTAGGAGTTGTTTCTTTTTGTTTTCCGATGTATTTATCAATAAAAAATTGGGTGTTGAGGGAGGAAATTTTTATTTTGGAAGTGTGGCTCAGAGAAAAACGTTTGAGAACCACTGCTGTACGACTCTGTCATATCACTTCTTAATAATGCCTCAACATGCGCATCTTAAGAATAACAACATTCATCTTATTTATTCATTCTAATCCACCCAGGCTAATGGATCATGATAATGAGAATGCAAGTTTACAGGACTCATGGGCAATTAAAGCAGAAGTAATAAAGGCTTCCTTCTTCCCTTTGATGGAATTATGTGAACTATTACTAGGGAAGAGAAGACCAAGCAAGGGTGATCCTGAAAAATACACCAAATCACAAGGAATGTTTTTAAAAGTCTTCCTTTATTGTTCTGATTTTGTATCATTTTTAAAAGTAATTTAAATTCTAAATGGCTTTGAAAAAATGCTAAATAAAAGTGTGTGTGTTGTTGAGTGACTGGAAGAGGCAGGCATTTAAGGTTGGGGTCCCCAATGTGGCACCTGTGTGCATTATTTATTTTGTGGTTTTATATTTTGATTTTGTGCTGTGAACCTTCAGGTAGAGGGCAGTATATAAATTCAAACAACAACAACAGTGCCCTTAAGCACCCCCCCACTTAGCACCTGCCATCCCATTTTTAAAATCAAATAGGTGTTTTTTTTGTTATTTGGGGGGGGGGGATGCTGTCTGCTTTTGTCTGTGTTTTAATTGTTGGGGCCAATAGTTGTTTTGTCTGTTTCTTTGGGTGTGTGTGTGTGTTCTGAGTATTGCTTGATTTTCTTCTGCAAAAAAGGTACAGTGGTACCTCGGGTTAAGTACTTAATTCGTTCCGGAGGTCTGTACTTAACCTGAAACTGTTCTTAACCTGAAACACCACTTTAGCTAATGGGGCCTCCTGCTGCTGCTGCGCTGCCAGAGCATGATTTCTGTTCTCATCCTGAAGCAAAGTTCTTAACCCGAGGTACTATTTCTGGGTTAGCGGAGTCTGTAACCTGAAGCGTATGTAACCCGAAGTACCACTGTATTTCACGATTCCCTCAACCAATTTCCAAATGTGCCTGGCAGGCCCCAAAAGGCTGGGGGACTCCTGACTTTAAGCCATCTGTGAGCTCATTTGTTGGCATCTAGTCAGGTGAATTGACAGACAATGACCTGCATTGACAGTCAAAGTTGGGTTACTACAAGGGGGGCGGCATTTTAAACTGAAAGGAAGCCCAGAAGGGGGAAGGTGAGAAGTAGCAATAATCACAACAGGTGTAACAACTTAGTGCCCTGCAGATTTGATGGGAGCTAATAATAGTGAACAGCCAAAGCCCTTGGCATTACCGAGGCCATCTTTCAGCAATTACCTACACCAGAAATTGCATTTTTGAAGGTAGTAAGAGAAAATTAATGCCTGAATGGGAATCTCATGCAGTTGACACTGCGTCAGACCTTTTTGTTCCAGGTGGATCATGGGGCTTTGGCTACAGCTTCCTGTGTTTGATGGCACTCTGCTGCCTCTTAAGTCAGCTAGCTAATTTCTAGGATGGCCCCATTGCCACAAGGAGAAAATGGTCTGAATGGGAGAGGATTAAATTTACTCTGTCAAAAAATAGTAATAACCCAGAACTGTAAATTGAACCAATTGGAGATAATGGAGATTGGGGGGGAGAGATGGAACACAAGTAACAGAGTGATCCACCCGGTGAGTCAAGAAGTTAAATTAGAAGAGCAGCAAAAATAAAAAATACACAGGAAAATAAAATCACACTCCCCCAATTTTTTTTCTTTTTTAAAAAATAAAGAGTGAAGAGAATGTAGGCAGGAAGGTGGGCCATTTGAAGGAGCTCTAATCCAACACAAACTGTTATTTCCACTCCAATAATGCATAATATTGGGAATATCACACTAGTGTAAAAATGACATTGTATGTGCGGCATCTTTCATCTCACTTAGGATCATAGAAAAGGAAGGTACCCCAAGGGGAATCTAGTCCAACCCCCTGCAATGCAGGAATCATTCCAGACAATTCAACAAGTTGAAAAAAGCCGTTCAAAGTACAACAAGAAGAAGGGATGAACTATAAACATAACAGTGATCCCCTCATCTGCTTTGAATAGCTCTCCCATTGAAAGAGCAACAGTTTGTTGTGCAAGGGGAGATAAAAAAAGAACCCAACCAACTTCTCATACTGTGCAAAACCAGCAGAATACAGCAGGGTGGCGAGGCGGGGGGGGTTAGAATGAAGTTTCTGCACGGCAGATACTCTGCTACAGCAGTGGCTAACCTGTGCCTTCCAGATATCGCTGAACTACACCACACACCCCGTCACCCCTGACCATTGGCTATGTTGGCTGGATCTGATGGGAACTGGGGTTCAACAACACCTGGAGAGCCACAGGTGAGCCACCCCTGACCTACTTTCACACCATGCCACATCCTGGTGCAGTTGCCTCCCTTAGGTATAATGTCCTTTGAAATTTGAGAAGACTCATAAGAATGACTTTCAAAGAACTGATTATGTTTGTTTGGGGACCAAGTCTCAACAGCCTATTTCTCTTCCCTTTGCCCTAACTGCAAATACAAAGTCATTTGGTCAATTTATGACCCAGACCAAACTATCCCCACATGTACAGCTGAAAAGCTTTCCAGGGTTAAGGCTACTTTGTGCTGGTTTGAAGCTGGATTCTCTTCTACATTGCCTAACTTTCTTCTATGTATTTTCCTGCCTATACCCTAAGGGCTGAACCAGTAGCTTGTCCTTGTGCTGCTGTCTCGCTTTATTTTATTTAACAAAACTGCAGCACAAGGACAAGCTGCTGGCTTAGCTTTTAGGTTCAGCTGGCAGTAGTGGTGGGTGTCAGATTGAGACTGTGCGGGGAGTAGGGTTTTAACCCTTGTGCCACCATAGTCTCACTCTGAATCAGGAGCCATTGCACCTGTCATCTGCAACAAGTGGAAGCTCTCATTTGCAGCATAGCAGCTGCTGGGGGGTGGGGGGAGGATTCTGATTACCACTGTGGAAGCGGCAAAGAGTTACACCCCCCCATCTCTCAACTCATAGTCCTGGTCTGGGTCATGGTGCACACACAAACACACACAAACAAACCTCACCCTGTCCTAAGACCAGCTATTTGTTAAATAAAAGCTAACTTTGCAGCGGTAAGCTATGTGACAAGTATCACATCTGCTTCGACCCTAACAGTGCGCTCAGATGTGGAATTATGACAGGAATGTTGCCAAAATGGACACAACAGGCAGCTATCAACATGCAAACCCCAAGGTTTGCAGAAGTGGGGGCAGGAATTGTTTGGAAATGTAAACCCAGGGGGACCCCCCTCCCCCCAAAAACCATCCCAGTGAAGACTGAGCATGTTCAGCACCCAGGGAATGCAGGGGGTGGGGGAGAAAGAAATAGAAAACTTTGGTGGGAGAGGCAGAATGGAATGGAATATCCTGAAATAAAACATGGCTGGCTAGTAGAGATGGACAAATCTGTCAATTTCAATATCTAGCGGTTTCTCATTTGTCCAATCTTAAGTTCAATTCTCCACATTTCCACATCAGTCTGTATTTTTTTTTAAGACTGCATGAAAATTCACCAGCATTTTAACATGAATGTAGCCTAACTTACGCATTTGTATGCAATTTTCCCTAGTATATGCATTTTGTACCTGTTGCTTGACTGCAGAACAGCAGTGCAAAATTCAGAAAAGTGCAAATTTTTAAGGATGTTTTGGTCCACGTATTATTTTGGAAAGTGTGAATTATATAGGTTATGCTAACTATTTTGAATCTCTCCCCCATTCCCACTGGCTAGAGCACTCAGCAGGATCACAGTGTATTGCAGCCCTTTATTGCAGGTCTTACCCATTCTGCCTAATGTTCATTAATCATAATCAAGCATTAACCACATACCTCTGGTAGCAGATTGGGCTGGAAAAAAGAGGTGACTTGCTCCTCTTTACTAGATCTCGTCCTTGCAGAATTTACGAAGTAAAACTATGATGGAGTTCCATGACACATGACCAGCCTCACTCTCTCCTTCAGACTAGACCCTTGCAAAGTATATTTTTTTTCAAAGCCATTCACTGTCACACTAGGCTTTCACCACTTACGACTCCCCCCTCCTTTACCCACTTGCAAGGAGGTTCAGCCAATCACACAATTAAGAAGGAAACCACAATCACAAGCCATGGAGGAACTCAGATGTGACAACTCGGAAAGCTGGGTGTTGGCTAAGAGCTAGTTAACTGCTGTGGTTCTCATTATTTTTTCTCACTGTCAAGTGATGAATGGTTTTGCAGTTCCGTGAAGCTCAGAAATTTCCCTGTGCATGGGATTGCCACATCTCTGGTATATTTGGATTTCCTCTTATTTTACAGCATCACAGAGCATGGGAAATAATCAGTGGCATAACGGGGAAATTTGGGCGGTGTGGTGGGGAACAGAGGGGCAAAGTATCTTTCTAGGTGGGTGAAGAAGAACAGCATATATTCATGACAAGAGTTCAGAAATGGGGGGGGGACAAGTGGTGGGTGAGCGCCTTGCTTGTGTGGGGGGGAACCCCTAATATTAAGAAACACATTGCCTTTGAACACAGAAGTTCCATTTAGCTATCATGGCTAAAAGCTCTTGAAAAAATCTATCTGACATGAATATATATGATCTCTGTCTAAGCCAGGGACCCACCAGCTGTTGTCACACCACAATTCCCATTAGCCCCAGCCAGCATTCCAACGGTCAGGGTCATGGGAACAGTAGTCCAATACCATTTGGAAGGCCATTTGTTCTAAATCGAAGCCACTGGTTGTTACTGCTGGCAATCACCAGTGTTGGGAAACTATTTGTGCATCTCCTGTGTAATATCTAGTTTGTTCTATAGGGACTGAAGAATGCTATTTGCTACACTGAATTGGCAATAGCATTGCATTTCCCTCCAATGAATAATAGCCACTTCACTGGAAAGGATGGGATGAGGGATGATCTTCATTGGGATTTAAACATGTGAGGAAAGGGTTAGGCTTCCCAAAGGCTCAAAACCTAGACACATTAATCACATTAATGCAATATAGTGTCATGCTTAATTTGGCAACCCACACTAAAATGATAGAATTTGCTACCATGAGTTTTAGTAATGGCCACCAACTTTGTTTAGGAATATAAGTGAGGAGAGTTCTGTAGCGCTCACACCCTACTTATTTTTTTTTTAATATATATTTTATTCAGGATTTGCTTGTTTTACAGAAGTGTAGTGCCTCGTATTTTTTTTCCCATGTAACATTTTTACAAATCCGTCTCATTTGTTGAGGCATTAGGGGGAGAAGAAAAGAAAAAAGAAAAAAGAGAGAGGGGTGGAGAGAGGGAGGATGGATAGGGGTGGGGTTGGGTGGCGGTGTTTCTATTATGTTTAATGTATGTAGAGTTTGGTGTCAGCGTTGCTTGTGTTGTTCACTTGTGTTCCTTTGGTGGTGAGAGAGGTTGGGGTTGGCCTAGGGTGTGATTGTTTGCTTGTGATTGGCTGTGGTGATCTTTGTTTTCGTGTGTGGGTGAGGTGGGTGGGTGTTTTGGATCAGGTTAGCCATATTGATTTGTATGCTGTTGGTGGATTATTGTCACTGTCCTGTTGGGCTGTGTATGTGATAAAGGGGAGCCATACCGGGGTGAAGGCGTCTTCTTCTGTTTGTCCCCGTGTCATTTTCAGTTTGTTAGTTAATTTTTCTAGTAGGGCTGTTTCCCATACTATTTGGTACCATTGGTCCATGCTTACTCCTGACAGGTCTCTCCAGTGTCTGGTTATGGTGTTTCTGGCTGCTGAGAGCAGGTGGGTTATGAGTTCTTTGTGGTGTAAATGGGCATTGTTGTCTTGGAAGATGTTTAGTAGGGCCAATTCTGGGGTGATGTCTATTACTTGCATAGTTATTTTACATATTTCTTGTATGGCTGTTGTCCAGAATAGTTGGATTTTGGGACACTCCCACCACATGTGGATGTATGTGCCTGTGGAGGTGCACCCTCTCCAGCATTTTGGTGAGGTTCCTGGGTGTATTAGCGCTAGTTTCCTTGGTGTTAGGTACCACCTGTAGGTGAGTTTCAGTGTGAGTTCTTTTCTTTTCGTTGATATGGATTTAAAGGGGGGTTTAGACCACATTCTGGTCCATTGAGTGGGGTTAATCTCATAGCCTATGTCATTCTCCCATTGTTTTTTGATTGCGTCTCGGGGATTTGCGGGATTTTGGAGTAGTATTTTGTATATTGCGGATACCATCCCTTTACCGTTTCCCTTTGTTGTTAGGAGGAGGTTTTCGAAGGTTGTCAGGGGCCTAGTTGCTGCTGATTTTACTGTTGGGTTGTTTAAGAGGGCATGTAGTTGGTGTTGTGTTAACCAGGGCATTTGGGTGTCTTCTAGTTTGTCTTGTATTTCTTGTGTTGACAAGGGTTTGTTATTTTTATAAAAGTCTATTAGGCGATATAAGCCTTTGGTTCGCCAGGTTTTTATCTTGAGGTTTTGTGCTGCATGGTGGAATAATGGGTGGTACGCCAGGGGGATTAGTGGGGATGGGGTTGGGGATAGTTTGTCTATTTGTGTTTTCCATACTTTGAGCATGGTCTGTGTGTACCTGTTAAGTGTTGTGGGAATTTTCTTTAGTTTGTTTGGGAGGAGTGGGTATGTTGTGGTGCAGGTGTTTTCAATTGTGTCCCTCTCTAGGTGTACCCATTGTTTTGTCTCATCTTCTAGTATATATGGGATTATATGGCGTATTTGGTTGGCATTGTAATATGTTTCTATGTTGGGGATTCCCCATCCTCCTTCTGAGGTGGGGAGGTGCAGATATTTGGGGCTTATTCTTGGTTTTTTATGTGAGAAGATGAAAGAGTGTAGTTTTCTCTGCCAACTGCGAAGTTGGGTTGAGGGGATCCAGATTGGGAGGGTTTGGAATAGGTAGGTTAGTTTTGGGAGTGTGATCATTTTGATCATGGCTATTTTGTCTGAGAGAGTGAAGTTCATGTTGTTCCATCTCTTTAGGTCTTTGTTAATTTGTCGCCACAGGGGCTTGTAGTTGTGGAGGTACAATTTATTGAGGTTTCTGGTTATTTGTACCCCTAGGTATCTGAACTTGGTGTGGCAAAGTTTTATTTTGGTGACCTTCGTGAGTTCTTTTTGGGTGTGAGGAGGGGTGTTGAAGCACATAGCTTCTGACTTTGTAAAATTTACCTGTAGGCCCGACACCATTGCAAATGTGTTGAGTTCTCTGATTAGGGAGGTTACTGTGCTTATGGGGTCTGGTGTTGTGACCATTAGGTCATCTGCAAAGAGCCCTAATTTATAGGTTCTGCCTTTTATTTCCACTCCCTTGATGTCTGTGGCTGCTCGGATGTGGATTGCTAGGGGTTCCAAAGCCAGGATAAATAAGAAGGGAGACAGTGGGCATCCTTGTTTCGTGCCTCTTTGGATAGCTATAGTGTTAGAATCCATATTGTTAGTTCTGCATTTTGCTGAGGCTTGGGAGTATATTTGTTTGAGGGTTTGTAGGAAGTTGGGGCCAAATTTCATGTTAGTTAGTACTGCTAGTATGTATTTCCACTCCAAGCAATCAAAGGCTTTGAGGATGTCTAGGGACATAATTGTCAATGGGAGTTTGGTTGCCTTGCTGTGTTCGATCAGGTTCAGTAGTTTCCTGATGGGGTCTGTTATATTGCGGCCAGGGACAAAGCCAGTCTGGTCTGGGGCTATTAACTTGTGTAGGAAGATTTTTAGGCGGTTGGCCAAGATTGATGTGAATATCTTGTAGTCTTGGTTTATTAATGAGATTGGGCGGTATGATTCTACTTTGAGGCTGTCTTTTAGTGGTTTTGGGATGCAGACTATTCTGGAGTGGGTCCAGGTTTTGGGGATGGGGCCCCCTTTTATGATGTCGTTGAATAGGCGGGTCATGTAGGGCATCAAGGGTTCTTTGAATTTCTTATAGAATTCTGCTGTGAAGCCGTCTGGGCCTGGGGCTTTGTGTGGTTTCAGGTTTTTGAGGACCGCATCTATTTCCTCTGGGGTGATAGGGCTGTCCATGAATTCCTTTTCCTCATCAGTTAGGGTAGGCATGTTCAGTCCTGCTAGAAATGTTCTGATTTCCTTCTCTGGTGGGTTATGGGAGGTGTATAGGTTGGAGTAGAATTCTGCAAATTCTGAGGTTATTTCTTCAGGGGAGAATGTTATGTTGCCGTCTTTTTTGGTGATGCAGTGTATTCTTGTTTTGAGTGCTTTTTTCCTACATCTATTTGCTAGTAATCTGGAGTTTTTCCCTCCATATTCGTAGAAACGTTGTTTAGAGTATAGAATGTTGATCATTGTTTTGTTAATTTCTAGGGAGTCTAGTTCTCTCCTTTTTTGTTCTATAAGTTTGAGGAGTTTTTTAGATCCTGTTTGTTTGTAGCGTGATGAGAGGGCTATGATGTCTTGTTCTGTTTTGCTAATTTTTGAGGAGGTTTGTTTTTTAAGGAATGTTTTCTCTTTTATGCAAGCTCCTCTGGTGACCGCTTTCATTGCGTCCCATAGGAGGGGGGTTGTTATATTGTTTACATCGTTTTCTTTGAAGTAGTTTTGGAGGGTTTTTGTGAGACTCTGTCTAATTTGTTTGTTTGTAGTTAGGATGGGACTGAAGGACCATGATGGGGTGGTTTGTGTTCCTTCTCCTATTTTAACAATGACTTCTACTGGGGCGTGGTCTGTGATTTTAATGTTACCTATGTTTGTTGATTCTACTGAGGGGATCAGACCCTGTGTGAGTAGAATGCTGTCCAGTCTGGACACTGTATCATGGCGTCCCGATTGGAATGTATGGCTGATGTCTCCCGGGTTTTGCTCACCCCAAATGTCGTAGAGACCCCTATTTTTTAGCATTTTTAGTAACTTGTAAGAGTTCCTGGTTGTTGGGGGTTTCCTTCGGAGGAAGGTTGCCCATGGGGTTGTGGGGTGGATATCTTTCAGAGATATACCTTTCATATTCAGATTGAGGTCCCCTCCTAGGATTGCTTCCCCTTCAGAGAAGGAGAGGAATTTGTTTAGTGTCTTCTGGAAGAATTCCAATTGTTTCGTGTTTGGGGCATATATGGAGCCGATTGTCAGTTTGATTTTGCCATCTAGTGTCCCTTTAGCGAAAATGAATCTGCCTTTTTTGTCCTTGAGGACTGTTGTGGCAGTGAAGTTCAGGTCTCTACTGAGTATTATGGCTACCCCACGAGCTTTCCCTGAGCCTCGTGCGACCCACTGTTGACTGAAGCGGGGGTCGCTCAGGAGTTTGCTGCCTTTGGGTGGGTTGTGTATTTCTTGTAGGAAGGTGATGTGTGGTTTCATGGTGTTTATGTATGAGGTGATGCGTTTCCTTTTGATGGGGTTTCCCAGCCCCCTCACGTTTAATGTAATTGCTTTTAGGTTAGCCATCTTGCTTATCTATTATGTGGGGCGTTTCCCTGCCAACCCGTTCGGGTTGTCTTGTGTCTCTCTCTTCGTGTTGTTTAAAGGACCAGTGGGGTTGCGCTGACCTAGGGTGTGGTGGGTGGGGGGCTAATGGGATTAGAGTAAGATTTGGGTTAAAGAGTAGGGGGTAAGTTGTAGAGAGTTTCCTATATGTAGTCATATAGGTGTTTGTTTGGGGTATTTTAGGCCATCTGGCATTTAGCCAGTTGGTCCTAGGTCTCAGCTGGTGTGGAAGGCCGTGTTCAAGGACAGGCCATCCCCCCTGTTGTTTGCGATAGGGGGTGATCAGTGAGACAGTGTGAAGTGACTTTGTAACGTCGCTGTCAGGTATAAGGTTCATAAGCAATGTTGCCAATGTTATGAGCAACATTGTTGGCTCACACCCTACTTATGGGCTTCCCATGGGCCACTGTGCACAGAATATTATACTAGATGGACCCTCAATTTGATCCACCAGGGATCTTCTTATGTTCATAATAATAATAATAATAATAATAATAATAATAATAATAATAATAATAATGTTATTTATACTCCACCCATCTGGCTGGGTTTCCCCAGCCACTTTGTGCAGCTTACAACATATCTAAAAATATGAAATCACAATGTTTGAGAACCCAAATTTCTGCTGAATTGTGGCCTCTAGATTTATTTTCTGAGCTATATACTGGATGCTTAAAATTAAGGCTGCATCCACACACTCTGGTAATTTGACAGATTATCATAACATTGCCTTAAAAAATCACCATAGCTTTCATACTTTTGAAAGAATATCTCTGTTTACATGTTTGTCAATGTGATATGTGTTTCATAGCAAACAATCCCACCTTCTTGCGGGAGCATGGTAGGAAAGTCAACCTAAATGTGGAAAAGCAGATAGTACGAGATGGAGCTGTCAGAATCACAAAAAGGAACGTCTCTCTAGGTTGTGATTTGACGTTCTGATTAATAAATCACAGTACTGCTGGGAAAGTTGTGTACACATATTTATCAGTGCAAACAATGGACAATGTCAAGGCAGATGCATGATTGCATCTGGTTGCTAGTTATGCAGCTTCTCAGCTACTCTTCACATTTCTTTATTTAAAATCTGTCTTTCAACTAAGATCGAAGTTATATATATCATATAACAACACACTAAAATTATTTAAAAAACACTCTACAAAGGCTAATCAGCAGCAGCATTAATCCTGGTAGAGTCAATCATATCAGCATAATCTTTGTAGCATCAATATTAATCATTTCAGAAGCAACAAGGTGAAGCTAATCAGGAGATTTCCATCACAGGGCTGACTTGGACTAGTAGCTAAAAGCCTACAAGGAATCCTAGATAGGGCGTTTCACATACTGTACTAGATATGCATATTCCCATGTTTCTAGTAACTGACATGTGGTTAGATTCGTATTTGTTATGTCATGTACAGATCTACCATCTGGCCCAAACTTGGCCAGCTGTGACCATCCAGGTGGAGAAAGGCAAATAGCACCACAGTTTCAATTCCCAAATGATAGAATCAAAACCAAATCTTTACCCAGTACTGCAGATATCAATCTCCCATCCTAAAAATTTAGATACAGTTTAATCTTTGTTAGTAGGAAACACTCATGAAAATACATTTGTCAGTTCACACCAAATCTCAAACCAGAGGAGTGAACTAGACACCTACGTAGTTATGGCCTAGGTCAAACAATCTTTCATTTTAAAAATCAGCACAGTACACTTGTTATCAAGGCTAGCCAGTGATTAGCAGGCTGCACAATTGTGCACGCAAGTTGTTCCTTATTTTCAGCCTGGGAAGGAAACTGCTCAGTTCTTGCGGAACTGGGTGACTGCTGCTGGAAATGCTATCTGTCAGCTATTGGGAATTGTAGAAGGTAGGGCCTAGGACAAGTGACAGAAGCTGTGGACCAACCAATCTCTAAATGGCAAACAAGGAAATGGGAGGGGCTTTAGAATCAACGTTCTGATTGGAAGGTGAGTAGGAGTGGGTGGGCTCTGCAAATGACTGATGGCAGTTTCAAATACATGGGGGAAATGTCTTAACTGTCACAGCTGAGTTGTTTTGACAGGTAGGACAAAATTTGTGGAGCAAAAATACTCTGAATGGGCTGTGATTGGTAGTTTGGAGAAAGCTCAGCAGAGGGTGGAATAGTTCCCTTCTGGAACCCAATTTGTACTCTCTTTTTTTGGTGTGTCCCTGTATACTGTGTGGCCTACTGAAAACGAACTGTCTTATTTATGTTGGATTTATAGCATTTTTACTCCACCCAGCTGAAACAAAAATCGGCAATAAGACTAATATAATATCTAATATAAGTAGCATAAGATAACCCATGTGATAATATAACAAATATGTTTTTATATACTGAGGATTGAAACTATAAAACTGTTCTGCGTGTACTAGGTTTTATTTTTTGTCATATGAAAAAATATACCCAGGAGTGTGGGATGTTAAAAGGATTGCCATCTCCTATTTTCTAATATGTTGACGCCTTGAGTAGTGTGCCTCAGAGCATGCATAGAGGGCCTTTCTACAAAATGAACCAGTTTATAAAGCTTTGTTTCTAGAGAGGTTAGGCAAACTTACTTGATTTTGGTTTTCATGAGCTCAGTTAAGATTATAATGTGCTGGCAAGTATTTGGGGGAAAGGTAAAATTTCCCCCAGATAATTTCTTGTGGATTTGCAACTGTTATCTATGCTTCTTTTTATTTTTAATTTATTTTATTGTAGTGTATTGGTTGAATTTTACTGCCTCCTGGAATGCTGTTGCCAAACAACTGTGTTACAATATTATGCTATATATTGACTTACGTTTGTTGGTCAGGAGAGCACTGTAAAAACAAATTATAGAAGTAGTCTCATAAAAATCAAAACAGGCTGGGATTGACTCACAAAAAAGCAGTAGGGTCAACTGTTCCTTTATAGCAAGTTATGATTCCAACAGAGTTATCTTTGGCTTGTGAAAAAACAGATCAATATTTGCTGCTGGATAACCAATGTCACAGTGCATCTCTGCCTGAAAGGAAAGAGTGACACATACAAACCAAAGAACAAATCCTTTGATTGAAATTTTTAATAGATTCGTTGAAACACATTATAAAATGAAAATTTTCTCTGCATGAGCAATGCAGATAAAATCGGCTACATTTGAAGTGCAAACAAGGAGAAATGGCAAGTGGTAGAATGTATAGTACCCATCTAATAAAGATTCCTTTCTCTCCTGTGTCTTAGCATCTTTGTTTTTTGTTTCCAACAAATCTTAATTAAAACACTACATTTTCCATCTAGCTTACTTGAGGTTGTGTATTCTGTGATCAAAAGGATAATTATCATCGTGTATTTTTTTGAAAATTAATAAGGTAACATTTTTACTTCAAAATCCTACTTAGTCTTGGATTTAAAACACACTTAATTGAAACTTATAATAGTGGTCAGAAAGGACAACGCTGTTAGGATACACTTGTATGCGAGATGAAAAACAAACAACACATTTGTCATGAATTTTAATATTTTGCCATTTGCGCATGTAAAATGTGATTATAGATTGTATCTCTGGCTGAGGCTGGGCGCATGTCAGAGCTTGAAATCAATTTGATACATGTTTGTGACAATATTTTCTGGTGACTCAGTCAGGAATTGCACAGAGACCTACCCACCCTGATGCCAACTAATGAAAAGAAGGGAAGGGAGATGGAGGAACATTTCATAAAAGCTGTGAACTAGCAATTCACAAGGATTTATACTCTTTGGAGGCTGCATACTCTTTTTATGCCCTCACTGCAGCAACCTAAATGCACTCCTAGTTGCTAGTGCCAGCTGTGAAACCCAACAGAGTCAAGCTAATCAGTACACAGAAACACTGTTCCACAGTTTAGCAAAGGCAATGGGCTTTGGCTTTCCTTTTTTCATTTCCTCTTAATTTTAGAGCCACTCAGGATGTTAGATGACAAGAAATGATTAGTTCATTTTCTGCAGATGCATAAAAAGCTCCTACATTTCTGCTTTGGTGATGTGAGATCAGGATCAACAGAACGCCTAGCAGGCATGGCCAAACTTGGCCCTCCAGATGTTTTGGGACTGCCCCAGTTTGGCCATGCCCTAGATCTTAAATGTTCTCTCTCTCTCTCTCTCTCTCTCTCTCTCTCTCTCTCTCTCTCTCTCTCTCTCTCTCCCTCTCTCCCTCTCTCCCTCTCTCCCTCTCCCTCTCCCCCCCTCTCTCTGTTGCTTACATGGAGCCAGAGCAGCCCCCATGAATTATTCTGATGCAGCAGAACCTACTGTGCAGATTAATAATTTGCCTAACATAGAGCAGAGTTGTTTGCACTCTCTTGTTTTATTTCAGACATGATTATTCTGATCTGCCAAACCATTGAGAATGTGCTGCAAAGTTGCATGCTCCCTCCTCCCACAAAACAAAATACTTTAACTGTCAAAGTCCAGGGTAAAGAGATCTGTCTTTAGTATATGATGAAAGCTGCACAATGAATATGCTTGATGCACCTTTGCTGTTTTCCTTTGGTGTCAGAATCCTCATCTGTGGGTGAGTGTTAATCATGAATTGTCTCCAAAACCATGATTTGAAATAGGTTTGCAAACCAGTATTTGGAGCCGATCCTGACTAGTGCTAACCCATATTTTGGTTGTTACGGCAAAGTCTGGGAAAAGGAGGAGCAAGTCTATGAGAAAGAGGGGAGGAAGGAGCATGTCCATAATCCTGTGGTTTGTAGGATCAGGAAAAGCAAAGTTTTAATGGAGCCTTTCTGTTTTGGGTGCTCTCTTCTCCAAACTAAATAATACAAGCTGTAATAATATTTTAAATTTGCACAACTTTAGTTCACACAGTTCTTTGCTCAGAAGGTAAGCATTTATTATTAACATACAGATGGGAACAATAAGCAACATAAAGGTTTTGTTCTGATAGACCAAGATTATTAAATTAATGTCAAGGAATCCTAGTTGGAACTAGAATTAGCATCATCCCAGCTAGATGGGCAAGGTATAAATAATAAATTATTATTATATCATTCCAGTAGTGTCTTTCCCTCTTACAGATTACTAAAGATATTCATTATTGTTTTCCTCAAGTTTTCAAATATAATCACAGTATTAGTAATTTCTGATTACTGAGAAATGATATAATTATTTTGTATTATCTAGTCTATCAACCTCATCTACAGTAAGTAGCCTATTCTGTATTAGCACTTTTTTCTTGAGAGATGCTATTTGTCTTTTACTGCTGCACAGTAGACAAAATAATCCACAGGCTGCTTTCTCTACCTGTATTTCTGTCTGTCTTTCAGGTCCCAGGATTAGCCCTACTGTAAGGGAGGCTGAAGCAACTGCCTCAGATAGCTGATTTAGAATGTCACAAAAGAGCAAAAAATGGTTAGTTATTTACTTTACTGTTGTTGTATTTTTACTGTTAGGGTGGGGGAAAGGCACTTGTGGGATTTTCTGCCTTGGGTGGCAAAATAACCTGACCAGCCTTGGGGATTATGCACCACAACTGGGAGCACAGCCTGAGTGTCATTTGCTGCTACATCTCAATCCAGATAAGACTGAGGCGCTGTTAGTGGGTGGTTCCCTAGACTGGATGGGTGGGAGATTGCCTGCTGTTGATGGGGTTACACTTCCTCTGAAGGAGCAGGTTCATAGCTTGGGGGTTCTCTTGGATCCTTTGCTCTCGCTCGAGGCTCAAGTGGCCTCAGTGCCCCTGAGTGCCTTCCATCAGCTTCGGCTGGTGGTCCAACTACGTCCCTATCTGGATGTTGTCTATGCTCTGGTAACCTCAAGGTTAGATTACTGCAATGCGTTATACATAGGGCTGCCTCTGAAGACAGTTCAGAAACTTCAGCTAGTGCAGAATTCAGTGGCAAGGCTGCTCATCGGAGCAAGGCGGTTTGAGCGTATTGCACTGATCCTGGTGCGACTGCACTGGTTACCAATTACCGGTAGTTTCTGGACCCTATTCAAAGTGCTGGTTTTGACCTATAAAGCCTTAAATGGCTCAGGACTGCAATACCTCAAGGACCGCCTCTTTCCATATGAACCTACCTGGAGCCTGAGATCATCTTCTGGGCAGTGGCGGAGCTAGTCGCTCAGGCACCTGGAGTGGCACACATGCTGTGCACCCAGGGGCATGGCGATCCACCCAGGTGAGTGATTGGCATGGTGCCGATCCACCCGGGGAGATTTTGTCATCCCCCTCTTGGATGACACCTGGGGCGAACTGCACCCCTTCCTACACCTCTGCTTCTGGGGCCCTTTTTCATGTGCCTCCTCCTGGAGAGGTCCGGAGGGTGGCAACATGAGAACGGGCCTTCTCTGCAGTGGCTCCCTGTCTGTGGAATGGTCTCCCCAGGGAAGTTCGCTTGGCGCCTTCATTATACAGTGGTACCCCGCAAGACGAACGCCTCGCGAGACGAAAAACTCGCAAAACGAAAGGTTTTTTCGTTTTCGAGTTGCCTCGCAAGACGAATTTCCCTATGGGCTTGCTTCGCAAAACGAAGCTTGCCCCGGGGACAGCGGGTCTTCTCTTTTGAAGCAAGGGGCGGCGGGGAGATCGCTTCTCCCCACCGCCCCTTGCTTCAAAAGAGGTCCGGGGGCAGCGGGAAGCGCTCCCGCTGCCCCCGGACCTCTTTTGAAGCAAGCGGCTGCAGGGAGATCGCTTCTCTCCGCAGCCACTTGCTTCAAAAGAGGTCCGGGGGCAGCGGGAGCACTTCCCGCTGCCCCCGGACCTCTTTTGAAGCAAGCGGCTGCAGGGAGCTCGCTTCTCTCCGCAGCCACTTGCTTCAAAAGAGGTCCGGGGGCAGCGGGAGCGCTTCCCGCTGCCCCCGGACCTCTTTTGAAGCAAGGGGCGGTGGGGAGAAGCGATCTCCCCGTGCTCCGAAGCCAGGCGGGGGAGTGGGAACACCTGCCCCAGCCACCCCGCTTCGGAACGCTGCTCCGAAGCGGGGTGGGGGGGAACACCTGCCCCAGCCACCCCGCTTCGGAACACTGCTCCGAAGCGGGGTGGGGTGGGGACACCTGCCCCAGCCGCCGGGCTTCGTAGCGCTGCTGCGAAGGCGGGCGGGGGGGTGGGAACACCTGCCCCAGCCACCCCGCTTCGGAACGCTGCTCCGAAGCAGGGTGGGGGTGGGGAACACCTGCCCCAGCCGCCGGGCTTCGTAGCGCTGCTGCGAAGCCGGGCGGGGGGGTGGGAACACCTGCCCCATCCACCCCGCTTCGGAACGCTGCTCCGAAGCGGGGTGGGGGGGGGAACACCTGCCCCAGCCACCCCGCTTCGGAACGCTGCTCCGAAGCGGGGTGGGGTGGGGACACCTGCCCCAGCCGCCGGGCTTCGTAGCGCTGCTGCGAAGCCGGGCGGGGGGGTGGGAACACCTGCCCCAGCCACCCCGCTTCGGAACGCTGCTCCGAAGCGGGGTGGGGGTGGGGAACACCTGCCCCAGCCGCCGGGCTTCGTAGCGCTGCTGCGAAGCCGGGCGGGGGGGTGGGAACACCTGCCCCAGCCACCCCGCTTCGGAACGCTGCTGCGAAGCTGGGCGGGGGGGGGGTGGGAACACCTTCTGAAGGCGGGCGGGGGGCGAAAGTCTTTGTCCCCCCTGCCTTCCTTCCCAGGGGCTTTTAAATCGCCCCGGACAGCGGAGAAGTCCTCCGCTGTCCCGGGGCGATTTTAAAATGCCGCCCGCCAGCATTTTAAGATCGCCCGGACAGCGGAGAAGTCCTCCGCTGTCCCAGGGTTTTTTAAAATGCTGGGGGTGAGAAGAAAAGCCCTTGTTCCCCCCCCCCCCAGCCTTCAGAAGAGGTCCGGGGGGACAGACTGTCCCCGGACCTGGTCTGAAGGCGGTTTCCCTAGGAACGCATTAATTGATTTTCAATGCATTCCTATGGGAAACCGTGCATCGCAAGACGAAAAAACCGCAAGACGAAGAGACTTGCGGAACGAATTAATTTCGTCTTGCGAGGCACCACTGTACACCTTTAGGCATTAGGCAAAAACGTTCCTTTTTAACAGGCCTTTGGTTGATTTGATTGACATCCTATGCCCTTTTAAAATGTTTTTGTTTGTGGGGGGGTTATCGGGTTGTTGTTTTTATTTTGATTATGTATTTTGTGGTTTTATATTTTGATTTTATTCTGTGAACCACCCTGAGACCTCTGGGTATAGGGTGGTATATAAATTCAAATAATAATAATAATAATCAAGCAGCAAAATATTCTGGGTCAGCTCTGGCAGAGTGTCTCTTTAAGGAAGTGGCAGCTCTGAGTTCTTTGTACCTACTCCTTTTCTCTCAAAACACTTGCATGTTCTCATGCAATCTCCTTCCTGCTCTTCTGTTTTTTCAGAATCTTAGTAGTTTACTCCGTAGGAGAATGGAGAAAGAGAGTGACATCACAGGAAAAAACTCCCAGCATTTCTCATCCTTTTTTTAAGCCAAGGAACCATTCGCCGCATTCATGGCACTCAGGAGGCATGTAAAGAACTTTGTGAAGAATTATTCTGAAGCCGAGGTAAAAGTCAGAGAAGCAACATCTAATGACCCCTGGGGCCCCTCCAGTTCTCTGATGTTAGAGATAAGTGACTTGACTTTTAATGCCGTCTCTCTTTCTGAGATTATGAGCATGATATGGCATAGGTTAAACGACCATGGAAAGAACTGGAGGCATGTGTACAAGTCTCTCACACTTTTGGATTATCTCCTCAAGAATGGATCAAAGAAAGTCATTCAGAATTGTCAAGAGGCCTTCTTTAATATCCAGGTGTTGAAGGACTTCCATCATTTAGATGAAGCAGGAAAGGATCAAGGTAAAAATACCCAAGTACTTTCAGAATTCCCTTAAAATAAAGTTGTGGTCTGTGTGAGTGTGTGTGTGTGTGTGTGTGTGTGTGTGTGTGTGTTGGAACATAGAAGGTACTATTATGTTTTATTATGACCTTATGTGTCGTCTTGTATTTGAAGGTCTCCAAGTGATTTACATATTTATCAAATTGCTGAGGGATTAAAAAGCTATGACGCTTTAGACATGGGCAGAGGCCATAGCTCAGTACCAGCACACACTGCTGATTCACATTCACTCATCTCCATTTGAAGCACAGGGTAATAAGAGATCGGAAATGACATTGCATATTGCGCAGTAAAATCTGCTTGAACATTACCAAATGTTGCAATAGATCAAAACGGACTCATGGAGGAGCAAGTGGCTGAATATCTCATACCCTGCAAAGAGCTGAGATCCTAGATGATATGAGTCAAATAAGGATTATGAGGCCCTTTGTACAAAATGTGATATAAGGATAAATATTATTAAAGCATCCATTGCTTGAAAAAGAATATAGATGCTAACATTTTTTTTTGCCAGGCATCAAGCAGGATGGATTAAATAGGTGACATGTTGGATTAAAAGAAAATTATGTAAATTCATATATGAATCCAGTAATGCTAGAAAAACTGTTAGTGCCATGAATAATTAACGTATTGCACTAGTAAATGTATTAAATTATTAACAGCACTTGCTGAGAATATCAGCAGCTGGTAGATGAAGCAAACAGTCCATCAACTCTGAGTCTTTCTATGAATATCTGCTGTCAGATGAATTACAACCCTATATGATGCATGTAAACAAATTCCAACTGTGACAAACCTAATTTGTGCTTTAATGATTTAGATGTGCCAAGTATTTTTATTTATGTGTTCTCCAGGATGAGAAAATCGTATATTGAAGGAGAATTGCAGCATGGCTTTTGAAATACTGAAGCAAAGTTATTGTATTGTTTCATCACCTATTTACATGAGTGACAGAGCGACTTGATAATAAATAATTTCATTATTTTGCAAGACACAATGGCTGTTTAGCTTCAGATTGATAACACTTGGAACTGATACATAAATCACGATGTCAGTGATACCTAGTGTATAGCTGTTTCAACTGAAAAACAATCTTTCTTTGCAGCAGAGTTTAAATTATATAAATCTATGCAGTAGGTAAAGTCACAAACTGTGGTAAAGTGTATCCACAAATTGGCTAAAATATAATTTGCAACATTTGGACAGCCATATACAATGGATGGAATATATAGGCTATCATGTGTCAAGTTTGCATCCCCTCTGGACTGCAAGCACCATGCCAAGTCAGCAGAAGCAGGTCTGCTTGAGCTGTAATGGCATCTGTCGCGAGCCCTGCAGCAGTCAAGATTGGGCTTGGATTGCCAGACACAGACTCAGGAAGAGGAATAAAGGGTGGGGGGGGGCTGAATATTGAGAAGCTGGGTTCAAGGAAGGGGAATTTCCCCTCTCCACTCTGACTTCTGCTGCATTGGGTGGTGGAGCTGGGATGCGGAGGGCTTGGAGGTGGAATTTGAGGCAGCGCCAACTGAACAGGAAGGTGCAGTCTTGTTGTCTAGAACCAGGCACTACCTTTGCAAACAGGAGCACACCCAACCTGAAGGAGCATGTATTTACAATCCAGACATTACTGCAAGAAGAGCAAGTCTTATGAACAAACATGTTACACCTCATCTTTAAAAGCTTGGGCAGGGTGTGAAAACTTGTTGGGACATATTTGTTGCTTCCGTCTAATTCTGAACTTCTTGCCCTGTTCTTGAACTCCTGAACAATGACTTCTGGGTCTTACGTTTGCTGATGAGCCTGTACCATTATTTGCCTGAATAAATAACTCTTTCTTACAAGTAATGTCCTCCGCTTGCGTGTTTTCGGATGGGAGCCAGGATAGCATCAAACTTTTTCTCCCACATGGGGAACTGAAGATGCAAACATAGGGTAGTATTCAACTACCTTTTACTCAGAATAGACAGCCATGCTCATTCATTTCAATGGACCTACTCTGAGGACAATTTAGTTGGTTACCACCCCTATATGGGACTAAATTCCCTATATGGGACTAAATTCCATTCAACAAAGTGGGACGTCCTTATGAGTAGATGTACCCAGGGTTGTACTGTAAAGTGACTTTGCATATATGTTTTGGTATTTATTTCCACATGCATGGCCAATTTAAAATAATAGATGGTTAAAAATAAATAAACAGATATTAAAACATTTGTTTCATTGAAAATATATTTATATTTTTCTGAATGAGGACAAGGGCTCTGATATGATCATGAATAATGTCTTAGTTTAAACAATACTTACAATATATAGACATATGTACCAACTGTTGAATATTTGTCCAGCTCATTATCCTAGGTATCAAGAGCTTCATGCCATCATTACAAATTTCAGCATCTTCTGTATCTATAGAGTTCTACAACAGAGCTAGTCAGCATTACACTAAACTGTACATTAAAAAAATAATCATTTCTTTAATCTTTTTCAACAGGTTATCATGTGAGGGAGAAGGCTAAGCAAGTCCTTGTTTTATTAAAAGATGATCAACTGTTGTACAATGAACGTGAAATTGCACGTCGGACCAGGCGGCGCACTTCCTATGCAATGCTTTCCCCCACAACGGTTACTGAAAAAGCTTACTTTCCATCAATGCCTATCTCGGATCCTGTGTCAGAATTCCCTCCTTCAGAGAACATCCAACGTAAGCAGCACTACTTTAAATTGCAAAGCAAGTATTTGCATTTCAGAGCTTTAGTGACTGAAATTCCAGCATGACCTCAGAGCCACTTGGTATTCTTGGTTAAATCCCTGTCTCCTAGCCTCAGTTAGCATCTTTCACAAACCAAGCAACAACTGGGTGATTTAGCAAGGAGGCATCTGCTTGGCATGGGAAACAGAATGCTGAGGGAGCTGGATCCCACGGGGCTCTTTTATACTCTTAATTTATTGTGTCTCCTGATAAGGATTATTATTATTATTATTACCACCACATTCAGTAAAATGCTGCACAAAGCCAGTAATAGCCCTTTCCATGCTAGAACCCTTTAGCACTGCAGAAACATGGCTCTTCTACAATCAGCTGGAAATGCAATTATAATAATGGATCTACACGGCACTTAATATTCCCCTATATGCTCCTTAACATCCCACAGTACCTGTCCCTATACCATGGTAATGGTAACCTAGGATTGTAGTCTCACTGCAGAGATGCTGTGACCAGAGATGCCTCTATTCTGCACAAAGATGGGCAGAAGCACTTTCTGGATGAGGCAACAATTGCCACAGATCTAGAGCAAGGGGAGTTCCTGTGGTTCCCAAATGATGGGAGGCTTCTTGCTGCTTCCATCAAATTTCAGTCATTTTTGTGGCTTATCAAGCACAGGCAGGCACAGTCCAGAGGAGCCTTAGAGCAGACATGTAGCTGGTTTGGAAGCTGAGGGCACTGCAGAGGGAACCTGCTAAGCGATTGCTAAGCCACCCAGCACATAGCTCCCCACCTTCACTGTGAGCTCCCTGATTCCTATAAACTCCTTCACCATCCAAGTTGACATTACGTTTCCCCTTGCAACTCAGCCCATCAAACCTGATCTCTCTGACCTGCTAAAGTCTCTTTCTGCCCTCTTTGCAGCCAGAACAGTTGCACATTATTTATAATGCATAGGGTTTCCCCCCGCAACCACAATTGCAGAACTAAAATTGTGCTAATAAAAAATAAAATAAAAATAAAAATAATGAGCAGTTTCTGGTTCAAAGTGGAAAGTGGGAATTAAACTCCCTAGCAAAGAACCAGGAGCTGTCTAATGATGAATGAGTTCAGGTATGTCTTGACCCATGAGGAAACAGGAAGCAATTAATTAAAGAAAAACCACCAGACAGTTATAATTAAAGGGGCAATATCTCTTAAAAAGCTTTAGTGGTGTTTTGCTAGTTCACACTAGACAGGAAATGTAATTACACTATGGCCAAGAATTAAAAATCACCATGAACCAGGTCTAAAAAAAGAAGGGAATACAAATACTGAAATGCAGCAATCTGGCAACATCATCAGGATTCTGTGTAAAAATGCAGTGAACAAAAAATGGCAACTCTGCCTAAAACACACAGCATGGAAGGAGCTGATTCTTTACTGTGAGAGTCAATGCTGTTTGCATATTGTCATTAATGAATGTACAGATGAAGCCAGCCAGCCAAACACCATAACTGATCCTGAGAAGGGAGCTTCTCTATGTTGCTGAGCCAGGTTTGAAGACATCTTTTTACTTACCGCTGCTTCATGTTACTTTCTAACAATGTGCACATACATATGAGTCACATCTTTGTACAAAGATGGAAGCAAAACAGAGCAATGCAAGAATAACAGTTGCTATGTCTGTCTCTGAGGTAGATGTGAGCTGAGCTGCAACATGTAAATGGCCTTCTGTAGTACAGTAATTTCTAGGGACCTGCAGCATTAGGCAAGCAGATAAATGTATCATATTAAACAATTCTTTGTTAACCATTAAAAGATACAGAGTACAAGAGAACTCTTAAACGTGAAACAGCAGTTAATGCAGAAACTGCAGCATCAATTCATTTATTGCTATCCATTTTCATTTGTTTCCACGTAAAATATCCCTGCTGTAGGACTGCAGCCTTTAAACTTTTCCATTATCTTTCAAATGGTCTCTAAATCCCTTTCTAGCTTCTCATAATGTGAAACACATGCTTGCCATGCTGCAGTAATAATGCTCCTTTTAAATACTAATTGGAATATTTGGTGGGAGAAAGGGATGATACTGGCCCTAATTTTCTAGTTTCTTCCATATAATTTTCACATAAACAACCAGAACAGTTTGTTCTTTATGTTAATTTGTCCCTCTTGAAAAAAAATGAGACTTGTTTCACTCACTGAGGATATAAGCAGAGTTAGCAGGTAAACAGGATTCTGTCTGGGTTTGTTGCTTATCGGGGAAAATTATAAAAGCTTTTAGCATTCCGATCCAACCACTGGCAGGCAGAGTTGTAGCTAATGGACTGAATAAGACTTGAGAGGCTTTTTTTTTTTTGCCCAATTAACTCTTGGAAATTTAACATCTGTCTATTTTTTTTTCTTTTTACCAAAATATGTTTTAAAACAGTACTTTTCTTTGACAGATGTTCCCCCTAAGGCATCTGCAGGAGCACCATGCCAGGCAGTTCAGGCATCTGGCAAAGCAGAGATAGTCCAAGATACAACAGCACTTAATGCTGTTGCCAAGGTATCGTCAGAGGTAAATCATGCACTGCATTTGAAGGGAAGGCATAGTTGAATATGGCATTTAATCAAATGTGCCTATGATGTATTTCATTCCTGTTGCAATTCACAAAGCAATCCTATGGATGTTAACTAAGAGCCAAGTCCAATTCCAACATTCAGTTGGGCTTACTCCTGTGTGTACAGAATTGCAACATTAGGTGGTAATTCTATATAATGTAACTTGGGAGGGAAGTCAGCAACCCCAGGGTCCATTAGTCTATCCATATAGACTAAGTTCCTATATCAACCCCCCCCCCCCACCTCCACTGTTCTGTGCAATCCCAGGTCAATTAACACTTGCAACAAGTGTACTTCTAATGAACATTACTGTTTAAATATAAGATTTATGAATTGTGGTCCTGTTAAAAAAGAACATATTGTAGTGACATATGAACATTACAAACATATAATCTAAAACAACAGTTTGTTGTTGTTGGCATCCATCTGTCTCGGGAGACAATGGAGGAATGTGCCTTTGGGGATAAAGTCAAACTGTTGGAAGGTTTCAGCGCATGCTGTGGCTGACATGGAGAGAGACACGTGTTGTTGCAGCTGGGGCAGATGAAGATGTCCGGTTGTGCAGCTCCAGATGTACCATGAAGTTTTTTTCTCTCTGCGTTCCTCCCAGTAGTCCTCTGATCACTGCTATGGGTACATGACCTGACTGTCTGTCTCCAGGCCCACTGTGGTCATCTGCAAAGGGTTCCCACATGGCGGAGTTGATGTTGGCAGCCTTCATGTCATGTTTGGAGACATCTTTGTAATGCAGAGCTTATCTGCCAATGGGCCTGAAGCCAATAGGCCTTACTGCCAGGTAAATGAGGTTCAGATTGAAGTCAAAAGCAGTCATTTAACTGGAATTTCATTACCTGCTGCTGGTGGTAATGTTGACTGTGGCCACGATTGTGAGACTTATAGTATATTGCTCAGGAATTTGTGCCTGTGTGCCAGGCATGCATAAAGAAAAAATGGGGATTGGGGAGTGCTGGGGCATCTTTCCATGGTAGATTTTCCTAGACACAGGTTATTACTTGTGAATTTCATTACCTAAATTTAGATAAAGTGCACTGGCACTGAGCAGTTCTAAATTTACAGATATAATTTAGAAATCGTAGCACAATCTAGATCAACATGTGGCCTTGAACTACTGAATTGGGAGTCAATCAAACCAGTGTAGGAAATGAGTATTAAAGCTTTGGGTAGCGTGAAGTTAATAGTTAATAGTCATATATGAACAAACTAGAATGGGCAGCCAAGCCATTCAGTTTCGATTCAGAAACAGGACAGGATAGGAAAATGTGAAGTCCTTAATTACAGATGGATAATGAAGTGGCTATAGACTTTCTCTCATATGCAAAACTATTTCAGGTCAGTGCCGAACTGTTCTTTAGTTTACTATGGCTCAAAATCCTAATAAGAAAGTCCAATAAATATTATTTAATTCCTAACTTCTGTTTATAGTACATAAGCAATCTGTGGATTTGCATCTGTGAAAAAGTGTGGTGTTTTCCTAAGCAAAGGTAGTTGTAGCCTAGCTGAAATAGCAAGAGTTTTGTTTAATAATATTATTCCTTCATTAATTTTATTACAAAATAAGTTTAAAGAATGCAAATTACAATATCACAAGTTCCAGCATTTTGGGATCCTGATTGTAGTTGGTAATTGCCAAGCTCCTTAGTAATTATTCCAGAATCTAATTACCTTTGCCTGCTTCTTGTTTAAATTATTAATATCTACAGCTCAGTCTCTTGAATGGCTAATATTTAGTTAGTTGGTTGGCTGATTGATTGAAATTATAGACTGCCTCATAACTGAAGCTCTTGAAGTTACTATCATAATAGTATTTATTATTTCTTCAGTGCTTAAAAACACCTGCAAAGCTCTGTACCATATAAAAGTAATTAAAAGGCAACAAATCCCTGCATGCAGCCTTACAGTCTGTGTATGATTACTTAATGCAGGGGGGACGGACCTGTGGTCCTCCATATTTTGTTGGACTCCAACCCCCATGAGCCTCAGTCAGAGTGGCTAATGGTCAGAGGTGATAGAGTCAAACAGCATCTAGAGGACCACAGGTCAATGGGTTGATTTACTGCATTCTATGAAGCAACCTGTGGCTCTTTTCTTAACATAGACCCTCAGCAAGTTTTTCTTATGGTTTAAAACATTGTGATTGCTATGAAGAGAGTGAGAAGTCCATCCCGTCCGTCCGTTTCCACCCCCCCCCATGTCATAATGAAACAACTCAGGACCAGCCAATAAAATTGGAAATCATTCAGAACAGTCCAAAGGTAGTACTTGTATACACAGAGAAAAATTAACATGAAATATGCTGCCATGGGATGTTTGGAAGGCCAGCGGCACAGATGGCTTTAAATGAGGGGTTAGGAAATGCTGTGGAGGGATAGGTTTGTTAGTGGCAGTTAGCCATGGTAGTTAACTTCAGTTGGTGCAGAATTCGGTGGCAAGGCTGCTCACCAGGGCAAAACTGAGCACATTACACCGATTCTGGTCCAACTGTACTGGTTGCCAGTTAGTTTCCAGGCCCAATTCAAAGTGCTGCCTTTGACCTATACAGCCTTAAACAGCTCAGGGCTGCAATACCTCAAGGACCGCCTCTACCTATATGAACCAACCTGAACAATGCAACTTCCCCATCTCTCTTCTGCAACTGCCTGCGCACCCACAAAATCTGCTCCTGAGAGTTGGGGAACTTTCTAGAGCAGAGAAGATTTTGGGAGCACACAGGGGAAAAGGAATGGTGCATGCGTTGTGTTGCATGCAACTCTGTCTTCCAACCACCAAATGATTTATTTGAATTAATAATTAATATACTACTGAAAGTTGAAGTGTATGAGGTGTTAGAGAAGGGGTAGTACCTCTGGTGGTGGACATACCATGCCATGCTCCTTCAGGGTAGTCTGTCTGCCTTTGGTCTCCACCCTGCATTCAGCTCTTCCCTGTGGCTCCTATAAGCTGACACTATATGACAGCAGCCAAATTCCAGAAAATGGCTTCAACTGGCTGGCTAAACCAAGTAAAGGTAGCCAGTAGGTCTCAGACCCATGGTGGGTTAGGTACTTGCCCTGCATGCAAAGGCAGGCTCTGGTGCCTTGAGCAGACGAAACAGTTAATAAGGCAGGTCCTGTACATGCTTTCGAGGGAAGTGAGGGGCAGATGGGGCTCCTCAGCCTGTGAAGGTAGCCCATCTAAGATCAGGAAAACTCTGATCCTAAACCTCCGCTGCCTTGTGGGACATCTTCAGGAGAATAAAAGACTAAGGAGTAAACCCTACACAAATTGGGAGTGGAGTCCCTACGATGCTTGGATGGCACCTGGTACACTTTGCTCCAGGGAGGTCAGTTCTGTGCTGCTAACACAGCGGTTTGATTTCACCCCCAGAGGGGCACTCCATTGTCTCTTGAGACAGACAGATGCCAACACCCCAGTGTGAAAATAGGCTTTTAAGTGGTTTACAAAGTATAAAAAGTTACACAAATATAAAAACATAAAACATCCATAATAAAACAATCCCATTAAAGCATTAGTACACATGGCTGCTGTATAATACTTTCTCATCTTACACTTTTAATTGTAAATGGCGACTGCTTTGGAAAGAGACTTGGATATGTGACAATAGGTTCCTTTGAAAGGCATCCTATTGTACTAGCTTTCCCTCTTTCCGCTGTGCAGCTTTTCCTTTTTATTAATATCAGTAGTACTTGCCACAGTCTGTTCAGAAGGAGCGCCATAAGATACAACTTAATGCTACCATGCATGCTGCCTTGGTCTGGTGTGAGATCTTCAGCAAAGAAAATAATAGCGCCCCATTGGGGAGTTGAAAAGATATAATCGCTATGTTGCAAAAATTGGCATAGGCAAAGCCTGCCAATATTATAATTTGAAAAACTAGAGATAAACAAATTGAATTCGTTTTGTTTTCCATGCACATAATAGAGATTTCATTTCTGAGCAGTATGTTCTTTCCTCCCTTTTCAATGTTCATAATTAATCATACTTCTTACTTGTATGAAGTGCCTCACAGTTTCAAGTCACTGCTGCTGACTAATTAAGGATCACTTCAATCACCATTTATGTCAATATTGACCCAGATATTGTACTGTGTCATGATGCTTGAGAAAATGCATTTATTTCCTGTTTTAAAAATAAGGAATTAACACAGTGGTTTGGTCTGGACGTTATGAAAAAATGGGTTACTGCTACATGCACAAGCCTTGGACTACTGTACTGCTTTAGCTGTCCTCCTCTTCTTGTGCGGTTTCCAATTTCAATTAACCACAATCTAATGTTGAATCCAAAATTTTGGTTAATCTTAACTACATTAGTAGAAACAAGCACTGGAAAATCTACTGAACATTCTTACATCAGTCTTATCCAGCTTCAGTCATCATCCCTGGCGGCAGAGAGAACAAAGAAAGACCTAATTTGGATTTAAAAAAGGAGAGCTGGGACAGATCTCTATCTGCCTAACTGCACGCACTTGCTTCACAGATGTCTGCCTTGGTGTGTTGCAGTGTAAAAATGGTCACAAACAGTTTTCATTGAGTGTAAAAAAATTTTCCCTTGATAAAGAGCCTCCTCAAAACATGTTGGTAACCAAATCCAGTTGGGTAGCTAGCTATCTTTTCTGTCTTTGATTCCTCTCCGCATGGCTATAATTGATTCTCTTTGTTTTGTGGGAACAGTTCAAACCCTAATAGAAGCTTCAGTCAGAAAATTAGGAAATCATGTATTGTGAAGGAATTTATCCTTCTATTAAAGGTCATTGGCAGTGCAATCCTGCACATGTCTACTCAAAACTAAGTCCCATTGAGCTCAGTTGGGCCTGCTCTCAGGTAAGTGGATGTAGCACTGCAGCCTTAATTTCTTACCTATATGCAAAAGTATATTTTATTGAGGAATTACTCAGTAATAGGTTTTAGGAATAATTTCTGGCATCATGATGCATAAATAACAAAGTCATGCTGGTGGGAAGAAAATTGCTTTTCTTATTCCATCTGCTGTGAAATACCAAACATACTTCTCTCAGTCTAGTGAATCTATCACTGTTAATCCTTGTTTTCCCTTAAATCTAATAAGTTGGTCCTCCAAAAACTCTAGCCCTCTAGTCAAATTTCACAGTGTTGATCTTCCAATCTCCATACTAATACCTGGAAACTTTAATATTCTGTCAAAAAATGAATTTCCCCTTGTAAATGTATTCCTACTACTTCTAACCTAATGAGAAAGTAACTATACTTATTATTCTCAACTTTTATTGTATTTTGTTCAAGTGTAAAATGTGTTATTGCTAGAGTTAACTCTGATTCGTTTCTTAACCTTTCTTTCCAATCACTACTAATCTAGGACTACTTGCATTTTAAAGGCGCTGTTCAAATGTAATGGGAAATCTTAGTTTTACACCCTGTGACTGAGCCCTAGCAAGCCTTGGGCTCATATGTGCTCTCTCCTCTCTCCTTCTCTTTTGTGCTTGCATGGAGGCAAACCAAGGCTTTCCTTTCCAAATTTAAACAAACCATAGTTCCCTGTGATTTCTGAACTTGGGGAACTCTGGTTGGTTTGTTCAAAAGGTGGTTTCACAACAAGGCAGGCTTTGTTACCATCGTTTGATCCTGACTTGCTCTCACTAACCATAGTTTAAACCATGGATTGGCAGTGTGGCACCTGTGGGCATACATGCACTTTCAGAGGGCCAGGGGTGGCTCGTCCCGTGTTGCCACCTAAGGCAAAGGGGGAACGTGTCCCCTGCCCCCCTTTCTCCAAACTTGGCGAGGGGAGGAGTGTTCCACAAGGCAGCAAAAGTGGTGGGGCTTCCACCACCTGAGGCGGGTTCTTCACCCCACCTTATTGGTGGGTCAGCTCTGCACAGGGTCCAGTCTCCTCATATTCCTCCTCCCTTCAAATTAAGCTTGAAATAAGCCTTCTATTGTAGCCAGTAGAAAGCTGTTTTCAAGCTTAACTGGGGCGTAGGGTTATGGAGTGGGTTTACAAACTGGGAGGAAAGAATCAACCTCCCTTTACTCAACTGTGATTCCCTCCTGTGACACAATTAGGCTTCCAAGAATCCCTCCATTGGCTATAATAGGTTTCTTTCCAGTCCATTTTTTTGGGGGGGGGGAAGGGAGTGATTTTGAGGGAGGATTACCCCTTTCTTCCCCAGCTGTGGCCTCCCTCCCAAATATGCTGCAGTTGGGCTTCAGTAGGTGTCTTATTTCAAGCCTTTTTTTTTTTTTTAGCAGGGGAGGGGGGCGGCTTCCTGGAGACTGCAGATGGGAAAGAAAGGTTAACTGTTGCCTCCACAGCTGCACTCAGTCTTCAGGAAGATTCCCTCTCATCCCAAAATAATTAGGTTTGGGTGTGTGTGCATGTGGTTGCGATGTTTGTGAGGTTCTGGTTGTCATACCCATATATGTGCATGGTTGTGTTGCGCATATGCTACCCCAAACAGTTTTTCCGCTTTGCAAATGCCCTCACAGGCCCAAAAGGCTCTGTGACCTAAGCAAACCATGCTTCTCCAAGTTCAGGCAGTGTAGAAAACTCTGTTCAAAAGTGGAAGAAGATGTTTTCAATCCTCTCCCCTCGGGTAATTGAAAAGAAGCTGAGTGGAGAGATGGAAGCCTAAGAGTCTGAGGCTCACCAGGGCTCATTTATATATCAGGAAACCCTGGTTTCCCATCATTTTGAATGGGGACAGAAGAATTTGTTGTAGAGACTGATAGACTGGATTCACAGAAGTGAAAAGTGACTTATAAGCTGGGAGTTCACAAACATACAACAAGGAAGATATATAATTGTTCCAAATCTCTGTATCTATCTATATTTTCTTCATGCTAGAGGAAGAGGAGAAAAATTCTAAAAGATAAGAAAGTCAAAGCAGGAGACTAATGTAGTGGTATAAAACAGAAAGGAACACATCTTGCACAATAACAACTCAGCACTACTCTCTATTAGAACACTTACTACTTTTCCCTAGTCATTTCACAAGGCTTCCACGGGACTTTTTAAAAGAAAGCTGATATCACTGTAAGATACATTTTATAAACTTTAGTCTCCTTTTTATTGCTCATTATACTGTATTTCCTGTCAATATTATATCTACTCTGCAGCAGTATTCACATTTGATAAAAAGAAGCTATTGAAGTTATGGTTGCATTAAATTTTAATGCTGCATGAATCTAAGCAAGGCTCCATGGAATAGAATTCCAGAACAGGCAGTACAAGTGTAACTTAGAACTATATAATTATGCAAGCAAGAGGCTCCAATTCAATTGCTGTTCAAAGGAAACTTAATTTATCAGCTCATTTGGAAATGGTTAGTTTCCTTATTGATGACACCATAATATAATTTACCTTCCATGTTTGTTAAAGCTAGTCATCATCATATTGGCTAATTAATTTTTCTTAGGCTGGTTTGAGCTGATTCTGCTGAAAAGTTTTAACAAACACTTGGTTCTGGTGTCCGGCTTCGTCATGAGTCAATGGTGGTCATTCCTCACTGCCCTCTGTGGTCAGCGAGGAGGTTCAGGCAGGGGAAAGCCAGGATTCATGAGGCAAAAATCCTGGCAATGTTCCCCAGTGGGGTCTGGGGAGCTCACTGCATCCCGCTGTGCCGCTCAAGCCCATGTCTGCCATCTTGAAAGGCAGAGCGGGTGCGACCTGGGAGTGTGTCCCTGCCATGGATGAGTCTCCGTCTCTGGCATGATTTGGTTCCTCCATACTTTGGACAATTGGTATTAATCAAGAGGCGCCCATGGACCGACATGTGCTAAAGGGCTGCAATCAGCCAGCTGCCGAAAGGACTGGGCTTGGCTCTTTGAAGGTACTTGAATGGTTTTTTTGAAGCTTGAGAATCCTTACACAGCGGGGGAAGGAAGGGGGGGGACAAGGTGCTTTGTGCTTTCATATAGTTTTCAGATGGTCTCCTTTCTTCTTGTCCACCCCTGCAAAATGAAAGAGATGTGTGTAGCTACTGTTATGTTATTCTGTTTGTTACCTTGGAAAAGAGGGGGGAGGCTTTTAGAATCATAGAATCATAGAGTTGGAAGAGACCACAAGGGCCATCGAGTCCAACCCCCTGCCAAGCAGGAAACACCATCAGAGCACTCCTGACATATGGTTGTCAAGCCTCTGCTTAAAGACCTCCAAAGAAGGAGACTCCACCACACTCCTTGGCAGCAAATTCCACTGTCGAACAGCTCTTACTGTCAGGAAGTTCTTCCTAATGTTTTGGTTGATGCTCAGCAAGGAATTTATCAAGGTTTTACTATGCCCTCCCACCTTGACCGAGGTTGAATGGACTTTATTTAAAATTATTCCTGGACTGGACTAGGAGTACTGTTGGTGCAGTGATAAAAGAATGAAAGGCTGCTGAACAGATCTGGCAAAGAGGCTGAAATTGAGAAAATATCTAGTTTTCAACTGTGTGCCAAGGAAGGATTACAGAGCGGAATTTTAGTGACGGGAGACTAGGTATGCGCTCAGCGAGTTATTTATGGCCGCAGCTTGTGCGCTAGTCGGTAAACAGCGGAAGGAATGGAATGTGACCTTTTACCATCCAGATGAACACTGCAAAGAACTGAACAATGGAAGATAATAATTAACTCTCCCAGCACCCCGGGTCTGGAATAGCAATGTATATGAAGGACTACACACGTGGAACGGATTACTCATTTATAAGATGTATCGGAGGTGCTGGAAGAATGTTTGATGGCAAGTGAAGGATGTCAACTGTGGCAATGTGAGGCAATGATGATGCTCATATGTTCAGAACTGGAGCGGGAAACCTGATTTTAAGAAATTGTATTAAATTAATTTAATTTGGCTTGATTTGTAATAATTTGGAAAATTAATAAAAATAATTTTAAAAATAACAAAACACGTTCTGTCACAATCATAGCAGAGTTGCACGGTCTGATATAAAATAATGGGTGTACCTTTTGGTAAAGGTTGGAACTTAATACATATGTGAATGCTGTATGATGGGTATAATAAAATATGGCAGCATATCCTAA
The DNA here is from genome assembly GCF_964188305.1 of Podarcis bocagei. NCBI lineage: Eukaryota > Metazoa > Chordata > Lepidosauria > Squamata > Lacertidae > Podarcis > Podarcis bocagei. Next base: position 33,756,019 of record NC_138135.1, on the reverse strand, counting down.
GAAGAGCTTTGAAAAGTTCCTCTAAGAGGAGTTAGTTACACGCATGTTTTTGGGTTCTATGGCTTTCAGCTCTTAACTTCCATTCGCTTTCTCTTGTGAAATGCTGTCCTACTTCCTTGTGTCCAAAGTAATCATCTTCAAACACGCCCTGGAAGATAATATACTCGTATTTCATTTTGACTCAGTATCGACATCAATATGTCAAATCAAAATTATACCTGCATCAAAAGTGATGCCAATCTCCTGTGCATTATTTTACACAACAAAAGTAGCAGGACTACTTTAAAAATGCAAGCTACAATTTAAGTGACAATACTTGAATTAAATACCTTTAAAAACACACCATTGGCAACAGGTTGATTTAACTGCAAGCAAAAACAAAAACAAGCAATGCTTAGGATTGCTTCAAAAGCTGTGGTTTAAACAGTGCTGAATACAGTTAGCTACACCTGTGGTTACAGTGTTTTCTGTACCAGTTTTAGCACTTCACTTGACACCTGCTTAGTTGTTTTTCTATTGTAGAAAAGGTTGAGTTCGCTTCCAGCACTATGTTCATTAACCTTCCATGGTTTTAAAGCTTTCCTACCAATATTAGAAAGTATCTCAGATAAGGCCAGCCCCAAATAAAAATAAAAAGATAAATAAAATAAATAATAATAAAAAAATCATCTCTAAATTTTAGCACTTGTGTGTGAGAGACCTCATCAGAAACACAGCAAATATTGTAATACGACACAGTTTATGATTAAGAGAGATGGCTTTTTAAAGCCAGAATTTTAATTCAACCACGTGATTACCAATGCATAGACAACTGTATTCGAGCTATCCTGATCCAGGAATGGGCATACCTGTCTTACCAACCAAAGCTGGTATGGATGAGCCTATGGCCAGTGGCGAAGCTGCATGCTCTGCTACCGGGGGTGGAGAGCAGGAGGGGACGTGGATGGCACCCCCCCGTGAGTGTGACGCGCCACCCGGGGGCGTGGTATGCCACCCACAAGGGTTTGGCATGCCACCCGCAGGGGCATGGCACGCGTTCTGGGGGCATGATGTGCCACTTGTGGGGGCGTGGTGCCTGGTGCATGCGGGGGTGCGTGGCGTGTGTCCGGGGAGAGGGCGTTGCAATGGCACCCTACCAGAATAGTGGTGCCAGGGGCGGTCCGCTCCCTCCGCACTCCTGTTCTTCCACTAGCACCTATGGCCATAATATAATTGGTCACGGATACCTTCAAGTAATGTAAATAAATTAAATTATTGACAGCCTTGGGATGTATAGTCTCCTCACATTTACTTCCAGCAGCCAAACTGCTGAGAGAATTGGAGGCAGCAAAATTAAGATCAAACTAGATGCAGCTGGTATAATGATTAGCTGTCAAAACCCTGTGAAATCGTTGGGGGAACTGTCTGAGGTTATTCAGCAAATTGGTGCAGTATCTGGATATAAAATTAATAGAAACAAATTAGAATTAATTGGTCTGCACTTTGGTGGAATAGCCAAGCTGGATTTTTTTTTTAAGCTAAACACAGGTTAAAATGTTCTGAAAAGCAGTTAAGTGTCTCATAATATATTTATCAGAGGACCTGAAGTTATTGCTTGTGAATAATTATGAACTGCTTATAAAGTATACATAAAGGAGGCTACAGATAATTGGAAACTATTCAAATGATCATGGTTTGGCATGATTGTCTCAATTAAAGTGAACCTAATTCCATAATGGTTATTTTTATTTAAAATAATTCTTTTTTTTAATGTAATCTTTCAGTAGCTGATATATAATTATAAATGTTTTTATTTCAGAGGAGAGAAAATTACAACAAAAACATAAATGTCAATAATATATAAAACCATAAAAATCAAATCCTATATAAATACAAAAACTCACTGAATCCCCCAAGTTAAACCACTGGTGTAAAAACTGCAAAGTCTAGACCACATGAGTTAGGTAAAAGGCCTGGGTGATTAGAAAATCTCTTTGAAGCTGGGGGAGGGACGCAGTGGTGGAGCTTCATGCTTTGGCACTGGGGGGGCAGAGAGCAGGCGGGGCTGGCGTGCGTCCTGGGGGCGTGGCATGCCGCCTGCAGGGTCGTGGCGCCCAGCGCGGGCAGGGGAGCAGCCGCAATGGCACCCCACCAGGATTGTGCTGCTGGAACAGGGCGGTGCGCTCCCCCCGCACTCCTCTTCCTATGCCAGTGGAGGGACGATGGTGGATCGATCGCCTGTCATTGGCTGCCTGTGATGTTAAATGCCACACAATATTTTTCTTAATGTAGCTTATAATTAACTGTTTCTGCTTGATTGCTTCATGTTTTTCTTGTGTGTCAGGACTTGATAATCTTTAGTGATGACGAGTCCTCAACTACTGATGTGCAACCAACATTTCCAACTAAGGTCCCTGTAGAGGAATTGGCAACAGATACAAAGATAACGGCCGGGAACTCCTGGAATTCGAGTAAGTAGGAAACAATAAGTAGAAGGCAAGTACAGCGGTGCCTTGCAAGACGAAATTAATCCGTTCCGCGAGTCTCTTCGTCTTGCGGTTTTTTCGTCTTGCGAAGCACGGCTATTAGCGGCTTAGCGGCTATTAACGGCTTAGTGGCTTTAAGAAAAAGGAAACAAACTCGCAAGACGTTTCGTCTTGCGAAGCAAGCCCATAGGGAAATTTGTCTTGCGGAACGACTCAAAAAACTGAAAACTCTTTCGTTTAGCGAGTTTTTCGTCTTGCGAGGCATTCGTCTTGCGGGGCACCACTGTAGGTTAAAAGCAAAGGCAGAATTTGCATTCAATTGCACCTTCAGAAGGAAGCAGCAACTGGGAGGAAAGGCAGTTTTCATCAGGAAGATGGTGTAGGAATGGAAAGGGATTAAAAAAACCAAAACCCTCCAATCCAGATTGGGGGGCCCTGCAGTTGCTTCTTCTAAAGAAAGAGATGTGACCAGTTTACAATGTGTTATTTTTAAAATAGTCTCAATTCTAGTCACAAAAATTCTTAAACCATTGTAGACTTCTTTCCAGGCCTGGCCCAATACATTCTGGCACCTGAGACTAACCACAAAATGGTGTCTCCACCCCATCCCACCAGCGAAGGAGGAGTGAGAGAAGATCTACATTGGGAACAAAGGGGGGAATCAAATCAACCTTACCCAATGGTTGAAGTGGGAATCAAAGGCTGGAATGTTGAAATGACATTTGATTGAAAATAAGTGGTACTGGTAAAGAGATGCTTAAGAAAATGTAACTAGGGATTGATTATTGGAAATGGATATTTATAATAATAGGTTAATATATGGAGTAAGGATAAATGCTAGAGGGTAAGGATTTGCTGAATTTAATATTTGAACTGGAACACAAAATGGGAGGTGTGAGGAGGTCAAGAAACTAGTGAAGAAAATATAAGATTTGAAAATATTAATTCATTTCTAGCTCTGATTTTTGGCTTTTCTCTTTGTTTCTATTTTTTATTCTCTACTTTTTTCCTTTCTTTTTTCTCTATCAACTATCATTTTACTGTGTATTTTTATTTGTCTTGTTTTTGTAGGTTAAATGCTTAAACGTTTAAATGTTGGATTTTGTTTTTATTGTTTGTGAAATATTAATAAAATATCATTTTTTAAAAAAACCAAAGGCTGGAGTGCGGGGGGGGGGGGCAGGGGGGAGGCACCTAATCTGATGCATGCTAGGTGGATGCAGAGCCCAGGAGATCCCAGAGGGTGGCCCTCACTATTTCCTCCCTGGGGTAGAAGACCTGCAGCACCTCCTATTCACCCAAAGGCCACTGTAGGGGTGGCATTTGGGGGGCTACCAAGCAGATGGCAGATTTGGGCTCCAAGCATGGGCGTAGCCAAGGGGGGGGGAGCTGCCCCACCCGATCACGTAAAACAATAGAAATACTTAACTAACAAATCTGCCACGCCAACAAAAGTCCTCTCCCCCCACAAATTCTTGCCCCCACTAACAAAAACCCTGGCTGCACCCATGGCTCCAAGGAGCACATTGCTACAACTATGGCAGCAGCACCTGTGTTCTTGGGAGCTGAGATCTGCTGCCCCTGTGGATTCTGCTGCCTGACGCTGTCACATCCCTTTGTCTCACGGCCCAGTACTAGAACGTCAGATGAACTAAGTACATGGGTTGGCGGCTGGTTCATGACTGGCAAAATAAAGTATTTTACAGAACAGAAATTAGCAATAGAATTTACTGCCATGACATGTTGTGACTAACACAGTTTAGTGCATTCTCTATAACCTCACAAACTGTTGCCATAGAGACAAACAATGTCATACAAGAACACAGAAAGGGTCTCAGGTGCTAGATATTATTGATAGAAAAGTAAGCAGTGGGAGCTGGTGGACTCAAGAAACCAGGATTCTATTTTCATGCTGGGCCTTGTCTCCTTGGTGGGGTGCCGACTGTGCTGTGGAAGATATCACAGATTAGAAGCTGAAATGATTTTCATTATTGTGTTCCATAACATACCTATTTCTGCTTTTAAAACTATGTAGGTGGGGGAAATGCACACAACCACACACACACACACACACACACACACACACACACACAGTGTCAAAGTATCCTACAGTAACAATGAAGTGTCTTAAGTGCTTCTTTTTCTGTATTTTGCCAGAAAATAATAATCCCTTGCCATCTTGTAGACTGAAATAAAGTTGGGATATTTGGAGGAATAGAGCCACTCAAAATTAAGTTAATTTCAATTTAAGAATTAATTATTAAAATAATAATAATAGTGAAATACAGTGGTACCTTGGTTTGCAACCGTTTTGGATTACAACCATTTTGGATTACAACCACATCAAACCTGGAAGTGTGTGTCCCATTTTTTTGGATCACAACCCAATTTTTTTTTATTACAACCCTTTTTTTTGGGAGGCCCCATTGGTGAAAACGCGCCTTGGGTTACAACCTGTTTTGGTTTACAACCAAAGGTACCACTGTATTCCATTTTCACCAAAGCTAACTTAGGGGTTGGGATTCACTTTGAAGAATAGACTTCCTAAAGACAAATTTGACAAAACTGAACATGGGTTACATCCAAATCTGTCAAATCTCAATTAATTTGTTTTGCGGAGAACGTACCGTATTTTGCGCCCCATAAGACGCTCCGGCCCATAAGACGCACCTAGTTTTTTTGGGGGGAAATAAAGAAAAAAATTTTAATTTCTCCCCCAGGTGCGGGGCTGGAAGAACCAGGTCGGGGAACAGTGGGAAGGCACGCTCTGCCTCCCCGCTGTCCCCCGAGCTTGTGGGGCTGGCGATGGGGAGAAGTGCACCAGTCCCGGGAGGGCAGGCAGCTCTGCTGGGCCACCGGGAGCGGAGCGGAGCTTCTCCCCCGGCTCCCGGTGGCCGGGCAGAGCTGCGCTGGTCCCAGGAGCACAGGCAGCTCTGCACGGCCCCCGGGAGCGGGGCGGAGCTTCTCCCCCGGCTCCCGGTGGCCGGGCAGAGCTGCGCTGGTCCCAGGAGCGCAGGCAGCTCTGCAGGGCCACCGGGAGTGGGGCGGAGCTTCTCCCCCGGCTCCCGGTGGCCAGGCAGAGCTGCGCTGGTGCCAGGACCACAGGCAGCTCTGCAGGGCCACCGGGAGCGCGGCGGAGCTTCTCCCCCGGCTCCCGGTGGCCGGGCAGAGCTGCGCTGGTCCCAGGAGCGCAGGCAGCTCTGCACGGCCCCCGGGAGCGGGGCGGAGCTTCTCCCCCGGCTCCCGGTGGCCGGGCAGAGCTGCGCTGGTTCCAGGAGCGCAGGCAGCTCTGCAGGGCCACCGGGAGTGGGGCGGAGCTTCTCCCCCGGCTCCCGGTGGCCGGGCAGAGCTGCGCTGGTTCCAGGAGCGCAGGCAGCTCTGCAGGGCCACCGGGAGTGGGGCGGAGCTTCTCCCCCGGCTCCCGGTGGCCGGGCAGAGCTGCGCTGGTCCCAGGAGCGCAGGCAGCTCTGCACGGCCCCCGGGAGCGGGGCGGAGCTTCTCCCCCGGCTCCCGGTGGCCGGGCAGAGCTGCGCTGGTCCCAGGAGCGCAGGCAGCTCTGCACGGCCCCCGGGAGCGGGGCGGAGCTTCTCCCCCGGCTCCCGGTGGCCGGGCAGAGCTGCGCTGGTCCCAGGAGCGCAGGCAGCTCTGCAGGGCCACCGGGAGTGGGGCGGAGCTTCTCCCCCGGCTCCCGGTGGCCGGGCAGAGCTGCGCTGGTTCCAGGAGCGCAGGCAGCTCTGCAGGGCCACCGGGAGTGGGGCGGAGCTTCTCCCCCGGCTCCCGGTGGCCGGGCAGAGCTGCGCTGGTTCCAGGAGCGCAGGCAGCTCTGCAGGGCCACCGGGAGTGGGGCGGAGCTTCTCCCCCGGCTCCCGGTGGCCGGGCAGAGCTGCGCTGGTCCCAGGAGCGCAGGCAGCTCTGCACGGCCCCCGGGAGCGGGGCGGAGCTTCTCCCCCGGCTCCCGGTGGCCGGGCAGAGCTGCGCTGGTCCCAGGAGCGCAGGCAGCTCTGCACGGCCCCCGGGAGCGGGGCGGAGCTTCTCCCCCGGCTCCCGGTGGCCGGGCAGAGCTGCGCTGGTCCCAGGAGTGCAGGCAGCTCTGCAGGGCCACCGGGAGTGGGGCGGAGCTTCTCCCCCGGCTCCCGGTGGCCGGGCAGAGCTGCGCTGGTTCCAGGAGCGCAGGCAGCTCTGCAGGGCCCCCGGGAGTGGGGCGGAGCTTCTCCCCCGGCTCCCGGTGGCCGGGCAGAACTGCGCTGGTCCCAGGAGCGCAGGCAGCTCTGTGCAACCCTCGGAGCCGGTCTCCCGAGGGTTGCGCACAGCTTCCTGAAGCCTGGAGAGCGAGAGGGGTCGGTACGCACCGACCCCCCTCGCTCTCCAGGCTTCAGCCAAAGCCTGCATTCGCCCCATAAGACGCAGGCACATTTCCCCTTCATTTTTGGAGGGGGAAAAGTGCGTCTTATGGGGCGAAAAATACGGTACTCTTGCCTTCTCTTAATACTAGTGGTACAGTTTTATGTTATTAAAATGCCTTGGATTTAATCTAAAGTACTTCCCTGGCTTTTCATTCCTTACGTGGCTTCTTTCCACAAATAATGTGCGCAAGTCAGATAATACTAATAGTTTATGACATTTGATTTTTCCAAAGAGGGTCATCAGCTTTCTCTCTAGAGACTTTCAGATTCATTATGTTTCAAACTGTGAAAACATCCTTGATTTTGTCAGCAGGAATATCTTTTTGAAAGGTTAAGCAGACTGACAAAGATAGTAGAACAGAGGGATAAAGAGTAGAGTAAGTGCAGATTGTAGTAAGCACAAACCACTATCCATCTACTGATTTTTTTAAACAATGAAATGAACAACATTTTGTTCTCATGCCAGTCTGAATCCTTGCAACTAGTAATTTCTGTGAAGTTGCATATTTATTGCAAGAGTACAAATAAGGTGGGATGTATGGGAATTGTAGTCTAACAACATCTGGGGAGTTAAGGTTGAGTAACTTGTTTTATTTTTAGAAATAAAAGACTCAGACTGCACGGTTTACACAAGCCCAATTTTGTGTTTCTATACAAATAATTTAAAAACATTTCCTACTTTAGAATATAAGTTTTATTGTCTGTGTTTTCTTACTGCTGTATGAAAAAGCACATGAATTTTACCTCTGAAGAATTTGTAAGTAAAACACGTGGTTTCTCTTTTTATGCTAAGGGAAGTGGAAAACTTGGCAGCAACTTGGAAGGGAATGCTTTCAAGCCTATATTTCCACATTTTACTTTGCTGCATATTTTGTGATTTTAAATCTTTGCTAGGGTTCTCTCACCAAAGAGTACTTGCCACATAGGAAAATAGGGATGCACATAATTCTATAAAATAATCAACAGCTAATCTGTGCAGGAAAGTGGGGTGGATTAGGACAGCAGAGAATTCCAGCAAGTTACACAGAAACAATAATTCGTGACTCGTTCTCCTTTTCTCCCCCACTCGGAAAATTAGCTTTCCATTTTGCACACATGAAATTAGCATAGTGTCTTTACTTTCACCTGGGAGTCTTCAGGAAAGTCAGAGGAGCTGATGAGTGTGGATTTCAGTACCGAACACTGAGAAAGGGGAAAGCTTTACAAGCTCTGCAAACTCCCCACTGCTTGTCATGTTGAGGCAGAATGCCTCAGTGAAGACTGAATATGAGGTTTTCACTGAAAGGTATAGAAGCCAACTCCTAGGGCCCCCATAAAATATATGAGGGGGCCAGGCTCCCCCCAAAGTTGATGGGCATTGCTATTCAAATAGTGTGCATGCATTTTTCTCCTTATCTCAGAGTCAGGAATCTGGTGGGGAATGACCAGGTTTCCTTTTGACGCAAGTCTTTTACTGGCTCCCTTGTTTGCCTCCCATATGAAACGCTTGGCTTGAAGCATTCTCCTGAACTTGATGTTCAGGTGGGAGGTCAGGTTTATGGATCTTTAATGTCAGGCACTTCCAGCGCTTGGTCCTCCCCTCCCTGCTGTGCTTGCATATAGCCTAGTTCCTTATCACTCTTGATCATTCATTTGCCTTACTGAAATTTGTACAGTATAATAGGCAATTGAATAAAATTGGTATGGAGATTCCTAGGAAGAAAACTACTTCTAGATGATTAGCATTTAAATAGGACACATAGCCATTAAGGGCTGTATTATAGTCACTAAATCAGCATTCAGCTTGAGCAAGACAAATTTGAATACAATATTATTATAGCTCATAATTACAGATATTTAAGTGCAGTAACATAGATTAGCTACATGAAACCAGGCTTGAAATAACAAGGTTTCATCAGGTCATATTCAAGTCATAATATAGTTTTATGGCTGATATTTGAAAGAGGGATGGACATTTCCTTATTTGAATTTCCTATTTCAAATAAGGAAATGTCCATCTTTCAAACATTTGAAATAGGGATGGACATTTCCAGAGGGTGATGCTTGGGGAGTGTTCTTTGGCCCCGTGGAGCCTTCAGTGTGGGATTCCTTAGGGTTCAGTTGTATCCCCTATGCTATTTAACATCTACATGAAACCACTGAGTCAGATTATCCAGAGGTTTGGAGTACAGTGGTGCCCCGCAAGACGAATGCCTCGCAAGACAGAAAACTCGCTAGACGAAAGAGTTTTCCGTTTTGGAGGTGCTTCGCAAAACGAATTTCCTATGGGCTTGCTTCGCAAGACGACAATGTCTTGCGAGTTCCTGCTAGTTTTTTCCCCTCCCCCCTTTTTCTAAGCTGCTAAGCCGCTTATCAGCTGATCCGATCAGCAGATAAGCCGCTAAAAGCTGTTAATAGCGCTAATCCGCTAATCCGTCAATGGGCTTGCTTCGCAAGACGAAAAAAACCGCTAGACGAAGAGAATCACAGAATGGATTATTTTCGTCTTGCGAGGCACCACTGTACTGGTATGTTGTCAGCAATATGCTGATGACACACAGCTCTACTTCTCCTTTACATCTGGAGGTGTGGCAGTGTATGTGCTGTTATGTATTTTGTGGGGTTTTTAAATTTTTTTTTATTATTTTAATGTTGTGAAGTGTTGAGATCTGTGGATGGAGGGTGTTATACAAATTTAATAAAGAATAATAAAGAAAAATTAATAGCACACTATCTAGGCATTATACTTCCCCCCTTACATTCCCTCGATATATTTAATGTACTTGCCCTATTAGGAGTTTTAACAGCACTGGATACCCTGCTGTGTTATTGATGTTTTATCTGGATTTTATCTGCTGGTCTTACAGCTTTTATCTGCTGCTTGTATGATCTTTTATACTGTAGTTTTCTGTTGTTATATTTCTGCTTTTTAGCTGTATTCACCTTGAAGCCACTTGGCAATAATGTAAGATATAATATACTAATGAAACTATATACTTCCATTCAAAAAATAATGTTATTTTTTGTGACATAACTTTTGTTACCTTGCAGGTACTTATTTGAATCCCTCAGAAAGAAATCCTTTAACTTTTCCAAAATGGGATTCAGGCAGGAAATCAAAGAGTTCTATTATTTCCAAAGCTATGCTTAAATCTCCTCCGAAGACACAGTCCAGTGTATACAGCCACAAAGTTGCAGAAACTTTGCTTGATCTTTGGTCATTGGGCCCAGAAGAGTTTATCACTACCAACAGACAAAACACCAAACCAGATTTTGTTTGCTGTCAGACTGAAGCCTCTGTTGAAACCCTCTACCAATCTCCAACTTTTCAAACATTTGATTCTTTGGGAAACAGCATAACGAAAACCACAACTCCAGCTTCTTCTCAGCAACTATTTGAACCTAGTGAATCTAGCCTGAAAAATTTCTGCTTCTTGAGGGCAAGCACAGTACAGCCAGCCAGCTTAGGCAGCCAACCAACCCCAAGGCCAGGTGAGCTTGTGGCTTCCATGTCCATCATAGAAACATGCCTGTTGCTTCACCATCCAAATTCTTTTTCTATAGTTTTTGCAAAACTGTACTATTTTTGTGAATAATAAATACCCAGGGGGTTGGGTTCCATTGATTCTAGATGTTAAGACACTGTTAGTGAATGTCTATAATGCTAGTAATTGCTTTTATAGCATTCTCTTTACACAGCAGATAAAACTCTTATTATATTTAAAAGGGGCATCAAGTGGACATTATTTTGAAGTGGTCATGGCTGCATACATATTACTGTCTAATCCGGGCCCAGTGCACTACCACGAAGGCCAGCCTAATACATTTTGGCACCTGAGGTGCACCACAAAATTGCACTCTCTAACCCGCCCCCCCCAGCCGCCCCAGGAAGAAGGGATGAGTGAAGATTTACATCAAGAACAACAGGGGGATAAAGCTCTAGATTGGGAGCAAGAGGAATCAAACCAACCTTACCTGATGGTTGAAGTGGGAATCAAAGGCTGTCACAATAGAAGGGGTTTCCTCCCTAGGGCTGGGAGGAGACCAGCAAGTCGTCCTGTTTGCCAAGAGGCCACTGTAGAGGTGTGCTCTGGTCTCCAAAGATTGCACCACAGGATTCCACTTCTTGGAGGTGAGATCTGCTGCCCCTGTGGATCCTGTCTCACTTTGCCCCGTGGGTGAGCCAACACTGACTACCACACATGCTATTAGCCACAATCTATATGTAGGCTTTAGTTTCTTGAGAAATTCGGCTGTTTGATGCCTTTGGTTGAGTACAACAGCACCCCCTCTTTGCTGTGTACAGCATTGTAAAAATGAGACTTGAAATGCAGTGGAGAAAACGACCTTGCTGCATTTTAAGCTGCTAATGTGTACAAAGCCTTAGTGGCACCTTTTTGAAGCTTCATAGTAAATATTAAATAACAGAAGCCAAGGTGAAACTTAATGAGTTTAGTGCTGTTGTAAGAACTTGTATAACTAGTCCATTCCCGCATACTGAATTGAAACAGGTCAAGGATAGCTGGCTTGCAAGTGATGGACAAATTTTGGGCCAATGCATGAAATGTGCATATGCATTTAACATGTCTTGTTTTTTACTTTGATAACAGCAGTTGCAGGGTACCCTATCAAGAATGGGAATGCAGCAAAGAGGGAACAGGGCAATATTTTCCACTTGCACTGCTATTTGGGTGAAAATCACCCCTCTAAAACTACCATATTGTCTGATCTGGCCCAACAACTTTCACAGTGATCATGATATGGGGGAAGGGTTTAACATCCCTCCATCTCTATGGGGTCATGATTTCTCCCTTCCTTCCATTATTTTTATATAAAAACAAGGCATGTTAACTGCATGCACAATTATGCCCAAACTATTATTTATTTGAAACTAGTGGTCATCTTTTGCAATACCGTATCAATTTCCCCAGTCTTTTAACATGCTGACCTTTATACCATACAATTTTAAAAATTGTGACACATGAACAGATTGTATCCATTTATTTTCTTTGCACGTGAGTAAAATTATATACATGTCAGTAATAGTCTGTTCAGATATGTGACAGTTACCAAATATCCCAAAATGAAGAGTCAGAACTAAGGAATTAAAGTTTTCCAGCATTTCCTCGCCACCCTCACTCACTGAAACATTTGGGAGTTCCAGGCGTCAAGCCATGAAAAAAGCTGAATTGTTATGCACAAAGCATTTTGTGTTCATGGGCAGAGCTGGCTCTACCGTTGGGAATACTGGGGGGGGGGGCGCCTTAGGTGGTAATTTGTGGGGGGGGGTGAGTAGCAGAGGCAAGGTATTGGATGACAGAATTGTGTGTGCCACATGACCTGCTCTGTTGCCCTCAGATACAGTGGAGTACACTGTCCCATCATCACCAGTGGCTGCATACACACCATACATTTCAAGTACTCCCCATGAATCCTGGGAATTGTAGTTCACCTCTCATAGAGCTACAATTCCTGACATTCTTACAAACTACAGTTTTCAGGATTCTTGGGGTGGGTGGAGGGAATGTGCTTTTAAAGTACAGTGTATGCAGTCAGTGTTGAAGCAAGTTTCACCTGCTACCCCTCTTAGCTTCTTTATATGGAACAGGAAGGGGAGGCATTTTGTCTTTCACCTCAGGCAGCAATTTGTATTGGACCAGCCCTGTTCATGAGTCTTGAAAATAAAACACAAAATCGACTTCTTTAGTGTGAGGAAAAGGAGATTAAAGAGGAAGAAAGGAATGCTGAGATTATGGGGAGAAATGAAAAGGGATTGGGGAGAGAAAGAGGCAGGGGAACACAGGAGGCGGCCAGAGCATACCCAATGCCATCGCAACAGACCTCTCTACAAACTTCACTGCATTACTGAATCTAGTCTTTCTCTTGCAAATGATCTGGCTTCCCACATCAGTCACATGGAACACCTCTTGTGTCAGTTGCCATAAGTTCCACACTATTGAGCAGACCCTCGCACTGGACACAGTACAAATGCAGTCTGGCTGTGTGGAGTGTTGCCATTCAGGAGCTGTAATATTGCCTGAGGCGAAAGAATAAATGCCCTTCTCTCATTCCATGTATTGATTAGATGGGGATAAAAGGCCTGATCACTTTAAGGCATATCCATTGCCAGCATTCTGCAGTTTCAGGGGAAGTTCCTAAGACCTGTTCCTTGAACTTGCATATCCAATAATGTAAATGGACAAGCCCCATCTGGATGAACAGCTGATCCAGGTAATAAATAAATAAATCTCACTATCTTAAGCTCCAGATTCCATTGTGTATTGAATCCCATGTTTGGCTTTCAATTTGTTTGTTGTTTCTTTAAACATGGCACATTGTAAGTTAAGATACTTCCATTTATTTTCAGTAAGATGCTAGCACGGTCCAGGGGGTCTTAAAAATGAATATCTACCTTTGGCAAATAATGTATAACATTACGTACTTTTCTTTCATGTACATTTCAGACTCTGCCGGCTCAATGGGAACAACATCCTCCTTTTCCACTTTCTCAATGTCATCCCCTGAGTCAGCCGTTCCAAACAACACCCCACAGCCTCATTGTTTTCCTTCACGTGGACCTTCTTATTTGCTCACACCACCACCTGGACTGCCTTCTCTTTTCTTTAACGATCTCAAAGAAAGGATTGCAAATTCCTTTTCACCCTGCCAAGTGCCTGATGTATTTGAAAATGCTAACATCTTAAGTCTTCTTCCAGATAATTCAAAATGTCCAGTCAAAAACATTGATAGTTGTAGGCGTAGAACTTGCCGCGCTTATTCTGAGAATTGGGAAGACAATGTGGTGCATGATACACCTCCTGCGGCTGCCGCAATTGAGTCTCCTGCTGCTGATCTGCCTGGTACACACTTCCTTTGTACGAACACTGAACAAAAAGCCATGACCCTTTTGGAAGAGATTAAAAACGCTGTTTGTGGACTCAGAGGGGACTTCTGCAGTATGGCAAAGGAGCTGCATACTATCAGTAGTGAGTTGACAAATATGGTGGCTTCCATGCAAAATATGAGCAAAATCTTGGCAGCTCCCCCAGACTGCTGAAGCTGACCCTGGCACTCACAACGGCAACTTAATTAAGGAACCTTGGATCTGTTATGTATCTTGCCTTACTCATCAGCTTTACATAATTCGCTAGATCTCATATAGTTTAGAGCTGAAGTAACGTTTTAATTTAAAGAGATGTTTTTATATATGTGCACACACAAATGTGTACCTGTTATTCTTGTTATGAAAAATAAATTGTTGTTTACATCTTTGTATTTTAAATGTGGTTAATATTTTCATTATTTAAAATTGCAGCTTGATTTATTGAATATTTGAAACCAACGTATCTGAGTTAAGCACTAAAAACAAAGCATTAGCCCCAGAAATAAAGAGCAGTTAGGTAACTATCTGAAAATGCTGACCATATTTCCTTTTATTCCTCAGTGCCTCTGCATACCTAAAATTCCATACCACCCATGAAACATGAAAATGGAGGTCACCAATATTTGCAATAAGTACTCAATAGATCAGTGCACACAGGACCCCTTTGGGCCAAACACAAGTTCATTAAAACTACCTGGCGGCTCTTAAGGCCACAGGACAAAAATGCACAAAATGTAACCCATGTTCATTGATTTAAAGGTTCCTGCAATGGGAAACAGTAATGGAAATGCCAGTAAGAAAGTCAAACCATCTGATTACAATGAATAGTGTACAGTATATGCCGTCTGATAAATACCCTATGGAACAATAAGAGACAAGTGACATTTTCCCAGAAGAGATCATGTGGTGTCATAAAGTGAACATGATACTGTTGTGAGGGGTTTGGGGCGGGGTGGTAGGCACTAATGTTTGAGTCCCTTCCAATTCCTGGATCCAGCAGTGATTCACATTGCTGGAACAGCCAAGCAAGTTTATTGATAATGGCTTCTGAAGTATGAACCATTAAGGTAACAAAGGAAGTGGCTTTGTGCATGTTAGTTAGAAAGACAAAGGCCAGAGTTAGAAATTGTGTATGTGCATGAGCCAGGAATGAGAAGCTCCAGAGCAACAGATGGAGCAGCTTAAGCAAATGATCCAGCAGCAACTCCATCAAAAGAAGCAGGCAGCAACTGGCTGATTTCTGCTGGGGTCCAAGGCTGTGGCTATGGGAGAAGCAAGACACACTTGAGGTGTTCATGCTGTGAGCACCTCCATCATAGGCTTAGGTTGTATATATGTGTAAATAAACCATGTATCCTAAAGATACCACTTAGAGATTGGGATGGTGTGCAACAATGCCTTTGACCCTTCAGATGTTGCTGAACTACAACTCCCCTCAGCCCCAGAAAACATGACCAATAACGAGGAATGATTGGAGTTGTAGTTCAGCAACATGTGGTGGGCCAAGGTTCCCCATGCCTGACCTACTAGAAAACACAGGCAGGGGTAATCACAGCCTGTCCACTGGAGAGAGGTTGGAGAGAAGACCAGGAACAGGGTGTTCTCTGTGGTAGCCGCATTGCAATTTGAATTACATTGCACCCCACCCCCCATATATGTTGTTCTCTGTGTTGGCCTTCCAGTTGACATTTCCTTGATTTTTATTGTGCTGCGTTTTGTTTATTTTTTTCATAATTTTTTTAATTAATTTTCCAACACAAACAATCATATCAGAATTTCCACAAATTTAACTCTATTTGGACTTCCTTCAGCTTCTCTGACAATCATCCATATTTGCCTCCCAGTTAGGCATTTCTTTTGTTTATATTGCCATTAACCTTCCCTCCCACTTCTGTTTCTGTTCAAACAATATATCTCAACTTTCACAGTGCTTCTTGGAACCCCACTAGCGTTGTTTGCACATCACATGTTCTTTTCAGATATTCAACAAATTTCCCCCAGTCCTTGATGAACTTTTGGTCTCGAAGATATCTGATTTTCCCAGTTAGTCTGCCAGTTCTGCATAGTCCGTCAGCTTCAGTCTCCATTCTTCTACCGTCGGTATTTCCTCTTGTTTCCATTTCTGGGCCAATAGGATTCTTGCTGCTGTAACTGCATATTGGAAAAGTTTAAGGTCCTTTCTTCTTATTTCCTTTCCTATAATCCCTAAAAGAAATATCTCTGGTTTCTTTGCAAATGTACATTTTAACATCTTTTTCATTTCATTGTATATCATCTCCCAAAATCCCTTCACTTTCTTACATTCCCACCACATGTGATAAAACGTTCCTTCTGTTTCCTTACATTTCCAACATTTATTACACGTCTTATACATTTTTGCTAATTTTACCGGTGTGATATACCATCTGTAAAACATTTTCATAACATTTTCTTTTAGTGTCATACAAGCAGTGAATCTTAAGTTCTCCTTCCACAGTTTTTACCAATCCTCAAACTGTATATTACAACCAAAATCTTTGGCCCATTGTACCATTACCGATTTAACTTCCTCATCTTTCAGATTCCATTCCAACAATATTTTGTACATTTTTGACAGAATTTTAGAATCATTATTTATCACTTCTGTCTGGAACTTTGAATCTTTTTCTACATAACCCTTTTCTTTGATATCTTTTTTAAACATTTCATTGACCTGAAAGTAATGCAACCAGTCATAAACATGTTCTGTAACTTGTTCGTATGGCTTTAGTTTCCATTTTCCTCCTCCTTTGATTATCAATTGACCATATGTAATCCAGTTACCTCTCATATTTATTTTCTTTACACTCATAACCTCTAATGGAGACAACCAGTGTGGAACTCTGGGTTCTAATAGGTTTTTGTACCTATCCCATATTTCTATTAATGAGCTCCGAAATATGTGGTTCCCAAAACCTTTATGAATTTTATTCTTTTCACACCATAAATACGCGTGCCATCCAAATCTGTTATCAAATCCTTCTAAATCTAATAACTCCTTATTCTCTAATTTTATCCATTCTTTCAACCAGCAAAGACATGGTGGTTCGTAGTATAGTTTCAAGTCCGGCAGTGCGAAGCCTCCTCTTTCCTTTGCATCCGTTAATAACTTAATTATTGTGCTGCGTTTTAATAGTTATTTCAACTGCTGCTTCTATTTTTAATGGTGCTTTACTGTTATTTTAATCACTTGATTTTTTAAAAGCATATTTATTATGTTGTAAATTATTGGGGTGGGCAGATCCCCTGAAAGGTAGGTAACCCCTCCCCCCCATTCAACTATTCCGCCTAGCGCCATTCAAAAACTTCTGCTGAGAATCTGAAACCCTGCCAGAGCATAGCATTTTAAAACTTTTCATTTGGCATTTTTCTGATGGTAACGCTATTGCTATTATTATTTACGACAATGTTAGAACTGTTTTGTCGCCTATTAAATGTCAAGATGCTAGCCTGAGCTCCCAACTCTTGGATTTATATTCTATAGCACAGATTTAAAATTGCAGAAGCACCAAAACGTGCTTTTACAAGAAAGCTGCTCCAACATTAAACATGGTATAAAAGCATGCCATTTTTCATTGAGACTTGAAAGCCCAACTCCATTGACAAAATGCTCTACAAGAAGCAATGCCACATCAGACCCCACCCCACCTGATCATCAATGGAGCATGGTGCTGCCCCGCCAAGCGTGGTCTGACAGGCGCCTTACAACCAGACCAATGGCTCTCTTGTTTTCTCTTTCCTCATCTCCATGTTGCCCTTATAGAACAACTCTGCAGGACTAAAGGTTTTTCCCGTGTGGAATCAAAGACCAATGCATTGATTGTGATGTATGTTTTTGCAGGCAAGAGCCAACTTGATAAGATGAAAGAAATAACTTTCATCCTTAAGTTGAAATAAATTGTGTATCTGTGTGTCTGTTTCTCCCAAGAGCTTAAGAAAACAGGTCAGGGCTATAATAATTCCCGAGCACTTGTAGATATACTGCATATGGGGACAAATTGTGCACTTGCTGTACTAAAAAACAAAACAACAACAACAACAAAAACAACCTGTAAAGTTTTGAATGCAACATTAGGTTTGAAAAAGGATATCCTAAGAAAGAGAACTCCTGAGTCAGCAGATCTGCCTCCAGCGTGTACAACATGGCTTCTCATTAATGTTTTAGAGGCAGTACAAAGTGTGTGATGAATTGTACTAGTAACTGGAAGATATTTGACAATTGCTTGCATGTGTGGTTAATTTAGTGACAGATAGTGAGAAAATCCCCAGCTACCCTCTCCCCACATGCTCTAAAGTGTTTATTTGGTGATCTACTTTTGGACTAAGGAGAACCTAAAGCACACAAAGTGGAGCTTTTCCTGGTGTCACAGGGATAATAGAATCCTAGAGTTGGAAGTGACCCCAAGGGCCATCTAGTTCAACCCTGTGCAATGCAGGAATCTCAACTAGATAAAACATGGCAGATGGCCACCCAACCTCTGTTTAAAAAGAGAGCTCCTTTGGTACCCTTGGATGCAGCTCATCAGACCCTGGAGATTTTAATTAATTTAAAGTAGCTAGGTGTTCCCTTAATACCTCTTTTCCTATCTTGGGCTGCAGCTCCCTCCTTACATCATTTATTCTGTTATCACCAGGTTGGGCATTGCTTTCCTTTTGGGTGAAGGCAGAGGCAAAGTAGATGTTGAGTAAGGTAAAGGGCCATTAGGCCCGGTCGTGACCGACTCTGGGGTTACAGCGCTCATCTCGCTTTATTGGCCAAGGGAGCCTGCGTACAGCTTCCGGGTCATGAGGCCAGCATGACTAAGCCGCTTCTGGTGAACCAGAGCAGCGCACGGAAACGCTGTTTACTTTCCCATCGGAGCAGTACCTATTTATCTACTTGCACTTTGATGTGCTTTCAAACTGCTAGGTTGGCAGGAGCAGGGACCGAGCAATGGGAGCTCACCCTGTCACGGGGATTTGAACTGTCGACCTTCTGATCGGCAAGTCCTAGGCTCTGTGGTTTAACCCACAGCACCATCCGCGTCCCAGGTGTTGAATAGTTCCACCTTTTCTCTGTCATCCAATAGCATTTCTCCATGTTCCCCATGCAGAGGACCTACCACTTGCTTGTTCTTCCTCTTACTGTGGACATGAAAGGGAGAAGATTATTATGTCTGTCTGTCTGTCTATCTATCTATCTATCTATCTATCATCTACCTACCTACCTACCTACCTATCTTGAACTCACTTGAGCATGCTTGTCAAACAACTACCACTTACGTCTTGAGGCAAACAGCTAGACTAATTGAGCTTTGAAAACAGCTCCCTAATGGTGGTTGCCAGAAGCGACCCTGGAAGTGGGGAGAATCCATCGAGAATGCTCAGCAATTTCCCTATAAAGGTAAAGCCATTATAGAAGGGGACATGTGCAGACTGTGTTATGAAGCAGAATTGTTCGCTCTACTCAATGCAGAGAAAGTAGGCTAAAGGGACAAGAGAGACTACATCCATTTCTACTTCAAAACGGCATTAGTAAACATCTCCTTTTTCTAGAAGCAGGTTGCAGGAATTATTTCTGTAAATTTATTTCAGATATTCCTTAAATACAGAGTGGCTTATAAATTCTGAAGTTGAATAAATAAAAATTGTCAAGGTTATTAGCATTCAGTGCTCACATCCGCAGACTTGTTTTGCATTGCATAATCTAATGCAAGATTTGGCTTCCTGGGAACCTGATCTTAACCTCATCCACACTGCAAGCTGGTAGACACCCAAAGGTCTAAGGAAATGTTCCAAAAGATGTTCAGGATTAATTTACATCATCACAGTGCAGTGGCCATGTGTGTTGCTGAGGAAGTAGCAAGTGCTGTGCATCACATGTAAAGTGGTAATTTGATTGTTCCTCCGCACACCCTGATTGCTACTCCTCACATTGCTGCACATCTCCCAAAACCACATGGTTGCTTGCTGCATCATCATCTTGTCATCGGGTTAAGATGGGGCAGATAATACCAATTCATGAAGATCCAACACTCAACACTAGCCCACTTGTTCCCAGCCAGAAAACAAGTTCACTTCCATTTAGTGAACTGAACCAAAGCAAATATTTATTCTTCTTGCTATGACTCTGGTTGGTCACCAACAGACTCAAATAATTAATCAGCATTGCTTGTCTGTATGAGAATCAGCCAGGCAACACGGTTTGATTCTGACCTCAAAATGATGACAAAAGCCTTGGACACATGTAGGAATCAGCCTTCACTGCTTTGTTGAACACCTTGAAAATACTGTATTGACAACAAATGATTTATTCCTCCACAACCACAACTTACTCTTTTAAAAAGTTTGATAAACATGCCAAACAGCTGGCTTTGGCATGGGCTGGGTTGTGGGTCATTTCTGCTTCAAAACCTTTCCCCTCATGTTTCATCCTTAGACTGTGGAGATAAAATGGCAGTCAGAAGCACCCAGGTTGATGACCAAAGTCAACTTGTAATCTTATAACTGATCTGGTCATTGGCAGAGTATATTCTCAGGGTTTTGAAATGCAATTTGTGAGTATCTGGCAGCAGGTGATCAAAGAGAATGGCTCAAACATCATGCTGCCCAGACATGGCCCAAGCACAACACACCCATCCTTAGAGAGGGAAATGTGAGGAATCCTATGGCCCTTGGGACACTCTGTTAAGAAGCATAGAACTGCAGCTTTAACTACCTTTTTGTTGGAACCTCTAAATTTAAAAAAGTGAAAAATCCTCCCCACGAAACCATCAAGTATGTTTCTGATTTTGAGTCTGAGTCTCTGAAGTGCTGTGAAGTATATTCAAAATGTTTCTTTGAAAATGAAAAAGTGCTTCACTTTTAAATCACACAAACATGCATCTGCAAAGCCCTTGAGTCATGTCAACAGTAAAGAGTGCGATGGAACATGGCCAAATGTTTTGTTGCGTTTTTGTTGAGTTACAAATTCAGTTCTTTGACCTTTAGCTTAATATGTTTCCTTGCCTCTGGCATCTGAGATGTGCAACATTCCAAAAGGGAGAAATAAAATATAAAATGCAATTAACACGGAAAAGCCAAACTTTTTGAATCTGTGCTCTAAATGCCTGATTCAAGCAGGTGTTGAGACATAAAGTCACCAGGCTGCTGTTAAATAGCATTTGAAAATGATCTGGAATTCACTGAGGGGAAAATAATACTTTCTGCGACAACTGCCCTATGTTTCTAGAGGACATTTAATCCATGGCATGTGAAAACAGACAATTGAAATAATTACTCATATGCTAGAGACAAGCTTGCTCGAAGATAACCTATTTTCAAAATAATCTTAAAGCTGTGCACTTTTTGATGAAATTTATGTACCACGTGAGCATAATTTTGAATGTCACTGCTCCCTAACCACTCACACAATAATGAGCCCTGGTTGAAATGACACACCTTTCCTGCTGCTGCCATCATCAGCAACAACATCGTTAAGCTAGTAATTAATTAATTAATTATCTTCCACGCATGTCTCAAGGCAATGTACAAAATGCAATAACAACAGCTAAAAACAGTTTAACACAATACAGAAAGAAGCAGCAGATGAAAAACAATATAATGTAGATGCCTGCAGCACAGGGACCACATGAACTGGTTTTCAAACACTATTGTCTCTCCACGGCCAAGGATGAGGGCTGTGGGGACAAAGAGGGTGTCAAGGGCTACCCCCCCCCCCGTGCCTATGCTGCCACTGCCTCAATGAGTGCCCCAAAAATATGCGTCTTTGGAGGCTTCGATCTTGCCCCCACCCACAAAATGGGCATCTTTTGGGGCTGTGATCTTGCGGAAGCCAAAATGGGACATCCCAGGATCCAGTCAGAAGCCAAGATGGCTTCTGTAATTTCACGATGTCTCAGTCAAATCTGGACAGTTGAGGTGCATATGGCTACCAAGCCAGGCCTGTAAGAGGTGTAGCCTGGGGATGATTCTGAGGGGCAGAGAGAGGCCTGGAGAGCCTCATCGGGCCACAGGGACTAAGTTTCCCCACCATTAGGCTTAGGGTGTCATTATGTTACTTTCATGGCTCAGTTTAGGGTGTTTTTCAATTTAGGACCAGCCTATAAAGGGCCTGGCTCCTGCCAACCTAGCAGTTCGAAAGCACATCAAAGTACAAGTAGATAAATAGGTACTGTTCCAGCGGGAAGGTAAACAGCGTTTCCGTGCGCTGCTCTGGTTCGCCAGAAGTGGCTTAGTCATGCTGGCCACATGAGCCGGAAGCTGTCTGCAGACAAACGCCAGCTCCCTCGGCCAATAAAGCAAGATGAGCACCGCAACCCCAGAGTCGGTCACGACTGGACCTAATGGTCAGGGGTCCCTTTACCTTTACCTATAAAGGGCCTGGGGCCCAAGTACCTGAAAGGGCAGCTTCCCCAGTAACAACCATTTTGGACCCTACTTTTGGCAGGTGAGGTCTTATTTGTGATGCCAACTCTGCGGGTTCACTGGCTGGCACTGAGCCAGGACAGGGCCTTTTCAGTGGTAGCTGTCTAGCTGTGAAATGGCCTAGTGCATCCGTCTCCATTATTACTAACTTTCAGGAGGGCTTTGAAACATCCGTGTTTACTCAGGAATTCAATGGCTGTTCATAGGAACCTCAAGATCACTAGATGGAATGTTTTTAGCTGTAACCACTTTTAGAATGCTTTTAGCTGTTGTTGTTTGTAGACCACTTTATTGCATTGGTTTTGTTTAAAACAAAAATGCCCCGGACTTCTTTGGGAGGAAGAGTGAGAGATAAATTCAATAAATAATAAAATAATAATAATGTTATTGGTCTTTTACAGCATTTTGTTTATTACTTTTTTGTATACTTTGTAATTTTAATTATGATAGGGGTTTTAATTTATTTTTAGTAGCCTTTTTTCCACTGCCATATATATATATATATATATATATATATATATATATATATATATATATATATATATGGCATCTTATAAAGCTATAAAATACATCATACAGCCACACCCCAACTGCCACTCAAACACATTATTTCTCATTTTGTGTTTTTGCACCTGCTTTTTGCTTTCTTAAATATAGTATTTCCACATTTGCTATGATTTAACCCAGGGCAGATAATGTTGGCTTGAATTCACTTTTACAGAATAAATAAGGTAAGTTAAAAGCTGTTAGAATCAAAGCAACTGGGATCAAAGAGTATAAATCCCCAGTCATTGCTTTGCGGAGCTGATCTAGAGATAATAGGTCCTTGCCAATTAAAGGAAGGGAAAAGGTATTAAGCAGGTACTAGGAGCCCTTTCTATCTCAGATGATCTGAACAAAAGGCTTTGCTTTTTTACAAAGAAAAAAGAAAAATAAGAAAAAATGGTGGAGTCATTGCAGCCTGTTTACCAAGGTTTAGTCTAGTCTCTCCTGCTGCTGAAAAATCAGAGGACGACACAGCTGGAGGATGCATCACAGATCACACTAGACTGACCCTTGTACTTCTGACTCAGTCCTGTAAAGCAAACAGGCAAGCTCACATTGCTATGAGGACTGTATAGGTTATATGGGTCTGTAAAGAGTTCCACACACAGTATGGGAATGGCTACCAAAAAGAGGAAACGCATCACCGAAAGAGAACACAGATTTGTGCACATGCAAATTCGGAAATGATTACTAAAATTTGAATAGAAATACATCTCACCATAGTGAGAAAGACTGGGAGCAGGAGACCTGATGAAGAACCTGTAGCTTACAAGGTTTCAGCATTTTGAATGACTGGTGTATTGTTTCATACATGTTATGCTTCTCCTATAAGCCAAACTTGATCCAGTGAGCCTAGAGATGCACAAGCAATTAATGGATCTATCTCTGTTGTTTTCTGGGTATCCTGTGGAGCATACCAGTAGCTTGCACCATTGCACTTAGGATTCGCAGAGGAAGCACCCAAACAACTAGCGGTTAGCAAGCCCTGTCGCCTCAGAGATTAAAAAACAACAACAGCAACCCCCCCATGGCCTCTACCCCCCGCTGTTTTCTATGTTTCCAGTACTCAGAACAGGGGGGCAGACAAATGAGCAAACAGGAGTTCCCAGTTTGAACATGACAGGCCCTGTTTATCTTGTCAGCAGCTTATTCTTCTGGAACAGGAAAGTCTTAAATTGTGCCCTGGATCAATCGACCTTCCGTTTCACTTAATCTTCCCATGGATGTGACTGACAATGTTAGATAGGAAAGGAGGAAAACAGCAAGGAGCATGTAAACAGCAAGATTTGGCTTTGAATTTGGAAAAGAAAGCCGAGGGAAGAGGTCATGCGAGGTATCAGCTGAGCATCCCTCACTCTGTGGCTGAAGCTGCGATTCTACAGGGTTTGATCATCAGGCAGTCAGAACGTTAGTTTCCACAACATGTGTCTTAGAGCAGTGGGTCCTTCCATTCCATAGTACCATGGAATTAAAGGTGTGGATTACTTGATTTCAGAATATTCTGTGGCTGGTAAAGGGAACTGGTAGCAAATGTACTGCAATGTACCATTAAAGGGTTGGGCTAGGCCATGGGAGACTGCGATTCAAATCCTCTACTCAACCATGATGGTGACTAGGTGACCTAGGGCTATTCATGATCTCTTAATTTGATCAAACAGGGAGGAAGAAAAGCATGTAAGCTATCTTGGAGGAAAGACAGGATATAAATATAATGAAATAAAAAGAAAATGCTGGCAGAGTCTGTCTTGTATAATTCCATGAGGCTTTGCTACAGAAATCCCTCTGTAGCATTTGTTTCCAGATTATACCATGTGTGGAAATGTGTGGAAACACGTTTGTTTCCAGATTATACCATGCCCACCTTCATAGGCACTCTCCCTCCAGCAAAATCCGAGTGTATTAACAGAGGCAGTAGCACATAACAAATAAAAATAACATGCAATTTAAGGGACTGTTCTTTCACTGCTCTAGCTCCTGGTCCTACAACCTTCCTCATCTCTCCTTCTCCCTCATAGTGATTTCCAGGATTGGCTGGGAGCATGCTGGCTTGTCCCTCTTGTCTTGCGCACCATCACAGATCCATAGAGATTGAAGGGGAGCAGTAGGATATCTGTTCTTGTCTTAGTTTCCTAAGACAATAAGACCTCAAGGCCCCAGGAAAGATGTCTGTCCTTTTTCTGGTTCGAAACCTCCAAGGCAGATGATTCAGTGACCCCTGTTGGCGTACAGCCAAATGAGGGTCAAAGAAGAGATGCATTCAAAGTAAATAGCAGCCCCCGCTGCAATCTGGATGAGGACTTGCTCTTGACTAAACCATGCTGAGTATTTCTAAACACCTTTTTTTGAAATTCATGATTAAAAAGAGCTGTGCTATATACTTATGTGCCTGTAGCTACGCTACTGTAAATGCATTAACCTGCTGTTAAAATGAGGCAAGTCCACATGCAGCTCCTTGCAGGAAAGGCAGGATACAAACGAGATGATAGACAGCAAGGGCAAACATCCCTTTCCAAAATATGGGCAAACAACACATACATACTGTACAATAGCACTTTCGCTGCTGCATAGCTTCTGCCGTACGCTGAAGACAGGATTATTGAACCTGGCCGTGGACAGCAAAGGTATTTGCATGGGAGGCAGCCGCTTCAGTTTTGTTTAACCTACAGTGTACTGTGCTGCATTTGTCTGGAATTGCTTTACTTGTTTCGAGCATCGAATTAACATATTGTTGCAATCTGCCCAGGGACTTTATGGCAAATGGCGGGTAAGAAGTGTCACAAATAAAATCCATGATTCCCATTGCTTACTATTAAACATTATAAGATTCACTGGACTCTGGGCTGGAGAGGGCCCAACTGCAGGGTCTACCGCTAAGAAACTGGGAAACTGGTGGTGGGTTGGGAAAATGCCCTCCTGTGTTTGGAAGTGAGAAGAGTGGGTCTCTGAGAAATAGGGCTTATTCCGCTGTAGCTTGTGGGGTTGCTATACTCTTGATCTGAAGTATAACAATGGCATGAGCCATTAGCCCTCTCCCTGCCATTGAGCATTATTATGTCTTATTTAGACTGAGTTGCTGTAAGCTCCTTCCCATGCATGCTCCAGTTTCCATAAGACAATGGGATGGAATGTGACTTAAGATTGTCCCCAACTCTGAATTAACCAACCAGGTGTACCTGAGGGCTCACATGCATTCAAATGATCTGTTGATCTCAAACAGAGGCTGATAAGGCTTAGCTTGTCCCCACACACATCACAAAATCTAATTGGCAGCCAGAATCAGGGCAGGCATATTCCCACTGCAGACTTGCCTTGCTGTTTTAAGTTGCCCATTAGGGGTCACTAGAACCCAATCACAGAAGAAGCAGAACTTTTCCAGGAAATGGATCATAATTTCCTTTCGTCCTTTTGCAGCGAGAGATTTTATTTAGAAGTGAAAACTTTCTCCCAAACGTTTAAACATGAGTAGAGGTTATTCTTTATCCTGACCCTGCTTTCAAGTGTGAAAAAAGAGAGTATGAAAGGCACAGAACACTTGGCAATAAAACATTAGTTCCTCACGTTGTTGACATGGTAGGAATGCAGGTCTCCCCAGTGTTGTAGTTGTACAATATTTGGTGTGAGCACAGTGAGCATTCTGGGGAAAGAAGGTGCATGTACACACATACACGTGTACACACACACACACACACACACACACACACACACACACAGTTTGATAGATGAAAGCAGTATTTCATATAGCCAAGCAATGTTCAATCAGAAAATCCTCATCAGCTGAACACATTGTAAATCTCAAATGCCAGTTCAACTGACCGCCAGTCACTATTTAGAAATTAAATGAAAGCAGCACACAAAGACCAGTCATACTGCAGTGGGCTACATCCTCTTTGCTTTTCATTAGCATTGCAACTGGGGCTTGCTGCTTCCATTAGTGCAGCATCACCCACAGTGCTCTGTCATGAACTGGCAGGACAACAGGAAGGAGGAAGAGGAGGAAGAGGACCCCAGCAAGGGGTGTAGCCAGGACTGAGACACACTGGGGCAAGCAGGGGATGGGGAAGGAAGTACTCACAGGTTGATGGAGGGTGGCAAGAGGATGGAGGTCAGTGCACAGGAACCACTAGAGCAGCAGGACCCATCACCCTTCTCTTCATGAACACGGAGGACTCTGAGGTGTAGTGAGCAGCAGGCTGGGCACTCCAGTAGGCTGAGGTAAGCAAGGGCCCACAGCCCACCTCCCTAGCTGGCCAGGTGGGTCTTGTTGGCTCTGGGAAGAGGTATGTGTTTCCTCAGCTGGAGGAGGTTTGCAGCAGGTGAAGGTCATATACCTCGTCAAGCCCTGATGCTGCAATCAGCAGGCAAAGCACAAAAGGGCAGCAGAGCAGAGGGGCTGTGTTTGCTGAACTGCTCATGTTGATGGACTGTGGCTTGGATGTTCCTGGACCTCTATGGGACTGTGCTTTGGTTTTGACTCTGGACTGGGTTTCCTGGACTTTGGATGTGTGAATTGACTCCTGGTCTTTGAACTTTGGATGACATCCTGACTTGCGGCAAGGTAGGCCAGGGGTTCAGGACATGTTGGCTGGGTCACTGTATGTCATCCCTAGCCCTGGTATGTGGGATGTCCCAGCACATGCTTATTATCCATTGATTTAACTTGGGAGTATTGCAAATGTTACACCATGCAAGACTGGCAGTAAGGGGCTAGGGAGGGTGGATGACAATACTTACAGGACCCCTTTTAAAAAAGGGAGAAATTGCTGGCTGTACATGCCTTCTGTAATTATCATTATTATTATTATTCATTTCTTTTCTATGCCGCTTTATATTCTTAAGAAAAAATGTCAAAGCGGTTTACAGCAAATAAAACAATCCAGAATAAAACATTGCTGGAGAAAGCAACAGAAAACTAAACAAAACAGGAAACTAAACAAAACAGACAGGAAACTAAAATATTATCTTAAAGATTTTTGGAATGAAACATTACAAATGAGGTCAGCAACAGAATGCACATTTAAAGCAGCAAAGTTAATAATAATAATAATAAATAAATATATTTTTTTTAAATTTATACCCTGCCCATCTGGCTGGGTTGCAAAAAACTTAAACATGTAAAATGAAAATGTTACTAAAGGCAGTCAAATATAAAAGGCACATTTAGAACAGCATGATTAACAAGAGAATAAGCAATTATCATAATGCCAACTTTTTCACTTGGTGTGCATTGGATTTGTAGGTAGTAGCAGAGTATATCCTGGAATCAAGGCTGGCTGAATATATTGTACTGTCAGCTTGGTTATTTTGTTAAAAGGTTAGGTAGTAATGCTAGAAAGAAATAAACCAAATAAATAAACCAAACATTCAAGCATGAATTCCTGTGGCATTGTGCGGCACCAGTAGGATCGCACACTATTGTATAATTGATGTCCCTAAAAATATTGGTCTTTCAGCTAACCTCTTATTCTCTGTCCAATTGGACCAGCTCTGCCTCAAACCACTTGGCTTGTAAAATAACAACTTTCTTGCCTTGGTACCAGATCTAGCAAGTTTTGTAGGACTTTGAAGGCTGAATAAACTAGCATTGTAGATTTAAATTTTCTTTGGTACTAAAAAATATACAGCTTTGTCCAATCAAGTTGTGGTACAGAAATGTGCTTCTTCAAAACTTAAGACTGGGACAACATGATTTATTATTAGTATTGCATAATTAAGTCTGAGTCATTGAGATTATGGGAAACGTGGGCTCATACTTTCTATTTTATTGTTCTTGAAGGGGAAACATGATTCTTCAGTGTGTGTGTGTGTGTGTGTTTTAATTGGTTAGCTACATTTGTGCAGTGTTCATTTTCCACTTCATGCAGAAGGTATGTATACTTTGAGTTGCTGTAAACCTCTTTGTTCACATAAGATCATTACACTTCTAGCCACTTAAGGTAAACATAAATTTAAAAAGATAGAGCCACCCCCAGTTCAATAAAAGTGTAAGTTTCAGCCACCAGAAGAGACTGCTTTATCCAACAAATTTCAAAGGACCTATATACCACAGAGCCTAGGACTTGCCGATCAGAAGGTCGGCGGTTCGAATCCCCGCGACGGGGTGAGCTCCCGTTGCTCGGTCCCTTCTCCTCACCTAGCAGTTCAAAAGCACGCCAAACTGCAAGTAGATAAATAGGTACTGCTCCGGCGGGAAGGTAAATGGCGTTTCCGTGCGCTGCTGTGGTTCTCCAGAAGCGGCTTAGTCATGCTGGCCACATGACCCGGAAGCTGTACGCCGGCTCCCTCGGCCAGTAAAGCGAGATGAGCGCTGCAGGCCCAGAGTCAGCCACGATTGGACCTAATGGTCAGGGGTCCCTTTACCATTTTATATTCATTTCAGTCTGGCGTTTTTTCAATGCACTACGCCAGGCTGTGTCAAGCTGGTGTTCTCCAGCTGTTTTGGGTTTCAACTCCCCTTAGCCTCAGTCAGCAGAGCTGGAGGGCAGCAGGTTGGTGGTGACAGTCTTATTCCTTTACACAGCTGCCCGTTTTGTTTTCAATTACGACCACAGTAACGCATCCCTGCGGTGCTGCTCCAATGCTCCTGTGCTCACCCAGCACTATTTAAAGAGCGGCTCATCTAGCCCTGGTTCAAATGGCAGCAAAACTGCATACACAGGGTTTCAAGCAGGGTTCTCTCTCCCAGTTTGACCTAGAGTCTCTGGGGACTGAACACGGGACATTCTGCATGCATAGCAGATTCTGTCCTGCTGAGATACAAGCCTTCCCCAAAAGATAGCACACTGGTGCTGGATTAGTTAGGGCACATTTACTACTAAGGACTGAATCAGATCAAATATATGGAAAGACCTTTGGGATTAATGTTAGCATGAGCAGGCCAAGCTGATAGCAGAAGGAAGAGTGGTATAATTGCACACATAAAACACAAATGAAAATGACAGACCTGAATTAATAGTCTGGGCACCAGCATGGCCTTCTGCTTAGCTGCTTCTAGTACAAACAAAAAAAATCCAGATACCACGTTCCTTTCTCACTGCATATTTCTTGTTGAAGATTCCCCCCGTGGCAACTTGTATCCTTTCATTGCGAAGGGAAGGAACAAATTGGGTTTCCAAAACAAATTGCCCTTTCCTTGGCCGTTTGTCTCCGCAGCTGCAGTCGGGAGGGCCAAAGAAAGCACAGTTCACTTGGGAAACCTGAACTCTCGCTATTGCTCCTGTGATAAAGGATGAGCGTAGCCAAGGGCATTTTTTCCTCACAATCCAGCAAGAAATCTTCTGCAAGAAGATGTCAATTGTGATAACACAATTTTGAGACTCCCTCTTTCCCGAGACAGTTGGGGCCAAACCAGGCAGGATAGGAGGAGCAGCACTGGTGGTTCAGGTTGATATATAGTGTGGGCTGTGAGGGGGTTAATTTTACAGCAAAAGGTACCTATGGACAAGGGGAAAGGAATCCTCCTGTCTCCAAAGGTGCCAACCTGAATAAACTATTGGGGGCAGGGGGGCAGGCAGAGGTCAGGCCAGCCCTGCGGACAAAGAAAAGGGGGAGCAGAGTGGAGCACAAGGAATATTTATTTATTTATTGCTTGTTTATAAAAAGGTTTGTGTATCCACATCCAATCTTGCCCCATTAAAACATTTATTAATTGGTGTGTGGTGTTCTTTTTGAAAATCTACTAAAGAATAGAATGAAATGAAATCAGGATTAAGGGACTTTCTCAGGATAGTGGAGGCCATGTATGCTGTGTCCCATTGGTGTGGTAGTGGTGACACTCGCCTTTCTTCTGATAGGAATTGCTCTGTGAGAGGGGGACACCAAAAATGGGGGGTTGAGGAGGGTCAGTTTTGAGGGGAGTGAGCAATGTCTCTATTTTCATCTGAAGAATGTTGAAGGATATGTGTTACATGAGCCGGAACGGCTGGAGAGGTTCTCCTTGTGTCAGTGGTGGCAGCTAAATTGCTCTTTCCTCAATAAGGGAAGGAACAGGAGATGGGGAGGCATTCAGTAAGGCTGAGGGCAGCAAACAGCCTGCGGCCTACCTCTGTTATGGATCCTTTGGGATAGAGCCCAGACAGTAATGATTCAGATGACATTCTTGCCTAGTTTCTCTATCTCTCTCTCTCCCCCCCCCCACTCTCTTATAAAAAAACAGGGTTAAGCAATTGTCAAATATTCATTCCTCACCTGAGCCAAAAGGATTTAAACCTTTGTGGCAGTGTGGAAAAAAACACCTCCTGAAATAAAAAGCACGGTTTGTTTAGAAATCTAAACAAACCAATGAAAAACCTCAAGGGGAAGCATCCTTTTGGGCATAATGGGCATGAAGGGGGTGTGGGCAAAATTAATCAAAGAGAAAATGTGGCTGGAGATAGATCAGGAAGCATTTGCTAATGTGACAGAATAGTCCTCAAGGGGAATTAGGGCAATCCACAGAGCTCAGGCTCCATAGGCTGTTCAAAGTGCTGGAGAATATAATTGGGGAAAGGGCTCTGCAGGAACCGGAGGGCTGGGGGTGGATGGGAGGATCAAACTAGGCTGCTTTCTGTCTCACCCTTCTATTATATTCATGATCTATAAAGGAAAGACGGAATAGTTAGTGGATGAGCAGGTGAGGCAGGCAGTTTGATAGCCAGACATGAGCTTCTAGCCTTAACAGGGAATTATCTACTAGGATTTGCTTTCTTCAATCAGCTGGTGGCAGTGATTCTGTGAGTGCCGTTCCAGAAAGCATATAGCCTTTTTGTGTAATCCATCTGTTCTGCCACTTTAATGCAATTTCGCAACTGGCTTTAACCCCCAGCCCAGCCCATTACGCTACTATACCTACCACCAGTTTGTTAGTTGTTCTTCTGGATCAAAAACCATGTAGAGAGCATCCATCTATGACTCATAGATCTGTCCCATTTTGAGGGTGTCCCATTTTTTGTTTATGGGTGGTTTTCTCAGAAAGAAATGCCAATAGAACTGGGTGCATGATGAAGACAAAAACAAATCCCAGAGAATTGTATATACAGGACAGCAGGGAGACAATAGAAACAATCACACATAGCTGCCAACTCATAGGCTGCAGGCTCCAAGGGGGCAGTCCAGCATGGAAAATGTTTGGAGTCTTCAAATCCTCCTCCCACCAGTTGGTTTTGGCCCCAATGAGGGGAACGACAAATAATTTGTTCTGTGAATAAATCAAAGGTGGAAGGACCATGTCAGACTTTGCAAGAAATATATGTGCGGGAACAAGCATGAAGCCCATCTCTAGCTAATCAAATGTGACTCTGTCTCGCTTTCTCTCCTGCGAAATAGACAGGTGTGTGATCATGTCCAATGTGACGCCGGGCATTTTCAGTTTTTACACTGCTCCTCTGTAGAAGTGCTTTGTGGAGTAGTACCTTGTTTTCTGGTGGTGTCGGTTTGGCACCTTTCGCCAGTGTTGTTACGTTCCCATACAGAAGCAGGTTGTGAGTGTGGATTCTTTCAGTCCTGGAAAGTGGAGGTTCGTATTGTTTGCTAATAGGCAGAGGAGAGAGGACTGCACCAGGGAATCATGATAGGCAGCCAACACCCACCCACTCCCTTTGATCCACATGCATGCTCATACTTACCTTTAGCTTCTTCCTCCTTAACAGTCCTATTGCCATAGCAACAGAAATCTTAGGTCACGAGTCATATATATATATATATATATATATATATATATATATATATATATCCACAACAAATATGCCATCACTGATTATAGCAAAGGCAATGGAATCTAATTTTTGTCAGAGACATAACAGTGGTTTTGCATAATTGTATATTAATACTCAACATGGCAATATTTGGTTAAAATTCATGAATTCTGTTCTAAAAGGAGGGATAACGACCGGAGGCTTATTTCTTCTCCTTTTAAAAACATGTTTAAGGCTTGAATTCATATTTGAGCAGACTCCTTTTAATAATCTTATTATTAATGAGAAGAGGGTGCAAAACACACACGCAATGTGAGGGTTTTAACTCCACACAAAAAAAGAAAGGCTAGATCAGTGTTTCCCAACGTTTTTTGGGCAAAGGCACACTTGTTTCATGAAAAAAATCTTGAGGCACACCACCATGCCAGAAGGGGAAAGGTCACTTTTTACTTATGTAAAAAAAAAATAAAAAAATAGTAACAGCATAGAAGGTAATGGTTAGGCTAGCATCCCTCTTCCAAATATGCTAGGTTTTTATTTGCAGGGACTGTTCTACATGGGAAAGCATTCAGCACTGTCATTCTCCCATCTGCCATCTGAATTGGTACTATTCTGGGTCAACTTACTCTGCTGCATGTGTAGATGAAAATGGCACCAAGTGTGGGGGAGGGGGCAGAACAGGTTTCAGATACAGGATATTAAGCATACACGTACTTCAGATTGAACTGGTTGCTTGCTTTGCAAGTTTTCATTTCCCAAATGACTGCCTTGGCAAGCGCAATACCTACCAGGCTCAACGCCGGTCTCGCGCTGCCGCTTCCCGCGCTCTCAAGGACCCGGGAGGAGGAAGGCGTGAAGGGAATCCCGAAGGCGCGAAAACCTCGCGCATGCGCAGGCCTTCCGCCTGCGACAGCCCAGTAGGCTGGCCGAAGCGAGCGGCGATGAGATGTGGGAGGGAGCTCGCTCGCCGCCCCGCGTGTGCCTATGTGGGGCACGTTACAGCCCCGTGACGTCAGCGCCACGCAGGCAGCCAGGCAGGCAGACGGCGAGAGCCCCGCGCTGGGCGGCCTCTCCTCGCCGCCGCCGCCCCGCCTCTCGCCGCCCGCCTCGCCCGCCTCCCTCCCACGGCACACCAGGCAACGTCTCGCGGCACACTAGTGTGCCGCAGAACACCGGTTGGGAAACACTGGGCTAGATCATATTTATTAAATGTAAGCAACAGTGAAGTACAAATTACTTGAGCTGAGTAGGTAGGAAAGTCCTGATTTTCGTCAAGAGTAAAGTTGGAGGGTATTTGAAAGACAGAAGGAAGCAGGCCTCTATATACCAGGTGCTGAGGGGGGAGGAAGCTGTTGCACTCAGTTACGGCTTGTAGGCTTCCCCTAAACATCTGGTGGGCTGCTGAGAGAACAGGATGCTGGACTAGATAGGCCTGATGCTTATGTTCTTCTTTACAAAGTGCATAGGTAGTTAGTAAAGCTATAGAATTCACTACTAGAAGGTGTGATGACTGCCACCAACGTAGATGGCCTCAAGAGAGGGATGGAAGAACAGGCTACCAGTGACCAGGTCTGATGACTATATTCTACCTCCAGCTTCTGGAGTACAACAGCAGGAGCAGGGACAGACTTTGGTAACATGAGAAAATGGAGGTGGGGGGCAAATTTTCTCAAATATTTCTTGTTTTCAAAATAATTGCTTTGGGTATGGTTGATTTTGTGTGTGCACCATCAGCAGCAGGAGCAATCCTGCTGACTCTGCCTTCTCATCCTCCTAGTCCCCTTCCTCTGCCAGGTGAAGCTGGCCAGGTGGGGAAGCCAAGCCTCGCCTCTCTCACCTCAGCAAAGCTTCTTCCCCGCCCCCTGGCTCCACAGCGCCCCTTGCATCCCGCTGTCCCCTGCCGCTGCTAGGAGCAGCCGTAGATATGCCTCCTTTGGTGTTGCATGAGCTGGGGGGATGTGCCGGGCACCGTGGCACAAAGGCAACTAGAAATGGCGTTCCAGCGCCTCACAACCCGGGTTCCAGGCACCACGTAGCGCCTTGCTTTTCTTTTCCCGGTTTCCAAGCACTGGCTGGTGGGAGATGACTATTGTGCTCATGTTCGTCCTGTTTGTGGGCTTCCCAGAGGCATCTGGCTGGCCACTGTAGAGAACAGGATGGTGGACTAAATCGGCCTCTGGCCTGAACTGGAGGGGCTATTCTTATGCCTGGTGTCTTGTTACCTGCATTTTCACATGCCGTGCCTGATGCTTTATCTTCCAGATGATGAGAATGAGACCTAGAAGGGTTTGCAGACTTCTACAATGTGTAGGACGATTCCAGGGCTATGTAAGGTTAATTTAGGCAGGGGTTTTAGAGTGCCTCAATTTAGATATCCTGCTCTTGATTGCTGTTTGCAGGAGCTGTTTGGGGTATTTTGTGGGTTGTGCTTCTAGTGCTCTAGCTAGTTCATTAACTGACTTTAAGTCGGAAAGAGAAAGGTGGGATAACTCCCCCTTTTATAAATGATGCAGTTGTAGATGGATGGGTCAGACATAGATATAACTACGCTAGGCTTGGCTACTGATGTGAGAGAGTAATGGACACTAATAGGCATTTAAATGCCTGTGCCTGTTTCTGCACCCTTGGTATTTATCTAAATGATTTTTTACCTCTCTGCAGCCCCCAAAGGCTCCCAGATCAGTATGCAAATATCAGTAAGTTGATATAATAATAATTAATAACTGAGGTGCTCAGTATGTACACTTGTCAATAAACATTGTTATATAGGCACAAACCCTCAAAACCATGGTGAGATAGGGAGGACATTAACTCTTTCCCTGCCCACTTCCCACCAAAAATGCCTTCTCTTAAGCTTCCATTTGCATTTCATGGAAAGCCTCCATTTTGTGGGAGCGAATTCCAGAGTTCAACTACATAATTATTGGCATCCGCTTTCTGGGATTTCAGACGGGGTCTCTCCCAGACGTACCTTGAGATGCCAGTGTTTGAACCTGGGACCTTCTGCATGCAAAGCCACAGCCCTTCCAAATTCAGTGAAATCTCCCTCACCTGCACCAATTTCTCTGCCTACAGAGTGTAGAATTTGGAGAGGCCATTTGTGTGCTTCTCTGATTACTGGTGTTTAAAAAGGCTGTGTGACTATATAAAGCTGTGACTATGCTCATCAGTTCTGAAAGGCTCAGAAAGAAGACGATATCCCAAGGAGATGATGCTTAATAACCACACAAATGCAAGGCAAAGTTAAGCCTGTAATAATAATTTTTAGAAATGCATTTGACAAGCACCTTGATTCCATGAGATAAAAGGACAGAGAAGGCCTATTAGAGAGAAGTTAAAAACAAATCCCAGTGAAGAGTAATGAATGAAGCTGGTGAATCAATTGTCTTTGGTTCCTAAACTGTTGTGAACAACAACAAAAACCCCTGCCTCAACACCCATTGCATGTCAAGTGTGTCTCCTGCTTCTGGCCCTTAAGTTCTGCAACAGGAGAGGGAGGGAGAAGGGAAGGAAGGACTGTTGCTCCTCCCCTCTATAGCCACTCCATGCCCCATCATTTTTTTTGCTTCAGGGAGGCATGTTTGATGAGTCTTGGCTGCCATCGCAGTGGAGCATCATTGTCAGCCCTAGAGTCCCTCAAGGGAGTGCGTGACAGGCAGGGAGAGTTATAACTGTTGGGAGCGAGAGAAGAGAATGCTCCAAGCAAGCTCTTCCATGCAAATCGAGGCCTTAAATTGCACAGAGATAAATCACAGCAGTGAGGATTTGAGTGACTCCCATTTAGGAGGGGCATTTAAGCCTGCTGGATATTCACAAAGGATCAGGCACTGTATCATGCAGAGCAAGCAGATGTGCCATTTAGGAATCGGACGTGTAACTGGCTTTGGTCATGCATAGGATTGGACTGTATCCTGAGCCCTCCCACATAGATAATCCTAGCACATTGGACTACTCCTGCATATAGGCCCACAGAAGCAGATAACCACCCCTCTTAATCAGCGTCGGAGAGACAGGGGTGTAAGTGTGCCCCTGCCAGACCTCCTATGAGTCTCTCCCACCACCCATGTAGTTACTATCATCTTGCTAAATGGTTACTGCCTGCCCAGTGTATGTGTAAGGGCAGCCCTTTAGAAGTGGTGGTCAAACTGGTCTGGTTGCAGAACATGAGATTCCGCACGGGAACAAAGTACAGGTGGGTATCCCAGTTTACTGCTTTCCATGTGAAGAATGTCTGCATATTTCTTAATATGTCCTCCGGTGCCTGCGTTTACTTTCACATAATCATTGCCCATCACTGCTGAGACTGATTGGCGAACACACATTTCGCACGCACAAAGACTGATACATGTCACAGATGCACGTGCTCTGATGCAGACCCTTTAATGCCGAAGACTAGTCCTTTAACTGCTGAGATGAGTGTTATAAATGAAAGAGACTCTGAAGTCAGCAAACCATAAAATTAGCATTAGTGTGAAAATGACACCATTGCATCATGTTGAATGCAAAACACACACAAAGCAAGAGGCAGCCGCATCCAGTTCCCTCTCTCTCCCTGCCTGTGCTCTCTCAAATATGTGAGCTGTAATGATTTACAACAGCCCGCAAGGTACAGTAAGAATTTGCGATAATCCCCAAATCCAGACTGCTTCCAGTTTAGCAGTGTCCTTCCTTTGGTGTGCTTAGGAATTCTGTGATGGATTGAACATATGTAGCCCATCAAATCCCAATGGAAAATCCATTTCATAAAATGCAGAAATGCAGAAATGTCACACCCTGTACATAGATTTTGTTTTCCCCTTGCTTGCAAAAGGCAACATAATTTTCTATCCCCACATCACATAATCCAGGTGTGATTCTGTACTTCAAACATTCCAATGCTGCTTAACTTTTAAAAATGCGAAGTAACAGGCCTCGGAATTGGAGAGGCAGGGAGTCTGAAATGAAAGCTCTGCACAAGGCATTTTGGCATGAGGGATGAAAGTACTCTTCATTTCTCATTTTTTCCAGTCTTAAATTCAGTTCTCCACAGTTCACAGCAAATATATATACCTAATGGTAATTCATCAGCATTAGAAGTGTGAATTTCTCCCAGTTAAGCGCATTGTTATATGCAGTTTCGGCTAATGTTTTTGAAAGCAATTTCCTCTAATATAATGCATCTTGTATGTTATTTTCCCCAATATATTCACTTTGTGGTCACTTTCTCCTAATACATTTGTATTTTTGTAAACATTTGGTTGGTGAACAGAATAGCAAAATTCAGCTGAGTGCAAATTTCAAAGGATAGCTGTGTTTCAGTGCGCATATTGTTTCAGAAAGTGCAAATTTGATACGATTTGGCTTCAAATGAGTCCTGAATCAAATTTCTCTCCCATCTCTAGTGGGGTCTGACTGTGATGACTTCAGGGAAGGAAGGGCATTTTTATTTTTTGCATCCCCAGCATCACTCCCCCCTCCAATCATCCCACAATAATGGAAAATGTTTTAGTTAATGACAGGTATATGCTCTAACACATGTTACCCTTTTTTCTTTCTTTCTACACCTGGACCAACTATAACACCAGATACAAATCACTGGTGACATAATCAAGTAATACAGATTGTGCATTTAAGTGGAGGTCCATTGTTAAAAGTGTTTGTGTGCTGTTGGGTCAATGTGTGGCGAGAGAATTTTTTTTTCTCCAGACAGTGGTCCAGGAGTCACACATGCATTTTGCTATACAACCTGATGTTCTTGTGAGTGGTCAGGCTCTGCAATAAGACAGCACCACCACAGTTAATAAAGCCTTTGTGCTTCAGCGTGGCTATCAAATTGCAGACAAAGCTGAACAAGAGGTGTAGTAACAAAGAGAGCAAAATCTCATTGCTTCCATACCACTTTTGCAAACAAGTTTTGCTTTCTCCAGTGCAAAACGACAGGTAAAATATTTAAGCAATAATATAAACATCTGGTTGAATCAGATCAACACCTCTGTATTCTGTTCTCACAGCAGCCAACCAGATGCCTCTGGGAAGCCTGCAAGCTGGACCTGAGGACAATGGCCTTCAACCACCTCACCACTGGAGGCTAAATAAAAATGGGTTCCGAGTTTCAATTTGGCTCTGCTGTAACGAATGTGATCAGAATGACCATGTGCTTGAGAAGTTCTGCTTGGCCCAGTGCTATCTGGGGGATAGAAACTGCTGTCTCCCCAGAGATTTTAGCTGGGGATTTTCCAGATTTTCCGTAGCCTGAAGTGGGGAATCCAAGAGCCCGAAGTATATGCAGTTCTAATTCTGGCTTCTGGTAGAATCAGGAGAAGTCTTATGTTCCACTCCATGTAAAGTACTTTCACAATGGCAAACAGAGTTTTGTAATCCTCATCAGAATCCAACTTTTAACACCCACCCCACCTCAACGAGGGAGGAAACAAAGCTGCCTGTCAGATTGGAACTGAAGTGAAGCAAATGGGACAAGCTTACTGCATCTGGCAACTGGGCTTAAAACAGGCAGTTGATTGACTCTAAAATGACACCTGCTTATTCTGCAGTCTGCTTTCTGGGTGTAATGAGATGAAGCTGCTGACATATATAAAAAATAATATAATGATGGATTTGCATTCCTCACATCATGGCCCTCAACCAGCTTTTAAAAGTAGCAGGAAT
This sequence comes from Podarcis bocagei, assembly GCF_964188305.1. NCBI lineage: Eukaryota > Metazoa > Chordata > Lepidosauria > Squamata > Lacertidae > Podarcis > Podarcis bocagei. The sequence continues at coordinate 33,717,006 of NC_138135.1, read as the reverse complement.
CTGGTGTACAAGGCCTGATGAAAGTTTTGAATGAATTTGTGTCATATGAGGGACAAACACCATAGCACTCCTGAATCCACACAGCCAGGCACCTTTATCTGCCCCAGCCACACAAAACATCTCTCCCATATTGGTTTCTACAGCCACAGCAGGCGCTGTGACTCTCCAACAGCTTGATTTCACTTCCAAAGGCTCACTCTTCTATTTTTGAGTCATTTATCACCATGTTCCATGAATGAATCCTCCAGGAACTGAGGCAGAGCAAGATTTAAGTACGGTAAATAGGTCTGACGCTGCTATGTTTAGTTTGGCCCCTACAGTGCAACCCTTTGCATATTTACTCAGAAGAAAGTTCCACTTTGTTTAATACTCCATATTACGTATGTTTCAGATTACCGATTTTATTTTTTTTTTTTATAAAATTTTTATTGGTTTTTCAGAATTTTTAAAGACAAACAAACACAGAAAGAACAAACATACATGTATAAATTCATAACATATTTTCATAAACCTCTTTTCTGGGACTTCCCCATACCTCCCCTTTCTGCATCCCAATGTCCAGAGTTTTGTAGCAACTCCCAATTGTTACTTTTCAACCTCTGTCATCTTAGTCCTCTCTATGTTCTGATCTTATATCACTGTATCCCTTTGTTTCTAAAAACCACAGCACATTAACATTCATTAAGTTTATAGTAGTCCTTAAGGTAACTTTTAAATTTTCTCCATTCTTCTTCCACCGTCTCTTTTCGTTGGTCACGGATTCTGCCTGTCATCTCAGCCAATGTCATATAGTCCATCACTTTCATCTGCCATTCTTCCAGAGTGGGTAAATCTTGTGTCTTCCAATACTTTGCGATGAGGATTCTTGCTGCTGTTATAGCATACATAAAGAAAGTTCGGTCCTTCTTCGACACCAATTGGCCGACAATGCCCAGGAGAAAGGCCTCTGGCTTTTTAGGAAAAGTACATTTAAGTACCTTTTTCATTTCATTATAGATCTTTTCCCAAAAAGCCTTAATCTTCGGGCATGTCCACCAAAGGTGGTAGAAGGTACCTTCAGTCTCTTTACATTTCCAACATTTGTTATCGGGCAAATGATAAATTTTTGCCAGCTTGACTGGGGTCATGTACCACCTGTACACCATTTTCATAATGTTTTCCTTTAAGGCATTACATGCCGTAAATTTAATACCGGTGTTCCATAACCATTCCCAGTCATCTGACATAATGTTATGACCAACATCCTGTGCCCATTTAATCATGGCTGATTTGACTGTTTCCTCCTGTGTATTCCATTTCAGCAACAAATTATACATTCTGGATAAATTCTTAGTATTAGGTTCTAGCAGTTCAGTTTCTAATTTTGATTTTTCCATCTGGAAACCAATTTTCCTGTCCTGTTTGAAAAATTCCACTATTTGATGATACTGAAACCAATTTTGTACCTTATGCTTCAGTTTCTCATAGCTTTGCAATCTCAACTTATCTCCATCTTGTTCCAAAATTTCCCAATACTTCGGCCATCCGACCTCCATATTGAGTTTCTTCACTGCTTTGGCCTCCACTGGTGAGACCCATCTAGGGGTTTTGTTTTCCAAAAGGTCTTTGTATCTTCTCCAAACATTAAACAATGCTTTTCTAACAATGTGATTCTTGAAAATACTGTTAACTTTATCATACCATAAATATGCGTGCCAACCAAAAGAGTTGTTAAAACCTTCCAGATCTAAGATGTCTGTATTTTCGAGGAGCATCCATTCTTTCAGCCAGCAAAATGCTGCTGCCTCATAGTACAATTTCAAGTCCGGCAGGGCAAATCCCCCTCTTTCCTTCGCATCTGTCAGTATTTTAAATTTAATTCTGGGCTTTTTGCCCTGCCAGACAAATTTTGAAATATCTTTCTGCCACCTCTTAAAACATTCCATCTTATCCAGGATCTGCAAGGTCTGAAACAAAAATAACATTCTAGGCAATACATTCATTTTAATCACAGCGATTCGGCCTAGCATTGACAGTTTCAAATTTGACCAAATTTCTAGGTCTTTTTTAATTTCCGACCAACATTTTTCATAGTTATCTTTATACAAATTCACATTTTTTGATGTCAAATAGACCCCTAGATATTTCACCTTCTTGACCAGTGTCAACCCTGTCTCCTCTTGGAACTTCTCCTTTTCTGCATCTGTTAGATTTTTGCCTAAGACTTTGGTTTTTTGTTTATTCAGCTTGAATCCAGCTACCTGGCCAAACTGTTGTATTATTTCTAACACCTTTTTCGTACTAGCGTTTGGCTCTTGCAAAGTCAATACTAGGTCATCTGCAAACGCTCTTAACTTGTAATGTTTAGCTCCGACCTGGACACCCTTGACCTGCTGGTCTTCCCTTATCATATTCAGCAACACCTCCAGGACTGAAATAAAAAGTAATGGGGAGATTGGACACCCTTGTCGTGTTCCTTTCTCTATCTTAAGTTCCTCCGTCACTACATTATTTACAATCAATTTAGCTTTTTGTTCAGAATATATTGCAGCCATACCATTCTCAAAACCTTTACCTACCCCCATCCCCTGAAGATTCTTTAACATAAAGCTCCAGGAAATATTATCAAAGGCTTTCTCCGCGTCCACAAAGATCAATACTGCTTTGGTGTTTATATTCACCTCTAGCTTTTCCAAAATGTCTATCACATTTCTAACATTGTCTGCCAGGTGTCTTTTAGGGAGAAAGCCTGCCTGGTCCCTATGAATCTTCTCCATCAACACTCTTTTAAGTCTTTTTGCCAAAATGTCTGCAAAAATTTTGTAATCCACATTGAGTAAAGATATTGGGCGGTAGTTCTTCAATTGAGTCTTTTCAGTCTCTGTCTTTGGTATGAGTGAAATATATGCTTCTTTCCACGATTCAGGTGCCCTTTTTCCCTCAAGGATCTCATTACAGACTTCTTTCAGTGGTTGAATCAACCATTCCTTCAGTGATTTGTAGTATCTTGAAGTCAGCCCATCTGGTCCTGGAGATTTGCCTAGTTGCATATTCTGAATGGCAGCCTCTATCTCTTGCTCTGATATTCTCTGGTTCAAATCAATCTTGTTTTGATGAGAGATTTTTTGTAATCCAAATTTTCCAAGGAATTTGTCTATATCTTCTTCATTTTGCGGGCCTTGGGTATAAAGCTTTTTAAAATAGCCTAAGAAACAGTTTCTAATCTCATTAGGTTTAGATATGTTCTTTCCATCCACTTCTAGACTTGTGACTGTATTTAATTTCTGCCTTTTCTTCAATTGCCATGCCAGAAGTTTACCACATTTATTTGCCGATTCGAATGTCTTTTGCTTCATCTGTTTTATCTTCCATTCAATCTCTAGGTTCATCAATTCCATATATTGTGACTGATATAGCTTAATCTCTCTTAAAATCTCCTGGGACTTTGGCTTTGCTCTTAGTTTTTTCTCTCCTTCCTTTATCTTTTCCAAAATCTTTTCTTTTTTCTCATTCTGTTTTTTCTTCTTTATTGAGTTTTGTTGAATCAAGAAGCCTCGCATCACGGCTTTACTTGCGTCCCAGATCACTCTTTTCTCAACGTCAGCCCTCAAATTTATTTCAAAATAGTCTTTTAACGTTTTTTGGGCCTTCGTAAGAATTTCCTTGTCTCGAAAGAGGGTGTCATTCATTCTCCATCTAAATTGACCAGTTGATGTTAGTTTCATTTCCATCTTCACGGCGTTATGGTCGGAGCAAGTTTTTGGGCAGATTTCTACCTTCTTAATCTTTGGAGCCATACCACTAGTAATCCAGATTTGATCGATTCTGGTCCAGGTCAGCATTGCTTGGGAGAAAAAGGTTCCCTCTCTCTCCAGAGGGTTCCTTACTCTCCATATATCTATCAAGTCCATGTTTTCAGTCATTTCAAAGAAAGTCTTAGGCAGTCTCCCTTCCTTAGTGATTGTTAGTCTTTGTGACTTATCCATATTCGTAGAGACCACGCCATTCATGTCTCCCATCATTATCATATTATAGTCCAGATAGTCCGTAAGGGTTTCATGAAGTCTCTTAAAGAAGTCAGATTTGCCTTCGTTTGGTGCATAAATTCCAACAACTAACAGTTTTTCTCCTTGTACTTGTATCTCCACTGCCAAATATCTCCCTTGTTCATCTTTAAAAATCATTTTTGGGGCCCATTTTTCTTTCACATATATTACAACTCCTCTTTTCTTAACTTTATCTGATGAAACAAATTCTTGTCCTAGCCTTTTGTTTGTAAGTAGTCTCCTATGGGCTCTGGTTATATGTGTTTCTTGTAGGCATATCAAATCCAATTGTTCTCTGTTCAAAATGTGAAATACTTGTCTTCTCTTCAAAGGCCCATTCAGTCCATTACAATTCCAGCTAAGGAATTGTAGAGCCATCTTATTGTTTTCTTATAGCTCCTCCAACAGCTCCAAGTTGTTGCTCTTCTTCTGATGGTAATGGTTTCTGTCCAATCGAAAGGTTGAGAATGTCTAGTGCTCTCCTCTGTTCTGCCAGTACGTCCACAGTCCCCTTCTGGAGGTCCTCCTGGTGTCTTGCCAGAAATTTATCTTTATCTTGGATTGTCTTTATTTTCACCTTTTTTAATTTATAGTCAAATGACAGTCCTTGTGGGAATTCCCACCTAAAACGGATGTTGTTTTTCTTTAGCAAGAGGGCCAAATCCTTGTAGAAGTTTCTTAAGTCCAGGATGTATTTTGGGATGTCTTTAAAGATCTGTACAGTTGAGTTACCAATTTGAAAGGCCTTTTGAAAGTGTAATCCTAGGATTTTGTCTCTTTCTTCCTTGGATCTGAGTGTGATCAAGCAGTCTCTCGGGGTCTTTCTGTCCTGTTTTTTGCCCAGTCTAAAAGCTGTTGTGATTTTAAATTCGTCTTCCTCCAAATCCCAACAGCCCACAAACTCCCGTGTCAGGTATTCCGCGAGATTGTCTCTCTCATTCTCTGGAACCAACCTTAGTTTTAAGTTTCTCTCTTTTCTCTGTAAGTCCCATAAGGCCAAAGTTGCGTCGTGCTCATAGACCTTCTTGGCAATCGGTTCTAGTCTCTCCTGCGTCTCTCCAGCAGCAGCTTTCGCATCCTCGGCAATTTGGCGTGTGGTTGCGTTTTCCTCTACCAGTTTGTTAATGGATTCTGTATTCTGATTTAATCTTGCTGATATCTCTGTTAATTTTTGCGTATTTTCTGAAGTTTGTTTTGTCAAAGACTCCAGAGTTTGATTTATCTTAAGCAAGGCATCTGTCACCGCTTCCATAGAGGCAGCTGCTGCTTTTTCCTGTTCTGTTATTCCTGCTGGTCCTGGAGCTGCAGCTGAAATTGAGCCTCTTTTCTTTGACGACTGCTGTTGCAGCTGTTGTTGTTGTTGTCTTATTTTAGCTCTTGTGACAATCTCTTCCTGTGTACCACTCATGTCAAGGTCACTTCCCACGGGAGCTGTTCTGCTGGGAAATTCCACTGTCCTGGGCCGTGTCAAACATTCATTACCCTCTAGGGGGAGCAAATCAAAATGGCCATAAAGTAAAAAGTTCAAATACAAGAACAAAGGAGAATGTCCAAAGGTGTAAAAAAGAAGGATTTTACAGTCAGAGTCAATATTGCTATAAACTTGTAGCTGCAAATTGCCACAGTTTCACAGTTTCACAGTTTCACAGTCTATGTTGTTTCCCCTTGTATTACACTGTGGCCAATCACTGTATAAACTTTGTATCACAGTATCATAGTATTACTTTGTGGGCAAAGTCGGTTCAATGAGCTATTGCTCTGAGAAGGCAGACCGTTTCGTGCTTTTAGAGCGAGACAGCAGAGGATTTTGCTTGAAATAAATCTTGCAGATTTACAGTCTCATTCGTCTCCCCTCTGCCCTGCTAGCTAGAGGGGAGATCCAAAATCCCCGTGCCCGGTTCAGTTACTTAGAAAGCAAGTTTCATCGGATGCAAGTTTAAAGTTCCGCTGCTTTAAATTTCATGCAGTCGGGGGGAGGTAGACTTCCTTGATTTAACCCCCCGCTTTCAGCTCAATTTCTAAAGTTTCCCAATTGTTTTTCAGTTCCTACTCACGGGAATTCAGTCCAAATTTCTTTTCAGGAAGGAATCGGCGCTCTCCGCTAATGGCGACGCGGCTTCACTTCGCAGGCTGGGTAGCGACTCTCAGCACCGCGCTCACTCCCGATGTCGATCCGTAGCCTTTAAAAAGGCTCTTTCACGGTACCGGGGGGCGCAAATGGTGCCCACCGAGTCTCCTTGTTCTCAGGCTTCAGCGCCTGGGATTTTAGGGGTCCCCCGCTCGCCGTAGCGGGTAAGACCCGAACTTGCGAAGCAGTCCTTCTCCGGAGCTCGGAGGCAGGACCGCCATTAAGCGCTGGCACCGACCGGAAGTCTTTCCAGATTACCGATTTTAAGGCTGGTCTTTCACCTCTTCTTGGATCCCTTTCTACTATCCTGCTGAGGCCGTCCAGATTCCTGAGGTGAGTCTCAATAGGATTATAAGACGTAATTGTTGGGGAGTAACTTCCCTATCTTCTTGCTGACCTTGTAAGGAAGTATTTCCATAGTAGAACCACACATGGTATTCTAATATGGAAATAAAGCCACATTTGTGGCTTAATCAGCAAATGCTTAAAATGCCTGCTGTATTTCAAACTGCATTAGCACGTTGTTGTAAACACCAGAGAAGAGGTGGGGATGTCTTCACCTGAAATGCATTGCCTGTTGGTTTCCCCACACCTGCTTTCCCCTGAATTCCTATTCAGGAGGCTGTTATCTGCACATGCATTATCATCAAATGTACACACCAAGAAAATACTGGATACATATTAATTTTGGCTAACATCATGTTTACATGGCTTCTAACACCATTGGTGGGAGTGCACTGGAGCCAGAAGTGGCATTCTGTGCTTGTTTTACATAAGTGCAACAGACCAATAGGGAGTGCCTTTCATTCCCTAGAAAGAGATCCATATTGGTTCAGAGAAATACTCTCAAGTCAGCATAACGCATGTGTGCTGAGCTTTCCCATCTTATGCTGATCTTTGGAGCACAAAAGATAGGTGGATCATTCTATTTCTGGTCCATGTAAATTTCACATGTGCTTATTCTTAATACCATTTTGTCCTGTTTTCACATCCATTGCAATTTTACACCCACACATACACACACAAATGTAATTTAAATAAATAAATAAATATTGTATTACAAAATATGTATTTAAATATTTTATCCCAATGTATGCGTTTATATGTATATTCTCTTTCAAAATACACATTTTAACTTGTTTTGGTAATACTTTTTTTTTAGCTAAGAAGTTAATTGCAAATTCTGAAAAATGCAAAATCTGAAGGATAATTACATTTCAATCTATGGGAAATGTCAATTAGGTTAGTTTGTTTAAAAATGCAGACCAAATAAATTTTTCCTTTCCTTCACAAATGTGGTTAGTGCAAGCACTAGTGTGTTTGCAAAATGAAACATTTAGTTTGAGTAACGCTTTAAAGTTCCCAATTTGAAGGCATGGATGTGAGCTTGTGCCTAAAAGCCTTTTCGTGGGTGAGAACTGAAGATATCTGCGCAAGGTGCTAAGTATTTCTTCCCACTGTGCAGAACATCTTCAATACTCATTGACCTGAATAGAATGTAAAGAGATATAGCACCTCAAAACAGTTTGAATATTCAAACTGGTAGTTTATGCAGGGTCCCAATAAAACTGCCTGTCCCCAATTTCTATCTCTGAAGCAGTCTGTCTTTGAGTGTGTGCACTTCTGTTCCCCCATGATTCAAAAATGCAGCCCCACAATTTTGTGACTTTGTCTGGTGGGGAAACCATGAAAAACACAACACTCAGCCATACTTCTGTTTGGTCCACATTTTATTCTGCTTGTCCCGTGTTTTCAAGGCTCATATCTGAGAGGTTTTTTATATGTTCTGCTGCTTTCCCTGGGAAAACCTGCTGTTTAAAGCTGAATTGGAACAAATGTAAATCTACAGAAAAGTCGATTGAAGTTTGTTACGATTCAGAGGAAAACAGTGGGTTTTCTTGGGGAAAGTGGCAGGGGAAACAAAAAACCTCTTGGACTTGTGCCTAGAAATCATTGGAGAAGCTGAAGTGTGGACAAGCCCTTGCAATGTAAAACTCCCACAATATTTCTGGATTATTTTTTTTCTGGAGACATTAAGCTTCTCCTAGATTCCATGAGATTTCCAGAAGTGGATTTTACATTGTCTGAAAGATCACTGGGAAGATGGAATAATGTGGGTGCAACCTAGGTAACTTTTATAATCGGTTTCTAGTCTTGATAATCAGCTGAAAAGGGTGGGCAACCCCCTCCTTTCGCTCCACTTGGCAGTGAAGTGGAGCAGTTGTTTTAAAAAACATTTATTCTTGCTACCATACTGCAGAAACAACCTCTTGTGGGGAGAGCAAGAAAAATAACACCACACCACAGTCGTTCTTGTCAAAAGGCAATACTTTAATGTTCAAAACTTTCTACACAAAGTGCATTTGTCTCCTGTGTTTTGTTTGTTTCCTTCACTGGGGAGACTTTCCAATGAGACTTCCTTTCCTCCCTGTGCAGTTTCTGAGATAGACAAAATTCCTGCAGGCACAAGGGACCTGTGTCTTCCTGTGACTCCCCACTAAAGGGACTGGACAAGAGAGCCCCAGTGGAAAGGAGACCAACCAGGCATAAACAGACCTTCTCACATAATAGAGCAGAACCTTCACTCTAAGCCAGCATACAGAAATAACCTATTTTGTTGCATTTTATAACAACCCACTCTCTGGGAAGAATAGATGTGTCTTCTTCTTTTTCAAAACCATTAGTAAATAATTAAAAGGGAGAGGCAAAATATTCTCTAAAGATAACCTAGTCCTTGGTTGCCATGGTAACACATTTCCTAGGCCAAAAGCCTTTTCCTTTACTTGTAGAGAGAAATGAAAATGCGAGCGAGGAATCTGTTTTTGGGAAGGAAGGAAGGGATTTTGTTGATAAGGTGTAGATGTCTGTGCTGTTATAAATTCAAGTTAAACATCAGAGCGTTACATAACAGAAGCTGGCTGGGATTTCTATAGACACAAATTGGTGGCAGCACCTTCAGATAAATGAGGCACTGAATATTTCATAAAATGAAGGCCAGCTGAGATTGTGGATTCATAGCTGGGATAACAGATTATAGTTTTTCCAACAGCATAGATTTTGTCTGTACCCAAACAATCCATCCAGATTAGTTGCCAGGTACACATACTAAATGGCTGAGTGTGCATTCTTTAGGGTGACTGTGTCATTTGAAGGGATATCAGAGAACACTGCTCTATTTGTCCTCTGAAGGACTGTGTAATCAAGGTCTACTTTAAAGATAAAGAACTATGAGAAAGAGCAGGGCTTTTGAAGTTGCCTATCAGTAGTTAACACCAGAAGAGCAGACCAAAGAGGCACACAGGTCACCTGCCTCCAGATTTGTATCTAAACATATAAATTGCCATATGCAAATTTTATGCAACTTTTTTGGGTGATGCATTAGGGGCCACCTGAGGACACTTATTTAGGAGGAAGGGACAACTGCTTTTATCATCAAATTAAACCTAAGAAGGTGGGTCACCTTAGAAGGTTTGGGAAAGCACCTTCTCTGGGTCCTACGCTTCCCTCAGAATTTCCAGGCCAAGCCAGAAGCCCCCCAACAAAGACCCTCCTATCGTAAGATTATGAAAAATGTGCAAACAAAAACCAGCCCCTGAAATGTAAGGGCTCACAAGACAAACGGTTATCAAAATAACTGAAATGTATGAAGCAGAAAACCTGCTTGTGAACATGAGATGGTGCTTTCTCAAACATGACAACCGGAGACCCAGCCTAGCACCACTGGAGAGTGGGAATTACTTCTAATTAAACATGCATAGAATCAGGCTCTAAGCAATGCAGGTTTGAACCCTGCTCTACTCTTTGATGGCGACCATTCTCAGGGCAGAACAACACTTTACAGTACAAACACAAGCGGACCCAACACTAACACAGAGATAAACGGGTGGGCAAAGGAAGGGTTAAGCACCCCTTCTGAATTCCTCAGACTTTGCAGCCACTCTCAATACAAGGAAATTAAATTCCTAGCTGCTTTTCATGTCCACCTCTCCACTATTTAAGGCTACATTTGAAATAACTGCAGACAACATTATACACTGCATATTTTGTCTTTGCGTGTGAGTGGGCTTTCTCTCTCCACATTTCAAGCATATCTAGGTACAATTCCATATATTCAGTTCACACCATGACATTTTGGAATGATATTGTGAGCGTGCAGATGTGCATTGGGCTCCCCATTGAGTTTTGCAAGGATTTTCATAGGCAACATCCAATAGGAATGTAAAATCCCTACCTACTATTTTGGCAGGCAGTGTGAGGTCTACTGTGCCTCTGTTGGTGTTTGGTACGGGAGCTGATGTCGTCTGACAGCTGTCCAAAAGCAAAAATGGCTGGAGATTCCCTGCTGAACAGAATGAACTGGCCCCTGCACGATTTCGGCATGGGATGGGGATGATGAAGTTGATCAATTTCAGTCTCAGTCTCATTAAAAAGTTTTGGTAGGGACTGCTTCCTTGTCCCTTGCAGGGGAGAGTGTGTGATTTAAAGAGGGGCTGCCTATTCTCTCCCCATGACAGTTTTATGCTTGATAAAGAAAATAGGTGGGAAACATGCCACAAAATTCAGCTCAAAATAAACATTTAAAATCAACACTGCTGTTATTGCTTTATTAACGCAGACCAGTGGCTTATCTGAAGAGGTGGGGATTTCAGATCTCTTAGGGAATCCCAGAGCATTAGACACACTGCTCAGTTCAGCTTCTGCACTCGCTAAGGAACATGTATTACTTTCCGAGATGTGATGTCATTGTAATTCCATCTCCTGTGCATCAACACATTTGGTATTTACTGCCTTATCAAATATAAAGAACAAAACAACTGTTTTGACATACAGACCAGCAGTGCCCTTGCTTCTTACGTTATAGGGGGCTACAATCATGGCTCTTTAAAGGGCCTTGACCCTTGGCGCAAGCCCCAAAATTGCAGAAGGGGTCCACAGAGGTAGGTGTGGTCCACTCTATGCAGCAGAAGAAAGGAGTGCTCTGCTCTGAAAGCAAGCTCTCCTCCCTATGCACCTCTCCACCCCGATGGCATGTGCCTTTCAGCGAAGAGAAACGTGTTAGCAGGAAAGGGGATCATTTCCTACTCTTGTTTTCCCAAAGCCCTTTAAGTTGGCTGCCAACTTTTCCACCAGCACCTGTAGATGTGCCATGAAACAGTGCTTCGATCTGCAGCAATAAGCAAGGGAGAGATTTCACTTGCTGATTTCTGTGGATCATGCTTCTGCCAAAGCCAAAGGAGCCTGCCAGGTTGCTCCCACCCCTGGGTCAGTTGGCAACACTAAGTTGCATCGCTGAATATCCTACACCTGCCCTAAAACTGAAAAATAATAATACATGCTTTCCAGAAATCAGTCTTTCTAGTAGAGGGCTTGGCTAGTGGTAGAAAAAGCAAGACTGGATACAAAGGCACCCTGAAAGGGGGATTGAATCACTGGGAATGAGTTACATGATAGAGAAAGAAACGGACCTCTCTGTTTTTTTGAGAACGATCCCTATGACTGAGCAGATTTCGTCTAACCAGCCACTATATCTAACCAGCAACGGGCCACCACCCTGGTGATCAATCCACCCTGTTTGCAAAGCACAGAAAAGGCGAGCAACAATCCTTTCAAACATTCACTGGTGAATAAATAACCCACTGTATTGCATATACACATACATTTACACACATGTACACACACATACACACACTCACTCAAGGCCAAACTACATGTGACATTATACATGCAGTTTGGTGTTGCGTGTAACTTTTAAAGACCATAAATAGCTGATGTGGGGCCAAATCACGATGACTGACACTGCAGCACCTGGGGAAGCAGTTTAACTCTTTCCTCCTGCCCCCCACAAGTTGCTATTTGGCATCAGAGGGAAGTGCTCATTGGAGCCAGTGGGGGGCTTCCTTCCTGTGTCAAAAAGCAGCTTGAGAAGGGCTGTCAGGGTTATGAAACAAGGGGAAAGGGTTAAAGCCGCCCTGCATGCATCGTGGTCCCAATCTATCATGCTTCCTGCCTTTCAGCAGCAGCAGCAGCAGCAGCAGCTATTTAAAGTTTTTAAAAGATACATGCAATGCCAACCACAGCTGCAGTTTGGCCCTCTCCATCAACTTCTGCTGTCGGGTCCCAGAAAGATGCAGACTGTTTTGAATTCTTATCTCATCTGACACAATCCAAGAGCCACCACACTGAATTAGCATAGAAGCATTGGGGAGGAACATGGCTCACCCATCTTCCCTAAGATTATTCAGCGATAAATCCCCGTGTGTCAAAGTTATGAGCCCCAAACTGGAGACAGAGAGCTAATGGCGCTTTACGCTTGAGGTTCGGCCTGCTCCTCTTGCTCATTCTCTCGCGTTTCATTTTTATTCTTTCAATATATTTGTAAAAAATAACATACCTTTCTCTAGAGATGGTTTTTGCACCTTTGGGCTTCTAAAATAGACTCTTCAAAAGTACTGAATGATAAAGAAAATAAACTCTACACCCCAAACCCCTTAACAGTACAGAGTAGTTCCCCCCAAGCAGCTTTCTTTTTTTTTTTTTTTGCAAAAAGAAAAAAAGATTAGTGAGAATCGGAGCATCCAGTAGTTGCCCTGTGACTTCTCGTTGTGACACGCACCCCTTTAAAAAAAGCAAACCTGAATAGCCGCCAGTGCTCCATGGCCCAACAGTGGGAGCCGCAAGCCCCTCAGAGTTCACATTTAAGAAATGGAGCCTTCATTGTCCTTGCCTGAGGAGCTCAACTACACTGAGAGGACACAACCCCAGCTGAAGATTTAATGGTGCTCACCCTAAGTATTTCCATGGAGCATTTTCACATAGTGAGTTGTCCTTTGCTGCCCTTCTCCCCCAAACAGCTGGGCAATAGCTTTTGCACTATTACTATTTCCCGAATAGAAACATAGAGCAATATGATTTTCCTCAAAAGAGATTCCCAAACCCTTAAAACACAGCTTGGTTGCTGATTTCAGTCTGAAATAATCCCCCCCCCCAAAGACCCTGCCCTTTTCACGCTTAGCACTTTTCTGGAAGTCCTAAGCTCTCTGTAAAAAAAATAAATAAATCATTCTCTATATCTGTACATATATATTTGTCTATGTAGAGGAGTAAACGGCTGCCCCCCAGGCTACTCCTTGGGCCAGAGGCTCTTCGGCCTCATCACCCAGAATTCTCTGGATTCCTATGCCCCACTCTCATCTTTGCAGAGGTGGTGGTCCCGTGCATGGGTAGGTGGGTGGGTGGGGGGGTCCACATATTGCTTTCGCTCTCTCGTGTCTCTGAGGTATGGTACAAAAGTCTTTGTTTTCCACACATACACACGCACACGCACGCACACACACATATTTATATTTTGCGTGTCTGCTTGTTTCCTTCTCCACAGCTCCTGCGTTTGGAACTGTTTTGGAAATGGCAGCCAGCACACGCTCCCTTGTTCACACAGCGCTCTTCCTCCCCGTCTTAGGGAACTGCCTCATCTATTCCTCTTGCTGACTCCGCTCCCCAGCTGCAACTCGGAAGGAATTGGGGAGCTGTGGCCTGCAGTCTCAATCCTGTCCGAGCCCTCTGGTACGTTGCCCTCCCGCGGAGAGGGGCTGTTCTTGCAGAAGTCCGTCACCCACGAGGGCATGGATAAAAAACCCCTGGGGTCAACAGAGTAGAACTGCTTGCTGTCGGTTGCTGCGGAGCCCCGGGAGGAAGGGTTGGCATGGAGACTGCTGGTGCTGTTGCACTTCTTCACAAGCGCCAGACCTTGGGGCGGAGGGGGCGGCGAGAAGAGGGAGGTCAGAGAGAGACTGCTGAGGGTCTCTGACTGCTCGCTGTTGTTGCCTCCGCCTCTCAGGCTGCTCCCTGCGCCCTCCTCGTCCGAAGGGTCCATGGAGTCATGGTAAGTGCAGCCGGGGCTCGTGCTCCCACCGCTGCTGTGGCTCCGCTGGTGCCGGCTCATGTTCCGGAGAGTGAAGATCCCACGGCCCCTCAAGCTCTGCCTGCGGGAGGCAGGGGAAAGAGGCGCCACCAAGGCTTTTTTGGTGGCTGTGGCTGGCACTGGGCACAGTGCAACTGGGAGGTCCAGGGTGCACTGGGGCGAGTCACTGAGGTTTAAGCTGTCCTCCAGTGTGGTCTGCAAGCTGCCTTCCGAACTGTTGCTCCTGCAGTCTTCCAGGGAGGTGTCACTCTCTGTGGTCTGCAGGGTCAAGAATCAACAACAGAAACAAAGTGGTTGATTAGCAGTGATGCCTGCATTGCAGGGAGTTGGACTGGTGAACCCTCTGGGTTCCTTCCAATTCTACTGTCCTATGATTTCTCAGTTGTCATGCTGTTGGTTGAGGGAGGGACTGGGACATCAGCCGCAACTGGGGCATCAGTGGGAAGGTTAACATTAAAGCAGTTCAGTGCTTCCTGCCCCCAATTCACGTCTCACCACCCTGAAGAAGGCACACTGGACACTGTTCCAGTTCTTAGCTCCCAATCAGCAGTATCTCCTGAAAACAGCAATGTGCAGCATCATCACAAGGACCACTGTTGGCCAAACATTACTTTGCCATTAAAAAATATATATATAGATAGATGGCACTGATGGATCAGACCAAATGCCATTAATGTCAGCACCCTAATTAAGCTATGTTTAATTAGAGCAGACCCACTGAAATTAATGAACGTGAACAAGTTAGATCCATTAATTACAATGGGTCTCCTCTGAGTAGAATGTAGTTGAGTGCTACCCACTGTCTCTAGCAGTGGACATCTACACAACAGGTGTTTTCTTGCTTATTTCCAGAACCTGAGAGAGGGACACTACTTCTGAACATGGATTTCTATGTCTTTTCAGTCCTGCCTAGAAGACATTTGATGAATCTGTCTCTAGTTAATTAGCCTTCATTTGAAAAAGCTATCAGAGATGTTGGCCAGCATCACAAGTTGTGGTAATGAATGGTATTAATTTTGCGCTTTGTGAAGAGATATTTCATTTTGACTCTAGTGCCAATCAATATCATTAGACGCCCTGCAGTTCTATTATTATATAAGAGAGACATTTTTTTCTTTCCATGCTCTCTCTCAATTCTCCCCACACTGCTTTTAATTTTACACATCTCTTTCAGGCCATCCCCTTTTAATTATTGTTGTTTAGCTGGTCTGCCAACATGTCAATGCTATGTAAAATGGGACTCTGGAGTGCTCTTGGCACATGTGTCCTTCATGTGCTCAAGACCAAAATTGTACATCCTCCAGCAATTGATTTCCATCTTAGAATGTGGTCTGCAACCAAGCAGCTGTAAAATAGCAGGACCTGGAAGAGAGGAGCCATGTCTGAGAGCAGGTCTCTCTTCCCCTCTTCACACAACCCATCATTCCATAGCATATGAAGGGACTCCAATGTACATTAATTGTCCACAGCATTAGAATCAGGACAACAACAAAGGCAGGTATGGGTTTAGTAGCAAAGTAAGGGAAGCACACGTAATCTTGGGGAATTATTTATGTCACTCAAGCACCCAGGTGACTGGGGTCCATGCGGGGCATGGAAGTGATGCCAAGTGGGCACATCAATGTGCCCAATCACTGCTGATCAAGAAAGACTCTTCCAGACTAAAAAGAAAGGTACCCTGCCTCTTTCCAGGCCTCTTGCACATAGGGAATTTAAACTCTCTGTGGGAGTAGCTTACATCTGAGAGCCTGGAGGGGAATAGGCCCCTGGTTAAAACTATGTGAGATGTGGAAATGTCCTCCCTTGATTGGTGATGGACACACACCCTGATGTTTCCCCAACAGTACCTATAGTAAGGAAGGAGGAGGACTCAGAAGATCCTGTATGGATATTCCTGCACCTTGTTTGCAAAGTGTGCATGTGAGGTGGTTGGATCTTGGCATAAATATAGGGGGAAATAGGGAAGAGCATAGATGCTGCTGGATCCAGCCTAGTTCTCACAGTGGCCAACCATATGCTCATGGGAAGCTCACAAGCAGAACTTGAGTGCAAGGGCACTCTCCCCACCTGTGATTCCCAGCAACTTGCACTGAGAGCCTCTCATAGTGGTGGCTGAAAATTGCTATCATAGCTAGTAGCTGTTGATAGCCCTTATCCTTCACGACATTGCAAAATGGAAATTTTCCCTGATTGGGACAGGAGAGGACTATTATCTAGTCTGGGGCTGCAAAGTAAGGTTGGAATTCCACATTTCACTTCTGTGTCCTCAAAGTCAGGGCCAAGAGTCCAGTTTGCAGCATTAAAGCTTTGGGCCTTGAGAACAGCCTGGAAAGTCACAATCTTAAGGTATAAATTAAGTAAACAAAAAACTCTTTTCCTTATCCACCTGCAGCTTTCCGCTGCTCATCTTTCCCCCAGACTTGTTCTTCTTTCACAGGTGTGTGCCAAAGGAAGTTAGAGAGAAAAACACCTGAAATGAGGTGTGGCCAAGCTAGGGAAAAGCATTTATACTAGGTTTATCTAATATTCAACCCCAATAATGTATATTTAGTTCTGAGGATCTCATCATTGCGTGGATATCTAGTTTTATTAACCCCCCCCCCCCCAAGATAAAGACAATTCACAATACGGTGTGGAATTGTGACTATACCAACAAAGCACGGTCTTTGCGTCTTTGACACTAATTTCAAACATGAGCTCATTTTCCTTGAACCTTTGCTGTGTGTCACTGATGAGATGCTAAAACAAGCAAATGGAAGAAGCCTGTCTTCCAGCAAATTCCTACAGAACGAAGTTGTTTGTGTGGAACATCCCCCCCCCAACACACTTCCAGGTCAGAGTGCAAAATCTAAATGTGGCAGTCACCTCTTTTCCCACACAACATCTAATCCCCTCTACCCTAAGTCTATGAGAGGCTAAAATGTCTGGCAATGGACAGATGGAGGAATGGCGGTTGTAGGAGTCCTTACCTGGTGGATAAGTGAGCAGTGGACACTTGGAGATTGCAGAGACGCCCAGGAAGCTTGCAAAGAGATTTTTGGGAGGCTCTCTGGGCAGGAAGCTTTCTCCTGACTTGGCGGATTGGCAGAAACAGCTGGGACGAAAAACTCTGCTCGCAATGGTAGCAGGGGATTGGCTGCATCTGGAGAGAAGGGGGTGGGAGGACCTGACAGAGTCAAGGAGGAAAAAAATCAGCACTCTTCAAATCCGTTTCTACCCATGTCAGAAATCTGCAGGGTACATCCACATGTCACTTCTTTAATGAGGAAACACAGGCAATCAAACTTGATTTTTCTTGTAATGTTTTCTTCCTCCTTGCCATCTATTCGCTCTTTCTTCCCGGGTAGCCAGTACTGAAAGTCCTCAGCCTGCACTGCACCCTCAGCCAGTACTTCCAGCAACAACAGTAGCTAGCAGTCCTTACGGATGGGTGAAGATGTCACTTTCATTTTGTCTCATTTTTCCAACCTTTTCCAAAGTTCAGTTCTCTACATTTCTACATCAATTTGAGATTTTCTTTTAAAAAGTCCTCGTGAAAATTCATGAGCTTCTTGTGTGAACTTCTAATACACATGCTTTTATGTACAATCTTGCCAAATACACACACTTTTGCAAGGCAATTCCCCCTAATATACTGCATTTTTCTATGTTATTTTTTTAAACTAATATATGCATTTATATGAACACTTTACCCTAGTGTATACATTTTTGCACACATTACTTGGTTGGAGGACTGTACTGCAGAATTTGGAGGAGCACAAATTTTGAAGGCTTGAGTTTCAGCTCATGCATGGTTTCTGAAAAGTGTGATTGTGATATGTTCACTTTTAAATGAAAACTGAATTGAATTTATTCTCTACTTCTAGCAGTACCTCTATTCCAGCCATGTTCTTCTCCCATTGCCCAATCTTCCCTGAGTAATCCATCAAGGGCAGATCAGCCAACACCAAGAAAGAACAGAGCTGGTGATGTGAACAAGGCCTAATTCAGTACCCACCGGTGTGTCAGCATGAGAGACTGTGGCAATGGTCCAGGACTGATCCTTACTTATAGCTTGGGCTTTACTTTGAAATCTTTTTGGCTTTAAAGGAGAGAGAAAGCCAGAGGCAATTCTAGGATGACTAATCTCTGCTTTGCCATGAAGCTCACTGAGTGACCTTGGAAGAGTCAGTCTCTCTCACCCTAAACTACTGCATAGATCTGTTGGGAAATACATACTACGTATGGTACCCTGAGGTCATTGGAGAAAGAGTGGAACATAGAAATGAAACAATGAATTAAAAAACAAATAGTATTGCCAAGGCCAGGAGGCTGAATTTGCAAACTGAAGTTAAAAGATGTGCAGCTCACAGATGATGTAGGGAAGAAACAGTTTATACGCTTAGATTTATGTAGCCAATCTTGCGATATATTTTGTCCTTGGCAACTGATGAAGTGGATTACACTGGCATTTCCCACCTTGGGAATGGATTGAATGGGAAAGAGGACTGGGAAAATCAGTTAATTTATTCCCAAGTATGCAATTTGGAATTGATGAAACCGTGCATGCATTTGTAGTCAGCTTTCTGTAGCTGAGTACAATATGTATCTTAAAAAGTGGCCCTCGGAAGAACAAGGTATCTCTGCGTGGCATCATGGGATTGTCCAAAGGAGCACTAGGGTATTGCCCACCTGGGTTGCTCTCGTTCTTCAGCCAAGACTGGACTGGACTGAACGAGATTTTCTCCACTTCACACAAGTAGCTTTCTGGAGTTGGAGAAGCTTCCATATTTGTTAAAGGGAAGAGACATTCCTCCAAGTTAGGACTGTCTTCACCATCCTAAATAAAATAAAGACGTTTGCCTTATAAAATTTCAAATTTATCCAAAAAATAGAAGAATACCGTATTTTGCGCCCCATAAGACGCTCCGGCCCATAAGACGCACCTAGTTTTTTTGGGGGGAAATAAAGAAAAAAAAAATTATTTCCCCCCCAGGTGCGGGGCCGGAAGAACCAGGTCGGGGAACAGTGGGAAGGCACGCTCTGCCTCCCCGCTGTCCCCCGAGCTTGTGGGGCTGGCGATGGGGAGAAGTGCACCAGTCCCGCGATGGCAGGCAGCTCTGTGCCGCCATCCCGAGCGGGGCGGGACTTAGCGCCCCGCTCGTGATGGCGGCGTAGACCTGCCTGCGGTCCCGCGACGGCAGGCAGATCTCTGCCGCCATCCCGAGCGGGGCGGGACTTAGCGCACCGCTCGGGATGGCGGCGTAGACCTGCCTGCGGTCCCGCGACGGCAGGCAGATCTCTGCCGCCATCCCGAGCGGGGCGGGACTTAGCGCACCGCTCGGGATGGCGGCGTAGACCTGCCTGCGGTCCCGCGACGGCAGGCAGATCTCTGCCGCCATCCCGAGCGGGGCGGGACTTAGCGCACCGCTCGGGATGGCGGCGTAGACCTGCCTGCGGTCCCGCGACGGCAGGCAGATCTCTGCCGCCATCCCGAGCGGGGCGGGACTTAGCGCCCCGCTCGGGATGGCGGCGCAGAGCTGCGCTGGTCCCAGGAGCGCAGGCAGCTCTGCAGGGCCACCGGGAGCGGGGCGGAGCTTCTCCCCCAGCTCCCGGTGGCCGGGCAGAGCTGCGCTGGTCCCAGGAGCGCAGGCAGCTCTGCAGGGCCACCGGGAGCGGGGCGGAGCTTCTCCCCCAGCTCCCGGTGGCCGGGCAGAGCTGCGCTGGTCCCAGGAGCGCAGGCAGCTCTGCACGGCCACCGGGAGCGGGGCGGAGCTTCTCCCCCGGTTCCCGGTGGCCGGGCAGAGCTGCGCTGGTCCCAGGAGCGCAGGCAGCTGTGCACGGCCACCGGGAGCGGGGCGGAGCTTCTCCCCCGGCTCCCGGTGGCCGGGCAGAGCTGCGCTGGTCCCAGGAGCGCAGGCAGCTCTGCAGGGCCACCGGGAGCGGGGCGGAGCTTCTCCCCAGGCTCCCGGTGGCCGGGCAGAGCTGCGCTGGTCCCGGGATTGCAGGCAGCTCTGCGCAACCCTCGGAGCCGGTCTCCCGAGGGTTGCGCAGAGCTTCCTGAAGCCTGGAGAGCGAGAGGGGTCGGTACGCACCGACCCCCCTCGCTCTCCAGGCTTCAGCGAAAGCCTGCATTCGCCCCATAAGACGCAGGCACATTTCCCCTTCATTTTTGGAGGGGAAAAAGTGCGTCTTATGGGGCGAAAAATACGGTAAATCCATTGTCAAATCCATTATTTGATTAATAAGAACATTTACAGCTGTGTTCAAATACCTGCAGAATATGCCTGGGACACTAGAGCCCAGTTACAAGAGGCATTTGCCACTGAGTTTGTGGGTAGCAAAAGGGATAATAATGTCCTACTTTCATCAAACAGTTCATCTCCCTATGCTACCCTGTCCTTGGGAATTTGCCTCCCCTTAACATCTCTAGTGCGTTGACACTTACCCTACAATGATCACTAACTGGTAATCAATCAATCAATCAATCAATCAATCAATCACATCCATATCCTATTATGATATGCATCATCTGCATCCAGATAAGTTATAGCTAGCAGAAAAGGAAATGTATGAACATTTGCAATATCTTTTCTCTACCTATTTCCTCTTAGAAACCCACACCACTTGCCCTAGTCACACAAGCACAGCTTACTAGCTTCATTTTCTGTCACACATATACCACTCCCTTCTATTGCTCTAGGTGCTCATATGCAAGACCCCAGAAAGACACTTCAGTTTAAGGAAGGGTTGTATATGAGAAGGTGGAGGGAGTGTTGGCTATCACAGCCTCCTGCAAGTTTCCTAGTTTAATTACATGTTGTATGAAGAAGTACTTTCTCTTATCTGGCCTGAAGCCCAGTGATTGTTTCAAAGGAGAATATATATCCACATAAACTCTTGGAAAGTTTTACCTTGGCCGCCTCCTCCTTAGGGCTTGGCTGATCGACACTGTTGTTGTCTCCATCGTCCCCAAGCAGGATGGAAGACTTATCAGAGTTGAGTGATAAGCCTTCCATTTCGGCCAGCTGAACCTGCAGTCAGAGGGGGTGGGGGAAAGCTATCACACATCACAGATAGATTCTATCGCTCAACCAGTCACATTGCTTTAAGAAATGGTTCGATGGCAAGGAGGAAGACCACACATGAGGTTTATGGAGTCCTAACCCAATTCTGCATACAATGAAATAAATTGTTTCTGGAGAGAAAAGAACAGAAAAAGAGAGAACAAAGCAGTCACTGGCATTTCTCATGGACCATTTTAGCTGCAGTACATTCACTATCAACATCTTCTTGGGTTGGAATGCAGAGAGAAGGTGTTTTGTTCAGCCCTAACGATTTTGGCTCCGTGATTCTGGACGCAACTGATTCCATACCAGTGGAGGAAAGACAGGGGGATTCTCCAGACAGAGCCCATCCCAGAGACCAGTTGAGGAAAGGACACCCTTGTTTGAGGATAGAAGAACCTGTTCCAGTCAAACAGGATGATAATAGGGACGCCTTCATTCCAGCAACAGTAACCATGCTTCATGCAATCCATATCAATATCATGCAGCTGAGCAACTCCTCCAGCTATTT
Source organism: Podarcis bocagei (assembly GCF_964188305.1). Classification (NCBI taxonomy): domain Eukaryota; kingdom Metazoa; phylum Chordata; class Lepidosauria; order Squamata; family Lacertidae; genus Podarcis; species Podarcis bocagei. The sequence continues at coordinate 33,695,378 of NC_138135.1, read as the reverse complement.
CCTTCTGGATTCCCTGCTTATTTTTATTCTTCTCCTTTTTCTAATTCCAGTATACTAAGATGGAACTAAAAAAAATCATCCTACACTCTGCTCTCATTCTACCCTCCTCTCCTGTTTTCCCAGTTGTTGCTTTTATTTAACTTTATAAGAGAATCTTCCTTGTTTTCAAGTCTTTGCTCCTATGGCTTTAGCTCTTGTTTCTTTCCACCATAACTTTCCACCTTGACATCTTCTCCCCATCTTCTCCCATTTCATTCATTGGATTAGTTTTTCCTTGTTTTTCCCTCTGATTCAGCCTACATAGCTCTATCTTCAATTTCAAAAGGCAGCACTGGCCTCTAGAGAACTTCTACTAATCTATTATGGCATTTGATCTTTTCTGGTTGCGTATCATCTTTGTGATCTTGACCTAGTTTGCAGGGCTCCTCGGGCAAGGTCTTTGCTTTCCTGTGTTTGTGTAGAACTGTGTGTGCATGTTGTGTTTGTAAATAGTGACGAAATATGATATGGAGAGCTGATGGCTTTGGACAGGAAGTATAGCAGAATCAGTGGCAGTGCCATGTTAGGACTCCTTCAGACCAATACCTCATTGGGAATGAATGGAAGATATGCCTGAAGTAGATTTCCAAAAAGGTAATCCACCATCATGATGTAATCCAGCAAACGGACACAATGACGGCAATCTTCGTAGCACTAACACAACGGTACTTCCATGGAAGCTATCTACTGAACTACTCAGGTTAGAGCATTGTGGGCACAATCCAGTGCATCATCTTGTGTGCTTAAATCCTGCGGTGTCAATGGGATTTATGCATTGCATGCTGGATTGTGCCCAATGCTATGCAAAATGTAGTATAACCACCACCAATGATCCAAACATTGAGAAAAGAAAAGAAAGGAAAGGAAAACCACAATTACACCACGTCAACACACAACACAACTATCTACACACAATATCTACACACAAAAAGGAAACATAGCCTTTGTTTGAACTGTTCATCTAATGAGTTTCATCAACTATCACACACATAACTGAAGTTCATATCAAAACACCCTCAACTCTGCACCTCTGGGAACATTGATATATTACATCTGCAAAAGACTGTAAAAGTAACCCTTCCTGATTTGTGGCTTTCAAAAATACCCTGGGATTACAAATGCTAGAACAGTTAATATTTGCTGTACTGCTGCTTTGCAAGAAGTGACAATCTTTTCCATTGAAATCCAGCACAAAAAGAAGCACCTAACAAATTCATAAAGAGAAAAAACATTCTGCTCGGAGCCTCAATTCTCCATTATGTGTTGACAGATCATGTGATGCCAATTAAATACTCAATGAGTCTATGATTCTATGTGCCACCAGTACAAATTGCTAGATATATGCAAACCTCATAGAGACAGATAATGAAATTAGACTAATGTCATGAAAAGAGCAATGATGTTAGTATGGTGAGAAAATGTCTTACATTTTAAAATTCTAGCCTAGGCTACAGAATACTTACACATTATTTTAAAAAGAAAAGAGTTACTGCAACACCCCCATATGTTTTTCTATCTGTTTTTTTTAATGGTGTGGGAATAAAAATATTGTTTCTATTTATTTACAATGTGAGTTTCTGAAATACTTAATTTCAACACTGCAATTTATACACATTACAGTTGTTGGGAGGGATCTATTTAAAACTAGAATTAGGATTTTCATGCTATACTCTCAAATGTTTATATGTTTTGAACAATAAAAATTTCTTAGTGCTTTGAGAATTAAAATATCAGTTTGATTTGAAGGTGGAGAAATCCTGCAATAATTTCTGTTATTTCTCTCTGTGTGTATTATCTTTTATCGTCTTAAAAATGTATTGGACTAAAATGAAACATAATCTTGAGTATGATTCTATGAAAAGGAAACATCATAATTAAAATAATCTACTGTAAACAGGGCTTCTTAAAATAATAAAAACTAGGGTTTCATGCATCAATCCTACAAGATGCCCAGCCTTTTGACCACAGCAAATGAAAAATGCAATGGCCACCATCATCCATGTAGCTCATTTAGCTGGCAAAGTCTAGTGGTTTATGGAAAATAAAGGAGAGATTTGGGCACAATCCATTCAGCCAGTCACTCTGAAACAAATGGAAGTGACACAAGAGTGCTACTTTGCTCTTATGGAGTCATTTCAAATGTGTGTGTTGCCTAGGAGAGCTTCCCAGTCTATTTTGCCCTTGATCAGGATCCCATTCAACTTTGCTTAGAGCCATTCCTAACATCACACTTCTATAATGTTTTGAAAATGCTTGCAGGGGAATGGCTGGAACGATATGCATCTCTAATGTGGAAGTGGTCAGACGCAGGTTTAAAATGTATGAATGGCCAAGCAGGTCCCAGGAATATTGCCAGGTATTTCTCAGATTTACATCTGTTTCTAAGCATAAAACATCACTTTCCTGGTAATTTTCAGGCCGCTTTCCTTTATGCATAGTTGAAATACATGTAAGGAATGGGTTGTGCGTTTGTGGAAGCAATCCACAGACTTCCCTAGTTCAGTTACTTGTTTTCAGATGGTGCCCCAGAGCAACAGAAATTCTAATCCACGGTTTCTGGGACTACGTCAAACTACTTACTAGGGTCAAATAACCTAATGGATGTAGTTCATTAATTGTAAGCTTCTGGGTCATTCTGAAGCATCCACTGGACTAAACATTGTAGCTGAGAGTTAAAGGGATACTTATGAACTTTGCTGGGTCAGCATGACTACTTATAGCACAATCCTAAACATGTCTAGGACAAGGCATGCCTTACAAGTCCTATCAAAATTCAATTTGGCTTACAGATACCTGGATGTTTCAGGAGGCTTCTGGGTTCTCAGATGGTTCACCATTTAAAAAATATTACTACCCCAGGCAACTGCTGATTGGTTTGTGCAACTCAGGCCAGCACTTGATTTCAAATGACTGGAAATATATGGGAATAAGCCAAATAATGCTAGGCATAGTTAAGGGATGCCCCTTATGCTTCACTTTTCTTACATGAAGATGATCTCCTTGGAGGAAATATGGGCCTGAAATGTGGTGCACATTATCATTACTATTGGCCACAAGTACAATGATTTGGTGCCTGTGCATTTGCTTCTTTTCTCTATGAAAAACACTCTTAATACACGTAAAACTTTTTAGTGCACACACATTTCCCTACATAGAGATTAGCAAGAAACAAATAATGTTAAAAAAAGAGAAGACACTGAGTTATACAGAAATCAAACTAAATGCACAGTTAATCATTTTATTACTATGGGACTTGAGAGTGCAGAGTTTTCTCTGGCTTGTGTGCTATTCTGTAGTTATTATCAATGTCTTGAATAGGCACATTAAAGTTTGTATATATGTCTATGATTTCCCCTCCCCCCTTTTTACTCCAGCAGCAGTGCACTAACAAATTGAAGGGGATGGATTACTGGAGCTAAAATTAAAGGATGCATATTTTTTGTTTACAGTCTCAGGAGCTCACTCAATCCAGACCTATGATACTGAGTTCTATGATTCTCTGTAAACTTGATTATTCATTTTATGGTGTTTTTACAGCTTTTGAAACCCTTGTTGTAATGAACTTATTAATACAAAACAAAAGCTTTGGCCGCTAATGATCAAGAAGATACAAATGCAGTGCGTTGTTAAAATATATATAAAATCTAGTATGTATATCTAGTATATGGAGCCAATCTGACTTCTTAGATATGATAGTAAACTACTACTGATAATCTTCGTTCACAGGTCAAAGACTTCTCCAACTCTTTGAAATCAATGTAACTAAGACATTTAAATTAAATGGAGAGAAATGACAGTGAATGGTTATGGTACCTGTAAGAATGACATGAGTTTCTTGACATCTCCCTGACCCTTTCTGTAGCAGCTACCTACAACAGTTGCTAATACCTAGCGTCAAAATCTTATTTCTTCCATAGTAGCCTCTTTCTATGCTTCCAGTAGCAATTTTAATCATACACCAAAGGGTCCACAAGAAGCCATTTGCCAACAAGATGAACAGACAAAGTGAGAATCAACCAATATCTTCATGTTTTAAAGATGGATTTTACTTATGAACTACACTTTCATTAGAAATTTTGCTCCGCAGACACCAGAAAATATTTAATACTGAACAACATGCGTAAGTCTCATCAGCTGAAATGGAAAACTGAAGAGTAGAACTGGGCTTAAAAGTGATCAGGCAATGCCTTGTTGAACTGATAGCTGAACCTTGAAAACAGTGAGACAATACAGCATCTTTCTCCCACAAACCTATTTTCTCCTAGTGAAAAATGGAACTCTGCCTCCATGATTTCTCCTTGCTCTGTCTATCTACCTATACTTTTCTGCCAGTCTCATTGGGCCAGCTGTCTGTTCATTCAGCCTTCTGCTGATACAAATATGCATTTCCTCCTGACAAGGACTTCACTTCAAGAACGCACTTCAGTAACAAAACTCAAAGCTTCAAGTCTAAGTCACCTATCACCAGGAGACCATCCCAGGGAGATCTCAAAGGCCTCAGGGTGTGCGGGTGTGTTCTCGCACGTGTGGGGGGGTCCCCCTCCCATATCCTCGCACGCAGGTTACCTCTTGCTTGTCATGGTTACACTTCTCGCACATGGCCGGCGAGGAGTAATGATGGAAGACGGAGCCCGATAGGTTATCGATGATCATTAACTCCCCGTCGAAGGAGTCCTTAATAATTAAAGAGACACTGTCCAGCCATAAGTTCTCCTAGGGGACAAGAAAGGGGGAGGATGGGAGAAATAATTTTAAGAATTCCAAGTTTTTGTTTGTTTCAGTGTTCTTCTGCGTGAGTATATCCAGAAGGCTAAAAGAGGTTGTATGGTCTTACAAAATGCAAGTAAAGTAGGCAGAATGTGGCCCTGCTTGATGATGTGAAAGGGAGGGGCTCATATGACTAACTGACCATGTGTAGAGAGGCACCACAGAAGCTTCATGTCCAAGATTGCAAGTGTTCCTCAACCTTGCCCTGCAGTACCCCTTGTGCTTTGCTAACACACCTCCACACACGCACTTAAATCCCTTCTTGTTCCAGTTTTGAACTCCTCAAAGAACACTGGTCTCAGTTCTACAGAGCACCCTTTGCTGTTCCAAGTTCTGGCTCCATGTGACTGCCAATTCGTCCAAACACCCATCCTAGAACTGAATGCCAGCCGGCCATATAGTTATAGACACACCTTTTTCCACCATCAGGTTCTGCAACCACCTAAGCTGCCCTTCTCCTACCTACATCAATGTGCCAAAGTCTTGCAATTAAGCAACACAACAACAACAACCAAACACCGCCACCTACCTGTGCAGGAGAGTAGCATGCCATGCACAGCTGTCCAGGATCCAATCTCCCACCTCCTCCATCGTGTCCAGCACTCGGTGAACCACAGTTACGGGAGCAGAGCCCATGGGCCATCTCCAGCTCAATCTCAGCATCCATTTCCGCATCCTCTTGTGCTTCCTTGTTGCTGTCGTCCAGGTGTTTCATAAGCACAGCTACTACTACATTGATGAGGACAAACTGGGCGGTGAGCACGAAGCTGACAAAGTAGAGTGGCGAGATGAACTGCAGGTTGCTGAGACAGCTCCGGTCGTCATGAGTGCATTCACGCAGTGTGTCCTTGAGGAACACGTTAGGCCACAAATGAGGAAGAAAACACCCTCAAAGAAAACCAAACAGAAACCCCACAACACATACACATACAGAGAGAAAGAAGAGAGAAAAGGCTGAAGTAATGAATGCAAATGTGGTTGCTCTCTCAGACAAAGTATACAAATAAAGATGGCAAGATGGCACCTTCTGGACACAGAACTCTCCTCTCTTCTCTAATTCCAAAGTTTCCTGGAATCACAGGAAATCGGTCGAGTTGGCTGGCCTTTTCTAGCATGCCAATGAAATGTCAGTTCCAGTTTACTCCTAATGGGCTGTCCATCTGTCTATCTACTTACATGATTTCTATGCCACCCAATGACACAGTTTTCTAGACTGCTTACGATAAAACATTAAATGGCAATGGCATCCATCAGTCATCAATAAAACAAAACAAAAAGTCAGCGGTAGCAAGTAAAACACCAGAAGGTGTAAAGCATGACTAAAGGCAGATCTAAGATTCAGTGGATTAAAAGTACAAAGATCTAAAAAAACCCAGGAAGATAAGAATGTCTTCACCTGGCACTGTAAAGAATATAAGCAAGGCACCAGGCGAGCATCTCTGGAGTAGCCATTCCATAACTAGGGTGCCACCACTGAAAAGGCCCTTTCCACAGTAGTCAACAACTGCAGCTCACTTGGTGGGGGCAGCTGGAGAAGGGCTTATTTATTTCAGTACATATAAACAGGAACACTGCTGTCAGGCCCATGCAGAGGGTTGGGAGCAGCCAGGTACACTTGCCCCGGGGGCCCCTGCCAGGGACCAGCTGCCTTTTTGTTTGAGTTTATAACTTTATTCCAGCAAGACTCTCACCCCAGGCCTCAGGCAAGCTCTGCACAAGCCTAACTGGTGTTAATATGTTTGCTCTTGCAAAATAAATTGTATAGAGTTAGGGATTTGGCATCGAATGTTATTTGTTTAAGTGACTAGAAACTATGTGCAGGGTTACGAAGGTAAGGAGAATTCTTGCCCTGCCTGCTCTGGAGAGTTCACTCATGGGCCTTACTGCCGCAGTTCTGGTTTATCTCTTGTCAAGGCAGAAGGACATGGGTCAAAACTAGGGCAGGCATATGGTGGAGTGTCTTTCATAGGGCCTTATCGGATTTCATATTCATACATTACTCTAAAACCAGCTTTTTATATTTTTAAGCTTTTACATCTTAATGAAAGAACCCCATTCCACACAGGGAGCGGTTGCATTGCTACAGACAGGTTTTTTTTATAAAATACTAGAGAATGGCAGTTTGTGTAATATGGTGAGAAGGACTTGTTCCAATTTCTCAATTCTCTTTCCTTTCTTCTTGTCAGCTTCTGGTTCAGAAACTCAGATTCTACACAAGCTCTGATAATACTATGAACATTCACCACCTGTCCTGAGGTGAACTCTATGTGCCAAGCTGGGATCTGTTCAGGTTCCTTCCTCCCATGAAGCACCAACACTTCTACACCCAGGCACAGATTAGATGTCTGCAACATTATTCAATCCTACTCTTTTCTCTATCCTCACACACACAACTTCTAATAAGTGCCGGTCTGTTTCCATTTCAAGATGTAATTCATTGGGACCAAAGACATATTTCCAACAAAGGCCCAAGTTACCTTCATGATTCCATTCCAGTTATCACCAGTGGAGACCTGGAAAAGTGTGAGGAAGGCCATCCCAAAGTTCTCAAAGGTGGCATGACGGCTCATACCCTCACAGGGGTTCTCGTCGTTGCAAACTGGAAAGAAGTGATTTATAGGAGAAAAAGTGAACCATTGGCTATATTCCAGTGAAAGGCAAGAGATGAAAAAGCAGTTCTTTGTAATATTAATTGTAACTTTATATCCAAGTCCACATAAAAATAGCTTTTGCATACTGTTACTGGCCAACAAGCTGGAATGGCCAAAATGACAAAAATCTGATGAGTTCCCATATTTATCAGGATGCACACATGCATACACACACAAATCTTGTTCTTGCAATATTTTATGTCAAGCTACTTTCCAAATGTCTGCCTTCCATTATTACATTTGGAAGATCCAAACTATATTCCTACATTACTTCTGGATGCTACTGTGCAAAAATGCTGTGTTTGCATTGCTCATTAAAACTGATGGCCTATTAGGATGCATAAGCTTCAGTCAGCAAATGTATTGGAGCCAGATGTTAGAGCCAGTGAGAGTGACAAAGTAAATGACTGAATTTCTAATTCACTTAGTGATAACAGCTACAACTTCATCTAATGGTTGTTCAAGTGTTACATCCTCAAGACCTTAAATTTTGAGGAACTCCATGCTTCAGCCCAATAATTCCAAAAGGACTGGTCACAGTATATGGCAAGTGGGTAAATATATAAATAATATCTATCAATCCATCATTTTGGGATCAGAAGCCATGTCTCCAAGATTCCTATGTGTACAGGAATCATCTATAATTTCTTCTTAAATAATAGAATAACGTATACAAGCTCATTTTCTGTATATGAAAGTAGGGCTGTGCCCTGGAATCATCCAAAGCCCAAATCCTAAAACAGATTGGGTCAATTTGGGCACAGCTGGGCTTCAGTCGAGTTGGGCTGAGATAGTCCTTGACCGCCCTAAGTGGGCATACCCAGAGGTACTTTTTTAAAAAAAAATTCACTGGGGTAACTGTACGGCCACCCATCTTTGAAATAGACTAACTGCAGGCAACAAATCATGCAAGAGAAATTCCCTGTCATGATAGATTCTTGGAGATACTCAGAAATTTTGTTAATTGCTGGTTAATGTGGAAAAAATAACCCTAATGCATGATGGGAATCTTCCATGCATCTTGTAACCCACCTCTGTGCTAGAAACTTACTGAGTTTCCCAAAGAGCTCCACTCCTAGAGCAGCATAGATGAAAAAAAGGAGCATGAAGAGCAGTCCAAGATTCCCCACCTAAGAAAAAAATCAAACATACAAACTGAAGTCAAGTCAAACTAATGAGTATGATACAAGCGTCACCAAGCTGAGACCTATGGGAATACAGAGCTGCCAAAATGTGGGGCTTGACAGTTCAGCAAGTGCAAAAGTGCAAAAGTTGCCATTTTGGGTGATCACCACTCAATCCCCATTAGAGTAGCATGGGAGAAAACATACACATACACACACCTCTGCCATTTGCGCTTCTTACAAATGATTCAGATAATCTATTCAATTTGTTGGAGGGATGATGGCAGCCCCAAGTAGAGTGTGTTACAGTAGTCTAACTGGGATGTAACTAAGACATGTATTATTATGGCCAGATCTGACATCTCATAGTAGAACCCCAAAGGTGGCTTAACAAATATGCAGCAACAAATTAGAGAGTCTGAAAAATGCTACCAGATTCAATATGAGAAAAGGAGGCGGCAATTTCAATTGTGGTATATACTAAAAACACTTTGGAAATGAACAGCCTGAACCAGAAGTAGACAGTCTGAACTGGAAGTTGAAATGTCAACAGAAAGCATCAAGAAAGCACACTCATCTTCAACTTGTTCTCCCTAAACTGAACTTGACTCAGAAGGTGTGACTGAAGGGTAGGATTCCTGGGTTCCTCCAAACAAGGTATGACGCAGGGAGCAGAGAGCACCACAATTGCATACCCAGGCGCATGTCAATGGCCTAGTGAGGGGCCAACCATCGAATAACAAACAGGTCATTGATACTGGGTTGAAATAGGCTGCAACTTTTATTGATGACTGATGCAAGTATGCTTATGCCAAGGCATTGGGTATGTATCTGGTATCAAGCAGCCAGCCTGCTGGTTGTTAAGTGTGTGTGTGTGTGTGTGTGTGTGTGTGTGTGCATGTCGACCCTAACTAGGGGGTCATCCCCTGACATGCACCAGGTGTTACAATCCTGCCATGGCCACTACTAGGAAGGGTGTTGCGGTCTATTAGCCCCCATGTGGACTCTTGGACAAAAACACCCCTTCCCGGACCCCTTTAATGGAGTACCTGAACAGCTAAGGATCCAACCTGGTGAGGTGCTGAGCATTTCCCCATGGCCACACAGGAGGGGTGGGGGTGGGAATGAGATTACTCCGTGGCCAGGCTGGGCAGCAAATGCCCAATCAGTGTAGACTCCCTATCTGCCCACCCCTTCCCCAGCCAAAATCAGGCACTTCAATTCCACACTTCTGTAGTACACCTGGCTCACAGCATGGAAGGTTGACTACTACATGGTTTGCTAAGATTGTGTCTGAAAAACAAGAGGAGGAAAAAGGAAAGACATAAAGCAAAAGGTTATCAGGATGGAAAGGATTTAATTTTGAAGTACTTGTTCTGCCAGAGTTCATAGATCTTTGAGAATAATAATGTTATGGATAATTTGGTTGTCCCCTGAAGAGTCAATGTGCAGAATATGGAAACTCAACCCAATCACTTAAGTGCTGAAAATTTTATTACTGCCTCGAGTGAAACCCCCCCCCCCATGCACTATGGTTTAAACTATGGCTTAATCTTTGCAGCCTCCACCATGCAACATTATTAAATGAAGCTGCCTTCTAAAGAAATAATGAAGTATTGTGCTTTCTAGGCTTTGTCGGTGCTTGAAGAACAACGCAGCACAAGTTCTTCAGATAGGGAAACAGGCCTTCAGATGCAGATAAATTGAAGACACTGTTTTGCAATGATTCTCACCCTGCCTGAGAATGCAGGTGCAGCCTTGGGTGGATGCTACTCCCTGGGCCTGGAATGCGGTAAGGTGCCACCTTGCCCCCAATGCTTTTAAACATCTATAAAGTGGTACCTCGCAAGATGAATGCCTCACAAGACAAAAAACTCGCAAGACAAAAGGGTTTTTTGTTTTTTGAGCTGCTTCGCAAGACGATTTTCCCTATGGGCTTGCTTCGCAAGACGGAAACGTCTTGCAAGTTTGTTTCCTTTTTCTTAACACCGTTAATACAGTTGCGACTTGACTTTGAGGAGCAACTCATAGGACGCGGTGTGGCAGCCTTTTTTGAGGTTTTTAAAGACTTTGGTGATTTTTGAAGCTTTTCCAAAACTTTCCCGACACCGTGCTTCGCAAGACGAAAAAAATCGCAAGACGACAAAACTCGCGGAACGAATTAATTTCGTCTTGCGAGGCACCACTGTATGCAGCCACAGGCAGAGAACATTAACCATTCTGGAGTGCAGTGTCACTGGAGTGCTGATGCCCCCTGGCTAACACCAAACCTAATGCCAGCAGTCAAGAGTCCTAACTTGGATGCAGTTATTATCTGGATGCAGATGAACTAACTGAAGTTGAATCCTGAAAAGATAGGGCGATGATGGCAGGCGGTCCAAGGGACCCAAACACAGGGAGTATGTGTGCCTCTTCTGGATAGTGCTGCACTCACCTGGAAAAAGTAAATGTACTGCCTGGTGCTGCTCATGGGGGCCCAAGTGGTGGCAGTGGTTAGGAATGCCTTTAACTGATTAAGCTGGTTGCATCCCCTCCTTGATGACAGAGACTTGGCCACACTCATCTATGTCCTAATAATTTCAATGATAGATTACTGCAAAATGTTATATATAGTAAAAAATAAATATATCCGATTTTGAACCCCCCCACCTCACGATGTGGTAACTTCAGTATTTTTATGAAGAGCAATAGTTTCACACAAGTGGGGTTTAAAACACCACTGATGAGCCCTTTCCTCCTGAAGGCTGTACTCTTGGGGGAGGGGAGAATCTGTCAGCAGCTGCATGCAAAAAGTGAGTGGAGCCCAGAGCCACAGCCCTGGGCTCCACCCACTCAAACACTTCCCCTTCTTCTAAGCAACTGAAGGGTTTTACCACACCAGGAACAGTGTGATGCTGCCCTCTGAACATCTAAAACTCATCGCCTCTGTAGCGTAACTCCCTCATTTGTAAATGATAAAAAGTGGGTATGTGTTCTCAGTGTAAGAAAACAAGGGATTCTTGTTTGCACAGACAGAGCAGCAAGCAGAAGGCAAGAATTCTACAGAATTGTAGAGTTATAATCCGGAGTACAATTAAAAAAGTGCTACAAGTTGCATCAGATAGCAGTGCACTGGAGGCAAGAATGTGATATCACGCACAAGTCTCATGTGTAACAATTCGAGATAAAGTTTCAGGCTCACCTCATTCACACAAAGAGATAATCAAATAACCAACCAACAGACAAACACATGTTCATATTTTTTTATAGACAAGATAGAAGATAGCTGCTTCGGTAAGCCCTCTTGGATGCCATTATTCATTCTTTGGCAATTATCTCCTAAGAACCGAAGTGTATGTGTAATCCCCGTTTCCCAAGCCACTCATCCATCAAGTGGAATTCTGTCAGTTTGCTCCTGGCTTGATACCCATGGGAATCGAGTGGTGGGCAGTGGAAACATCAATACTGAGTATTTCTCTTGAGCAGCTGCCTTTTGCAAGTCATGCAAATCCCCCTATCCAGCTGCTGCCTTTCAGGTGACATTTCACTACATGCAAAGATGGAGGAGGCATTATTTCTCATGGGACAGGAGACTTGATAAATGATCAAGCATTCGACAGGAGAATGGAAAATGGAGAAGGAAGAGTGAGAGCCAGAGTTAGTCAGGCCCATTTTTAGTCTTTGTTTAAAAACAAACAAACAAACAAACAAACAAACAAACAAACAAACAAACCCCAAGCACATTATTTTTATTTGATGCTCCCACTTTACAGTTACACAAAAAAAATTAAAAGAGAAATAAGAAAGGAATTATTTATATATTTAAAAAATGGAACCACTGCTCATAGTGTTTAAACATTCTTAACATCCTCTGGCACTTGAGTTCAAAGAGGAGAGGAGGTTTGGGGCTTTTTGTAAATTAAGAACATGAGAATGTAAGAAGAGCCTGCTGGATCAGGCCAAGGGCCCGTCTACTCCAACATCCTGTTCTTGCAGTGGCCAACCAGATGCCTGTGGAAAACCCCTAAGAAGGGCCTGAGGACAACAGCACTTGGCCTTCCTGTGGTTTCTTGCAACAGGTATTCATTGCTGCCTCTAACTATGGAGACAGAGCATAGCCATCATGGCAAGTAGCCGTCAACAACCTTCTCTCTCTCATGCATTTAAGTTGGTGGCAGATACTGCCTCCTATAGGAGCAAGGTCTATAGTCTAGCCATGTGAGATGCACAGTTGGCAATCTGGGGAACCATTCTAGCTCCCCAGCAGCTTCCTAGCTGGCCTTCAAAACAGTCACAGATCCCATCAACCCTTGATGACTACCGTATTTTTTGCTCTATAAGACTCACTTTTTCCCTCCTAAAAAGTAAGGGGAAATGTGTGTGCGTCTTATGGAGCGAATGCAGGCTGCGCAGCTATCCCAGAAGCCAGAACAGCAAGAGAGTTCGCTGCTTTTGCTGCACAGCGATCCCTCTTGTTGTTCTGGCTTCTGAGATTCAGAATTCCCCCCCCCTTGTTTTCCTCCTCCAAAAACTAGGTGCGTCTTATGGTCTGGTGCGTCTTATAGAGCGAAAAATACGGTATTTATTTATTACATGTTATGTCTTGCCTTTTCCCATCATGAAACTCAAGGCAGGGTACATGAGGTTCTAAACTGGCCTCCCATACAGGGACCACTGACCAGACCTAGACCTTCTCTCTCCATACATGAGCTAAAGGAAATGGAAGTAAAGGACTGAAGTGTCCCTTGCCGTCAATTTGAGAGTGTGTTATGCCACACTTAAACTCCCATGGAGGAGATGAGAAGGAAGCAGCCTGAAGCATCTTTCCGAGGTAGGAAAAGGGCTAAGACCTCCTTGCCTTGCCAGTTCTCTCAGTCTGGTTTGCCTCTCTGAATATTGGACATGGCCTTCCCTATTTCAAATGGGACGTCCAGGTGATATAACATGAAGAGTCTATTTTGGCCCCAGTAATGTTATTTTTCAAAATCTGGTTTTCAGCCCTTATGGTTGGAGAAAAATGTCTGACAATGTGGTGGTAGATATTGCCAAAGGTCCTGAAAACAAAAATGGCCATAGGCAGTGTCTTTTGACACACCAGTCACTGCCAAAATATTTCCAGTTCTGAGAATAGTGAAATCAGAATGAATGATGCCAAATTAAATACGATTCTGCATTTTTGCATTATTTACTTTGAGCACCAAAAGCATGCATTGTTAATACAGAATACATCCAGCCAAGGGCAAAGTGAGATAAACAAAACAAACAAACAAACAAACAAAAAAGAAAGAAACAAAAGGAAGAAAGAAAGAAGAAAGAAAGAAAAAGGAAAATAGGAGTAAGATCATTTAACACAGTGTAAAAGCACTGTGTTCAATGAGGCTAAAAGGGATAAAAGTATCTAAGGGGATAAAGAGCTAATTACCTGAATATTGTTTCTTTTCCTGAAGTGTGAAATGAAAGTCAGTGGAGCTAATGGACGGAAGCATAGCTGAGCAATTGTAGTGTTTTGGCAAGTGGCAAGCCTACTGAATCAGTGTGATTGAAACTTACAATCTGCACAGTGCTGAAGCAGATCGTTGCTGATCCAAGGGTTCTCTGCTGTCATGGGTATTTGGAGTTACCATCATTATTTTTACACAATTGTTGCTGTCTCCTTCCTGCCTCATGTAGTGATTCAGTGAGAGTGCCTGGACTAATGGTAATGATCACAGCTGACCAATGGGTGTGAGAGTTGCAGGCATGTCAGTCTCCCACAAAAGCACTATGATTTCCCAGACAAAGCTGACAGGTGGAAGTATATATAAGATACAAAATAGAGAATATGATATCAGACCACATTTGCTGATAAAGAGCTCTTAGAAAGTTTGCAAACTTACTGTTTCAGATATTTGTTTTTAATTAGTGAACTTGAATCGTAAGTCTTATTATTTTTGGTTAGTAAACTTACAAATTCATATACAAGTTGGCCAGTAGAAAATATCACTTCATCTGTCTTGGGCTTCTAACCTTCCTTTTTAAAATAAGTATCAGATATCTTATTTGTAGAAAAGAATGTGGGAGTGGCGATACCAACCGCTCATCCAAAAGGCAGAAGATAAAATAACTGTGCTTTCAGTATTTCAGAATTTCTAACATGTACAATGCAGTCACAGGAAGGCTTACTCAGAAGGAAGTCCCACTGTGCATAGTGGAGCTTACTCCTCAATAAGTATGTTTGGGAGTTCAGCCTTGGGCTGTACAATTCTACACTCCCATACTTGGGAGCAAGTCCTCTTGAATGCAGTGGAATTTACTTCTGAATAAATAAGCTTGGGTTGGGCTGTCAGGACTGTTGGCAGCTAAGGCCTATTTTCTTTCCCCCTCAGGAATGGCAGCCTCAGCCCATCTCCTAATTAAACATTTTGCACTCTTAAATAAATAAATAAAAACTAGTGCAAAATCCTCTGTAAAAAGAAATGGCTTCATTTACCTGCGGCAGTGCTTGCACAACTGTGTCCAGTAATGCTCGCATCCCAGTCGCCATCTTCAGGAGCTTCAAAACTGTCATGGGGGGGAAAAGCAAAGTGGGTGGCTTTTCACACAGGATCAGCACACCAAGCAATGGTCCTGTTGCTGGTTTTTTGCCCCAATCTGTCTGATTAGAGAACACTCCTGCCAACATCTCATCTTTTTCTCCCCACCACCCAGTCTCTTTTTCTCAGCCACTCGCCTCCTCTCCATTTAAGAAGAAGAAGAAGAAGAGTTTGGATTTGATATCCCGCCTTTCACTCCCTTTCAGGAGTCTCAAAGCGGCTAACAATCTCCTTTCCCTTCCTCCCCCACAACAAACACTCTGTGAGGTGAGTGGGGCTGAGAGACTTCAGGGAAGTGTGACTGGCCCAAGGTCACCCAGCAGCTGCATGTAGAGGAGCGGAGACGCGAACCCGGTTACCCAGATTACGTGACTACCGCTCTTAACCACTAACCGCTCTCTGTTTCTGAAATGATAGTTCCCAGTAATTATGGTGCCCTTGCCACTATACAGATGAGCATACTCTCTTGGGTACCAGAATTCAGAGGATTCTTACCAAGGACCAAAATTGCAACACCAGTGCCCTTGGCATTCTTAGTGGTCCTGTGCAGCCTAACAAAGGTTGCAGCAGCCCAGCCGTACTTCTCATTGATTTGGGTGTCACCAGGTAAATGTCAGAGGGAATAGGTCCCCACACTAATTACTATAGGGGCCTGGGTTCTGGAGATGTTTGGCTTAACTCGTAATTAGCCCATACATGGCTAACTGGGGAAGTTCGTGCTCTAAACATCTCCAGTTCTGAACTCTGGCAGCATCACTTGCACAGGTGCATGTGAATGTCTGGCAGTATGTCTGGCAAAGTCCCAATTAGTTGAGTGTTACTCAGTTGTCACCACGTGAGAAAGCAGCTCTGCTCAAGTTCATAGTTCTGTGGAAAATTCAGAGCACTGGAAACTTGCATGGTGTTAAGTAGAGCCCTGCTACGCATGCTGAAGAGTCACATTGGATAAGCATGGTAGGAGAAAGATGCCAGAATGACTGCATCTGTGTGGCTCTTGCACACACACAGAAGATGACAAATTTCACAAGCATCAGGGGCATGTGAGGCCCAACATATGATTTAGCACAGAGACTCCAAGTTGCTTAGTCTTCCCCAGTCTAGTCTCCTACTAATACATTAGAAACATAGGAATATAGGAAGACCATCGGTACATCTAGCTCAATACTGTCTACTGACTGGACATGGTTCTCCAGGGTTTCAGGCAAGGAGTCCTTCTCAACCTTGTTGGGGGGTGCCAAGGATAGAAACTGGGGCCTTCGGCATGCAAAGCGTATGCTCTACCACTGAGCCACAGCCCTTCCTCATCCTTCTTGAAACACGCCTATTGGTCAGTCTGTGCTCTGTAGCTCCCTCTGTAGCTCACCTCGGGCAATTCGCAGCACTCTCATGATACGGATGATGGTGGGGTTGATGGGAAGGGCAGCATTTATTTCAATCTCCTCAAGTGTGATGCCCATGACTGAGAGCAGAACAATGGCCAGGTCCAGTTGGTTCCACCTTTAAAAGATGGGAATCAATTTATTCCATAAATGACACACTTTCAAAATAGGCACAGCTTATCAACAAGTTATTTGTAATGCTGTACTTATCAAAGGTTCCATTTTTTAAAAAAATGGAACAAAACATGCAAATCTGTGTTTGCTAATTAAATAAATGAGCATGCCAATTAAGCAAACGGACATCCTTTATTTTGGCTGTTCTGTTTGCTTGGATGAGAATTTATATTTGCATGGCATTTGATTATTATTTGGCAGGTGGGGAGGCACATTTTTTAAATATGATACATCAAAATGCTTTATACTGATTCAATATTGTTCACTTTGATTGGCAGCAGCATTCCCCACCCCAATATCTTAGATTCTTTAACTGGACTGAATTTGGGACATGGTAAGTGTGTCCCTGAGCAATGGTGACTAGGGAAGGAGCTAAGAGATAAATAGAAGACAAACACTTTATAAAGGCAAAGTGGTGGCCAAGCTGGTGGGAAATGACTGGAGAGTTCCACTGAGTGAAGGAATGCCTTGATATCCATGTTATCTGTATTTCCTTCTAAGGAAAGAGGCTTCCTTCTAAGCCAACTTACTCCAACCTGGCACCCTCCAGCTGTTTTAGACTACTGCTCCCATCAGCCCCAACCAACATGACCAATGGTCATAGATGATGGGAGACAGAAACTAAAACTCCCAGAGGGTACCGAGTGAGGAAGGGTGCCCTAAGCATTACTTTGTAAAAATGTCCGTGGTCAGAGTCCCCTCTCCCCAAATTCATGCTAATTCAAATACAGTAGTTCAGGTAGTGAATGGTATTCCAAACACAGAATGTGTCACCTCTGATCTTCTGTGTGCCACAGGGTATGACTCACGTTCTTTCCGGCTCACCTGTCTTTGAAGAAGCGTCTCAGCCCAAAGGCTACAAGCTTCAAAACCGCCTCCAGGACAAACACAGTGGTGAACATGTAGTTGCAGTACTTGAGGGCAGTCTCCAGAGACTAGGAATTGAAAGAAAAGGGAACATTAATGTCATCAAGTTCCCTGACTGGTCTGTGAGAATCAAAAGGAGGAAGGTGTGGAAGCACACTTACTGGTTTTGAGCACATGCGCAATCTCCTCTCCTAGACTGAGTTCAGGAAAGCTGTTTGCTGCAAACCCACCAGTTTGTAGCAAATGCTAATGCGTACAAGCACTATCTGACTAGTCCTTGTGTCAGTGATAACTCCCCTTTCCTCAGAGCAATTTTTCAAAAGTAACCTCTCCCACTTTAAACAAAATGCTGAACAAATGACTAGCCCAAGATACACTGGAGATCACATTTGGGGTAGAAAACTACCCCATAAAAAGGGCTCAACGGACACCGTCTGCCCTCTAAGAAAGAAAAAGAGAGTGATGGAGGCAGGGAAAGACAACATCTGGCTGGGGAACCATAATAATTATAATTATAACTTTAGGGCTTGCCGAGCCTGACTGTCTCCTCCACTGCAGTGCTGATTTTACATTTATATAATTTGATTGCTTTAATATTTCAAAAACGTAAACCGTCTTGGGTGCCTTGGCAGAAAGGCGGTATATAAATGCAACAAATAAACAAATAGGAAGCATCCAATAACATAACATGCATTTAAAACATGTTCCCCACCCCAAAGATTCCTGAGAACTGGAGTTTGTTAAGGATGCTGAGAATTGCAGCTCTGTGAGGGGTAAACTATGGTTTCCAGGATTCAGAGGGGGGGGGGAGGAGTCATGTGTTTTAAGTGTATTGTGTGTGTGCAGGCAAAGTGGACATCCCACCTGGTTCATGGGGTGACAAGGAAAACACAGCCAAAATTTAATTTGGGAGCTGAACATATGTGAGGTCTAGTGAAGGCAGGAGAAAGCAGTGTTCCTTGTAGGAGAAAAACCCACCTCTGCTACTCTTTACAAATATATCTACATATTTCTAGGATTCTTGAATACTGAGCTATCAAAAGACTATGTCTGCAGCAGTATACCTCAAGTATCTTAACATTTAGTTCCTTTCTGTTTTGTTCCTTGCTGAGAAGATTTGCATGTTTCAACCTTGTTTACAGTTCATACATGATTCATTCTTCCATGATGACTGGCTGGTCTTTTATTGTTTCTGTAGCAGCTTTCCATGGCTTAAAAAACCCCAAGCAACAAATGCCAAATTTTGCACAGCCATGTAAATGCCTCTTACCTACATTGCTGCTATGTGAACCCCCCCTTCTTTTGTGTGAGAGGGGAATCTTTGAGGACATGTCTTTTGAAGGGGCTGCAAAACAAATGGTCTGTACAATATCTCCCCAGATCTGAAGAGGAAGCCCTAGCAACTACCATGGCTCCTGATGTGGTGACCTAGGAAAGGGTCTGTGGTGGCCTTCTTGGTTATAAAGTTCCCTCCCTGTGAAAATGCTGTGGTCCTCTTAATGGACGACTTTTTGCCAACATCTCTCTTTTGGGCAGGCATTCAGGAGAAGAGTGTTAAAGCTCACTTAATGCACCTGGATTCTGTTAGGATTTTTATCCACCAAGCTGTCTAGCAAGTAGCACTATGTTGTTTATATCAA
This sequence comes from Podarcis bocagei, assembly GCF_964188305.1. Classification (NCBI taxonomy): domain Eukaryota; kingdom Metazoa; phylum Chordata; class Lepidosauria; order Squamata; family Lacertidae; genus Podarcis; species Podarcis bocagei. The sequence goes on along the minus strand of NC_138135.1, from coordinate 33,676,186 downwards.
GTGAGTGTCTGAGAGCGTGAAACTGGAAGCCTCAGTACTGTTGGAAGTTAGTTTCACTTCTCTGTGTTAGGCTGTTCTGTACTGATGCTGAGAGAGCACAGATGTGCTGATGGATTCTTTGTATATAGACTGTAAATAAAGTAGTTTTAGAGCTACTAATTGACTCTTTCTTCTGTTATGAGATGCCAAAAGATGAGTGTGCTCCTCTCAGGAAGGAGGGGTCACTTATCACCGGTCTCTGTGGACTGAGGAAGATTTACAGCCAGAGGGTGACCACCAGAGAGACACGTCTTGGGAAGGTGGCGGCCTTCCCAGGCGTTTTCCCATCAGATTCCCCCAAAGAATCCTGGGGACACTAATTTACACCTCACCATGCTACATTTCCTAGCACACTTAACAAACTACAGTTCCCTGAATGTGCTTTAAATGTATGGTGTGGATGAGCTGTTAAGAGAGTTGATTTGCTATACATGTACTTGGTTTAATGCTTTTGCTTATTGGTTCGATGTATTTGTGATATGCTTATTTCATTGTTGTCTACTGCTCTGTGATCCTGCAGGGTGAAAGCTGGGTTAGAAGTATTAATGATGGTGATGATGATTATTATTTCAGGGGGAAAACAGTAGTACTGAAAACAACACTGGAGAAGGGGGCTCAGAGGCACTTGAGAGAAGAAACAGGTTGGCCAGGGCAGTGGCTGTAGCTCTAAGGGCTTGCTCTAAGGGATGCTGTGGTAAGACTGCGCCCTTGTTTCTGAAGTATTAATCTCATCACAAATATGTTGTAGTAGAGTTTAAACCAGGACAGGACTTGGTATTAGATGCAGGCTTATGAGTCATACTGCATTCCATGGAAATGAGTCATGTTGCATTCTGTGCCACAGGGCTATCAAGCTATGCTTCTGCTCTGAACAATCTCTGTTCATCTGAACGATTGTATCGTTGGAAGGTGGGTGGTATGAAAGGGATCCAAACATCATTACACGCCACTTCTGGCATCAGTACAGTGGGACAGCTTTCACAAATTAACTGATCAGTAAATAAATGAGGGGTCTCCAAAGAGAACAATCTATGGGCTACAGCTCTTCATCTTTTTTGAGGAAGCGGGAAACTAAGTTTTCTGAAGAAGTTAGCAGACTTTTTCAAAATTGTATGAAGCTCCTGCAACTCACTAGAAAGGGTTCGGATAATTATGTCTGGCATATCTGGAGTTCCATATGCTTGAGCCACCTTAAAGCATTTTATAGGCATTCCATTATGCCAGCATAATTAACAGGTGGGGAAAGTGACATACAAGGAGGCGAAGAGAGATGTCTCCTACTTGAAGATTTGACGGGTGTAACAAGGAGGGAGGAGATAGGATGATGAGCTTAGAAGCAAAACCCAAAAAAAAACTGGGATGCAGGAGGAGATACAAGGTATAAACCATAGGAATCCTGACAAAAATTGTTCTTGAAGTCTAACAGAAAGAGAAGGTGAGTTAATGACTGCAGTTCTGGCCACTTCAGATCTTAGAAATTAAAGACCCTGCCTCTTGAAGACAGCAGGCTCTGGAGGCAGAGGTTTCCTGGCATGCATGAATACAGAACTGAGCAGGATGTACTTACCCAGAGGGAAAAGACCTTTTAATCTTATATCATATATATTTGATTCTGAGAGCCAAGAATTCATTTCTTCAACTAAGCCACACTAATATTGCATGTGTTTTGGTAACATCATCATTCTAGTTTAGGAGAAATGGACAGGAAGGATTCTCTCTCCAGGATCATGCCATCCCCCACCCCACCAGATGACAAACTCCTTTACACATGAAGCGCAATGGGAAACAAGGAGTAGCAAACAGGTTGGATTAAGAAATATACATCTCATCTGGCAAACCGCACTTTGAAAGAGGAAAAAATAAGGGTTGCATGCCACCCCAATCTCCATGAGTAGTGCAAAAGTCCTGGGGTTGCAGATATGCTTAACAGGGTCTGTGTTCCCTTTTGAGACACTACAGAGACTGTGGTGCCCACTAGCACCCATAAAAGGACCTCTGCTAAGGGCCCATCCAGCTAACTCTGCAAAGCTGGCTTGGCTTGTTAGCATAAGTAAATTCAGGGGTTTTCTATGTTTGGCGAAGTTTAATCGAAGATTGATTAATTCAAACTTTTACTGACTCCAGAAATTATGGGGAGTATCTAGCATGCAGGAATTTAGGGGAATCTGCACCCCACAAACCTATAACATCAGACATGAGCCCCCCGCCATTAGTTTGTACCTATTTGCTGTAATTATCCTGTTACTTCTGGCTCAATTTATGGACAATTTTGCACAGTGATATTCATCACGGAACTTTTCAACTGGCAAGGTGGATGATCATATAGCACGTGGTTCTAGTGAAACTATATAGTGACCAGACACACGCCCTAATAAAGCAAGTTTTGTAATAAAGGAGACCTGCTGTTCTTTGCTTTGTGAGTGCAGTGGTACCTCTGTTTAAGAACTTAATTCGTTCCGGAGGTCCGTTCTTAACCTGAAACTGTTCTTAACCTGAGGTACCACTTTCGCTAACGGGGCCTCCCGCTGCTGCCATGCAATTTCTGTTCTCATCCTGAAGCAAAGTTCTTAACCTGAGGTACTATTTCTAGGTTAGCAGAGTCTGTAACCTGAAGCGCCTCTAACCCAAGGTACCACTGTGGTTCTCTCTGTAGCCTGTTCCCAACTCATCTTCTAATGCCTGCCACGTTTTACTCCTAATTGCTAGACATCTATTTTCTACTTTATGTAAAAAGAAGCTCTTTGTGAAAAGGGGAGGAGAACAAGGAAGGAGGAGGAAGGCATAAAGGTGGGATTTAGTCCTTTGAACTCACTCACCATTGGCTGGTTGTAGTGCTCCAGGGACATAGTGACAACGTTGAGGCAAATTATGAAAGTGATGAAGATGTCCAAGTAGTGGCTGGTGCAGACCGAATGGATGAGGAGGCGGACAGAGCAGTAGGTGGCATAATACGGCAAGCGCTGTGCTTCTGCCATGGGAGTGGCAAGGGGAGCAACCCAGGGATGGAGGGAGGGGAGAGGAAGAACAGAGAAGAGGCAAGGAAAGGAAAGAATGGAAACAGAGAAAGGGGAGCAAGGTGAAAGGAAAGGAAAAAAGAATGTAATAAAAGGGAACCAGAAGACGGGGAAGAAAACAGAAATGCAAGTGAGTAAGTGAAAGGGAAGAGGGGAGGAGAGGGGAGGGGAGGGGAGGGGAGAGGGACAGAAAGAATCTGTTAATCCTGTGTTTGTAGAAATGATGCTAAACCAGCATTTCATGCTCCAACAAATTGAGTTTTCAAATGAGCAGAGGAAGCAAGCATCTCCAGAAAAGGAAAATCTGAAGTAAGGAGAAGTTACAGGGACTTCCATGGTTCTGGGACAGAGATGCATTCAAAGGGGTTTAAGGAGCAGTAGAGGGGAGAGGAAAGGCTGGACTAATTCACATCCAGGTGCATTTGGGGTATGTGTGTTTTTCTCATTAAATCATGTACACACAAAACTACACGCACAAATAAGAGGCACATTGAAACGGGATTCTCTTGGTTCCAAGGCTGTCTTAGAATATGATGACTGAAAGAGATAGAGATAGCCATGGGCCCCATCTACCCAAAGAACAGGTGATGTTAACAGGGGTTTTTGGGGCAGATGCTCAGTGACATTTGACCAAGCGGCAAACAGCTCTCACAGTTTTGCCACCCACATACACATTAAGAACATAAGCACCTGCTGGGTCAGGCCAATGGCTTTTTTAGTCTGGCACCCTGTTCTCACAGCGGCCTGTGAGAAGCCCAAGAGCAACAGCTCTCTCTCCCTTTTCCCATGGTTTCCAGCAACTGGTATTCAGAAGCATTATTGCCTCTGACTGTGGAGGTAAAATGCAGTCACCTGGGTTAGCGATGTTGTATTCGTTGTTGTTTTTTTTAATAAAAAACGTTAAGTTTTTTCTCAGAAAACTTCAGCCTACGAACCAACAAAACACTTAGGTTGTTCCTTACTCCTACGCTTCTTCTCCAGGCGCCTCAGGCGCTTCTCTTCCCGCCGCCGGGCCTCTTCTGCCTCTTGGTGTTGCCGACATTTGTGGAAGTTCTCCACCACCACCCCTACAAACATGTTGAGGACGAAGAAGCTGACGATGAGCAAGAAAGAAATGAAGTAAAGGAGCATCCAAGGGTTGTTGTTGGTCACTGGCTGGAATTAAAAAGACGGAAAGACAGACAGACAGACAGAGAGAGAGAGAGAGGCTGTAGTTAGCACTTTATGAGAGGAAAGACCAAGAAATGATTTTGTTGAAGGAAATCGGAGATTTCTGGAAAGCAAGGAAGACGGCAAGAATTTATGATTTTTATGACCAATGGGAGACCCAAACTTCATGAAAATATGACGCAGGACACATCCTCCCTCCCCTCAAGCACTGGAGAGTGATATTTGTGATTTATTGAGGAGAGTTTATAGGGAATCCTTCCTTGAGTGCCTGTTCTTTTCTTTCCTGCTACTGGGGAAGGAATGGTGCATATATATGTATGAACAAAAGTACTGCCATCACAGTGACATTCATCCATTCTGTCCATCATGAGGATGGTTTTAATTAATAGGGCAGCAATAAAAAAACTAGAGCAGTGTCATGTTGAAGAGAATGAATATTGAGCTGGGAAGGTTCCTGCTTCCCTGAGTGTTCAGGTCAAGCCACTGTATTTAATCCTCAGTCCTACCCTTGTGATCTACAATAAAGGTATAATAATAGTGGCATATCTTGCAGGTTTGTTGCATGGAATATTCATAATTTATATGAAGTACAGAGGAAAAGCAAAACAATCAGTCCAACTAATTTTTAACCTCTCCCACTCAATTAAAAAGTGCTTTAAATTATTTTTTTTAAGCTGTCAGATTTATTAGGCTATTGCACATGATGATCTTGATCAGATTCCAAAACAGTATCATTTTTTCCTGCACTCTAAACTTTTGGGGGGAAACAAACCAGGAGTGCAGTGTTAAGAGCTTATTGAAACAGTGTCCCAAAAGGATTCGACATGCGTGTCTTTCTGTGTGGGGGTGGCATTAGTATTTAGATTAATAATATTGGTAGCTGGAATACAAGAATAATAATTACAGTATCAGAGAAGTAGACTAGGATAATTACAATAATTCTCTGAAGAACTCATTTAGCAATGTATACACAAATTATTAATGTTCGATCACTATTATCAAGTCATTAAATATCAGAAATTAGTACAGGCACAACAGCATTTTTCAGAGAAGTAATTTTGCAGCCTTGCGTGTATATTTGCTGCCTGAGATGCCAAAGAGAACTTCCAGATGGGTAATGAAGCTTAGCTAGAGAAATGGAACGGTCAAATCCTATGGATGTCTACTCTGAGTAAGTAAGTCCCATTAAATTCAATGGGGCTAAATTTCAGGTAAGTGGGTCGAGGTTCACAGTCTAAGGATTTTCCAGATTATTTTAAAAACAAAGCCCTGGTTTTTTTAATGTTTTACTCATTTTAGAACAAATCCAGCATGTACTGGAAAGGGGGAGAAACCTTGTTTGTGGTGGGAGTCATTCTGCATATGTAACAGGAGAGTGAAGAACTCTCACAAGAATTAATACGGAGAAGACGGTGTCATTGGTAAGTAATTTATGTCACAGACACTGTCCAATAGGAGAAATCCACACTAAAATGCTGGTGAAATTTTATATGGGTCCTTAAAAGAAAGCTCACAAATTGCTGCACAGGTGTGGAGAACTGAAAATCAGTTTGGAAAAATGCAAAACTGAGAGAACAAAAATTGACAGATTCGTCTGTCCTTATTCCCATGTAGATAAAAACCGTTTTGTACGTATATTTTGGCTGCCCTAGAACTGTTGTGAGGTTGTGCTAGAAATGGTTCTCTCCAAACAAGACCAGCTGAAAACCATTCTGCTATACTGAGAAAACAAGTTGCGTTCACAGTGTGGATGTAATATATTATCGTCACTGTTTAGGTCCTGTGCAACTGCCATCTGCACTAGGGAAGTGATCTTGCATTATTAAAGTGAACGGGAACAGCAGCAGATTTTAGCTGCCAGCCGTGAAAAGCCCTGCCTAGGGTGGGAATTGCCGCAAGTGATCATCAATCCAAAGAGTCTGCCATCATGCCCCAAAGGACACATGATACTGCTGCAAAGCCATTAAGAGATAAAGAAGACGACAGTGATTGGCAGAAGTTTATGCAAAAAGAATAAACGTGGGAGCATTAAAACAATTTTCTCCATGCTAGTTACCTGAAAGATATGCCATGTCTGCACACACAGAAAACAAAAGCTACACCCACTACAAATTAGATGAGGACAAACTGCAGCAAAAATGGAATGGCCCAGCATGAAAATAGTACCAATCAATCTGACAAATCTCTGAGGGAAGCAATGTGCTTTCAATGCAAGGTGTTTATACAACCCTAGTACAGTTAAATAAGGAACTTATACTCTAAGGGTGCCTCCAGACTGTGGCAATTTTGTGGAAGGGATTCGAGCATATACTTGAACTGTTGGTTTGTGCAATCAAAGTGGATTAAAGCACTCTGTTGCCCTAGAGCAACAAATCTGCTTTTAAAAATGCAAATGAATGGTTAACAGAAAGATGCGCAAACATCACACACGCAACTCAGGATGAATCCTCATTGTTGCATTAAAAAGTCAGAATAAATGCTCAATGAAGACTGGAATTAGTCTAACCCATGTAAGTTCTGTGTGAGCAAATCAATATGAATTCTCTTTTTTTTTTATAATAATTTTTATTGCGTTTTTTCCAAATTACAGATAGAAAAGAAAGAACATGAACAATAGAAAGAAAGAAAAAAGACAGAGAATCTCAACCATTTCATCAACTTATTTCAGAATTCTGTCGGACTTCCCCACATCTCCCGCATAATGCATTCTTAACAATAAAATTTATCAGCAAATTATAACCTTGTTTCATGTGTTTCTTTTTTACTTTCAATTGCAGTTTAAGTTTAAATCTCTTGTTTTCCATTTACTCTTAAAATATAGCATATTGTCATTTTTACCCATTTAAACCTTAATTCTTTCATAAAAATTTATCCAATTTCTTATATAAACCACTTTTGTTGCTGGGGCTAACATTCCAAATCATACGGCGTCTTAAGATTCATATAACTTATAATACTTTTGCAAATAGTCCTTAAATTTTTTCCAATCCTCCTCCATAGCTTCTTCTCCCAGATCTCGGATCCTTGCAGTCATCTCGGCTAATTCCATGTAGTTCATCAGTTGCGTCTGCCAGTCCTCCAGTGTGGGCAAATCTTGAGTCTTCCAATGCTTAGCGATAAGAATCCTTGCTGCAGTAGTAGCGTACATGAAAAGAGTTCTATCCTTCTTTGACACCTTCTGGCCGACAATGCCCAGGAGGAATGCCTCCGGTTTCTTAGGGAAAGTGTATTTAAACACCTTTTTTAACTCGTTGTATATCATTTCCCAGAAGGCCTTCACTCTTGGGCAAGTCCACCAGAGGTGAAAGAATGTCCCTTCAGCCTCCTTACATTTCCAGCATTTATTATCGGACAAATGGTAAATCTTAGCAAGCTTGACTGGGGTCATGTACCACCTGTATACCATTTTCATAATGTTTTCTTTCAAGGCATTACATGCCGTAAACTTCATACCGGTGGTCCATAACCTTTCCCAGTCCTCAGACATGATGTTATAACCAATGTCCTGAGCCCATTTTATCATGGCTGATTTAACTGTCTCGTCCTGTGTGTTCCATTTAAGCAGCAAGTTATACATTCTCGATAATAGCTTGGTCTTTGGTTCTAACAATTCTGTCTCAAGTTTCGATTTTTCCACCTGGAATCCTGTTTTTTTGTCTAGCTTAAAAACCTCATTAATTTGGGCATAGTGAAACCAATCTTGCACCTTACCCTTTAACCTTTCAAAGCTCTGCAACCTCCAGTTGTCTCCAATGTTCTCTATTATTTCCCAATATTTCGGCCATCCGGCCTCCATATTGGGTTTTTTCCGAGCCTTGGCCTCTATTGGTGATACCCACCTCGGAGTTTTGCTTTCTAATAAGTCTTTGTATTTTTTCCAGACCATAAATATTGCTCTCCTGACAATATGGTTTTTAAACATTCCATGTGTTTTTGCCTTGTCATACCACAAATACGCATGCCAACCTAACGAGTTATTAAAGCCTTCCAGATCCAGGACATCAGTGTTTTCCAACAAAATCCAATCTCTCAACCAGCAGAAGGCTGCAGCTTCGTAATATATCCTTAAGTCCGGCAGGGCAAATCCCCCTCTCTCCTTTGCATCAGTTAGTATTTTAAACTTTATTCGGGGCTTTTTGCCCTGCCAGACAAATTTAGAGATATCCTTCTGCCACTTTCCAAAACATTCCACTCTGTCCACAATCTGTAAGGCCTGAAACAAAAACAACATCTTTGGCAAAACGTTCATTTTTATAGCTGCAATTCGGCCTAACAAGGATAACTTCAGTCTTGACCAAATTTCTAAATCTTTTTTAACTTCTAACCAGCATTTCTCATAATTATCTTTAAATAGGTTCAGGTTCTTGGAAGAGAGATTACCGTATTTTTCGCTCTATAACACGCACTCGACCATAACACGCACGTAGTTTTTAGAGGAGGAAAATCCGTAGGCATGCCACCCGTAGGCATTCCCTCCATAACACGCACAGACATTTTCCCTTACTTTTTAGGAAGAAAAAAGTGAGTGTTATGGTGCAAAAAATACGGTAACCCCCAGGTATTTCACTTTCTTAACAATGTTTAGTTCTGTTTCCTTCTGAAACTCTTCTGTTTCAGTAGCTGTCAAATTTTTCCCTAACACCTTAGTTTTTTGTTTGTTCAACTTGAAACCCGCCACCCGACCAAATTTCTGTATCAGTTCTAAAACTCTTTTTGTACTAGATTCTGGCTCCTGTAATGTTAGAACCAAGTCATCTGCAAATGCTTTCAGTTTATATTGTTTCACTCCGACCCATATTCCTTGTACCTGCCGGTCCTTCCTTATCATGTTCAGCAAAACCTCCAGGACTGAAATAAACAATAAAGGGGACAGGGGGCACCCCTGACGTGTTCCTTTTTCAATCTGAAGTTCTTCTGTCACCACATTGTTCACTATCAACTTAGCTTTTTGTTCGGAATAGATTGCTTCTATTCCGTTCTCAAACCCCCTTCCCACTCCCATCCCTTCCAAGTTTCTCTTCATAAATTTCCAAGAAATATTGTCAAAGGCTTTCTCCGCATCAATAAAGATTAACACTGCTTTAGTGTTAATGTTTGTTTGTAAAAGTTCCAGAATATCAATAATGTTCCTGGTGTTATCAAACAAATGTCTACCAGGGAGAAAGCCTGCTTGGTCCTTATGGATTACATCATTTAAAACCTTTTTAAATCTATTTGCCAAAATGTCTGCAAATATTTTGTAATCCACGTTCAGGAGTGAGATGGGACGGTAATTCTTAAGTTGAGTCTTTTCAGTTTCCACTTTAGGTATCAGAGTGATGAATGCTTCTTTCCACGTATCTGGTGCCCTCCCTCCCCCCATAATCTGGTTGCAAACCTCCACTAATGGTTGTGTCAAGTAGTCCTTTAACATCCTGTAGTACTTGGAGGTAAGTCCATCAGGGCCTGGGGATTTGCCTAACTGCATGTTCTGTATGGCAACCTCAATTTCCTGTTGTGTTATTTTACAATTCAAGATTGATCTCTTCTCTTGAGATAATTCTGGTAGGCCATTATCTTTCAGAAATTGTTCTATCTCAGCCACTTCCTCAGGCCCTTGGGTGTACAGTTTTTTGAAATATTTTTGGAAGCACTTTCTAATTTCTCCTGGTTTCTGAATATTTTTTCCTTCCACTTCTAAATTGGTAACATAGTTTAATTTTTGTCTCTTTTTCAACTGCCAAGCTAACAGCTTCCCACATTTATTCGCAGATTCAAAAGATCTTTGGTTCATTTGTTTAATTTTCCATTCCACTTCTTGGTTGATCAGTTTCATATATTGTGACTGGTGAAATTTAATTTCTCTTAAAGTCTCTTTTGATTTTGGATTCAGTCTTAATTTTTTCTCTCCGGCTGTTATCTTCTCTAATATCTTATCCTTTTTCCCATTCCAAAGTTTTTTCTTGATCGTATTTTGTTGTATCAGAAACCCTCTCATAACAGCTTTACTTGCGTCCCAAATTATTCTTTTTTCCACCGAGGTGTTGAGGTTAATTTCAAAGTAGTCCTTTAAAGTTTTTTGGGCCTTCTTTACAATCTCTTGATCTCTTAGCAGGTTGTCATTCATTTTCCATCTGAAGGAATCGGCAGTAGTAAATCTCATTTCTATTTTCATAGCGTTATGGTCGGAGCATGTCTTTGGGCAGATTTCTACTCTTGTGGTCTTAGGTGCCAGACCTCTAGTTGTCCAGATTTGGTCGATTCTTGTCCATGACAGATGGGCCTCAGAGAAGAAAGTTCCTTCTTTACCTAGGGGGTTTCTCGTCCTCCATAGATCAATCAAATCCATATTGTCAGTTAGTTCGAAAAAAGTCTTTGGTAGTCTTCCATCTTTGGTCAGGTTCTGGTTCTGTGACTTATCCATATAGGTAGAGACCACCCCATTCATGTCTCCCATCATAATGATGTTAGAGTAGTCCAGATAATCCAGTAATGTCTCATGAAGCTTCTTGTAGAATTCTGATTTCCCCTCATTTGGTGCGTAAATTCCTAATATCAAAACTTTTTCTCCTTGGATTTGTATTTCAATTGCCAGGATTCTTCCTTGTTCATCTTTAAACAAAAATTTTGGTGATAAATTCTCTTTTGCATAGATCACCACTCCTCTCTTTTTAACTCTGTCTGATGAGATAAATTCTTGGCCTAGTCTTTTGTTTATTAACACTTTCCTGTGAAGCCTGGTCACGTGGGTTTCTTGCAGACAGATTATATCCAAATGTTCCTTCTTCAAAATATGAAAAATCCTTTTGCGTTTCTCCGGGGAATTCGCGCCATTAATGTTCCAACTATACAGCTGTAGAGACATCCTGTATTAATCTGTTGTTGCTCTTTATGGGGTGTCTTCTTTCTTGTCTAAATCCGAGGGTGCTGGCACTTTCCCAGACTCAGGTGGAGGCCAAGGACCTGCTATTCCCTTCTGCAGGTCTTCTCCGTGGTCGTGCAGAAACTTCTGGCTATCCTCTTTCGTTTTGATTTTAATCTTCTTTCCTGTGTAGTTGAATGATAGGCCTTGTGGAAACTCCCACCTGTAGGGTATTCCGTTGCTTCTCAAAAGCCCAGCTAGGTCAGTGTAGTTTGATCTGAGATCCAGTAGTTGTTTAGGAATATCCTTGTAAATTTGAGCTCTTCTGTCCTGGATCTCAAGTGCTTTATTAAAATGTAGGTCAAGTAGTTTGTCTCTCTCTTGCTTGGTCCTTAAGATGATCAAACAGTCTCTAGGCCTGTCCTTCCTGGCAACTCTTCCCAGTCTGAATGCAGTTGTTATTTTAAAATCTGTATCTTCTTCTATACCCCAGAATTTAGAGAATTCTGCTGTCAAAAAGCCAGTCAAGTCCTCTTTCTCAATCTCTGGGATAGAGCGTAATCTCAAATTATTTTCCCTGTTTCTCAGTTCCACCATAGACAGGTAGGCCTGCTGGTCGCTGACGTGTTTGTAAAGCGGCCTTACTTCTCCTTTCAATTCATCCGCTTTCTGAATTGCTTGGCCTGCTTTTTCATTCGCAGCCTCGGCCAATTTCCGATTTTCAGATGTAGCGTCCTTTAAACTCCCAATATCTTGTGAGTGCTTAGCCACCTGTTCAGAAAGTTTAGTAATTGAGGATGTAGCTAGGTCAATTTTAGCAGTTTGGTCGTCAACCTTTTTGTTCAAAATTGCAAATTGTTGTAGCATTTCCTCTAAAAGAGTTCCAGATCCCCCTGCTGCCATATCCTCAGTTGTTGGCTGTTCAGCTTCCTTAGATGGAGCTGTTGCTGAGGATATAGCTCCCTGTAAAACAGCAGGGACTGAAGATCTGCGGGCCTGGGAAATCAGAGTTGTTTGTACTAATTGGCCTTTTCCTGCTTTCGACGCAGCTCTTGTTTTCGGTGGACCACTCATCCCACACCTGCCTTTGGATTCAAGGTCAAACTGTCAAATGTTCCATGAGAAAGACAGGCCTCAAAGTAGATAACCAAGCCACAGAGAGTCAAAACAAAGTTGGTTCTCAGGAATTTGTAAATCCCAAACTCCACTAGAGGGAGTGTTGTTACAGTTCAGGAAAGAAAGAAGAAGGTTCAGTCGCCATTAAAGTTCCTGCAGTTAAGTAAATTAACAATAGTCCTCAAAGAAAACTTTTTTTCCACTGGCAAAGCCCTTTCAATATTGTCCCAATAGTTTATCTGAAGATGCAAGATACAGTTATTTAATTGTATCCACCAATGATGCCTCTATGTATCCGTTTCAACTTTGTATTTGTATCCACAAAGAAGCTTTTTACCCCCTGCAAGCCCGGGACTGGGGTTTTTAAAGTTTTAAAAGTCCAGTAAGGGAGAGGATCCTCAAGTAAAATCAACACAGTAACAGATAGAAAAATAAAAGCTCAGTTACCAACTCCACCAGACGCATGAAACTTCCCGTCTTTAAATCCCTTTTTATTGCTTCCAGCTTGTCAATTCCTTTGCCTTTGATCTCTAAGCACTACCGGGAGACGGACTTCCTTTTTCTCGTCTCCCGCTTTCAGCCAAATTTTTACTTTGTAGTCCCAAAATTAATACTCTTCCTACTCACGAGTAGATGATTTAGAATCCAATTCTTAAGGAAGAAAGGTCGGCGCTCATCAGCAACAGCCGCGCGGCTTCACTCCCGCAGAAAGAGCGATGAATCCACAGCACCGCTTCCCCTCCGCGCTTCCGGACCCCCTTACGGGGACCCTTCTTCGTTTTGGGGGTCGCTCTAGGTGCCCGCCGGATCCCACGGCCACGAGCTCGTTCTGCTCGTGGTTTATCTTAATGGGTCGTCGCTTTGCCGCAGCGAACGACCCTTTTCTGCGGAGCCCCTCTTCGCAGCGCAAAGAGGACCGCCATTACTTATTTCGCGCCGCCTCCGGAAGTCCCAAATCAATATGAATTCTCAATGAAGAGTTTGTTTGGAGGGGGCCAAAAACGGGAGAGAAACAGCAGTGAGAGGGAGTGATAGAGAAGAGAAGGAGAGAGGACTGTGGGCAAATGTCTTGACGTGCATTTAAAGCCTATTTACACTTGGGAATGAGGATGACGAGTATAGACTAAAGGCCATGGGGGGAAATGCAAGTTTTGAGGAGAGAATAGAGAACTCGAGAGAGAGATTTGGCATTGCACATGTATTAAGAAAGGCAGTTCAGTGCACACAGCAAGAGAACATATTAGAAAGGTTGCCTGAGAAATCTGTTATTCCCAAATTCTGCTACAAACTGACCTGATCTCTAATACTAAAATGCAGGTTAGAAATGGGTAATCTTTTGGAGTTTGCACTTCTAATTTTGCAATGCAGCTCCCGCACTCAAAAAAAGTACTAAAATGCATCTAGAAATGCAAGTTTTCATGATGACATAAATTTAGAAAAATGCACTTTGCGAGAAAATACCATTAGGAAAATATGTTCAAACATACATATTTTAAATTGCAAGGTCTTTTTTTTAATGCAGAAACAGAGAGGATTGGCTTTATGAATGAACACATGCAAAACAGACATTGACCAGAAAAAGAGTGATCTGTCTATGCTCACTCAATGTCTTTTGTCAAATGAAAAATGGCCTGCCGCACTATGTTATCCAGAAGAAACTTAACCACTCCCCCTATAACTTCCTAGTACTTGGGGAGGTACATAGCAAACCAATTAGGAGTCATCAAAGATGGATCATCCAGCCTATTTAACAACCCAGCTGAAAGCAACATGAATGATCATTTTGTAAAGCAAGTTCCATACCTGCTGATCAACAGCCACAGCATCCAGTCCATTGTACATAATGTTGACCCAGCCATCTTTGGAAGCCAGTACAAAGAGTGACATCAAAGCCTGCAACACATGAAAGTGAGTCAGCTTTGGACTGGTTCAGGGGTTGACTATTTGATGCACACAAATGAATAGCAAAAAAACCAGAGAGGTTCTTTCCTTCTTTCTTCCTCCACCACCCTCCCAAAGTTCTCCAGGAAAAGTTGATGGGAGAGGGAAAAGAATTTGCCTGTGAAAAGGGGGAAGAGAGAGAAGGAAGTGCTGCCAGACAGCTGTCCTCCGAGAAATTCGTCCCTAGAGAAACACCAGATCAGCTCAGTCACACTGTTGGTTTAGAAAACAACTCATCACAATACACTCCATTCCTTGCTAAAACGTCACAAATCTATCAAATCCAAGGGGTTGCAAACAAGGGAACATGAAAAGTATCAGGAAGGACTGTGATGCATCTGATTATTATTTTTTAAGAACCCAATTATCTCCCTTTATAACTGGCTCTGAACTCTACCCTGCCACGTCTCACTCCCCCATGGAAAATTCGCACTCCGTGCAAAAGTTGACCCTTCAAAAAAGATTCCAAGACACTTCAGGAGGCCTCCTTCCACCAACACTGGGAGAAGATTATGGGAGGAGTATGGAGCATCCATTAAGAAAACATACAGATTAGACAGTGAGTTTCAACTGGATGCAAACAGGGAAAGAAGCTAGAATATTTTAATCAGAAATGTAAAACATCCTCCATAAACACTCGCTCTGTTTGCTCCCTTAAGAGCCTCCAGAGGCTGAGACTCGACAGTTTCCCTAGGCAACCATTTTCATTTCCCCAACAGTTCTTTTTGCAGGGAGATCTTTTCTAATGTCCAGTCTGAACGTGCTTTACTGGAATCTAAACACACTATTTGTAGTGCTTCTTTCTTTGTCCCTCGTAAACACTGCCCCCGCCCCTGATTGATTTCTTTGCGTTTAAAACTTGCTACCAGGTCTCTTAAGGTAGCATATTTCTCAATAGACATGTAAGTGCATGCTTAACCGAAGCCTTAATTGCCATTTTTATTAAAATGTGGTTGGCTTAGTTTAGTTTCAATGTGCTGATTTTATTGCTGAAACCAAGGAGACTTAGAAGCACTTAATGTTGGATGGACTATGCCATTTGCAATTCTGATTCTGATGGTGCTAATCAAGATGAAGGCTCTCAACAGCAGGACTACAACCTCCCATCCTTCAATGTGAGGATCGATGTCTGAAGTCACAGTCCTTCCTTTTAGGCTGAAGACACCAGGGAGACTAAAGTGAGTCTAAGGAAACTTGGAGGGTTCCACATTTACCTGGCCCAGATTGTCGAAGTTGTATTTGTGATGGACCCACTTGTAATTGGCAGCCATGCAGTCAGACCTATTGGTGATGTTTCGGGTGTCCACGCCCAGACAGTGGTAGAACTTCCCCTTGAACAGCTGCAAGAAGAAACCACTTTGTCAGAGACTTTGCTGTTAGGAATGGAGGGTGGTGCTCCTGAGTTTGGTTACGAGACAAGGCACCTTGCGCCTCTTGGTCACTGACTGCCACCTGATTTAAGACCCATTGTGAACTGAGAGTCATTAACCTCCTGACACCCATTTGGAAGGAAGTAAATGAGAAAGTAGCTGAATGGGGACTAGCAGAAGCAAAATGCCCCCAATTCTATTCCCCAGGCCAGTCTAGAGTTATTCTGTTCCAAATTGTTACTGGGTTTGCTGAATGCGAGCATACTGCTCCCATGAATTAAATACTCAGAAAATATCCCCTACTCCTCAGACACTTCAACATAAATTTACTCGGTGGTGACTTTAAAAAAAAATCTGTTGCCCCTTTCCCATATGGCAGGGATTGGATTGTGCATTTGGAAAATCTCAGGGTGACTTCACACGTTACAGGAAGCTCATCTGCTTTCTAGCACTTCCCGTACATTATGAAACTGCCATCCCTACATACTGATTAAGTATAGCACATTCTTCCAAATGATAGAAGCACTACCCACTCCAGCAGTAGGAGCCTAAAATAAAACAGAACGTCACTACTTTCTTCTTCAAATAGTCGTGGGTGGATCCAGTGCTTGGAATGTGGGGGAAAGTCAGGAATTAACGGAAACCACTTTTTTGTAATAAAAGAGCAGGTAGATATCTGCGCTCTCAGGCATTTCACTTTGGACCAGCAGTCAACATGCCATTTCAGCACTGGGTCCTGAGGTCCAGCTGAATCTGACTGTAGCCCGGAACACCAGCCTTGCACTCTTATTATTTTGAAATGCATCCCTTCCAGCTATCACATTAGAACTGGACCAAAGAGGGAGTGTGAAACAGTGAATATGACCCCTCCTCTAATTTTTTATTAAATCTCCAATATTCCAAAATATTTATTGTCATAAACAAAATGTTTTTCCCTAATATAAATTCCTTCTTGACTTCCCACCCCTCCTTTCCTGATGTTTGTTTTTCACTTCTTTTTATTAGTGAACATGACATCTCAAGCTCATCCAAATAGGTTCTTGCTTTCTCTGTGCCTGCATTCTCAGGGATGAGTGGGAGACTGCCTAACATTCCTCTTCTTTCAGACCTTTGGCTAATTAAACAATCTATGGCCTTTTAAACTGTGTAGGATATTAAATTTTGTTTGTTATTATGGTATGCATTTTTGTGTTTTTAGATTGTAAACTGCCCTGTGGTCTTTCAGATGAAGGGCGGTATAGGAATTTAATAGATAAGAATTAGAATCGATGCTTTCCTAGGCAGATGCCATGGGGACAGCATTTTGTATGCCATCATTTCTGAAGTCTGCTTGCAAGTGGTTTGCATTTGAACTGCTTGCAAATGGACTTTGAAGTGATGTTTCTCAGCGTCCATCAGCTGGATTAGTGCTGAGAGCCACCCCCTTGGAAATCCAAGTGGTTTGAATACATTACCAGGTGACTGACAAATAGGCGGTTCCACCTGCTTGGCAAAGTTGGCCTGCAGTGAGGGGTGGGGGAGGGAAGGAAGGATCCAGCCCACCAACCAGATCCCGTGCCCCACCCTGCCTCATCAGGAGACAAAAAGCCACACGTCTCTTGACAAATTTCCTATCCACCTCTTTACCATGGTCTGTATTATAATGGGAAAGCAGGCTTTTAAGTAAGCAGAAGTAAATTCTCAACTGCTTTCATGTTAGGACAAAAAGATGCAGCACATGAGACACAAAGACACAGGAACCAGAGTGGTGTAGTAGTTGCAGTGTTGGACTAGGACATAGACAACGCAGGTTCAAATCCCTCCTCAACCATAAAACTCAATTGGGTGACCTTGGGCCAGATACAGTCTCTCAGCCTGCCCTACCTCACAGGGTTGCTGTGAGGGTAAAATGGGGAGGAAGAGAACCATGTACACCACCATGAGCTCTGTGAAGGAAAGGTGGGATATAAATGCAATAAAATTAAAAATAAAATACATTTTCTCATCGACGATATTAACAACAGTACCTGCACCCCAAGAATGCCGAAGATGATGAAGAAAGCACAGCAAATGAGGACGATGTTTCCAATGGGCTTGAGTGATGAAATTAGTGTCTCGACCACAAGTTTCAGGCCTGGTGCACGACTTATAACCCTGAAAAAGAAGCACTGTGAGGAGCAACAATAAGGGAGACGCAGAACAGAGCTGCTTTTCTCAGTGTTTTACGAAGAGCTGCTCTAAAAAGTATCACGACACAGCTGCTTGCCCCATAAAGCAACACGGCAAATTTCCAACAAGGGCATCATTTCATCTCCATATATGTATTTTTGTACACATTACATGGCTGGACAACTGCATTACAAAATTAAGAGCAATGCCAATTTCGAAGAACAGCTGTGCTTTGGTTTGCATATTGCTTTTGAAAGTGCAAATTAGGTACCTAAATGCCAACTCAGTCTAAATTCTCCCCCATCGCTACTATCAAAACTGACTCTGGATACATACACACCCATTCCCTGCCTCTCTGCTTCTTCTTTCCTATTTCGATTGGCCTTGTCATCACAGACTGTATCTAAGTGCCCTGAGCTCTTCACCCTTCTTATTGCCCTTTCCAAAACCTTTATCACGGCAAAACATCTGGGAGTCCACACAAGCATCCTCTGGGTGTTCAGAAGCAGGGTCCTTACAAAAGAGAGGAGGGAGACTAGCCTTTTGGATCTCACCTAAGGGGGCGTAAAGTACGCAGCAGCCGGAGGACTCGCAGCACCCCCAGAATTTTGGCTCCACCAGCAGAGGCTACCGAAACCACAATGTCAATGATGGATACGAACACCAAGAAGCCATCCAGGATATTCCAGCTACTGCGGAGATAGGCCTGCTCCCCAAAATATAGGCCAAGGGAGACTACCTAGGGGAGATGAGAGAATGCATGAGGGTGGAGAATGTGATAGTCAAGCAATAACGCTGAGCTACACTCCTAGAACTACTACACAGTGCAGATACTTGAGGGTTTCACCTGGGTACAGAATTCTTGATGGGAACAGGCAAGGGGTCAATGGAAAGCTGATCACTGACAATGATATAATGCTTGGCTCTCTTCTAATAAAAACAACAACAACCAAAACTCTGGGGAATAAAAAATGGACAGGAGGGCATGATTTCACCTCTAACAAATATTTTTTTAAAAAAGCTAATAGCCACCAAGGCCCTGATGATCTCCTTGCGGCTGCTCCTGCTTATACTATATACAAATCCCTTCATCATCACAGAAATAATTTTAAGTTTTGGAGTTCTGAGATTTGGAAATGAAAGGGTTTTAATCAGTGCTTTTTTCTGGGGGGACGCAGGGGTATGCATACCCCTAAACAATTTGTGAAACTTTGTACTTTTGTCCCTTTACTGTATTTGTTTTTCCCAATTCGAACTATAAAATGGTGATTTTCTTGAGTCAAAATGAGAGTACCCCTAAACATTTTTTTAAAGAGAAAAAAGCACTGGTTTTAATTCTCAGTACTCCCTATCATGCCAGCCTGTGGGAAGCAATTGTACAAATATAACCAGCAAGAAATATGGCCACACTGAATATTTACTCATTTGGGGTGTGTGTGTGTGTGTGTGTGTGTGTGTGTGTGTGTGTGTGTGAATGTACTGGATCCTTTCTTTGGAGGAGGGAAGAAATGTTTATTTAGGAAAAAAACACAACCCCTGAAATCACTTTCAAAGTGCTGCCATTATTTGCCCCACCGTCTGTCTCTTGGGTGCTATTCTCATTGCTCCCCACCCTGGGTACTTTCTTTTCTAAAGTTACCCTAGCCAGCCAAGGGTCATGCAGTGACCTTGATGCTGAAATGCTTCACAGCTCATCAGATTCAGCTAAGTGCTGATATCATCATAGGCAAACCAAGCCTATTCGGGTGGTGCTCTGAATAGACAAAGAATTGCTGCCCTATTTGCAGCAATATATGTACATTCACCAAAAGGGTGTCTGCCCTCTTTCAACTCTGACAAATATATTTGTGCAAATGGCACCCCTTTGTACCTTACCCGTCACCCCCCCCCAATGGTATGTTTGCCTCCCTGACAGATTTGGAAGGGGCTAGTTGGGTCAGTGAAATGGGGACGGCTTGGTAGCTGTCAATGAGTGACTTACTTTCAGTGTCATCTCAGCAACGAAGATCGCTGTGAAGATGTAATTGGATACCGTAAGGAAGATTCTCTCCTGGAATAATCAAAGGCAGCCTCAGAATATATCTAGCAAGAGCTCTGCAGTTTGAGTCATTGCAACAAGCTTGGCAAATCCTACTTGGTTGCTAAGAGCCAGGTGGGTCTAAAAGTCTAGGGCACTTTAAGGTCAGCTGCCAAAAGCATCGCCCTACCCAACATCTCAAGTACATTATAATATGCTGTCGTCCTTCCTAGTCTACTGTTGTGGCCCAATCAGGTCCTAGTGGATGTGGTAGAAATAAAAAATGAATGTGAACAGGCCAGCGACTGAGGTTTTCTTTTCATTTACATTCACAAATACCTAAAGAAAAGATACAAGCACAACAAAGGACATGGTCACATTGCCAGTTACACTGCATCCAGTGCATTCCCACTGCTAGTTTTAGAAGTCACATTCCCACGACACGAGCCACAATCCATGCTGACCCTGCAGTGGCGTAGCGTGGGGGGTGCAGGGGGGCCGGCCGCACCGGGCTCAACATCTGGGGGTTAGGGTTAGGGGGCGCAAATCCACGGGTTAGGGGGCGCAAATCCACGGGTTAGGGGGCGCAAATTACTTGCCTTGCCCCGGGTGCTGACAACCCACGCTACGCCACTGTGACCCTGTACTTGGTCGACAAATACTGCTATTTGATGCGTTTCCTCCTCAAAGCAGCTTCAATTTGACTAGAAAACTAGATGCAGAGTTAGCAGTCATGGGACCGTGCCCTAATAAACCATTGTGCATGCACAGATGACAGCTTCATAAATGGGAGTTCTGGGGGAGGGGGGTTTGCAGGGGTGAGGAAACAAAACAGGTAATGCCCCATCCCGTCTCTGATGTGAACTGTGCAAATGCAGCTTAAAACGCAGCAGGGGGGAAATGAGCCTGCTGCATTTTGTTGTGAACATGCCCCCCAGTTGTGAACTGTTACACCATTGAATAGAATCCTCAGGTAGATGGTGCTCATAGCAATCACGTCAAGTATGTGGCTCTTCTGTGGTTGAGGCAAACTGTTCACAGAACATAGGAAACTGCCTTATAACAGCAACATATATAGATGTTCATTTGGCCCAGCAGCAGCTCTCCCAGGTCTCAAGCAGAGGACCTTCTCATTACTTGCCAGGTGAGCCTTTTAACTAGAGATGTCAGGGATTGAATTTGGAGCCTTCTGCATTTAAAATGTGTCCTCTGTCACTGAGCTATGGTTCCCCCCACTACCGGGCACAACACTGGACTGTTATCTTGTCACTGCAAACCCACCTAGACCCACATGCGCAGAAGGGAGGCTTGTTCACACAGTTTGCCATGAGCTGGAAAGTGCTGCCTGCTATGTGCCCAAGGGTCATATGTGGAATTTCGCAAGCCTCGTCTCAGGAATGTGAAAACAGTCTTCAGTGTGTATGTTCTCCTGATTATACATTTAAAAGCTAACCCCCAAAGCACACAGATAAACCATCTTATCTAACTTTCATCTTCAGTGTTGTCGTGTACACAATGAGTTTTCCTCTTATTGGCAGATGTATAGATTTCCAATACATGAGAAAGATATGTGTTTTCCTCATTTTTCACTATCATTGGCTGCTGTTCTAGTAATTTAAGGAAGTACCATTCTGAAGTTTTAGATAGGAAGCGTTTTCTTCACATAGAATATATTGTCAAGGATTTCATCTGAATGGCTAAAGTATTTTACGAGCATGTGCTCTTTTATGTCACACACATTTATCCATTTATCTAAAATAAATATTCTGACAATTACTAACACAGATGAGAAATATTATCACTCTAACTCAGGACAGGAGGCCCTTTTCAGGCAGAGTGCCAAATTACCCTGGTAAAAAGGTGTTTAGGGCTGCATACTAGTAGTGGCAGGCCCAACCTCACACAGAGACTCACACAGAGACACATACATGCAGTCACACATATACAAAGCTGCTTCCAATGGAAACAGAGACATACATTTAATTCTTAGTAAAACTACTCAAGTTTCACTTTCCATTTTCTCCATAGACTCCATAGTTTGTAAAAGAAAAAAAGCTCTCCAACATCCTTTCTATGTCCCAATTGTGCAAAAGGTAAAAAGAACTCTGCAATCCCACAAGAATGCAAATAAAGTCAATGCAGAGCTGAACTGCCAGTCCTGCCTTAACAGCTGTTCAAAGCTTTAAACTTCAGCTGCATCCTGAAAGTTGTATACATGCAATTGCAAAATGCAAAATGCATGAATGACTTTTTGCATATTTGCAAGGAACACCAGTCTACCTCTCTGCTGATACCCATTCTCCTCTGCTTTGAGCTTCTTCCAAAGGAAAGAGCTGCAAACGCACATTTTGCATGGCATCAGATCTCTTTTTCCTCTTGGCTCCTCCTCACTGAATGGAAAGCAGATGGAACTCCAAGGGCCAGGTGGAATTTGGCTGCTGCACATCTGGCTTATGGACCAAGGGTTCCCCACACCTGCTCTAAACCATAAGTGTGTTCTCAAGATACTTTGCAGAAGGTCTGCTAGTTAATCTGCAACTAATACTATATGCACTCTTGTCAAACAAGCCATGTATAAGCAAAGAGAGTTGATACCCCCAAGTCTTTCAAATCCATCTTTTGTGTCAAGGGTGGACTTTGGTCTTTCAAATTTCAGTAGTGCCCTGTGTGAGGTCAAAATTCAGTGCCTCCACTGCCTCTCACTTTCTGACATCTTTCCGCAGGGCCTGAAAGACAGAGTTGTTCCGCCAGGCCTTTGGTCAGGGCGCAGCCTGACTCCCTCCTCTGGCAACCTGCACATAATTCTGCTTAATTGGTTGCCATCAATTTGATTTAATTAATTTTTATAATGAAATATTTTTAGATTGTGTGATTATTTGACTGATTATTTGATTGTTGTTAGCCGCCCTGAGCCCGGCTTTGGCTGGGGAGGGCAGGATATAAATAAAATTTATTATTATTATTTATTATTTCTGCTCTGTGCGCACACTATGTCATAGTGGTGACGCCCTGCGGCGCCCCCCCCTCAGCTTGGTGTC